>NC_092616.1:4515000-6007500 GCF_047663525.1 Anas platyrhynchos | reverse complement strand
CCCAAATGGCCCCCATTGACCCCAAATGCCCCCATTGACCCCAAGCGCCCCTCCACTGACCCCAATGTCCCCCAAACGCCCCCCACTGACCCCCAATGTCCCCAAATGTCCCCAAATGGCCCCAAATGCCCCCAAACGCCCCCCATTGACCCCAAACGCCCCCCTGACCCCAAACACCCCTCCATTGACCCCAAACGCCCCCCACTGACCCCAAACGCCCCCCAATGTCCCCCATTGACTCCAAATGCCCCCAAATGCCCCCAAACGCCCCCCACCGACCCCAAATGTCCCCCAAATGCCCCCAAATGGCCCCAAATGGCCCCATTGACCCCAATGTCCCCAAATGGCCCCATTGACCCCAAATGGCCCCAAATGACCCCAAATATCCCCAAATGTCCCAAATGTCCCCCATTGACCCCAATGTCCCCCAATAACCCCAAATATCCCCAAATGCCCCCAAATGCTTCCCATTGACCCCAAATAACCCCACTGACCCCAAATGCCCCAAATGCCCCCAAACACCCCCCACTGACCCCAAACACCCCCCCACCGACCCCAAACACCCCCCCACTGACCCCAAATGCCCCCCACTGACCCCAAACACCCCCCCACTGACCCCAAATGCCCCCCACTGACTCCAAATGTCCCCCACTGACCCCCACTGACCCCAAACGCCCCCAAATGTCCCCAATGTTCCCATTGACCCCAAATGTCCCCACTGACCCCAAATGCCCCCATTGACCCCAAACACCCCCCACCGACCCCAAATGTTCCCCCACTGACCCCACTCACCCCCCCCGACCTCAAATGTCCCAAAATGTCCCCAAACACTTCCCCATTGACCCCAAACGCCCCCTATTGAACCCCATTGACCCCAAACGCCCCCCCCTGACCCCAAATGTCCCCCAAATGTCCTAAATGCCCCCAATGTCCCCCCCCCAGGGCGGAGGAGCTGGTGGTGGGGCTGAGCGAGGCCGTGGACGTCCAGGTCACCCTGGGGAACCGCGGGGAGGACTCGTACGGGGCCCGCGTCCGCCTGCTGCACCCCGAGGCCCTCTCCTACCGCAGGGCCGGGCCTCTCAGGTACCCCCCCCAGGGGGTGGGACCCCCCCCCTGACCCCACAGGACCCCCAAAAAAAGGCAGTGGGGGGCTCCCAAAACCCCTCCAGGGGGGGATCGGGGGGCTCGGGAACCCTCCGGACACCCCCTGGAGGTGGCCTCCAGAGCCCAAATCCCCTGCAAATGACCCCAAAACCCAACTGGACCCCCCCAGATGCCCTCAAGACCCCCAAATCCCCTAAAAATGACCCCAAAACCCAACTGGACACCCTCAAGATACCCAAATTCCCTACAAATGACCCCAAAATCCAGCTGGAACCCCTGGAGATGCCTTCAAGACCCCCAAATCCTCTCAAGACCCCCCAAATCCCTTCCAGACACCCCCAAACCCATCCCAACCCCCTCGAGATGCCCTCAAGACCCCCAAATCCCCTCGAAATGACCCCAAAACCCAACTGGACCCCTTCCAGATGCCCCCCAACCCCCTCTAGATGCCCTCAAGACCCCCAAATCCCCTCAAGACCCCCAAATCCCCTACAAATGACCCCAAACCCAACTGAACCCCATGGAGATGCCCTCAAGACCCCCAAATCCCCTCGAAATGACCCCAAAACCCAACTGAACCCCCTGGAGATGCCCTCAAGACCCCCAAATCCCATAGAAATGACCCCAAAACCCAACTGGACTCCCCCCCAGATGCCCTCAAGACCCAAATCCCCACCAAATTACCCCAATCCCAACTGGAACCCCTGGAGATGCCCTCAAGACCCCCAAAACCCTCGAAATGACCCCAAAACCCAACTGAACGCCCTCAAGATGCCCAAAGACCCCCCAAGTGACCCCAAACCCAACTGGACCCCCTGGAGATGGCCTCAAGACCCCCAAATCCCCTCGAAATGACCCCAAAACTCAACTGGACCCCCTCCATATTCCCTCAAGACCCCCCAGATGCCCTCAAGACCCCCCAAACCCCTTCCAGACCCCCCCAAACCCACCCCAACCCCTCCAGATGCCCTCAAGACCCCCAAATCCCCTCCAAATGACCCTAAAACCCAACTGGACCCCCTCCAGATACCCTCAAAACCCCCAGATGCCCTCAAGACCCCTCAAATCCCCTACAAATGACCCCAAAACCCAACTGGACCCCTTCCATATGACCCCCTACCCCCTCCAGATGCCCTCAAGACCCCAAATCCCCTACAAATGACCCCAAAACCCAACTGAACCCCCTCCAGACGCCCCCAGACCCCCTCCAGATACCCCAAGACCCCCCCCAAACCCCCTCCAGACGCCCCCCAAACCCCCCCCAACCCCCTTGAACCCCTTCCCCCAACCCCTTCCCCCCACCCCACCCCCCTCCCCTTCCCCCCCAACCCCCTCCCACCTCCCCCCAACCCCCTCCCCACCCCCCCCACGACCCCCCCACCCCCCCCATCACCCCTCCCCCTCACCCCCCCCCCCCCCCCTCAGTCCCGCAGGCGGTCGCCGTCCCTGCACTGCAGCTCGGAGCCGGCGGGGGGTGGGCGCCGCAGCACCGTCTGCCTGGTCAACCCCCCCGTGCTGCGCCCCGACGACGAGGTGGGGTGTCCCCCCCCCCCCCCAAATTATCCCCTCACCCCCCCCCTTGACCCCCGACCCCCCCCCGGGGCTGAACACCCCCCCCCCCTTTTTTGACCCCCCCCCCAAAGGTGACCTTCGCCGTCACCCTGGACGTGCCCCACGGCGCCGAGCTGGGGGACGAGTTGGAGGTGGTGGCCAACGCCAGCAGGTGAGGGGGGGGGGTTTTTGGGGGGGGGGGGTCGGTTTTTGGGGGGGTGATGACGTCATGATGACGTCACGATGACGTCACGATGATGTCATGTGATGACGTCACGCAGCGACAACGGGGGGCGGGCCGGCCCCCAGGAGCGCGCCCGCCTGCCGGTGGCCTACAGCGTCCTGCTGGTGCTCGCCAGGTGGCCCCCCGGGACCCCAAGACCCCCCCCCAAAATGTCCCGTGACCCCAAGACCCCCCCTTGACCCCAAGACCCCCCCCAAATGTCCCTTGACCCCAAGACCCCCCCTTGACCCCAAGACCCCGCCCAACTTGTCCCATGTCCCATTGACCAACCCAACGCGTCCCTTGACCCCAAGACCCCCCCATGACCCCAAGACCCCCCCAAATGTCCCGTGACCCCAAGACCCCCCCTTGACCCCAAGACCCCGCCCAATGCGTGCCATGACCCCAAGACCCCCCCCAAATCCCCCCTTGACCCCAAGACCCCCCCAAAATGTCCCTTGTCCCATTGACCAACCCAACGCGTCCCTTGACCCCAAGACCCCCCCATGACCCAAGACCCCCCCCAAAATGTCCCTTGACCCCAAGACCCCCCCTTGACCCCAAGACCCCCCCCAAATGTCCCTTGACCCCAAGACCCCCCCATGACCCCAAGACCCCCCCAATTTGGTCCTTGACCCCAAAGTCCCCCCAATGCCCCCCTTGACCCCAAGACCCCCCCCAAAATGTCCCATGTCCCCAAGACCCCCCCCAATGCCCCCCTTGACCCCAACCCCCCCCCACCGCCCCCCACGCCCCCAACCCCTTCCCCCCCCCACCCCCCCCATGCCCCCCTCACCCCCCCGTGACCCCCCCCGTGACCCCCCCCCCCCCCCGCAGCCTCCCGGACTCCACCCCCTACGCCAACGTCTCCACGGGGTCGGGGCCCCCCCGCAGCCCCCCCGTGCGCCACCACTACCAGGTGAGGCCACGCCCCCCCCCTCGGAGGCCACGCCCCCTTTTTGGCCACGCCCACTTTTTTTGGCCACGCCCAAATTTTTGTCCCCCCCCCCCCCCCCAGGTGCAGGTGCTGGGCCAGCGCCGCCCCCCCCTCGAGGTCTCCTTCCTGGTGCCCCTGGCGCTGGGGGGGGCCCAGCTGTGGGAGGGGCTGGAGCCGGAGCCCCCGCAGGTAAAACGGCCCCGAAACGGCCCAAATAGCCCCAAAATGGCCCCAAAATGGCCCCCAAATGGCCCCAAAACGGCCCCAAAATGGCCCCAAAATGGCCCCCAAATGGCCCCAAAACGGCCCCAAAACGGCCCCAAAACGGCCCCAAAACGGCCCCAAATGGCCCCAAATGGCCCCAAAACGGCCCCAAAATGGCCCCAAAATGGCCCCAAATGGCCCCAAAATGGCCCCATTGGCCTCATTGACCCCAAATGGCCCCAAATATCCCCAAATATCCCCAAATATCCCCCAATGGCCACAATGGCCCCATTGACCCCACTGACCCCAAGAATCCCCAAATGGCCCCAAAATGGCCCCAAAATGGCCCCAAAATGGCCCCAAATAGCCCCAAATATCCCCCAATGGCCCCAAAATGGCCCCATTGACCCCATTGACCCCAAGAATCCCCAAATGGCCCCAAAATGGCCCCAAAA
This sequence comes from Anas platyrhynchos, assembly GCF_047663525.1. Classification (NCBI taxonomy): domain Eukaryota; kingdom Metazoa; phylum Chordata; class Aves; order Anseriformes; family Anatidae; genus Anas; species Anas platyrhynchos. The sequence continues at coordinate 6,003,026 of NC_092616.1, read as the reverse complement.
TCGCCTCATTGACCCCAAATGTCCCCAAATGTCCCCAAATGGCCCCAAAATGGCCCCAAATATCCCCAAATATCCCCAAATATCCCCCAATGGCCCCAATGGCCCCATTGACCCCACTGACCCCAAGAATCCCCAAATGGCCCCAAAATGGCCCCAAATGGCCCCAAATATCCCCCAATGGCCCCATTGACCCCATTGACCCCATTGACCCCAAATGTCCCAAAATGGCCCCAAATGTCCCCAAAATGGCCCCAAATGGCCCCAAAATGGCCCAAAATGGCCCCAAAATGACCCAAATGGCCCCAATGACCCCATTGACCCCATTGACCGCAAATGTCCCAAAATGGTCCTAAATGGCCCCAAAATGACCCAAATGGCCCCAATGGCCCCATTGACCCCATTGACCCCAAGAATCCCCAAATGGCCCCAAAATGGCCCCATTGACCCCATTGACCCCAAATGGCCCCAATGGCCCCATTGACCCCATTGACGCCAAATGTCCCAAAATGGTCCTAAATGGCCTCAAAATGGCCTCAAAATGTCCCCATTGACCCCATTGACCCCAAGAAGCCCCAAATGGCCCCCAATGGCCCCATTGACCCCAAATGGCCCCATTGACCCCAAGAATCCCCAAATGGACCCAAAATGGCCCCAAGTGGCCCTATTGACCCCATTGACCCCCAATGGCCCCAAATGGCCCAAAATGGCCCCAAATGGCCCCCAAATGGCCCCAAATGGCCTCATTTACCCCAATAATCCTCAAATGGCCCCAATTGGCCCCAAATTCCCCCCAAATGTCCCCAAATCCCCCCCAAATGTCCCCAAATGCCCCGAAATGCCCCCTCTGACCCCAAATCCCCCCCAAATCCCCCCAAATCCCCGAAATGCCCCCTCTGACCCCAAATCCCCCCCGAATCCCCCCCCCCAGTGCCACGCGGTCGCCGACCACCCGGGGGTCCCCGACTTCGCCGCCCGCCTGCGCCAGCGCCCGGTGGTGGTGAGGCCCCCCCTCGGGACACGCCCCCTGAAGCCCCGCCCCCTGAGACCCCGCCCCCTTAAGCCCCGCCCCCTTTAGACCCCGCCCCCTTAGACCCCGCCCCCTTAAGCCCCGCCCCCTTTGGACCCCGCCCCTTTAGGCCCCGCCCCCGCCCCCCCACCCCTTTAGGACCCCAAATCCGACCCCAGAACCCCGAAACCCGCCCCCTGAGACCCCGCCCCTTTAAGCCCCGCCCCCTGAGACCCCGCCCCTTTTGACCACGCCCCCTTAAGCCCCTCCCCCTTTGACCCCACCCTTTTAGGCCACGCCCCCTCCCTTTAAGCCCCACCCCTTTCCCTCACCCCTTTAGACCCCTCCCCTTTAAGCCCCTCCCCTTTAGACCCCGCCCACTGAGACCCCACCCCCTGAAGCCCCGCCCCTTTTGACCCCACCCCTTTAGGCCACGCCCCTCTGGACCCCACCCCCTTTAGACCCCGCCCCCCTAAGCCCCTACCCCTTGAAGCCCCTCCCCCCGTGGCCCCTCCCCCCGTGGCCCCTCCCCCCTAAGCCCCGCCACTTTGGCCCCTCCCCTTTAAGCCCCTCCCCCTTGAAGCCCCTCCCCCCTAAGCCCCTCCCCCTTAGACCCCGCCCCCTTTTGACCCCTCCCCTATAGACCCCGCCCCTCTCCCCCTTTAGACCCCTCCCCTTTAAGCCCCTCCCCTTTAGACCCCACCCCCTGTGACCCCACCCCCTGAAGCCCCTCCCCCTTGTCCCTTTAGACCACGCCCCATAAGCCCCTCCCCTCTAACCCCCTCTAAGCCCCGCCCCCCCTAAGCCCCGCCCCCCTTTCCCCCATCCCTTTAAGCCCCTCCCCTTTAGGCCCCTCCCCCCCTAAGCCCCGCCCCCTTTCCCCCCCAAGCCCCTCCCCCTAAGCCCCTCCCCCCCTAAGCCCCTCCCCCCCTAAGCCCCTCCCCCTTGAAGCCCCGCCCCTCTAAGCCCCTCCCCTTTTGACCCCACCCCCTTAAGCCCCCCCCTTTAGACCCCTCCCCCTTTGACCCCTCCCCCTAAGCCCCGCCCCCTAAGCCCGCCCCCTTAATCCCCTCCCCCCTTGACCCCTCCCCCCTAAGCCCCTCCCCCCTAAGCCCCTCCCCCCTAAGCCCCGCCCCCTTGAAGCCCCGCCCCCTAATTCCCGCCCCTTTGACCCCTCCCCTTTTGACCCCGCCCCCTTCAGACCCCGCCCCCTGAGCCCCCACCCCCTGAGACCCCTCCCCCCTAAGCCCCGCCCCCCTAAGCCCCGCCCCCTTTCCCCCCCCCCCAGGACTGCTCGGTGGCCGCGTGCCGGGAGCTGCGCTGCGGGGTGGGGGCGCTGGAGCCCCCCCGGGGCCTGGCCTTCAGCATGGGGGGGGCCCTGAAACCCCATTGGCTGCTGCAGGTCAGGGGGCGGGGCTAAGGGGGGCGGGGCCAAAGGGGGGCGGGGATAAAGGGGGCGGGGCCTCGAGGTGGGAGGGGCCAAAGGGGGCGGGGCCAAAGGGGGTTATGGGGTCATTTTGGGGTCCTTTTGGGGTCAGTTTTGGGGTAATTTTGGGGTAATTTTGGGGTCATTTTGGGGTCCCTTTGGGCTCATTTTGGGGTTGTTTTGGGCTCATTTTGGGGTAATTTTGGGGTCCCTTTGGGGTCTCTTTGGGGTCATTTTGGGGTCCCTTTGGGCTCATTTTGGGGTCATTTTTGGGTCATTTTTGGGGTCCCTTTGGGGTCATTTTGGGGTCATTTTTGGCTCATTTTGGGGTCATTTTGGGGTTGTTTTGGGGTCATTTTGGGGTCCCTTTGGGGTAATTTTGGGGTAATTTTGGGGTCCCTTTGGGCTCATTTTGGGGTCGTTTTGGGGTCCCTTTGGGGTCGCTTTGGGGTCATTTTGGGGTCGTTTTGGGGTCTCTTTGGGGTCCCTTTGGGGTCTCTTTGGGCTCATTTTGGGGTCGCTTCGGGGTCATTCTGGGGTAATTTTGGGGTAATTTTGGGGTCGCTTTGGGGTCATTTTGGGGTCCCTTTGGGGTCCCTTTGGGGTCGCTTTGGGGTCGCTTTGGGGTCCCTTTGGGCTCATTTTGGGCTCATTTTGGGGTCGTTTTGGGGTCGCTTTGGGGTCATTTTGGGGTCGTTTTGGGGTCATTTTGGGGTCCCTTTGGGGTCCCTTTGGGCTCATTTTGGGGTCCCTTTGGGGTCATTTTGGGGTCCCTTTGGGGTCCCTTTGGGGTCGTTTTGGGGTCTCTTTGGGGTCATTTTGGGCTCATTTTGGGGTCCCTTTGGGGTCTCTTTGGGGTCCCTTTGGGCTCATTTTGGGCTCATTTTGGGGTCCCTTTGGGGTCATTTTGGGATCGTTTTGGGGTCACTTTGGGGTCCCTTTGAGGTCCCTTTGGGGTCCCTTTGGGCTCATTTTGGGGTCGTTTTGGGGTCATTTTGGGGTCCTTTTGGGGTCCCTTTGGGGTCCCTTTGGGCTCATTTTGGGGTCGTTTTGGGGTCGTTTTGGGGTCCCTTTGGGCTCATTTTGGGGTCATTTTGGGGTCCCTTTGGGGTCATTTTGGGGTCTCTTTGGGGTCCCTTTGGGGTCATTTTGGGGTCTTTTTGAGGTCCCTTTGGGGTCATTTTGGGGTCTCTTTGGGGTCATTTTGGGCTCATTTTGGGGTCATTTTTGGGGTCCCTTTGGGGTCTTTTTGGGGTCTTTTTGGGGTCTCTTTGGGGTCGTTTTGGGGTCCCTTTGGGGTCCCTTTGGGGTCCCTTTGGGCTCATTTTGGGCTCATTTTGGGCTCGTTTTGGGGTCCCCCCCCCAGCTGGGGCTGCCCAGGGTGTCCCTGCAGAGCTCGGCCCGGCTGCACTTCGAGGAGCGGCGCTACCGCAACGCCGGGGGGCCCGGCCGGCTGCAGGTGGGGGGCGATGTGTGGGGCAGGGGATGTGTGGGGCAGGGGATGTGTGGGGCAGGGGATGTGTGGGGCAGGGAATGTGTGGGGCAGGGAATGTGTGGGGCAGGGAATGTGTGGGGCAGGGGATGTGTGGGGCAGGGAATGTGTGGGGCAGGGGATGTGTGGGGCAGGGAATGTGTGGGGCAGGAAATGTGTGGGGCAGGGGGGGGATGTGTGGGGCAGGGGATGTGTGGGGCAGGGAATGTGTGGGGCAGGGAATGTGTGGGGCAGGGGATGTGTGGGGCAGGGAATGTGTGGGGCAGGGAATGTGTGGGGCAGGGGATGTGTGGGGCAGGGAATGTGTGGGGCAGGGGATGTGTGGGGCAGGGGATGTGTGGGGCAGGAAATGTGTGGGGCAGGGGGGGGATGTGTGGGGCAGGGGATGTGTGGGGCAGGGAATGTGTGGGGCAGGGAATGTGTGGGGCAGGGGATGTGTGGGGCAGGGAATGTGTGGGGCAGGGGATGTGTGGGGCAGGGGATGTGTGGGGCAGGGAATGTGTGGGGCAGGGGATGTGTGGGGCAGGAAATGTGTGGGGCAGGGGGGGGATGTGTGGGGCAGGGGATGTGTGGGGCAGGGAATGTGTGGGGCAGGGAATGTGTGGGGCAGGGGATGTGTGGGGCAGGGGATGTGTGGGGCAGGGGGGGGATGTGTGGGGCAGGGGGTGGGGGGGCCCAAATGTGTGGGGCAGGGAATGTGTGGGGCAGGGGATGTGTGGGGCAGGGAATGTGTGGGGCAGGGGGGGGATGTGTGGGGCAGGGGATGTGTGGGGCAGGGAATGTGTGGGGCAGGGAATGTGTGGGGCAGGAAATGTGTGGGGCAGGGGGGGATGTGTGGGGCAGGGGATGTGTGGGGCAGGGAATGTGTGGGGCAGGGAATGTGTGGGGCAGGGGATGTGTGGGGCAGGGGATGTGTGGGGCAGGGGGGGGATGTGTGGGGCAGGGGGTGGGGGGGCCCAAATGTGTGGGGCAGGGAATGTGTGGGGCAGGGGATGTGTGGGGCAGGAAATGTGTGGGGCAGGGAATGTGTGGGGCAGGGGATGTGTGGGGCAGGGAATGTGTGGGGCAGGAAATGTGTGGGGCAGGGAATGTGTGGGGCAGGGAATGTGTGGGGCAGGGGATGTGTGGGGCAGGAAATGTGTGGGGCAGGGAATGTGTGGGGCAGGGGATGTGTGGGGCAGGGGATGTGTGGGGCAGGGAATGTGTGGGGCAGGGAATGTGTGGGGCAGGGGATGTGTGGGGCAGGGAATGTGTGGGGCAGGGGGTGGGGGGGCCGAAATGTGTGGGGCAGGGGGGGGGATGTGTGGGGCAGGGAATGTGTGGGGCAGGGAATGTGTGGGGCAGGGAATGTGTGGGGCAGGGGATGTGTGGGGCAGGGAATGTGTGGGGCAGGGAATGTGTGGGGCAGGGGATGTGTGGGGCAGGGAATGTGTGGGGCAGGGGGTGGGGGGGCCGAAATGTGTGGGGCAGGGGGGGGATGTGTGGGGCAGGGAATGTGTGGGGCAGGGGATGTGTGGGGCAGGGAATGTGTGGGGCAGGGGGGGATGTGTGGGGCAGGGAATGTGTGGGGCAGGGGATGTGTGGGGCAGGGAATGTGTGGGGCAGGGGGGGATGTGTGGGGCAGGGAATGTGTGGGGCAGGGAATGTGTGGGGCAGGGGATGTGTGGGGCAGGGAATGTGTGGGGCAGGGGATGTGTGGGGCAGGGAATGTGTGGGGCAGGGAATGTGTGGGGCAGGGGATGTGTGGGGCAGGGAATGTGTGGGGCAGGGAATGTGTGGGGCAGGGGATGTGTGGGGCAGGGGATGTGTGGGGCAGGGAATGTGTGGGGCAGGGTGTGGGGCAGGGAATGTGTGGGGCAGGGAATGTGTGGGGCAGGGTGTGGGGCAGGAAATGTGTGGGGCAGGGGATGTGTGGGGCAGGGAATGTGTGGGGCAGGGGATGTGTGGGGCAGGGAATGTGTGGGGCAGGGAATGTGTGGGGCAGGAAATGTGTGGGGCAGGGAATGTGTGGGGCAGGGAATGTGTGGGGCAGGGGATGTGTGGGGCAGGGAATGTGTGGGGCAGGGAATGTGTGGGGCAGGGGGGGGATGTGTGGGGCAGGAAATGTGTGGGGCAGGAAATGTGTGGGGCAGGGAATGTGTGGGGCAGGGGGGGATGTGTGGGGCAGGGAATGTGTGGGGCAGTGTGTGGGCAGGGGGAAATGTGTGGGGCAGGAAGTGTGTGGGGCAGGGAATGTGTGGGGCAGGGAATGTGTGGGGCAGGGGGGGGATGTGTGGGGCAGGAAATGTGTGGGGCAGGGAATGTGTGGGGCAGGGGGGGATGTGTGGGGCAGGGGATGTGTGGGGCAGGGAATGTGTGGGGCAGGGAATGTGTGGGGCAGGGGGGGATGTGTGGGGCAGGGAATGTGTGGGGCAGGGAATGTGTGGGGCAGGGAATGTGTGGGGCAGGGGGGGGACCCCAAATGTGTGGGGCAGGGTGGGGGGGGGCCCAAATGTGTGGGGTGGGGGGGAGATGTGGGGCAGGAAATGTGTGGGGCAGGGAATGTGTGGGGCAGGGAATGTGTGGGGCAGGGGGGGGATGTGTGGGGCAGGGAATGTGTGGGGCAGGGAAAGTGTGGGGCAGGGGGGGGGGACCCCAAATGTGTGGGGCAGGAAATGTGTGGGGCGGGGGGGAATGTGTGGGGCAGGGAATGTGTGGGGCAGGGGATGTGTGGGGCAGGGGATGTGTGGGGCAGGGAATGTGTGGGGCAGGGGGTGGGGGGGCCCAAATGTGTGGGGCAGAGAGGGGGGGACCCGGGGCTGAGGGTGGTTGGGGAGTTATGGGGTGGCCCCACACGTGTGGATCCCTATGGGGCTGCCCCATAAGTGTGGGTCGCTGTGGGGCTGCCCCATAAGTGTGGGTCCTCGTGTTCCTATGGGGCCACCCCACACTTGTGGGTCCCCCCCATATGTTTTCCTATGGGTCTGTCCCACAAGTGCAGATCTATGGGGCAGCCCCACAAATATGGATCTATGGGGCAGCCCCATAAGTGTGGGTCGCTGTGGGGCAGCCCCATAAGTGTGGGTCGCTGTGGGGCAGCCCCATAAGTACGGATTTATGGATCCCTATGGGACCACCCCATAAGTGTTGATCTATGGGTCCGCCCCATATACGTGTGTCCATCTATGGGTCTGCCCCCTAAGTGTGGGTCTCTATGGGGCTGCCCCATAAGTGTGAATCTATGGGGCAGCCCCACACCTGTATCTCTTTATGGGTCCACCCCATAAGTGTCGATGTATGGGTCCACCCCATATATGTGTATCGCTATGGGGCAGCCCCATAAGTCCGGATCTATGGGTCCGCCCCCCAAGTGTGTCTCCCTATGGGTCCGCCCCCTAAGTGTGGGTCTCTATGGGGCAGCCCCACAAGTATCCATCTATGGGTCCGCCCCACAAGTGTTGATCTATGGGTCCACCCCATATATGTGTATCGCTATGGGGCCACCCCACAAGTGTCTCCCTATGGGTCCGCCCCATAAGTGTCCATCTATGGGGCAGCCCCATAAGTCCGGCTCTATGGGTCCGCCCCCTAAGTGTGGGTCTCTATGGGGCAGGTGCAGACGGAGCTGGAGGTCCTGGCCCCCCCCCGGCCCCTGCCCCTGGTGCTGGGGGGCAGCGCGGGGGGGCTGCTGCTGCTGGCGCTGCTGGCGCTGGGGCTGCAGAAGGTGAGGGGCGGGGCCAGGGGGGGAGGCCCCGCCCCCTAAATCCCTGGCCCCGCCCCCTAAATCCCTGGCCCCGCCCCCTCCCTCCCTGGCCCCGCCCCCTCCCCCTCTGGCCCCGCCCCCTCCCCCTCTGACCACGCCCCCTCCCCGCCTGACCACGCCCCCTCCCCCTCTGGCCCCGCCCCCTCCCCCTCTGGCCCCTCCCCCTCCCCCTCTGACCACGCCCCCTCCCCCTCTGGCCCCGCCCCCTCCCTCCCTGGCCCCGCCCCCTCCCTCCTGGCCCCGCCCCCTCCCTCCCTGGCCCCGCCCCCTCCCCCTCTGGCCCCGCCCCCTCCCTCCCTGGCCCCGCCCCCCCTCCCTTGCCCCGCCCCCTCCCCCTCTGACCACGCCCCCTCCCCCTCTGGCCCCGCCCCCTCCCAGCTCGGCTTCTTCCGCCGCCGCTACAAGGAGATGCTGCAGGGGGGCGACCCCCAGGGACCCCCCCCACAGGGACCCCCCCCCGAGACCCACGGATGACGGCGGGGGGGGGGGGCGCTGTGGGGCGGATGTGGGGCGGGTGTGGGGTGGTTGTGGGGGGCTATGGGGCAGCTATGGGGCAGCTATGGGGGGCTATGGGGCTGGGAGGGGTATATGGGGTTCCTATGGGGCAGCTATGGGGGTCTATGGGGCACTTATGGGGCAATTTTGGGGGGTTATAGGGGGGTTATGGGGCAGATTTGGGGGGCTATGGGGCTGCTATGGGGCAGATGTGGGGGTCTATGGGGCAGATGTGGGGGGTATAGGGGGGTTATGGGGGGGTTATGGGGCAGATGTGGGACAGCTATGGGGCTGGGGGGGTCTATGGGGGCTATGGGGTGGTTATGGGGCAGTTATGGGGGGTATAGGGGGGTTATGGGGGGGTTATGGGGCAGATTTGGGGGGCTATGGGGCAGCTATGGGGCAGATGTGGGGCAGATGTGGGGCTGGGAGGGTCTATGGTGCGGGTATGGGGGCCTATGGGGCAGTTATGGGGGGTCTATGGGGCAGATGTGGGGGGTACAGGGGGGTTATGGGGCAGATTTGGGGGGCTATGGGGCTGCTATGGGGCAGATGTGGGGCTGGGAGGGGTCCATGGGGCTGCTATGGGGCAGTTATGGGGGTCTATGGGGCAGATGTGGGGGGTACAGGGGGGTTATGGGGCAGATATGGGGCAGATGTGGGGCTGGGAGGGGTCTATGGGGCTGCTATGGGGCAGCTATGGGGGTCTATGGGGGGGTTATGGGGGGGCTATGGGGGGCTATGGGATGGTTATGGGGCTGGAAAACAGCTATGGGGCAGATGTGGGGCAGATGTGGGGCAGATGTGGGGCAGATGTGGGGCAGATGTGGGGCTGGGAGGGATCTATGGGGCAGCTATGGGGGGCTATGGGACACTTATGGGGCAGTTTTGAGGGGATATGGGGTGGTTATGGGGGGCTATGGGGCAGCTATGGGGGGCTATGGGGCAGCTATGGGGCTGGGGGGCTATGGGGGGGCTGGGGGGGAGCTATGGGGCAGATGTGGGGTGGTTATGGGGGGTTATGAGGGGCTATGGGGGGGCTGTGGGGCAGCTATGGGGCTGCTATGGGGCGGGTGGGGGGCAGGTGTGGGGCTGGGGGGCTGCTATGGGGCATCTGTGGGGCGCCGTGGGGCTGCCCCACTGATTTCACGCTGTACCCAATAAAGTGTCTGCGCCCCACAGCGCTATGGGGCTGGCAATCTGTGGGGCTGGGGCATCTATGGGGCAATCTGTGGGGCTGGGGGTCGCGTGCGCCGTGGGGCAGGACAGGAGGACGCTATGGGGCAGATGGGGGGACCCGTATGGGGCAGACCGCTATGGGTCAGGACGCTATGGGGCAGGACACTATGGGGCGGGTCGCTATGGGGCAGACCCCTATGGGGCAGGATTCTATGGGGCAGGCCGCTATGGGGCAGGATTCTATGGGGCAGGCCGCTATGGGGCAGGACATGAGGATGCTATGGGGCAGGAGGATGCCGTGGGGCAGGACACAAGAATTCTATAGGGCAGGCTGCTATGGGGCAGGATTCTATGGGGCAGGACGCTATGGGGCAGGACGCTATGGGGCAGGATTCTATGGGGCAGGATTCTATGGGGCAGGACACGAGGACGCCGTGGGTCAGGCCAGACCATTTATTGCCATGGGGTCAGACCCCTATGGGGCAGAGCCCTATAGGGCAGACCCCTATGGGTCAGACCCCTATGGGGCAGGCTGCTATGGGGCAGGACACTATGGGGCAGACCCCTATGGGGCAGACCACTATGGGGCAGGATTCTATGGGGCAGGCCGCTATGGGGCAGAACACGAGGATGCTATGGGGCAGGAGGATGCCGTGGGGCAGGACACAAGAATTCTATAGGGCAGGCTGCTATGGGGCAGGACGCTATGGGGCAGGACGCTATGGGGCAGGATTCTATGGGGCAGGACACGAGGACGCCGTGGGTCAGGCCAGACCATTTATTGCCATGGGGTCAGACCCCTATGGGGCAGACCCCTATAGGGCAGACCGCTATGGGGCGGGCCGCTATGGGGCGGGCCGCTATGGGGCAGGACACTATGGGTCAGACCCCTATAGGGCAGACCCCTATAGGGCAGACCGCTATGGGGCAGACCGCTATGGGGCAGGACACTATGGGTCAGACCCCTATGGGGCAGGATTCTATGGGGCAGGACGCTATGGGGCAGGAGGATGCTATGGGGCAGGACACAAGAACGCTATGGGGCAGGACGCTATGGGGCAGGACGCTATGGGGCAGGATTCTATGGGGCAGGAGGACGCTATGGGGCAGGACACGAGGACGCCGTGGGTCAGGCCAGACCATTTATTGCCATGGGGTCAGACCCCTATGGGGCAGACCCCTATAGGGCAGAGCCCTATAGGGCAGACCGCTATGGGGCAGACCGCTATGGGGCGGGCCGCTATGGGGCAGGCCGCTATGGGTCAGACCCCTATGGGGCAGGCCGCTATGGGGCAGACCGCTATGGGGCAGACCGCTATGGGGCAGGATTCTATGGGGCAGGCCGCTATGGGGCAGGACACGAGGATGCTATGGGGCAGGAGGATGCCATGGGGCAGGACACAAGAATTCTATAGGGCCGGCTGCTATGGGGCAGGATTCTATGGGGCAGGAGGACGCTATGGGGCAGGAGGATGCTATGGGGCAGGACACGAGGACGCCGTGGGTCAGGCCAGACCATTTATTGCCATGGGGTCAGACCCCTATGGGGCAGAGCCCTATAGGGCAGCCCGCTATGGGGCGGGCCGCTATGGGGCAGGCCGCTATGGGGCAGGATTCTATGGGTCAGACCCCTATGGGGCAGACCGCTATGGGGCAGGATTCTATGGGGCAGGCCGCTATGGGGCAGAACACGAGGATGCTATGGGGCAGGAGGATGCCATGGGGCAGGACACAAGAATTCTATAGGGCAGGCTGCTATGGGGCAGGATGCTATGGGGCAGGATTCTATGGGGCAGGATTCTATGGGGCAGGAGGACGCTATGGGGCAGGACACGAGGACGCCGTGGGTCAGGCCAGACCATTTATTGCCATGGGGTCAGACCCCTATGGGGCAGACCCCTATAGGGCAGACCCCTATAGGGCAGACCCCTATGGGGCAGACCGCTATGGGGCAGGATTCTATGGGGCAGGCCGCTATGGGGCAGGACACGAGGATGCTATGGGGCAGGAGGATGCCGTGGGGCAGGACACAAGAATTCTATAGGGCAGGCTGCTATGGGGCAGGACGCTATGGGGCAGGACGCTATGGGGCAGGAGGACGCTATGGGGCAGGATTCTATGGGGCAGGAGGACGCTATGGGGCAGGATTCTATGGGGCAGGAGGACGCTATGGGGCAGGACACGAGGACGCCGTGGGTCAGGCCAGACCATTTATTGCCATGGGGTCAGACCCCTATGGGGCAGACCCCTATAGGGCAGACCGCTATGGGGCAGACCGCTATGGGGCGGGCCGCTATGGGGCAGACCCCTATGGAGCAGGCTTCTATGGGGCAGGCCGCTATGGGTCAGACCCCTATGGGGCAGACCGCTATGGGGCAGGATTCTATGGGGCAGGCCGCTATGGGGCAGGACATGAGGATGCTATGGGGCAGGAGGATGCCGTGGGGCAGGACACAAGAACTCTACAGGGCAGGCTGCTATGGGGCAGGACGCTATGGGGCAGACCGCTATGGGGCAGGACGCTATGGGGCAGGATTCTATGGGGCAGGCCGCTATGGGGCAGGATTCTATGGGGCAGGACGCTATGGGGCAGGATTCTATGGGGCAGGAGGACGCTATGGGGCAGACACGAGGACGCCGTGGGTCAGGCCAGACCATTTATTGCCATGGGGTCAGACCCCTATGGGTCCGACCCCTATAGGGCAGCCCGCTATGGGGCGGGCCGCTATGGGGCGGGCCGCTATGGGGCGGGCCGCTATGGGGCAGGCCGCCGTGGGTCGCTCAGTGCTCGTAGCCGTGGGGCAGGGGGTTGGTGTGGGGGTTGTGGAACAGCGTGTGCTGCCCGTCGCCCCACGGGAACGGCTGCGGGGACGGGGACGGGGTCAGTGGGGCGGACCCAGAGGGGCCCCATAGGACCCATAGGGCCCTATAGGATCCATAGGGACCCATGGGACCCCATAGGGACCCTATAGGACCCCATAAGACCCCATGGGACCCTATAGGACCCATAGGACCCCGTAAGACCCATAGGACCCTATAGGACCCATAAGGGCCCATAGGACCCTATAGGACCCTATAGGAACCATAGGACCCAATAGGACCCCATAAGACCCCATAGGACCCTATAGGACCCATAAGAACCCATAGAACCCCATAGGACCCTATAGGATCCCATAGGGCCCTATAGGACCCTATAAGACCCATAGAGCCCTATAGGGCCCCATAGGACCCATAGGGACCTATAGAGCCCTATAGGATCCATAGGGACCCATGGGACCCCATAGGGACCCATAGGACCCTATAAGACCCCATAAGAACCCATAGAACCCCATAGGACCCCATAGGACCCATAGGACCCTATAAGACCCATAGGGCCCCATAGGGAGCCATAGGGCCTTATAGGGCCCTACAGGACCTATAGGGACCCATAGAGCCCCATGGGACCCCATAGGACCCTATAGAGTCCCATAGGACCCCATAGCCCCCATAGCCCCCCATATCCCCCCCATAGCCCCCCATAGAGCCCCATACAACCCCATAAGGACCCCATATTGACCCCATAGTCCCCCATACGACCCCATAGCCCCCCCATAGCCCCCCATTCTCCCCCCATAGAACCCCATAAGGACCCCATAACCCCCTATATGACCCCATAGCCCCCCATAGCCCCCCATAAAGCCCCATAGGGACCCCATACAACCCCATAGAGACCCCATATGACCCCATAGCCCCCCCATAGCCCCCCATATCCCCCCCATATTCCCCCCATATCCCCCCATAGCCCCCCCATAGGGACCCCACACAACCCCATAGGGACCCCATAGCTCCCCATATCCCCCCCATAGCCCCCTATAGTCCCCCCATACAACCCCATAAGACCCCATAGCCCCCCCTTATGACCCCATAGGGACCCCATAACCCCCTATACGACCCCATAGAGCCCCATACAACCCCATAGGGACCCATAGACCCCCATAGGGACCCCATAGTCTCCCCATAAGGACCCCATAGGATACCATAGGGCCCCCATGGGATAGTATAGGGACCCCATATGACCCCATAGCCCCCCATAGACCCCCCCCATAGGGCACCCGTATGACCCCATATCCCCCCATAGCCCCCCATAGAGCCCCATACAAACACAATAGGACCCCATAAGACCCCATAAGACCCCATAGCCCCCCACAGCCCCCCCATACAACCCCATAAGACCCCATAGGGACCCCATATGACCCCATAGCCCCCCATAACCCCCCATATCCCCCCCACAGCCCCCCATAGAGACCCCATACCCCCCCATAGCCCCCTATAGTCCCCCCATAGGACCCCATAGCCCCCCATAGAGACCCCATAGCCCCCCATATACCCCCATAGCCCCCCATAGGGACCCCATACAACCCCATAGTCCTCCCATACAACCCCATATGACCCCATAGCCCCCCCATATGACCCCATATGACCCTATAGAGACCCCATACGACCACATAGGGACCCCACAGCCCCCCATAACCCCCCATAGGTCAACCATATGACCCCATAGTCCCCCCATACAACCCCATAGGGACCCCATAACCCCCTATACGACCCCATAGCTCCCCTTATGACCCCATAAGGACCCCATATGACCCCATAACCCCCCATAGACTCCCCATATGACCCCATAGGACCCCCATAACCCCCCATATCCCCCCCATACGACCCCATACAACCCCATACCACCCCATAGGGACCCCATAGGGACCCCATAGCCCCCCATATCCCCCCATAGCCCCCCATAGTCCCCCCATACAACCCCATAGGGACCCCATAACCCCCTATACGACCCCATAGAGACCCCATAGGGACCCCATATGACCCCATAGACCCCCCCTAGGGACCCCATACAACCCAATAGACCCCCCCATACAACCCCATAGGGACCCATAGACCCCCATAGGGACCCCATAGGATACCATAGGGCCCCCATGGGATAGTGTAGGGACCCCATATGACCCCATAGCCCCCCATAGGGACCCCATAGCCCCCCATAGACCCTCCATAGACCCCCCATATGACCCAATAGGGACCTCATACAACCCCATATTGACCCCATACCCCCCCATAGCCCCCCATAATCCCCCATAGGGCACCCATATGACCCCATAGCCCCCCATGGCTCCCTATAGCCCCCCCATAGGGACCCCACACAACCCCATAGGGACCCCATAGTCCCCCCATACAACCCCATAGAGACCCCATATGACCCCATTGTCCCCCCATATCCCCCCCATAGCCCCCCATAGACCCCATAGGGACCCCATAGGGACCCCATAACCCCCACCTTGGTGCGGATGCGCAGGTGGTGGTAGGGCACGAAGGGCGCCCTTGGGTGCTGCTGGCGCCGCTGCTGCAGCCACACGTTGAGCGCGCAGACCCCCACCGCCGGCAGCGCCACCACGAACGACAGCGCCCGCCACGTCCGGCCTGACACCGAAAACGGCGGGTTTGCACCCAAAACGCAGGCCCGGGTCCCACCCGGAATATCGTTCCCGAAAGACCCGGTTCTGACCCAAAATCTGGTCCCAGTTCCACCCCGAAATGTGGTCCCAGTTCTGCCCCAAAACGCTGTCCCCAAAAGTCCCAATTCCATCCCCAAATTTGGTCCCAGTTCTGCCCCGAAATGCCATCCCCAAAAGACCCGGTTCCGACCCAAAATGTGGCCCCGATTCTGCCCCGAAACATCATTCCCAAAAGACACGGTTCTGACCCAAAATGTGGTCCCAATTCCACCCTGAAATGTGGTCCCAGTTCTGCCCCGAAATTCCATCCCCAAAAGACCCGGTTCTGACCCAAAACGCAGGCCCGGTTCCGACCCGAAACATCATTCCCGAAAGACCCGGTTCCGACCCAAAATGTGGTCCCAATTCTGACCTGAAATCCGGTCCCGATTCCACCCCGAAATGCCGTCCCCAAAAGTCCCAGTTCTGACCCAAAATACCATCCCCAAAAGACCCAATTCTGACCCAAAATCTGGTCCCAATTCTGCCGTAGAACACTGTCCCCAAAAGTACCGGTTCCAACCCAAAATTTGGCCCCAATTCTGCCCTGAAACACCGTCCCTGAAAGTCCCGATTCCAACCCAAAAAGTGGTCCTGATTCCAACCCAAAACACTGTCCCCAAAAGTCACGGTTCTACCCCAAAATAACGCCCCCAAAAGACCCGGTTCCGACCCAAAATCTGGTCCCGATTCCACCCTGAAACACCGTCCCCAAAAGACCCGGTTCCAACCCCAAAAAGTGGTCCCAATTCCACCCCGAAATGTGGTCCCAGTTCTGCCCCAAAACACTGTCCCCAAAAGACCCGGTTCTGACCCAAAATTTGGTCCCAATTCTGCCCTGAAACACCATCCCTGAAAGTCCCGATTCCAATCCAAAAAGTGGTCCCGATTCCGACCCAAAACACTGTCCCCAAAAGTCACGGTTCTACCCCAAAATAACACCCCCAAAAGACCCGGTTCCGACCCAAAATCTGGTCCTGATTCCACCCCCAAACACCGTCCCCAAAAGTCCCAGTTCCAACCCAAAATGTGGTCCTGATTCCATCCTGAAATGCCATCCCCAAAAGACCCGGTTCTGCCCCAAAATAACGTCCCCAAAAGACCCAGTTCCGACCCAAAAAGTGGTCCCAATTCCACCCCGAAATGTGGTCCCAGTTCTGCCCCAAAACACTGTCCCCAAAAGACCCGGTTCTGACCCAAAATCTGGTCCCAGTTCCAACCCAAAATCTGGTCCCGATTCCACCCCGAAATGCCATCCCCAAAAGACCCAATTCCAACCCAAAAGACAGTGCCAGTTCTGCCCTGAAACACCATCCCCAAAAGACCTGGCTCTGACCCAAATCACCGTCCCCAAAAGACCCGGTTCCAACCCAAAATGTGGCCCCAAAAGCCCTGACAGCGCCCGCCACGTCCGCCCTGACCCCGAAAACGGCGGGTTTGCACCCAAAACGCAGGCCCGGGTCCCACCCGGAATATCGTTCCCGAAAGACTCGGTTCTGACCCAAAATCTGGTCCCAGTTCCACCCCAAACACTGTCCCCAAAAGACCCGGTTCTGACCCAAAAAGTGGTCCCAATTCCATCCCCAAATGTGGTCCCAGTTCTACCCCAAAACGCTGTCCCCAAAAGACCCGGTTCCGACCCAAAATGTGGTCCCCATTCCGACCCAAAACACCATTCCTGAAAGTCCCATTTCCGACCCAAAATGTGGTCCTGATTCTGCCCCAAAACACAGTCCCCAAAAGACCCGGTTCTGACACAAAATGTGGTCCCAGTTCTGCCCCAAAACATTCTTCCCGAAAAACCCGATTCCGACCCAAAATCTGGTCCCAATTCCGCCCCCAAACACTATCTCCAAAAGTCCCAGTTCCAACCCAAAAAGTGGTCCTGATTCTGCCCCAAAACACTGTCCCAATTCTGCCCCAAAACACAGTCCCCAAAAGCCCCAATTCCACCCCAAATCATGGTCCCCAAAAGCCCTGATTCCACCCCAAAATATGGCCCCGATTCTGCCCCAAAACATGGTCCCCAAAAGCCCTGATTCCACCCCAAAAAACAATACAAATTCTGCCCCAAAATGCAGTCCCCGAAAGCCCCATTTCCACCCCAAAAAAAGGTCCCTAAAAGCCCCGATTCTACCCCAAAACGTGGTCCCAATTCCACCCCAAAATGCGCCCCCCAAAAGCCCCGATTCTGCCCCAAAACGTGGCCCCCGATGCCCAAAATGGCTCCTGGCCACCACAAAATGGCTGCCGAGGCCCCGAAAAGCCCCAAATCCCCCCAAAATCACCCCAAAAATAACAGGTATTGGCCCAGTGACACCTGCTACACCCCAAAACACCCCAAAACCACCGCTTTTGACCCAAAACGACCCCAAATCACCCCAAAACACCCCAAAATCACCCCAAAACACCCCAAAATCACCCCAAACACCCCAAAATACCTGAACCCCCCCCAGACCCCCCGACACAACCCAAAAGACCCCAAATCACCCCAAAAACACCCCAAAATCATTGACAGCCCCACAAAACCCCAAATGCCCTTGAAATGACCCCAAACCCACCAAATCCCCCCAAATCCCCCCCAAATCCCCCAAAATACCCCCAAAATCCCCCCAATTCCCCCCAAACCCCCAACCTTCCCAAAATCCTCCCAAATCCCTAATTTTCCCCCCAAAATCCCCCCAAATCCCCTCAAATCCCCCCAATTCCTCACAAATCCCCCCCAAATCCTCTCAACCTCCCCAAAACTCCCCCAAATCCCCCCAACCCCCCCTAAAATCCCCCCAAATCCCCCAAACCCCCCAAATCCCCCCCAAATCCCCTAAACTCCCCCAAACTCCCCCAAAATCCTCCCAATTCCCCCCAAAATCCACGAAATTCCCTAAATTCCCCCAAACCACCCCAAATCCACAATTTTCCCCCCAAAATCCCCCAGCTTCCCCCAAATTCCCCCAAATTCCCCAAATCCCCCCAAAATCCCCCCAAAATCCCCCAAATCCCCCCAAAATCCCCCCAAATCACCCCAATTCCCCCCAAATCCCCCCAACTCCTCCCCAAATCTCCCAACCTCCCCAAAATTCCCCAAAATGCCCCCAAATCCCCAATTTCTCTCCCAAACTCTCCCAAATCCCCCCAAAATCCCCTCAACCTCCCCAAAACTCCCCCAAATCCCCCCAACCCCCCCTAAAATCCCCCAAACCCCCCAAATCCCCCAAATCCCCCCCAAATCCCCCCGAATCCCCCCAAATCCCGCCAAACCCCTCCAAATCCCCTCCAAAATCCCAGAAATCACTCCAAAATCCTGCAAAATTCCTCCAAATCCCCCCCAAATCCCCCCAAAATCTCCCCCAAATCCCCCCAATTCCCCCAGAACCCCCCAAATACCCCCAAATTCCTCCAAATCCCCCCAAACCTCCCCCAAATCCCCCAAAACTCCTCAAAATCCCCCCAAATCCCCATTTTCCCCCCAAACCCCCCCAAATCCCCCAACTCCCTCCCAAATCCTCCCAAACTCCCCCAAAACTCCCCAAAATCCCCCCCAAATCCCCATTTTTCCCCCAACCCCCCCCAAAATCCCCCAAACCCCCCCAAAATCCCCCCAAACCTCCCCCAAATCCCCACCCAAATCCCCATTTTCCCCCCAACCCCCCCCCAAATCCCCCCAAACCCCCCAATTTTCCCCAAAAATCCCCATTTCCCCCCCAAACCCCCCAAAATCCCCCAAATCCCCCCAAATCCCCCCCAAATCCCCCCAAACCCCCCCAAAATCCCCCCAAAACCCCCCCAAACCCCCCAAAACTCCCCCAAATCCCCCCCAAATCCCCCCCAAATCCCCATTTTCCCCCCAAAACCCCCCAAAATCCCCCAAATCCCCCCAAAACCCCCCAAAATCTCCCAAACCCCCCAATTCCCCCCAAAAAATCCCCCAAACCCCCCAAAACTCCCCAAAATCCCCCCCAAATCCCCATTTTCCCCCCAACCCCCCCCAAAACTCCCCAAAATCCCCCCAAATCCCCCCAATTCCCCCCCAAAAATTCCCCCTCCGCTGACCTCCCCCGGGCCCCGCGTGCCCGGCGGCCGAGGCCAGGAGGCGCCGTGGGGCTGCCCCCCAAGTGGCTGCCCCATAAGTGGCTGCCCCATAAGTGGCCGCCCCATAAGTGGGCGCCCCATAAGTGGCTGCCCCATAAGTGGCTGCCCCATAAGTGGCCGCCCCATAAGTGGCTGCCCCCCAAGTGGGCGCCCCCCAAGCCCCCATGGCTCCGTCTGGGCCCCGGGGTCACCCCTGCCCCACGGCACCGCCCGGGGCCGCCCAATGGGCTCGGGCCCCAAAAATAGCCCAAAAGCACCCAAAAATAACCCCCGGGGGAGGGGGGGGGTCAGGGGGGTGTGGGGAGGACGACGCCGGGCGCTGCCCCATAGATCCGGCCCCATAGATCCCTCCCTGCCCCATAGATCCTGACCCATAGATCCTGACCCATAGATCCTGACCCATAGATCCCCCCTGCCCCATAGATCCTGCCCCATAGATCCCTCCCTGCCCCATAGATCCCCCCCTGCCCCATAGATCCGGCCCCATAGATCCCCATGCCCCATAGATCCTGCCCCATAGATCCTGCCCTATAGATCCCCCTGCCCCATAGATCCGGCCCCATAGATCCCTCCCTGCCCCATAGATCCTGACCCATAGATCCCCCCTGCCCCATAGATCCTGCCCCATAGATCCTGACCCATAGATCCTGCCCCATAGATCCCTCCCTGCCCCATAGATCCAGCCCCATAGATCCTGCCCCATAGATCCTGCCCCATAGATCCCTCCCTGCCCCATAGATCCTGCCCCATAGATCCCCATGCCCCATAGATCCTGACCCATAGATCCTGCCCCATAGATCCTGCCCCATAGATCCCTCCCTGCCCCATAGATCCAGCCCCATAGATCCTGCCCCATAGATCCTGCCCCATAGATCCCTCCCTGCCCCATAGATCCTGCCCCATAGATCCTGACCCATAGATCCGGCCCCATAGATCCCCCCTGCCCCGTAGATCCGGCCCCATAGATCCCTCCCTGCCCCATAGATCCTGACCCATAGATCCTGCCCCATAGATCCTGCCCCATAGATCCCCATGCCCCATAGATCCTGACCCATAGATCCTGCCCCATAGATCCTGCCCCATAGATCCCCCCTGCCCCATAGATCCTGCCCCATAGATCCTGCCCTATAGATCCCTGTGCCCCATAGATCCCCCCTGCCCCATAGATCCTGACCCATAGATCCTGCCCCATAGATCCTGCCCTATAGATCCTGACCCATAGATCCTGCCCTGCCCCATAGATCCTGCCCCATAGATCCTGACCCATAGATCCTGACCCATAGATCCTGCCCTGCCCCATAGATCCCTCCCTGCCCCATAGATCCAGCCCCATAGATCCTGCCCCATAGATCCTGCCCCATAGATCCCTCCCTGCCCCATAGATCCTGCCCCATAGATCCCCATGCCCCATAGATCCTGACCCATAGATCCTGCCCCATAGATCCTGCCCCATAGATCCCTCCCTGCCCCATAGATCCTGCCCCATAGATCCTGACCCATAGATCCGGCCCCATAGACCCCTGTGCCCCATAGATCCCCCCTGCCCCATAGATCCTGCCCCATAGAGACTGACCCATAGATTAACCGACCCCATAGATCCTGCCCCATAGAGGGCTCCTGCCCCATAGCAGAACCCAGCCCCATAGATTACCCTGCCCCATAATGAGGTCCTGCCCTATAGCAGGGTCCTGCCCCATAGAGGGCTCCTGCCCCATAGATTCCCCTGCCCCATAGCGGGGCCTGCCCCATAGATACTGCCCCATAGATCTCCCTGCCCCATAGATCCCATCCCCATAGCTTTTCCTGCCCCATAGATTCCCCCCACCCCATAGATCCTGCCCCATAGTGGGACCAGCCCCATAGCAGGGCCTGCCCCATAGATCCTGCCCCATAGATTACCCGACCCCATAGATCCTGCCCCATTGAGGGCTCCTGCCCCATAGCAGAACCCAGCCCCATAGATTAACCTGCCCCATAATGGGGTCCTGCCCCACAGCAGGGTCCTGCCCCATAGTTCCTGCCCCATAGATCCCGCCCCATAGATCCCCCTGCCTCATAGATTACCCTGCCCCATAGTAGGGTCCTGCCCCATAGCGGCCCCCAGCCCCATAGCGCTATGGGGCACCGACACTTTCTTGGTGACAGCGTGAAGATCAGTGGGGCAGCCCCACAGATCCTGGCCCCACAGCGCGCCCAGCCCCATAGCGCGCCCCATAGACCACCCTGTATTCACCACCCCCAGCCCCACAGATTGCCAGCCCCATAGCGCTGTGGGGCACAGACACTTTATTGGTGACAGCGTGAAATCAGTGGGGCAGCCCCACGGCGCCCGGCCCCACAGCGGGCCCAGCCCCAGAGCTGACCCACACCTACCCCACACCCGCCCCATAGCAGGCCCATAGCAGCCCCCCAGCCCCATAGCTGCCCCATAGCCCCCCATAACCCCCCCATAAAGCCCCCATAGCGCCCCATAGCTGCCCCATAGCTGCCCCATAGCCCCCCATAGACCCCACCAGCCCCATAGCTGCCCCATAGCCCCCCATAACTGCCCCATAGTAGCCCCATGGACCCCTCCCAGCCCCACATCTGCCCCATAGCAGCCCCATAGCCCCTCAAATCTGCCCCATAACCCCCCTGTACCCCCCACATCTGCCCCATAGACCCCCCATAACTGCCCCATAGCAGCCCCATGGACCCCTCCCAGCCCCACATCTGCCCCACATCTGCCCCATAGCCCCCCAAATCTGCCCCATAACCCCCCTGTACCCCCCACATCTGCCCCATAGACCCCCATAGCTGCCCCATAGCAGCTCCATAGACCCCCCCAGCCCCATAGCTGCCCCACATCTGCCCCATAACCCCCCTATACCCCCCACATCTGCCCCATAGACCCCCATAACCACCCCATAGCAGCCCCATAGACCCCTCCCAGCCCCATAGCTGCCCCACATCTGCCCCATAACCCCCCATAACCCCCCTATACCCCCCACATCTGCCCCATAGACCCCCATAAGCACCCCATAGCTGCCCCATAGCAGCCCCATAGACCCCTCCCAGCCCCACATCTGCCCCACAACCCCCCCCATAACCCCCCAATAACCCCCCCATAGCCCCCCTATACCCCCATAGCTGCCCCATAGCCCCCCATAACCACCCCACACCCGCCCCACATCCGCCCCACAGCGCCCCCCCCCCCGCCGTCATCCGTGGGTCTCGGGGGGGGGTCCCTGTGGGGGGGGTCCCTGGGGGTCGCCCCCCTGCAGCATCTCCTTGTAGCGGCGGCGGAAGAAGCCGAGCTGGGAGGGGGCGGGGCCAGAGGGGGAGGGGGCGTGGTCAGGAGGGGGAGGGGGCGGGGCCAGGGAGAAGGGGGCGGGGCCAGAGGGGGAGGGGGCGGGGTCAGAGGGGGAGGGGGCGGGGCCAGAGGGGGAAGGGGCGGGGCCAGGGAGGGAGGGGGCGGGGCCAGGGAGGGAGGGGGCGGGGCCAGGGAGAAGGGGGCGGGGCCAGGGAGGGAGGGGCGTGGTCAGAGGGGGGGCGGGGCCAGAGGGGGGGGGAGGGGCCAGGGAGGAGGGGCGGGGCCAGAGGGGAGGGGCGGGCCAGGGATTTAGGGGGCGGGGCCAGGGAGGAGGGGGCGGGGCCAGGGAGAAGGGGGCGGGGCCAGGGAGGGAGGGGGCGGGGCCAGGGAGGAGGGGGCGGGGCCAGGGAGAAGGGGGCGGGGCCAGGGAGGAGGGGGCGGGGCCAGGGAGAAGGGGGCGTGGTAAGAGGGGGAGGGGGCGGGGCCATGGATTTAGGGGGCGGGGCCAGGAAGGGAGGGGCGGGGCCAGAGGGGGAGGGGGCGTGGTCAGACGGGGAGGGGGCGGGGCCAGGGAGAGGGAGGGGGCGGTGCCAGGGATAAGGGGGCGGGGCCAGAGGGGGAGGGGGCGGGGCCAGGGATTTAGGGGGCGGGGCCAGGGATTTAGGGGGCGGGGCCAGGGGGAGGGGGCGGGGCCAGAGGGGGAGGGGGCGGGGCCAGGGAGGAGGGGGCGGGGCCAGGGATTTAGGGGGCGGGGCCAGGGATTTAGGGGGCGGGGCCAGGGATTTAGGGGCGGGGCCAGGGATTTAGGGGGCGGGGCCTCCCCCCTGGCCCCGCCCCTCACCTTCTGCAGCCCCAGCGCCAGCAGCGCCAGCAGCAGCAGCCCCCCCGCGCTGCCCCCCAGCACCAGGGGCAGGGGCCGGGGGGGGGCCAGGACCTCCAGCTCCGTCTGCACCTGCCCCACAGAGACCCACACTTAGGGGGCGGACCCATAGGGAGACACACTTGGGGGGCGGACCCACAGATCCGGACTTATGGGGCTGCCCCATAGCGATACACATATATGGGGTGGACCCATAGATAGGCACTTGTGGGGTGGCTCCATAGGGACACGAAGGTGTGGGGCTGCCCCATAGATCCGCACTTGTGGGGTGGACCCATAGAGACCCACACTTAGGGGGCGGACCCATAGGGAGACGCACTTATGGGGCAGACCCATAGATTGACAATTATGGGGTGGTCCCATAGGGATCCATAGATCTGCACTTATGGGGCTGCCCCATAGAGAGACACTTGTGGGGTGGACCCATAGAGACCCACACTTAGGGGGCGGACCCATAGATCCGGACTTATGGGGCTGCCCCATAGATTGATACTTATGGGGTGGACCCATAAAGAGATACAGGTGTGGGGCTGCCCCATAGATTCACACTTGTGGGGCAGACCCATAGAGACCCACACTTAGGGGGCGGACCCATAGGGGGACACACTTGGGGGGCGGACCCATACGGATCCATAGATTGACACTTGTGGGGCTGCCCCATACAGAGACACTTATGGGGTGGACCCATAGATGGACACTTGTGGGGCAGCCCCACAGAGACCCACACTTATGGGGCGGACCCGTAGGGAGACACACTTGGGGGGCGGACCCATAGATCCGGACTTATGGGGGGCTGCCCCATAGATTGATACTTATGGGGCTGCCCCATAGAGAGACACAGGTGTGGGGCTGCCCCATAGATTCACACTTGTGGGGCAGACCCATAGGGAGACACACTTGGGGGGCGGACCCATAGGGAGACACACTTGGGGGGCGGACCCATAGATGGACACACATATATGGGGCAGACCCATAGATTGACACTTGTGGGGTGGCCCCATAGGGACACGAAGGTGTGGGGCTGCCCCATAGAGACCCACACTTATGGGGCGGACCCATAGGGAGACACACTTGGGGGGCGGAACCACGGATCCGGACTTATGGGGCTGCCCCATAGATCGACAATTATGGGGTGGTCCCATAGGGATCGATAGATCTGCACTTATGGGGCTGCCCCATAGAGAGACACAGGTGTGGGGCTGCCCCATAGATTCACACTTGTGGGGTGGCCCCATAGATGGGCACTTGTGGGGCAGACCCACAGGGAGACATAGGTGGGGGGCGGACCCATAGGGAGACACACTTGGGGGGCGGACCCATAGATCCGGACTTATGGGGCTGCTCCATAGATAGGCACTTATGGGGCAGACCCATAGATTGACACTTACGGGGCGGACCCATAGAGACACACACTTGGGGGGCTGACCCATAGATCGACAATTATGGGGTGGTCCCATAGGGATCTATAGATCCACACTTATGGGGCTGCCCCATAGAGAGACACAGGTGTGGGGCTGCCCCATAGATTGACACTTGTGGGGTGGACCCATAGAGACCCACACTTAGGGGGCGGACCCATAGGGAGACACACACTTATGGGGCGGACCCATAGATGGGCACTTGTGGGGTGGACCCATAGCGATACACATATATGGGGCGGACCCATAGATCGACACTTGTGGGGTAGCTCCATAGGGACACACAGGTGTGGGGCTGCCCCATAGATTGACACTTGTGGGGCGGACCCATAGGGAGACATAGGTGGGGGGCGGACCCATAGATCCATATTTATGGGGTGGCCCCATAGGGATCCATAGATCCAAACTTGTGGGGCCTGCCCCATAGAGACCCACACTTGGGGGGCTGCCCCATAGACCCGCACTTGTGGGACAGACCCATAGGAAAACAAATGGGGGGGACCCACAAGTGTGGGGCGGCCCCATAGGGAAACAGGGACCCACACTTATGGGGCAGCCCCACAGCGACTCACACATGTGTGGGGCCACCCCATAACTCCCCAACCACCCCCAGCCCCGGGTCCCACCCCCCCCTACCCCACACATTTGGGGTCCCCCATACCCTGCCCCACACATTTCCTGCCCCACACATTCCCTGCCCCACACATTCCCTGCCCCACACATCCCCCCCCTGCCCCACACATTCCCTGCCCCACACATCCCCTGCCCCACACATTTCCTGCCCCACGCATTTCCTGCCCCACACATCCCCTGCCCCACACATTCCCTGCCCCACACATCCCCCCCCTGCCCCACACATCCCCTGCCCCACACATTCCCTGCCCCACACATCCCCCCCCTGCCCCACATATTTCCCCCCTGCCCCACACATTTTGGGTCCCCCCCCTGCCCCACACATTCCCTGCCCCACACATCCCCTGCCCCACACATTCCCTGCCCCACACATCCCCCCTGCCCCACACATCCCCTGCCCCACACATCCCCTGCCCCACACATCGCCCCCCACCTGCAGCCGGCCGGGCCCCCCGGCGTTGCGGTAGCGCCGCTCCTCGAAGTGCAGCCGGGCCGAGCTCTGCAGGGACACCCTGGGCAGCCCCAGCTGGGGGGGGGACCCCAAAACGACCCCAAAATGAGCCCAAAGGGACCCCAAAATTACCCCAAAATGAGCCCAAAGGGACCCCAAAGGGACCCCAAAATGACCCCAAAGAGACCCCAAAATTTACCCCAAAATTACCCCAAAAAGACCCCAAAATGACCCCAAAGGGACCCCAAAATGACCCCAAAGGGACCCCAAAGAGACCCCAAAATGACCCCAAAATGACCCCAAAATGAGCCCAAAATTACCCCAGAATGACCCCAAAGCGACCCCAAAGCGACCCCAAAATGAGCCCAAAGGGACCCCAAAGGGACCCCAAAACGACCCCAAAGAGATCCCAAAGCGACCCCAAAGGGACCCCAAAATGACCCCAAAATGAGCCCAAAGGGACCCCAAAACGAGCCCAAAATGAGCCCAAAGGGACCCCAAAGAGACCCCAAAATGACCCCAAAATGAGCCCAAAGGGACCCCAAAACGACCCCAAAATGAGCCCAAAGGGACCCCAAAATGACCCCAAAGGGACCCCAAAATGACCCCAAAGGGACCTCAAAAAGACCCCAAAATGACCCCAAAGAGACCCCAAAGGGACCCCAAAACGACCCCAAAACGACCCCAAAGGGACCCCAAAATTACCCCAAAATGACCCCAAAGAGACCCCAAAGGGACCTCAAAGGGACCCCAAAGTGACCCCAAAGGGACCCCAAAGAGACCCCAAAATTACCCCAAAGGGACCCCAAAGAGACCCCAAAGGGACCCCAAAGGGACCCCAAAACGACCCCAAAACGACCCCAAAATGACCCCAAAAAGACCCCAAAATGAGCCCAAAGGGACCCCAAAGGGACCCCAAAATGAGCCCAAAATGACCCCAAAGGGACCCCAAAGAGACCCCAAAATTACCCCAAAATTACCCCAAAATTACCCCCAAACGACCCCAAAATGACCCCAAAGTGACCCCAAAGGGACCCCAAAAAGACCCCAAAGAGACCCCAAAACGACCCCAAAATGACCCCAAAATGACCCCAAAGGGACCCCAAAGGGACCCCAAAATGACCCCAAAACGACCCCAAAGGGACCCCAAAGGGACCCCAAAGGGACCCCAAAATGACCCCAAAGGGACCCCAAAATGACCCCAAAGGGACCCCATAACCCCCCCTTGACCCCATAACCCCCTTGAGGCCCCTCCCACCTCGAGGCCCCGCCCCCTTTGGCCCCTCCCCCTTGGCCCCGCCCCCTTTGGCCCCGCCCCCCCCCTAGCCCCGCCCCCTGACCTGCAGCAGCCAATGGGGTTTCAGGGCCCCCCCCAGGCTGAAGGCCAGGCCCCGGGGGGGCTCCAGCGCCCCCACCCCGCAGCGCAGCTCCCGGCACGCGGCCACCGAGCAGTCCTGGGGGGGGGGGAAGGGGGCGGGGCTTAGGGGGAGGGGCCTAAGGGGGTGGGGTCTCAGGGGGTGGGGTCTAAAGGGGAGGGGTCTAAAGGGGGCGGGGGCTTAGGGGGGGGAGGGGCTTAGGGGGGAGGGGCTTGGAGGGGGAGGGGCCTAAGGGGGCGGGGCTTAGGGGGCGGGGATTGGGGGGCTTAGAGGGGGAGGGGCTTAGGGGGCGGGGCTTAGGGGGGCTTAGGGGGGAGGGGCTTAGGGGGGAGGGGTCAAAGGGGGCGGGGCTTAGGGGGCTTAGGGGGGAGGGGCTTAGGGGGGAGGGGCTTAGGGGGGAGGGGCTTAGGGGGGAGGGGCTTGGAGGGGAGGGGCCAAAGGGGGTGGGGTCTAAAGGGGTGGGGTCAAAAGGGGTGGGGCTTATGGGAGGCGGGGCTTAGAGGGGGCGGGCCAAAGGGGGTGGGGTCTTAGGGGGAGGGGCTTAAAGGGGTGGGGTTTAGATGGGAGGGGTCTAAAGGGGGTGGAGTCTAAAGGGGGGCGTGGCCTAAAGGGGTGGGGTCAAAAGGGGGAAGGGCTTTAGGGGGCAGGGTCTCAGGGGGAGGGGTCCCAGGGGGCGGGGCTTAGGGGGGCGGGGCTTCAAGGGGGAGGGGCTTGGGGGGAGGGGCTTAGGGGGTGAGGACTCAGGGGGTGGGGTCTAAAGGGGAGGGGCTTAAAGGGGAGAGGGTTAAATGGGAGGGGTCTAAAGGGGTGGGGGAAAAGGGGGCGGGGCTTAGGGGGGGGAGGGGCTTAGGGGGTGGGGTCTAAAGGTGTGGGGTCAAAAGGGGAGGGGTCTAAAGGGGGCGGGGCTTAGGGGGGGGAGGGGCTTAGGGGGGAGGGGCTTGGAGGGGGAGGGGCCTAAGGGGGCGGGGCTTAGGGGGCGGGGATTGGGGGGCTTAGAGGGGGAGGGGCTTAGGGGGCGGGGCTTAGGGGGCTTAGGGGGGAGGGGCTTAGGGGGGAGGGGTCAAAGGGGGCGGGGCTTAGGGGGCTTAGGGGGGAGGGGCTTAGGGGGGAGGGGCTTAGGGGGGAGGGGCTTAGGGGGGAGGGGCTTGGAGGGAGGGGCCAAAGGGGGTGGGGTCTAAAGGGGTGGGGTCAAAAGGGGTGGGGCTTAT
Organism: Anas platyrhynchos; assembly: GCF_047663525.1. NCBI lineage: Eukaryota > Metazoa > Chordata > Aves > Anseriformes > Anatidae > Anas > Anas platyrhynchos. The sequence continues at coordinate 5,974,802 of NC_092616.1, read as the reverse complement.
GGGAGGCGGGGCTTAGAGGGGGCGGGGCCAAAGGGGGTGGGGTCTTAGGGGGAGGGGCTTAAAGGGGTGGGGTTTAGATGGGAGGGGTCTAAAGGGGGTGGAGTCTAAAGGGGGGCGTGGCCTAAAGGGGTGGGGTCAAAAGGGGAAGGGCTTTAGGGGGCAGGGTCTCAGGGGGAGGGGTCCCAGGGGGCGGGGCTTAGGGGGCGGGGCTTCAAGGGGGAGGGGCTTGGGGGGAGGGGCTTAGGGGGGTGAGGACTCAGGGGGTGGGGTCTAAAGGGGAGGGGCTAAAGGGGAGAGGGTTAAATGGGAGGGGTCTAAAGGGGTGGGGGAAAAGGGGGCGGGGCTTAGGGGGGGAGGGGCTTAGGGGGTGGGGTCTAAAGGTGTGGGGTCAAAAGGGGAGGGGCTTCGGGGGGTGGAGTCTCAGGGGGTGGGGTCTAAGGGGAGGGGCTTAAAGGGGAGGGGTCTAAGGGGGTGGGGTCCCAGAGGGGCGTGGCCTAAAGGGGTGGGGTTAAAGGGGGAGGGGCTTAAGGGGTGGGGCTTAAGGGGGCGTGGTCTAAAGGGAGGGGCTTAAAGGGGAGGGGTCTAAAGGGGAGGGGGCGTGGCCTAAAGGGGTGGGGTCAAAAGGGGGCGGGGCTTCTGGGGGTGTGTCTAAGGGGGTGGGGTCAAAGGGGGGTCAAAAGGGGCGGGGTCCAAAGGGGAGGGGTCAAAAGGGGTGGGGGAAAGGGGCGGGGCTTAAAGGAGGGGGCGTGGTCTAAAGGGAAAAGGGGGGCGGGGCCACAGGGGGCGGGGTCAAAAGGGGGAGGGGCTTAAGGGGGCGGGGTTTTGGGGTTATGGGGTCGGATTTGGGGTCCTAAAGGGGTGGGGGGAGGGGGCGTGGCCTAAAGGGGCGGGGTCCAAAGGGGGCGGGGCTTAAGGGGCGGGGTCTAAAGGGGCGGGGCTTCAGGGGGCGTGTCCCGAGGGGGGGCCTCACCACCACCGGGCGCTGGCGCAGGCGGGCGGCGAAGTCGGGGACCCCCGGGTGGTCGGCGACCGCGTGGCACTGGGGGGGGGGATTCGGGGGGGATTTGGGGTCAGAGGGGGCATTTCGGGGGATTTGGGGGGATTTGGGGGGGATTGGGGACATTTGGGGGGATTTGGGGACATTTCGGGGGATTTGGGGTCATTTGGGGGGGATTTGGGGGGATTTGGGGTCAGAGGGGGCATTTCGGGGGATTTGGGGGGATTTGGGGACATTTGGGGCCATTTTCGGGCCAATTGGGGCCATTTGAGGATTATTGGGGTCGATGGGGACTTTGGGGGCCATTTGGGGACATTTGGAGACATTTGGGGTCAGTGGGGATATTTGGGGCCATTTTGAGTCCATTTGGGGACATTTGTGGCCATTTGGGGCCATTTGGGGTCAATGGGGACATTTGGGGTCAATGGGGGCATTTGGGGCCATTTGGGGCCATTTGGGGATTCTTGGGGACAGTGGGGTCAATGGGGCCATTTTGGGCCGTTTTGGGGCCATTTAGGGCCATTTGGAGCCATTTGGGGCCATTTGGGGTCAATGAGGCCATTTCAGGCCATTTTGGGGCCATTTGGGGATTCTTGGAGTCAATGAGGCCATTTGGGGCCATTTTGGGGCCATTTGGGGACATTTGGGGTCAATGGGGTCACTGGGGATATTTGGGGCCATTTGGGGTCATTTGGGGCCATTGGGGCCATTTTGAGGCCATTTAGGGCCATTTGGGGTGATTTGAGGCCATTTGGGATCAATGGGGCCATTTGGGGCCATTTGGGACCATTTGGGGTCAATGGGGTCAATGGGAACATTTGGGGCCATTTCAGGCCATTTCGGGACATTTGGGGTCAATGGGGCCATTTGGGGATTCTTGGGGTCAATGGGGTCAATGGGGCCAATGGGGTCAATGAGGCCATTTTGGGGCCATTTTGGGGCCATTTTGGGGCCATTTTGGGACATTTGGGGCTTCTTGGGGTCAGTGGGGTCAATGGGGTCAATGGGGCTATTTGGGGCCATTTGGGGCTAATTGGGGCCATTTTGGGGCCATTTTGGGATTATTGGGGTCAATGGGATTTTGGGGGACATTTGGGGTCAGTGGGGTCAATGAGGCCATTTTGGGGCCATTTGGGGCCATTTGGGGTCAATGGGGTCAATGGGGCCAATGGGGTCAATGAGGCCATTTTGGGGCCATTTTGGGGCCATTTTGGGGCCATTTGGGGATTCGTGGGGTCAATGGGGCCAATGGGGTCAATGAGGCCGTTTTGGGGCCATTTTGGGGGCATTTTGGGGCCATTTTGGGACATTTGGGGTCAATGGGGTCAATGGGGTCAATGGGGATATTTGCGGACATTTGGGGTCAGTGGGGTCAATGGGGCCATTTTGGGGCCATTTGGGGGCCATTTTGGGGCCATTTGGGGTCAATGAGGCCATTTGGGGCCATTTTGGGGCCATTTAGGGCCATTTTGGGACATTTGGGGTCAGTGGGGTCAATGGGGCCATTTTGGGGCCATTTGGGGCCATTTGGGGTCAATGGGGTCAATGGGGCCATTTTGGGGCCATTTGGGGATTCTTGGGGTCAATGGGGTCAATGGGGTCAATGGGGCCATTTTGGGGCCATTTTGGGGCTATTTGGGGCGGTTTTGGGGCCGTTTTACCTGCGGGGGCTCCGGCTCCAGCCCCTCCCACAGCTGGGCCCCCCCCAGCGCCAGGGGCACCAGGAAGGAGACCTCGAGGGGGGGGCGGCGCTGGCCCAGCACCTGCACCTGGGGGGGGGGGGGGGGGGACAAAAAATTTGGGCGTGGCCAAAAAAAAAGTGGGCGTGGCCAAAAAAGGGGCGTGGCCTCCGAGGGGGGGGCGTGGCCTCACCTGGTAGTGGTGGCGCACGGGGGGGCTGCGGGGGGGCCCCGACCCCGTGGAGACGTTGGCGTAGGGGGTGGAGTCCGGGAGGCTGCGGGGGGGGGGGGGGGGACAAGGGGGGGATCACGGGGGGGTGAGGGGGGTTATGGGGGGGGTGGGGGGGGGGAAGGGGCTGGGGGCGTGGGGGGCGGTGGGGGGGGTCTTGGGGTCAAGGGGGAGGTTGGGCGGGGTCTTGGGGTCAAGGGGGGCATTGGGGGGGACTTTGGGGTCAAGGGACAAGTTGGGGGGGTCAATGGGACATGGGACATTTTGGGTGGGGTCTTGGGGTCAAGGGGGGGTCTTGGGGTCAAGGGACATTTGGGGGGGGTCTTGGGGTCAAGGGGGAAGTTGGGGGGGTCTTGGGGTCATGGGGGGGTCTTGGGGTCAACGGACATTTTGGGGGGGGTCATGGGGGGGTCTTGGGGTCATGGGACACATTGGGGGGGTCTTGGGGTCAAGGGGGGCATTGGGGGAGACTTTGGGGTCAAGGGACAAGTTGGGGGGGTCAATGGGACAAGGGAAATTTTGGGGGGGTCAATGGGACAAGGAAATTTTGGGGGGGTCTTGGGGTCAAGGGACATTTGGGGGGGGTCTTGGGGTCAAGGGGGGTCTTGGGGTCAAGGGACATTTTGGGGGGGGTCTTGGGGTCATGGGGGGGTCTTGGGGTCAAGGGACGCGTTGGGTTGGTCAATGGGACACGGGGACAAATTGGGCGGGGTCTTGGGGTCAAGGGGGGATTTGGGGGGGGTCTTGGGGTCATGGCACGCATTGGGCGGGGTCTTGGGGTCAAGGGGGGGTCTTGGGGTCACGGGACATTTTGGGGGGGGGTCTTGGGGTCATGGGGGGGTCTTGGGGTCAAGGGACGCGTTGGGTTGGTCAATGGGACACGGGACAAATTGGGCGGGGTCTTGGGGACCAAAGACATTTTGGGCGGGGTCTTGGGGTCAAGGGGGGTCTTGGGGTCAAGGGGGGTCTTGGGGTCCCGGGACATTTTGGGGGGGGGTCTTGGGGTCCCGGGGGGGCCACCTGGCGAGCACCAGCAGGACGCTGTAGGCCACCGGCAGGCGGGCGCGCTCCTGGGGGCCGGCCCGCCCCCCGTTGTCGCTGCGTGACGTCATCACATGACATCATCATGACGTCATCATGACGTCATCACCCCCCAAAAACCGACCCCCCCCCCCCAAAACCCCCCCCCCCTCACCTGCTGGCGTTGGCCACCACCTCCAACTCGTCCCCCAGCTCGGCGCCGTGGGGCACGTCCAGGGTGACGGCGAAGGTCACCTTTGGGGGGGGGGGGTCAAAGGGGGGGTGTTCAGCCCCGGGGGGGGTCGGGGGTCAAGGGGGGGTGAGGGGATAATTTGGGGGGGGGGGGACACCCCACCTCGTCGTCGGGGCGCAGCACGGGGGGGTTGACCAGGCAGACGGTGCTGCGGCGCCCGCCCCCCGCCGGCTCCGAGCTGCAGTGCAGGGACGGCGACCGCCTGCGGGACTGAGGGGGGGGGGGGGGGGTGAGGGGGGGGTGATGGGGGGGGGTTGGGGGGGTCGTGGGGGGGGTGGGGAGGGGGTTGGGGGGAGGTGGGAGGGGGTTGGGGGGGAAGGGGAGGGGGTTGGGGTGGGGGGATGGGGGTTGGGGGAGGGGGCTCAAGGGGGTTGGGGGGGGTTGGGGGGTGTTTGGAGGGGGTTTGGGGGGGTCTTGGGGCATCTGGGGGGGGTTCAGTTGGGTTTTGGGGTCATTTCGAGGGGATTTGGGGGTCTTGAGGGAATCCCCAGGGGGTTGGGGTGGGTTTGGGGGTGTCTGGAAGGGGTTTGGGGGGTCTTGAGGGCATCTGGAGGGGGTCCAGTTGGGTTTTGGGGTTCACTTAGAGGGGATTTGGGGGTCTTGAGGCCATCTCCCATGGGGTCCAGTTGGGTTTGGGGTCATTTGGGGGGTCTTTGGGCATCTTGAGGGCGTTCAGTTGGGTTTTGGGGTCATTTTGAGGGGATTTGGGGGTCTTCAGGGCATCTGGAGGGGGTTGGGGTGGGTTTGGGGGGGTCTGGAAGGGGTTTGGGGGGTCTTGAGAGGATTTGGGGGTCTTGAGGGCATCTGGAGGGGTTTCAGTTGGGTTTTGGGGTCATTTCGAGGGGATTTGGGGGTCGTGAGGGCATCTGGAGAGGGTTCAGGGGGTCTTGAGGGCATCTGGAAGGGGTTGGGGTGGGTTTAGGGGTGTCTGGAAGGGGTTTGGGGGGTCTTGAGAGGATTTGGGGGTCTTGAGGGCATCTAGAGGGGGGTTGGGGGGCATCTGGAGGGGGTTTGGGGGTCTTGAGAGGATTTGGGGGGTCTTGAGGTCATCTGGAAGGGGTCCAGTTGGGTTTTGGGGTCATTTGTAGGGGTTTTGGGCATCTCCAGGGGTTTCCAGTTGGGTTTTGGGGTCATTTGGAGGGATTTTGGGGTCTTGTGGCCACCTCCCAGGGTTCCAGTTGGGTTTTGGGGTCATTTTGATGGGATTAGGGCATCTTGAGGGCATCTGGGGAGGGTTCAGTTGGGTTTGGGGTCATTTGGAGGGGATTTGGGGGTCTTGAGGGGATCTGGGGGGTCTTGAGGGCATCTGGATGGGGTCCAGTTGGGTTTTGGGGTCATTTGGAGGGGATTTGGGGTCTTGAGGGCATCTAGAGGGGGTTGGGGGGCATCTGGAAGGGGTCCAGTTGGGTTTTGGGGTCATTTTGAGGGGATTTGGGGGTCTTGAGGCCATCTCCATGGGGTCCAGTTGGGTTTTGGGGTCATTTGGAGGGGTTTTGGGGGTCCTGAGGGCATCTCAAAGGGGTTGGGATGGGTTTGGGGGTGTCTGGAAGGGGTTTGGGGGGTCTTGAGGGCATCTGGAGGGGGTCCAGTTGGGTTTTGGGGTCATTTGTAGGGATTTTGGGGGTCTTGAGGCCATCTCCAGGGGTTCCAGTTGGGTTTGGGGGTCATTTCGAGGGGATTTGGGGGTCTTGAGGGGATTTGGGGGGTCTTGAGGGCATCTGGGGGGGTTCCAGTTGGGTTTTGGGGTCATTTTGAGGGTCTTTGGGGTCTGGAGGCCACCTCCAGGGGGTGTCCGGAGGGTTCCCGAGCCCCCCGATCCCCCCCTGGAGAGGCTTTGGGAGCCCCCCGCTGCCTTTTTTTGGGGGGTCCCTGGGGGGGGTGGTACCCCTGGGGGGGGGTCCCTGGGTGGGGGTCCCTGGGGGGGGTCCCACCCCCTGGGAGGGGTACCTGGAGGACCCGGGCCCTGCGGTAGGAGAGGGCCTCGGGGTGCAGCAGGCGGACGTGGGGTCATTTGGAGGGGATTTGGGGGTCTTGAGGGGATTTGGGGGGTCTTGAGGTCATCTCCAGGGGGTTCAGTTGGGTTTTGGGGTCATTTGGAGGGGATTTGGGGGTCTTGAGGCCATCTCCAGGGGGTCCAGTTGGGTTTGGGGTCACTTGGGGGGTCTTTGGGCATCTTGAGGGCGTTCAGTTGGGTTTGGGGTCATTTCCACCTCCAGGGGTTCCAGTTGGGTTTTGGGGTCATTTGTAGGGATTTTGGGGTCCGGAGGCCACCTCCAGGGGGTGTCCAGAGGGTTCCCGAGCCCCCCGATCCCCACTGGAGGGGTTTTGGGAGCCCCCCGCTGCCTTTTTTTGGGGGTCCCTGGGGGGGGTCCCTGGGGGGGGGGGTACCTGGAGGACCCGGGCCCTGCGGTAGGAGAGGGCCTCGGGGTGCAGCAGGCGGACGCGGGGTCATTTGGAGGGGATTTTAGGGGTCTTGAGGGGATTTGGGGGTCTTGAGGCCATCTCCAGGGGGTCCAGTTGGGTTTGGGGTCACTTGGGGGGTCTTTGGGCATCTTGAGGGCGTTCAGTTGGGTTTTGGGGTCATTTTAGGGGATTTGGGGGTCTTGAGGGAGTTCAATTGGGTTTTGGGGTCATTTCGAGGGGTTTTGGGGGTCTTGAGGGCATCTAGAGGGGGTTGGGGGCATCTGGAGGGGGTTCAGTTGGGTTTTGGGGTCATTTCGAGGGGATTTGGGGGTCTTGAGGGCATCTCCATGGGGTTCAGTTGGGTTTTGGGGTCATTTGGAGGGGATTTGGGCATCTCCAGGGGTTCCAGTTGGGTTTGGGTCCTTTTTAGGGGATTTGGGGGTCTTGAGGGCATCTGGATGGGGTTCAGTTGGGTTTGGGGTCATTTGTAGGGGTTTTGGGGTCCTGAGGGCATCTGGATGGGGTCCAGTTGGGTTTTGGGTCATTTCGAGGGGATTTGGGGGTCTTGAGGGCATCTCAGTTGGGTTTTGGGGTCATTTGTAGGGGATTTGGGCATCTCCTGGGGTTCCAGTTGGGTTTTGGGGTCATTTGGAAGGGATTTGGGGGTCTTGAGGGCATCTGGGGGGTCTTGAGGGCATCTCCAGGGGGTCCAGTTGGGTTTTGGGTCATTTCAAGGGGATTTGGGGGTCTTGAGGGCATCTCCATGGGGTTCAGTTGGGTTTTGGGGTCATTTGGAGGGGATTTGGGCATCTCCAGGGGTTCCAGTTGGGTTTGGGGTCCTTTTTAGGGGATTTGGGGGTCTTGAGGGCATCTGGAGGGGGTCCAGTTGGGTTTGGGGGGTCTGGAAGGGATGTGGGGGGTCTTGAGGGCATCTGGATGGGGTCCAGTTGGGTTTTGGGGTCATTTGGAGGGGATTTGGGGGGTCTTGAGGGCATCTGGGGGGGTCCAGTTGGGTTTTGGGGTCATTTCAAGGGTCTTTGGGGTCTGGAGGCCACCTCCAGGGGGCGTCCGGAGGGCTCCCGAGCCCCTCCAGCCCCCCCCGGAGGGGTTTTGGGAGCCCCCCGCTGCCTTTTTTTGGGGGGTCCCTGGGGGGGGGGGTCCCTGGGGGGGGGGTCCCACCCCCTGGGGGGGGTACCTGGAGGACCCGGGCCCTGCGGTAGGAGAGGGCCTCGGGGTGCAGCAGGCGGACGCGGGCCCCGTACGAGTCCTCCCCGCGGTTCCCCAGGGTGACCTGGACGTCCACGGCCTCGCTCAGCCCCACCACCAGCTCCTCCGCCCTGGGGGGGGACATTGGGGGGCGGGGGGGGGGTTGGGGTCAGTGGGGGGCATTGGGGGACGTTTGGGGTCAGTGGGGGACATTGGGGGGCGGGGGGGGGGTTGGGGTCAGTGGGGGGCGTTTGGGGGCATTTGGGGTCAATGGGGGACATTGGGGGACATTGGGGTCAATGGGGCCATTTGGGGGCGTTTGGGGTCAGTGGGGGACATTGGGGGGACTTTTGGGGTCGGGGGGCATTGGGGGACATTTGGGGTTGGGGTCAGTGGGATCAATGGGGGGTGTTTGGGGTCAATGGGGGGCATTTGGGGACGTCTTGGGGGCATTTAGGGACATTTGGAGACATTTGGGGTCGGGGGGGGGAGTTTGGGGTCAGTGGAGGGGCGCTTGGGGTCAATGGGGCATTTGGGGTCAATGGGGGCCATTTGAGGACATTTGGAGACATTGGGGGAAATTGTGGTCAATGGGGGCCATTGGGGACATTTGGGGGCATTTGGGGACATTTGGGGGCATTTGGGGACATTGGGGGATATTTGGGGCCATTTGGGGTCAATGGGGCCATTTGGGGCCATTTGGGGATATTTGGGGTCAATGGGGCCATTTGGGGTCATTGGAGACATTTGGGGCCATTTTGGGGCATTTGGGGCCATTTGGGGTCAATGGGGGCCATTTGGCGCCATTTGGGGATATTTGGGGTCAATGGGGCCATTTGGGGCAATTTGGGGCCATTTGGGGATATTTGGGGCCATTGGGGTCAATGGGGCCATTTGGGGCCATTTGGGTCCATCTGGAGGGGTCCGGGGGGGGGGATTTGGGTTTTTTGGGGTCCCCGAGGGGGTCCCGGGGGGCTCGTACCCCAGGAAGCGGCAGGAGAGCCGCAGGTCGTCCTGGCAGACGGCGTCGGCCCCGCAGTTCTTCTCGAAGGGCAGCTGTGGGGGCTGTCAGCCGACCCCAAACCCCCACCCCAAAATCCCCACCCCAAAATCCCCACCCCAAAACCCCCACCCCAAAACCCCCACCCCAAAACCCCCACCCCAATATTTCCATCCCAAATCCCAACCCCACTAATGTGACCCCAATAACTCGACCCCAATAACCCGACCCCAAATCCCCCACCCCAAATCCCCACCCCAAGATTTCCACCCCAAAACCCCCACCCCAATAACCCGACCCCAAAATCCCAACCCCAATAACCCGGCCCCATTAACCCAACCCCAATACTCCCATCCCAAATCCCCACCCCAAAACCCCCACCCCAAAATCCCCACCCCAAAACCCCCACCCCAAATCCCAAACCCAAAATCCCCACCCCAATAACCCGACCCCAATATCTGCACCCCAAATCCCCATCCCAATAACCCGACCCCAAAATCCCCACCCCAAATCCCCACCCCAAAATCCCCACCCCAATAACCCGACCCCGAATCCCAACCCCAATAACCTGGCCCCATTAACCCAACCCCAATATTTCCATCCCAAATCCCAACCCCAAATCCCCACCCCAAAACCTCCACCCCAAAACCCCCACCCCAAAATCCCCACCCCAAAATCCTGACCCCAATAACCCGACCCCAAATCCCAACCCCAATAACCCGGACCCAATAACCCGACCCCAATATTTCCATCCCAAATCCCAACCCCAAATCCCCACCCCAAAACCCCCACCCCAAATCCCCACCCCAAAATCCCCACCCCAAAATCTCCACCCCAATAACCCCACCCCGAATCCCAACCCCAATAACCCGGCCCCATTAACCCAACCCCAATGTTTCCATCCCAAATCCCAACCCCAAACCCCCACCCCAAAATCCCCACCCCAAAATCCCCACCCCAATAACCCCACCCCAAATCCCAACCCCAATAACCCGGCCCCATTAACCCAACCCCAATGTTTCCATCCCAAATCCCAACCCCAAACCCCCACCCCAAAATCCCCACCCCAAAACCCCACCCCAAAATCCACACCCCAATAACCCAACCCCAATAACCTGACCCCAATATCTCCACCCCATTATTTCCACCCCAAATCCCTACCCCAAAATCCCCACCCCAAGATTTCCACCCCAAAATCCCCACCCCAAATTCCAAACCCAATATCCCCACCCCAATAACCCAACCCCAAATCCCAACCCTAATATCTCCACCCCAAAATCTCCATCCAAATCTCCACCCTAATATTTCCACCCCAGTGTCTCCACCCCAAATACCTGACCCCAAATCCCCACCCCAAATCCCGACCCCAAATTCCACCCCAAAATCCCACCCAAAATCCCACCCCAATATCCTCTCCCCTAATCCCAACCCCAAATCCCACCCCTAATCCCACACTCAAATCCCTCTCCCACATCCCTCCCCAAATCCCGACCCCAAATCCCTCCCCCAAATCCCCCTCCCAAATCCCTCCCCCAAATCCCCCCCATAATCCCACCCCAAATCCTGACCCCAAATCCCACCCCGACCCCAAATCCTGACCCCAAATCCCTTCCCTCAACCCCAAATCCCTCCCCGACCCAAAATCCCAACCCCAAATCCCCCCCCGACCCCAAATCCTGACCCCAAATCCCTCCCCGACCCCAAATCCTGACCCCAAATCCCTCCCCGACCCCAAATCCCAACCCCAAATCCCTCCCCCGACCCCAAATCCCGACCCCAAATCCCTCCCCGACCCCAAATCCTGACCCCAAATCCCCCCCGACCCCAAATCCCAACCCCAAATCCCTCCCCTTGACCCCAAATCCCGACCCCAAATCCCTCCCCTTGACCCCAAACCCCAACCCCAAATCCCGACCCCAAATCCCGACCCCAAATCCCTCCCTTGACCCCAAATCCCCCCCCGACCCCAAATCCCTCCCCGACCCCAAATCCCGACCCCAAATCCCCCCAACCCCCCCCCCCCCCCGCACCGTGCCCAGGGTCTCGGTCTCCGAGTCCTGGCTCAGCGCCGGCCGCAGCCCCCCGGCCACCTCCAGGGGGTCCCCGGTGGCCTCGTAGCCCAGGCGCAGCCCCAGGGGGGTCAGCGTGTCCCGGGGGCACCCCTACAGCGGGGGGGGAAATGATGAAGAGGAGGATGAAGAGGAAGAAGATGATGATGATGAAGAGGAGGAGATGATGAAGAAGAAGGAGAAGGAGAAGATGAAGGAGAAGATGAAGATGAAGATGAAGGAGAAGGAGAAGATGAAGGAGAAGAAGAAGAAAAGAAGATGAAGATGAAGATGAAGATGAAGATGGAGATGGAGATAGAGATGGAGATGGAGATGAAGAAGATGATGAGAAGGAGAAGAAGAGAAGAAGAAGACAAAGGAGACGAAGATGATGATGATGAAGAAGATGATGAAGAAGAAGGAGAAGAAGAAGACAAAGAAGAAGAAGGAAAAGGAGAAGAAGAAGAAGAAGATGATGAAGAGGATGATGATGATGAAGAAGAAGAAGAAGACGAAGATGAAGAAGACGAAATAGACAAAGAAGAAGAAGAAGAAGGAGAAGGAGAAGGAGAAGAGGAGGAAGAAGAAAAGAAGATGATGATGATGAAGAAGAAGGAGAAGAAGAAGAAGGAGGAGATGATGAAGATGAAGACGAAAAAGGAGAAGGAGAAGGAGAGGATGAAGACGAAGAAGAAGAGAAGGAAGAAGAAGAAGATGAAGAAGGAGAAGACGAAGACGAAGTCAAAGAAGAAGAAAACAAAGAAGAAGAAGGTGAAGAAGAAGATGATGATGAAGAAGACAAAGAAGACGAAGATGAAGAAGGAGACAAAGAAGAAGAAGAAAATGAAGAAGAAAAAGAAGAAGAAAAGAAAGAGAAGAGACAACGACGACGAAGAAGACGATGAAGAAGAAGGTGAAGAAGAAGACGAAGACAGAAAGAGAAGGAGAAGAAGAGGAAGAAAAGAAGAAGACGAAGATGAAGAAGAAAAGAAGAAGAAGACAAAGAAGAAGAAGAAGAAGATGAGAAGACAAAGAAGATAATAAAAAGAAGACGAAGAAGAAGATGAAGAAGAGGACGACGAAGAAAAGAGGAAGAAAAGAAGAAGAGGAGAAGAGGAAGAAGAAGAAGACAAAGAAGAAGAAAAGAAGAAAAATGAAGAAAGAGAAAAAGAAGGAGGAGAAGAAGAAAAAGAAGAAGACGAAGAAGACGAAAGAAGACGAAGACGAAGAAGACGACGAAGAAGACGAAGAAGACGAAGAAGAAGAAACGACGACAAGGAGGATGAAGAAGAAGAGGAAGAGGAAGACAAAGAAGACGAAGAAGAAGATGAAGAAGAAGACAAAGACGAAGACAAAGAAATTTAGAAGAAATGAAGAAGAAGAAGAAGAAGAAGAAGAAGAAGAAGAAGAAGAAGAAGAAGAAGAAGAAGAAGAAGAAGAAGAAGGAGAAGGAGAAGGAGAAGGAGAAGAAGAAGGAGAAGAAGGAGAAGAAGAAGGAGGAGAAGAAGAAGAAGGAGGAGAAGGAGAAGGAGAAGGAGAAGGAGAAGGAGAAGGAGAAGGAGAAGGAGAAGAAGAAGAAGAAGGAGAAGAAGGAGAAGAAGGAGAAGAAGAAGAAGAAGAAGAAGGAGAAGAAGGAGAAGAAGGAGAAGAAGGAGAAGAAGGAGAAGAAGGAGAAGAAGGAGAAGAAGGAGAAGGAGAAGGAGAAGAAGGAGAAGAAGGAGAAGAAGGAGAAGAAGAAGAAGAAGGAGAAGAAGGAGAAGAAGGAGAAGAAGGAGAAGAAGGAGAAGAAGGAGAAGAAGGAGAAGGAGAAGGAGAAGGAGAAGGAGAAGAAGGAGAAGAAGGAGAAGAAGGAGAAGAAGAAGAAGAAGGAGAAGAAGGAGAAGAAGGAGAAGAAGGAGAAGAAGGAGAAGAAGGAGAAGAAGGAGAAGGAGAAGGAGAAGAAGGAGAAGAAGGAGAAGAAGGAGAAGGAGAAGAAGGAGAAGAAGGAGAAGAAGGAGAAGAAGGAGAAGAAGGAGAAGAAGGAGAAGAAGGAGAAGAAGGAGAAGAAGGAGAAGAAGGAGAAGAAGGAGAAGGAGAAGAAGGAGAAGAAGGAGAAGGAGAAGAAGAAGAAGGAGGAGAAGAAGGAGAAGAAGGAGAAGAAGAAGAAGGAGAAGGAGAAGAAGGAGAAGAAGGAGAAGAAGGAGAAGAAGAAGAAAAAGAAGAAGAAGGAGAAGAAAAAGAAGAAGAAGGAGAAGGAGAAGGAGAAGGAGAAGAAGGAGAAGGAGAAGAAGGAGAAGAAGGAGAAGAAGAAGAAGAAAGAAGAAAGAAGAAGAAAGATAGAGAGAAGAAGGAGAAGAAGGAGAAGAAGGAGAAGAAGGAGAAGGAAAGAAGAAAGGAGGAGAGAAGGAGGAAAGGAGAAGAAGAAGGAGAAGAAGACGAAGAGGAAGAAGAAGAAGAAAACCCCAACAACACCGATCAGACGCCCATGACCACCACACCCCCCGTTGCCCCCCCCCCCCCCAAATTGGGGTCCCACTGCCCCCCGCCCCCCCCCCGGGCCCCTCCCCGGACCCACCGTGAGGCTGATGGAGAGGTTCCGGCAGTGGCGCCCGACGCCCACCCGCAGGGTCCCGTTGAGGCCGGCGGCGCCCCCGGGGAAGGCGGCGCGGCGCGTGGCCCGCCCGGGGTCCAGGGTGGCCTGGTAGCGCAGGGTGGCCGACACCTGGGAGCCTGCGGGGGGGGAGGGGTTTTTGGGGTGGGGGGGGTCGTGGGGGGTCATGGGGGGTCATGGGGGGGTCATGGGGGGTCAATGGGGGGGGAGGGTGGGGGAGGTTGGGGGCGTATGGAGGGGTTTTTGGGGTGGGGGGGGTCATGGGGGGTCATGGGGGGTCATGGGGGGGTCATGGGGGGGAGGGTGGGGGGGGTTTGGGGGTCGTCTGGGGGGGTTTTCGGGGAGGGGAGGGGTTTTTGGGGGGTGGGGGGGTCATGGGGGGTCATGGGGGGGTCATGGGGGGGAGGGTGGGGGGGTTTGGGGGTCGTCTGGGGGGTTTTCGGGGAGGGGAGGGGGTTTTTGGGGGGTGGGGGGGTCATGGGGGGTCATGGGGGGGTCATGGGGGGTGTGGGGGGCAACGGGGAGGGGAGGGTTGGGGAGGTTGGGGGGGTCTGGAGGGGGTTTGGGGGTTGTCTGGGGGGGTTTTGGGGGAGGGAGGGGGTTTTGGGGGGTGGGGGGGTATGGGGGTCATGGGGGGTCATGGGGAGGTCATGGGGGGTCATGGGGGTCATGGGGGGGGTCATGGGGGGGGTCCTGGGGGTCATGGGGGGAGGGTGGGGGAGGTTGGGGGGGTTTGGGGGTGTCTGGAGGGGGTTTGGGGGTCGTCTGGGGGGGTTTTTGGGGAGGGGAGGGGGTTTTGGGGTGTGGGGGGGTCATGGGGGGTCATGGGGGGTCATGGGGGGGTCATGGGGGGGAGGGTGGGGGAGGTTGGGGGCGTCTGGGGGGGGTTTTGGGGGCATCTGGAGGGGATCTCAGAGGCCACGTGGATTTTGGGAGGATTTTGGGGACATCTGGGGGGGAATTTGGGGGGTTTGGGGCCATCCGGGGTGGATTTTGGGGTTTCGGGCCCCTCCGGAGTGGATTTTGGGGTTTTGGGGCCATCTGGGCTGGATTTTGGGTTTTGGGCCCCTCTGGAGTGGATTTTGGGGAGGTTCCTGAGTATTTTGGGGCACATCTGGGCTGGATTTTGGGGGTTTTGGGCCCCTCCGGAGTGGATTTTGGTTTTTTTGGGGCCATCCGGGGTGGATTTTGGGGGTTTTGGGGCCATCTGGGGTGGATTTTGGGGGTTTTGGGGTCATCCGGAGTGGATTTTGGGGTTTTGGGGCCATCCGGGGAGGATTTGGGGGTTTTGGGTCCCTCTGGAGTGGATTTTGGGGGAATTTTTGGGGTTTCGGGCCCCTCCGGAGTGGATTTTGGGTTTTTTGGGGCCATCCGGGGTGGATTTGGGGGTTTTGGGTCCCTCTGGAGTGGATTTTGGGTTTTTTGGGCCCCTCCGGGGTGGATTTGGGGGGGTTTGGGGCCAAACTTGGGCTTTTTGTGGGTGGGGGTCTCTCACCGAAGTTATCGGGGGTTCCTGAGGATTTGGGGCACATCTGGGGTGGATTTTGGGGTTTTGGGCCCCTCCGTAGTGGATTTTGGTTTTTTTGGGGCCATCTGGGCTGGATTTTGGGTTTTCGGGCCCCTCCGGAGTGGATTTTGGGGAATTTTGGGTTTTCGGGCCCCTCTGGAGTGGATTTTGGGGAATTTTGGGGTTTTGGGCCCCTCCGTAGTGGATTTTGGTTTTTTTTGGGGCCATCTGGGCTGGATTTTTGGGTTTTCGGGCCCCTCCGGAGTGGATTTTGGGGGAATTTTGGGTTTTCGGGCCCCTCTGGAGTGGATTTTGGGGGAATTTTGGGGTTTTGGGTCCCTCCGGAGTGGATTTTGGGGGGTTTGGGGCCATCTGGAGTGGATTTGGGGGTATTGGGTCCCTCCGGAGTGGATTTTGGGGGTTTTGGGGCACATCTGGGGTGGATTTGGGGGGTTTGGGCCAAAATTGTTTTTTTTGTGGGTGGGGGTCTCTCACCGAAGTTATCGGGGGTCTTCTTGGTGACCAGGAAGCAGAGCTCGGCCTCGGCCACCTCCCTGGCCTTCCTCCCCTCCTGCTCCTCCTCCTCCTCCTCCTCCCGGCACCCCAAGGCGCCCGCGGGGACCTCCGGGGGGCCGGAAAGTCACCGCCAGGCGCACCCTGAGCAGCGGGGGGACCTGGGGGGGGCGAGATTTTTTGGGGGGGGGTCCCCTTTTTTTTGGGGGGGGTCCCTTTTATTTTGGGGTTCCCCTTTTTTTTTTTTCGGGAGGGGGTCCCTTTTTTTTTTTTGGGGGGTGTCCCCCTTTTTTTTGTTTTTTGGGGGGGTCCCCCTTTTTTTTGGGGGGGGGGTCCCCTTTTTTTTGGGGGGGAGTCCCCTTTTTATTTTTTTTTTTTTGGGGGGGGGGTCCCCTTTTTGTTTTTTTTGGTGGGGGGTCCCCTTTTTTATTTTTTTTGGGGTGGTTCCCCTTTTTTTTTTTGGGGGGGTCCCCTTTTTTTTTGGGTTCCCCTTTTTTTTTTGAGGGGTTCCCTTTATTTTTTTGGGGGGGGGTTCCCCTTTTTTTTTTTTTGGGGGGTCCCTTTTTTTTTTTTTTTTGCGGGTTCCCCCCTTTTTTTTTTTTTGGGGGGGGTCCCCTTTTTCTTTTTATTTTTGGGTTCCCCTATTTTTTTTTTGGGTTCCCCTTTTATTTTTTTGGGGGTGGGGTCCCTTAATTTTTTTTTGGGGGGGGGTCCTCTTTATTTTTTTTTTGGGGGGTCCCCTATTTTTTTTTTATTTGGGGGGTTCCCCTTTTTTTTTTTGGGGGGGTGTCCCCTTTTTTTTTGGGTTCCCCCTTTTTTTTGGTCTCCGGGGGGTCCCCCTCTCCGGGGGTTCCCCCTCCCCCCCCCGGGGTCTCCCTCATCTCCGGGGGTCCCCCCTCATTTCTGGGGGGTTCCCTTTTTTATTTTGGGGGTCCTTTTTTTGGGGGGTTCCTTTTTTTTTGTTTTGGGTCCCCTTTTTTTTTGGGGGACATGGGGTCCCCTTTTTTTTTTTTTGGGGTGGGGTCCCCTTTTTTTATTTTTTGGGGGGTCCCCTTTTTTTTTTTGGGGGTCCCCCTTTTTTTTTTTTTTGGGGTTCCCTTTATTTTTTTGGGGGTCCCTTTTTTTTTTTTGGGGGGTCCCTATTTTTTTTAGGGGGTCCCTTTTTTGTTTGGGGGTTCCCCTTTTTATTTTTTTTTGGGGGGTCCCTTTTTTTTTGGGTTCCCCTTTTTTATTTTTTTTGGGGGGTCCCCTTTTTTTTGGGGGGGCCCCCCTTTTTTTTTTTGGGGGGGTCCCCTTTTTTATTTTTTTTTGGGGGGGGTTCTTGAGCCCACCTGAGCAGCAGGACCTGGCCCTGGCCCTGATGGCCACGCCCGCAGCCTGTTCCCTGTCAGGACCCGGCCCCGCTCAGCGCCGGCCCAAGTGGGCGTGGCCCCAGCCCAAACGGGCGCCGCGCATGCCGTGAAGGGGAGGGGAGGGGTGGGGGGTGAGGGGGTGGGGGGAGGGGTCCGGGACCCCAAGGGGGCTGGACCCCAAGGGGTCCAGACCCAAAGGGGGATCTGGACCCCAAAGGTCCCACCACCCAAGATCTCACACCCAAGGGTCCCCCAGCACCCAAACATCTCCTAACCCCAAGGGGTCCCCAGCACCCAAGGGTTCCACCACCCAAGGAGTCTCCAGCACCCAAGGGTTCCCCAGCACCCAAGGGGGTCTCCAGCACCCAAGGGGGTCTCCGGCACCCAGGAGTTCCCCAGCACCCAAGGGTTCTCCCAGCACCCAAGGGTGTCCAGCACCCACGGGGGGCTCCAGCACCCAAAACACCTCCAGCACCCAAGGGTTCTCAGACCACCCAAGGGTTTTCTGACCACCCAAGACACCTCCAGCACCCAGGGGTTCCAGCACCCAAGGGGTCCTGACCACCCAAGGGGTCCCCAGCACCCAAGGGGTCCCCAGCACCCAAAACATCTCCAGCACCCAAGGGGTTCTCACTACCCAAGGGGTCTCCAGCACCCAAGGGGTCCCCAGCACCCAAGGGGTTCCTCAGCACCCCAAGGGGTCTCCAGCACCCAAGGGGTCCCCAGACCCAAGACGTCCAGGACCCCGAACGTCCCCGGGTACCTAAGGGTCCTCCACCACCCAGGGGTCTCTGGCACCCAAGGGCTCTCCAGCACCCAAGATGCCCTCTCCAGCACCAAGGGGTTCTCACCACCCAAGGGCCCCCCAGCACCCAAGGGTCCCCAGCACCCAAGGGTTCCCCAGCACCCAAGGGTTCCCCAGACCCAAGGGTTCCCAGCACCCAAGGGTCTCCACCACCCAAGGGATCCCCGGCACCCAAGGGTCCCCCAGCACCCAAGGGTCCCCACCACCCAAGGGTCCCCACCATCCTAGGGGTCCCCAGCACCCAAGGGTCCCCCAGCACCCAGGGGTTCCCCAGCACCCAAGGGTCCCCACCACCCAAGGGTCCCCCAGCACCCAAGGGTCCCCCAGCACCCAGGGGTCCCCCAGCACCCCAAGGGTCCCCAGCACCCAAGGGGTCCCCAGCACCCAAGGGTCCCCCAGCACCCAAGGGGTCCCCCAGCACCCAAGGGGTCCCCAGCACCCAAGGGTCCCCAGCACCCAAGGGGTCCCCAGCACCCAAGGGTCCCCAGCACCCAAGGGGATCCCCACAGCCCCAAGGGTCCCCCAGTCACCCAAGGGGTCTCCTGGCACCCAAGGGGTCCCCCAGCACCCAAGGGGTTGCCAGAACCTAAGGGGTCCCCAGCACCCAAGATCTCCAGCACCCAAGGGGTCTCCACGACCCAAGGGTCCCCAGCACCCAAGGGGTCCCCAGCACCCAAGGGGCTCCAGCACCCAAGGGGTTCAGCACCCAAAACATCTCCAGCACCCAGGGGTCCCCACCACCCAAGGGTCCCCAGCACCCAAGGGTCCCCAGCACCCAAGGGGCTCCAGCACCCAGGGGTCCCCAGCACCCAAAGATTTCCAGCACCCAAGGGCCTCCCACCACCCAAGGGTCCCCCAGCACCCAAGGGGTCCCCAGCACCCAAGGGGTCTCCAGCACCCAAGGGGTCCCAGCACCCAAGGGGTTCCAGCACCCAAAGGGATCTCCAGCACCCAAGGGTTCCCCACCACCACCCAAGGGTCCCCCAGCACCCAAGGGGTCCCCAGCACCCAAGGGTTCCCCCAGCACCCAGGGCCCGCACCCAAGACTTCCCCAGCACCCAAGGGTTCCTGACCACCCGAGGTTTCCCAGCACCCAAGGGTCTCTACCACCCAAGGGTCCCCCAGCACCCAAGGGTCTCCAGCACCCAAGGGTCCCCCAGCACCCAAGGGGTCCCCAGCACCCAAGGGTCCCCCAGCCACCCAAGGGGGCTCCAGCACCCAAAGGTTCCCCAGCACCCAAGGGGCTCCAGCACCCAAGGGGTCTCCAGCACCCAAGGGGTCTCCAGCACCCAAGGGTCCCCCAGCACCCAAGGGTTCCTGACCACCCAAGGAATCCCCAGCACCCAAGGGTCTCCAGCACCCAAAACATCTCCAGCACCCAGGGGGTCCCCAGCACCCAAAGGTTCCTGACCACCCAAGGGTCCCCAGCACCCAAGGTCCCCCACCACCCAAGACTTCCCAGCACCCAAGGGTTCCCCAGCACCCAAGGGTTCCCGACCACCCAAGGTTTCCCAGCACCCAAGGGTCTCTACCACCCAAGATGCCTCCAGCACCCAAGGGTTCCCCAGCACCCAAGGGTTCCCCAGCACCCAAGGGTTCCCCACCACCCAAGGGTCCCCCCCCACCTCTCCCACCCCCCCACCCCCCTCCCCCGCCCCCCCCACCTGGCTGTAGTGCGGGGCGACGCCGCCCTCCCCCCCCCGGAAGACGTAGAGCGGCCCCGCGGTGCTCGTCCTCCAGGGGGGCGCCCACGGCCACGTCGTGCCAGCCGTCGCCGTCCACGTCCCCCAGGCGGCTGAGGCTGGCCCCGAAGCGCCCAGGGGGTGGCCGGGCTGGCCCCGCAGCGTCAGAGGGCAGTGCAGCTTCCCGGACTATGGGGGGGTTAATTAATTAGGGGGGGTTAATTAGGGGGGGTAATTAGGATGGGTTGGATGGGGTGGGTTGGGTTGGGTTGGGTTGGGTTGGGTTGGGAGGGGTTGGGTTGAGTGGGGTTGGGTTGGGTGGGAGGGGTTGGGTTGGGTTGGTTGGGGTTTGGGTTGGGTTAATTAGGGTGGGTTAATTAGGGCTGGGTTGGGTTAATTAGGGGGGGTTAATTAGGGCTGGGTTCATGAAGAGGGTTGGGTTGGGTTGGGTTGGGTTGGGTTGGGTTGGGAGGGGTTGGTTGGGAGGGGTTGGGTGGGGTTGTGTTCGGTTAATTAGGGTGGGTTAATTAGGGCTGGGTTGGGTTAATTAAGGTGGGTTAATTAGGGCTGGGTTGGGTTAATTAGGGTAGGTTAATTAGGATTGGGTTGGATGGGGGTGGGTGGGGTTGGGTAGAGTTGGGTTGGGTGGCTTGGTCGATTTGGGGTTGGGTGGGGTTGGGTTGGGTTAATTAGGGTGGGTTAATTAGGGCTGGGTTGGGTTAATTAGGGGGGGTTAATTAGGGTGGGTTGGAGGAAGAGGGTTGGGTTGGGTTGATTTGGGTTGGGTTGGTTGGGTTGGGATCAATTTGGGGTCTGGTTGGGGTTAATTTGGGGTTGATTTGGGGTCAATTTGGGGTCGGGTTGATCAATTTGGGGTTGGCTTAGGTTGGTTGACTTGGGATTGATTTAGGGTCACTTTGGGTTGATTTGGGTTGAGTTGGGGTCAGTTCGGGGTTGATTTAGGGTCGATTTAGGGTCTATTTGGGGTCACTTTGGGGTCGATTCGGGGTCGATTTGGGGTTGATTTAGGGTCACTTCGGAGTTGATTTCAGGTCGATTTGGGGACAATTTGTCGTCAATCTGGGGTTGATTTGGGGTTGATTTGGGGTCGATTTGTGTTTGATTTGGGGTCGATTTTGGGTCGATTTAGGGTCTATTTGGGGTCACTTTGGGGTCGATTCAGGGTCAGTTTGGAATCAGTTTGGGGTCAATTTGGGGTTGATTTGGGTCTATTTGGGGTCACTTTGGGCTCGATTTGGGGTCACTTTGGGCTCGATTTGGGGTCACTTTGGGGTCGATTCAGGGTCAGTTTGGAGTCAGTTTGGGGTCAATTTTGGGGTCTATTTGGGGTCACTTTGGGTTCGATTTGGGGTCACTTTGGGGTCGATTCGGGGTTGAGTTGGGGTCAATTTAGGGTCGATTTAGGGTCGCTTTGGGGTTGATTTGGGGTCGCTTTGGGGTCAGATTTTTCAGTTTGGGGTTGCGTTGGTCGATTTGGGGTCGGGTTAGGTTGGTTGATTTGGGGTCAATTCAGAGTTGATCTGGGGTCAATTTAGGGTCTATTTAGGGTCACTTTTGGGTCACTTTGGGGGATTTGGGGACAGTTTGGGATTGATTTGGGGTCGATTTGGGGTCGGTTTGGGGTTGATCTGGGGTAGGGTTGGTTGGTTGATTTGGGGTTGTTTTGGGGTTGATTTGGGGTCAATTTAGGGTCAGTTTGGGGTCGATTTGGGTTGATTTGGGTCGATTTGTGTTTGATTTGGGGTCAATTTGGGGTCGGGTTGATCGATTTGGGGTTGGGTTGGTCGATTTGGGGTCAGGTTAGGTCGGTTGATTTGGGATTGATTTGGGGTTGATTTGGGGTTGAGTTGGGGTCAGTTCGGGTTGATTTAGGGTTGATTTAGGGTCTATTTGGGGTCGATTTAGGGTCAGCTTGGGATCGATTTGGGGCCGGTTTGGGGTTGATTTGTGTTTGATTTGGGGTCGATTTGGGGTCACGTTGATCGATTTGAGGTCGGGTTAGGTTGGTTGATTTGGGGTCGATTTTGGGTCGATTTAGGGTCTATTTGGGGTCACTTTGGGCTCGATTTGGGCTGATTTGTGGTTGATTTCAGGTCAATTTGGGGACAATTTGGGGTCAATCTGGGGTTGATTTGGGGTTGATTTGGGGTCGATTTAGGGGTCACTTTGGGGTCGATTTAGGGTCACTTTGGGGTCACTTTGGGGTCGATTTAGGGTCGATTTGGGGACAATTTGGGGTCAATCTGGGGTTGATTTGGGGTCAATTTCTGTTTGATTTGGGTCGATTTGGGGTCGATTTAGGGTCTGTTTGGGGTCGCTTTGGGCTCGATTTAGGGTCACTTTGGGGTCGCTTTGGGGTTGATTTAGGGTCGATTTTGGGTCGATTTAGGGTCTATTTGGGGTCACTTTGGGGTCGATTCGGGGTCGATTCGGGGTCGCGTTGATCGATTTGGGGTTGGGTTGGTCTATTTGGGGTCGGGTTGGGTTGGTTGATTTGGGGTCAATTCAGGGTCGATTTGGGGTCAATTTAAGGTCAGTTTTGGGGTCAATTTAGGGTCGATTCGGGGTCGCTTTGGCGTTGATTTAGGGTCTTTTTGGGGTCACTTTGGAGCCGATTCGGGGTCGCGTTGCGCTCCCCTACCTTTGGCGGCAGCCGGCAGACCCCCACGCGCCCCCCGCTGCCGTCCCCGTAGAACATGGGGGCCCCCACCAGCAGCGCCCCCGCCGAGGCGCCCCCCCGGGGGGCCAGGGCGCACAGGGACGCCCCGAAGTAGGAGCCCACCTGGGGGGGCAGCGGGGTCAGCGGGATGGGGTGGGGAACGGCGGGAGGGGGGGGTCCCGCGCCCCCACCCCACCCCACCCCCCCGACCCCCCCCCCTCACCTGCTGCCCCACGGCGTCCCCCACCAGCTCCCAGGTGGGCCGCGGAGGAGGAAGAGGAGAGGCGGCCGACGTGGCCGGAGCGGGGGCCCCCAGCGCCAGCCCCCGGCTGCCCCCCAGGGACAGGGACTCGGCCGCGTAGCCTGGGGACAGCGGGGTCAGTGGGGGGGGTGGGGGGGGACCCCAAGACCCCCCCAAGAGGATACCAAGAACCCCAAGACCCCATGGGGACACTGAGACCCCCAAGACCCCCATGGGGACACCAAAAACCCCATAGGGACACCAAGACCCCAAAATCCCCATGGGGACACCAAAAACCCTAAGACCCCCGTGGTGACCCCAAGACCCCCATGGGGACACTGAGGCCCCCAAGACCCCCATAGGGACACCAAAAACCCCAAGACCCCCATGGGGAAGCCAAGATCCCCATGGGGACACTGAGACCCCCAAGACCCCCGTGGGGACACCAAAAACCCCAAGACCCCCATGGTGACCCCAAGACCCCCATGGGGACACCAAAACCCCAAGACCCCCATGGTGACCCCAAGACCCCCATGGGGACACCAAGACCCCCATGGGGACACTGAGACCCCCAAGACCCCCATAGGGACACCAAAAACCCCAATGAGACACCAAGGACCCCAAGACCCCAACAGAGACCCCAAGAACCCCCAGGGGGACGCCAAGACCCTGAAGACCCCCATGGGAAAGCCAAGACCCCCATGGGGACACTGAGACCCCCAAGACCCCCATAGGGACACCAAAAACCCTAAGACCCCCGTGGTGACCCCAAAACCCCCATGGGGACACTGAGACCCCCAAGACCCTCATGGGGACCCCAAGACCCCCATGGGGACATCGACAACCCCAATACCCCCATAGGGACACCAAAACCCCAAAGACCCCCATGGTGACCCCTAGACCCTGAAGACCCCCATGGGGACATCAAGACCCCCAAGACCCCCACGGTGACCCCAAGACCCCCATGGTGACCCCAAGACCCCAATGGGGACACCAATGCCCCCAAGACCCCATGGTGACCCCAAGACCCCCAGGAGGACACCAAAGCCCCCAAGACCCCCATGGGGACCCCAAGACCCCCAAGACTCCCGTGGTGACCCCAAGACCCCCATGGGGACACTGAGGCCCCCAAGACCCCCATAGGGACACCAAAACCCTAAGACCCCCACGGTGACCCCAAGACCCCCATAGGGACACCAAAAACCCCAAGACCCCCATGGGGACATCAAGACCCCCAAGACCCCCACAGTGACCACAAGACCCCCCAAGGGACGCAAGACCCTGAAGACCCCCAAGGTGACATCAAGACCCCCATGGGGACACTGAGACCCCCATGGGGACACCAAGACCCCCATGGGGACATCGAGAACCCCAATACCCCCATAGGGACACCAAAAATCCCAAGACCCCCACGGTGACACCAAGACCCTCAAGACCCCTATGGTGACCCCAAGACCCCCATGGGGACAACAAAAACCCCAATGAGACACCAAGACCCCAAAGACCCCCACAGTGACCCCAAGACCCCCAAGACCCTCATGGGGACCCCAAGACCCCCATGGTGACCCCAAGACCCCCCTGGGGACACCAAATACCCCAATGAGACACCAAGACCCCAAAACCCCACAGTGACCCCAAGACCCCCCAAGGGGACGCCAAGACCCTGAAGACCCCCATGGGGTCACAAGACCCCAATGGGGACACTGAGACCCCCAAGACCCCCATAGGGACACCAAAACCCCATAGAGACACCAAGACCCCAAAACCCCCACAGTGACCCAAGACCCCCCAAGGGGACGCCAAGACCCCCAAGACCCCATGGTGACCCCAAGACCCCAATGAGGACAACAATGCCCCCAAGACCCCCATGGGGACACCAAGACCCCCATGTGGACACTGAGACCCCCAAGACCCCCATGGGGACACCAAAAACCCCAAGACCCCCATGGTGACCCCAAGACTCCCATGGGGGCACCAAGACCCCAATGGTGACCCCAAGACCCTGAAGACCCCCATGGTGACACCAAGACCCCCATTGGGGACACCAAAACCCCAAAGACCCCCAAGTGGACACCGAGACCCCAAAGACCCCCACAGTGACCCCAAGACCCCCCATGGGGACACCAAGACCCCCAAGAGGACAACAAGACCCCCAATAATCCCATAGGGACACCAAAACCCCAAAGACCCCCATGGTGACCCCTAGACCCCCATGGTGACCCCAAGACCCCAATGGGGACACCAATGCCCCCAAGACCCCCATGGTGACCCCAAGACCCCCAGGAGGACACCAAAGCCCCCAAGACCCCCATGGGGACCCCAAGACCCCCAAGACCCCCATGGTGACCCCAAGACCCCAATGGGGACACCAATGCCCCCAAGACCCCCACGGTGACCCCAAGACCCCCATGGGGGCATTGACAACCCCAAGACCCCTATGGTGACCCCAAGACCCCCAAGATCCCTATGGTCACCCCAAGACCCCCTCGGTGACACCGACGCCCCCAAGACCCCCATGGGGGACACCACCATAACCCAGACCCCCAAGAGGACACCAACACCCCCAAAACCCCCACGGTGACCCCAAGACCCCCATGGTGACCCCAAGACCCCAATGGGGACACCAATGCCCCCAAGACCCCCATGGTGACCCCAAGACCCCAGGAGGACACCAAAGCCCCCAAGACCCCCATGGGGACCCCAAGACCCCAAGACCCCCGTGGTGACCCCAAGAACCCCAATGGTGACCCCAAGACCCCCATGATGACCCCAAGACACCCAAGAGGACACCAATGACCCCAAGACCCCCATGGGGACACCAAAACCCCCCAAGGGACGCCAAGACCCCAAGACCCCCATTGGGACACCAACACCCCCAAGACCCCCACGGTGACCTCAAGGACCCCCCATGGTGACCCCAAAACCCCCAAGATCCCTATGGTCACCCCAAGACCCCCTCGGTGACACTGACGCCCCCAAGAACCCCATGAGGACACCAACGCCCCCAAAACCCCCACGGTGACCCCAAGACCCCCCACGGTGACCCCAAGACCCCCATGGGGACATCGACAACCCCAAGACCCCCATGGTGACCCCAAGACCCCCAAGATACCTATGGTCACCCAAGACCCCCCGGTGACACCGACGCCCCCAAGACCCCCATGGGGACACCACCATAACCAAGACCCCCAAGAGGACACCAACACCCCCAAAACCCCCACGGTGACCCCAAGACCCCCCACGGTGACCCCAAGACCCCCAAGACCCCACAGTGACCCCAAGACCCCCCATGGGGACACCAAGACCCCCAAGACCCCCAAGAGGACAACAAGACCCCCAATAATCCCATAGGGACACCAAAACCCCCAAACCCCCACGGTGACCCCAAGACCCCCCCACGGTGACCCCAAGCCCCCCAAGCCCCCCCCCCCCCAAATTTGGGACCCCCAAGCCCCCCCCCCCCCCTCGCCCCTCACCCAGGTAGGCGTCGCTCATGTCCCCGGCGCCTCGGGACACGTTGACGAAGGTGGGCTTCCCGCTGGGGCCGTAGACGAAGACCCCCCCGGACCAGTCGTAGGCGCCCACCGCTCCCAGTACGGGCCCCTCCTGCACCAGTACAGACCGGGAGGGGACCGGTTTGGGGCAGGGGGTGTGGGCTCAGGGTGGGGGTGGTGGGCTCGGGGTGGGCGGGGGGTCTCGGGTTGGGTGGGGGTCTCGGGGGGTCGGGACCACTCACGGGGTGAGCAGGCGCTGAAGCCCTCCTGGGCCATCTCCAGCTGGAAGGAGCTGCCGAGGGCGGACTGGGTGCCTGGGGGGGTGGTGGAGAGAGGGGGGCACCCAAGGGTGACGGGGGTCCCAAATGGTCTCGGGGACCCCCCCTCGGGACCCCCACCCGCCGGGTACCCTCGATGGCGAAGATCTTCTCCTGCAGC
Source organism: Anas platyrhynchos (assembly GCF_047663525.1). NCBI lineage: Eukaryota > Metazoa > Chordata > Aves > Anseriformes > Anatidae > Anas > Anas platyrhynchos. The sequence continues at coordinate 5,948,665 of NC_092616.1, read as the reverse complement.
TGGTTCTGGATGCCCTGCAGGGCGTCGAAGTTGTCCACGCGGAAGATGTGGTCCTCGGGGGGCGCCGAGGCGATGGTCTGGAGCTCGGCCGCGGCGGCGGGGTCCCGGAAGGCGTCGCCCACCTGCGACCAAGGGGGGGGGATGGGTGGAGAAGTTCTGGAGATGGTCTAGAACGTCTGGAGATGGTTGGGTGGGTGGTTGGAGATGTTTTGGGTTGGATGGAGATGTTCTAGAACATCTAGGAATGGTTGGATGGATGGATGGAGATGTTTTGGGATGGTTGGAGATGTTCTGGAGATGTTCTAGAACATCTGGGAGGGGTTGGGTGGATGGATGGAGATGTTCTAGAACATCTGGGAGAATTTGGATGGACAGATGGAGATGTTTTGGGATGGAAGGAGAAGTTCTGGAGATGTTCTAGAACGTCTGGAGATGGCTGGTGGATGGATGGAGATGTTTTGGGATGGAAGGAGATGTTTCGGAGATGTTCTAGAACATCTGGAGATGGTTGGGTGGGTGATTGGAGATGTTTGGGATGGGTGGAGATGTTCTGGAGATGTCCTAGAACATTTGGGGATGGTTGGATGGGTGGTTGGAGATGTTTTGGGATGGATGGAGAAGTTCTGGAGATGTTCTAGAACATCTGGAGATGGTTGGGTGGATGGATGGAGATGTTTTGGGTTGGAGGGAGCTATTTTGGGGATCTTTTGGGATCTTTTGGGGTGGACGGAGCTATTTTGGGGATCTTTTGGGATGGATGGAGCTATTTTGGGGGTCTTTGGGGATATTTTGGGATATTTTGGGATGGACAGAGCTATTTTGGGGATCTTTTGGGACATTTGGGGATGGACAGAGATGTTTTGGAATGGACAGAGCTATTTTGGGGATCTTTTGGGATTTTTTGGGATGGAGGGAGCTATTTTGGGATCTTTTGAGATGGACGGAGCTATTTTGGAGAACTTTTGGGACAATTTAGGATGGAAGGAGATTTTGGGGGATGGAAGGAGCTATTTTGGGCATCTTTCGGGACCTTTTTGGATGGACGGAGCTATTTTGGGGATCTTTTGGGATCTTTTGGGACAGGTGGAGATGTTTTGGGGATCTTTTGGGATTTTTTGGGACGGGTGGATATATTTTGGGGATATTTTGGGATTTTTTGGGATGGACAGAGCTATTTTGGGGATCTTTTGGGACCTTTTGGGGTGGAGGGAGCTATTTTGGGGATCTTTTGGGACATTTTGGAACGGATGGAGATGTTTTGGGGATGGACGGAGCTATTTTGGGGATCTTTTGGAATGTCTTGAGATGGACAGTGACGTTTTGGGATGGATGGAGCTATTTTCGGGATCTTTTGGGACATTTTGGGACGGGTGGATATATTTTGGGGATATTTTGGGATTTTTGGGGATGGACAGAGCTATTTTGGGGATTTTTTGGGATCTTTTGGGATAGACAGAGCTATTTGGGGGATCTTTTGGGATGGACGGAGCTTTTTTGGGGAACTTTTGGGACATTTTATGACGGATGGAGATTTTTGGGGATGGAAGGAGCTATTTTGGGGATTTTTGGGGACCTTTTGGGGACATTTTTGGGGTGCCTCACCCCGATGGCGTAGCGGACAACCCCGGCGCGCGCCACGTGGGGGACGACGTCGCGGTACTCCAGGGGGTCCCCGTACTTCCGGCCGTCCGTCACCACGATCAGGATCTTGGTGGCCCCCGCCCGGGTCCCCTTCCCGGGCCCGAAGAGGTCCCTCCTGCCACGGGGACCACCGCGTCACCCTTGGGTGCCCCATGTCACCCTTGGGTGCCACCATAACCCCTTGGGGCCACCACGTCACCCTTGGGTGCCCCATGTCACCCTTGGGTGCCACCATAACCGCTTGGGGCCACCAGGTCAACCTTGGAGACCACCATGTCACCCTTGGGTGCCCCATGTCACCCATGGGTGCCACCATAACCTCTTGGGGCCACCAGGTCAACCTTGGGTGCCACCATGTCACCCTTGGGTGCCCCACGTCACCCTGGGGTTCTACCACAGTCCCTTTAGGGCCACCAGGTCAACCTTGGGTCCCACCCCATCACCCTTGGGTCCCACCCCATCACCCTTGGGTCCCACCCCATTACCCTGGGGTCCCACCCAACACCCCGGGGTCCCACCCCGCCACCCCGGGGTCCCACCCAACACCCCGGGGTCCCACCCCGTCACCCTGGGGTCCCACCCAACACCCCAGGGTGCCACCCCATCACCCTTGGGTGCCACCACACCCCCTTTAGGGCCACCAGGTCTACCTTGGGTGCCACCCCATCACCCTGGGGTCCCACCCCATCACCCCGGGGTCCCACCCCATCACCCCAGGGTGCCACCACACCCCCTTTAGGGCCACCACGTCACCCTTGGGTGCCACCACACCCCCTTTGGGGCCACCAGGTCACCCTTTAGGGCCACCAGGTCAACCTTGGGTGCCACCCCATCACCCTTGGGTCCCACCCCATTACCCTGGGGTCCCACCCAACACCCCGGGGTCCCACCCCGCCACCCCGGGGTCCCACCCAACACCCCGGGGTCCCACCCCGTCACCCTGGGGTCCCACCCAACACCCCAGGGTGCCACCCCATCACCCTTGGGTGCCACCACACCCCCTTTAGGGCCACCAGGTCTACCTTGGGTGCCACCCCATCACCCTGGGGTCCCACCCCATCACCCCGGGGTCCCACCCCATCACCCCAGGGTGCCACCACACCCCCTTTAGGGCCACCACGTCACCCTTGGGTGCCACCACACCCCCTTTGGGGCCACCAGGTCACCCTTTAGGGCCACCAGGTCAACCTTGGGTGCCACCCCATCACCCTGGGGTCCCACCCTGTCACCCTTTAGGGCCACCACGTCACCCTTGGGTGCCACCACATCACCCTGGGGTTCTACCACATACCCTTTAGGGCCCCCAGGTCAACCTTGGGTGCCACCCCATCACCCTTGGGTCCCACCCCATTACCCCGGGGTCCCACCCAACACCCCGGGGTCCCACCCCATCACCCCAGGGTGCCACCACACCCCCTTTAGGGCCACCAGGTCTACCTTGGGTGCCACCCCATCACCCTTGGGTGCCACCCCATCACCCCGGGGTCCCACCCCATTACCCCGGGGTCCCACCCCGCCACCCCGGGGTCCCACCCAACACCCCGGAGTCCCACCCCGCCACCCCGGGGTCCCACCCAACACCCCGGGGTCCCACCCCGTCACCCTGGGGTCCCACCCAACACCCCAGGGTGCCACCCCATCACCCTTGGGTGCCACCACACCCCCTTTAGGGCCACCAGGTCTACCTTGGGTGCCACCCCATCACCCTGGGGTCCCACCCCATCACCCCGGGGTCCCACCCCATCACCCCAGGGTGCCACCACACCCCCTTTAGGGCCACCACGTCACCCTTGGGTGCCACCACACCCCCTTTGGGGCCACCAGGTCACCCTTTAGGGCCACCAGGTCAACCTTGGGTGCCACCCCATCACCCTTGGGTCCCACCCAACACCCCAGGGTCCCACCCAACACCCCAGGGTCCCACCCCGCCACCCCGGGGTGCCACCCACAGCGCGGTCCGGATGGCGCTGGCCGTGTGCGTGGTCCCTCGGCTCTGGGCCATGCGTTGGACCTCGGCCTCGCGCCCCCGCGGGGACAAGCGGTCGAAGGCGGCGAAGTCGAAGTGGACGAAGGACCCGGTGGAGAACTGCATGAGGGCGAACTGGGGGGGGGAGGAGAAGTTATGGGGGGGCACCCATGGGTGCTGGGTGGGTGGGGGGGGGGGTCGGTGGCCACCTACGCGGGTGTTGGTGGCCCGGAAGCGCCGCATGACCTGGACGATGAAGTCCTTCATCCTCTCGAAGTCGGGGGGGGAGATGCTGCCCGAGCCGTCCACCAGGAAGACGATGTCGGAGGCCAGCGTGGGGCAGGCTGTGGGGCGGGGGGTGTGGGGCGGGGTGTGGGGCGGGGTGTGGGGTGGGGTGTGGGGCGGGGATGTGGGGTGGGGTGTGGGGCGGGGTGTGGGGCGGGGGGGTGGAGGTGTGGGGTGGGGGACGGGGACATGAAGGAAGGCTCCGTGGAGGTCATCTCCAAGGGTTTGGGGTCTTCCCTGCCCCATAGATCCCATCTACCCCACCATCAGGTCTTCTCTGCCCCATAGATCCCATCTCCAAGGGTTTGGGGTCTTCTCCGCCCCATAGATCCCATCTCTAAGGGGTTTGGGGTCTTCCCTGCCCCATAGATCCCATCTCCAAGGGGTTTGGGGTCTTCCCTGCCCCATAGATCCCATCTCTAAGGGTTTGGGGTCTTCCCTGCCCCATAGATCCCATCTCCAAGGGGTTTGGGGTCTTCTCCACCCCATAGATCCCATCTCCAAGGGGTTTGGGGTCTTCCCTGCCCCATAGATCCCATCTCCAAGGGGTTTGGGGTCTTCTCCGCCCCATATCTGCCCCATAGATCCCATCTCCAAGGGTTTGGGGTCTTCTCCGCCCCATAGATCCCATCTCCAAGGGTTTGGGGTCTTCCCTGCCCCATAGATCCCATCTCCAAGGGGTTTGGGGTCTTCCCTGCCCCATAGATCCCATCTCCAAGGGTTTGGGGTCTTCCCTGCCCCATAGATCCCATCTCCAAGGGGTTTGGGGTCTTCCCTGCCCCATAGATCCCATCTCTAAGGGTTTGGGGTCCTCCCTGCCCCATAGATCCCATCTCCAAGGGTTTGGGGTCTTCCCTGCCCCATAGATCCCATCTCCTAGGGGTTTGGGGTCCTCCCTGCCCCATAGATCCCATCTCCTAGGGTTTGGGGTCTTCTCCACCCCATAGATCCCATCTCTAAGGGTTTGGGGTCTTCCCTGCCCCATAGATCCCATCTCCAAGGGGTTTGGGGTCTTCTCCGCCCCATATCCGCCCCATAGATCCCATCTCTAAGGGTTTGGGGTCTTCTCCGCCCCATAGATCCCATCTCCTAGGGTTTGGGGTCTTCCCTGCCCCATAGATCCCATCTCCAAGGGGTTTGGGGTCTTCTCCGCCCCATATCTGCCCCATAGATCCCACCCAGCCCCACACAGGATCCCCCCCACCCCATAGAACCCCCCTCCAGCCCCATAGAACCCCCCTCCAGCCCCATAGAACCCCCCCCCCGCCCCATAGGACCCCCCTCCTGCCCCATAGCACCCCCCCCTGCCCCATAGAACCCCCCTCCTGCCCCATAAGACCCCCCTCCTGCCCCATAGAACCCCCCTCCAGCCCCATAGAACCCCCCTCCCGCCCCATAGAATCCCCCCCCTGCCCCATAGAACCCCCCCCTGCCCCATAGAACCCCCTCCCGCCCCATAGAACCCCCCTCCAGCCCCATAGAATCCCCCCCCTGCCCCATAGAACCCCCCCACCCTTATAGGGTCGCCCCCCGCCCCATAGAACCCCCCTCCTGCCCCATAGAACCCCCCTCCTGCCCCATAGGACCCCCCTCCCGCCCCATAGAACCCCCCTCCTGCCCCATAGAACCCCCCTCCCGCCCCATAGAACCCCCCTCCTGCCCCATAGAACCCCCCTCCCGCCCCATAGGACCCCCCTCCCGCCCCATAGGACCCCCCCCACCCTTATAGGGTCGCCCCCACCCCATAAGACCCCCCTCCAGCCCCATAGAACCCCCCTCCCGCCCCATAGAACCCCCCTCCCGCCCCATAGGACCCCCGCACCCTTATAGGGTCGCCCCCCACCCCATAGAACCCCCCTCCTGCCCCATAAGACCCCCCTCCTGCCCCATAGAATCCCCCCCCTGCCCCATAGGAACCCCCCCCCGCCCCATAGGACCCCCCCACCCTTATAGGGTCGCACCCCACCCCATAGAACCCCCCTCCAGCCCCATAGAACCCCCCTCCAGCCCCATAGAACCCCCCCTGCCCCATAGAACCCCCCTCCAGCCCCATAGGACCCCCCTCCCGCCCCATAGAATCCTCCCCCCGCCCCATAGAACCCCCCCCACCCTTATAGGGTCGCCCCCCACCCCATACCTGGCCTCGTGTCCGGTAGGGCCCTACTGGGGGGCAGGAGGAGGCAGAGCCCCGGCAGCTCCTCCAGTTCCCCGCACGTCCTACGAGCTTTGGGGCTGCACGCCTGCGCCCCACACACCCCAAAAAGGCCCCAGTGGGTCCCAGTAGGACCCAGTAGGACCCAGTAGGACCCACCAGACCCCAAAAGATCCAGTAGTCCCCAATAGATCCCATTAAGAAACCAATAGATCCCAGTAGGCCCCAGTAGGCCCCAGTAGGCCCCAATAGACCCCAGTAGATCCCATAGACCCCAAAAGATCCCAGTAGGACCCAGTAGACCCCAGTACAACCCACCAGACCCCAAAACATCCAGTAGGCCCCAAAAGATCCCAATAGACTCCAGTAGATCCCATTAAGAAACCAATAGGCCCCAGTAGGCCCCAGTAGGCCCCAAAAGACCCCAGTAGATCCCATAGACCCCAAAAGATCCCAGTAGGACCCACCAGACCCCAAAAGATCCAGTAGAACCCAATAGATCCCAATAGACTCCAGTAGATCCCATTAAGAAACCAATAGACCCCAGTAGGCCCCCAAAGACCCCAAAAGACCCCAGTAGATCCCATAGACCCCAAAAGATCCCAGTAGGACCCAGTAGGACCCAGTAGACCCCAGTAGGACCCACTAGACCCCAAAAGATCCAGCAGGCCCCAAGAGATCCCAATAGACTCCAGTAGATCCCATTAAGAAACCAATAGGCCCCAGTAGGCCCCAGTAGGCCCCAAAAGACCCCAAAAGACCCCAGTAGATCCCAGTAGGACCCAGTAGGACCCAGTAGGACCCAGTAGGACCCACCAGACCCCAAAAGATCCAGCAGGCCCCAACAGATCCCAATAGACTCCAGTAGAACCCATTAAGAAACCAATAGATCCCAGTAGGCCCCAGTAGGCCCCAGTAGGCCCCAGTAGACCCCATAGACCCCATAGACCCCAAAAGATCCCAGTAGGACCCAGTAGACCCCAGTAGGAACCACCAGACCCCAAAACATCAAGTAGGCCCCAATAGACCCCAATAGACTCCAGTAGATCCCATTAAGAAACCAATAGGCCCCAGTAGGCCCCAGTAGACCCCAAAAGACCCCATAGACCCCAAAAGATCCCAGTAGGACCCAGTAGACCCCAGTAGGACCCACCAGACCCCAAAAGATTCAGTAGGCCCCAACAGATCCCAATAGACTCCAGTAGACCCCAGTAAGAAACCAATAGATCCCAGTAGGCCCCAGTAGGCCCCAGTAGGCCCCAATAGACCCCAGTAAACCCCAATAGACCCCAGTAGACCCCAGTAAATCCCCCTAGGCCCCAGTAGGACCCATTACACCCCAAAAGATCCAGCAGGCCCCAATAGATCCCAAAAGACTCCAGTAGACCCCAGTAAGAAACCAATAGACCCCAGTAGACCCCAGTAGGCCCCAAAAGACCCCAAAAGACCCCAGTAGATCCCAGTAGATCCCATAGACCCCAAAAGATCCCAGTAGGACCCAGTAGGACCCAGTAGGATCCAGTAGGACCCACCAGACCCCAATAAGCCCCAATAGACCCCAGTAGATCCCACTAGGCCCCAATAGATCCCAGTAGGCCCCAGTAGACCCCAATCGACCCCAGTAGGCCCCAATAGACCCCCAAAGACCCCAGTAGATCCCAGTAGGCCCCAGCAGATCCCAGTAGGCCCCAAAGGACCCCAGTAGGCCCAGCAGAACCCAGTAGGCCCGAATACAGCCCAGTAAGTCCCAGTAGACCCCAAAAGATCCCAGTAAGCCCCAATAGACCCCAATAGGCCCCAGTAAACCCCAATAGGCCCCAGTAAACTCCAATAGGCCCCAGTAAACCCCAATAGATCCCATTAGGCCCCAGTAGGCCCCAGTAGGACCCCAAAGATCCCAGTAGGTCCCAGTAGACCCCAATAGACCCCAGTAGACCCCAATAGGCCCCAGTAGGTCCCAGTAGAATCCAGTAGGCCCCAGTAGGCCCGGGTAGACCCCAATAGAACCCATAGACCCCATAGATCCCCCCCCAGACCCCACAGACCCCACAGGCCCCATAGGCCCCATAGATGGCCCCACAGACCCCACAGACCCCATAGATCCCCCCCCAGACCCCACAGACCCCATAGACAGCCCCATAGATCCCACAGACCCCATAGATCCCCCACAGACCCCACAGACCCCATAGATCGCCCCATAGATGGCCCCACAGACCCCATAGACCCCATAGAGACCCCACAGACCCCATAGATCCCCCCCCAGACCCCACAGACCCCACAGATGGCCCCATAGATTGCCCCATAGATTGCCCCATAGACCCCATAGAGACCCCACAGACCCCACAGGCCCCATAGATGACCCCACAGACCCCATAGATTGCCCCATAGATGGCCCCACAGACCCCATAGATCCCACAGACCCCACAGGCCCCATAGATCACCCCATAGATGGCCCCACAGACCCCACAGATCCCATAGATTGCCCCATAGATCCCCCATAGACCCCATAGATCCCCCCATAGACCCCATAGACCCCATAGAGACCCCATAGATCCCCCACAGACCCCACAGACCCCACAGACCCCACAGACCCCATAGATGACCCCACAGACCCCATAGTGCCCCATAGATCCCACAGGCCCCATAGACCCCACAGACCCCACAGACCCCATAGATCGCCCCATAGATGGCCCCATAGACCCCACAGACCCCACAGAGTCCCCACAGACCCCACAGACTCCATAGACGGCCCCATAGATCCCCCACAGACCCCATAGATCCCCCCCACAGACCCCATAGGGACCCCACAGACCCCATAGAGACCCCACAGACCCTACAGACCCCATAGATCGCCCCATAGATGGCCCCACAGACCCCACAGGCCCCATAGACCCCATAGAGACCCCACAGACCCCACAGATCCCATAGATTGCCCCATAGACCCCACAGACCCCATAGATCCCCCCATAGACCCCATAGATCCCCTACAGACCCCACAGACCCCACAGACCCCACAGGCCCCATAGAGACCCCACAGACCCCATAGCTTGCCCCATAGACGGCCCCATAGATCCCCCCACAGACCCCCGGCACCCACCAGCATCTGGGAGCCGTTGGCGGCCACGGCCAGGCCCAGAGCCACGAGACCCAGATCGGGGGGCGCTGTGGGGCAGGGACCCACACTTATGGGGCTGACCCATAACCTCCCTCGGGACCCACACTTATGGGGCTGCCCCACAACTCCCTTGGGACCCACACTTGTGGGGCTGCCCCACAACCTCCCACGTGCCCCACATCCTCCCTCGGGACCCACACTTATGGGGCTGCCCCATAACCTCCCACATGCCCCACACTTATGGGGCTGCCCCATAACCTCCCACATGCCCCACACTTGTGGGGCTGCCCCACAACCTCCCACGTGCCCCACATCCTCCCTCGGGACCCACACTTATGGGGCTGCCCCACAACCTCCCATGTGCCCCCCATCCTCCCTCGGGACCCACACTTGTGGGGCTGCCCCACATCCTCCCTTGGCACCCACACTTATGGGGCTGCCCCACATCCTCCCATGGGACCCACACATAGGGGGCTGCCCCACATCCTCCCACGTGCCCCACACTTATGGGGCGGCCCCATAACCTCCCACGTGCCCCACATCCTCCCTCGGGACCCACACTTATGGGGCAGCCCCATAACCTCCCTCGGGACCCACACTTATGGGGCTGACCCATAACCTCCCTCGGGACCCACACTTGTGGGGCTGCCCCACAACCTCCCTCGGGACCCCCAGCTCTGCCCCATAACCTCCCTCAGGACCCACACTTATGGGGCTGCCCCACATCCTCCCTCGGGACCCACACTTGTGGGGCTGCCCCACAACCTCCCTCGGGACCCACACTTGTGGGGCTGCCCCATATCCTCCCATGTGCCCCACACTTGTGGGGCTGCCCCACATCCTCCCATGAGACCCACACTTGTGGGGCTGCCCCACAACCTCCCTCGGGACCCACACTTATGGGGCTGCCCCACATCCTCCCATGGGACCCACACTTGTGGGGCTGCCCCACAACCTCCTTTGGGACTCCCAGCTCTGCCCCATAACCTCCCTCGGGACCCACACTTATGGGGCTGCCCCACAACTCCCATAGGACCCACACTTATGGGGCTGACCCATAACCTCCCCCGTGCCCCACACTTGTGGGTCTGCCCCACAACCTCCCCTGGGACCCTCAGCTCTGCCCCATAACCTCCCATGAGCCCCACACTTATGGGGCTGCCCCACATCCTCCCTTGGGACCCACACTTGTGGGGCTGCCCCACACCCCCACGTGCCCCACACTTATGGGGCTGCCCCACAACTCCCTTGGGACCCACACTTAGGGGGCTGCCCCATAACCTCCCACCTGCCCCACACTTATGGGGCTGCCCCACAACCTCCCACGTGCCTCACACGTGTGGCTGCCCCACATCCTCCCTTGGGACCCACACTTGTGGGGCTGCCCCACATCCTCCCACGTGCCCCACGCTTGTGGGGCTGCCCCACATCCTCCCATGGGACCCACACTTGTGGGGCTGCCCCATATCCTCCCATGTGCCCCACACTTGTGGGTCTGCCCCATAACCTCCCTTGGGACCCACACTTATGGGGCTGCCCCACATCCTCCCACGTGCCCCACACTTATGGGGCTGCCCCACAACCTCCCACGTGCCTCACACGTGTGGCTGCCCCACATCCTCCCTTGGGACCCACACTTGTGGGGCTGCCCCACAACCTCCCTCGGGACCCACACTTATGGGGCAGCCCCATAACCTCCCACCTGCCCCACACTTATGGGGCTGACCCATAACCTCCCTCGGGACCCACACTTATGGGGCAGCCCCATAACCTCCCACCTGCCCCACACTTATGGGGCTGACCCATAACCTCCCTCGGGACCCACACTTATGGGGCTGCCCCATAACGTCCCCTGGGACCCACACTTATGGGGCTGCCCCATAACCTCCCTTGGGACCCACACTTATGGGGCTGCCCCACAACCTCCCATCTGCCCCACACTTATGGGGCTGACCCATAACCTCCCTCGGGACCCACACTTATGGGGCAGCCCCACATCCTCCCTTGGGACCCACACTTATGGGGCTGCCCCACATCCTCCCATAGGACCCACACTTGTGGGGCTGCCCCACACCCCCACGTGCCCCACACTTGTGGGGCTGCCCCACGGCGCCCTACCGGTGACGGGGAGTTCCCGGCAGCTCCGCTCCCCATAGCGGCACTCGAAGACCTGGCCCTGGCCCCCCCGCTCCAGGGGGGCCCCCACCAGCACCCTATGGGGGGGGGGGGCAGAGATGTGGGGCGCCCCATAGATCCCGTGGGGCGCCCCAGAGATTCAGTGGGGTGCCCCATAGATTCCGTGGGGCACCCCATAGATCCCATGGGGCACCCCATAGATTCCGTGGGGCACCCCATAGATCCCATACCCCCCAAAAAAGCCCATGGAGCCCCCCATAGATTCAATGGGGCGCCCCCTAGATTCCATGGGGCACCCCATAGATTCTGTGGGGCACCCCATAGACCCCATCACCCCCCAAAAAAGCCCATGGAGCCCCCCATATCTCCCATGGGGTGCCCCATAGATTCAATGGGGCGCCCCCTAGATTCCATGGGGCACCCCATAGATTCAGTGGGGCACCCCCTAGATTCAGTGGGGCGCCCCATAGATTCAGTGGGGCGCCCCATAGATCCCATCACCCCCCAAAAAAGCCCACGGAGCCCCCCATATCCCCCATGAAGCCCCCCATATCCCCCGTGGGACACCCCATAGATTCCGTGGGGCACCCCATAGATTCCATGGGGCGCCCCACGGAATCTATGGGGCGCCCCATAGATTCTGTGGGGCGCCCCATAGATCCCATACCCCCCCCAAAAAGCCCATGGAGCCCCCCATAACCCCCATGGAGCCCCCCATATCCCCCATGGGGCACCCCATAGATTCCGTGGGGCGCCCCACTGAATCTATGGGGCGCCCCATAGATTCTGTGGGGCGCCCCATAGATCCCATCACCCCCCCCAAAAAAGCCCATGGAGCCCCCCATATCCCCCATGAAGCCCCCCCTATCCCCCATGGGGCACCCCAGAGATTCCGTGGGGCACCCCATAGATTCCATGGGGCGCCCCACTGAATCTATGGGGCGCCCCACGGAATCTATGGGGCGCCCCATAGATCCCATAACCCCCCAAAAAAGCCCATGGAGCCCCCCATATCTCCCATGGGACACCCCATAGATTCAATGGGGCGCCCCACAGATTCAATGGGGCACCCCATAGATTCCATGGGGCACCCCACAGATTCAGTGGGGCGCCCCATGGATTCAGTGGGGCGCCCCATAGATCCCATAACCCCCCAAAAAAGCCCATTGAGCCCCCCATAACCCCCATGAAGCCCCCCATATCCCCCATGGGGCACCCCATAGATTCCGTGGGGCGCCCCACTGAATCTATGGGGCGCCCCACAGATTCAATGGGGCGCCCCATAGATTCCGTGGGGCGCCCCATAGATCCCGTACCCCCCAAAAAAGCCCATGGAGCCCCCCATAACCCCCATGAAGCCCCCCATATCCCCCATGGGGCACCCCATATATTCCATGGGGCACCCCATAGATTCCATGGGGCGCCCCACAGATTCAATGGGGCGCCCCATAGATTCTGTGGGGCGCCCCATAGATCCCATAACCACCCAAAAAAGCCCATGGAGCCCCCCATATCCCCCATGGGACACCCCAGAGATTCCATGCGGCACCCCATAGATTCCGTGGGGCGCCCCACTGAATCTATGGGGCGCCCCACGGAATCTATGGGGCGCCCCATAGATTCTGTGGGGCGCCCCATAGATCCCATAACCCCCCCAAAAAAGCCCATGGAGCCCCCCATATCCCCCATGGAGCCCCCCATATCCCCCATGGGGCACCCCATATATTCCATGGGGCACCCCATAGATTCAATGGGGCACCCCACAGATTCAGTGGGGCGCCCCATAGATTCAGTGGGGCGCCCCATAGATCCCATAACCCCCCAAAAAAGCCCATTGAGCCCCCCATAACCCCCATGAAGCCCCCCATATCCCCCATGGGGCACCCCATAGATTCCGTGGGGCGCCCCACTGAATCTATGGGGCGCCCCACAGATTCAATGGGGCGCCCCATAGATTCCGTGGGGCGCCCCATAGATCCCGTACCCCCCAAAAAGCCCATGGAGCCCCCCATAACCCCCGTGAAGCCCCCCATATCCCCCATGGGGCACCCCATATATTCCATGGGGCACCCCATAGATTCCATGGGGCACCCCACAGATTCAGTGGGGCGCCCCATAGATTCCGTGGGGCGCCCCATAGATCCCATAACCCCCAAAAAAGCCCATGGAGCCCCCCATAACCCCCATGAAGCCCCCCATATCCCCCATGGGACACCCCATAGATTTCGTGGGGCGCCCCATAGATTCCGTGGGGCGCCCCACTGAATCTATGGGGCGCCCCATAGATTCTGTGGGGCGCCCCATAGATCCCGTAACCCCCCAAAAAAGCCCATGGAGCCCCCCATATCCCCCATGGGACACCCCATAGATTCAATGGGGCGCCCCACAGATTCAATGGGGCACCCCACAGATTCAATGGGGCGCCCCATAGATTCCGTGGGGCGCCCCATAGATCCCATCACTCCCCCAAAAAAGCCCATGGAGCCCCCCATATCCCCCATGAAGCCCCCCATATCCCCCGTGGGACACCCCATAGATTCCATGGGGCACCCCATAGATTCCATGGGGCACCCCACAGATTCAATGGGGCACCCCACAGATTCAATGGGGCGCCCCATAGATCCCATCACCCCCCCCAAAAAAGCCCATGGAGCCCCCCATATCTCCCATGGGACACCCCATAGATTCAGTGGGGCACCCCATATATTCCATGGGGCACCCCATAGATTCCATGGGGCACCCCACAGATTCAATGGGGCGCCCCATAGATTCTGTGGGGCGCCCCATAGATCCCATCACCCCCCAAAAAAGCCCACGGAGCCCCCCATATCCCCCATGGAGCCCCCCATATCCCCCATGGGGCACCCCATAGATTCCATGGGGCACCGCATAGATTCCATGGGGCGCCCCACAGATTCTATGGGGCGCCCCATAGATTCTGTGGGGCGCCCCATAGATCCCACCACCCCCCCCAAAAAAGCCCATGGAGCCCCCCATAACCCCCACGGAGCCCCCCATATCCCCCGTGGGACACCCCATATATTCCATGGGGCACCCCATAGATTCCATGGGGCGCCCCACAGAATCTATGGGGCGCCCCATAGATTCTGTGGGGCGCCCCATAGATCCCATCACCCCCCAAAAAAGCCCATGGAGCCCCCCATAACCCCCATGGAGCCCCCCATATCCCCCATGGGGCACCCCATAGATTCCGTGGGGCGCCCCACTGAATCTATGGGGCGCCCCACGGAATCTATGGGGCGCCCCATAGATTTTGGGGGGGGGTCTCTTACCCTCCGTCCACCTGGGCCAGGCTGGAGCCGAAGGAGCCGCCGGGGGGGCCCCGAAAAGCGACCGCCCCCTCCTCGTCCAAGAGGGCGCCCAACTTGGGGGGCAGCGCTATGGGGCAGGGGGGGGGGGGGGGGGCACCCTCGTTACCCCCCCCTCAGCCCCATAAGTTTTTGGGGACCCCCCCCCCAAAAAAAAATCCCACCCCACACCCTCAAATTTTAGGGATTCGCCCCCAAATTTTTGCCCCCCCCCCCAATTTTGGGGACCTCCTCCCAATTTTGGGACCCCACACACACAATTTTGGGGTCCCCCTCCCAAATTTTGGGACCCTCCCAATTTTGGGGACCCCCCCCAAAAAATATCCCACCCCACACCCCCAAATTTTAGGGATTCGCCCCCAAATTTTTGCCCCCCCCCCCCAATTTTGGGGACCTCATCCCAATTTTGGGACCCCCCCCCCAATTTTGGGGACCCCCTCCCAAATTTTGGGACCCCCCACAATTTTGGGGCCCCCCCCAAAAAAAATATCCCACCCCACACCCCCAAATTTTAGGGATTCGCCCCCAAATTTTTGCCCCCCCCCAATTTTGGGGACCTCCTCCCAGTTTTGGACCCCCCCCACACAATTTTGGGGACCCCCTCCCAAATTTTGGGACCCCCCACAAATTTTGGGGACCCCCCTCCCAAAAAAATCCCACCCCACACCCCCAAATTTTTCGTATTCAACCCCAAATTTTGGGACCCCCCCAAATATTGGGACCCCCCGCCAATATTGGGACCCCCCCACACACAATTTTGGGGACCCCCTTCCAAATTTTGGGATCCCCCACAATTTTGGGGACCCCCCTCCCAAAAAAACCCACCCCACACCCCCAAATTTTGGGGATTCGCCCCCAAATTTTTGGGACCTCTCCCAATTTTGGGGACCCCCTCCCAGTTTTAGGGACCCCCCGCAAATTTTGGGGACCCCCTCCCAAGTTTTGGGACCCCCTCCCAAATTTTGGCCCCCCCCCCAAAAAAAATCCCACCCCACACCCTCAAATTTTTGGGATTCACCCCCCAAATTTTGGGGATTCAACCCCAAATTTTTGGGATTCACCCCAAATTTTGGGACCCCCCCAAATTTTGGGACCCCCCATGCAATTTTTGGGACCCCCCCCGCAATTTTTGGGACCCCCCCCACAGTTTTTAGGACCCCTCCTCCCCCCGTGAGCCCTCCCCCCAGGTACTCCAATTTTGGGGACCCCCCCCCCCAAAAAAAATAAAAATAAAAAATTAAGAAAAGTCCCGTTTTTGGCTTTTTTTGCCCCAAAATTACCGGCGCCGAGGGCGGCGAGCAGCACCCATGGGTGCATGGCGGGAAGGAGAAGTGGGGGGGGGGGGGGTCGCGGGTGGAGGAAGTGGTGATAAAAAATGGGCCGGAAAAGGTGAAATGGACCCAAAAAAGGGAGAAATGGACCCGAAACTGGAGGTGGGGCCCGGGGGGGGGAGGGGAAGCGAAAGGAGGGGGAGGGGAGGCGGCCGAAATGTGGGGAAATTGACCCAAAATTAAAGGGGGGGGAGGGGGGAGGAATTGGCCAAAATGGGGAGGAAAAGGGGGAAAATGATAAAAATGGGGAGAAAGTGAAAGAAATGGGGAGAAAGGGGAAAAATGGGGAGGAGTGAGGAGAAATTGATAAAAATGGGCAGAAATTGATGAAAATGGGCAGAAATTGATAAAAATGGGCAGAAATTGATAAAAATGGGCAGAAATTGATAGAAATGGGCAGAAATTGATAAAAATGGACAGAAATTGACAGAAATGAGCAGAAATGGGCAGAAATTGACAGAAATGGGCAGAAATGGGCAGAAATGAGTGAGAAAATGAAGGAAATGGAGAAAAGTGGAGAGAAATGGAGTGAAAAAATGAAAGAAATGAGGGAAATGGACAAAAATGGGCAAAAATTAAGTGAAAAATGAAAGAAATGAGGGAAATGGACAAAAATGGGCAGAAATGGAGTGAAAAAGTGAAAGAAATGAGGGAAGTGGGCAAAAATGGGCAGAAATGGAGTGAAAAAGTGAAAGAAATGAGGGAAATGGACAAAAATGGGCAGAAATTAAGTGAAAAATGAAAGAAATGAGGGAAATGGGCAAAAATGGGCAGAAATTAAGCGAAAAATTAAAGAAATGAGAGAAATGAACAAAAATGGGCAGAAATGAAGTGAAAAAGTGAAAGAAATGAGGGAAATGGGCAAAAATGGGCAGAAATTAAGTGAAAAAGTGAAAGAAATGAGGGAAATGGACAAAAATGGGCAGAAATAAAGTGAAAAAGTGAAAGAAATGAGGGAAATGGGCAAAAATGGGCTGAAATTAAGTGAAAAAGTGAAAGAAATGAGGGAAATGGACAAAAATGGGCAGAAATGGAGTGAAAAAGTGAAAGAAATGAGGGAAATGGGCAAAAATGGGCAGAAATGAAGTGAAAAATGAAAGAAATGAGGGAAATGAACAGAAATTGGCAGAAATTGAGTGAAAATGAAGGAGATTGTCAGAAATTGACAGGAATGGAGTGAAAAGTTAAGGAAATTGATAAAAATGGACAGAAACTGAGTGAAAATTAAGGAAAATGATAGAAATGGACAAAAAATTGAGAGAAGTGGACAGAAAATGAGTGAAAATTAAGGAAATGGACAGAAATTGGCAAAAAGGAGAGAAATGGTCAGAAATTGGAGGAAATTGGCAGAAATTGACAGAAATGGACCCAAAAGGGGAGAAACTGAAAGGAATTGAGTGGAATTGGCAGAAATGGAGTGAAATGGACCCAAAACGGAGATGGACCCAAAATGGGGTGAAATTGACCTAAAGGGGAGTGAAATTGACCGAAAATGGCCAAAATTGGCCTAAAAAGGAGGAGGATGGGGGGGAATTGGCAGAAATCGGAGGAAATTGACCCAAATGGGGGGAAATTGGTCCAAAAGGGGGGGAGGGGGAGAAATAGCCCCCAAAAATACGGGAAATGAGCAAAAAAATGAGGGGGTGGGGGAAATGGCGAGAAAGGAGAGGAAATGGCCCCAAAATAGGTGAGAAAAAAAAAAAAAAGGAGTGAAATTGAAAGAAATTGTGTGAAAGCGAAAGAAAGGGACAAAAATAGACCCCAAAGCGGGGAGAAATTGAAAGAAATGGGGTGAAACGGCCCCAAAAAGGTGAGGGGAGAGCCAAAAAGGGGGGAAATGGGCAAAAATTGAGGGAAATTGGCTGAAAATGGGGGAAATTGGCTGAAAATGGGGGAAATGGGCTGAAAATGGGGGAAATGGGCTGAAAAATGGGGGAAATTGACCCAAAAAGGGGGGGAGAATTGGAAGAAAATGAGCAAAATTGATAGAAATTGGCAGAAATGGGGGAAATTTGACCCAAAAAATGTGAAATTCACCCAAAAGAAAAAGAAATTGGCAGAAATCAAGTGAAAGGGACCCAAAAAGGGAGGGGGAAGTGAAAGTAGTGAAATAGACCCCAAAAAAGAGGAAATTGGACCCAAAAGGGGGAGGAATTGGCTGAAATAAAGGGGAATTGGCTCCCAGAACCCCAAAAGGGGGGGAATTGTCCCCAAAAGTGAGGGAAAAGTGCCCCCAAATGGCTGAAATCGGCCCCAAAGTGAAGGGAACAGACCCAAAACCAGGTGAAATGGCCCCAAACGGTTGAAATTGACCAAAAATGGGAGAAATCAACCCTGAAAATGTGGTGATGTTGGGGAGGGGGGAAAGTGACCCAAAAGGGGGAGAAATGGCCCCAAAACTGGGAGAAATCAGCCCAAAACTGGGAGAAGTGGCCCCAAAAGGGAGGGAATTGGCCCCAAACGGTTGAGGCCGCCCCCAAAATCGGGTGAAATTGCCCCAAAACGGGACCCCAAAACTGGGAGAAGTGGCCCCAAAACTGGGAGAATTCACCCCAAAACTGGGAGAAGTGGCCCCAAAAGGGAGGGATTTGGCCCCAAACGGCTGAGGCCGCCCCCAAAATCGGGTGAAATTGCCCCAAAACGGGACCCCAAAACTGGGAGAAATCACTCCAAAACCAGGAGAAATCGCCCCAAAACTGGGAAAAATGGCCCCAAAAAGGGGATAAAGTGACCCAAAAGGGGAACAAAGTGACCCAAATCTGGGAGAAATCACCCCAAAACCGGGAGAAATTGCCCCAAAACCGGGAGAAATCGCCCCAAAATCGGGTGTAATTGCCCCAAATCTGCGAGAAATGGCCCCAAAATCCTGGCGAAATGGCCCCAAAACTGGGAGAAGTTGCCCCAAAAGGGAGGGAATTGGCCCCAAACAGCTGAGGCCGCCCCCAAAATCGGGTGAAATTGCCCCAAAACGGGACCCCAGACGCTGCGGTTGTGCTGCCGGTGATTTATTGCCCGTGCTCGGCCGCGTGTGCCCGGTGCCGTGTCCCCTGCCCCATAGATCCTGCCCCATAGATCCTGCCCCATAGATCCCCCTGCCCCATAGATCTCCCTTCCCTGCCCCATAGATCCTGCCCCTGCCCCATAGATCCTGCCCCATAGATCCTCTCCTGCCCCATAGATCCTGCCCCATAGATCCTGCCCTGCCCCATAGATCCTGCCCCATAGAACCACCCCCTGGCCCCATAGATCCACCCCTGGCCCCATAGATCCCCCCCTGCCCTATAGCTCACCCCTGCCCCATAGATCCCGCCCCATAGATCCCCCTACCCCATAGATCCACCCCTGGCCCCATAGATCCCCCCCTGCCCTATAGCTCACCCCTGCCCCATAGATCCCGCCCCATAGATCCTGCCCCATAGATCCCACCCCATAGACCCTGACCCATAGATCCTGCCCCATAGATCTGACCTGCCCCATAGATTCTGCCCCATAGAACCTGCCCCATAGATCTGATTTGCCCCATAGATCCAACCACCTGCCCCATAGATCCTGCCCCATAGATCCCCCCTGCCCCATAGATCCTGCCCCATAGATCCCCCCTGCCCCATAGATATGACCTGCCCTATAGATCCTGCCCCATAGAACCACCCCCTGGCCCCATAGATCCCCCTGCCCCATAGATAACCCCATAGATCCCCCTGCCCCATAGATCCTGCCCCATAGATCTGATCTGCCCCATAGATGCTTCCCCTGCCCCACAGATCACTCCCTGCCCCGTAGATCCTGCCCCATTGATCCCACCCCATAGATCCTGCCCCATAGATCCCCCTTCCCTGCCCCATAGATCCACCCCTGACCCCATAGATCCACACCCTGACCCCATAGATCCCCCCCTGTCCCATAGATCCTTCCCCTGCCCCATAGATCCTGCCCCATAGATCCTCTCCTGCCCCATAGATCCTGCCCCATAGATCCTGCCCTGCCCCATAGATCTCCCTTCCCTGCCCCATAGATCCAACCAGCTGCCCCATAGATCTGACCTGCCCCATAGATCCTGCCCCATAGATCCTGCCCCATAGATCCCCCTTCCCTGCCCCATAGATCCTGCCCCATAGATCCTGCCCCATAGATCCCCCTTCCCTGCCCCATAGATCTACCCCCTGACCCCATAGATCCTTCCCCTGCCCCATAGATCCCGCCCCACAGATCCCGCCCCATAGATCCCGCCCCATAGATCCCCCTAAAACCTTTGGCTTGTGCAAGCAAAGAGCGAGCGCGCCCCACAGATTCCCCCCCCCGCCCCAGTTCCTCCCAGTTCCAAACTGGGAGGAACTGGGACCCCCCCGGGGGGGGTTGTGGGGCATCTATGGGGCAGCCCCACACTTATGGGGCTGCCCCACTGATCCCCGAACCCCACGGGTGAAGGCAACGGTGAACGGAAGGCACTTTGAAGACCCAAGGACCCCCATGGGGTGGTCTTGGGGTCACGTGGTGGTTGTGGGGTGGCCGTGGGGCATCTATGGGGCAGCCCCATAAGTGTGGGGCACCCCACTGATCCCAGATCTTGATCTTTTCAGCCTCGAAGCCCCATGAGATGCCTTCAAGACCAGGTCCACCATGGAGAACGTCTTATGGGGGTCCCGTTGGACGTTCTCATGATGGTTTTGGGGTACCTATGGGATATCTATGGGGCAGCCCCATAAGTGTGGGGCACCCCACTGATCCCAGATCCCCATCCCTTAGGTCCTGAAGCCCCATTAGATGCCTTCAAGACCCCATCCATCACAAAGAACATCCAACGGGCCCCCCATAAAACATTCTCGTGGTGGTTTTGGGGTCTCCAGGGCCTATCTATGGGGCAGCCCCATAAGTGTGGGGCACCCCATTGATCCCAGATCTCCATCCCTTAGGTCCTGAAGCCCCATTAGATGCCTTCAAGACCAGATCCATCAAGGAGAACGTCCCATGGGGGTCCCGTTGGACGTTCTCATGGTGGTTTTGGGGTCTCCAGGGCCTATCTATGGGGCAGCCCCACAAGTGTGGGGCACCCCACTGACCCCAGAACCCCATCTTCTTGGCCTCGAAGCCAAACGAGATGCCTTCAAGACCACGTCCACCAAGGAACCCAAGGAACGGGACCCCCATGGGACGTTCTCTTGTTGTTTTTGGGGTGTCCATGGGATATCTATGGGGCAGCCCCCCAAGTGTGGGGCACCCCACTGATCCCAGATCCCCATCCCTTAGGTCCCGAAGCCCCATGAGATGCCTTCAAGACCCCATCCACCATGGAGAACATCCAATGGGGGTCCCGTTGGACATTCTCTTGTTGTTTTTGGGGTACCTATGGGATATCTATGGGGCACCCCATAAGTGTGGGGCACCCCACTGATCCCAGATCCCCATCCCTTAGGTCCTGAAGCCCCATTAGATGCCTTCAAGACCACATCCATCACGAAGAACATCCAACGGGCCCCCCATAAAACATTCTCGTGGTGGTTTTGGGGTACCTATGGGCTATCTATGGGGCGCCCCATAAGTGTGGGGCACCCCATTGATCCCAGATCTTGATCTTCTCAGCCTCGAAGCCCCATGAGATGCCTTCAAGACCCCATCCATCACGAAGAACATCCAACGGGCCCCCCATAAAACGTTCTCATGGTGGTTTTGGGGTCTCCAGGGGCTATCTATGGGGCAGCCCCATAAGTGTGGGGCACCCCATTGATCCCAGAACCCCATCTTCTCAGCCTTGAAGCCCCATGAGATGCCTTCAAGACCAGATCCATCAAGGAGAACTTCCCATGGGGGTCCCGTTGGACGTTCTCATGGTGGTTTTGGGGTCTCCAGAGGCTATCTATGGGGCAGCCCCACAAGTGTGGGGCTCAGCCGAAGAGGCGGCGGTAGCAGGGCTGGCAGTAGGGCTTCCCCTCCTGCTCCTGGAAGGTTCCCTTGGCCAGGGGCCGGAGGCAGAAGGCGCAGACGAAGTGCTCGGGGTGGAAGCGCTGGGCCATGGCGGTGACGCAGCGCCCGGCGATGGGCTCCCCGCAACCCCCGCACCGGGACCCCCGGCGGGCGGGGAGGTGGCGCTCGCAGTAGGGGTGGCCCCGCTCCTCGTAGAAGGTGCCGCCGGCGAAGGGGGCGAGGCACTCCTTTTTTTGGGGGAAAAAAATGCGGTTTTGGGTCTTTTGGGGGAAAAAGGGGAGGTTTCTGGGAAAAAAGGGGGGTTTTGGGGAAAAAAGGGGGGTTTTGGGGGAGATTTGGGGGAAAAAAGGGGGTTTGGGTTTTTTTGGGGGGAAAAAAGGGGGTTTTGGGGGGAAAAAGGGGGTTTTGGAGGAGATTTGGGGGAGTTGGAGGGGATTTGGGGAAAAAAGGGGGTTTTGGGGGAAAAAAGGGAGTTTTGAGGGGAAAAAAGAGGGGTTTGGGCAGAAAAAAGGGGGATTTGGGGGAGTTAGAGGGGGATTTGGGGGGGTTTTGGGGGGAAAAAAGGGGGGGTTGGGGGCGATTTGGGGGAAAAAGGGGGGTTTGGGGGGAAAAAAGGAGGTTTTGGGGGAGATTTGGGGGAGTTGGAGGGGGGTTTGGGGGAAAAGGGGGAATTTTGGGGGAAAAAGGGGTGTTTGGAGGGGTTTTCAGGGGTTTGGGGGGAAAAAAAGGGATTTTGGGAAAAAAATGGGATTTGGGGGGGTTTGGGGGGAAAAAAGGGGAGGTTTGGGGAAAAAAATGTTTTTTTTTTTGGAAAAAAGGGGAGGTTTGGGGGGGATTTGGGGGGGATTTTGGGGAAAAAGGGGTGGTTTGGGGGGTTGTTGGGGGGGGTTGGGGGGTTTTGGGGGGGATTTGGGGGGAGTTGGGGGAAGTTGGGGGGAAAAAAGGGGGGGTTGGGGGGGTTTTGGGGGAAAAAGTGGGGGTTTGGAGGGGTTTTGGGTGGGTTTTGGAGGGTTTGGGGTGGGATTGTATTCAAGGATTTGGGGACATTGAAGATTTGGGGACATCAAGGATTTGGGGACATCGAGGATTTGGGGACATTAAGGGCATGGGGACATCGATGACCAAGAAATGGGGAGATATTTGGAGAACGTCAAGGATTTGGGGACATCGAGGATTTGAGGACGTTGAGGATTTGGGGACGTTGAGGATTTGGGGACATCGATGGCCAAGGACCATGGGGACATCAAGGATTTGGGGACGTTGATGATTTGGGGACGTTGATGATTTGGGGACATCAAAGATTTGGGGATGTCGAGGATTTGGGGACGTCAAGGATTTGGGGACATCAAGGGCATGGGGACATCGATGGCCAAGAAATGGGGAGATATTTGGGGAACGTCAAGGATTTGGGGACATCGAGGATTTGGGGACATCGATGGCCAAGGAACATGGGGACATCAAGGATTTGGGGTCATCGAGGATTTGGGGACATTGAGGATATGGGGACATTGATGGCCAAGGACCATGGGGCCATCAAGGATTTGGGGACATCAAGGATTTGGGGACATCGAGGATTTGGGGACATCAAGGATTTGGGGACATTGAGGATATGGGGACATTGATGGCCAAGGACCATGGGGCCATCAAGGATTTGGGGACATTGAGGATTTGGGGTCATCGAGGATTTGGGGACATCAAGGATTTGGGGACATTGAGGATTTGGGGTCATCGAGGATTTGGGGACATTGAGGATTTGGGGACATCGAGGATTTGGGGACGTTGAGGATTTGGGGACATCGAGGATTTGGGGACATTGAGGATTTGGGGTCATCAAGGATTTGGGGACATTGATGATATGGGGACATTGAAGGCCAAGGAACATGGGGACATCAAGGATTTGGGGACATCAAGGATTTGGGGTCATCGAGGATTTGGGGACATTAAGGGCATGGGGACATCGATGACCAAGAAATGGGGAGATATTTGGAGAACATCGAGGACTTGGGGACATCGAGGATTTGGGGACGTTGAGGATTTGGGGACATCAAGGATTTGGGGACATCGAGGATTTGGGGTCATCGAGGATTTGGGGACATTGAGGATATGGGGACACTGATGGCCAAGGACCATGGGGACATCAAGGATTTGGGGACATTAAGGGCATGGGGACATCGATGACCAAGAAATGGGGAGATATTTGGGGAACGTCAAGGATTTGGGGACGTTGAGGATTTGGGGACATCGAGGAATTGGGGACATCGAGGATTTGGGGACATCGATGGCCAAGGAACATGGGGACATCAAGGATTTGGGGACATCAAGGACATGGGGACATCAACGCCGGCCCTACAACCCCAAGGAGGTGACAATGGGTGGCAGGAGGTGACAATGGGGGACAGGGGGTGACAGGGGGGTGACAGGGGGGTGACAGGGGGTGACAGGGGGTGACGGGGGGGTGACAGGGGGGTGACGGGGGGGTCTCACCCGGCAGACGAAGCACTCGGGGTGCCAGAGGCCCTGTAGGGCGGCGATGTAGCCCTCTAGGATCGGGCGCCCGCAGCCCCGGCAGCGGCTGGAGAAGAGCTCGGCGAAGTCCCGGCGGCAGTAGGGCTGCCCGTCCTTCTCCAGGAAGCCTTTGGGGGGGGACGTTGGGGACGTCACCGGGGGCGTTGGGGACATTAATGGGGTCAATGGGGACGTCAATGGGGGTTTTGGGGTCATTGGGGACGTCAATGGGGGCGTTGGGGGCATCAATGGGGGCGTTGGGGGTGTCAATGGGGTCATTGGGGACATCAATGGGGTCATTGGGGTCATTGGGGACGTCAATGGGGGTGTTGGGGGTGTCAACGGGGGCATTGGGGGCGTCAACGGGGGTGTTGGGGTCATTGGGGACATCTATGGGGGCGTTGGGGGTGTCAACGGGGGCATTGGGGGCGTCAACGGGGGTGTTGGGGTCATTGGGGACATCTATGGGGGCATTGGGGACATCCCTGGGGTCATTGGGGTCATTGGGGGCGTCAATGGGGTCACTGGGGACATCTCTGGGGACGTTGGGGGCGTTGGGAACGCCAACGGGGGCATTGGGGTCGTTGGGGACGTCAATGGGGTCATTGGGGTCATTGGGGACGTCAATGGCATCAATGGAGTCATTGGGGACATCAATGGGGGCATTGGGGACATCAACGGGGTCATTGGGGTCATTGGGGACGTCAACAGGGTCACTGGGGACATCTCTGGGGGCGTTGGGGTCATTGGGGGTGTCAATGGGGGCGTTGGGGGCGTCAATGGGGTCATTGGGGATGTCAATGGGGTCATTGGGGGCGTTGGGGACGTTAATGGGGGCGTTGGGGTCATTGGGGGTGTCAACGGGGCATTGGGGATGTCAATGGGGGCGTTGGGGACATCAATGGGGTCATTGGGGACATCAACGGGGGTGTTGGGGTCATTGGGGACGTCCATGGGGGCGTTGGGGACGTCAATGAGGTCATTGGGGTCATTGGGGACATTAATGGGGTCGTTGGGGTCATTGGGGGTGTCAACGGGGCGTTGGGGGCGTCAATGGGGGCGTTGGGGAAGTCAACGGGGGTGTTGGGGGCATTGGGGACATTAATGGGGGCGTTCGGGACATCCCCGGGGACATTGGGGTCATTGGGGATGTCAATGGGGTCGTTGGGGTCATTGGGGACATCAATGGGGGTTTTGGGGTCATTGGGGGTGTCAACGGGGGCGTTGGGGAAGTCAATGGGGGCGTTGGGGGCATCAATGGGGTCATTGGGGTCATTGGGGACATCACCGGGGATGTTGGGGGTGTCACCAGGGGCATTGGGGACGTTAATGGGGTCGTTGGGGTCATTGGGGGTGTCAATGGGGTCATTGGGGACATCAACGGGGTCATTGGGGACGTCAATGGGGGCGTTGGGAACGTCAACAGGGTCATTGGGGACATCAACGGGGGCGTTGGGGTCATTGGGGACATCAATGGCATCAATGGAGTCATTGGGGACATCAATGGGGGCATTGGGGACATCCCCGGGGGGCGTTGGGGTCATTGGGGACGTCAATGGGGGCGTTGGGGGTGTCAATGGGGTCATTGGGGACCTCAACAGGGGTCTTGGGGTCATTGGGGGCGTCAATGGGGTCATTGGGGACATCCCCGGGGGGTGTTGGGGTCATTGGGGACATCAATGGGGTCATTGGGGGCGTCAATGGGGTCATTGGGGATGTCAATGGGGTCATTGGGGGCGTTGGGGACGTTAATGGGGGCGTTGGGGTCATTGGGGGTGTCAACGGGGCATTGGGGATGTCAATGGGGGCGTTGGGGGCGTCAATGGGGTCATTGGGGACATCAACGGGGGTGTTGGGGTCATTGGGGACGTCAACAGGGTCACTGGGGACATCTCTGGGGGCGTTGGGGTCGTTGGGGGTGTCAATGGGGGCGTTGGGGGCGTCAATGGGGTCATTGGGGGTGTCAATGGGGTCATTGGGGTCATTGGGGATGTCAAAGGGGGCGTTGGGGACATTAATGGGGGCGTTGGGGACATCCCCGGGGGTTTTGGGGTCGTTGGGGGTGTCAATGGGGGCGTTGGGGAAGTCAACAGGGGCATTGGGGACATCAATGGGGTCATTGGGGGCGTTGGGGACATCAAAGGGGTCATTGGGAACATCAACACGGGTCTTGGGGTCATTGGGGACGTCAATGGGGTCATTGGGGTCATTGGGGATGTCAATGGGGGCGTTGGGGGCGTCAGTGGGGACGTTGGGGTCATTGGGGACATCAACGGGGGCATTGGGGTCATTGGGGACATCAAAGGGGGCGTTGGGGACATTAATGGGGTCACTGGGGGCATCAATGGGGTATTGGGGATGTCAATGGGGTCATTGGGGTCATTGGGGACATCCCCGGGGGGCGTTGGGGTCATTGGGGACATCAATGGGGTCATTGGGGACCTCAACAGGGGTCTTGGGGTCATTGGGGGCGTCAATGGGGTCATTGGGGACATCAGTGGGGTCAATGGGACACTGGGGACACTGTTGGGGACATTGGGGTGGTCAACGGGGACATTGGGGACATCGATGACATCATTAAGGACATCGATGACATCATTAGGGACATCGATGACGTCACTGGGGACATTGATGACGTCACTGGGGACATTGGGGACATCAACGGGGACACGGGGACGCGGAGGCCACCGCGGGGACCCGATGGGACAAGGGGACGCCGGGAGGGGGACACGGGGTGGGGGGGGGGGTCCCAGGGGTGCCACCGGGTCCCAGGGGTGTCCCCGGGGTGTCCCCGAGGTGTCCCCGGGGTGTCCCCGAGGTGCCACCCACCCTCGTCACCGAAGGGCTGCCCGCAGTGGGTGCAGCAGAAGTGCTCGGGGTGCCAGGTCCTGTCCAGCGCCGTCACCATTTTCTGGGGGGGGAGGAGGGGGGGACATCGCTGATGGCCCCTATAGACCCTATAGACCCCACAGACCCCTAGAGACCCCTATAGACCCTATAGACCCCATAGATCCCCTATAGACCCCACAGACCCCTATAGACCCCTATAGACCCTATAAACCCCTATAGACCCCATAGATCCCCTATAGACCCTATACACCCCCTATAGACCCCTATAGACCCCATAGATCCCCCATAGACACTGTAGACCCCTATAGACCCCATAGATCCCCTATAGACCCCCTATAGACCCTATACGCCCCCTATAGACCCCTATAGACCCCCTATAGACCCTACAGACCCCTATAGACCCTACAGACCCCTATAGACCCCTATAGACCCCTATAGACCCCATAGACCCTATAGACCCCTATAGACCCCATAGATCCCCTATAGACCCTATAGACCCCTATAGACCCCATAGATCCCCTATAGACCCTACAGACCCCTATAGACCCCTATAGACCCCTATAGACCCCATAGACCCTATAGACCCCTATAGACCCCATAGATCCCCTATAGACCCTATAGACCCCTATAGACCCCATAGATCCCCTATAGACCCTACAGACCCCTATAGACCCCTATAGACCCCTATAGACCCCATAGACCCTATAGACCCCTATAGACCCCATAGATCCCCTATAGACCCCATAGACCCCTATAGACCCTATAAACCCCTATAGACCCCATAGATCCCCTATAGACACTGTAGACCCCTATAGACCCTACACGCCCCCCATAGACCCCTATAGACCCTATCTACCCTTATAGACCCTATAGACCCCCTATAGACCCTACAGACCCCTATAGACCCTATAAACCCCTATAGACCCCATAGATCCTCTATAGATGCTGTAGACCCCTATAGACCCTATACACCCCCTACAGACCCCTATAGACCCTATATACCCTTATAGACCCTATAGACCCCCTATAGACCCCATAGACCCTATAGACCCCTATAGACCCCATAGATCCCCTATAGACCCTATAGACCCCTATAGACCCCATAGATCCCCTATAGACCCCATAGACCCCTATAGACCCTATAAACCCCTATAGACCCCATAGATCCCCTATAGACACTGTAGACCCCTATAGACCCTATACACCCCCCTATAGACCCTATATACCCTTACAGACCCTATAGACCCCCTATAGACCCTACAGACCCCTATAGACCCTATAAACCCCTATAGACCCCATAGATCCCCTAGAGACACTGTAGACCCCTATAGACCCCTATAGACCCCCTGTAGAACCTATAGACCCTACAGACCCCTATAGACCCTATAAACCCCTATAGACCCTATAGACCCCCTATAGACCCTATAAACCCCTATAGAACCTATAGACCCCCCATAGACCCCTATAGACCCCCCATAGACCCCTATAAACCCCCCCCAAAGACCCCTATATACCCCCACACACCCTAAATATCCATATGTATATAGAGACCCTATAGACCCCATAACGCCCACACCCCTATAGACCCCGTACCCCCTAAATCCCCTATAGCCCCCCCCCCCAAACCCCCTATATCCCCTACACCCCCCCCAGACCCTATATCCCCCATACCCCCCCACACCCCCTATAGACCCCATAGCCCCCCCCTCGCCCCCTATACCCCCCCCCCATCCCCTATAGACCCTATAGACCCTATAGACCCTATAGCCCCCTACTCACGTGCAGCACGGGCTGCCCGCAGCGGGCGCAGGTGGGGGCGCCGGGGGGGCCGCAGCGGGAGCACCCCGAAAGCCGGGGGGGGCTCGAGGGGGTCACCTGGGGGGGGGCAGAGACCCCAAAAGTTAATTTTGGGGTGAAATACCCTAAAAGTGGAGGCGGGGAACCCAGAAGTTCATTTTGGGGTGAAAAACAGCAAAAACGGTGGCGGGGAACCCAAAAATTCATTTTGGGGTAAAATACAGCAAAAGCAGTGGCGGGGACACCAGAAGTTAGTTTTGGGGTAAAATACCCTAAAAGTGGTGGTGGGGAACCCAAAAGTTTATTTTGGGGTAAAATACCCTAAAAGTGGTGGTAGGGAACCCAAAAAGTTAATTTTGGGGTAAAATACCCTAAAAGTGGTGGCGGGGACACCAAAAGTTTATTTTGGGGTAAAAAACACCAAAAGTGGTGGTGGGGAACCCAAAAGTTAATTTTGGGGTGAAATACCCTAAAAGTGGAGGCGGGGAACCTAAAAGTTAATTTTGGGGTAAAAAACACCAAAAGTGGTGGCGGGGACCTCAAAAGTTAATTTTGGGGTAAAAAACATCAAAAGTGGTAGTGGAGAACCCAAAAGTTAATTTTGGGGTAAAATACCCTAAAAGTGGTAGTGGAGAACCCAGAAGTTTATTTTGGGGTAAAAAACACCAAAAGTGGTCGTGTGGACTCCAAAAGTTAATTTTGGGGTAAAATACCCCAAAAGCGGTAGCGGAGACCCCAGAAGTTTATTTTGGGGTAAAATACCCTAAAAGTGGTGGCGGGGACTCCAAAAGTTAACTTTGGGGTGAAATACCCTAAAAGTGGAGGCAGGGAACCCAAAAGTTTATTTTGGGGTAAAATACCCTAAAAGTGGTGGTGGGGAACCCAAAAATTCATTTTGGGGTAAAAAACACCAAAATTGGTGGTGGGGAACCCAAAAGTTAATTTTGGGGTGAAATACCCTAAAAGTGGAGGCGGGGAACCTAAAAGTTAATTTGGGGGTAAAAAACAGCAAAAACGGTGGCAGGGAATCCAAAAGTTCATTTTGGGGTAAAAAACACCAGAAGTGGTGGCGGGGACACCAAAAGTTTATTTTGGGGTAAAATACCCTAAACGTGGTGGCGGGGAACCTAAAAGTTTGTTTTGGGGTAAAAAACGCCAAAAGCGGTGGCAGGGACCTCAAAAGTTAATTTTGGGGTAAAAAACATCAAAAGTGGTAGTGGAGAACCCAAAGTTAATTTTGGGGTAAAATACCCTAAAAGTGGTAGCGGGGAACCCAGAAGTTTATTTTGGGGTAAAAAACACCAAAAGCGGTAGCGGAGACCCTAGAAGTTTATTTTGGGGTAAAATACCCTAAAAGTGGTGGTAGGGAACCCAAAAGTTTATTTTGGGGTAAAATACCCTAAAAGTGGTGGTAGGGAACCCAAAAAGTTAATTTTGGGGTAAAATACCCTAAAAGTGGTGGCAGGGACACCAAAAGCTTATTTCGGGGTAAAAAACACCAAAAGTGGTGGTGGGGAACCTAAAAGCTTATTTTGGGGTAAAATACCCTAAAAGTGGTGGTGGGGAAACCAAAAGTTTATTTTGGGGTAAAAAACAACAAAAGTGGTGGCGGGGAAACCAGAAGTTTATTTTGGGGTAAAAAACACCAATTTGGGGTCACTCCGGATTTGGGGTGACCCCATTTTGGGGCAATCCGGATTTGGGGTCACTCCTAAATTTGGGGTCACCCCATTTTGGGATGATCCGGATTAGGGGTGATCCCATTTTAGGGTTGACCCCATTTGGGGTCATTCCTAAATTTGGGGTGACCCCAATTAGGGGTTGTCCAGATTCGGAGTCACTCCAGTTTTGGGGTCACCCCATTTTGGGTCATTCCTAAATTCGGGGTCACTCCATTTTGGGATAATCCGGATTTGGGGTCACTCCTAAATTTGTGGTGGCCCCATTTTGGGGTGATCCGGATTTGGGGTCAATCCATTTTGGGGCAATCTGGATTTGGGGTCACTCCTAAATTTGGGGTGACCCCATTTTGGGGTGATCCGGATTTGGGGTCACTCCTAAATTCGGGGTGACCCCATTTTGGGGGCAATCTGGAACCAGAATCACTCCAATTTTGGGGTCACCCCATTTTGGGGCGATCCGGATTTGGGGTCACCCCATTTTGGGGCAATCCAGATTCGGAGTCACTCCATTTTTGGGGTGACCCCATTTGGGGTCACTCCTAAATTCGGGGTCACCCCATTTTGGGGTCACTCTGGATTTAGGATTACCCCATTTTGGGGCAATCTGGATTTGAGGTCACTCCTAAATTTGGGGTGACCCCAATTTGGGGTGATCCAGATTCGGAGTGACTCCATTTTTGGGGTGACCCCATTTGGGGTCACTCCTAGATTCGGGGTCACCCCATTTTGGGGTCACTCTGGATTTAGGATGACCCCATTTTGGGGCAATCTGGATTTGGGGTGACCCCATTTTGGGGTGATCCAGATTTGGGGTCACTCCTAAATTTGGGGTGACCCCATTTTGGGGTGATCCGGATTTGGGGTCACTCCTAAATTTGGGGTCACCCCATTTTGGGGCAATCCAGATTCGGAGTCACTCCATTTTTGGGGTGACCCCATTTGGGGTCACTCCTAGATTCGGGGTCACCCCATTTTGGGGCAATCCGGATTTGGGGTCACTCCTAAATTTGGGGTGACCCCAATTTGGGGTGATCCAGATTCGGAGTGACCCCATTTTAGGGTTGACCCCATTTGGGGTCACTCCTAAATTTGGGGTGACCCCATCTTGGGGCAATCCGGATTTGGGGTCACTCCTAAATTTGGGGTGACCCCATTTTGGGGCAATCCGGATTTGGGGTCACTCCTAAATTTGGGGTGACCCCATTTTGGGGTGATCCAGATTCGGAGTCACTCCATTTTTGGGGTGACCCCATTTGGGGTCACTCCTAAATTGGGGGTCACCCCATTTTGGGGCAATCCAGATTTGGGGTCACTCCTAAATTCGGGGTCACCCCATTTTGGGGTCACTCTGGATTTAGGATGACCCCATTTTGGGGTGATCCGGATTTGGGGTCACCCCAATTTGGGGTGAATCCGGATTTGGGGTCACTCCTAAATTTGGGGTGACCCCATTTTGGGGTGATCCGGATTTGGGGTCACTCCTAAATTTGGGGTGACCCCATTTTGGGGCAATCCAGATTCGGAGTCACTCCATTTTTGGGGTCACCCCATTTGGGGTCACTCCTAAACTCGGGGTGACCCCATTTTGGGGCAATCCAGATTTGGGGTCACTCCTAAATTCGGGGTCACCCCAATTTGGGGTCACTCTGGATTTGGGTTGACCCCATTTTAGGTTCGACCCCATTTTGGGGTGATCCGGATTTGGGGTCACCCCAATTTAGGGTGAATCCGGATTTGGGGTCACTCCTAAATTTGGGGTCACCCCATTTTGGGGTCACTCTGGATTTAGGATGACCCCATTTTGGGGCAATCTGGATTTGGGGTCACTCCTAAATTTGGGGTGACCCCAATTTGGGGTGATCCAGATTTGGGGTGACTCCATTTTAGGGTTGACCCCATTTGGGGTCACTCCTAAATTCGGGGTCACCCCAATTTGGGGTCACTCTGGATTCGTGTTGACCCCATTTTAGGTTCGACCCCATTTTGGGGTGATCCGGATTTGGGGTCGCCCCAATTTGGGGTGAATCCGGATTTGGGGTCACTCCTAAATTCGGGGTGACCCCAATTTGGGGTGAATCCGGATTTGGGGTCACTCCTAAATTTGGGGTGACCCCAATTTGGGGTGAATCCGAATTTAGGACCACCCCACTTTATTACCCCCCCCCCACCCTCCGTATTCACCCCCACCCCAAAAACCCCCTAAAAACCCCCCAAAAAAAACCCAAACCCCAAAACCTTTCCTCCCACCACCCCAAAAAAAAACCCCAAAATCGCCAAAAAGCCCCAAAACGCCCCAAAACGCACCCCCTGGCGCTTGAGGTCCTCCTGCAGCAGCCCCAGCATGGAGTCGAGGCTCTCCCCGGGGGGGGGCCCCCCAAATTTTTTGGGGGATTTTGGGGCGACCCCAAAACCCCCCGGACCCCGCAGGTTGAAGTCGGAGAGCGAGGCCATCAGCTTGTCCAGCTCCTGGGTGGCCGTGGAGGCCGGGAGGGGAGGGCTGTTTTGGGGTGAAATCAGGGGATTTAGGGTTTTTTACTTTTTTATTACTTTTTTTTAGGGTGTTTTGGGGTGGAATTTATCATTTTTTATAGGTGGAAGACCTCAAAATTTTGAGGTTTCAGCCTTTTTTTTAGGAGTATAAAATGGTGGAGGTTGGATCCAAGGCCAGTTTTTTGGAGGCCAAGAAGGTTTTGGGGTGAAATCATGGGATTTAGGGTTTTTTAGTTTTTTTAAAATTTTTTTCAGGGTGTTTTGGGGCAGAATTTATCATTTTTGTAGGAGAAGGACGTCGAAATTTGAGGGGTTTGGTCCTTTTTTTGGAGGACAAAATGGTGGTGGTTGGATTTGAGGCTCGTTTTTTGGAGGTCAAGAAGGTTTTGGGGTGAAATCGTGGGATTTAGGGTTTTTTACTTTTTTTTAATTTTTTTTTAGGGTGTTTTGGGGCGGAATTTATCATTTTTGGAGGGGAAGGACCTCAAAATTTTGCGATTTTGGCCTTTTTTTTGGAGGCCGAAATGGTGGTGGTTGGATTTGAGGTCTGTTTTTTGGAGGTCAAGAAGGTTTTGGGGTGAAATCATGGGATTTAGGGTTTTTTAGTTTTTTTTTATTTTTTTTTAGGGTGTTTTGGGGCGGAATTTATCATTTTTGGAGGGGAAGGACCTCAAAATTTGGAGGTTTCAGCCTTTTTTTTGGAGGACAAAATGGTGGAGGTTGGATTTGAGGTCTGTATTTTGGAGGCCAAGAAGGTTTTGGGGTGAAATCGTGGGATTTAGGGATTTTAGGGTTTTTTTTAGGTTTTTTTAGGGTGTTTTGGGGCAGAATATATATTTTTTATAGGGGGAATATCTCAAAATTTGGAGGTTTTGGCCCTTTTTTTGGAGGACAAAATGGTGGTGGTTGGATTTGAGGCTCGTTTTTTGGAGGCCAAGAAGGTTTTGGGGTGAAATCGTGGGATTTAGGGATTTTAGGGTTTTTTTTAGGTTTTTTTAGGGTGTTTTGGGGCAGAATATATATTTTTTATAGGGGGAATATCTCAAAATTTGGAGGTTTTGGCCCTTTTTTTGGAGGACAAAATGGTGGTGGTTGGATTTGAGGCTCGTTTTTTGGAGGCCAAGAAGGTTTTGGGGTGAAATCGTGGGATTTAGGGTTTTTTAGGGTTTTTTTAGGGTTTTTCGGGGTGTTTTGGGGTGGAATATATCTTTTTTGGAGGGGAAGGACCTCAAAATTTGGAGGTTTCAGCCTTTTTTTTGGAGGACAAAATGGTGGAGGTTGGATTTGAGGCCCGTTTTTTGGAGGCCGAGAAGGTTTTGGGGTGAAATCGTGGGATTTAGGGTTTTTTAGGTTTTTTTTTTAGGGTTTTTCAGGGTGTTTTGGGGTGGAATATATATTTTTTGTAGGAGAAAGACCTCAAAATTTGGAGGTTTTGGCCCTTTTTTTTAAGGACAAAATGGTGGTGGTTGGATTTGACGTCTGTTTTTTGGAGGCCGAGAAGGTTT
Source organism: Anas platyrhynchos (assembly GCF_047663525.1). Lineage (NCBI taxonomy): Eukaryota > Metazoa > Chordata > Aves > Anseriformes > Anatidae > Anas > Anas platyrhynchos. The sequence goes on along the minus strand of NC_092616.1, from coordinate 5,913,962 downwards.
TGGGGTGAAATCGTGGGATTTAGGGTTTTTTAGGTTTTTTTTTTAGGGTTTTTCAGGGTGTTTTGGGGTGGAATATATATTTTTTGTAGGAGAAAGACCTCAAAATTTGGAGGTTTTGGCCCTTTTTTTTAAGGACAAAATGGTGGTGGTTGGATTTGACGTCTGTTTTTTGGAGGTCAAGAAGGTTTTGGGGTGAAATCGTGGGATTTAGGGTTTTTTAGTTTTTTTTAGGGTTTTTTAGGGTGTTTTGGGGCGGAATTTATCTTTTTTGGAGGGGAAGGACCTCAAAATTTGGAGGTTTCAGCCTTTTTTTTGGAGGACAAAATGGTGGAGGTTGGATCCGAGGCCAGTTTTTTGGAGGCCAAGAAGGTTTTGGGGTGAAATATAGGGATTTAGGGTTTTTTAGGGTTTTTAGGGTGTTTTGGGGTGAAATATAGGATTTTTTTTCTGGGGGAAAACCTCAAAATTTTGGGATTTTGACCTTTTTTTTAGAGGCCGAAATAGTGGTGGTTGGATTCGAGGCCCGTTTTTTGGAGGCTGAGAGAGTTTTGGGGTGAAATATAGGGTTTTGGGGTAAAAACAGCCAAAATGGGTGGTTTTTTGGGGTGAAATCCCCCAAATTTGGGGTTTTTGGGGTCGCTCACCGGGGGGGGGGTTCCTCGTCCGCGGGCTCCGTCCTCGGGGGGGGAGGGGCCTGGGCCAGGAGCTCGTCTGGGGGGGCAGAAGATTTTGGGGTGAAAAAGGGGGATTTTGGGTCAATGTAGGGTTTTGGGGTGAGAAAAGGGGGTTTTGGGGTCAATGAAGGGTTTTGGGGTGAGAAAATGTGATTTGGGGTCAGTAAGGGAGGATTTGGGGTGAAAAGGGGGGTTTGGGGTGAAATAAGAGGGTTTGGGGTCAAGGAGGGGGTTTTGGGGTGAAAATGGGGATTTTGGGGTCAATGAAGGGTTTTGGGGTGGGAAAAGGGGGTTTTGGGGTCAATGAAGGGTTTTGGGGTGAGAAATGGGGGTTTTGGGGTCAATGAAGGGTTTTGGGGTGAGAAAAGGGGGTTTTGGGGTCAATGAAGGGTTTTGGGGTGAAAAAATGGGTTTTGGGGTGAGAAATGGGGGTTTAGGGTCAATGAAGGGTTTTGGGGTGAGAAATGGGGATTTTGGGGTCAATGAAGGGTTTTGGGGTGAGAAAAGGGGGTTTTGGGGTTAATGAAGGGTTTTGGGGTGAGAAAAGGGGGTTTTGGGGTTAATTTAGGGTTTTTGGGTGAGAAATGGGGGTTTTGGGGTCAATGTGTTGGGATTTTGGGTCAATTTGCTGGGATTTTGGGTCAATTTAGTAGGATTTTGGGTCAATTCAGTGGGATTTGGGGTCAAATTAATAGGATTTTGGGTCAATTTAGTAGGATTTGGGGTCCCGGGGACATTTTGGGGGTCAATCGGTTGGAATTTGGGGTAATTTATTGGGATTTGGGTCAATTTGTTGGGATTTGGGGTTAATTTGTTGGGATTTTGGGTCAATTTGTTGAGATTTTGGGTCAATTTCTTGGGATTTGGGGTCAAATTAATAGGATTTGGGGTCAATTTAGTAGGATTTGGGGTCCCGGGGACATTTTTGGGGCTAATTCTCTGGGATTTGGGCGGATTTGGGGTCCGGGGGGTTTTTGGGGTGGCCGAAGCCGTTTCCGGGGTCGCCGGGGCGGGTTTTGGGGCGGATTCGGGGGATTTGGGGTCAAAATAATAGGATTTTGGATCAATTTAGTAGGATTTGGGGTCTTGAGGACATTTTGGGGGTCAATCGGTTGGAATTTGGGGTAATTTATTGGGGTTTGGGATAATTTGTTGGGATTTGGGGTTAATTTGGGTGGATTTTGGGTCAATTTGGTGGGATTTTGGGTCAATTTCTTGGGATTTGGGGTCAAATTAATAGGATTTTGGGTCAATTTAGTAGGATTTGGGGTCTTGGGGACATTTTTGGGGCTAATTCTCTGGGATTTGGGGTCCGGGGGGTTTTTGGGGCGGCCGAAGCCGTTCCCGGGGTCGCCGGGGCGGGTTTTGGGGTGAATTCGGGGGATTTTGGGTACCTGCGATGCAGCTGTGGGTGGCGCTGAGGTCCCGCAGGAGCCGGTCCAGGTCCCCCAGGCCGGGGGACGGGGGCGGGCGGGGGGCGGGGGGCTTCTGCACGGCGCTGGGGGCGGCCCCAAAACCCCATAACCCCGTGACCCTATAACCCTGTGACCCCATGACCCCATAGCCCCGTGACCCCATAATCCCCCAAATCCTATAACCCTATAACCCCATAACCCCCAATGACCCCATGACCCCACAACCCCATAACCCCCGACCCCATAACCCTGTGACCCCATAACCCCACCCCATGACCCCCGACCCCATAACGACCCCATAACCCTGACCCCATGACCACATAACCCCATAACCCCATAACCCCTGACCCCATAACCCCTGACCCCATAACCCCATGACCCCATAACCCCTGACCCCATAACCCCATGACCCCATAACCCCATAACCCCCTAACCCCTGACCCCATAACCCCATGACCCCATGACCCCTGACCCCATAACCCCCTGACCCCATAACCCCGCCCCCATGACCCCATAACCCCTGACCCCATAACCCCAAAACCCCAAAACCCCATAACCCTGTGACCCCATAACCCTGACCCCATAACCCCATGACCCCATAACCCCTGACCCCATAACCCTGACCCCATAACCCTGTGACCCCATAACCCCATAACCCCTGACCCCATAACCCCATAACCCCTGACCCCATAACCCCATAACCCCTGACCCCATAACCCCTGACCCCATAACCCCTGACCCCATAACCCCATAACCCCTGACCCCATAACCCCTGACCCCATAACCCCATGACCCCATAACGCCCGACCCCATAACCCCTGACCCCATAACCTCACCCCCTGACCCCAAAACCCCAAAACCCCAAAACCCCATAACCCCGTGACCCCATAACCCCTGACCCCATGACCCCGTGACACCATAACCCCATAACCCCATAACCCCATGACCCCATGACCCCATAACCCCATGACCCCATAACCCCATGACCCCATAACCCCTGACCCCATAACCCCATGACCCCAACCCCATAACCCCATGACCCCATGACCCCATAACCCCCGACCCCATAACCCCATGACCCCATAACCCTGACCCCATAACCCCCGACCCCATAACCCCATGACCCCATAACCCTGACCCCATAACCCCCGACCCCATAACCCCATGACCCCATAACCCCATGACCCCATAACCCCTTGACCCCATAACCCCTGACCCCATAACCCCATGACCCCATAACCCCATAACCCCATGACCCCTGACCCCATAACCCCCAACCCCATGACCCCATAACCCCATGACCCCATAACCCCATGACCCCATGACCCCATAACCCCATAACCCCCGACCCCATAACCCCATGACCCCATAACCCCTGACCCCATAACCCCCTGACCCCATAACCCCATAACCCCCGACCCCATAACCCCATGACCCCATAACCCCCTGACCCCATAACCCTGTGACCCCATAACCCTGACCCCATAACCCCATAACCCCAAAACCCCAAAACCCCAAAACCCCATAACCCCTGACCCCATAACCCCGTGACCCCATAACCCCATAACCCCAAAACCCCATAACCCCATAACCCCCTGACCCCATAACCCCTGACCCCATAACCCCCTGACCCCATAACCCCATAACCCCATGACCCCATAACCCCTGACCCCATAACCCCATAACCCCATAACCCCATGACCCCTGACCCCATAACCCCTGACCCCATAACCCCCTGACCCCATAACCCCATAACCCCATGACCCCATAACCCCTGACCCCATAACCCCATAACCCCATAACCCCATGACCCCTGACCCCATAACCCCATGACCCCATAACCCCTGACCCCATAACCCTGACCCCATAACCCCGTGACCCCATAACCCCTGACCCCATAACCCCGACCCCATGACCCCTGACCCCATAACGACCCCTGACCCCATAACGACCCCGTACCTGTACACTTGGTCCCTCTCCGACCCCACAGCCGGGGGCGAGCTCGGGGGCTGGGGGGCGGCACGCGAAGGGTTAACGGCTCCCCCCCCCCGACCCCAAAAAGGCCCCAAATAACCCCAAAACGGCCCCAAAATCCCCAAACGGCCCCAAAGAACCCCAAAAGACCCCAAAAGGCCCCAAAAGGCCCCAAAAGACCCCAAAAACCCCTAAATCCCAAACGACCCCAAAAACCCCAAATGACCCCAAAATCCCCAAAGACCCCAAAAGACCCTAAATGACCCCCAAAACCCCAAATGACACCAAATGACCCCAAAATCCCCTAAATCCCCAAAGCCCCCTGACCCCTATTGACCCCAAAAGACCCCAAAAGGCCCTCAAAGACCCCAAAAGACCCCAAAAGACCCTAAATCCTAAATGACCCCAAATACCCCAAACGACCCCAAATAACCAAAGACCCCAAAAGACCCTAAACAACCCCAAAACGCCAAATGACCCCAAATGACCCACAAATCCCCTAAATCCCCAAAGCCCCCCGACCCTTATTGACCCCAAAAGACCCCAAAAGGCCCCAAAAGACCCCAAAATTTCCTAAATCCCAAACAATCCCAAACGACCCCAAAATCCCCAAAGACCCCCAAAAGACCCTAAATGACCCCTAAAATGCCAAATGACCCCAAAATCCTAAATACCCCAATGACCACAAAAACCCCCAAAACCCCAAAGACCCCCAAAACCCCAAAGACCCCAAAAGACCCCAAAATCCCCTAAATCCTAAACGACCCCAAATAACCAAAGACCCCAAAAAACCCTAAACGACCCCAAAAACCCCAAATGACCCCAAAATCCTAAATACCCCAATGACCCCAAAATACCCTAAATCCCCAAAGCCCCCCGACCCTTATTGACCCCAAAAGACCCTAAAAGGCCCCAAAAGGCCCTCAAAGACCCCAAAAGACCCCAAAATCCCCTAAATCCCAAACGACCCCAAATACCCCAAATGACCCCAAATAACCAAAGACCCCAAAAGACCCTAAACGACCCCAAAAAGACCCCAAAATCCTAAATATCCCCAATGACCCCAAAAACCCCCAAAACCCCCAAAACCCCCAAGACCCCAAAAGGCCCCAAAAGGCCCCAAAAGACCCCAAAAGGCCCCAAAATCCCCTAAATCCCAAACGACCCCAAATACCCCAAATGACCCCAAATACCCTAAAACCCCAAATGACCCCAAAAACCCCAAATGACCCCAAATGACCCCAATATCCCCTAAATCCCTAAAGCCCCCCGACCCGCATAGACCCCAAAAGACCCCAAAAGGCCCCAAAAGACCCCAAAAGACCCCAAAATTCCCTAAATCCCAAACGACCCCAAATACCCCAAACGACCCCAAATAACCAAAGACCCCAAAAGACTCTAAACCCCAAAAACCCCAAATGACCCCAAATGACCCCAATATCCCCCAAATCCCCAAAGCTCCCCAACCCCCATTGACCCCAAAAGACCCCAAAAGACCCCAAAATCCCAAAAGACCCTAAACGACCCCAAAAACCCCAAATGACCCCAAATGACCCCCAAATCCCCTAAATCCCCAAAGCCCCCCAACCCTTATTGACCCCAAAAGACCCCAAAAGGCCCAAAAGACCCCAAAATTTCCTAAATCCCAAACGACCCCAAAATCCCCAAAGATCCCAAAAGACCCTAAACGACCCCAAAAACCCCAAATGACCCCAAAATCCTAAATACCCCAATGACCCCAAAATCCCCTAAATCCCCAAAGCCCCCCGACCCTTATTGACCCCAAAAGACCCCAAAAGACCCCAAAAGGCCCTCAAAGACCCCAAAAGACCCCAAAATCCCCTAAATCCCAAACGACCCCAAATACCTCAAACGACCCCAAAAGACCAAAGACCCCAAAAGACCCTAAACGACCCCAAAAAGACCCCAAAATCCTAAATACCCCAATGACCCCAAAAACCCCCAAAACCCCCAAAACCCCAAAGACCCCAAAGACCCCAAAAGGCCCCAAAAGGCCCCAAAAACCCCAAATGAACCCAAATGACCCCAAAATCCCCTAAATCCCCAAAGCCCCCCGAACCCCATAGACCCCAAAAGACCCCAAAAGGCCCCAAAAGACCCCAAAAGACCCCAAAATCCCCTAAATTCCAAACGACCCCAAAATCCCCAAAGACCCCCAAAAGACCCTAAATGACCCCAAAAACCCCAAATGACCCCAAAATCCTAAATACCCCAATGACCCCAAAATCCCCTAAATCCCCAAAGCCCCTCGACCCTTATTGACCCCAAAAGACCCTAAAAGGCCCCAAAAGGCCCCAAAAGACCCCAAAAGACCCCAAAATCCCCTAAATCCCAAACGACCCCAAATACCCCAAATGACCCCAAAGACCCCAAAAGACCCTAAACGACCCCAAAAAGACCCCAAAATCCTAAATACCCCAATGACCCAAAAACCCCCAAAACCCCCAAAACCCCAAAGACCCCAAAAGGCCCCAAAAGGCCCCAAAAGGCCCCAAAAGGCCCCAAAAGACCCCAAAAACCCCTAAATCCCAAACGACCCCAAATACCCCAAACGACCCCAAATAACCAAAGACCCCAAAAGACCCCAAACAACCCCAAAAACCCCAAATGACCCCAAATGACCCCCAAATCCCCCAAATCCCAAAAGACCCCAAAAGATCCCAAAATCCCAAACAACCCCAAATGACCCCAAAAACCCCAAATGACCCCCAAATCCCCAAAGATCCCAAAAGACCTTAAATACCCCCAAAACCCCAAATGACCCCAAAAGGCCCCAATATCCCCTAAATCCCCAAAGCTCCCCAACCCCCATTGACCCCAAAAGACCCCAAAAGACCCCAAAATCCCCTAAATCCCAAATGACCCCAAATACCCCAAATGACCCCAAAATCCCCAAAGAGCCCAAAACATCCTAAATACCCCAAAAACCCCAAATGACCCCAAAAGGCCCCAATATCCCCTAAATCCCAAAAGACCCCAAAAGGCCCCAAAAGGCCCCAGAAAACCCAAAAGACCCTAAACGACCCCCAAAACCCCAAATGACCCCAAAATCCCCTAAATCCCAAACGACCCAAAATACCTCAAACAACCCCAAATATCCCAAAAACCCCAAATGACCCCAAAAACCCCAAATGACCCCAAATGACGCCAATATCCCCTAAATCCCCAAAGCTTCCCAACCCCCATTGACCCCAAAAGACCCCAAAATCCCCTAAATCCCAAACGACCCCAAATACCCCAAATGACCCCAAATACCCTAAAACCCCAAATGACCCCAAAAACCCCAAATGACCCCAAATGACCCCAATATCCCCTAAATCCCCAAAGCCCCCCGACCCTTATTGACCCCAAAAGACCCCAAAAGGCCCCAAAAGACCCCAAAAGACCCCAAAAGACCCCAAAAGACCCCAAAAACCCCTGAATCCCAAACGACCCCAAATACCCCAAACGACCCCAAATAACCAAAGACCCCAAAAGACCCTAAACGACCCCAAAAAGACCCCAAAATCCTAAATACCCCCAATGACCCAAAAACCCCCAAAACCCCCAAAACCCCAAAGACCCCAAAAGGCCCCAAAAGGCCCCAAAAGACCCCAAAAACCCCAAAAACCCAAAAAGTCCCAAAACGGCCCCAAATCTCACGGGGTCGGCGGGGGGGCGGGGCCTCCGGGCGAGGTGAGAGGTCGTGACCTCGAGGTCAGCCAATAGGGCGTCTGTGGGGTTATGGGGTCACGCGGTTATGGGGTCAGTTATAGGGTCAGGGGTTATGGGGTCATGGGGTTATGGGGTCAGGGGGTTATGGGGTCAAGGGTTATGGGGTTATGGGGTTGGGGTTATGGGGTCAAGGGTTATGGGGTCAGGGGTTATGGGGTTATGGGGTTGGGGTTATAGGGTCAGGGGTTATGGGGTCAGGGGTTATGGGGTCAGGGGTTATGGGGTCACGGGGTTATGGGGTCAGTTATAGGGTCAGGGGTTATGGGGTCAAGGGTTATGGGTTATGGGGTTATGGGGTCAGGGGTTATAGGGTCAGGGTTATGGGGTTATGGGGTTGGGGGTTATGGGGTCAGGGGTTATGGGGTTATGGGGATGGGGTTTATAGGGTTGGGGGTTATGGGGTCAGGGGTTATGGGGTCAGGGTTATGGGGTTATGGGGTCATGAGGTTGGCGGTTATGGGGTCAGGGGGTTATGGGGTCAGTTATAGGGTCAGGGGTTATGGGGTTATGGGGTCAGGGGTTATGGGGTCAGGGGTTATAGGGTCAGGGGTTATGGGGTCGGGGTTATGGGGTCAGTTATAGGGTCAGGGGGTTATGGGGTCACGGGGTGAGGGGTTATGGGGTCATGGGGTCAGGGGTTATAGGGTCAGGGTTATGGGGTTATGGGGTTGGGGTTTATAGGGTCAGGGGTTATGGGGTCAGGGGTTATGGGATCAGGGGTCATGGGGTCAGGGGGTTATGGGGTCAAGGGTCATGGGGTTTTAGGGTCAGGTTTATGGGGTCACGGGGTCACAGGGTTATGGGGTCGGGGGATATGGGGTTGGTACATATAGGGTCGGGGCTATAGGGTTGGGTATAGGGTTAGGGTTATAGGGTCAGGTATAGGGTCGGGGCTATAGGGTCAGGCTATAGGGATTGTATAGGGACAGGAAATAGGGTCAGGTATGGGGTCAGAGCTATAGGGCCGGCTATAGGGACAGGGCTATAGGGCCAGCTATAGGGTTGCTTATTGGGCTGGCTATAGGGCAGCTATAGGGTCTCTATGGGGTCTCTATAGGGTCTCGGCTATAGGGTCGGGGCTTTAGGGTCTCTATAGGGTCTCTATGGGGCAGTTATGGGGCAGTTATGCTCTATAGGGTCGGGGCTATAGGGTCGCTTATAGGGCCGGCTATAGGGCCGGCCATAGGGTCTCTATAGGGTCCCGATGGGGTCTCTCTGGGCTCCCTATGGGGCAGTTATGGGGTCCCTATGGGGTCTCTATAGGGTCGGGGCTATAGGGTCGCTTATAGGGCTGGCTATAGGGCAGCTATGGGGTCTCTCTGGGGTCTCTATAGGGCTGCTATAGGGTCGGGGCTGTAGGGCCGGCTATAGGGCATCTATAGGGTCGCTATAGGGACTTGGCTATAGGGTCAGGGCTATAGGGTCACTTATGGGGCCCGCTATAGGGTCGCTATGGGGTCCCTATGGGGTCTCTCTGGGGTCCCTATAGGGCAGTTATGGGATCCCTATGGGGTCTCTATGGGGTCTCTATAGGGTCCCTATAGGGTCATGGCTACAGGGTCGGGGCTATAGGGCAGCTATAGGGTCCCTATAGGGTCTCTACAGGGTCTCTATAGGGTTGTAATAGGGTCCGGGCTATAGGGTCCCCATAGGGTCCCGATGGGGTCTCTCTGGGCTCCCTATGGGGCAGTTATGGGGTCCCTATGGGGTCTCTATAGGGTCTCTATGGGGTCAGGGCTATAGGGTCACTTATAGGGCTGGCTGTAGGGTCCCTATGGGGTCTCTCTGGGGGAGTTATGGGGTCTCTATAGGGGCGCTATAGGGTCGGGGCTTTAGGGTCTCTATAGGGTCTCTATAGGGTCTCTATAGGGTCGCTATGGGGTCTTGGCTATAGGGTCAGGGCTATAGGGTCACTTATAGGGCCGGCCATAGGGTCTCTATAGGGTCTCTCTGGGGTCTCTATAGGGTCGCTATGGGGTCTTGGCTATAGGGTCGGGGCTATAGGGTCACTTATAGGGCCGGCTATAGGGCAGTTATGAGATCCCTATGGGGTCTCTATGGGGTCTCTATAGGGTATTGGCTATAGGGTCGGGGCTATAGGGCAGCTATAGGGTCCCTATAGGGTCTCTACAGGGTCTCTATAGGGTTGTAATAGGGTCGGGGCTATAGGGTCGCTTATAGGGCCGGCTATAGGGCAGCTATAGGGTTGCTATAGGGTCTCTATGGGGTCTCTATAGGGCTGCTATAGGGCCGGCTATAGGGCATCTATAGGGTCGCTATAGGGACTTGGCTATAGGGTCAGGGCTATAGGGTCACTTATAGGGCCGGCTATGGGGTCCCTCTGGGCTCCCTATGGGGCAGTTATGGGGTCTCTATGGGGTCTCTATAGGGTCGGGGCTATAGGGTCGCTTATAGGGCCAGCTATAGGGTCGCTATGGGGTCTCTCTGGGGTTCTCTATAGGGTCGCTATAGGGTCTTGGCTATAGGGTCGGGGCTATAGGGTCACTTATAGGGCCGGCTATAGGGCAGCTATGGGGTCTCTATAGGGTCTCTATGGGGTCTCTATGGGGTCGGGCCTATAGGGTCGGCTATAGGGCAGCTATGGGGTCTCTATGGGGTATCTTATAGGGTTGCTATAGGGTCGGGGCTATAGGGTCACTTATAGGGCCGGCTATAGGGTCCCTATGGGGTCTCTCTGGGGTCCCTATAGAGCAGTTATGGGATCCCTATAGGGTCTCTATGGGGTCTCTATGGGGTCTTGGCTATAGGGTCGCTTATAGGGCCGACTATAGGGCCGGCCATAGGGTCTCTATGGGGTCTGTATGGGGTCCCTATGGGGCAATTATGGGGCAGTTATGGGGTCCCTATAGGGCAGTTATGGGGTCTCTATAGGGTATTTATGGGGTCCCTATGGGGCAGTTATGGGGTCCCTATAGGGTCTCTATGGGGTCCCTATGGGGCAGTTATGGGGTCTCTATGGGGTCCCTATGGGGTCTCTATGGGGCAGTTATGGGGCAGTTATGGGGTCTCTATAGGGTCGGGGCTATAGGGTCGCTTATAGGGCTGGCTATAGGGCAGCTATGGGGTCTCTATGGGGTCTCTATAGGGTCTCTATGGGGCAGTTTTGGGGTCCCCCTGGGGTCCCTTTGGGGTCCCTATGGGGTCCCTATGGGGTCTCTATAGGGTCTTGGCTACAGGGTCGGGGCTATAGGGCAGCCATAGGGCAGCTATAGGGTCGCTATGGGGTCTGTATGGGGTCTCTATAGGGCCGCTATAGGGTCAGGGCTATAGGGTCGCTTATAGGGCCGGCTATAGGGTCCCTCTGGGCTCCCTATGGGGCAGTTATGGGGTCCCTATAGGGTCTCTATGGGGTTGGGGCTATAGGGTCGCTTATAGGGCCAGCTATAGGGCCGGCTATAGGGTCTCTATGGGGTCCCGATGGGGTCTCTATGGGGCAATTATGGGGTCCCTATGGGGTCCCTATAGGGTCTCTATGGGGTCCCTATGGGGTCCCTATAGGGTCTCTATGGGGCAGTTATGGGGCAGTTATGGGGTCTCTATGGGGTCTCTATAGGGTCGGGGCTATAGGGTCGCTTATAGGGCCAGCTATAGGGCAGCCATGGGGTCTCTATAGGGTCTCTATGGGGTCGGGGCTGTAGGGTCGGCTATAGGGCAGCTATAGGGTCGCTATAGGGACTTGGCTATAGGGTCGGGGGTATAGGGTCACTTATGGGGCCTGCTATAGGGTCCCTCTGGGCTCCCTATGGGGCAGTTATGGGGTCCCTATGGGGTCTCTATAGGGTCGGGGCTATAGGGTCACTTATAGGGCCGGCTATAGGGTCCTTCTGGGCTCCCTATGGGGCAGTTATGGGGTCTCTCTGGGGTCCCTATAGGGCAGTTATGGGATCCCTATGGGGTCTCTATGGGGTCTCTATAGGGTCCCTATAGGGCAGTTATGGGGTCTCTATAGGGTCTCTATGGGGCAGTTATGGGGCAGTTATGGGGCAGTTATGGCGTCCCTATGGGGTCCCTATGGGGTCCCTATAGGGCAGTTATGGGGTCTCTATAGGGTCTCTATAAGGTCCCTATGGGGCAGTTTTGGGGCAGTTATGGGGTCTCTGTAGGGTCGGGGCTATAGGGTCACTTATAGGGCCGGCTATAGGGTCCCTATGGGGTCTCTATAGGGTCCCGATGGGGTCTCTATAGGGTAGTTATGGGATCTCTATGGGGTCTCTATGGGGTCCCTATAGGGTCTCTATAGGGTATTTATGGGGTCCCCCCGGGCTCCCTATGGGGCAGTTTTGGGGCAGTTTTGGGGCAGTTTTGGGGTCCCCCCGCCCTTACCCAGCTCCTCCATGGTGGCTCCGGGTGGGGCCCCCCCGGCCCCGCCCCCCCCCCGCGGCCCCGCGATGCCCAAATATGGAAGTGGCGGCCCCGGGGGGAGGGGCACGGGGGGGGGGGAGGGGGGGGGATCCCAAAAATGGGGGGGGGGGAGGGAAGGGGGGGGGGAACCCGGGATGTGTGGGGCGGGGATCTATGGGGCAGGATCTATGGGGCTGGGATGTGTGGGGCAGGATCTATGGGGCAGGGATCTATGGGGCAGGATCTATGGGGCTGGGATCTATGGGGCTGGGACCTATGGGGCTGGGACCTATGGGATCTATAGGGATGGGATCTATGGGGCTGGGATCTATGGGGATGGGACCCACAGAATGTGTGGGGCGGGGATGTGTGGGGCTGGGACCCCCAGAATGTATGGGTCTGGAACCTCCAAAATGTGTGGGGCAGGGATATGTGGGGCTGGGAGCTGTGCGGCTGGGACCCCCAGAATATGTGGGGCAGGGACCCACAGAATGTGTGGGGCTGGGATCTATGGGACATGTGGGGCTGGGATCTATGGGGCTGGGACCCCCAGAATGTATGGGGCTGAGATGTGTGGGGCAGGGACCCCCAGAATATGTGGGGCAGGGACCTGTGGGGCTGGGATCTATGGGGCAGGGACCCACAGAATGTGTGGGTCTGGGATGTGTGGGGCTGGGACCCCCAGAATGTATGGGTCTGGAACCTCCAAAATGTGTGGGGCAGGGATATGTGGGGCTGGGAGCTGTGCGGCTGGGACCCCCAGAATATGTGGGGCAGGGACCCACAGAATGTGTGGGGCTGGGATCTATGGGACATGTGGGGCTGGGATCTATGGGGCTGGGACCCCCAGAATGTATGGGGCTGAGATGTGTGGGGCAGGGACCCCCAGAATATGTGGGGCAGGGACCTGTGGGGCTGGGATCTATGGGGCAGGGACCCACAGAATGTGTGGGTCTGGGATGTGTGGGGCTGGGACCCCCAGAATGTATGGGGCTGGAACCTCCAAAATGTGTGGGGCAGGGATATGTGGGGCTGGGATCTATGGGGCTGGGACCCCCAGAATGTGTGGGGCAGGGATATGTGGGGCTGGGACCTGTGGGATCTATGGGGCTGGGATGTGTGGGGCAGGGATCTATGGGGCAAGGACCCCCAGAATGTGTGGGGCGAGGATCTGTGGGGCTGGGACCCCCAGAATCTGTGGGGCAGGGACCCCCGGGATGTGTGGGGCAGGGATCTGTGGGGCTGGGACCTGTGGGGCTGGGATCTATGGGTCGTGTGGGGCTGAGATCTATGGGGCTGGGACCCCCAGAATCTGTGGGGCAGGGATCCATGGGGCAGGAATCTATGGGGCAGGGATCTATGGGGCAGGAATGTGTGGGGCTGGGATGTGTGGGGCTGGGATCTATAGGGCAGGGATCTATGGGGCAGGGATGTGTGGGGCTGGGATGTGTAGGGCTGGGATCTATGGGTCGTGTGGGGCTGAGATCTATGGGGCTCGGACCCACAGAATGTGTGGGGCAGGGACCTGTGGGGCTGGGATGTGTGGGGCAGGGACCCATGGAATGTGTGGGGCTCGGACCCCCGGAATCTGTGGGGCAGGGAGCTGTGGGGCTGGGATCTATGGGGCTGGGACCCACAGAATATGTGGGGCAGGGATGTGTGGGGCTGGGATCTATGGGGCAGCGCCCCCCAGAATCTATGGGGCAGAGCCCCCCGCAGCCATTTCACCTCCTTTATTGTGCGTCGCTACAACCGCGGCCCCAAAACCCCGGGAAATCGCCCCAAAACCCAGCCCCCTCCCCCTCCCCTTCCCCCCCCCCCCCCCAAAATTTGGGGCTCCCCATTTTTGGTCACCCGGGGGGGGGAAGGGCCCCAAAAACCGCGTTTTTCACCCCAAAAACGTGGGGCCTCCTTTTTGGGCCTCCGCTCGCCCGGGGAGGCCACCGAGGTCTTTTTGGAGGTCCCCAAAATTTTTTGGAGGTCCCAAAATTTTTTGGAAGTCCCCAAAATTTTTTCGAGGTCCCCAAAATTTTTTGGAGGTCCCCAAGGTCTTTATGGAGGTCCCCGGGGTCTTTTTGGAGGTCCCCAAAATTTTTTGGAGGTCCCTAATTTTTTTGGAGGTCCCCAAATTTTTTGGAAGTCCCCAAAATTTTTTGGAGGTCCCTAATTTTTTTTGGAGGTCCTCGGCCTCGTCCTTGTCACCCAAAATTGGCCTCGACACCTTCTGGAGGTCCCCAAAATTCTCCTGGGGGTCCCCAAATTTTTTGGAGGTCCCCAAAATTTTTGGAGGTCCCCAAAAATTTTGGGAGGTCCCAAAATTTTTTTTGGAGGTCCTCGGCCTCCTTTTTTCACCCAAAATTTGGCCTTGACACCTTCTGGAGGCCACCAGGGTCCCCAAGGAGGTCCCCCAAATTTTTTGGAGGTCCCCCAAATTTTTTGGAGGTCCCCAAAATTTTTTGGAGGTTCCTAATTTTTTTTGGAGGTCCTCGGCCTCGTCCTTGTCACCCAAAATCGGCCTCGACACCTTCTGGAGGTCCCCAAAATTCTCCTGGGGGTCCCCAAAATTCTCATGAAGGTCCCCAAATTCCTCGTGAAGGTCCCCAAAATTCTCCTGGAGGACCCCAAAATTCTCCTGGGGGGTCCCCAAAATTCTCCTGGAGGCCACCCCCGGCCTCCGTGTCCCCAATTTTTTTGGGGGGGTCCCCAAAAGTCTCCAAAATGTCCCCAGAGGAGGTCCCTGGGGGGGGGGGGGGCTCAGGGGGGTCCCTCCACCTCCATCGGGGGGTCCCCAAAATCTTCCTGGGGGTCCCCAAAATCCTCGGGGGGGTCCCCAAAGTCCTCGGGGGGGTCCCCAAGGTCCCCAAATTCCTCCTGGGGGTCCCCAAAATCTTCCTGGAGGTCCCCAAAATCCTCCTGGGGGTCCCCAAAATCTTCCTGGGGGTCCCCAAAATCTTCTTGGGGGTCCCCAAAGTCCTCAGGGGGGTCCCCAAAATCCTGCTGGGGGTCCCCAAAATCCCCCTGGGAGTCCCCAAAATCCTCCTGGAGGTCCCCAAGGTCCTCAGAGGTGTCCCCAAAATCTTCCTGAGGGTCCCCAAAATCCTCCCGGGGGTCCCCAAAATCTTCCTGGAGGTCCCCAAAATCCTCGGAGGTGTCCCCAAGGTCCCCAAAATCCCCCTGGGAGTCCCCAAAATCCCCCTGGGGGTCCCCAAAATCCTCTTCAACCTCTTTGAGGTGCTCCTGGAGGTCCTGGAGGTCCCCCAAATCCTCGGAGGTGTCCCCAAAATCCATCTGGAGGTCCTCAAAATCCTCCTTGGGGTCCCCAAAATCCCCCTGAGGGTCCCCAAAATCTTCCTGGGGGTCCCCAAAATCCACCTGGAGGTCCTTGAGGTCCTCCTGGGTAGACCTGAGGTCCTCGGAGGTGTCCCCAAGGTCCCCAAAATCCTCCTGGAGGTCCCCAAAATCCTCGGGGGGGTCCCCAAAATCCTCGGGGGGGTCCCCCAAATCCTCGGGGGGGTCCCCAAAGTCTTCAGGGGGGTCCCCGAGGTCCCCAAAATCCCCCTGGGGGTCCCCAAAATCCTCCTGGCCATCCTTGAGGTCCGCCTGGAGGTCCATGAGGTCCCCAAAATCCTCGGAGGTCTCCCCAAAATCTCCCTTGGGGTCTCCAAAATCCTCCCGGCCATCCCCAAAATCCTCGGAGGTGTCCCCAAAATCTTCCTGGGGGTCCCCAAAATCCTCAAGGGTGTCCCCAAAACCCCCCCGGAGGTCCCCAAAATCTCCCTTGGTGTCCCCAAAACCTCCCTCGGGGTCCCCAAAATCCTCCTGGAGGTCCTCCTGGGTAGACCTGAGGTCCTCGGAGGTGTCCCCAAATTCCCCAAAATCCTCCAGGGTGTCCCCAAAATCCTCGGGGCCGCCCCCGCCCCCCAAAAACGGCCCCACCAAGGGGTCCCCCCCCCCCCAGGGCTCCCCCATTTCCAAGCGGGGCCCCAGCCCGGGGGGGCTCAAGGCGACCGCCAAGGCCTTGGCCAAACGCCCCGGCCACCGGGCCACCCGGGCCACCTGGGCCAAGCTCCGGGCCACCCGGGGGGGGGACCCGGCCAGGAGGAGCCCGGTGGCCCGGGTGGCCAAGGGGACGCAAGCCCAACGCTCGGCCAAGGCCCAGAGGGTGGCCGGGGGGGCCACCAAGGAGGTGGCCACCACCTCCTCCAAACCGGCCACCAAGTAGCGGCGGGCCAAGGCCACGGCGCCGTCGGCCGCCCCCGGGTGGACGGGGGGGGACAATTGGGGGCAGGGGGGGCCCCGGCAGCCGTGGAGGTAGTGGAGGAGGAGGAGGAGGGGGCGGCGGGGGGCGAGGAGGAAGGCCACGGTGTCCTGGTGGGCTTCGGGGAAGGAGCCGGCCAGCATGGCTTCCAAAACGGGGGAGGAGGTGGCCAAAATGGAGCGGGTGGCCGGGAGGCCCGGGGGGGAGCCGTCGGGGAGGAGGAGGAGGTCGTGGGGGGAGAGGGAGTAAGGGCAAGGGGGTGGGGAGGGGTTGGAGGACCTCAACGGGGGTTGAGGACATGGGGTGGAGGACCTCGAGGTTGAAGGAGAAGAGTTGGAGGAGGTCGAGGAGGTTGGAGGAGGTGGGGATGGGGTGGAGGACCTCAAGGTTGGAGGACATGGGTTGGAGGACCTCAAGGAGGTTGGAGGAGAAGAGTTGGAGGAGGTTGAGGAGGTTGGAGGAGGTTGGGATGGGTTGGAGGACGTCAAAGGGGGTGGAGGACAAGGGGTGGAGGAGGTTGGAGGAGGTTGGGATGGGGTGGAGGACCTCAAGGAGGTTGGAGGAGAAGAGGTGGAAGAGGTTGAGGAGGTTGGAGGAGAAGAGTTGGAGGTTGGAGGATGTGGAGATGGGTTGGAGGAGCTCGAAGACATTGAAGGCCAAGAGTTGGAGGACCTTGAAGAGGTTGGAGGAGGTTGGGATGAGTTGGAGGACATCAACGTTTGAGAACATGGCTTGGAGGACCTCGAGGAGGTTGGAGGACATGGGTTGGAGAAGGTCAAGGAGGTTGGAGGAGGTTGGGACGGGTTGGAGGACATCAAGGAGGTTGGGGGATGTGGGGTGGAGGAGGTCGAGGAGGTTGGAGGTGGTTGGGATGAGTTGGAGGAGCTCAACCTTTGAGAACATGGCTTGGAGGACCTCGAAGAGGTTGGAGGACAAGAGTTGGAGGAGGTTGGAGGAGGTGGGGATGGGTTGGAGGACCTGGAGGACGTTGGAGGATGTGGGGTGGAGGAGGTCGAGGAGGTTGGAGGAGGTTGGGATGGGGTGGAGGACCTCGAGGAGGTTGGAGGAGAAGAGGTGGAGGAGGTTGAGGAGGTTGGAAGAGGTTGGGATGAGTTGGAGGACCTCGAGGTTGGAGGGCAAGAGTTGGAGGACCTCGAAGAGGTTGGAGGAGAAGAGTTGGAGGAGGTTGGAGGAGGTTGAGATGGGTTGGAGGACCTGGAAGAGGTTGGAGGAGGTGGGGATGGGTTGGAGGACCTCAACGGGGGTGGAGGAGAAGAGTTGGAGGAGGTTGGAGGACACAGGGATGGGTTGGAGGATCTCAAGGAGGTTGGAGGACGTGGGGTGGAGGAGGTCAAGGAGGTTGGAGGACATGGGGATGGGTTGGAGGACCTCAAGGAGGTTGGAGGAGAAGAGGTGGAGGAGGTTGAGGAGGTTGGAGGACAAGGGGATGGGTTGGAGGACCTCAATTTTTGAGAACATGGCTTGGAGGACCTCGAGGAGGTTGGAGGACAAGAGTTGGAGGACGTTGAGGAGGTTTGAGGAGGTGGAGATGGGTTGGAGGACCTCAACGTTTGAGGATGTGGCTTGGAGGACCTCAACGAGCTTTGAGGACATGGCTTGGAGGAGGTTGAGGAGGTTGAAGGACATGGGGATGGGTTGGAGGACCTCAAGGGTGGAGGACATGGCTTGGAGGACCTCGAGGAGGTTCTAAGACATGGGTTGGAGGAGGTTGGAGGAGGTTGGGATGGGTTGGAGGACCTCAAGGGGGTTGGAGGATGTGGGGTGGAGGACGTTGAGGAGGTTGGAGGACATGAGGATGGGTTGGAGGACCTCAACCTTTGAGAACATGGCTTGGAGGACCTCGAGGAGGTTCTAAGACATGGGTTGGAGGAAGTTGGATGAGGTTGGGATGGGTTGGAGGACCTGGAGGACGTTGGAGGATGTGGGGTGGAGGAGGTGGAGGAGGTTGGAGGAGGTGGAGATGGGGTGGAGGACCTCAAGGTTTGAGGGCAAGAGTTGGAGGACCTCAAAGAGGTTGGAGGAAGTGGGGTGGAGGAGGTTGGAGAAGGTTGGGATGGGTTGGAGGACCTGGAAGAGGTTGGAGGATGTGGGGTGGAGGAGGTCGAGGAGGATGGAGGAGGTTGGGATGGGTTGGAGGACGTCAAAGAGGTTGGAGGCCAAGAGTTAGAGGACCTTGAAGAGGTTGGAGGACATGAAGATGAGTTGGAGGACCTTGAGGAGGGTGGAGGATGTGGGGTGGAGGAGGTCGAGGAGGTTGGAGGAGGTTGGGATGGGTTGGAGGACCTCGAGGTTGGAGGATGTGGGGTGGAGGACCTCAACGAGTGATGAGGACATGGGTTGGAGGACGTTGAGGAGGTTGGAGGAGGTTGGGATGAGTTGGAGGAGGTCGAGGAGGTTGGAAGAGGTTGGGATGGGGTACAGGAGCTCAAGGTTGGAGGACGTGGCTTGGAGGACCTCAAGGAGGTCAGAGGATGTGGGGTGGAGGAGTTCAAAGAGGTTGGAGGATGTGGGGTGGAGGAGGTTGGAGGAGGTTGGGATGGGCTGGAGGACCTTGAGGTTTGAGGACATGGCTTGGAGGATCTCAACAAGTGTTGAGGACATGGCTTGGAGGAGGTTGAGGAGGATGGAAGAGGTTGGGATGTGTTGGAGGAGCTCGAGGTTGGAGGATGTGGGGTGGAGGACCTCAACGAGTGATGAGGACATGGCTTGGAGGACGTTGAGGAGGTTGGAGAAGGTTGAGATGAGTTGGGGGACCTCAACCTTTGAGAACATGGCTTGGAGGACCTCGATGAGCTTTGAGGACATGGCTTGGAGGACCTGGAAGAGGTTGGAGGATGTGGGGTGGAAGAGGTCGAGGAGGTTGAAGGACATGGGGATGGGTTGGAGGACCTCAAAGAGGTTGGAGGCCAAGAGTTGGAGGACCTTGAAGAGGTTGGAGGAGGTTGGGATGGGCTGGAGGACCTCAACCTTTGAGAACATGGCTTGGAGGACATCAAGGAGGTTGGAGGAGAAGAGTTGGAGGACGTCAAGGAGGGTTGAGGACATGGGGTGGAGGTCAAGGAGGTTGGAGGAGGTTGGGATGGGTTGGAGGACCTCAAGGAGGTTGGAGGCCATGAGTTAGAGGACCTCAAGGAGGTTTGGGGACACAAATTTGGGGTCGTTTGGGACATTTGGGGACACGAGGTTGGGTTGGAGGACCTCAACCGTTGAGAACATGGCTTGGAGGACCTCAAGGACGTTGGAGGACGTGGGGTGGAGGAGGTCGAGGAGGTCAAAGGACACAAATTTGGGGACATTTGGGGACATGAGGACAAATTGGAGGTCCTCGAGGTTTGGGGACACAAATTTGGGGTCGTTTGGGACATTTGGGGACACAAATTTGGGGACATTTGGGGACACGAGGACGAATTGGAGGTCCTCAAGGTTTGGGGACACGAATTTGGGGACGTTTGGGACATTTGGGGACACAAATTTGGGGATATTTGGGGACACGAGGACGAATTGGAGGTCCTCAAGGTTGGAGGACACAAATTTGGGGACATTTGGGACATTTGGGGACACGAATTTGGGGACATTTGGGGACACGGGGACAAATTGGAGGTCCTCGAGGTTTGGGGACACGAATTTGGGGTCGTTTGGGACATTTGGGGACACGAATTTGGGGACATTTGGGGACACGAATTTGGGGACATTTGGGACATTTGGGGACACGAATTTGGGGACGTTTGGGGACACGAATTTGGGGTCGTTTGGGACATTTGGGGACACGAATTTGGGGACGTTTGGGGACAAGAATTTGGGGACATTTGGGGACACGAATTTGGGGTCATTTGGGACATTTGGGGACACGAATTTGGGGACATTTGGGGACAGCGGCCCCCCGGGGCCAGCCGGGGCTTTTTGGGTGGTTTTGGGGCCCCCAAGGGGGGATTTGGGGAAATTTGGGGACGTTTGGTGGCCCGGGGGGGACGCGGGGACGTCACCGGGGGCCGCGGGGTGGCCGCGTCTTCTTCTGGGGGGACCTGCGGGGGAAGGAGGGCAAGGGTGGTCCCAAATTGCCCCAAAATGACCCCAAAATGGTCCCAAAAACCCCAAATCCCAAAATATAACCCCAAAAGAAACCAAAATCACCCGAAATGGACCCAAAACCCCCAAAATTTCCCCCAACCCCCCCAAAATGGCCTCCAAACCCACCCAATTGGTCCCAAATGGCCCTAAAATGGCCCCAAAATGGCCCCAAAAACCCCAAATCCCAAAATATAACCCCAAAAGCCCCCAAATGGCCCCAAAAGCACCCAAAATGGACCCAAAACCCCCAAAATTTCCCCCAACCCCCCCCAAAATGGCCCCCAAACCCACCCAAATGGTCCCAAAATGGCCCCAAAATGACCCCAAAATGGTCCCAAAAACCCCAAATCCCAAAATATCCCCCAAAAGCACCCAAAATATCCCCCCAAAAGCACCCAAAATCACCCAAAATGGACCCAAAACCCCCAAATTTTCCCCCAAACCCCCCGAAAATGTCCCCCAAACCCACCCAAATTGTCCCAAATGGCCCTAAAATGACCCCAAATTGGCCCCAAAAACCCAAAATCCCAAAATATCCCCCCAAAAGCACCCAAAATCACCCCAAATGAACCCCAAACCCCCAAATTTTCCCCCAAACCCCCCAAAATGGCCCCCAAACCCACCCAAATGGTCCCAAATGGCCCCAAAATGGCCCCAAAATGGTCCCAAAATCCCCAAATCCCAAAATATCCCCCCAAAAGCACCCAAAATGGCCCCAAACCACCTAAAATGGCCCCAAAACCACCCAAATGGCCCCCAAACACCCAAATTTACCCCAAACCCACCCAAATTTCCCCCCAAACAACCCAAATGGTCCCAAATGGCCCCAAATTGCCCCCAAAAACCCAAAATCCCAAAATATCCCCCCAAAAGCACCCAAAATGGCCCTAAAACCACCCAAAATGGCCCCCAAACCACCCTAAATGTCCCCCAAACCCACCCAAATGGTCCCAAATTGCCCCAAAATTGCCCCAAAATGGTCCCAAAAACCCAAAATCCCAAAATATCCCCCCAAAAGCCCCAAAATGGCCCCAAAAGCACCCAAAATGGCCCCCAAACCACCCAAAATGGCCCCCAAACCACCCTAAATGTCCCCCAAACCCACCCAAATGGTCCCAAATTGCCCCAAAATTGCCCCAAAATGGTCCCAAAAACCCAAAATCCCAAAATATAACACCAAAAGCACCCAAAATGGCCCTAAAACCACCCAAAATGGCCCCCAAACCACCCAAAATGGCCCCCAAACCACCCTAAATGTCCCCCAAACCACCCAAATGGTCCCAAATAGCCCCAAAATGACCCCAAAATGGTCCCAAAAACCCAAAATTCCAAAATATAACCCCAAAAGCACCCAAAATGGCCCTAAAACCACCCAAAATGGCCCCCAAACCACCCAAAATGGCCCCAAAACCACCCTAAATGTCCCCCAAACCACCCAAATGGTCCCAAATAGCCCCAAAATGACCCCAAAATGGTCCCAAAAACCCAAAATCCCAAAATATCCCCCCAAAATCACCCAAAATGGCCCTAAAACCACCCAAAATGGCCCCCAAACCACCCAAAATGGCCCCCAAACCACCCTAAATGTCCCCCAAACCCACCCAAATGGTCCCAAATGGCCCCAAATTGGCCCCAAAAACCCAAAATCCCAAAATATCCCCCAAAAAGCACCCAAAATCACCCAAAATGGACCCCAAACCCCCAAATTTTCCCCCAAACCCCCCAAAATGGCCCCCAAACCCACCCAAATGGTCCCAAAATGGCCCCAAATTGGCCCCAAAATGGTCCCAAAAACCCAAAATCCCAAAATATCCCCCCAAAAGCACCCAAAATGGCCCTAAAACCACCCAAAATGGCCCCCCAAATACCCAAAATGGCCCCCAAACCACCCAAAATGGCCCCCAAACCCACCCAAATGGTCCCAAATTATCCCCAAAATGGCCCCAAAATGGTCCCCAAAACCCCAAATCCCAAAATATCCCCCAAAAGCACCCAAAATATCCCCCCAAAAGGACCCAAAATCACCCAAAATGGACGCAAAACCCCCAAAATTTCCCCCAACCCCCCCAAAATGGCCCCCAAACGCACCCAAATGGTCCCAAAATGGCCCCAAATTGGCCCCAAAATGGTCCCAAAAACCCAAAATCCCAAAATATCCCCCAAAAAGCACCCAAAATCACCCAAAATGGACCCAAAACCCCCAAAATTTCCCCCAACCCCCCCAAAATGGCCCCCAAACCCACCCAAATGGTCCCAAATGGTCCCAAATGGCCCCAAAATGGCCCCAAAAACCCAAAATCCCAAAATATAACCCCAAAAGAACCCAAAATCACCCGAAATGGACCCAAAACCCCAAAATTTTTCCCCAAACCCCCCAAAATGGCCCCCAAACCCACCCAAATGGTCCCAAATGGCCCTAAAATGGCCCCAAAATGGTCCCAAAAACCCAAAATCCCAAAATATCCCCCCAAAAGCACCCAAAATGGCCCCAAAAGCACCCAAAATGGCCCCCCAAACACCCAAAATGGCCCCCAAACCACCCAAATGGCCCCAAATAAATGACCCCCAAATGTCCCCAAAACCCCAAAATATCCCCCGTAACCCCAAAATCGCCCCAAAATTCCCAAATCCCAAAATATCCCCCCAAAAGCACCCAAAATGGCCCCAAAACCACCCAAATGGCCCCCAAACCACCCAAAATGGCCCCAAACCCACCCAAATGGCCCCCAACCCCCCGAGAATGTCCCCCAAACCCACCCAAATGGTCCCAAATTGCCCCAAAATGACCCCAAAATGGTCCCAAAAACCCCAAATCCCAAAATATCCCCCAAAAAGCACCCCAAATCACCCCAAATGGACCCCAAACCCCCAAAATTTCCCCCAAACCCTCCAAAATGGCCCCCAAACCCACCCAAATGGTCCCAAAATGGTCCCAAAATGGCCCCAAAATGGCCCCCAAAACCCCAAATCCCAAAATATCCCCCCAAAGCACCCAAAATCACCCAAAATGGACCCAAAACCACCCAAATGGCCCCCAAACACCCAAATTTTCCCCAAACCCACCCAAATTTCCCCCCAAACCACCCAAATGGTCCCAAAATGGCCCCAAATTGGCCCCAAAATGGTCCCAAAAACCCAAAATCCCAAAATATAACCCCAAAAGCCCCCAAATGGCCCCAAAAGCACCCAAATGGCCCCCAAACCACCCAAAATGGCCCCCCAAACACACAAAATGGCCCCCAAACCCACCCAAATGGTCCCAAATGGCCCCAAAATTGCCCCAAAATGGTCCCAAAAATCCAAAATCCCAAAATATAACCCCAAAAGCACCCAAAAGCACCCAAAATGGACCCAAAACCCCCAAAATTTCCCCCAACCCCCCCCAAAATGGCCCCCAAACCCACCCAAATGGTCCCAAAATGGCCCCAAAATGACCCCAAAATGGTCCCAAAAACCCCAAATCCCAAAATATAACCCCAAAAGCCCCCAAATGGCCCCAAAAGCACCCCAAATGGCCCCAAAACCACCCAAATGGCCCCCAAACACCCAAATTTTCCCCAAACCCACCCAAATTTCCCCCCAAACCACCCAAATGGTCCCAAATGGCCCCAAATTGCCCCCAAAAACCCAAAATCCCAAAATATCCCCCAAAAAGCACCCAAAATGGCCCCCAAACCACCCAAAATGGCCCCCAAACCCACCCAAATGGTCCCAAATGGCCCCAAATTGGCCCCAAAAACCCAAAATCCCAAAATATCCCCCAAAAAGCACCCAAAATCACCCAAAATGGACCCAACACCCCCAAATTTTCCCCCAACCCCCCCAAAATGGCCCCCAAACCCACCCAATTGGTCCCAAATGGCCCTAAAATGGCCCCAAAATGGTCCCAAAAACCCAAAATCCCAAAATATAACCCCAAAAGCACCCAAAATCACCCAAAATGGACCCAAAACCCCCAAAATTTCCCCCAACCCCCCCAAAATGGCCCCCAAACCCACCCAATTGGTCCCAAATGGCCCTAAAATGGCCCCAAAATGGCCCCAAAAACCCAAAATCCCAAAATATCCCCCAAAAGCACCCAAAATGGCCCCAAACCACCTAAAATGGCCCCAAACCCACCCAAATGGCCCCCAACCCCCCAAAAATGTCCCCCAAATCCACCCAATTGGTCCCAAATGGCCCTAAAATGGCCCCAAAATGGCCCCAAAAACCCAAAATCCCAAAATATCCCCCCAAAGCACCCAAAATCACCCAAAATGGACCCAAAACCCCCAAATTTTTCCCCAAACCCCCCAAAAATGGCCCCCAAACCCACCCAAATGGTCCCAAATGGCCCCAAAATGGCCCCAAAATCGTCCCAAAAACCCAAAATGGTCCCAAATATAACCCCAAAAGCACCCAAAATCACCCCAAATGGACCCAAAACCCCCCAAATTTCCCCCAACCCCCCCCAAAATGGCCCCCAAATCCACCCAATTGGTATCAAATGGCCCTAAAATGGCCCCAAAATGGCCCCAAAAACCCAAAATCCCAAAATATCCCCCCAAAGCACCCAAAATCACCCAAAATGGACCCAAAACCCCCAAATTTTTCCCCAAACCCCCCCAAAATGGCCCCCAAACCCACCCAAATGGTCCCAAATGGCCCCAAAATGGCCCCAAAATCGTCCCAAAAACCCAAAATCCCTAAATATAACCCCAAAAGCACCCAAAATCACCCCAAATGGACCCAAAACCCCCCAAATTTCCCCCACCCCCCCCCAAAATGGCCCCCAAACCCATCCAAATGGTCCCAAATGGCCCTAAAATGGCCCCAAAATGGTCCCAAAAACCCAAAATCCCAAAATATAACCCCAAAAGCACCCTAAATGGCCCCAAAAGCACCCAAAATGGCCCCCAAACCACCCAAAATGGCCCCAAAACCCCACAAATGCCCCCCCAAACACCCAAATTTTCCCCCAAACCACCCAAATGGTCCCAAATGGCCCCAAATTGGCCCCAAAAACCCCAAATCCCAAAATATCCCCCCAAAAGCCCCCAAATGGCCCCAAACCACCTAAAATGGCCCCAAAACCACCCAAAATGGCCCCCCAAACTGGCCCCAAAACCACCCTAAATGTCCCCCAAACCACCCAATTGGTCCCAAATGGCCCTAAAATGGCCCCAAAATGGCCCCAAAAACCCCAAATCCCAAAATATCCCCCCAAAAGCACCCAAAATGGACCCAAAAGCACCCAAAATGGCCCCCCAAACACCCAAATTTCCCCCCAAACCACCCAAATGGTCCCAAATGGCCCTAAATTGGCCCCAAAAACCCCAAATCCCAAAATATAACCCCAAAAGAACCCAAAATCACCCGAAATGGACCCAAAACCCCAAAATTTTTCCCCAAACCCCCCAAAATGGCCCCCAAACACCCAAAATGGCCCCAAAACCACCCTAAATGTCCCCCAAACCCACCCAAATGGCCCTAAAATGGCCCCAAAATGGTCCCAAAAACCCCAAATCCCAAAATATAACCCCAAAAGAACCCAAAATCACCCCAAATGGACCCAAAATCCCAAAATTTTTCCCCAAACCCCCCAAAATGGCCCCCAAACCCACCCAAATGGTCCCAAAATGGCCCCAAAATGACCCCAAAATGGTCCCAAAAACCCCAAATCCCAAAATATCCCCCAAAAGCACCCAAAATATCCCCCCAAAAGCACCCAAAATGGCCCCAAAACCACCCAAAATGGCCCCCCAAACACACAAAATGGCCCCCAAACCCACCCAAATGGTCCCAAATGGCCCCAAATTGGCCCCAAAAACCCAAAATCCCAAAATATAACCCCAAAAGCACCCAAAATCACCCAAAATGGACCCAAAACCCCAAAATTTTTCCCCAACCCCCCCCAAAATGGCCCCCAAACCCACCCAAATGGTCCCAAAATGGCCCCAAAATGACCCCAAAATGGTCCCAAAAACCCCAAATCCCAAAATATCCCCCAAAAGCACCCAAAATGGCCCCAAAAGCACCCAAAATGGCCCCCAAAACCACCAAAATGTCCCCAAATGTCCCCAAATGTCCCCAGTGTCCCCAAAAACCCAAAATCCCAAAATATCCCCCCAAAACCTCCCCCAAAACCCCCAAAATTGCCCAAAACGCCCCCAAACCCCCTAAACCCCCCCAAAATGCCCCGAAACACCCCAAACACCCCCAAACGCTCCCCAAATGTCAAAAAATGCCCCCAAACCCCTCCAAATAAACGCCCTTAAAATGCCCCAAACCTCCCCAAAATGCCCCAAAACGCCCCAAAACGCCCCCAAACGCCCTCGAACACCCCCCTAATGCCCCAAATCTCCCCCTAAACCCCCCAAAAATGCCCCCAAACGCCCCCAAACACCCCCAAAAGCTCCCCAAACATCAAAAAATGCCCCAAACGCCTCCAAATAAACGCCCTTAAAATGCCCCAAACCACCCCAAAATGCCCCAAAACCCCCAAAAACGCCCCAAAACACCCCAAAATCCTCCCAAAAGTCCCCAATCTCCCCAAAAAACGCCCCAAAACGCCCCCAATCCCCCTCAAACGCCCCCAAACGCTCCACAAACGTCAAAAAACGCCCCCAAACGCCTCCAAATAAACGCCCTTAAAATGCCCCAAACCACCCCAAAATGCCCCAAAACCCCCCAAAACGCCCCAAAACACCCCAAAACGCCCCCAAACGCCCCCCAGACACCCCAAATCTCCCCCTAACTCCCCCCAAACCTCCCCAAAATGCCCCCAAATGCCCCCAACACCCCCAAATAAAAACCCCCAAAACGCCCCAAAAGCCCCCAAAACCCCCGAAAATGCCCCAAAACCCCCCAAAATCACCCCAAAACGTCCCCACCTCCCGCCCCCGTGGCGCTGTGCCCACAGGAGGGCGATGGCATCGGCGGCGTAGAGCCCGAAGGCCGGGGGGGGCTGGTAGGGGGCCGGGGGGGGGGGTCCGCGGGTCACCCCCAAAATGCCCCAAACCTCCCCCAAATGACCCAAAACTCCCCCAAATGACCCAAAACACCCAAAAACGCCCCAAAATGCCCCTAAACACCCAAAAACGCCCCCCAAACGCCCCCAAACTCTTCCAAAACGCCCCCAAACGCTCCCCAAACGTCAAAAAACGCCCCCAAACACCTCCAAATAAACGCCCTTAAAATGCCCCAAACCACCCCCAAATGCCCCAAAACCCCCAAAAACGCCCCAAAACGCCCCAAAACACACCAAAACGCCCCCCAAACGCCCAAATCTACCCGTAAACCCCCCTAAAACGCCCCCAAACGCCCCCAAACGCTCCCAAATGCCCCCAAACGTCAAAAAACGCCCCCAAACGCCTCCAAATAAACGCCCTTAAAATGCCCCAAACCTCCCCAAAATGCCCCAAAACACCCCAAAATGCCCCAAAACGCCCTCGAACACCCGCCTAATGCCCCAAATCTCCCCCTAAACCCCCCTAAAACGCCCCAAAATGCCCCCAACCCCCCCCAAATGCCCCCAAACACCCCAAAACGGCCCCAACATCCCTTAAATAAATGCCCCCAAACCACCCCAAAACCCCCCCCAAAACCCCCCAAAACGCCCCAAATCCCCCCAAAATGCCCCCAAATCTCCCCAAAAGCCCCCAAAACTCCCCTAAACACCCCCGAAACGCCCCAAAATGCCCCCAAACCTCCCAAAAACTCCCCCAAACACCGCCAACACCCCCAAATAAAAACCCTCAAAATGTCCCAAAACGCCCCAAAACCCCCCAAAATCACCCCAAAACGTCCCCACCTCCCCGCCCCCGTGGTGCTGTGCCCACAGGAGGGCGATGGCGTCGGCGGCGTAGAGCCCGAAGGCCGGGGGGGGCCGCGGGTCACCCCCAAAATGCCCCAAACCTCCCCAAAATGACCCAAAACACCCAAAAACGCCCCAAAACACCCCTGAACACCCAAAAACGCCCCCCAAACGCCCCCAAACTCTTCCAAAATGCCCCCAAATGCCCCAAAACGCCCCCAAAAGCTCCCCAAACGTCAAAAAACGCCCCCAAACGCTTCCAAATAAACGCCCCCAAAATGCTCCAAAATGACCCGAAATGACCCCAAACCCCCCAAAATGCCCCAAAACGGCCCAAAACACCCCAAAACGCCCCCCAAACGCCCCAAATCTACCCGTAAACCCCCCTAAAATGCCCCAAAACGCCCCCAAACACCCCAAAACGCCCCCAACATCCCTTAGATAAATGCCCCCAAAATGCTCCAAAAACACCCCAAAATGCCCCAAAATGCCCCAAAACGCCCCGAAATGCTCCCAAATCCCCCCTAACACCCCCAAACTCCCCAAAACGCCCCCCAAACGCCCCCAAACTCTTCCAAAATGCCCCCAAACACCCCCCAAACGTCAAAAAACGCCCCCAAACACCTCCAAATAAACGCCCTTAAAATGCCCCAAACCCCCCCAAAATGACCCCAAAGCCCCCAAAATGCCACAAACCACCCCAAAATCCTCCCAAAAGTCCCCAATCTCCCCAAAA
Source organism: Anas platyrhynchos (assembly GCF_047663525.1). Lineage (NCBI taxonomy): Eukaryota > Metazoa > Chordata > Aves > Anseriformes > Anatidae > Anas > Anas platyrhynchos. Next base: position 5,884,924 of record NC_092616.1, on the reverse strand, counting down.
AACGCCCCAAAACGCCCCCAATCCCCCTCAAACGCCCCCAAACGCTCCACAAACGTCAAAAAACGCCCCCAAACGCCTCCAAATAAACGCCCTTAAAATGCCCCAAACCTCCCCAAAATGACCCCAAAACCCCCCAAAATGCCCCAAAACCCCCCAAAACGCCCAAAATCACCCCAAAACGCCCCCAAACGCCCCCCAGACACCCCAAATCTCCCCCTAACCCCCCCAAAGCTCCCCAAAACGCCCCCAAACGCCCCCAACACCCCCAAATAAACGCCCCCAAAACGCCCCAAAACCCCCCAAAAACCCCCGAAAATGCCCGAAAATGCCCAAAATCACCCCAAAACGTCCCCACCTCCCCGCCCCCGTGGCGCTGTGCCCACAGGAGGGCGATGGCGTCGGCGGCGTAGAGCCCGAAGGCCGGGGGGGGCTGGTAGGGGGCCGGGGGGGGGGTCCGCGGGTCACCCCCAAAATGCCCCAAACCTCCCCAAAATGACCCAAAACTCCCCCAAATGACCCAAAACACCCCAAAACGCCCCAAAACGCCCCTAAACACCCAAAAACGCCCCCCAAACGCCCCCAAACGCCCCTCAAACGTCAAAAAACGCCCCCAAACGCTTCCAAATAAACGCCCCAAAATGCTCCAAAATGACCCCAAATGCCCCCAAACCCCCCAAAATGCCCCAAAACGGCCCAAAACACCCCAAAACGCCCCCCAAGCGCCCCAAATCTACCCGTAAACCCCCTAAAACGCCCCCAAACGCCCCCAAACACCCCAAAACGCCCCCAAACACCCCAAAACGCCCCCAAACACCCCAAAACGCCCCCAACATCCCTTAGATAAATGCCCCCAAAATGCTCCAAAAACACCCCAAAAAGCCCCAAAATGCCCCAAAACGCCCCAAAATGCTCCGAAATCCCCCCAAACACCCCCAAACTCCCCAAAACGCCCCCCAAACGCCCCCAAACTCTTCCAAAACGCCCCCAAACGCTCCCCAAACATCAAAAAACGCCCCCAAACGCTTCCAAATAAACGCCCTTAAAATGCCCCAAACCCCCCCAAAATGACCCCAAACCCTCCAAAACGCCCCAAAACGCCCCTGAACACCCCCAAATGCCCCAAAACGCCCCCAAACCTCCCAGAAACGCCCCCAAACGCTCCCAAATGCCCCCAAACCCCCCCCAAACGTAAAAAAACGCCCCCAAACGCCTCCAAATAAAGGCCCTTAAAATGCCCCAAACCACCCCAAAATGCCCCAAAACCCCCCAAAACGCCCCAAAACACCCCAAACACCCCCAAACGCCCCTCAAACGCCCCAAATCTCCCCCTTAACTCCCCCAAAACGCCCCCAAACTCTCCCAAATGCCCCCAAACCCCCCCAAACGTCAAAAAACGCCCCCAAACGCTTCCAAATAAACGCCCCCAAAATGCTCCAAACTTCCCCAAAATGCCCCAAAACGCCCTAAAATGCCACAAACCACCCCAAAATCCTCCCAAAAGTCCCCAATCTCCCAAAAAACGCCCCAAAACGCCCCCAATCCCCCTCCAACGCCCCCAAACGCTCCACAAACGTCAAAAAACGCCCCCAAACGCCTCCAAATAAAGGCCCTTAAAATGCCCCAAACCACCCCAAAATGCCCCAAAACCCCCCAAAACGCCCAAAATCACCCCAAAACGCCCCCAAACGCCCCCCAGACACCCCAAATCTCCCCCTAACCCCCCCCAAACCTCCCCAAAACGCCCCCAAACGCCCCCAACAGCCTCCAATAAAAACCGCCAAAACGCCCCAAACCTCCCCAAAATGCCCCAAAACCCCCCAAAATCACCCCAAAACGTCCCCACCTCCCCGCCCCCGTGGCGCTGTGCCCACAGGAGGGCGATGGCGTCGGCGGCGTAGAGACCGAAGGCCGGGGGGGGGGCCGCGGGTCACCCCCAAAATGCTCCAAAACTCCCCAAAATGACCCAAAACACCCAAAAACACCCCAAAACGCCCCTAAACACCCCAAAACGCCCCCCAAACGCCCCCAAACTCTTCCAAAATGCCCCCAAACGCCCCAAAACGCCCCCAAACGCCCCTCAAACGTCAAAAAACGCCCCCAAACGCTTCCAAATAAACGCCCTTAAAATGCCCCAAACCTCCCCAAAATGACCCCAAAGCCCCCAAAATGCCACAAACCACCCCAAAATCCTCCCAAAAGTCCCCAATCTCCCCAAAAAATGCCCCAAAACGCCCCCAATCCCCCTCAAACGCCCCCAAACGCTCCACAAACGTCAAAAAACGCCCCCAAACGCCTCCAAATAAAGGCCCTTAAAATGCCCCAAACCACCCCAAAATGCCCCAAAACCCCCCAAAACGCCCAAAATCACCCCAAAACGCCCCCAAACGCCCCCCAGACACCCCAAATCTCCCCCTAACCCCCCCCAAACCTCCCCAAAACGCCCCCAAACGCCCCCAACACCCCCAAATAAACGCTCTTAAAATGCCCCAAACCTCCCCAAAATGCCCCAAAACCCCCCAAAATCACCCCAAAACGTCCCCACCTCCCCGCCCCCGTGGCGCTGTGCCCACAGGAGGGCGATGGCGTCGGCGGCGTAGAGCCCGAAGGCCGGGGGGGGCTGGTAGGGGGCCGGGGGGGGGGGGGTCCGCGGGTGACGGCCGCCAGCAGCAGGGCCACCGCGCCCCCCCCCCCCCACAGCAGGGCCCGAGCCGGGGACGAGGGCCTGGGGGGGGGGAACACAAGGGGGGGTCAGGGGGGGGCTTCTATAGGGGATGGGGGGGTATGGGGGGTGGGGGGGTCTCTATAGGGGATGGGGGGGCTATAGGGTCACTTATATAGGGGATGGGGGGGTATAGGGGGCGGGGGGTATGGGGGGGGTCTCTATAGGGGATGGGGGGCTCTATAGGGTCACCTATATAGGGGATGGGGGGGTATGGGGGGCGGGGGGGGGTCTCTATAGGGGATGGGGGGGCTCTATAGGGTCACTTATATAGGGTATGGGGGGGTATGGGGGGTGGGGGGGGTCTCTATAGGGGACGGGGGGGTATAGGGTCACCTATATAGGGGGCGGGGGGGTATAGGGGACAAGGGGGGGGCTATAGGGTCACTTATATAGGGGATGGGGGGGTATAGGGGACGGGGGGGTCTCTATAGGGGACGTGGGGGCTTCTATAGGGGATGGGGGGGGTATAGGGTCACTTATATAGGGGATGGGGGCTGGGGGGAGGGGGGCAGAGAGGTGAGGGGGGGGCTTCTATAGGGGATGGGGGGGCTCTATAGGGGGTGGGGGGTCTATAGGGGATGGGGGGGCTCTATAGGGTCATCTATATAGGGGCAGGGGGGGTATAGGGGATGGGGGGGGTCTCTATAGGGGATGGGGGGGGTATGGGGGGTGGGGGGGGTCTCTATAGGGGGCGGGGGGTATAGGGGACAAGGGGGGGGCTATAGGGTCACTTATATAGGGGATGGGGGGTATAGGGGATGGGGGGGTCTCTATAGGGGAGGGGGGGCTTCTATAGGGGATGGGGGGGGTATAGGGTCACTTATATAGGGGATGGGGGCCGGGGAGGGGGGCAGAGAGGTGAGGGGGGGGCTTCTATAGGGGATGGGGGGGTTCTATAGGGGGCAGAGGGGGTCTCTATAGGGGATGGGGGGGTATGGGGGGTGGGGGGGGTCTCCATAGGGGTCGTGGGGGGTATAGGGGACAAGGGGGGGGCTATAGGGTCATCTATATAGGGTCGGGGGGCTATAGGGGGTGGGGTGGGTCACCTATATAGGGGGTGGGGGGGTCTCTATAGGGGGTGGGGGGCTCTATAGGGTCACTTCTATAGGGGATGGGGGTATAGGGGACGGGGGGGTATGGGGGGGGTCTCTATAGGGGATGGGGGGGCTTCTATAGGGGGTGGGGGGGGTATGGGGTCACTTATATAGGGGATGGGGGCCGGGGGGGGGGGCAGAGAGGTGAGGGGGGGGCTTCTATAGGGGATGGGGGGGCTCTATAGGGGGCAGAGGGGGTCTCTATAGGGGATGGGGGGCTCTATAGGGTCATCTATATAGGGGCGGGGGGGATATAGGGGATGGGGGGGGATGGGGTGGGTCTCTATAGGGGGTGGGGGGGCTTCTATAGGGGATGGGGGGGTATAGGGGGCGGGGGGGGGTCTCTATAGGGGATGGGGGGGTATAGGGTCACTTATATAGGGGATGGGGGCCGGGGGGGGGGCAGAGAGGTGAGGGGGGGGTCTCTATAGGGGATGGGGGGGTATAGGGTCATCTATATAGGGGGTGGGGGGGTCTCTATAGGGGTTGAGGGGGGCTTCAATAGGGGATGGGGGGGTTTCTATAGGGGGTGGGGGGTCTCTATAGGGGATGGGGGGGCTCTATAGGGTCATCTATATAGGGGCGGGGGGGGGTATAGGGGACGGGGGGGTCTCTATAGGGGATGGGAGGGTCTCTATAGGGGGTGGGGGGGGTATAGGGTCACTTATATAGGGGATGGGGGGGTATAGGGGGCGGGGGGGGTCTCTATAGGGGATGGGGGGGCTCTATAGGGTCACCTATATAGGGGATGGGGGGGGTATAGGGGATGGGGGGGTCTCTATAGGGGATGGGGGGGGTATAGGGGACGGGGGGTCTCTATAGGGGGTGGGGGGGGGTATAGGGTCACTTATATAGGGGATGGGGGCCGGGGGGGGGGCAGAGAGGTGAGGGGGGGGCTTCTATAGGGGATGGGGGGGCTCTATAGGGGGCAGGGGGGGTCTCTATAGGGGATGGGGGGGCTCTATAGGGGATGGGAGGGTCTCTATAGGGGGTGGGGGGGGTCTCTATAGGGGGTGGGGGGGTATAGGGTCACCTATATAGGGGGCAGGGGGGGTATAGGGGACAAGGGGGGGCTATAGGGTCATCTATATAGGGGGTGGGGGGGTCTCTATAGGGGTTGAGGGGGGGTTCAATAGGGGATGGGGGGGGTATAGGGGGGCAGGGGGGTCTCTATAGGGGTTGGGGGGGCTTCTATAGGGGATGGGGGGGTATAGGGTCACCTATATAGGGGTGGGGGGGTATAGGGGGTGGGGGGGCTCTATAGGGTCACTTATATAGGGGATGGGGGGCTTCTAGAGGGGGTGGGGGGGGTCTCTATAGGGGACGGGGGGGTATAGGGGACGGATCTATAGGGGATCCATAGGGGTCTATAGGGGATATATAGGGGATCTATAAGGGTGTCTATAGGGAATCTATAGGGGATTCATAGGAGGTCTATAGGGGGTCTATAGGGGATCTATAAAGGGTCTATAGGGGATCTACAGGGGGTCCATAGGGGATCTATAGGGTTCTGTAAGGGATCTATAGGGGATCTATAAGGGATATATAGGGAGGTCTATAGGGATCTATAGGGGCTCAATAGGGGGTCTATAACGGTCCATAGTGGATCTATAGGGGATCCATAGGGGCTCTATAGGGGCTCTATAGGGGATCTATAGGGGATCTATAGGGAACCTATAGGGGTTCTGTAAGGGATCCATAGGGGCTCTATAGGGGCTCTATAAGGGGTCTTATAGGGGCTCTACAGGGGATCCATAGGGGATCTATAGGGGATCCATAGGGGTTCTATAGGGCATCTATAGGGGGCCATATAGGGGATCTAGGGGATCTATAGGGGATCCATAGGGGCTCTATAGGGGATCCATAGGGGCTCTATAGGGGGTCCATAGGGGCTCTATAGGCGATCCATAGGGAATCTGTAGGGGGTCATACTGGGGGTCTATAAGGGATCTATAGGGGGTCCATAGGGGCTCTATAGGGGCTCTATGGGGGTTCTATAGGGGCTCTATAGGGGATCTATAGGGGCTCTATAGGGGGTCCATAGGGGATCTGTAGGGGCTCTATAGGCACTCTATAGGGGGCCATATAGGGGATCCATAGGGTCTCTATAGCGGATCTATAGGGGATCCATAGGGGCTCTATAGGGGCTCCATAGGGGATCCATAGGGGTTCTGTAAGGGGTCTATAAGGGATCTATAGGGGCTCTATAGGGAATCTATAGGGGGCCATATAGGGGATCTAGGGGATCTATAGGGGATCTATAGGGGGTCTATAGGGGATCCATAGGGGGCCATATAGGGGATCCATAGGGTCTCTATAGGGGCTCTATAAGGGATCCATAGGGGGTCTATAGGGGCTCTATAAGGGATCTATAGGGGGTCCGTAGGGGCTCCATAGGGGCTCTATAAGGGCTCTATAGGGGGTCCGTAGGGGCTCCATAGGGGCTCTATAAGGGCTCTATAGGGGGTCCGTAGGGGCTCTATAGGGGCTCTATAGGGAATCTACAGGGGACCATAATGGGGCTCTATAGGGGCTCTTGGGGGTTCTATAGGGGCTCTATAGGGGATCCATAGGGGCTCTATAGGGGCTCTATAGGGGCTCTATAGGGGATCTATAGGGGGTCTATAAGGGATCTATAAGGGATCTATAAGAGGTTCTATAGGGGTTCTATAAGGGCTCCATAGGGGCTCTTTAGGGGCTCCATAGGGGATCCATAGCGGATCTATAGGGGATCCATAGGGGCTCTGTAAGGGGTCTATAAGGGATCTATAGGGGCTCTATAAGGGGTCTATAGGGGCTCTATAGGGAATCTATAGGGGGCCATATAGGGGATCTCGAAGGGGATCTATAGGGGGTCTATAGGGGGTCTATAGGGGATCCATAGGGGGCCATATAGGGGATCCATAGGGGATCCATAGGGGCTCTATAAGGGGTCCGTAGGGGCTCTCTAGGGGCCCTATAGGGTCCATACGTACCTGGCCAGCAGGGGCAGGGCGGTGGCGCAGGCCAGGCGTGCCGGGGGGCCCCGCAGCGCAGCATGTGGGTCAGCACCCCCACCCCATAGGGGGCCCCCGCCGCCGCCCCCATGGAGCGCAGCAGCCCCTCGCCTATAGGGGACGTATAGGGGATTGAGGGGGGCGGGGAGGACCCCATTCCATCCTATCCCCCCCCCCGAAAAAAAAACGGACCGAAAAGGGGAAAAAATGAAGGAATTGGGGAAAAAATGGAAGCATGGCTGAAATTGCACGAAAATGGCTCAAAAATGACCCAAAAATACATAAAAATGACACTAAAATTGCCCTAAATGCCCATAAAACTCCCCAAAATCCCCCCCAAAAAACACAAAATCCTCCCTAAAAATCCACAAAAATGCCCCGAAAACTGTCCCAAAATCCCCCCCCAAAAAATCCATAAAAATGCCACTAAAAATGCCCCCAAATCCCCCCCAAAAATCCACAAAAATGACACTAAAATTGCCCTAAATGCCCCTAAAACTGCCCCAAAATCCCCCCCAAAAAACATGAAATCCCCCCAAAAAATCAACAAAAATGACACTAAAAATGCCCCCAAATCCCCCCCAAAAATCCACAAAAATGCCCCTAAAATTGCCCCAAACTCCCTCCAAAAAAAACATGAACCCCTCCCCCAAAATCCACAAAAATGACACTAAAATTGCCCCCAAATGCCCCTAAAACTCCCCAAAATCCCTCCCCCCCAAAAAAACACGAAATCCCCCCCCAAAATCCATAAAAATGACACTAAAATTGCCCTAAATGCCCCTAAAACTGCCCCAAAATCCCCCCCCAAAAAAAACACGAAATCCCCCCCCAAAAATCCATAAAAATGACACTAAAATAGCCCAAAATCCCTCCCCCCCATAAAAAACAGAAAATTCCCCAAAAATCCATAAAAATGCCCCTAAAACTGCCCCAAATGCCCCTAAAACTCCCCAAAATCCCCCCAAATCCATCAAATCCCCCCAAAAAATCTCACTCGGCTCCTTCGGCCTTCGTCTTCCTCCCCTCCGGCCTCCACCTCCTCATCCTCCACCCCAAAAGGACCCCAAATCCCCTCAAAACGCCCAAAACCACCCCAAAAACCCCCAAAAACCCAAAACCACCCCAAATCCCCCAAAACTCACCCAGCTCCCTTCAGCCTCTCCCTCCTCCTCCTCCTCCTTCAGCCTCCACCCTTCAGCCTCCTCCTCCTCCTCCTCGTCCTCCACCCCAAAAAGACCCCAAATCCCCTCAAAACGCCCCAAAAAAACCCTAAACCACCCAAAAAACCCCAAACCACCCCAAAACCACCCCAAAAAACTCACCCAGCTCCTTCAGCCTCTCCCTCCCTCCTCCATCCTCCTCCTCTCTTCAGCCTCAACCTCGACCTCCTCCTCCTCCTCGTCCTCCACCCCAAAAAATAACCCTAAATCCTCTCCAAACCTCTCCCAAACCCCCCAAAAAACCCAAAACCACCCCAAATCCCCCCCAAAAAACTCACCCAGCTCCTTCAGCCTCTCCCTCCTTCCTCCATCCTCCTCCTCCTCCTCCATCCTCTACTCCCTTCAGCCTCCACCTCCTCTTCCTCATCCTCCAACCCCAAAATAACCCCAAGACCCTCAAGAAAACCCCAAAACCTCCCCCAAACCACCCAAAAAAACCCAAAAAACTCACCCAGCTCCTTCAGCCTCTCCCTCCTTCCTCCGTCCTCCATCCTCCTCCTCCTCCTCCTCCTCCGGCCTCCACCTCCTCCGACCTCCTCGGGCTCCAACCCCAAAATAACCCCAAATCCCTTCCAAAACTCCCAAAACCACCCAATCCTCTCCAAAACCCCTAAATTGTCCCAAAATCCCCCAAAAAACTCACCCAACTCCTTCGGCCTCTCCCTCCCTCCTCCATCCTCCTCCTCTCTTCAGCCTCAACCTCGACCTCCTCCTCCTCCTCGTCCTCCACCCCAAAAAAAGACCCCAAATCCCCTCCCAAAACCCCTAAATCCACCCCAAACCCCTAAAACCACCCCAAAATCCCCCAAAAACTCACCCAGCTCCTTCAGCCTCTCCCTCCTTCCTCCTTCCTCCATCCTCCTCCCTCCCTCCGGCCTCCACCCCCTCTAGCCTCAACCTCCTCATCCTCCACCCCAAAAAACAACCCCAAGACCCTCAAGAAAACCCCAAAACCACCCCAAAAAATCCCAAAACTCACCCAGCTCCTTCAGCCTCTCCCTCCTTCCTCTCATCCTCCTCCTCCTCCTCTGTCCTCTACTCCCTTCAGCCTCCACCTCCTCTTCCTCATCCTCGACCCCAAAACACCCCAAATCCTCTCCAAACTCCCAAAACCACCCCAAAAACCCCCAAAAAACCCAAAACCACCCAAAAAAACCCCAAAAACTCACCCAGCTCCTTCAGCCTCTCCCTCCTTCCCTCCGTCCTCCTCTTCCTCCAGCCTCTACCCCTTTCAACCTCAACCTCCTTCTCCTCCTCCTCCTCCTCCTCCTCCTCCTCCTCCTCCTCCTCATCCTCCATTCCCAAAAATAGACCCCAAATCCCCTCCAAACCTCTCCAAAACCCCCCAAAATCCCAAAACCACCCCAAATCCCCCAAAAAAACTCACCCAGCTCCTTCAGCCTCTCCCTCCTTCCTCCGTCCTCCATCCTCCTCCTCTCCTCCTCCTCCTCCGGCCTCCACCTCCTTCATCCTCCTCGGGCTCCAAGCCCAAAACCAACCATGTCCGCAGCAGGGAGGGGACGTAGTGGAGCACCAGGGACCCCAAAAAATTTGGGGTGGGCAGCCAGGCGCTGGGAGCAACCTCGCGGCTCGGGGGCGGGGGCCGCAGCCCCCGTTAGGTAACGGAGGAGCCCCGAAAAAACGAGGCCGGAGGCCAAGGAGAGGCTGGGGTCGGGGGCGGAGGCCAAACGGGACAAGAGGAGGAGGGCGGGGGTTTCGGGGAGCCAGGGGTCCCCATCCGAAATTCCCCGGGGGAGGGCCAAAGCCCCCAAAGGGGGTAAAGGGGGGCGGGGGCGTCGGGGGGAGGAGGAGGAGGAGGGTGAGGGGGGAGGAAGGCGGGGAGAGGGATTCGGAGAGGAGCCAGGATCTGTGGGGGAAAATGGGGGGTTTTGGGTTTTTTGGGGGGTTTTGGGGGTTTTTTGGGGGGTTTTTGGGGGGGAATGGGGGTGGTCTTTGCCACGTCGCAAGAGGGGCAATGGAAGCCATGTTGTCCCAAAATCCCCCACCGGCCTCCCAAAACCCCCCAAACCCCCCCAAATCCCCCCAAATCTCCCCCCAAATCCCCCCAAAACCCTCCCAAACCCCCCAAACCACCCCCAATACCCCCCAAAATCCCCCCAAAACCCCCCCAAACCCCACCCAAAACCACCCCAAACCCCCCCAACCTCCCCCAAATCCCCCCAGAACCCCCCAAATCTCCCCCCAAATCCCCCGAAATCCCCCCAAATCCCCCCAAATCCCTCCAAACTCCCCCAAAATCCCCAAAACCTCCCCAAATCCCCCCAAAACCCCCAAACCAATCTCCAAATCTCCAAAACTCCCGAAATCATCCCAAAACCCCCCGAACTTCCCAAATCTCCCAGAACTCCGAAATCTCCCAAAACTTCCCAAATCTCCCTAAATCATCCCAAATCTCCCAAATCCCCGAAATCCCCCCAAAACCTCCCCAAATCCCCCCAAAACCCTCCCAAATCCCCCAACCCCCCCCAACACCACCCCAAATCCCCCCAAATCCCCCCAAACCAGCCCAAATCCCCCCAAATCCCCCAAATATTCCAAATCTCCGAAATCTCGACGGTCTTCCAAATCCTCCGAATTTTCCAAATTCTCGAATCCTCCAAACATCCCAAATCTCCGAAATTTCCCAAATCTCCCAAACCTCCCAAATCTCCGAAATCCCCCAAATCTCCCAAATCTTCCGAAATCCCTCAAATCTCCGAAATCTCCCAAACCTCCTAATCTCCCCAAGTTATCCCAAATCTCCGAAATCTCCGAAATCCTCCGAAATCTCTCAAACTCATTGAATCCTCCAAATCTCCGAATCCTCCAAATCTCTGAAATCCTCCAAAATCCCCAAATCATCCCAAATCTCCAAATTTCCCGAAACTCCTCCAAACCCCAAAATCCACCCCAAATCCCCCCAAAACCCCCCCAACACCACCCCAAATCTCCCCAAATCCCCCAAATCCCCCAAAATCCCCCAACCCCCCCCAAAACTCCCAATGGACCTCCGAAAACATCCCAAATCCTTCCCTTGGCCTCCAAACCCGGCCTCCACCACATCCCAAATCCCCCCAGCGGCCTCCAACTTGTCCCAAATTCCCCCCAAATTCCCCCAAATTCCCCAAAATATTCCCAAACCCCCTCCAAAACCCCCCCAAATCCCCCCTGGCTTCCCAAAATGTCCCAAATCCTCCCGTTGGCCTCCAAACCCAGCCTCCACCATACCCCAAATCCCCCCAAATCCCCCCCCAACCCCCCCCAAAATCCCCCAAACCCCCCCAAAATTCCCCAAAACCCCCCCAAAATCTCCCAAAATCCCCCAAAATTCCCCCAAAACCCCCCAAATCCCTCAAACCCCCCAAAAACCCCCCCAAAATCCCCCGGCTTCCCAAAATTGTCCCAAATCCTCCCCTTGGCCTCCAAACCCGGCCTCCACCACATCCCAAATCCCCCCAAAACCCCCCAACCCCCCCCCAAAATCCCCCAAATCCCCCCAAAACCCCCCCAAATCCCCCAAAACCTCCCCAAATCCCCCAAAACCCCCCCAAATCTCCTTCCACTGAGCCCCCGGAGGTCCCCACCAGCCCCTTCCCCAAATCCCCCCAAATCCCCCCCAAAATCCCCCCAAATCCCCCCAAAACCCTCCCAAACCCCCCGAAACCACCCCCAAACCCCCCCAAAATCCCCCCCAAACCCCCCAAAATCCCCCCAAAACCCCCAAACCCCACCAAAATCCCCCCCAAACCCCTCTCAATTCTAGCCCCCGCAGGCTCCCGGCGGCCGCCCCTTCCCCAAATCCCCCCAAAATCCCCCAAATTCCCCTAAACCCCCCCAAATCCCCCCAAACCACCCCCAAATCCCCCCAAACCACCCCCAACCCCCCCAAATCCCCCCCAAATCCCCCCTCGGCTTCCCAAAATGTCCCAAATCCTCCCCTTGGCCTCCACACCCGGCCTCCACCACATCCCATATCCCCCCAAATCCCAAATCCCCCCAAACCTCCCCCCAAATCCCCCAAAACTTCCCCAAATCACCCCAAACCCCCCAAAACCCCCCAAACCACCCCCAAATCCCCCCAAATCCCCCAAACCCCCCAAAATCCCCAAAAACTACTCAAAATCCCCCCAAAACCCCCCCAAACACCACCCCAAATCTCCCCAAATCCCCCCAAACCAGCCCAAATCCCCCCAAAACCAGCCCAAATCCCCCCAAATCCCCGAAAAATACCTCCCAAATCCCCCCAAAACCCCGCCATCGGCCTCCCAAATATTCCCCAAATCCTCCCCTTGGCCTCCAAACTCAGCCTCCACCATACCCCAAATCCCCCCAAACCCCCCCAAATCCCCCCCAACCCCCCCCCAAATCCCCCCAAATCCCCCCAAACCCCCCAAAATCTCCCAAAACTCCCCCAACCCTCCCAAATCCCCCCAAATATCCCCAAATCCCCCCAATTCCTCCAAATTCCCCCAAATCCCCCAAAGCCTCCCCCAAACCCCCAAATGCTCCCAAATCCCCCAAAACTCCCAATGGATCTCCCAAAACGTTCCAAATCCTCCCCTTGGCCTCCAAACCCGGCCTCCACCACATCCCAAATCCCCCCAACCCCACCCCAAAATCCCCCAAATCCTCGAAATCTCCGAAATCTCTCAAACTCCCCAAATCCTCCGAAATCCTCCAAATTCTCCCAAATCCCTCAATTCTCCAGAATCCTCCAAACTACCGAAAATCTCCGAAATCTCCGAATTTCTCTAATGCAAACTTCCCCAGATCCTCCAAATCTCCGAAACCTCCGAAAAATCCGAATTTCTCAAATCTTTCCAAATCTCCGAAATCCTCCCAAAACCTCCGAAAATCCCCCCCCCAACTCACTTGAGCCCCCGCAGGCTCCCGGCGGCCGCCCCTTCCCCGCCATCTTCCCTTCTCCCTCCGCCATCATGGGGGACATCACACGAGGCCGCCTCGGCCTCCTCCCCTTCGGCCTCCACCACCACCTCCTCCTCTTCCTCCTCCTCCTCGGCCCGTCCTCGGACACCCCCACCAACTCGGGGACCGCCCCCAACTTCTCCATGGCCTCCAAGGCCTCCTGGTCGTAGGAGAAGGCCGCCAAGGCCAGGAGGACGCGCGGCCTCCACGGCCCGGCCTCCGCCATCAACCTCAACAAGACGGCCAAGCCCCCGGCCTCCCGAATTCGGGCTCGGTTGACGGCCTCGCGGCAAAGGAGGCAAAGGGCCCGGGCGGCGGCGGCCGAGGCGGCGGAGGCGGAGGCCGCCATGATTGTCCCCGTTGTTGTCCTCGTTATGGTGGTCGTCCCCACCGTTGGCCTCTAAGATGGCCGCCACCTCGGCCGTCACGGCCTCCACCGCCCCGGCGGCCCCTAATGGAGGCCGGAGTTGGGCCGGGGGCGCAAGCGTTGGCGATGGCGCCCCAAGGCCGGGTGGCGGGCGCGGATTTTGGGCTGGGGAGGCCAAGGAGGCCAAAACGGGGAAGGCCGGGGCCAAATCGGCGGCGGCCTCCGCCGAGGACGGGGGGTCGGTGAGGCCGCGCAAAGCCCGGGCCACCGAGGTGGTGGCCGGGTGGCACGGGGACATGGTGGCCAAGCGGAGGGAGAGGGCGCGGACGGCGCCATGGCGGCCCAAGGCCGAGCGGGAGGCCGGGGTGGAGGCCAGGATGCGGAGGGCGCGGGCGGCGCTGTGGAGCACTTCCGGGTGGTGCAGGAGGACACCAGGGACACCAGGAGGGGACCCGCACCTGTGGGGGGGACAAAAAAGGACAAAAACGGGCAAAAAGGGGGTCAGGGAGGGGGTTGGGGACATCTTTTGGGGGCAAAAAGAGGAGGTTGTGGAGGCCATTTTGTTGAGGAACCCATTGAGGAACCCATTGGGGACATTTTTGGGACATCTCGAGGAGGTTTTGGAGGCCATTTTGTTGAGGAACCTCTTGAGGAACCCATTGAGGACATCTTTGGGGTCATGGGGACACTTTTGGGGACATCTTGAGGACATTTTGGAGGCCATTTAGTTGAGGAACCCATTGAGGAACCCGTTGGGGACAGTTTTAGGACATTTTGGAGGCCATTTTGTTGAGGAACCTCATGAGGAACCCATTGGGGACATTTTTGGGACATCTTGAGGAGGTTCTGGAGGCCATTTTGTTGAGGAACCTCTTGAGGAACCCATCGGGGACATTTTTGGGGTCATGGGGACACCTTGAGGAGGTTCTGGAGGCCAAAAGGTTGAGGAACCCATTGAGGAACCCATTGGGGACATCTTTGGGGACATCTCGAGGAGGTTTTGGAGGCCAAAAGGTTGAGGAACCCGTTGAGGAACCCATTGGGGACATCTTTGGGGACATCTCAAGGAGGTTTTGGAGGCCATTTTGTTGAGGAACCTCATGAGGAACCCATTGGGGACATCTTTGGGGACATCTCAAGGAGGTTTTGGAGGCCATTTTGTTAAGGAACCCATTGGGGACATTTTTGGGGTCATGGGGACACGTTTGGGGACATCTTGAGGAGGTTGTGGAGGCCAAAAGGTTGAGGAACCCGTTGAGAAACCCATTGGGGACATCTTTGGGGACATTTTTGGGGACATTGTGGAGGCCATTTTGTTGAGGAACCCCTTGAAAACGTCTTTGGGGACATTTTTTGGGGACATGAGGATGAGTTTGGGGACATTACGGAGGCCGTTTTGTTAAGGAACCTCTTGAGAACGTCTTTGGGGACACTTTTGGGGACATGAGGACGTGTTTAGGGACATTATGGAGGCCGTTTTGTTGAGGAACCTCTTGAGGAACCCACTGGGGACATTTTTGGGGTCATGGGGACACCTTGAGGAGGTTCTGGAGGCCAAAAGGTTGAGGAACCCATTGAGGAACCCGTTGGGGACATCTTTGGGACATCTTGGGGACATTTTGGAGGCCATTTTGTTGAGGAACCTCTTGAGGAACCCATTGGGGACATCTTTGGGGACATCTTGAGGAGGTTCTGGAGGCCATTTTGTTGAGGAACGTCTTGAGAACATCTTTGGGGACATTTTTTGGGACATGAGGATGAGTTTGGGGACATTATGGAGGCCATTTTGATGAGGAACCTCTTCAGAATGTTTTTGGGGATGTTTTTGGGGACATTAGGACGTGTTTAGGGACACCAGGACACCCCATGGGGACATGGAGGCCAGGGGGGATGCGGAGGGCGCGGGCGGCGCTGTGGAGGCACTCCGGGGTGGTGCAGGAGGACACCAGGGACACCAGGAGGGGACCCGCACGATGGGGGGACAAAAAGGGACAAAAAGGGATAAAAAGGGACAAAAATGTGGTGGAGGTCGGGGACGGGGTTGGGGACATCTTTTGGAGGCATCTCGAGGAGGTTTTGGAGGCCAAAAGGTTGAGGAACCCATTGAAGAACCCGTTGGGGACATTTCTGGGACATCTCGAGGACGTTTTGGAGGCCATTTTGTTGAGGAACCTCTTGAGGAACCCATTGGGACATTTTTGGGGTCACAGGGACATTTTGTGCCATTTTGCGCCCATTTTGTGCCACCTAGGGTCCTTTTGGGGCCATTTTGTGCTATTTAGGGTCCTTTTATGCCAATTTTGTGCCACTTAGTGTCCTTTTGGGTCTACTTTGTGCCTTTTAGGGTCTTTTTGGGGGCAATCCTATATTATTTAGGATCCTTTTGGGGCCATTTTGTGCCCTTTTGGGTCATTTTGGGTCCCTTTTGTGCCATTTTGGTGCCATTTTATGGCATTTTGGGTCCTTTTGGGGCCATTTTATGCCATTTTTTTGCCGTTTTATGCCATTTTGGTGCCATTTTGTGCCTTTTAGGGTCCTTTTGAGACAATCCCATATTATTTAGGATCCTTTTGGGGCCATTTCATGTGTTTTAGGGTCCCTTTTGGGTCCATTTTGTGCCATTTTGATGCCATTTTGTGCCATTTTGGGTCCTTTTGGGGCCATTTATTGCCATTTAGGGTCATTTTGGGGCCACTTAGAGTCCTTTTGGGTCCACTTTGTGCCTTTTAGGGTCCTTTTGGGGCAATCCTATATTATTTAGGATCCTTTTGGGTCCCTTTTGTGCCACTTAGGGTCCTTTTGGGTCCCTTTTGGGTCCATTTAGTGCCATTTTGGGTTCTTTTATGGCCATTTTGTGCCATTTTAGTGCCATTTTGGTGCCATTTTGGGCCATTATGGTGCCATTTTTTGCCTTTTAGGGTCTTTTGGGGCAATCCCATATTATTTAGGACCCTTTTGGGGCCATTTCATGCCCTTTTGGGTCCATTTTGGGTCCATTTTGTGCCTTTTCGGGCCATTTTTTGCCATTTTTTGCCATTTTTTGCCATTTTAGTGCCGTTTTTTGACACTTATTTTTTTGGGGGGCCATTTCCCAATATTTAGGGTTTTTTGGGGTCTTTTGGGGCCGCACTCACCCTCCTGCAGGACGTCTCGGGCTCCCTCTGGGCCCTCAGGGCCAGGTTTAGGGGCATTTCGGCTCCTTTTGGGGCCGTTTTGGGCCCACTTAGGGGCCTTTTGGGGCCATTCTGGGGCCATTTTGGGGCCTTTTAGGGTCCTTTTGGGGTCTTTTGGGGCCTTTTAGGGTCCTTTTGGGTCCTTTTGGTTCATTTTGGGTCCATTTTATGCCATTTTGGTGCCATTTTGGGCCATTTTGTGCCTTTTAGGGTACTTTTGGGGTCATTTTGTGCCCTTTTGGGGTCATTTTGGGTCCCTTTTGTGCCATTTTGGTGCCATTTTATGGCATTTTGGGTCCTTTTGGGGCCATTTTATGCCATTTTTTTGCCTTTTTATGCCATTTTGGTGCCATTTTGTGCCTTTTAGGGTCCTTTTGGGGCAATCCCATATTATTTAGGATCCTTTTGGGGCCATTTTGTGTCTTTTAGAGTCCCTTTTGGGTCCATTTTGTGCCATTTTATGCCATTTTGTGCCATTTTGGGTCCTTTTGGGGCCATTTATTGCCATTTAGGGTCATTTTGGGGCCATTTTGTGTCCTTTTGGGTCCACTTTGTGCCTTTTAGGGTCCTTTTGGGGCAATCCCATATTATTTAGGATCCTTTTGGGGCCATTTAGTGCCACTTAGGGTCCTTTCGGGTCCTTTTGGGTCCATTTTGTGCCTTTTAGGGTCCTTTTGGGTCCTTTTGGTTCATTTTGGGTCCATTTTATGCCATTTTGGTGCCATTTTGGGCCATTTTGGTGCCGTTTTGTGCCTTTTAGGGTCCTTTTGGGGCAATCCCATATTATTTATGGTCCTTTTGGGGCCATTTCGTGCCATTTTAGTGCCATTTTGTGCCATTTAGGTCCATTTTGGGCCATTTTAGTGCCGTTTTTTGCCACTTTGGGTCCTTTTGGGGCCATTTTCCGATATTTAGGGTCTTTTCGGGGCAATCCCATATTATTTAGGATCCTTTTGGGGCCATTTTGTGCCTTTTTGGGTCCATTTTCTGCCATTTAGGGCAATTTTTTGCTTTTTTTTGCCATTTTTTGCCATTTTTTGCCATTTTAGGACCGTTTTTTGCCACTTATTTTTTTTTGGGGCCATTTCCCAATATTTAGGGTTTTTTTGGGGTCATTTTGGGGCCGCACTCACCCTCCTGCAGGACGTCTCGGGCTCCCTCGGGCTCCAGGGCCCGGTTCCGCACGCTCTCGGGGCCGGGCCTCGTTTTGGGGCATTTCGGCTCCTTTTGGGGCCGTTTTGGGGCCACTTAGGGGCCTTTTGGGGCCATTTTGGGGCCTTTTAGGGTCCTTTTGGTGCCATTTTTTGCCTTTTAGGGTCATTTTGGGGTCATTTTGTGCCCTTTTGGGTCATTTTGGGTCCCTTTTGTGCCATTTTGGTGCCATTTTATGGCATTTTGGGTCCTTTTGGGGCCATTTTATGCCATTTTTTTGCCGTTTTATGCCATTTTGGTGCCATTTTGTGCCTTTTAGGGTCCTTTTGAGACAATCCCATATTATTTAGGATCCTTTTGGGGCCATTTCATGTGTTTTAGGGTCCCTTTTGGGTCCATTTTGTGCCGTTTTGATGCCATTTTGTGCCATTTTGGGTCCTTTTGGGGCCATTTTTTGCCATTTAGGGTCATTTTGGGGCCATTTTGGGTCCTTTTGGGTCCATTTCGTGCCTTTTAGGGTCCTTTTGGGGCAATCCATTATTTAGGATCCTTTTGGGGCCATTTAGGGTCCTTTTGGGTCCCTTTTGGGTCCATTTTGTGCCATTTTAGTACCTTTTAGTGCCATTTTGGTGCCATTTGGGGCCATTTTGGTTGCATTTTGTGCCTTTTAGGGTCCTTTTGGGGCAATCCCATATTATTTGGGGTCCTTTTGGGTCCCTTTTGTGCCTTTTAGGATCCTTTTGGGGCCATTTTGTGCCATTTTGGTGCCATTTGGTGCCTTTTAGGGTCCTTTTGGGGCCATTTAGTGCCATTTAGGGTCGTTTTGGGGGCATTTTGTGCCATTTTGATGCCGTTTTGTGCCTTTTAGGGTCCTTTTGGGGCAATCCCATATTATTTAGGATCCTTTTGGGGCCATTTCGTGTCTTTTAGGGTCCCTTTTGGGTCCATTTTGTGCCATTTTGATGCCATTTGGTGCCTTTTAGGGTCCTTTTGGGGCCATTTAGTGCCATTTAGGGTCGTTTTGGGGACATTTTGTGCCATTTTGATGCCGTTTTGTGCCTTTTAGGGTCCTTTTGGGGCAATCCTATATTATTTAGGATCCTTTTGGGGCCATTTTGTGCCCTTTTGGATCATTTTGGGTCCATTTTATGCCATTTTGGTGCCATTTAGGGTCCTTTTGGGGCCATTTTCTGCCAGTTAGGGTCATTTTGGGGCCATTTTGGGTCCTTTTGGGGCCACTTTGTGCCTTTTAGGGTCTTTTTGGCGCAATCCCATATTATTTAGAATCCTTTTGGGGCCATTTTGTGTCTTTTAGAGTCCCTTTTGGGTCCATTTTGTGCCATTTTGGGTCCTTTTGGGGCCGTTTAGTGCCACTTAGGGTCATTTTGGGGCCATTTTCTGCCAGTTTGGGGCCATTTTTTGCCTTTTAGGGTCCTTTTGGGGCAATCCCATATTATTTAGGATCCTTTTGGGGCCATTTCGTGCCTTTTAGGGTCCTTTTGGGGCTACTTAGGGTCATTTTGGGTCCCTTTTGGGTCCATTTTGTGCCATTTTGGGTTCTTTTGGGGCCATTTAGTGCCATTTTGGGTCATTTTGTGTCCATTTTGGGTCCTTTTGGGGCCACTTAGGGTCCTTTTGGGGCCGTTTCCCGATATTTAGGGTCTTTTTGGGGCAATCCCATATTATTTAGGATCCTTTTGGGGCCATTTTGTGTCTTTTAGAGTCCCTTTTGGGTCCATTTTGTGCCTTTTTGGGCCATTTTGGGGCCATTTTGGGCCATTTTAGTGCCGTTTTTTGCCACTTAGGGTCCTTTTGGGGCCGTTTCCCGATATTTAGGGTCTTTTTGGGGCAATCCCATATTATTTAGGATCCTTTTTTGTGCCACTTAGGGTCCTTTTGGGTCCCTTTTGGGTCCATTTTGTGCCTTTTTGGGCCATTTTTTGCCATTTTTTTGCCATTTTGTGCCATTTTATGCCATTTTAGTGCCGTTTTTTGCCATTTAGGGTCCTTTTGGTGCCATTTTTTGACTTTTAGGGACCTTTTGGGAAAATCCCATATTATTTAGGATCCTTTTGGGGCCATTTTGTGTCTTTTAGAGTCCCTTTTGGGTCCATTTTGTGCCATTTTGGGTCCTTTTGGGGCCGTTTAGTGCCACTTAGGGTCATTTTGGGGCTACTTAGGGTCCTTTTGGGTCCATTTAGTGCCATTTTGGGTTCTTTTATGGCCATTTTGTGCCATTTTCGTGCCATTTTGGTGCTTTTTTGAGCCATTTTGGGCCATTTTGGTGCCATTTTGTGCCTTTTAGGGTCTTTTGGGGCAATCCCATATTATTTAGGATCCTTTTTGTGCCACTTAGGGTCCTTTTGGGTCCCTTTTGGGTCCATTTTGTGCCTTTTTGGGCCATTTTTTGCCATTTTTTGCCATTTTATGCCATTTTTTGCCATTTTCGCGCCATTTTTTGCCACTTAGGGTCCTTTTGGATCATTTAGGGTCTTTTAGGGTCCTTTTGGGAAAATCCCATATTATTTAGGATCCTTTTGGGGCCATTTCGTGTCTTTTAGGGTCCCTTTTGGGTCCATTTTGTGCCTTTTCGGGCCATTTTTTGCCATTTTATGCCATTTTAGTGCCGTTTTTTGCCACTTAGGATCCTTTTGGGGCCGTTTCCACATTTTAGGGTCTTTTTGGGGCAATCCTATATTATTTAGGATCCTTTTGGGGCCATTTAGTGCCATTTTAGTGCCATTTTGGGCCATTTTGGGCCATTTTTTGCCATTTTATGCCATTTTTTGCCATTTTATGCCATTTTAGTGCCGTTTTTTGCCACTTATTTTTTTTTGGGGCCATTTCCCAAAATTTAGGTTTTTTTTGGGGGGTCTTTTTGGGGCCGCACTCACCCTCCTGCAGGACGTCCCGGGCTCCCTCTGGCTCCAGGGCCCGGTTCCGCACGCTCTCGGGGCCGGGCCTCGTTTTGGGGCATTTCGGCTCCTTTCGGGGCCGTTTTGGGGCCACTTAGGGGCCTTTTGGGGCCATTTTGGTGCCATTTTTTGCCTTTTAGGGTCCTTTTGGGGTCTTTTTGTGCCTTTTAGGGTCCTTTTGGGTCCTTTTGGTTCATTTTGGGTCCCTTTTGTGCCATTTTGGTGCCATTTTATGGCATTTTGGGTCCTTTTGGGGCCATTTTATGCCATTTTTTTGCCGTTTTATGCCATTTTGGTGTCATTTTGTGCCTTTTAGGGTCCTTTTGGGGCAATCCTATATTATTTAGGATCCTTTTGGGGCCATTTTGTGCCCTTTTGGATCATTTTGGGTCCATTTTATGCCATTTTGGTGCCATTTTGGGTCCTTTTGGGGCCATTTATTGCCATTTAGGGTCATTTTGGGGCCATTTTGGGCCATTTTGGTGCCATTTTGTGCCTTTTAGGGTCCTTTTGGGGCAAATCTATATTATTTAGGACCCTTTTGGGTCCATTTCATGCCCTTTTGGGTCCATTTTGTGCCATTTTGGGCCATTTTTTTGCCATTTTATGCCATTTTAGTACCATTTTTTGCCACTTCGGTCCCTTTGGGGCCGTTTCCCTTATTTAGGGTCTTTTTGGGGCAATCCCATATTATTTAGGATCCTTTTGAGGCCATTTTGTGCCTTTTAGGGTCCCTTTTGGGTCCATTTTGTGCCTTTTTGAGCCATTTTTTGCCATTTTTTGCCATTTTTTGCCATTTTAGTGCCGTTTTTTGACACTTATTTTTTTTTGGGATCATTTAGGGTTTTTTTGGGGTCATTTTGGGGCCGCACTCACCCTCCTGCAGGACGTCGCGGGCTCCCTCAGGCTCCAGGGCCATGTTGGCCAGGGCTCTGGCCGCCCGGTTCCGCACGCTCTCGGGGCCGGGCCCCCCCAGCAGGGCCACTGCAGGGGGCGGGGCCAAAGTCAGGGGGGCGGGGCCAAAGGGGGCGTGGCCAAGGGGGGCGTGGGCCAATGGGAGAGGGGTTAGAGGGGAAGGGGGCGGGGTTTAGGGGGAAGGGGCGGGGTTTAAGGGGAAGGGGGCGGGGTTTAGGGGGAAGGGGCGTGGCCAAGGGGGGCATGGCGAACGGGGGAGCGGGGTTAAGGGGAAGGGGCGGGGTTTAAGGGAAGGGGGCGGGGTTTAGGCGGGAGGGGGCGGGGTTTAGGGGGAGGGGGCGTGGCCAAGGGGGGCTTGGGCCAATGGGAGTGGGGTTAGAGGGAAGGGGGCGGGGTTTAGGGGAAGGGGGCGGGGTTTAGGGGGAAGGGGGCGGGGCCAAAGGGGGTGTGGGCCAATGGGAGCAGGGTTTGAGGGGGAGGGGGCGGGGCTAAGGGGAAGGGGGTGGGTTTAGGGGGGAGGGGGCGTGGCCAAGGGGGCGTGGGCCAATGGGAGTGGGGTTAGAGGGAAGGGGGCGGGGTTTAGGGGAAAGGGGGCGGGGTTTAGGGGGAAGGGGGCGGGGCCAAGGGGGTGTGGGCCAATGGGAGCAGGGTTTGAGGGGGAGGGGGCGGGGCTAAGGGGAAGGGGGTGGGTTTAGGGGGGAGGGGGCGTGGCCAAGGGGGCGTGGGCCAATGGGAGTGGGGTTAAGGGGGAAGGGGGCGGGGTTTAGGGGGAAAGGGGGCGGGGTTTAGGGGGAAGGGGGCGGGGCCAAGGGGGTGTGGGCCAATGGGAGCAGGGTTTGAGGGGGAGGGGGCGGGGCTAAGGGGAAGGGGGTGGGTTTAGGGGGGAGGGTGGCGTGGCCAAGGGGGCGTGGGCCAATGGGAGTGGGGTTAGAGGGAAGGGGGCGGGGTTTAGGGGAAGGGGGCGGGGTTTAGGGGAAGGGGGCGGAGCCAATGGGAGCGGGGTTTAAGGGGGACCCCCCCAGCTCCCCACTACCCCCAATTTCCCCATTAACCCCTTTAAGACCCCCCAAACCCCCCCAAACCCCCCCAAGCCCCCCAATGTCCCCTCAACGACCCCCCCAACCCCCTATTTCCCCCCAAACCCCCCCAATTCCCCCCCAACTCCTTTTACCTCCTGAACCCCCGAAATCCCCCAACCTCTCAAATATCCCCTCAGGACCTCCTAGCTCCTCAATCTCCTCAAAACCTCCGAACTCCCTAAACCTCCTAATAATCCCTTTAGACCCCCCCAAATCCTCCTCATTAACCCCTCTAGGACCCCCCCCACCCCCCTATTCCCCTCCAACCCCGATACCCCCCAGCCCCCCAATCCCCCAACTCCCCTTCCACCCCCCCCACCCTCCCAATATCCCCTTAAGGACCCCCCCAGCCCCCTATTTACCCCCTAAACCCCCCCAATATCCCCTTTAAGACCCCCCAAACCCCCTATTAATCCCTTTATACCCCCCAAACTCCCTTTTATGCCCCCAAAATCCCAATTTCCCCCAACCCTCCTAATAACCCCTTTAAGACCCCCACCTCCAAATTCCCCCCCCCCAAAACCTCCCAATTCGCCCCCAATTCCCCAATAAACTCCATTAAGACCCCCCATTCCCCCCCAAACTCCCTTTTAACCCCCCAAATCCCCCTATTACCCCGCAATTGCCCCCCAACCCCCCCAAACCCCCTTTATACCCCCCCAACCTCCCCCCAAACCCCCTTTTAGCCCCCCAATCTCCCCCCAACTCCCCCAATTCCCCCCCAACCCCCCCAATATCCCCTCTACGACCCCCCCACCCCCCTATTTCCCCCCAAACGCCCCCCAATTCCCCCAATAACCCCTCTAAGACCCCCCAATTCCCCGCCAATCCCCCCCAAGACCCCAAATAACCCTTTATACCCCCAAAGCCCCCCCAAACCCCCTTTTACCCCTCAACCCCCCCCAACCCCCTCATTTTCCCCCAAAGCCCCCTTTATCCCCCCCAATTCCCCTCAACCCCCCCAAAACCCCCCTTTAATACCCCCCCACCCCCCCATTTCCCCCCTTTCCCCCTCTCACCGAGCCGCGGCACCCCCCCGAGGCTCCGGGCCTGCCTCCTGCACCCGGGCTCCGTGCAGAGATTCCCCAGGACGCTGAGGGCCAGGCCCAGGCTCCTTCCCCCCCCCCCCCCCACCCCCAAATTCTTGGAGGGGGGGGTCCCGGAGGAGCTCCAGGAGGGGCCCCAACCCCCCCGGGCCCTGAACCCCTCGGCCCCGGCCCGGCTGCGGCTGTGGAGGCTCCGCAGGGACCTCAAGGCCCGGCCTAGGCCCGGCTCGGCCCCGCTCCTCAAAGCCTCCACGCACCAGGCCAGGGGCTCCGCCATGATGGGGGGGGACGGGGAGAAGGGGAAAGGGGGCGCGGGGGGGGCTGGGAGTTGTAGTTCCGGGCCCCATTGGGCTCCATTATAACGTGGGTTAAAAGACTACAAGTCCCATGAGGCTTTGCGGCGCTGGGGAGGCTCTGGGGGAAGAAGCGGAAGGGAAGGCCGCGGAGCCGCAAGGGGTGATGGGAGTTGTAGTTCGGACTCCCATAGGCTTCCATTATAAAGGGGGGTTAAAGGACTACAAGTCCCATGAGGCTTTGCGGTGCTCATAGGGACTGGAGGGGAAGAAGGGGAAAGGAAGGGCCTGAGGGCGCAAGGGATGATGGGAGTTGTAGTTCCGGGCCCCATAGGGGTTAATGGAGTAGAGGGGGGAATGGACTACAAGTCCCATGAGGCTTTGCGGCTCCAGGGAGGCCAATTAGGGAAGGAGGGAAAGGAAGGCCTGGAGGCGCAAGGGATGATGGGAGTTGTAGTTCTGGGGCCTATTGGGCTCCATTATAAAGTGGGGTTAAAAGACTACAAGTCCCATGAGGCTTTGCGGCGCCGGGGAGGCTCTGGGGGAAGAAGCGGAAGGGAAGGCCGCGGAGCCGCAAGGGTGATGGGAGTTGTAGTTCGGACTCCCATAGGCTTCCATTATAAAGGGGGGTTAAAGGACTACAAGTCCCATGAGGCTTTGCGGTGCTCATAGGGACTGGAGGGGAAGAAGGGGAAAGGAAGGGCCTGAGGGCGCAAGGGATGATGGGAGTTGTAGTTCCGGGCCCCATAGGGGTTAATGGAGTAGAGGGGGGAATGGACTACAAGTCCCATGAGGCTTTGCGGCTCCAGGGAGGCCAATTAGGGAAGGAGGGGAAAGGAAGGCCTGGAGGCGCAAGGGATGATGGGAGTTGTAGTTCTGGGGCCTATTGGGCTCCATTATAAAGTGGGGTTAAAAGACTACAAGTCCCATGAGGCTTTGCGGCGCCGGGGAGGCTCTGGGGAAGAAGCGGAAGGGAAGGCCGCGGAGCCGCAAAGGGGTGATGGGAGTTGTAGTTCGGACTCCCATTGGGCTCCATTATAAAGGGGGGTTAAAGGACTACAAGTCCCATGAGGCTTGCGGCGCTTATAGGGACTGGAGGGGAAGAAGCGGAAGGGAAGGCCGCAGAGGCGCAAGGGGTGATGGGAGGTGTAGTTCCGGCCCCATAGGGGTTAATGGAGTAGAGGGGGGACTGGACTACAAGTCCCATGAGCTTTGCGGCTCCAGGGAGGCCGATTGAGGAAGGAGGGGAAAGGAAGGCCCTGAGGGCGCAGGGGGTGATGGGAGTTGTAGTTCTGGGTCCCATTGGGCTCCATTATAAAAAGGGGGGGAAGAACTACAAGTCCCATGAGGCTTGCGGCGCCTATGGGGCAGGGGTCCCCCTATAGGGCCTCTATGGGGCACTAGGCCCAGATCTATGGGGCAGGGACCCCCCTATGGGGCCCTATGGGGTCTCTATGGGGCTATGGGGCCGGATCTATGGGGCAGAGTCCCCCCTATAGGGCCCTAGCCCCCAATCTATGGGGCAGGGACCCCCTATAGGGCCTCTATGGGTCCCCAGCCCCCAATCTATGGGGCAGAGCCCCCCTATAGGGCCCCAGCCCCCAATCTATGGGGCCCCAGGACCCAATCTATGGGGCAGAGACCCCCCTATGGGGTCCCTATGGGGTCTCTATGGGGCTCTAGGACTGGATCTATGGGGCAGAGTCCCCTCCTATAGGGCCCCAGCCCCAATCTATGGGGCAGAAACTCCCTATAGGGCCTCTATGGGGCTCTAGGGCCAGATCTATGGGGCAGGGTCCCCCCTATAGGGCCTCTATGGGGCCCCAGCCCCCAATCTATGGGGCAGAGACACCCCTATGGGGCCCTATGGGGTCCCTATGGGGCTCCAGGACCAAATCTATGGGGCAGAGACCCCTATAGGTCTTCAGACCCCAATCTATGGGGCACTAGGACAGGATCTATGGGGCAGGGTCCCCTATAGGGCCTCTATGGGGCACTAGGCCCAGATCTATGGGGCAGAGCCCCCCCTATAGGGTCTCTATGGGGTCTCTATGGGGCCCCAGCCCCCAATCTATGGGGCACTAGGTCAGATCTATGGGGCTGGGACCCCCTATGGGGTCCCTATGGGGTCCCTATGGGCTATGGGGCCGGATCTATGGGGCAGGGACCCCCCTATAGGGCCCCAGCCCCAATCTATGGGGCAGGGACCCCCTATGGGACCTCTATGGGGCTCCAGGACCCAATCTATGGGGCAGAGCCCCCCCTATAGGGCCCCAAGCCCCAATCTATGGGGCCCCAGCCCCCAATCTATGGGGCAGGGACCCCCCCTATAGGCCCCAGCCCCCAATCTATGGGGCAGGGACCCCCCTATAGGGCCCCAGCCCCCAATCTATGGGGCAGGGACCCCCCTATAGGGCCCCAGCCCCCAATCTATGGGGCAGGGACCCCCCTATAGGCCCCAGCCCCCAATCTATGGGGCAGGAGCCCCCCTATAGGCCCCCAGCCCCCAATCTATGGGGCAGGGACCCCCCTATAGGGCCCCCGCTCTCCCCGCCCCACCCCCTCGCCGGGGTCACCGGGGCCACTTGGGGGGCAGCCGAGCGTGCCCATGGGGGGGGGGGGGGGCGGTATGGGCCAGCCCCACAGCTCCGCCCCACGGCCGCCCTATATCAGTGGGGCGGGGGCTGTGGGGCAGGGGTTGGGGGGCGATGGCCGCTGTGGGGCCGGGGACTTGGGGGTCATCGGCGGCTACTTCGCCCTCGTCCTCGCCGTGGGGCTGTGGGTAAGGGGGCGGCGGGACCCATAAGTGTGGGGCGGGACCCATAAGTTGGGGGGCAGGACCCATAAGTGGCCCTATGGGACCCATAAGTGGGGTTATGGGACCCATAAGTGGGGGCAGGACCCATAAGTGGGGGGTGGGACCCATAAGTTGGGGGGCAGGACCCATAAGTGGGGCTGTGGGACCCATAAGTGGGGCTACGGGACCCATAAGTTGGGGGGCGGGACCCATAAGTGGGGGGTGGGACCCATAAGTGTGGGGCGGGACCCATAAGTGGCCCTATGGGACCCATAAGTGGGGTTATGGGGCCCATAAGTGGGGCTACGGGACCCATAAGTTGGGGGGCGGGACCCATAAGTTGGGGGGCAGGACCCATAAGTGGGGCTGTGGGGCTGGTGGGACCCATAAGTGGGGCCTTGGGACCCATAGTAGGGGGCAGGACCCATAAGTGGGGTTATGGGACCCATAAGTGGGGCTGTGGGGGCCCATAAGTGGGGCCTCGGGACCCATAAGTGACCCTATGGGACCCATAAGTGGGGCCTTGGGACCCATAAGTTGGGGGCAGGACCCATAAGTGGGGCTGTGGGGCTGGTGGGACCCATAAGTTGGGGGGCGGGACCCATAAGTGGGGGGCGGGACCCATAAGTGACCCTATGGGACCCCCAAGTGCCCCCAGCCCCACAAGTGCCCCCCCAGCCCCATAACCACCCCCTGCCCCATAAGTATCCCCTGCCCATAAGTGCCCCCCCCGCCCACAAGTGTCCCTCCTGCCCCATAAGTGCCCCCCCTGCCCCATAACCACCCCCCAGCCCCATAAGTGCCCCCCCTGCCCCATAACCACCCCCTGCCCCATAAGTGCCCCCCAGCCCCATAACTGCCCCATAAGTGCCCCCCAGCCCCATAACTGCCCCATAAGTGCCCCCCCAGCCCCACAAGTGTCCCTCCTGCCCCATAAGTGCCCCCCAAGTGCCCCCCCATCCCCATAAGTGCCCCCCTGCCCCATAACCACCCCCCAGCCCCATAAGTGCCCCCCTGCCCCATAAGTGCCCCCCAAGTACCCCCCTGCCCCATAACCACCTCCCAGCCCCATAAGCACCCCCCAGCCCCATAAGTGAACCCCCTCTGCCCCATAACCACCACCCTGCCCCATAACCACCCCCCCTGCCCCACAAGTGCCCCCCCCCCCTTTGTTCGCCCCCTGCCCGGGGGGAGGGGCGGGTTAATCATTACTGGGGGCACTGGGAGCACTGGGGCCCCGCACTGGGACAGACTGGGGTTAGGCCGGGCATACTGGGCCGTACTGGGCCATACTGGGGCTGAACTGGGCCATACTGGGCCATACTGGGGCTGTACTGGGCCATACTGGTGCCATACTGGGCCATACTGGGCTGTACTGGGCCATACTGGTGCCATACTGGGCTGTACTGGGCCATGTTGGTGCCATACTGGTCCGTACTGGTCCATACTGGTGCCATACTGGTCCATACTGGGCTGTACTGGGCCATATGGGGCCGTACTGGGCTGTACTGGGGCCGTACTGGGCCATACTGGGCCATACTGGTGCCATACTGGGCCATACTGGGCCATACTGGGCCATACTGGGGCTGTACTGGGCCATACTGGTGCCATACTGGGCCATACTGGGCCATACTGGGCCGTACTGGGCCATACTGGGCCATACTGGTGCCATACTGGGCTGTACTGAGCCGTACTGGGCTGTACTGGGCTGTACTGGGCCATATTGGGGCTGTACTGGGCCATACTGGGGCTGTACTGGTGCCATTCTGGTCCATACTGGGCCATACTGGGGCTGTACTGGGCCATACTGGGGCTGTACTGGTGCCATTCTCGTCCATACTGGGCTATACTGGGCCATACTTGTGCCATACTGGTCCATACCCGGGCTGTACTGGGCCATACTGGTCCATACTGGGCTGTACTGGTCCATACTGGGCCATACTGGGCTGTACTGGGCCATACTGGGCCTGTACTGGGCCATACTGGGCCGTACTGGTGCCATACTGGGCCATACTGGGCCATACTGGGCTGTACTGGGCCATATTGGTGCCAAACTGGTGTCATACTGGGCTGTACTGGTGCCATACTGGGCCATACTGGCTGTACTGGGCCATGTTGGTGCCATACTGGTGCCATACTGGGCCATACTGGGCCATACTGGGCCATACTGGGGCCAAACTGGTCCATACTGGGCCATACTTGTGCCATACTGGTCCATACCGGGGCTCTACTGGGCCATACTGGGCCAAACTGGTCCATACTGGCCTGTACTGGTCCATACCAGTCTGTACTGGTCCTGTACTGGTCCATACTGGTCTGTACTGGCCCTGTACTGGTCCATACTGGTCCATACAGTCTGAACTGGTCCCGTACTGGTCTGTACTGGTCCTGTAATGGTCTGGACTGGTCCTGTACTGGTCCATACTGGTCCGTACTGGCCCTGTAACAGCCCATACTGGTCCTGTACTGGTCCGGACTGGTCTGTACCAGATCAAACTGGTCCTGTACCAGTCTGTACTGGTCTGTACTGGTTTGTACTGGTCCGTACTGATCCTGTATGGCTATGGTCTGTACTGGTCCTGTACTGGTCTGTACTGGTCTGTACTGCCTGTACTGGTCCATACTGGTCTGTACTGGTCCGTACTGGTCCTGTACCGGTCCATACTGGTCCATACTGGTCCTGTACTGGTCTGTACTGGTCCTGTACCAATCCATACCAGACTGTACTGGTCCATACTGGTCCTGTACCAGTAAGTACTGGTCCTGTACTGGTTTGTACTGGTCCTGGACTGATCCTATAACAGTCTATACTGGTCCTGTACTGGTCCATACTGGTCTGTACTGGTCCATACTGGTCCTGTACTGGTCCTTACTGGTCTGTACCAGTCCTGTACCAATCTATACCAGTCTGTACTGGTCCGTACTGGTCCTGTACCGGTCCATACTGGTCCTGTATTGGTCCATACTGGTCGTGTACTGGTCCTTACTGGTCTGTATTGGTCCTGTACCAATCCATACCAGTCTGTACTGGTCCTATACTGGTCCTGTACTGGTCTGTACTGGTCCATACCAGTCCGTATGGGTCCGTACTGGTCTGTACTGGTCCTTACTGGTCTATACTGGTGCCCCCAGTCCCTGCGGCGCGGTTCCCGCAGCTCCGTCTCCGGGTTCTTCCTGGCCGGGCAGCGAATGGGCTGGGGCAGCGTGAGTGAATTGGGGCGAAAAAACGGCGATTTTGGGACTTTGGGGGCGGGAGGGGGTTGGGGGGGATTTGGGGGGGGAAATTTGGGGAAAAAATGGGGGATTTGGGTGATTTTGGGGGATTTAGGGGAATTTGGGGGATTTTGGGGGAAAATTGGGGGATTTGGGGAAAAAATTGGGGGATTTGGGGGATTTGGGGGAAAATTGGGGGATTTGGGGGAATCTGGGGAGATTTGGGGATTTTGGGGGGATTTGGGGGGAATTTGGGGGATTTTGGGGAATTTGGGGGATTTGGGGAAAAAATTGGGGGATTTGGGGGATTTGGGGGAAAATTGGGGGATTTGGGGGAATCTGGGGAGATTTGGGGGATTTTGGGGGGATTTGGGGGGAATTGGGGGAAAATGGGGATTTGGGGATTTGGGGGGGATTTGGGGGAATTTGGGGGAGATTGGGGGGATTTGGGGGAAAAAATGGGGATTTAGGGGAATTTTGGGGACATTTGGGGGATTTGGGGGATTTGAGGGATTTTGGGGGAATGGGGGGGAATTTTAGGGGATTTTGGGGGGATTTGGGGGATATTTGGGGGAAAATTGGGGGGAATTGGGGGATTGGGGGGATTTGGGGGGAATTTGGGGGATTTGGGGATTTGGGGGATTTGGGGGAATTTTGGGGGGTTTTGGGGGGATTTGGGGGGATTTTGGGGGATTTTGGGGGAAATTTTGGGGATTTGGAGGGGATTTAGGGGAAAAATGGGGATTTGGGGGTGATTGGGGGGATTTGGGGGATTTTGGGGGGATTTGGGGGGATTTGGGGAGTTTTGGGGAGTTTGGGGAAGATTGGAGGGATTTGGGGGATTTGGGGATTTGAGGGATTTTGGGGGATTGGGGGGATTTGGGAGGGAATTGGGGGATTTGGGGGGATTTTGGTGGATTTTGGGGGAGATTTGGGGGATTTGGGGAAAATGGGGGATTTGGGGGAATTTTGGGGGGTTTGGGGGGATTTGGGGGCATTTGGGGGAAAATTGGGGGTTTTGGGGAAAATGGGGGATTTGGGGGCATTTTGGGGGAATTTTGGGGGATTTTGGGGGGATTTAGGGGAAAAATGGGGATTTGGGGTGATTGGGGGATTTGGGGGATTTTGGGGGGATTTGTGGGGATTTGGGGAGTTTTGGGGAGTTTGGGGAAGATTGGAGGGATTTGGGGGATTTGGGATTGAGGGATTTTGGAGGGATTTGGGGGGATTTGGAGGGAATTGGGGGATTTGGGGGGATTTTGGTGGATTTTGGGGAGAATTTGGGGAAATGGGGATTTGGGGGCATTATGGGGGGAAATTGGGGGATTTTTGGGGGATTTGGGGGGAGTTTGGGGGAGATGGGAGGATTGGGGGAATAGGGGATTGGGGCATTTTGGGGCAATTGGGGGAATTTGGGGAATTTGGGGTGGGTTTGGGGTCTGTTTATGGGGCGGTTTGGGGGCATTTGGGGCCCATTTCGGGTCCGTATGGGCCCATTTGGGGTATTTGTGTTTTGGGGTGTTTTGGGGTGATTTGGGTTTTTTGGGGTGTTTTGTTTTTTTGGGGGTGATTTGGGTTTTTTGGGTGGATTTTGTTTTTTTTTTCTGATTTTGTTTTTTTTGGGTGATTTTTTTTTTTTTTTTTGTGGTGATTTTGTTTTTTTTGGGGTGATTTGGGTTTTGGGGGGTGATTTTGGTTTTTTGGGGGTGAATTTTGGTTTTGGGGATGATTTGGGTTTTTGGGGTTGATTTGGGTTTTTTTGGGGGGTGATTTTGTTTTTTTGGGGGGTGATTTGGGTTTTTTGGGGGTGATTTTGTTTTTTTTGGGGGGTGATTTGTTTTTTTTTTGGGGGTGATTTGGGTTTTTTGGGTAATTTTGTTTTCTTTTGGGGTGATTTGGGTTTTTGGGGGTGATTTTGTTTTTTTGGGGGGTGATTTGTGTTTTTTTGGGGTGATTTCTTTTTTGGGGGGGTGATTTGTTTTTTTAGGGTGATTTGTTTTTTTGGGGGGGGTGATTTTGTTTTTTTGGGGGTGATTTGTTTTTTTTTTTGGGTGATTTGGGTTTTTTGGGGTGATTTGTTTTTTTGGGGGGTGATTTTGTTTTTTTGGGGTGATTTGGTTTTTTTTGGGGTGAATTTGTTTTTTTGGGTGATTTTGTTTTCTTTTTTTGGGGGTGATTTGGGTTTCTGGGGGTGATTTGGGTTTTTTGGGATGATTTTGTTTTTTGGGGGGGTGATTTTGTTTTTTTTTGGGGTGTTTTTTGGGGTGATTTTGTTTTTTTGGGGGGTGATTTTGTTTTTTTTTGGGGTGTTTTTTGGGGGCGATTTTGTTTTTTGGGGGGTGATTTTGGTTTTTTGGGGTGATTTTGTTTTTTTGGGTGATTTTGGTTTTTTTGGTGTGATTTGTTTTTTTTTGGGTGTTTTTTGGGGTGATTTTGTGTTTTTTTGGGGGTGATTTGGTTTTTTTGGGGGGTGATTTGTTTTTTTTTTTTTTTTTGGGGGGTGATTTTTTTTTTTGGAGTGATTTTGTTTTTTTTGGGGGGGTGACTTGGGTTTTTTGGGGTGATTTGGGGGATTTTGGGGTGATTTTGGGTGTTTTTGGGGGTTATTTTTGCTTTTGGGGGGGTGATTTTGGGTGTTTTTTGGGTTGATTTTGGGTTTTTTTGGGTTGATTTTGTTTTTTTTGGGGGGGTTGATTTTGTTTTTTTTTGGGTTGATTTTTGGGGTGATTTTGTGTTTTTTTGGGGTGATTTTGGTTTTTTCGTTTTTTTGGGGGTGATTTTTTTTTTTTTGGTTGATTTTGGGTTTTTTGGGGTGATTTTGGTTTTTTTGGGTTGATTTTGTTTTTTTGGGGGGTGATTTGGGTTTTTGGGGGTGATTTTGTTTTTTTTGGTGTGATTTGCTTTTTTGGGGGGTGATTTTGTTTTTTTTGGGGTTGATTTTGTTTTTTTTGGGGGGGGTGATTTTGTTTTTTGGGGGGGTGTTTTTTGGGGTGATTTTGGGTTTTTTTGGGGGGTGATTTGTTTTTTTGGGTTGATTTTGTTTTTTTTGGGGGGTGATTTTGTTTATTTTTTGGGGGGGTGATTTTTTTTTGGGGGGGTGATTTTGGTTTTTTTGGGGGGTGATTTGGTTTTTTGGGGGGTGTTTTTGGGGTGATTTTGGGTTTTTGGGGGTTGATTTTGTTTTTTTTTTTGGTTGATTTTGGTTTTTTTTGGGTTGATTTTATTTTTTTTGGGGGTGATTTGTTTTTTTGTGTGTGATTTTGTTTTTTTTGGGGTGATTTTGTTTTTTTGGGGGTTGATTTTTGGGGTGATTTTGTTTTTTTGGGGGGTGATTTTGGTTTTGGGGGTTTTTTTTTTGGTTGATTTTTTTTTTTTTGGTTGATTTTGGGTTTTTTTGGGGGGGTGATTTGGGTTTTTTTGGGGTGATTTTGTTTTTTTGGGTTGATTTTTTTTGGGGTGATTTTGTTTTTTTGGGGTAATTTTGGGGTGATTTTGTTTTTTTTGGGGGTGATTTTGGTATTTTTGGGTGATTTGGGTTTTTTGGGTGTTTTTTGGGGTGATTTGGGTTTTTGGGGTGATTTTGTTTTTTGGGGGGTGATTTTGTTTGTTTTTTTGGGTTGATTTTTTTTTGGTGATTTTGTTTTTTTTGGGGTAATTTTGGGGTGATTTTGTTTTTTTTTTTGGGGGGTGATTTGGGTTTTTTTGGGGTGATTTTGTTTGTTTTTTTGGGTTGATTTTGGTTTTTTTGGGGTGTTTTTTGGGGTGATTTCGGGTATTTTTGGGTGCGTTCCCAGGTGGGGGCCTCTCTCTTCGCCTCCAACATCGGCTCCGGGCACTTTGTGGGGCTGGCGGGGACGGGGGCGGCCTCGGGGCTGGCGGTGGCGGCCTTCGAGTGGCACGTGAGGGGCTGCCCCATAGATCCTGCCCCATAGATCCCGCCCCATAGATCCTGCCCCATAGATCCTGCCCCATAGATCCTGCCCCATAGACCCTGCCCCATAGATCCCGCCCCATAGATCCTGCCCCATAGACCCTGCCCCATAGGTCCTGCCCCATAGATCCCCCCTGCCCCATAGATCCTGCCCCATCGATCCTGCCCCATAGATCCTGCCCCATAGATCCGGCCCCATAGATCCTACCCCATAGATCCCGCCCCATAGATCCCGCCCCATAGATCCTGCCCCATAGACCCTGCCCCATAGACCCTGCCCCATAGATCCTGCCCTATAGATCCTGCCCCATAGATCCTGCCCCATAGATCCTGCCCCATAGATCCCCCCTGCCCCATAGTCCCTGCCCCATAGATCCTGCCCCATAGATCCCCCCTGCCCCATAGATCCTGCCCCATAGATCCTGACCCATAGACCCTGCCCCATAGATCCTGCCCCATAGACCCTGCCCCATAGATCCTTCCTGCCCCATAGATCCTGCCCCATAGATCCCGCCCCATAGATCCTGCCCCATAGATCCTGCCCCATAGACCCTGCCCCATAGATCCTGCCCCATAGATCCCCCCTGCCCCATAGATCCTGCCCCATAGATCCCGCCCCATAGATCCCGCCCCATAGATCCTGCCCCATAGATCCTGCCCTATAGATCCCGCCCCATAGATCCTGCCCCATAGATCCCGCCCCATAGATCCCCCTGCCCCATAGACCCTGCCCCATAGATCCTGCCCCATAGATCCCCCTGCCCCATAGATCCCGCCTCATAGATCCTGCCCCATAGACCCTGCCCCATAGATCCCCGCCCCATAGATCCTGCCCCATAGATCCTGCCCCATAGATCCTGCCCCATAGATCCCACCCCATAGATCATTCCTGCCCCATAGATCCTGCCCCATAGATCCCGCCCCATAGATCCTGCCCCATAGATCCCGCCCCATAGATCCCGCCCCATAGATCCTGCCCCATAGATCCTGACCCATAGATCCTGCCCCATAGATCCCCCCTGCCCCATAGATCCTGCCCCATAGATCCCGCCCCATAGATCCCGCCCCATAGACCCTGCCCCATAGATCCCCGCCCCATAGACCCTGCCCCATAGACCCTGCCCCATAGATCCCGCCCCATAGATCCCGCCCCATAGATCCTGCCCCATAGATCCTGCCCCATAGACCCTGCCCCATAGATCCTGCCCCATAGATCCCCCCTGCCCCATAGATCCTGCCCCATAGACCCTGCCCCATAGATCCTGCCCCATAGATCCCACCCCATAGATCCTGCCCCATAGACCCTGCCCCATAGATCCTTCCTGCCCCATAGATCCTGCCCCATAGATTCTGCCCCATAGATCCTGCCCCATAGATCCTGCCCCATAGATCCCCCCTGCCCCATAGATCCTGCCCCATAGATCCTTCCTGCCCCATAGATCCTGCCCCATAGACCCTGCCCCATAGATCCTGCCCCATAGATCCCCCCTGCCCCATAGCTCCTGCCCCATAGATCCTGCCCCATAGATCCTGCCCCATAGCTCCTGCCCCATAGATCCTGCCCCATAGATCCTGCCCCATCGATCCTGCCCCATAGACCCTGCC
The DNA here is from genome assembly GCF_047663525.1 of Anas platyrhynchos. Taxonomy (NCBI): domain Eukaryota; kingdom Metazoa; phylum Chordata; class Aves; order Anseriformes; family Anatidae; genus Anas; species Anas platyrhynchos. Next base: position 5,849,477 of record NC_092616.1, on the reverse strand, counting down.
CCATAGATCCTGCCCCATAGATCCTGCCCCATAGACCCTGCCCCATAGATCCTTCCTGCCCCATAGATCCTGCCCCATAGACCCTGCCCCATAGATCCTTCCTGCCCCATAGATCCTGCCCCATAGATCCCGCCCCATAGATCCTGCCCCATAGATCCTGCCCCATAGACCCTGCCCCATAGATCCTGCCCCATAGATCCCCCCTGCCCCATAGATCCTGCCCCATAGCTCCTGCCCCATAGATCCTGCCCCATAGATCCCGCCCCATAGATCCTGCCCGATAGATCCCGCCCCATAGATCCTTACCCATAGACCCTGCCCCATAGATCCTGCCCCATAGATACCGCCCCATAGACCCTGCCCCATAGATCCTGCCCCATAGATCCCCCCTGCCCCATAGATCCTGCCCCATAGATCCTGCCCCATAGATCCTGCCCCATAGATCCCCCCTGCCCCATAGATCCTGCCCCATAGATCCTGCCCCATAGATCCCGCCCCATAGATCCTGCCCCATAGATCCTGCCCCATAGATCCTGCCCCATAGATCCTGCCCCATAGATCCCGCCCCATAGATCCTGCCCCATAGATCCTGCCCCATAGATCCTGCCCCATAGATCCTGCCCCATAGATCCCTCTCCCCCCAGGCCATGTTCGTGGTGCTGTTGCTGGGTTGGGTTTTCGGCCCCATTTACCTGCGGGCGGGGGTGAGTGATGACGTCATCATGACGTCACCGGGACGCCACGGGGGTGGGCGGGGCCGCTCCCAGCCCGCCCAGTCCCCTCCCAGTATAAACCAGTATAAACCAGTATAAACCAGTATAAACCAGTAGGAACCAGTCCATTTCCAATCCCTCCCAGTGCTCCCAGTCCCTCCCATACTGGTCCCAGTCCCCCCCCAGTCCCCTCCCAGTCCCTGCCAGTATAAACCAGTGCATCCCAGTATAAACCAGTACCCCTCCAATCCCTTCCCAGCCCCCCCCCCAGTGCCCTCCCAGTATAAACCAGTTCCTCCCAGTCCCCTCCAATCCCCTCCCAACCCCTCCCAGTCCCCTCCCAGTGCCCCCCCAGTGCTCCCCCAGTGCCCTCCCAGTCCAAACCAGTCCAAACTAGCCCCTCCCAGTATAAACCAGTATAAACCAGTCCAGACCAGTACAAACCAGTATAACCCAGTATAAACCAGTCCCTCCCAGTCCCCCCCAACCCCCTCCAAGTCCCTTCCCAGTCCCCCCCAGTGCCCTCCCAGTATACACCAGTCCCCTCCAATCCCCTCCCAGTGCCCCCCAGTCCCTCCCAGTATAAACCAGTATCCCCCAACCCAACCCAGTCTCCCCCAACCCCCTCCCAGTTCCCCCCAGTTCCCTCCCAGTGCCCCCCCAACCCCTCCCAACCCCCTCCAGTGCCCTCCCAGTGCCCTCCCAGTCCAAACCAGTCCAAACCAGTATAAACCAGTCCAAACCAGTCCAAACCAGTATAACCCAGTATAAACCAGTCCCTCCCAGCGCCCCCCAACCCCCTCCCAACCCCTCCCAGTGCCCCCCAACCGCTCCCAGCGCCCCCCAGTACCTTCCCAGTGCCCTCCCAGTCCAAACCAGCCCCTCCCAGTCCAAACCAGTATAACCCAGTATAAACCAGTCCATCCCAGTCCCTCCCAGTCCCCCCCAACCCCCTCTCAGTGCTCCCAATCCCCTCCTATATCGCTCCCAGCCCCCTCCCAGTGCCCTCCCAGTGCCCTCCCAGTGCCCTCCCAGTCCAAACCAGCCCTTCCCAGTCCAAACCAGTATAACCCAGTATAAACCAGTCCCTCCCAATCCCCCCCAGTCCCCTCCCAGTGCTCCCAATCCCCTCCTATATCGCTCCCAGCCCCCTCCCAGTGCCCTCCCAGTGCCCTCCCAGTCCAAACCAGTCCAAACCAGCCCTTCCCAGTATAAACCAGTCTAAACCAATCCAAACCAGTATAACCCAGTATAAACCAGTCCCTCCCAGTGCCCCCCAGTGCCCCCCAACCCCCTCCCAATCCCTCCCAGTGCCCCCCAACCCCTCCCCAGTGCCCCCCACTCCCCTCCCACCCCCTCCCAGTCCAAACCAGCCCCTCCCAGTATAAACCGGTCCAAACCAGTGCCTCCCAGTATAAACCAGTCCCTCCCAATCTCCTTCATACCCCCCCAATCCCCTCCCAGTGCCCCTCCCAGTGCCCCCCCAGCCCTTTACAGTCCCCCCTCAGTCCAAACCAGCCCTTCCCAGTCCAAACCAGCCCTTCCCAGTCCAAACCAGTATAACCCAGTATAACCCAGTATAAACCAGTATAAACCAGTATAACCCAGTCTAACCAGTGCCGCAGGTGCCGACCCTGCCCCGGTTCCTGGCGCTGCGCTTCGGGGCCCGGCGGCTGCGGCCGCTGCTGGCGCTGCTCTCGCTGCTGCTCTACGGGGCCGCCCGCGTCTCGGTTTGGGGCAAATTCCCGCGATTTTGGGGCATTTTGGGGGATTTGGGGTTAATTCCGGCGATTTTGGGGTTTTTGGGGTTTTGGGGGATTTGGGGTTTTTAGGGGGGGTTATGGGGGCGGGGGGGAAAATGGGGGTGGGGGGGGCTTGGGGGGATTTGGGGGATTTGGGGTTTTGGGGTGATTTATGGGGATTTTGGGGTTTTATAGGATTTGGGGTTAATTATGGGGATTTTGGGGTTTTGGGGTTTTTGTGGGATTTGGGGTTTTTAGGGGGGGGTTATGGGGTCGGGGGGGAAAGGGGGGTTTGGGGGAATTTCGGGTTTTTAGGGGTTTATGGGATTTGGGGCAAATTCCGGCGATTTTGGGGCTTTTTGGGGTTTTGGGGTTAATTACGGGGATTTTGGGGTTTTTGGGGTTTTTGGGGGATTTGGGGTTTTTAGGGGGGGTTATGGGGTCGGGGGGGGGCGGGGGGAAAGGGGGCTGGGGGAGTTTGGGGGGGATTTGGGGGTTTTTAGGGGTTTATGGGATTTGGGGCTAATTACGGCGATTTTGGGGCTTTGGGGGTTTTGGGGTTAATTATGGCGATTTTGGGTTTTTTGGGGTTTTTGGGGTTTTTGGGGGGTTTGGGGTTTTTAGGGGGGGTTTATGGGGTCGGGAGGGAAAGGGGGGGAAGGGGGAGTTTGGGGGGATTTGGGGGTTTATGGGATTTGGGGCAAATTCCGGCGATTTTGGGGCATTTTGGGGGATTTGGGGTTAATTCCGGCGATTTTGGGGTTTTTGGGGTTTTGGGGTTTTTGTGGGGTTTTGGGGGTTTTGGGGGGATTTGGGGTTTTTCGGGGGGTTTATGGGGTCGGGGGGGGAAGGGGGAGTTAGGGGGGTTTGGGGTTTTGGGGGTTTTTGGGGTTAATTATGGGGATTTTGGGGTTTTATAGGATTTGGGTTTTTTTAGGGGGTTTTTGGGGTTTTGGGGGATTTGGGGTTTTTAGGGGGGGTTATGGGGTCGGGGGGGAAAGGGGGGAAAGAGGGGTTTGGGGGAATTTCGGGTTTTTAGGGGTTTATGGGATTTGGGGCAAATTCCGGCGATTTTGGGGCTTTTGGGGTTTTTGGGGTTAATTACGGGGATTTTGGGGTTTTTGGGGTTTTTATGGGATTTGGGGTTTTTGGGGGGTTTTATGGGGTCGGGGGGGAGGGGGGGAAAGGGGGGGGTGGGGGAGTTTGGGGGGATTTGGGGTTTTAGGGGTTTATGGGATTTGGGGCAAATTCCGGCCATTTTGGGGCTTTTTGGGGTTTTGGGGTTAATTACGGGGATTTTGGGGTTTTTGGGGTTTTTGTGGGATTTGGGGTTTTTCGGGGGGGTTATGGGGTCGGGGGGGGCGGGGGGGAAAGGGGGGTGGGGGAGTTTGGGGGGATTTGGGGGTTTTTAGGGGTTTTGGGGTTTTGGGGCTAATTACGGCGATTTTGGGGCTTTGGGGGTTTTGGGGTTAATTATGGGGATTTTGGGGTTTTTGTAGGATTTGGGGTTATTTAGGGGGTTTTGGGGGTTTTTGGGGGATTTGGGGTTTTTAGGGGGGGTTATGGGGTCGGGAGGGAAAGGGGGGAAAAGGGGGGGGTGGGGGAGTTTGGGGGGATTTGGGGTTTTTAGGGGTTTATGGGATTTGGGGTTAATTATGGGGATTTTGGGGTTTTGGGGGTTTTTGGGGTTAATTATGGGGATTTTGGGGTTTTTGGGGGTTTTGGGGGATTTGGGGGGTTTTGGGGGTTTTAGGGGATTTGGGGTTTTTCGGGGGGTTTATGGGGTCGGGGGGGAAAGGGGGGGTTAGGGGGGTTTGGGGTTTTGGGGTTTTTGGGGCAAATTCCGGCGATTTTGGGGCATTTTGGGGGATTTGGGGTTAATTATGGGGATTTTGGGGTTTTTGGGGTTTTGTGGGGTTTTGGGGGTTTTGGGGGATTTGGGGTTCTTCGGGGGGTTTATGGGGTCGGGGGGGGCGGGGGGGAAAGGGGGGTTTGGGGGAGTTTGGGGGGATTTTGGGGTTAATTATGGGGATTTTGGGGTTTTAGAGGATTTGGGGTTATTTAGGGGGATTTGGGGGTTTTTGGGGTTTTTGTGGGATTTGGGGTTTTTGGGGGGTTTTATGGGGTCGGGGGGGGCGGGGGGGAAAGGGGGGTTTGGGGGAATTTCGGGTTTTTATGGGTTTATGGGTTTTGGGGCTAATTACGGCGATTTTGGGGCTTTTGGGGTTTTTGGGGTTAATTACGGGGATTTTGGGGTTTTTGGGTTTTTGGGGGATTTGGGGTTTTTAGGGGGGTTTATGGGGTCGGGGGGGAAAGGGGGGGAAAGGGGGGGTGGGGGAGTTTGGGGGAATTTGGGGATTTTGGGGGATTTGGGGGGATTTGGGGGGATTTGGGGGTTTTATGGGGTTTGGGTGATATTTTGGGGTAAATTCTGGGGATTTTGGGTCTGGCGGGTGGCCATATCCTATGGGATTTGGGGTTTTTATAGGATTTGGGGCAGAACCTTATAGGATTTGGGGCAAATTTGGGGGATTTGGGGTTTTACGACCGCACCCTCTGGGATTTGGGGATTTTGGGGGTTGGTGGCTGAAATTTTGGGGTAAATTCCGGGGATTTTGGGTCTGGCGGGTGGCCATATCCTATGTGATTTGGGGTTTTTATAGGATTTGGGGCGAAATCTTATAGGATTTGGGGCAAATTTGGGGGATTTGGGGTTTTACGACCACACCCTCTGAGATTTGGGGATTTGGGGGGGTTTGGGTGATATTTTGGGGTAAATTCCGGGGATTTTGGGTCTGGCGGGTGGCTATATCCTTTGGTATTTGGGTTTTTTATAGGATTTGGGGTCGAATTTTGTAGGATTTGGGGCAAATCTCTGGGATTTGGGGTTTTATGACCGCACCCTCTGGGATTTGGGGATTTTGGGGGTTGGTGGCTGAAATTTTGGGGTAAATTCTGGGGATTTTGGGTCTGGTGGGTGACCATATCCTATGGGATTTGGGGTTTTTATAGGATTTGGGGCAGAACCTTATAGGATTTGGGGCAAATTTGGGGGATTTGGGGTTTTATGGCCGTGTACTCCAGGATTTTGGGATTTTGGGGGTTTGGGTGATATTTTGGGGTAAATTCTGGGGATTTTGGGTCTGGCGGGTGACCATATCCTTTGGTATTTGGGGTTTTTATAGGATTTGGGGTCGAATTTTGTAGGATTTGGGGCAAATCTCTGGGATTTGGGGTTTTATGACCACACCCTCTGGGATTTGGGGATTTGGGGGGTTTTGGGGTGATATTTTGGGGTAAATTCCGGGGATTTTGGGTCCGGTGGGTGGCCATATCCTTTGGTATTTGGGGTTTCTATAGGATTTGGGGTCGAATTTTGTAAGATTTGGGGCAAATCTCTGGGATTTGGGGATTTATGGCCATGTACTGCAGGATTTGGGGATTTTGGGGGTTTTAGGGTGATATTTTGGGGTAAATTCTGGGGATTTTGGGTCTGGCGGGTGGCCATATCCTTTGGTATTTGGGGTTTCCATAGGATTTGGGGTAGAATTTTATAGGATTTGGGGCAAATCTCTGGGATTTGGGGTTTTTTGGCCACACCCTCTGGGACTGGGGTTCCTTATGGGGATTCGGGTGCCGTTTTGGGGTAAATTCTGGGGATTTTGGGTCTGGTGGGTGACCATATCCTTTGGGATTTGGGGTTTTTATAGGATTTGGGGCGAAACCTTATAGGATTTGGGGCAAATCTCTGGGATTTGGGGTTTTATGGCCATGTAGTGCAGGATTTTGGGATTTTGGGAGTTTGGGGGTGATATTTTGGGGTAAATTCCGAGGATTTTGGGTCTGGTGGGTGGCCATATCCTTTGGTATTTGGGGTTTTTATAGGATTTGGGGTCGAATTTTGTAGGATTTGGGGCAAATCTCTGGGATTTGGGGTTTTATGACCACACCCTCTGGGATTTGGGGATTTGGGGGGTTTTGGGGTGATATTTTGGGGTAAATTCCGGGGATTTTGGGTCCGGTGGGTGGCCATATCCTTTGGTATTTGGGGTTTCTATAGGATTTGGGGTCGAATTTTGTAAGATTTGGGGCAAATCTCTGGGATTTGGGGATTTATGGCCATGTACTGCAGGATTTGGGGATTTTGGGGGTTTTAGGGTGATATTTTGGGGTAAATTCTGGGGATTTTGGGTCTGGCGGGTGGCCATATCCTTTGGTATTTGGGGTTTCCATAGGATTTGGGGTAGAATTTTATAGGATTTGGGGCAAATCTCTGGGATTTGGGGTTTTTTGGCCACACCCTCTGGGACTGGGGTTCCTTATGGGGATTCGGGTGCCATTTTGGGGTAAATTCGGGGGATTTTGGGTCCGCAGGTGGACATGTTTTCGGGGGCCGTGTTCATCCGGGAGGCGCTGGGCTGGGAGCTCTACGGGGCCGTGGGGGCGCTGCTGGCGGCCACCGGCATCTACACGGCCACTGGTGGGACTGGTTTATACTGGGAGGCACTGGTTTATACTGGGAGGGGACTGGTTTATACTGGGAGGGGGCTGGGGGGGCACTGGGAGGGGGTGGGGGGGCACTGGGAGGGATTGGGGGGGGTTGGGGGGGATTGGGAGGGGACTGGTGGGCACTGGGAGGGACTGGGAGGGGACTGGGAGGGGACTGGTTTATACTGGGAGGCACTGGTTTATACTGGGAGGCACTGGTTTATACTGGGAGGGGGCTGGGGGGGCACTGGGACGGGGTGGGGGGGCACTGGGAGGGACTGGGGGGGATTGGGGGAGTTTGGGAGGGACTGGTTTCTACTGGGAGGCACTGGGAGGGGACTGGTTTATACTGGGAGGCACTGGTTTCTACTGGGAGGCACCAGTTTCTACTGGGAGAGACTGGTTTATACTGGGAGGGGGCTGGGGGGGCGCTGGGAGGGACTAGAAGGGGACTGGGAGGGGACTGGTTTATACTGGGTTATACTGGTTTATACTGGTTTATACTGGGAGGGGACTGGTTTATACTGGGTTATACTGGTTTATACTGGTTTCTACTGGCCGCAGGGGGCCTGGCGGCGCTGATGTACGCGGACGTGGTGCAGACGCTGCTGATCGTGGGCGGGGCCTCGGTGCTGGCGGCCTACGGTGGGAACTGGTTTATACTGGTTTATACTGGTTTATACTGGTTTATACTGGGAGGGGGTTGGGGGGTTGGGGGGGCACTGGGAGGGGGTGGGGGGGTACTGGGAGGGGTTTGGGGGGGGTGGGGGGGGATTGGGAGGAGATTGGGGGGGATTGGGGGGGATTGGGAGGGGACTGGTTTATACTGGGAGGCACTGGTTTATACTGGGAGACACTGGTTTATACTGGGAGGGGGTGGGGGAGGATTGGGGGGGATTGGGAGGGGACTGGTTTATACTGGGAGGGGACTGGGAGGGGACTGGTGGGCACTGGGAGGGACTGGGAGGGACTGGGAGGGACTGGGAGCACTGGGAGGGGACTGGTTTATACTGGGAGGGGACTGGGAGCAGACTGGGGGGCACTGGGAGGGACTGGGAGGGGATTGGGGGGGACTGGGAGGCGGTTGTTAGGCTGTACTGGTTCATACTGGTTCATACTGGTTCATACTGGTTTGTACTGGTTTGTACTGGTTCATACTGGTTTGCATGTCTTGGGTAATACTGGGTTCCTACTGGTTTATAGCGGCTTGTACTGGTTTATACTGGTCCTACTGGTTTATACTGGTTTATGCTGGTTTGTAGTAGCTCCTACTGGTTAGCACTGGTTCTTACTGGTTTATACTGGTGCTTACTGGTCCATACTGGTTCATACTGGTTTCTAGTGTTCCATAGTGGTTTGAACCATAGTGGGCTCTACTTTCTCATACTGGTTAGCACTGGTTCATACTGGTTCTTACTGGTTTGTACCACTTTATATGGGATTATACTGACTCATACTGGTTCCTACTGGTTTATACTGGTTTCTACTGGTTTATACTGGTTCCTAGTGTTCCATACTGGTTTGAACCATAGTGGACTCTACTCTCTCGTACTGATTAGCACTGGTTCTTACTGGTTTGTACTGGTTTATACCCCTTTATCCCAGTTTATACTGGTTTATAGTGGCTCATACTGGTCTGTACTGGTTCCTACTGGTTTATACTGGTTCCTAGTGTTCCATACTGGTTTGAACCAGAGTGGGCTCTACTCTCTCATACTGGTTAGCACTGGTTCTTACTGGTTTGTACTGGTTTATACCCCTGTATTCCAGTTTATACTGGCTTATAGTGGTTTGTACTGGTTTATACTGGTCCATACTGGTTTATACTGGTTCCTAGTGTTCCATACTGGTTTGAACCATAGTGGGCTCTACTCTCTCATAATGGTTAGCACTGGTTCATACTGGTTTGTACTGGTTTATACCACTTTATATGGAATTTTACTGGCTTATAGTGGCTCATACTGGTGTGTACTGGTCTATATTGGTCTATACTGGTTTATACTGGTTTATACTGGTTCCTAGTGTTCCATACTGGTTTGAGCCATAGTGGGCTCTACTCTCTCATACTGGTTAGCACTGGTTCTTACTGGTTTGTACTGGTTTATACCACTTTATATGGGATTATACTGGCTCATAGTGACTCATAGTGGCTCATACTGGTTTGTACTGGTTCATACTGGTTTACACTGGTTTCTAGTGTTCCAAACTGGCTTGAACCATAGTGGACTCTACTCTCTCATACTGGTTAGCACTGGTTCATACTGGTTTGTACTGGTTTATAGTCATTTCTAGTGGCTTATAGTGACTTGTCCTGGTTTATTAGTGGTTTATACTGGTTCCTACTGGTTTATACTGGTTCCTAGTGTTCGATACTGGTTTGAACCTTAGTGGGCTCTACTCTCTCATACTGGTTAGCACTGGTTCATACTGGTTCATACTGGTTTGTACCACTTTATACAGGATTATACTGACTCATAGTGGTCTGTACTGGTCTATACTGGTTCATACTGGTTTATACTGGTCCCGCAGCCCTGTCGGCGGTGGGGGGGCTGCCGTCGCTGTGGCAGCGCTTCCCCCTCGCGCTGCCCCACAACGTGTCGGGGCCGTGCCCCTCGCCCCGGGCCCTGGCCCTGCGCCTGCTGCGCCCCCCCGGCACCGACCTGCCCTGGCCGGGGCTCTTACTGGGACTGGGAGTCACCGCCGGCTGGTACTGGTGCACCGACCAGGTACTGGGAGGCACTGGGAGGGGGGCTGGGGGGGGTTGGGAGGGGATTGGGGGGGGATTGGAGGGGACTGGGAGGCACTGGGGGGGGATTGGGAGGGATTGGGTGTGATTGGGAGGGGTTTGGGGGGGATTGGAGGGGACTGGGAGGGACTGGGAGGAACTGGGAGGGGGTATGAGGGGGCTGGGAGAGCACTGGGATAGACTGGGAGGGGACTGGGAGCAACTGGGAAGCACTGGGAGGGCACTGGGAGGGACTGGGAGGCACTGGGAGGGGATTGGGGGGGACTGGGAGGGACTGGGAGGGTACTGGGAGGGACTGGGAGGGTACTGGGAGGGTACTGGGAAAGACTTGGAGGTGTTGGAAAGGGACTGGGAGGGACTGGGAATCACTGGGAGGGGGTATGAGGGGGCTGGGAGGGGACTGGGATGGACTGGGAGACAATTGGGGGGGACTGGGAGGGACTGGGAAACACTGGGAGGGGGTATGAGGGGGCTGGAAGGGGATGGGAGGGGATTAGGAGGGACTGGGAGGGACTGAGAGCTACTGGGAGCTACTGGGAGGGACTGGGAGCTCCCAGAAGAGGCTTTAGGCAGGAGTGGGAGGGGATTAGGAGGAACTGGGAGCTACTGGGAGGGAACGGGGAAGGGCTGGGAGGGGACTGGGAGCTACTGGGAGGGGATTTGGAGGTACTGGGAGGGTATTTGAAGAGACTGGGAGCAACTGGGAGGGCCTGGGAGCTACTGGAATGGGTTTTAGGTAGGAACGGGTGGGGATTAGAAGCTACTGGGAGCTACTGGGAGCTACTGGGAGCTACTGGGAGGGACTGGGAAGAACTGGGCGCTACTGGGAGGGGATTCGGAGGGAGTGGGAGCTACTGGGAGGGACTGGGAGCATCTGGGAGGGACTGGGAGCTACTGGAATGGGTTTTAGGTGGGAGTGGGAGGGGATTAGGAGGAACTGGGAGCTACTGGGAGCTACTGGGAAGAACTGGGAGGTACTGGGAGGGGATTCAGAGGGAGTGGGAGCTATGGAGGGGGAAGTGGGAGCAACTGGGAGGGACTGGAAGCTACTGGAATGGGTTTTGGGTAGGAGCGGGTGGGGATTAGGAGGAACTGGGAGTTACTGGGAGCTACTGGGAGTTACTGGGAGGGAATTAGGAGGAACTGGGAGCTACTGGGAGGGGACTGGGAGCTACGGGGAGGGTATTCGAAGAGACTGGGAGCAACTGGGAGGGCCTGGGAGCTACTGGAATGGGTTTTAGGCGGGAGTGGGTGGGGATTAGGAGGAACTGGGAGCTACTGGGAGCTACTGGGAGGGACTGGGAAGACCTGGGAGCTACTGGGAGGGGATTAGAAGGGACTGGGAGGAACTGGAAGAGACTGGGAGCTACTGGAAGGGACTGGGAGCTACTGGAATGGGTTTTAGGTGGGAGTGGGTGGGGATTAGGAGTTACTGGGAGTTACTGGGAGCTACTGGGAGTGACTGGTGCCGGCAGGTGATCGTGCAGCGCTGCCTGGCGGCCCGCTCGCTGCTGCACATGCGGGCGGGCTGCGTGCTCTGCGGCTACCTGAAGGTGCTGCCTGTCTTCCTCATGGTGCTGCCCGGCATGGCCGCCCGCCTCCTCTTCCCCGGTGCGTGCCCGCCCCGCCCCCCGCTAGCCACAATCCCCAAACGGTTGCCCGGGGGGGAGGAGCTAAAAGGGGTGGCCAAGATGGCCGCCCAAGATGGCTGCTCAAAATGGTTGCCCAAAATGGCTACCCAAGATGGCTGCTATCAAAGATGGCTGCCATCAAAGATGGCCGCCCAAGATGGTTGCCCAATGTGGCTACCTAAAATGGCCACCCAAGATGGCCGCTGCCCAAGATGGCTACCTAAAATGGCTGCCACCCAAGATGGCTGCCCAAGATGGTTGCCCAAGATGGCTGCCGCCCAAGATGGTTGCCCAACATGGCTACCTAAAATGGCCACCCAAGATGGCTGCCATCAAAGATGGCCACCCAAGATGGCCGCCCAATGTGGCTACCTAAAATGGCCACCAAAGATGGCCGCCGTCCAAGATGGCCACTCAAGATGGTTGCCCAAGATGGCTGCCACCCAAGATGGCCGCCTGCCTCCTCTTCCCCGGTGCATGCCTGCCCCGCCCCCCGCTAGCCACAATCCCCAAATGGTTGCCCGGGGGGGGGGAGAGCTAACATGGCCGCCGCCCAAGATGGTTGCCCAATGGGGCTACCTAAAATGGCCGCCTCCCAAGATGGCTACCATCCAAGATGGCCACCATCCAAGATGGCCACCGCCCAAGATGGTTGCCCAAGATGGCTACCCAATGTGGCTACCTAAAATGGCTGCCACCCAAGATGGCCGCCCAATGTGGCTACCTAAAATGGCCGCCTCCCAAGATGGCCGCCTCCTAAAATGGCTGTCCAAGATAGTTGCCCAATGTGGCTACCTAAAATGGCTGCTTCCCAAGATGGCTGCCATCAAAGATGGCCACCCAAGATGGCCGCCCAATGTGGCTACCTAAAATGGCCGCCCAAGATGGCTGCCACCCAAGATGGCCGCCCAAGATGGTTGCCCAACATGGCTACCCAAGATGGCCGCCCAATGTGGCTACCTAAAATGGCCGCCTCCCAAGATGGCCGCCTCCTAAAATGGCTGTCCAAGATGGCCACCCAAGATGGTTGCCCAATGTGGCTACCTAAAATGGCTGCCCAAGATGGCCGCCCGCCTCCTCTTCCCCGGTGCGTGCCCGCCCCGCCCCCTGCTAGCCCAAATCCCCAAATGGTTGCCCGGGGGGGAGGAGCTAAAAGGGGTGGCCAAGATGGCCGCCCAAGATGGCTGCTCAAAATGGTTGCCCAAGATGGTTGCCCAAGATGGCTGCTATCAAAGATGGCTGCCATCAAAGATGGCCGTCCAAGATGGTTGCCCAATGTGGCTACCTAAAATGGCCGCCCAAGATGGCCACCAGCCAAGATGGCAGCCATCCAAGATGGCCGCCCGCCTCCTCTTCCCCGGTGCGTGCCCGCCCTGCCCCCCGCTAGCCCAAATCCCCAAACGGTTGCCCGGGGGGGGGGAGCTAAAAGGGGTGGCCAAGATGGCCACCCAATGTGGCTACCTAAAATGGCCGCCTCCCAAGATGGCTACCATCCAAGATGGCCACCATCCAAGATGGCCGCCGCCCAAGATGGTTGCCCAAGATGGCTACCCAATGTGGCTACCTAAAATGGCTACCAAAGATGGCCGCCATCCAAGATGGCCGCCCTCCACGGCACCCCACAATCCCGCCCCTAATCCCTCGAATCCCGCTTTCTTGCACCCCTAGTCCCGGATAATCCCCTAATCCCACCCAAATTACTAAAAAAGTCTTAATCCCACCACTAATCCCACAAAATTCACCTAATCCCGCCCCAATTTCCCCCTAATCCAGATCATAGTACTAAAATCCGTCCTAATCCCACCCTTAATCCCATAAATTTCACCTAATCCCCCCCAAATCCCCCCTAATCTCATCTAATCCCACCCCATTCCGCTAATCCCGCCCCTTATACCCCCAATAATCCCAATAATCCCAATAATCCCCCAAATCCCTCTAAAATCACCTAATCCCACCCATCCCCTATTCCTGATCCTAGTCCCCTTTAAAAATCCTAAACCCCCTTAATTCCCTTAATCCCACCCCAATTCCATAATCTCGTGCCCCATCCCCTATTCTCATCCCTAATCCCCATAATCCCGCCCCTAATTCCCCTAATCTCATATTTTAACCACTAATCCCGCCCATAATTCCCTAATCCTGCCCCTAAATCCCTAAACCTGCCCCTGACCCCCTAATCCAGCCCCTAATACCCCAAATATCCTTATATCCCACCCCTAATCCCTAATCCCACCCCTAACCCCCAATCCCACCCCTAAAACCTCTAATCCCACACCCATTATCCTCAAAATCTTGCACCCAAATCCCCCTTAATGCCCCCAATCCTCCTAATCCCGCCCCTAAAACCCCTAATCCCACCCATAAACCCCATAATCTCGCTTTTATTCCCCCTAATCCCGTGTTTTATCCCCTTACCCGGTCCCTCATCCCCCTAATTCCGACCCTAATCCCCTAATCCCGGCCCTAATCCCCTAATCCCGACCCTAATCCCCTAATCCCGACCCTAAAACCCCTAATCCCACCCATAAACCCCATAATCTCGCTTTTATTCCCCCTAATCCCGTGTTTTATCCCCTTACCCGGTCCCTCATCCCCTAATCCCGGCCCTAATCCCCTAATCCCGGTACTAATCCCCTAATCCCGCAGACGTGGTGGGCTGCACGGACCCCGAGGATTGCCTGCGCGCCTGCGGCTCCCCCGCGGGCTGCTCCAACGTGGCCTACCCCCGCCTCGTCGTCACCCTGCTGCCCACCGGTAGGATTATATGGGATTATATGGGATTATGTGGGATTATATGGGATTTTATGGGATTATATGGGATTATAGGGGATTATATGGGATTATGTGGGATTTTACGGGTTTATATGGGTTTTTATGGGATTTTATGGGATTATGTGGGATTTTATAGGATTATAGGGGATTATAAGGGATTTTATGGGATTATAGGGGATTTTGTGGGATTTTATGGGATTATGTGGGATTATAGGGGATTTTAGAGGATTATGTGGGATTTTATGGGGTTTTATGGGAATATGTGGGATTATATGGGATTTTATGGGATTATATGGGTTATTGGGGGTTATTGGAGGTAATTGAGGGTTATTAAGGGATTATTAGTGGTAATTGAGGGTCATTAGGGGATTATTAATGCCTATTAATGGGTTATTAGCAGCTATTAAATCTATTAATCCCTGATTAACGGCCATTAATCCCACATTAGAGGCCATAATCCCATATTAGAGGCCATAATCCCATAATAGAGACCATAAATGCCATATTACCGACCACTAATCCCATATTAGCAGCATTAATCCCATATCAGAAGCCAATAATCCCATATTAGGGACCATAAATGCCATATTACCGACCACTAATCCCATATTATCAGCATTAATCCCATATTAGAGGCCGTTAATCCCAGAATAGAGACCATAAATGTCATATTACCGACCACTAATCCCATATTAGAGGCCCATAATCCCATATTAGAGGTCGATAATCCCATATAAGAGACCATAAATGCCATATTACCGACCATTAATCCCATATTATCAACATTAATCCCATATTACAGGGCAATAATCCCATATTAAAGACCATAAATGCCATATTACCGACCACTAATCCCATATTAGCAGCATTAATCCCATATTAGAGGCCATAATCCCTTATTAGAGGTCATTAATCCCATAATAGAGACCATAAATGCCATATTACCGACCATTAATCCCATATTAGCAGCATTAATCCCATATTAGAAGCCAATAATCCCATATTAGGAGCATTAATACCATTTTACCGACCATTAATCCCATATTAGAGGCCCATAATCCCATATTAGAGACCATAAATGCCATATTACCGACCACTAATCCCATATTAGAGGCCCATAATCCCATATTAGAGGTCAATAATCCCATATAAAAGACCATAAATGCCATATTTCTGACCATTAATCCCATATTAGAGGCCGTTAATCCCATATTAGAGACCATTAATCCCATATTACCGACCACTAATCCCATATTATCAACATTAATCCCATATTAGAGGCCAATAATCCCATATTAGAGACCATAAATGCCATATTTCCGACCATTAATCCCATATTAGCAGCATTAATCCCATATAAACCACCACTAATCCCATATTATCATCATTAATCCCACATTAACCCCCAATAATCCCAGATTAGCCGCCATTAACCCCCGAATCCGACCTCCGTGGCCCTCCTGGAGGCCCACCACGTTGGGTCCGGGCTCCCTAATGAACACCCCTCCTAATTAACACCCCGCCTAATTAATTACCGCCGCCCCGGCAGGGCTGCGGGGGCTGATGCTGGCGGCGGTGCTGGCGGCCCTGATGTCCTCCTTGGCCTCCATCTTCGCCAGCGCCAGCGCCATCTTCTCCCTCGACATCTACCGGCGCCTGCGGCCCCACGCCACGCAGCGCCAGCTGCTCATCGCCGGCAGGTGGGGACACTGGGGGGGCACTGGGGACACCGGGGGGACGTGGGGACACCACGGGGACTTGGGGACACCATGAGAACCTGGGGGCACCATGGGGATGGAGAACGTTGGGGACACCACGGGGATTTGGGGACACCACGGGGACTTGGGGACACCATGAGAACCTGGGGGCACCATGGGGCTGGAGAACGTTGGGGACACCATGGGGATTTGGGGACACCACGGGGACATGGGGACACCATGAGAACCTGGGGGCACCATGGGGATGGAGAACGTTGGGGACACCATGGGGACTTGGGGACACCGGGGGGACATGGGGACACCATGAGAACCTGGGGGCACCATGGGGATGGAGAACAAAGGGGACACCGGGGGGATTTGGGGACACCACGGGGACTTGGGGACACCATGAGAACTTGGGGGCACCATGGGGATGGAGAACGTTGGGGACACCGGGGGGACTTGGGGACACCATAAGAACCTGGGGGCACCATGGGGATGGAGAACGTTGGGGACACCATGGGGATTTGGGGACACCACGGGGACTTGGGGACACCATGAGAACCTGGGGGCACCATGGGGATGGAGAACGTTGGGGACACCGGGGGGATTTGGGGACACCACGGGGACTTGGGGACACCATGAGAACCTGGGGGCACCATGGGGATGGAGAACGTTGGGGACGCCATGGGGATTTGGGGACACCACGGGGACTTGGGGACACCATGAGAACCTGGGGGCACCATGGGGATGGAGAACGTTGGGGACACCATGGGGACTTGGGAACACCACGGGGACGTGGGGACACCATGGGGACCACCATAGGTCCATGGGGACACCATAGGGCCCTGGGGCCACCATAGGGCCACAGGGCCACCATAGAGCCATTGGGACACCATAGGACCATGGGGCCACCATAGGGCCACCACAGGTTCATGGGGCCACCATAGGTCCACAGGGCAACCACGGGGCCACCATAGGGCCATGGGGCCACCACAGGGCCATGGGGACACCACAGGGCCATAGGGCCACCATAGGACGTCAGGGCCACCACAGGGCCACCATAGGGCCATCATAGAGCCATGGGGACACCATAGGGCCACGGGGACACCATAGGGCCATGGGGACACTATAGGGCCACAAGGACACTATGGAGACCACCATAGTTCCACGGCGCAACCACGGGGCCACCATAGGGCTATTGGGCCACCATAGGTCCATGGGGCCACCACGGGGACACTATAGGTCCACAGGGCCACCATAGAGCCACTGGGCCACCATAGGGCTACCATAGGTCCTTGGGGCCACCACAGGTCCATGGGGCTACCATAGGGTCACCATAGGGCCATGGGGCCACCATGGGGCCACCATAGGGCCATGGGGACACCACAGGGCCACTATAGGCCCACAGGGCCACCATAGGACCACGAGGCCACTATAATGGCCATGGGGCCACCATGGAGCCATGGGGCCACCATACGGCCACCATAGGTCCATAGGGCCACCATAGAGCCATGGGGACACCTCGGGGCCACAAGGACACCATAGGGCCACCATAGGTCCATGGGGACACCACGGGGACACCTTAGGGCCATGGGGACACCATAAATCCATGGGGCCACCATAGAGCCATGGGGACACCATAGGGCCACGGGACCACCATACGGCCATTGGGCCACCATTGGTCCATGGGGACACCATAGGGCCACGGGGACACCATAGGGCCATGGGGACACTATAGGGCCACAAGGACACTATGGAGACCACCATAGTTCCACGGGGCAACCACGGGGCCACCATAGGGCTATTGGGCCACCATAGGTCCATGGGGCCACCACGGGGACACTATAGGTCCACAGGGCCACCATAGAGCCACTGGGCCACCATAGGGCTACCATAGGTCCTTGGGGCCACCACAGGTCCATGGGGCTACCATAGGGTCACCATAGGTCCATGGGGCCACCATAGGGCCATGGGGACACCACAGGGCCACTATAGGCCCACAGGGCCACCATAGGACCACGAGGCCACTATAATGGCCATGGGGCCACCATGGAGCCATGGGGCCACCATACGGCCACCATAGGTCCATAGGGCCACCATAGAGCCATGGGGACACCTCGGGGCCACAAGGACACCATAGGGCCACCATAGGTCCATGGGGCCACCATAGGGCCACAAGGACACCATAGGGCCACCATAGGTCCATGGGGACACCACGGGGACACCTTAGGGCCATGGGGACACCATAAATCCATGGGGCCACCATAGGGCATAAGGGACATCATGGGTATACCTTAGATCCATAGGGCCACCATAGAGCCATGGGGACACCACGGGGACACCACGGGGACACCATAGGGCCACGGGACCACCATACAGCCATTGGGCCACCATTGGTCCATGGGGACCACCATAGGGCCACAGGGACACCATATGGCCATTGGGCCACCACAGGGCCATGGGGTCACCATAGGGCCATGGGGACACCATGGGGACACCATATGGCCATAGGGCCACCACAGGACCATGGGGCCACCATAGGTCCTTGGGGCCACCATAGGTCCATGGGGACACCATAGGTCCTTGGGGACACCATAGGTCCATGAGGCCACCATAGGGACACCATAGAGCCATGGGGTCACCCTAGGGCCATGGGGACACCATGGGGACACCATAGGTCCATAGGGCCACCACAGGTCCATGGGGCCACCATAGGTCCTTGGGGCCACCATAGGTCCATGGGGCCACCACGGGGCCACCATAGGTCCATAGGGCCACCATAGGTCCACGGGGACACCATAAATCCATGGGGCCACCATAGGTCCATGGGGACACCATAGGGCCATGGGGACACCATAGGGCCACGGGACCACCATACGGCCATAGGGCCACCATAGGTCCATGGGGACACCACAGGTCCATGGAGCCACCATAGGGCCACGGGGCCACCATAGGGCCACCATAGGTCCATAGGGTCACCACAGGGCCACCATAAGGTCACCACAGGGCCATGGGGACACCACAGGGCCATGAGGCCACAATAGGGCCACCATAGGTCCATGGAGCCTCCATAGGACCTTGGGGCCACCATAGGGCTATGGGGCCACCATAGGTCCTTGGGGCCACCACAGGGCCATGGGGACACCACAGGGCCACGAGGCCACAATAGGGCCACCATAGGTCCATGGGGCCTCCATAGGACCTTGGGGCCACCATAGGTCCATGGGGACACCATAGGTCCATGGGGACACCATAGGTCCATGAGGCCACCATAGGGACACCATAGAGCCATGGGGTCACCATAGGGCCATGGGGACACCATGGGGACACCATGGGGACACCATAGGTCCATAGGGCCACCACAGGTCCATGGGGCCACCATAGGTCCTTGGGGCCACCATAGGTCCATGGGGCCACCACGGGGCCACCATAGGTCCATAGGGCCACCATAGGTCCACGGGGACACCATAAATCCATGGGGCCACCATAGGTCCATGGGGACACCATAGGGCCATGGGGACACCATAGGGCCACGGGACCACCATACGGCCATAGGGCCACCATAGGTCCATGGGGACACCACAGGTCCATGGAGCCACCATAGGGCCACGGGGCCACCATAGGGCCACCATAGGTCCATAGGGTCACCACAGGGCCACCATAAGGTCACCACAGGGCCATGGGGCCACCACAGGGCCATGAGGCCACAATAGGGCCACCATAGGTCCATGGAGCCTCCATAGGACCTTGGGGCCACCATAGGGCTATGGGGCCACCATAGGTCCTTGGGGCCACCACAGGGCCATGGGGACACCACAGGGCCACGAGGCCACAATAGGGCCACCATAGGTCCATGGGGCCTCCATAGGACCTTGGGGCCACCATAGGGCTATGGGGCCACCATAGGTCCTTGGGGCCACCACAGGGCCATGGGGACACCACAGGACCATGGGGCCACCATAGGTCCACAGGGCCACCATGGGGACACCACAGGTCCATAGGGCCACCACAGGTCAATGGGGCCACTATAGAGCCATGGGGCCACCATAGAGCCATGGGGCCACCATAGGGCCACGGGGCAACCACAGGGCCACCATAGGTCCATAGGGCCACCATAGGGCCATGGGGACACCATAAATCCATGGGGCCACCATAGGTCCATAGGGCCACCATAGGGCTGTGGGGCCACCATAGGGCCATGGGGACACCACAGGTCCATGGAGCCACCACAGGACCATGGGGCCACCATAGGGCCACCATAGGTCCATAGGCCCACCACAGGGCCACCACAGGGCCACCACAGATCCATGGGGGCCACCACAGGCCCACGGGACCACCACAGGACCGCAGCCAACATTGGCCAACCGTTGACCACGGTCAACGGTGGCCAACGAGGTGCCACCAGGGGGGTGACCAGGGGGTGTCACCAGTGTCCCCGCAGGCTGTGGATGGTGGTCCTGGTGGGCCTGAGCCTGGCCTGGCTGCCGGTGGTGCAGGCGGCGCAGGGCGGGCGCCTCTTCGACTACATCCAGGCCGTGGGCAGCTTCCTCACGCCCCCCATCGCCGCCGTCTTCTTCCTCGCCATCTTCGTGCCCCGCGTCAACGAGCCCGTGAGAGGGGGAGGGGCTTTTTTTTTTTTGGGGGGGGGGGAGGAGGATGAGGAGGGGTGGTGGGTGATGAAGATGAGGGGCACAAGGGGCTGTAGATGATGAAGGACCCAAGGGTCCGTAGATGGTGATGATGATGATGAAGGACTCAAGTGTTCTTAGATGATGATGATGAGGGACCCAAGTGTCCATAGATGATGATGATGATGATGATGATGAAGGACTTGAGTGTCCATAGATGATGAAGATGAGGGACCCAAGAGTCCGTGGAGGAAGATGAGGGACCAAGGTGTTGGTAGATGATGATGATGAAGGACCCAAGGGTCTGTGGAGGAAGAGGAGGGACCCAAGTGTTGGTAGATGATGATGAAGGACCCAAGTGTCCTTAGATGATGAAGATGATGATGAAGGACTCAAGTGCCCATAGATGATGAAGATGAAGGGCACAAGGGTCTATGGATGATGATGATGAAGGACCCAAGGGTATATGGAGGAAGATGAGGGACTCAAGGGTTGGTAGATGATGATGAAGGACCCAAGTGTCCATAGATGATGATGATGATGATGAAGGACCCAAGGGTCTAGGGAGGAAGATGAGGGACTCAAGGGTTGGTAGATGATGATGAAGGACCCAAGTGTCCATAGATGATGATGATGATGATGAAGGACCCAAGGGTCTAGGGAGGAAGATGAGGGACTCAAGGGTTGGTAGATGATGATGAAGGACCCAAGTGTCCGTAGATGGTGATGATGATGATGATGAAGGACTTGAGTGTCCATAGATGATGAAGATGAGGGACCCAAGAGTCCGTGGAGGAAGATGAGGGACCCAAGTGTTGGTTGATGATGAAGATGAAGGACCTAAGGGTCTGTAGAGGAAGATGAGGGACTCAAGGGTTGAAGATGATGGTGAAGGACCCAAGTGTCCATAGATGATGATGAGGATGATGAAGGACTCAAGTGTCCTTAGATGATGAAGATGAGGGACCCAGGTGTCCGTAGATGATGATGAAGGACTCAAGTGTCCATAGATGATGATGAGGATGATGAAGGACCCAAGTGTCCTTAGATGATGAAGATGAGGGACCCAAGTGTTGGTAGATGATGAAGATGAAGGACCTAAGGGTCTATGGAGGAAGATGAGGGACTCAAGGGTTGAAGATGATGATGAAGGAACTAAGTGCCCTTAGATGATGATGATGATGATGATGATGAAGGACTTGAGTGTCCATAGATGATGAAGATGAGGGACCCAAGTGATGGTAGATGATGATGAAGGATGCAAGTGTCCTTAGATGATGATGACGATGATGATGATGATGATGATGATGATGAAGGACCCAAGGGTTTGTGGAGGAAGATGAGGGACTCAAGGGTTGTAGATGATGATGAAGGACCCAAGTGTCCATAGATGATGATGATGATGATGAAGGACCCAAGTCTATGGAGGAAGAGGAAGATGAGGGAGCCAAGTGTTGGTAGATGATGATGAAGGACCCAAGTGTCCTTAGATGATGAAGATGAGGGTCTCAAGTGGCCATGGAGGAAGATGAGGAACCGAAGTGTCCATGATGATGATGATGAGGGACCCAAGTGTTGGTAGATGATGAAGATGAAGGACCTAAGGGTCTGTGGAGGAAGATGAGGGACTCAAGGGTTGAAGATGATGATGAAGGAACTAAGTGCCCTTAGATGATGATGATGAGGAGGATGATGACGGACCCAAGTGTCCTTAGATGATGAAGATGAGGGACCTAGGTGCCGTAGATGACAATGAAGGACCCAAGTGTCTGTAGATGATGAAGATGATGATGAGGGACCCAAGTGTCCATAGATGATGATGAAGGCCCAAGTAGCCTCTGGGCAACCCAGGTGGCCACCAGGGGATCCAAGTGGCCACCAGGAGGCCCAAGTGACCCCAAAGAGATCCCACTGGCCTCCAAGAGACCCACTGGCCTCCAGGAGACCCAAGTGGCCTCCAGGAGATCCAGGTGGCCACCAGGAGACCCAAGTGGCCTCCAGGAGATCCCAGTAGCCTCCAGAAGGCCCAATTAGCCTCCAGGAGACCAAAGTGGCCACCAGGAGACCCAAATGGCCTCCAGGGGACCCAAGTGACCCCAGGAGACCCAAATGGCCTCCAGGAGATCCCAGTGGCCTCCAGGGGAACCCAGTAGCCTCCAGAAGGCCCAAGTAGCCTCCAGGAGACCAAAGTGGCCTCTGGGCGATCAAGGTGGCCACCAGGGGATCCAAGTGGCCTCCAGGAGACCAAAATGGCCTCCAGGAGACCCAAGCGACCTCCAGGAGACCCAAATGGCCTCCAGGAGATCCCAGTGGCCACCAGGGGACCCAAGTGGCCACCAGGAGGCCCAAGCGACCCTCAGGAGACCCAAGCGACCTCCAGGAGACCCAAGCGACCTCCAGGAGACCCAAGTGGCCTCCAGGAGACCCAAGTAGCCTCCAGGAGACCCAACTGGCCTTCAGGAGATCCCAGTGGCCACCAGGAGACCCAAGTGGCCACCAGAAGGCCCAAGTAGCCTCCAGGAGACCAAAGTGGCCTCTGGGCGATCAAGGTGGCCACCAGGGGATCCAAGTGGCCTCCAGGAGACCAAAATGGCCTCCAGGGGACCCAAGTGGCCACCAGGAGACCAAAATGGCCTCCAGGAGATCCCAGTGGCCTCCAAGAGACCCAGTAGCCTCCAGAAGGCCCAAGTAGCCTCCAGGAGACCAAAGTGGCCTCTGGGCGATCAAGGTGGCCACCAGGGGATCCAAGTGGCCTCCAGGAGACCAAAATGGCCTCCAGGAGATCCCAGTGGCCTCCAAGAGACCCAGTGGCCTCCAGGAGATCCCAGTGGCCTCCAAGAGACCCAGTGGCCTCCAGGGGACCCAAATGGCCTCCAGGAGGCCCAAGCGACCTCCAGGAGACCCAAATGGCCTCCAGGAGATCCCAGTGGCCTCCAGGGGAACCCAGTAGCCTCCAGAAGGCCCATGTAGCCTCCAGGAGACCAAAGCGGCCTCTGGGCAATCAAGGTGGCCACCAGGGGATCCAAGTGGCCTCCAGGAGACCAAAATGGCCTCCAGGAGACCCAAGTGGCCTCCAGGAGACCAAAATGGCCTCCAGGAGATCCCAGTGGCCTCCAAGAGACCCATTGGCCTCCAGGAGACCCAAGCGACTTCCAGAAGACCCAAGTGGCCTCCAGGAGACCCAAGTGGCCTCCAGGAGACCAAAATGGCCTCCAGGAGACCCAAGTGGCCTCCAGGAGGCCCAAGTGACCCCCAGGAGACCCAAATGGCCTCCAGAAGGCCCAAGTGGCCTCCAGGAAACCCAAATGGCCTCCAGGAGACCCAAATGGCCTCCAGGAGATCCCAGTGGCCACCAGGAGACCCAAATGGCCTCCAGGAGATCCCAGTGGCCACCAGGAGACCCAAGTGGCCCCCACGGGACCCCCCCCATGCCCCATCTCCCCCCCCCAGGGCGCCTTCTGGGGCCTGGTGCTGGGCCTGCTGCTGGGCCTGGGCCGGATGGTGCCGGAGTTCGTGTTGGGGACGGGGACGTGCGAGGCCCCCGGGCGCTGCCCGGCCTTCATCTGCGGCCTCCACTACCTGCACTTCGCCATCGTCCTCTTCCTCGCCACCTGCGCCATCATCATCGCCGTCTCGCTCTGCTACCCGCCCATCCCCCGGCGGCACGTGAGTGACATTTTGGGAGGGGGGGGACGTGAGTGACATTGGGGGGGGGGGGGGGCAGAGAGGATGATGATGATGGGGGGGGGAGGTTGGTAGATGATGAAGATGAGGGACTCAAGTAGCCATGGAGGAAGATGAGGGACCCAAGGGTCTTTAGATGATGAAGATGAGGGACCTCAGCGTCTATGGAGGAAGATGAGGGACCCAAGTGTTGTAGATGATGATGATGAAGGACCCAAGTGTCCATAGATGATGAAGATGAGGGACTCAAGTGGCCATAGATGATGATGAAGGACCCAAGTATGGGTAGATGATGAAGATGAGGGACCCCAATGTCCATTGAGGAAGAGGAGGGGGCTGAGTGTGGGGAGATGATGAAGATGAGGGACTCAAGTGTCCATGGAGGAAGATGAGGGAGCCAAGTGTTGGTAGATGATGATGAAGGACCCAAGTGTCCATAGATGATGAAGATGAGGGACTCAAGTGGCCATGGAGGAAGATGAGGGACCCAAGTGATGGTAGATGATGATGAAGGACCCAAGTGTCTGTAGATGATGAAGATGAGGGACCTCAGCATCTATGGAGGAAGAAGAGGGACCCAAGTGTCCATAGATGATGAAGATGAGGGTCTCAAGTGGCCATAGATGATGATGAAGGACCCAAGTATGGGTAGATGATGAAGATGAGGGACCCGAGTGGCCATGGAGGAAGATGAGGGACCCAAGTATCCTTAGATGATGAAGATGAGGGACCCAAGGATCTATGGAGGAAGATGAGGGACCCACGTATCAGTAGATGATGAAGATGAGGGACTCAAGTGGCCATGGAGGAAGATGAGGGAGCCAAGTGTTGGTAGATGATGATGAAGGACCCAAATGTCAGTAGATGATGAAGATGAGGGACCCAAGTGGCCATGGAGGAAGATGAGGGACCCAAGTGATGGTAGATGATGATGAAGGACCCAAGTGTCTGTAGATGATGAAGATGAGGGACCCAAGTGGCCATGGAGGAAGATGAGGCACCCAAGTGTTGGTAGATGATGAAGATGAGGGACCCAAGTGGCCATAGATGATGAAGATGAGGGACCTCAGCATCTATGGAGGAAGATGAGGGACCCAAGTGTTGGTAGGTGATGAAGATGAGGGACTCAAGTGGCCATGGAGGAAGATGAGGGACCCAAGTGTGGGTAGATGATGAAGATGAGGGACCTCAATGTCTATGGAGGAAGATGAAGGACCCAAGTGTTGGTAGGTGATGAAGATGAGGGACTCAAGTAGCCATGGAGGAAGATGAGGGACCCAAGTGTTGTAGATGAAGATGAGGGACCCCAATGTCTATGGAGGAAGATGAGGGACCCAAGTGGCCATGGAGGAAGATGAGGGACCCAAGTGATGGTAGATGATGATGAAGGACCCAAGTGTGGGTAGATGATGAAGATGAGGGACCTAAGTGGCCATGGAGGAAGATGAGGGACCCAAGTGTCCATGATGATGATGATGAAGGACCCAAGTGTCTGTAGATGATGAAGGACCCAAGTGTCCCTAGATGAGGAAGATGAGGGTCTCAAGTGGCCATGGAGGAAGATGAGAGACCCAAGTATCCTTAGATGATGAAGATGAGGGACCCAAGGATCTATGGAGGAAGATGAGGGACCCACGTATCAGTAGATGATGAAGATGAGGGACCTCAATGTCTATGGAGGAAGATGAGGGACCCGTGTGGGTAGATGATGAAGATGAGGGACCCAAGTGGCCATGGAGGAAGATGAGGGGCCCAAGTGTCCATGATGATGATGATGAGGGACCCAAGTGTGTGTAGATGATGAAGATGAGGGACCCAAGTGTCCGTGGAGGAAGATGAGGAACCCAAGTGTCCATGGAGGAAGATGAGGGACCCAAGTGTCTGTAGATGATGAAGATGAGGGATCTAAGGATCTATGGAGGAAGATGAGGGAGCCAAGTGTTGTAGATGAAGATGAGGGACCCCAATGTCCATTGAGGAAGAGGAGGGGGCTGAGTGTGGGTAGATGATGAAGATGAGGGACCCAAGTGGCCATGGAGGAAGATGAGGGAGCCAAGTGTTGGTAGATGATGATGAAGGACCCAAGTGTCCATAGATGATGAAGATGAGGGACTCAAGTGGCCATAGATGATGATGAAGGACCCAAGTATGGGTAGATGATGAAGATGAGGGACCCAAGTGTTGTAGATGATGAAGATGAGGGTCTCAAGTGGCCATGGAGGAAGATGAGGGACCCAAGTGTCCATGGTGATGATGATGATGATGATGAGGCACCCAAGTGTCCCTAGATGATGAAGATGATGAAGGACCCAAGTGTCCTTAGATGATGAAGATGAGGCACCCAAGTGTCCACGATGGCCACAGGCCACCACGGGAGGAAGACGAGGGACTCAGGAGACCACAGGAGGAAGATGAGGGTGCGGGTGACCATGGGATGAAGACGAGGGACCCGGGTGACCATGGTGACACCCCCCCCGTGTCCTCTTGTCCCCAGCTCCACCGCCTGGTCTTCAGCCTCCGCAACAGCCAGGAGCCGCGGGACGACCTGGACAAGGAACCGGCCATGGGGGGGGACGTCCAGCTGCAGGGTAAGGGACACCACGGGGGGGTTGGGGACACCACGGGGGGGCTTGGGGACACCACGGGGGGGTTGGGGACATCATGGTGGGCTTGGGGACACCTTGGGTGGCCATGGGGACATCAACAGTGGCTTGGGGACATCATGGTGGGCTTGGGGACACCACGGGGGGGCTTGGGGACATCATGGGTGGGCTTGGGGACATCATGGTGGGCTTGGGGACACCACGGGGGGGTTGGGGACATCATGGGTGGGCTTGGGGACATCATGGTGGGCTTGGGGACACCACGGGGGGGTTGGGGACATCATGGGTGGGCTTGGGGACACCACGGGGGGGCTTGGGGACATCATGGGTGGGCTTGGGGACACCACGGGGGGGCTTGGGGACATCATGGGTGGGCTTGGGGACATCATGGGGGGGCTTGGGGACAAGTTGGGTGGGCTTGGGGACATCATGGTGGGCTTGGGGACACCACGGGGGGGCTTGGGGACACCACGGGGGGGCTTGGGGACATCATGGGTGGGCTTGGGGACATCATGGGTGACCTTGGGGACATCAGCGATGACTTGGGGACATCAACGTTGACTTGGGGACACCTTGGGTGGCCTTGGGGACATCAACAATGGCCTTGGGGACATCAGCATTGACTTGGGGACAGCAACATTGACTTGGGGACATCATGGGTGGCCTTGGGGACATCAATAGTGGCCATGGGGACATCAACATTGACTTGGGGACATCAATGGTGGTCTTGGGGACACCTTGGATGACCTTGAGGGCACCATGGGTGGCCTTGGGGTCATCAACAATGGGTTGGGGACATCAACGTTGACTTGGGAACAACTTGGGTGGCCTTGGGGACATCACGGGTGGCCTTGGGGATACCAACAATGGCCTTGGGGACACCATGGGTGGCCTTGGGGACATCAATAATGGCCTTGGGGACATCAATGTTGACTTGGGGACACCTTGGGTGGCCTTGGGGACATCATGGGTGGCCTTGGGGACATCAACAATGGGTTGGGGACATCAATGGTGGCCTTGGGGACATCAATGATGACTTGGGGACATCAACAGTGGTCTTGGGGACACAACGGGTGGCCTTGGGGATGTCAACGGTGACTTGGGGACACCACAGGTGGCCTTGGGGACATCAATGATGGCCTTGGGGACATCAACAATGGCCTTGGGGACACCATGGGTGACCTTGGGGACATCAATGGTGGTCTTGGGGTCATCAACAGTGGCCTTAGGGACATCATAGGTGGCCTTGGGGACACCATGGGTGACCTTGGGGACATCAGCGGTGGCCTTGGGGACATCAACGATGACTTGGGGACACCATGGATGACCTTGGGGACATCAATAGTGGCCATGGGGACATCAATGGTGGCTTGGGGACATTGACTTGGGGACACCAATGGTGGCCTTGGGGACATCAACGATGACTTGGGGACACTTTGGGTGGCCTTGAGGGCACCATGGGTGGCCTTGGGGACATCAACAATGGCCTTGGGGACATCAACGATGACTTGGGGACATCAATGTTGACTTGGGGACACCAACGGTGGCTTGGGGACATCAACAATGGCTTTGGGGACATCAATGATGACTTGGGGACATCAATGATGACTTGGGGACACCATGGGTGACCTTGGGGACACCACGGGTGGCCTTGGGGACATCAATAGTGGCCATGGGGACATCAGTGGTGGCCTTGGTGGCCTTGGGGACCCCGTGGCCACGTGGCTCCTGGTCCTCTTCCAGACGTGGAGGTGACACCAAGCGGCCAGGGGGCGGAGCCAAAGGGACAAGGGGCGGAGCCAAGCGGCCAGGGGGCGGAGCCAAAGCCCCAGGGGGCGGAGCCAACGGGAAAAGGGGCGGAGCCAATTGGACAAGGGGCGGAGCCTGGAGGGGCGGGGGGCGGGGCCAAGTTCGAGGCCCCGCCCCCCGAGGACCCGGTGTGGAGCCGGGTGGTCGACGTCAACGCGGTCATCATGACGGCCGTCGCCGTCTTCCTTTGGGGTTATTTCGCTTAAAATGCCCCAAAATCGCCCGTTTTGAGACCAAAAAATCACCAAAAATCCGCTCCCCAAAAATCCGCTCCCCAAACGTCCAAAACGGCCCCAAAATGGCCCAAAAAAGGCTACCGCGAGGAATGTCCAAAAAAATGACCCCAAAAATCTCAGAATTGGACCCAAAATGTCAGGATTTCCCCCACCAAAATCTCATAATTGGACCCAAAGTGTCGGGATTTCCCCCCAAAACACCCCAAAGCTACCTCAGAAATGTGAAAAAACGCCCCCAAAATGTTGTTATTACCCCCAAAATCCTCATAACCCCAAAAATCTCAGAATTGGACCCAAAATGTCGGGATTTCCCCCAAAAATCTCATAATTGGCCCCAAAGTGTCAGGATTTCCCCCCCCAAAAAATCTCATAATTGGACCCAAAGTGTCGGGATTTCCCCCCCCAAAAAATCTCATAATTGGACCCAAAATGTCGGGATTTCCCCCCAAAAATCCCATAATTGGCCCCAAAGTGTCAGGATTTCCCCCCAAAAATCTCATAATTGGACCCAAAGTGTAAGGATTTCCCCCCAAATTTCCCCCAAAGCTACCTCGGAAATGTGAAAAAATGCCCCAAAAATGCTGTTAATACCCCCAAAATCCTCATAACCCCAAAAATCCCATAATTGGCCCCAAAGTGTAAGGATTTCCCCCCAAATTTCCCCAAAGCTACCTCGGAAATGTGAAAAAACGCCCCAAAAATGCTGTTAGTACCCCCAAAATCCTCATAACCCCCAAAATCCCATAATTGGCCCCAAAGTGTCAGGATTTCCCCCCCCAAAAAATCTCATAATTGGACCCAAAGTGTCGGGATTTCCCCCCCAAAATCTCATAATTGGCCCCAAAGTGTCGGGATTTTCCCCCAAATTCCCCCAAAGCTATCTCGAAAATGTGAAAAAACGCCCCAAAAATGTTGTTTTTACCCCTAAAATCCTCATAACCCCCAAAATCCCATAATTGGCCCCAAAGTGTCGAGATTTTCCCCCAAAAATCTCATAGTTGGACCCAAAGTGTCAGGATTTTCCCCCAAATTCCCCCAAAGCTACCTCGGAAATGTGAAAAAACGCCCCCAAAATGCTGTTATTACCCCCAAAATCCTCATAACCCCAAAAATCCCATAATTGGCCCCAAAGTGTCGGGATTTCCCCCCAAAGTTCCCCCAAAAGCTTCCGGAAATGTGAAAAAATGCCCAAAAATGTTGCTTTTACCCCCCAAACCCTAATAAACATTGTTTGTCCCCCAAAATGCCCTCAAATCCTTCAAATAAGGTGAAAATACCCAGAAACGCCGCTGAAACGCTCAGAAACACCAAAACATCCCAAACTAACCCCAAAACGTTGCTGAAATCTTCTCAAAGCATTTATGAATCATCAAAATGTCTTAAAACACCTGATTCGCCCCAAAATTCAAATGCATGTCCCAAATCCGAAGAATTTCATCAAAATGTCCCAAAACATCCAGGTTGCCCACAATTACCCCAAAACCGTCCCAAATGACCCCAAAACCATCCCAAATGACCCCAAACCATCCGAAATGACCCAAAACCACCCCAAATGACCCAAAAGCACCCCAAACGACCCCAAAACCACCCTCAAACTTTGCTTTTTGGGTGCGAAAAGTCCGGAAGGGATGCAAAAAATGTGAATTTTCGTAAATCGCCCCCCAAAACCGGGGGAAATTTGATCCGGTTGTCGAAAAAAAAGCGATTTTCG
This sequence comes from Anas platyrhynchos, assembly GCF_047663525.1. NCBI lineage: Eukaryota > Metazoa > Chordata > Aves > Anseriformes > Anatidae > Anas > Anas platyrhynchos. Next base: position 5,819,014 of record NC_092616.1, on the reverse strand, counting down.
CTCCTCGCGCCGTTTTGGGGTAATTTTGGGGGAAATCGGGTGGAGTCAAGGTGGGCGGGGCTTCTCCCCCGAAACCCCGCCCCCCAGCCCCGCCCAGTCGAGCCGCCATTCGTCGGGGGCCAGTTGGTGGCGCTCCGTCAGCCAACCGGCGTTGGCCAAGCCTAAAAAAGTAGGGGATGACGTCATCGCCTTGCTGATGACGTCATGACAAGGTGATGACGTCATGATGACGTCACTTACCACGTAAGAAGGCGGGGCCGATGACGTCATCCCAAATCCGCGAGCTTTCGGCCAAGGCGGCCCACGGCACCGAACCCGGAGCTGGAATGGGGGGGACACAACGGGGAAATGGGTGGGGAATCCCAAAATCCCATCTTCTGAGCCCAAAATTCTATCCCCCGAGCCCAAAAAATGTCATCGGGACACCAAAAAATGTCCCCGGGACACCAAAAACGCAACTCTCAGCCCCAAAACGGCCCCAGGGAGCCCCAAAATGAAGCCCCAAAACCAGGAAAACCACCCCAAAACCAGCCCCAAAACCCATCCAAGAACCCCCAAATCCCATCCTCTGACCCCAAAATCCCATCCCCTGACCCCAAAAAATGTCCCCGGGACACCAAAAACCCAACTCTCAGCCCCAAAATGGCCCCAGGGAGCCCCAAAATGAAGCCCAGGAATGAGGAAAACCACCCCAAAACACAACCAAGAACCCCAAAATCCCATCTTCTGAGCCCAAAATCCCATCCCCCGAGCCCAAAAAATGTCATCGGGACGTCAAAAAATGTCCCCGGGACACCAAAAACGCAACTCTCAGCCCCAAAATGGCCCCAGGGAGCCCCAAAATGAAGCCCAGGAACCAGGAAAACCACCCCAAAACCAGCCCCAAAACCCATCCGAGAACCCCAAAATCCCATCCTCTGACCCCAAAATCCCATCCCCTGACCCCAAAAAATGTCCTCGGGACACCAAAAACCCAACTCTCAGCCCCAAAATGGCCCCACGGAGCCCCAAAAGCTAGCCCAGGAACGAGGAAAACCACCCCAAAACCAGCCCCAAAACCCAACCAAGAACCCCAAAATCCCATCTTCTGAGCCCAAAATCCCATCCCCCGAGCCCAAAAAATGTCATTGGGACACCAAAAAATGTCCCCGGGATCCCAAAAACGCAACTCTCAGCCCCAAAACGGCCCCAGGGAGCCCCAAAATGAAGCCCCAAAACCAGGAAAACCACCCCAAAACCAGCCCCAAAACCCAACCAAGAACCCCAAAATCCCACCCCCTGTCCCCAAAATCCTACTCCGGGACCCCAAAAATCATCCCCAGGATTCCAAAAACCCAATTCTCAGCCCCAAAATGGCCCCAGGGAGCCCCAAAAGCAAGCCCAGGAACCAGGAAAACCACCCCAAAACCAGCCCCAAAACCCATCCAAAAACCTCCAAATCCCACCCCAGGACCCCAAAAATAGTCCCCAGGACACCCAAAAAATGTCCTCAGGACCCCAAAAACCCAACTCTCAGCCCCAAAATGGCCCCAGGGAGCCCCAAAATGAAGCCCAGGAACCAGGAAAACCACCCCAAAACCAGCCCCAAAACCCAACCAAGAACCCCAAAATCCCACCCCCTGTCCCCAAAATCCTACTCCGGGACCCCAAAAATCATCCCCAGGATTCCAAAAACCCAACTCTCAGCCCCAAAATTGTCCCAGAAAGCCCCAAAAGCAAGCCCAGGAATGAGGAAAACCACCCCAAAACCCAACCAAGAACCCCAAAATCCCATCTTCTGAGCCCAAAATCCCATCCCCCGAGCCCAAAAAATGTCATTGGGACACCAAAAAATGTCCCCGGGATCCCAAAAACGCAACTCTCAGCCCCAAAATGGCCCCAGGGAGCCCCAAAATGAAGCCCAGGAACCAGGAAAACCACCCCAAAACCAGCCCCAAAACCCAACCAAGATCCCCAAAATCCCACCCCCTGTCCCCAAAATCCTACTCCGGGACCCCAAAAATCATCCCCAGGATTCCAAAAACCCAACTCTCAGCCCCAAAATGGCTCCAGGGAGCCCCAAAATGAAGCCCCAAAACCAGGAAAACCACCCCAAAACCAGCCCCAAAACCCAACCAAGAACCCCAAAATCCCATCCTCTGACCCCAAAATCCCATCCCCTGACCCCAAAAAATGTCATCGGGACACCAAAAACCCAACTCTCAGCCCCAAAATGGCCCCAGGGAGCCCCAAAATGAAGCCCAGGAACCAGGAAAACCACCCCAAAACCCAACCAAGAACCCCAAAATCCCATCTTCTGAGCCCAAAATCCCATCCCCCGAGCCCAAAAAATGTCATCGGGACGTCAAAAAATGTCCCCGGGATCCCCAAAAACGCAACTCTCAGCCCCAAAATGGCCCCAGGGAGCCCCAAAATGAAGCCCAGGAACCAGGAAAACCACCCCAAAACCAGCCCCAAAACCCATCCGAGAACCCCAAAATCCCACCCCAGGACCCCAAAAAACATCATCAGGACCCCAAAAAATGTCCCTGGAACCCCAAAAACCCAACTCTCAGCCCCAAAATGGCTCCAGGGAACCCCAGAAGCAAGCCCAGGAATGAGGAAAACCACCGCAAAAAACAACCAAGAACCCCAAAATCCCATCTTCTGAGCCCAAAATCCCATCCCCCGAGCCCAAAAAATGTCATCGGGACATCAAAAAATGTCCCCGGGATCCCAAAAACCCAACTCTCAGCCCCAAAATGGCCCCAGGGAGCCCCAAAATGAAGTCCAGGAACAAAGAAAACCACCCCAAAACCATCCCCAAAACCCAACCAAGAACCCCAAAATCCCACCCCTTGTCCCCAAAATCCTACTCCGGGACCCCAAAAATCATCCCCAGGATTCCAAAAACCCAACTCTCAGCCCCAAAATGGCTCCAGGGAACCCCAGAAGCAAGCCCAGGAATGAGGAAAACCACCCCAAAACCCAACCAAGAACCCCAAAATCCCATCTTCTGAGCCCAAAATCCCATCCCCCGAGCCCAAAAAATGTCATCAGGACGTCAAAAAATGTCCCCGGGATCCCAAAAACGCAACTCTCAGCCCCAAAATGGTCCCAGGGAGCCCCAAAATGAAGCCCCAAAACCAGGAAAACCACCCCAAAACCAGCACCAAAACCCATCCGAGAACCCCAAAATCCCATCCTCTGACCCCAAAATCCCATCCCCTGACCCCCAAGAATGTCCCCGGGACACCAAAAACCCAACTCTCAGCCCCAAAATGGTCCCAGGGAGCCCCAAAATGAAGCCCAGGAACGAGGAAAACCACCCCAAAACCAGCCCCAAAACCCAACCAAGAACCCCAAAATCTCACCCCAGAAACCCAAAAAACATCATCAGGACCCCAAAAATTGACCCCAGGGCCCCAAAAACCCAACTCTCAGCCCCAAAATGGGCCCAGGGAGCCCCAAAATGAAGCCCCAAAACCAGGAAAACCACCCCAAAACCAGCCCCAAAACCCAACCAAGAACCCCAAAACCCCACTGGGAACCCCAAAATCATCTCAAGGACCCCCAAAACACCTTGGAGACCCCAAAACCACCCCAAAGACCCCCCAAAAACCACCCTAGGGACCCCCCAAATGCCCCAGGACCACCCAAAACCACCTCGGGGACCCCCAAACACCCCCAAAACCACCTCAGGGACCCCAAAACCACCCCAAATATCCCCCAAATCACCCCAGGGACCCCCAAAACCACTCTAGGGACCCCCAAAACCACCCTTGGGACCCCTACAACCTCCCAAAACCACCTCGGAACCCCCCCAAATTACCCCAAAACCACCCTAGGGACCCCTCCAGGACCCCCAAAACCACCCCAAAGACCCCAAATCCCCCCTAGGCCCCCCCAAACCCCCCATGGGGACCCCAAAACCACCCCAGAGACCCCCAAAACCACCCTAGGGACCCCTCCAGGACCCCCAAAACCACCCCAAAGACCCCAAATCCCCCCTAGGCCCCCCCAAACCCCCCATGGGGACCCCAAAACCACCCCAAAGACCCCCAAAGCACTCCAAAAACACCTCGGGGACTCCCCAAAACCACCCCAAAGACCCCAAAACCCACCCCAAAGACCCCAAAAAACACCTCGGGGACCCCCAAACCACCCCAAAGACCCCAAAAAACACCTCGGGGACCCCAAAACGACCCCAAAGACCCCAAAACCACCTTGGGGACCCCAAAATCACCCCAGGGACCCCAAAAAACACCTCGGGGCTCCCCCAAAACCACCCCAAAGACCCCAAAACCACCTCGGGGACCCCAAAACCACCCCAGAGACCCCCAAAACCACCCTTGGGACCCCTCCAGGACCCCAAAACCCACCCTAGGAACCCCAAGTCCCCCCTAGCTCCCCCCAATCCCCCATGGGGACCCCAAAACCACCTCGGAGACCCCCAAAACCACCCTAGGGACCCCTCCAGGACCCCCAAAACCACCCCAAAGACCCCCAAAACCACCCCAGGGACCCCCAAAACCACCCTTGGGACCCCTCCAACCCCCCAAGAACCCCCTCAACCACCTCAAAGACCCCAAAACCACCCCAAAAACCACCCTAGGGACCCCAAAACCCCCCTAACCCCCCCCCAACCCCCCATGGGGACCCCAAAACCCACCCCAAAACCACCCCAAAACCCCCCCGGGACCCCCCCCCGGGCACTCACGGCAGCGGCGCAGGCGCTGCTGGAGGCGGCGCAGGGCAGCACCCATGGGTGCCCCCGGGGGCAGCTCGGGGCCCAGCAGCTCCTCCAGCAGCAGGGCGTGGGCGCAGGCCCGCAGGGGGGTGTCGGGGGGGGCCCCGTGACGCAGCCCCACCCCCACCCAGCCTGAGGGGGGGCGGGGGGACCCATCGTTAGGGGGGGGACCCCCCCAATTGGGTGGGCGACCCCCCATTGAGTTGGGGACCCCCCCATTGGGTTGGGGACCCCCCCATTGGTTTGGGGACCCCCCCGTTGGGTTGGGGACCCCCCCACTTATTTGGGGACCCCCCGATTGGGTTGGGGACCCCCCCATAGACTTGGGGACCCCCCCATTGGGTTGGGGACCCCCCCATTGAGTTGGGGACCCCCCCATTGGGTTGGGGACCCCCCCACTGATTTGGGGACCCCCCCATTGACTTGGGGACCCCCCCATTGGGTTGGGGACCCCCCCGTTGGGTTGGGGACCCCCCATTGAGTTGGGGACCCCCCCATAGACTTGGGGACCCCCCCATTGAGTTGGGGACCCCCCCGTTGGGTTGGGGACCCCCCCAATTGGGTTGGCGACCCCCCATTGACTTGGGGACCCCCCCATTGACTTGGGGACCCCCCCATTGGGTTTGGGACCCCCCCATTGATTTGGGGACCCCCCACTGATTTGGGGACCCCCCCATTGACTTGGGGACCCCCCCATTGGGTTGGGGACCCCCCCATTGACTTGGGGACCCCCCATTGACTTGGGGACCCCCCACTGATTTGGGGACCCCCCCATTGACTTGGGGACCCCCCATTGACTTGGGGACCCCCCACTGATTTGGGGACCCCCCCATTGACTTGGGGACCCCCCCATTGGGTTGGGGACCCCCCATTGATTTGGGGACCCCCCCATTGGGTTGGGGACCCCCCCATTGGGTTGGGGACCCCCCCCCGTTGGGTTGGGGACCCCCCCATTGAGTTGGGGACCCCCCCATTGGGTTGGGGACCCCCCCGTTGGGTTGGCGACCCCCCCGTTGGGTTGGGGACCCCCCCACTGATTTGGGGACCCCCCCATTGGGTTGGGGACCCCCCCATTGGTTTTGGGACCCCCCCATTGAGTTGGGGACCCCCCCATTGGGTTGAGGACCCCCCCGTTGGTTTGGGGACCCCCCCGTTGGGTTGGGGACCCCCCCACTGATTTGGGGACCCCCCGTTGGGTTGGGGACCCCCCCATTGACTTGGGGACCCCCCCGTTGAGTTGGCGACCCCCCCGTTGGGTTGGGGACCCCCCCACTGATTTGGGGACCCCCCCATTGATTTGGGGACCCCCCCATTGGGTTGGGGACCCCCCCATTGAGTTGGGGACCCCCCCGTTGGGTTGGCGACCCCCCCGTTGGGTTGGGGACCCCCCCATTGATTTGGGGACCCCCCCGTTGGGTTGAGGACCCCCCCAATGACTTGGGGACCCCCCCATTGATTTGGGGACCCCCCCGTTGGGTTGAGGACCCCCCCATAGACTTGGGGACCCCCCCATTGACTTGGGGACCCCCCCGTTGGGTTGGCGACCCCCCCGTTGGGTTTGGGACCCCCCCGTTAGGTTGAGGACCCCCCCGTTGGGACTCAGGACCCCTCCCCAATTTGGGGACCCCCCCCAAAAATTTTGGGGACCCCCCCCCACCTTGGCTGGGGCGCAGCACGATGAGGTAGTCGCGGGTGCCGCACTCCGCCGCCTTCCTCAGCTCGGCCACGCTGCGGGGACAAATTTGGGGACCCCCCCCCGATTTGGGGACCCCACCCCAATTTAGGGACCCCTCCCCAATTTGGGGACCCCCCCCCGGCCCCCCGATTTCCCCCCCTCCTCACCTCTTGACCAGGCGGTGCAGGGGGGCGCCCAGGTGGAGGCGCAGGCGGGTGCTGAAGCCTGGAGTGGGGGGACGTTAGGGGGGGACGTTGGGTGACGTTGGGTGACACGGGGGTGGTGGGTGACACTGGGTGACGTGGGGGGGCGTTGGGGGGCATTGGGTGACACAAGGTTGACACTGGGTGACACTGGGTGGCATTGGGTGACACTGGGTGACACTGGGGTGATACTGGGTGACACAGGAGTGGCATTGGGTGACATTGGGTGACACTGGGTGACATTGGGTGACACTGGGTGACGTTGGGTGACCCCAGGTGACCAAAGGGTGACGTTGGGTGACACTGGGTGACACTGGGGCGATACTGGGTGACACAGGAGTGGCATTGGGTGACATTGGGTGACACTGGGTGACATTGGGTGACACTGGGTGACGTTGGGTGACCCCAGGTGACCAAAGGATGACGTTGGGTGACACTGGGTGACACGGGGGTGATGTTGGGTGGCACTGGGTGACGTTGGGTGACATTAAGGTGACACTGGGTGACGTTGGGTGGCATTGGGTGACGTTGGGTGACACTGGGTGGCCCCAGGTGACACAAGGGTGAAGTTGGGTGACATTGGGTGACACTGGGTGATGCTGGGTGACACTGGGTGGCGTTGGGTGACATGAGGGTGACATTGGGTGACCCAAGTGACACAAGGATGAGGTTGGGTGACATTGGGTGACACTGGGTGACACAAGGGTGGCATTGGGTGACAAGGGGGTGAAGTTGGGTGACAAGGGGGTGACGTAGGGTGACACTGGGTGGCGCTGGGTGACATTGGGTGACACAAGGTTGACACTGGGTGACACTGGGTGACACTGGGTGGCGTTGGGTGACATGAGGGTGACATTGGGTGACAAGGGGGTGAAGTTGGGTGACAAGGGGTGACGCTGGGTGACACTGGGTGACCCCAAGTGACACAAGGGTGAAGTTGGGTGACATTGGGTGACACTGGGTGATGCTGGGTGACGCTGGGTGACACTGGGTGGCGTGGGGTGACATGAGAGTGACATTGGGTGACCCAAGTGACACAAGGATGAGGTTGGGTGACATTGGGTGACACTGGGTGACACAAGGGTGGCGTTGGGTGACATGAGGGTGACATTGGGTGACAAGGGGGTGACGTAGGGTGACATTGGGTGACACAAGGTTGACACTGGGTGACACTGGGTGACACTGGGTGGCGTTGGGTCACATGAGGGTGACATTGGGTGACAAGGGGGTGAAGTTGGGTGACACTGGGGGACGCTGGGTGACCCCAGGTGACACAAGGGTGAAGTTGGGTGACATTGGGTGACACTGGGTGATGCTGGGTGACGCTGGGTGACCCCAGGTGACACGAGGGTGAAGTTGGGTGACATTGGGTGACACTGGGTGATGCTGGGTGGCGTTGGGTGACATGAGGGTGACATTGGGTGACAAGGGGATGATGTAGGGTGACCTTGGGTGGCGTTGGGTGGCATTGGGTGACACGGGGGTGACACTGGGTGACACTAGGGTGATGCTGGGTGACACGGAGCTGGCGTTGGGTGACACTGGGTGACGTTGGGTGACCGCAGGTGACAAAAGGGTGACGTTGGGTGACACTGGGTGACCCAAGGATGAGGTTGGGTGACATTGGGTGACACAAGGATGAGGTTGGGTGACACAAGGGTGACATCGGGTGACAAGGGGGTGACACAAGGGTGGTGTTGGGTGACACGAGGGTGACATCGGGTGACAAGGGGGTGACACAGGGTGACAAGGGGTGACATTGGGTGACACAAGGTTGACGTTGGGTGACAATGGGTGACACGGGGGTGATGTTGGGTGGCACTGGGTGACGTTGGGTGACATTAAGGTGACACTGGGTGACGTTGGGTGACACAAGGGTGGTGTTGGGTGACATGAGGGTGACATTGGGTGACACTAGGGTGATGCTGGGTGACATGAGGGTGGCATTGGGTGACAAGGGGGTGACGTAGGGTGACAAGGGGTGACATTGGGTGGCTTTGGGTGACACAAGGGTGGCGTTGGGTGACAAGGGGGTGAAGTTGGGTGACACTGGGTGACACAAGGGTGACGTTGGGTGACACTGGGCGGCCCCAGGTGACACAAGGATGAGGTTGGGTGACATGGGGGTGACATTGGGTGACGTTGGGTGACAAGAAGGTGACATTGGGTGACACAGGGGTGAAGCTGGGTGACAAGGGGTGACACGAGGGTGACGTTGGGTGACACTGGGTGACACTGGGTGACACAAGGGTGACACTGGGTGACACAAGGGTGATGTTGGGTGACACTGGGTGACACAGGGGTGACGTTGGGTGATATAGGGGTGACATTAAGGTGACACTGGGTGACAAGGGGGTGAAGTTGGGTGACAAGAGGTAACATGAGGGTGACGCTAGGTGACACAAGGGTGGCGTTGGGTGACACGGGGGTGAAGTTGGGTGACAAGGGGGTGACGTAGGGTGACACTGGGTGACACCGGGTGACACTGGGTGACACTGGGTGACGTGAGAGTGACATTGGGTGACAAGGGGGTGACGTAGGGTGACATTGGGTGACATTGGGTGACACAAGGTTGACACTGGGTGACACGGGGGTGACACTGGGTGACACTAGGGTGATGCTGGGTGACATAAGGGTGACGTTGGGTGACAAGGGGGTGACGTAGGGTGACAATGGGTGACATTGGGTGGCTTTGGGTGACACTGGGTGACACTAAGGTGACACTGGGTGGCGCTGGGTGACATGAGGGTGACGTTGGGTGACAAGGGGGTGACATGAGGGTGACATTGGGTGGCACTGGGTGACAAAAGGCTGACATTGGGTGACCGGGGGGGGTGACACAAAGACACTGGGTGACAAAGGGGTGACCCCACATGACCCCAGGTGACCCCGAGTGACCCCAGGTGACCCCAGGTGACCCCGGGTGACCCCAGGTGACACCGGGTGACACCGGGTGACACCCCCGGGTGCCCCCATCCTCACCGGGCAGCAGCGGCTCTCGGGGGTTGACCTCCTCGGGGCCGGGCACGGGCAGGTCGATGACGTCACCGCCGGGGGGCGTGGCCTGGGCCTTGGGGGCGGGGCTTCCCCGCAAGGCCCCGTCCAGGGCGAGGCGGAGGCGGGGCCTGTTGAGGGTGGGCATGCAGAGGGCCCCCACCGCCCTCAGGTTGCAGCCCAGGTGGGCGGCCACCAGCAGGGCCACCAGCAGCCAGCTCAGCCTGCGGGGACGTTTCCCATCAGCCCCCGGGGCTCCCGGACCCTTCCCATCAGCCCCTGCGGCGCCCCCGTCCCATCAGCCCCCGGGGTTCCCCAGCCAATCGCTGAGCTTCTTCCCCATGGGCAAAAACGAAAGTGAAAGTCCAAAGTGAAAGTGAAAGTACTCCCATATCCCATCAGCCCCTGGGGCTCGGAACTTTCCCATGAACCCCTGGGGGTCCTGACCCCTTCCCATCGGCCCCTGCGGCGCCCCCGTCCCATCAGCCCCCGGGGTTCCCCACCCCATGGTCAAAAGTGAAAGTGAAAGTACAAAGAGAAAGTGAAAGTAATCCCCTATCCCATCAGCCCCTGGGGCTCCCCACACCTTCCCATCAGCCCCTGCGGCGCCCCCATCCCATCAGCCCCCGGGGTTCCCCACCCCATGGTCAAAAGTGAAAGTGAAAGTACAAAATGAAAGTGAAAGTACTCCCATATCCCATCAGCCTCTGGGGCTCGGAACTTTCCCATGAGCCCCTGGGGCTCCCCGACCCTTCCCATCAGCCCCTGCGGCGCCCCCGTCCCATCAGCCCCTGGGGTTCCCCAGCCAATCGCTGAGCTTCTCCCCCATGGTCCAAAACGAAAGTGAAAGTAAAAAATGAAAGTGAAAGTAATCCCCTATCCCATCAGCCCCCGGGGCTCCCCACACCTTCCCATCAGCCCCTGCGGCGTCCCCATCCCATCAGCCCCCGGGGTTCCCCACCCCATGGTCAAAAATGAAAGTGAAAGTACAAAATGAAAGTGAAAGTAATCCCCTATCCCATCAGCCCCTGGGGCTCAGAGCCTTCCCATCATCCCCTGTGACTCCCCATACCTTCCCATCAGCCCCTGCGGCGCCCCCATCCCATCAGCCCCTGCGGTTCCCCAGCCAATCGCTGAGCTCCTCCCCCATGGGCAAAAACGAAAGTGAAAGTGAAAGTGAAAGTGAAAGTCCTCCTGTATCCCATCAGCCCCTGGGGCTCCGCCCCCTCACCATGGCCGCCCCTCCAGCAGGGGCAGCAGCAGCAGCGCCAGCAGCAGCCCCACGGCGTTCACCAGCGTCTCCTGCCCAGTACAGACCAGTAAGGACCAGTACAAACCAGTATGAACCAGTACAAACCAGTATGGACCAGTACAAACCAGTATGGACCAGTACAAACCAGTATGGGCCAGTACGGACCCGTTACAGCTCCCAGCTCCCAGCCACTTCCCTTCCCAGTGCTCCCAGTATGAACCAGTTCCCCTCCCAGTTCCTCCCTTTCTACCCAGTATGAACTGGTTGCACTCCCAGTAAGCCCAGTATCAACCAGTTGTCCTCCCAGGTCCTCCCAGTGTTCCCAGTTCCCCTGCCAGTAAGCCCAGTATGAACTGGTTCCTCTCCCAGTATGAACCAGTTACCCTCCCAGTTCCTCCCAGTGTCCCCATTACGAACTGGTTCCACTCCCAGTAAGCCCAGTATCAACCGGTTGCCCTCCCAGGTCCTCCCAGTGTTCCCAGTTCCCCTCCCAGTAAGCCCCGTATGAACTGGTTCCCCTCCCAGTGCTCCCAGTATGAACCGGTTCCCCTCCCAGTAAGCCCAGTATGGACAAGCTGCCCTCCCAATACCTCCCAGTGCTCCTAGTTCCCCTCCCAGAGCTCCCAGTATGAACCGATTCCCCTCCCAGTATGAATCAGTTCCCTCCCCAGTGCTCCCAGTATGAACCAGTTCCACTCCCGGTGCTCCCGGTACCAGCCAGTTGCCCTCCCAGTTCTTCCCAGTGCTCCCAGTTCCCCTCCCACAGCTCCCATTACAAACCAGTTGCCCTCCCCTCATCCCACTCCCACCCCCAGCGCTCCCAGTCCCTCCCAGTAACCCCAGTGACCCCTCCCAGTACCTCCCAGTAACCCCAGTGACCCCTCCCAGTACCTCCCAGTGACCCCCCCCACCACCCCACTCCCTCCCAGTACCCTCCCAGTCCCTCCCAGTGCCCCCCAACCCCACCCAACCCCCTCCCGGCCCCTCCCGGCGCCCTCCCCAGCCCCTCCCAGTGCTCCCAGTTTGTCCCAGTCCAAACCAGTCTCACCTGGCTGCCATCCTTGGCGCTCACCTCGGCCGCGTTCTCCCTGCGGGCCTGGTGCACGGCCACGGCCGCCCGCGTGGCCCCGCCCGCCACCGCCACCGCGCTCTGGGGACACCAGTTGGCTCCCAGTATGAACCAGTAACAACCAGTACCACCCCAGTGCCACCAGAACGGCAGCCCAGTAGCTCCCAGTATCCCCCAGTATCGCCCAGGGGCACCCAATGGGACCATAATGGCACCCAGTGGCACCCCAGTGCCTCCCAGTAACACCCAGTGCCTCCCAGTAACACACCAGTACCTCCCAGTAACACCCAGTAACACCCCAGTGCCTCCCAGTGCCACCAGAACGGCAGCCCAGTAGCTCCCAGTATCGCCCAGTATCGCCCAGGGGCACCCAATGGGACCTTAATGGCACCCAGTAGCGCCCCAGTGCCTCCCAGTACCACCCAGTGGCACCCCAGTGCCTCCCAGTAACACCCCAGTGCCTCCCAGTAACACCCCAGTAACTCCCAGTAACACCCTAGAGCCACCATAATGCCACCCCAGTAGCTCCCAGTATCACCCAGTATCGCCCAGGGGCACCCAATGGGACCCTAATGGCACCCAGTGGCATCCCAGTGCCTCCCAGTATCCCCCAGTATCTCCCAACATTCGCCAGTATCCCTTTGACATCACCCCAGTATCCCCCAGTATCCCCCAGTATCCCCCAGTATCTCCCAGTATCCCCCAGTACCCCCCAGTACTCTCCCAGTATCCCCCAGTACACCCCCAGTATCCCCCAGTACCACTCCAGTACCCCCCAGTACCTCCCAGTAACCCCCAGTCCCACCCCAGTATCCCCCAGTACCACTCCAGTACCCCCCAGTATCTCCCAGTATACTCTCAGTACTCCCCAGTCCCACCCCAGTGTCTCCCAGTACCTCCCAGTACTCCCCAGTAGCACTCCAGTACCCCCCAGCACCACTCCAATACCCCCCAGTACTCTCCCAGTACCACTCCAGTACCCCCCAGTAATTCCCAGTATCCCCCAGTACCCTCCAGTACCACTCCAGTACCACTCCAGTGCCCCCCAGTATCTCCCAGTATACTCCCAGTACCCCCCAGTATACTCCCAGTACTCCCCAGTCCCACCCCAGTATCCCCCAGTACACCCCCCAGTACCACTCCAGTACCCCCCAGTACTCTCCCAGTACCTCCCAGTACTCCCCAGTCCCACCCCAGTACCCCCCAGTACTCTCCCAGTATCCCCCAGTACCACTCCAGTACCCCCTAGTATCTCCCACTACTCTCCCAGTACCCCCCAGTACCACTCCAGTACCCCCCAGTACTCTCCCAGTACCCCCCAGTATCTCCCAGTACTCCCCAGTCCCACCCCAGTATCCCCCAGTACCACTCCAGTACCCCCCAGTACTCTCCCAGTGCCCCCCAGTATCTCCCAGTACCCCCCAGTATCTCCCAGTATTCCCCAGTCTCACCCCAGTCCCCCCCAGTACACCCCCCAGTACCACTCCAGTACCCCCCAGTACTCTCCCAGTACACCCCCAGTCCCACCCCAGTACCCCCCAGTATACTCCCAGTATTCCCCAGTCCCACCCCAGTACTCTCCCAATACCCCCCAGGATCTCCCAGTACCCCCCAGTATCTCCCAGTATACTCCCAGTACTCCCCAGTATCCCCCAGTCCCATCCCAGTACACCCCCCAGTATCCCCCAGTACCCCCCAGTCCCCCTCTAACACCCCAAGCCCCGCCCCCTCCCCCCTAAACCCCACCCCCTCCCCCAAGCCCCGCCCCCTCCCCCCTAAACCCCGCCCCCAGCCCCCCAAGCCCCGCCCCCCTTGAGGCCCCGCCCCCCGTGACGTCACACCCTGGCGATGGCGGCCCCGCCCAGCAGCAGAGGCCCCGCCCCCCCCCAGTACGGCGCCAGCAGCTCCAGCACCAGCCCCAGGTCGTTGATGACGTCAGCGGCCAGCCTGCGAGGGGGCGGGGCCAAGGGTGGTCAGGGGGCGGGGCCTCACCCCGAGGGGGCGGGGCCACTGCCAAAGGGGGCGGGGTTAAGGAAAAGGGGGCGGGGTTAAGGAAAAGGGGGCGGGGTTAACGGGAGGTCACGTGACTCACCGCCACTGCTTGGCCTCGCAGTCCAGGGAGGGTCTGTGGGGGAGGGACCAGTATGGACCAGTATGGACCAGTATAAAACAGTATGGACCAGTATAAACCAGTATGGACCAGTATAAACCAGTACAGGCCAGTATAAAACAGTATGGACCAGCACAGACCAGTATAAACCAGTATGGACCAGTACAGACCAGACCAGTATGGACCAGTATAAACCAGTATGGACCAGTACAGACCAGTATAAACCACTATAAACCAGTATGGGCAAGTACAGACCAGTATAAACCAGTACAGACCAGTATAAACCAGTATGGACCAATGTGGACCAGCATAAACCAGTATGGACCACTACAGATCAGTACCAACCAGTATGGACCAGTGTAAACCAGTATGGATCAGTACAGATCAGTACCAACCAGTATGGACCAGTATGGACTGGTACTAACCAGTATGGACCAGTATAAACCAGTATAAACCAGTATGGACCAGTACAAATCAGTACCAACCAGTATGGACCAGTATAAACCAGTATGGACCAGTACAGATCAGTATCAAGCAGTATGGACCGGTATAAACCAGTATGGACTGGTACCAACCAGTATGGACCAGTATGGACTGGTACCAACCAGTATGGATCCATATAAACCAGTATGGACCAGTATGGACCAGGACAGATCAGTATAAATCAGTATGGACCGGTATAAACCAGTACGGACCAGCATGGACTGGTACCAACCAATATGGATCAGAATGGACCAGTATGGACTGGTACCAACCAGTATAGACCAGTATAAACCAGTATGGCCCAGCATAAACCAGCATGGACCAGTATGGACTGGTACCACCTAGTATAAACCAGTATGGCCCAGTATAAACCAGCATAAACCAGTATGGACCCGTACAAACCAGGCCAGTATAGACCAGTATGGACCCATACAGACCAGTACCAACCAGTATGAACCAGTACCAATCAGTATGGACCAGTATAAACCAGTATGGACCAGTACAGATCAGTGCCAACCAGTATGGACCGGTACCAAACAATACGGACCAGTATAAACCAGTATGGCCCAATACAGACCAGCATGGACCAGTATAAACCAGTATAGACCAGTACAGACCCCCTATAACCAATATAGACCAATATAAACCAGTATGGACCAGTATGGACTGGTATGGACCAAGAAGGGCCCCAGTGATAACCAGTAACAACCAGTAGCCCCTCCCAGTGCTCCCAGTAGCCTCTCCCAGTACATCCCAGTAACCCAAGTGAACCCTCCCAGTAACTCCCAGTGCTCCCAGTAATCCCAATAATCCCTCCCAGTGCTCCCAGTAACTTCCAGTAACCCCAATAACCCCTCCCAGTCCCTCCCAGTAACCCCAGTGACCCCTCCCAGTCCCTCCCAGTGCTCCCAGTCCCTCCCAGTCCCCTCAGTGACCCCTCCCAGTCCCTCCCAGTAACCCCAATAACCCCTCCCAGTCCCTCCCAGTAACCCCAATGACCCCTCCCAGTCCCTCCCAGTGCTCCCAGTCCCTCCCAGTGCCCCCAGTGCTCACCCCTGGAGCCAGGCGAAGACGATGCGCGTCACCATCCCCACCCCATCTGCGGGGACACAATTTTGGGGTGAAATCAGCCAATTTTGGGACACCACAAAAAATTTAAGTCAAAATCATGAAATTTTGGGGTGAAATCAGGGAAATTTGGGGGCGAGGAAACTTTGGGGTGAAATGCGGAGATTTTGGGAATTAAACCAGGAGGGAAGAAGGATACGGGAAAATTTTGGGGATAATGAGGGGGGTTTGGGGTGAAATCAGAGAGATTTGGGAAAAAAGAGAATTTGGGAATGAAATTAGGGAATTTTGGGGTGAAATCAGGAAGATTTGGGTATGAAATCTGGAGATTTTGGGGTGAAATCAGAGAGATTAGGGAAAAAAAAGAAAAAGAGAATTTGAGAATGAAATCTGGGGACTTTGGGGCGAAATCAGGGAGATTTGGGGAAAATACAGAATTTCAGAATGAAATCTGGAAATTTTGGGGTGAAATTGCTGGGATTTGGTAAAAAATGTAGAATTTGGGAATTAAATCTGGAGATTTTGGGGTGAAATCAGGGAGACTTGGGGAAAATCTAGGATTTGGGAATGAAATCAAGGGATTTTGGGGTAAAATCAGGGAGATTTGGGAAAATTCAAAATTTGGGAATGAAATCTGGGGATTCTGGGGTGAAATTGGTGAGATTTGGTAAAAAATGTAGAATTTGGGAATTAAATCTGGAGATTTTGGGGTGAAATCAGGGAGACTTGGGGAAAATCTAGGATTTGGGAATGAAATCAGGGGATTTTGGGGTAAAATCAGGGAGATTTGGGAAAATTCAAAATTTGGGAATGAAATCTGGGGATTCTGGGGTGAAATTGGTGAGATTTGGTAAAAAATGTAGAATTTGGGAATGAAATTGGAGATTTTGGGGTGAAATCAGAGAAATTTGGGATAGAAATGGGATTTGGGGAGTGAAATTAGGGAATTTTGGGGAGAAATCATGGAGATTTGGGAAAAATTGGGAATAAAATCAGGAGAATTTGGGGTGAAATCAGGGAGATTTGGGAAAAAGGAGACCTTGGAAATGAAATCTGAAGATTTTGGGGAGATTTGGGAAAAAAACAGGATTTGGCAATGAAATCTGGAGATTCTGGGGTGAAATCAGAGAGATTTGGGGAAAAAAAGAGAATTTGGGAATGAAATTCGGGGATTTTGGGGTGAAATCAAAGAGATTTGGGATAGAAATGGGATTTGGGGAGTGAAATCAGGAGATTTTGGGGTGAAATCGTGGAATTTTGGGATATAAAAGAGTTTGGGGAGGTGAATCAGGAGATTTTGGGGTGAGAAAGGGGGATTTTGGGGGCAGAAAAGAAAGGTTTTGGGGTCACCAAATTGAGGGGAAACCTGAGTATTTTGGGGCCAAAATAAAAAAATGGAGGGGGACGAGGGGAGATTTGGGGTGAAACCGGGGGATTTTAGGAGTGCTAGACCCAATTTTGGGGTGAAAAAGAGGGATTTTGGGGTAAAAATGAAGGATTCGGGGTAGCCAAATTTTGCGGGGTTTTGGGGCCACTACCGGAGATTTTGGGGCAAGACTGAAAAACTGAGGGGGGACGAGGGGAGATTTGGGGTGAAACTGGGGGTTTTTGGGGGTGCCGGAGCCGATTTTGGGGTGAAAAAGGGAGATTTTGGGGGTGAAAATGAAGGATTCGGGGTCGTCAAATTTTGAGGGGTTTTTGGGGCCACTACCGGAGATTTTGGGGCCAGAATGAAAAACAGAGGGGGGATAAGGGCAGATTTGGGGTGAAACTGGGGGTTTTTGGGGGTGCCGGAGCCGATTTTGGGGTGAAAAAGGGGGATTTTGGGGGTGAAAATGAAGGATTCGGGGTCGCCAAATTTTGAGGGGTTTTGGGGCCACTACCAGAGATTTTGGGACCAGAATAAAAAACTGATGGGGGATAAGGGCAGATCTGGGGTGAAATTGGGGGTTTTTAGGGGTGCTGGAGCCAATTTTGGGGTGAAAAAGGGGGATTTTGGGTTGAAAATGAAGGATCTGGGGTCACGAAATTTTGAAGGGTTTTGGGGCCACTACCGGAGACTTTGGGGCCAGAATGAAAAAGTGAGGGGGGATAAGGGGAGATTTGGGGTGAAATCGGGGGTTTCTGGGGGCGCTGGAGCTGATTTTGGGGCGAAAAAGGGGAGATTTTGGGGTGAAAATGAAGGATTTGGGGTTGCCAAATTTTGAGGCGTTTTGGGGCCACTACCGGAGATTTTGGGGCCAAAACAAAAAACACAGGGGGGTCTAGGGGAGATTTGGGGTGAAACTAAGGGATTTTGGGGGTGCCGGAGCCGATTTTGGGGTGAAAAAGGGGGATTTTGGGGGTGAAAATGAAGGATTTAGGGTCGTCAAATTTTGAGGGGTTTTGGGGCCACTACCGGAGATTTTGGGGCCAGAATGAAAAACTGAGGGGGGATGAGGAGACATTTGGGGTAAAACTAGGGTTTTTTAGGGCTGCTGGAGCCGATTTTGGGGTGAAAAAGGGGGATTTTGGGGGTGAAAATGAAGGATTTAGGGTCGTCAAATTTTGAGGGGTTTTGGGGCCACTACCAGAGATTTTGGGACCAGAATAAAAAACTGAGGGGGGATAAGGGCAGATCTGGGGTGAAACCGGGGGTTTTTGGGGGTGCCGGAGCCGATTTTGGGGCGAAAAAGGGGGATTTTGGGTGCACTCACCGCGCAGCACCCAGGTGAGGGTGGCCCCGGTGGCGGTGGCCGCGCTGTCCCCGACCCCCACGGTCTGCAGCACGGCGCGGGTGGAGAGCGTCCCGGTCACCGTGCTGCACAGCGCCTGCCAGTACAAACCAGTACAAACCAGTAAGGACCAGTATAAACCAGTATAAACCAGTATGGACCAGTAGCAATAGCCAATAAGGCTCTGCTCCCTCCCAGTAACTCCCAGTGCTCCCAGTAAGCCCTCAAGACCCCAGGACAACCCTCAGGGTGCTGCACAGCGCCTGCCAGTACGGACCAGTACAAACCAGTAAGGACCACTATAGATCAGTATAAACCAGTATGGACCCGTATTGTCCGGTATTGATAGCTACAAAGGCCCAGATCCCGCCCAGTAACTCCCAGTGCTCCCAGTAAGCCCTCAAGACCCCAGGACACCCCTCAGGGTTCTGCACTGTGCCTGCCAGTACGGACCAGTACAAACCAGTAAGGACCAGTATAAACCAGTATAAACCAGTATGGACCTGTATTGTCCGGTATTGATAGCTCCAAAGGCCCAGATCCCGCCCAGTAGCACCCAGTGCTCCCAGTAAGCCCTCAAGACCCTAGGACAACCCTCAGGGTGCTGCACAGCGCCTGCCACTACAGACCAGTATAAACCAGTAAGGACCAGTATAAGCCAGTATAAACCACTAGGAATCAGTATTGATAGCCACTAAGGCCCAGATCCCGCCCAGTAACTCCCAGTGCTCCCAGTAAGCCCTCAAGACCCCAAGACACCCCTCAGGGTGCTGCACAGCGCCTGCCACTACAGACCAGTATAAACCAGTAAGGACCAGTATAAGCCAGTATAAACCACTAGGAATCAGTATTGATAGCCACTAAGGCCCAGATCCCGCCCAGTAACTCCCAGTGCTCCCACTAAGCCCTCAAGACCCCAGGACACCCCTCAGGGTTCTGCACTGTGCCTGCCAGTACGGACCAGTACAAACCAGTAAGGACCAGTATAAGCTAGTATAAACCACTAGGAACCAGTATCAATAGCCACTAAGGCCCAGACCCCGCCCAGTAACTCCCAGTGCTCCCAGTAAGCCCTCAAGACCCTAGGACACCCCTCAGGGTGCTGCACAGCGCCTGCCAGTACGGACCAGTATAAACCAGTATGGACCAGTAGCAATAGCCACTAAGGCTCAGATCCCGCCCAGTAACTCCCAGTGCTCCCAGTAACCCTTCAAAGCACCAGGGTGCCTGTCATGGTGCTGCACAGCGCCTGCCAGTACGCACCAGTACAAACCAGTAAGGACCAGTATAAACCAGTATGGATCAGTATCGATAGCCACTAAGGCCCAGACCCCGTCCAGTAACTCCCAGTGCTCCCAGTAAGCCCTCAAGACCCTAGGACACCCCTCAGGGTGCTGCTCCCAGTGCCCTCCCAGTCCCTCCCAACCCCCTCCCAGTCCCCCCCCGTCCCCTCCCAGTGCTCCCAGTCCCCTCCTATACTGCTCCCAGTACCCCCCCAGTCCCCCCCCAGTGCCCTCCCAGTATAAACCAGTCCCCTCCCAGTCCCCCCCAACCCCCTCCCAGTCCCCCCCAAACCTCTCCCAGTCCCCCCCAGTCCCCTCCCAGTCCATCCCAGCCCCCTCCCAGTATAAACCAGTCCCCCCCAATCCCCCCCTAACCCCCTCCCAGTCCCCCCCAGTTCTCCCAGTCCCCTCCTATACTGCTCCCAGTACCCCCCCAGTCCCCTCCCAGTCCCTCCCAGTATACACCAGTCCCCCCCCAGTGCCCTCCCAGTATAAACCAGTCCCTCCCAGTCCCCCCCAATCCCCCCCCAATCCCCTCCCAGTGCTCCCAATCCCCTCCTAAACTGCTCCCAGTGCCCTCCCAGCATAAACCAGTCCCCCCCAATCCCCTCCCAGCCCCTCCCTGTCCCCTCCCAGTCCCCTCCTATACAGCTCCCAGCCCCCTCCCAGTATAAACCAGTCCCCCCCAGTCCCCTCCCAGTCCCTCCCAGTCCCCCCCAACCCCCTCCCAGACCCTCCCAGTATACACCAGTCCCCCCAAGTGCCCTCCCAGTATAAACCAGTCCCTTCCAGTCCCCCCCAATCCCCTCCCTGTGCTCCCAATCCCCTCCTAAACTGCTCCCAGTGCCCTCCCAGCATAAACCAGTCCCCCCCAATCCCCTCCCAGTCCATCCCAGTCCCCTCCTATACAGCTCCCTGTGCCCTCCCAGTATAAACCAGTCCCCCCCAGTCCCCTCCCAGTCCCTCCCAGTCCCCCCCAACCCCCTCCCAGACCCTCCCAGTATACACCAGTCCCCCCCCAGTGCCCTCCCAGTATAAACCAGTCCCTTCCAGTCCCCCCTAATTCCCCCCCAATCCCCTCCCAGTGCTCCCAGTCCCCTCCTATACTTCTCCCAGCCCCCCCTACCCCCTCCCAGTCCCCCCCCAACCCCCTCCCAGTGCCTCCCCGTGCCCTCCCAGTACAAACCAGTGCCCCCAGTACCTGCAGGCTGTCCCAGGCCTGGTACCTCCCATAGTCCCCGCTGACGCTCTCGGGGTACCCCTGGGGCAGCAGCAGCCGCTGGGGGGGGGGGGGGGGGGGAGGGGGGTCAGGACCCCCGCCCCTCCCCCCCCCCCCCCAAGACCCCTCCCCCCACCCCCCCCTTTGTGCCCCTCCCCCACCTCCGCCGCCCTCCGCAGCCCCTCCCCCACCCCTCCCCCCTCCCCCTCCCCCTCCCCTCCCCCCGCCGGGAGCCGCCGCAGCCCCTCCCCCACCCCCCCCCGCCCCCCCCATCCCCCCCCCGGTACCGCGCGGCCTCGCGGCGCCCCCAAAGCTCCCGGACAAGGGGGGGGGACGGGGGGGGGTGGGGGAGGGGCTGCGGCGGCTCCCGGGGGGGGGAGGGGGAGGAAGGGGGGGAGGGGGGGGGGGAGCAGGGGGGGAGGGGGGAGACCCCAGGAGGAGACGCCGCCATCGGGGGGGGGCCGGGACTCTATGGTCACCACGTGGGCGCTCTGGGGAAGTCCTCCAGGACTCTATGGTCACTGCAAGAGGAGTCCTCCAGGACTCTATGGTCACCACGTGGACGCTCTGGGAGGGAGGTCCTCCAGGACTCTATGGTCAGGGGAGGGCGCGCTGGGTTAAGTCCTCCAGGACTCTATGGTCGATCCTCAGGGTACAGTAGGAGGTCCTCCAGGACTCTATGGTCACTGCAAGAGGAGTCCTCCAGGACTCTATGGTCACGGTTTGGACTCTCTAGGAGGGAGGTCCTCCACGTCTCTATGGTCACTACGTGGGCGCTCTGGGAGGGAGGTCCTCCAGGACTCTACGGTCACCGCGTGGACTGTCTAGCAAGGAGGTCCTCCACGTCTCTATGGTCACTGCGTGGGTGATCTGGGAGAGAAGTCCTCCAGGACTCTATGGTCACTGCATGGGGGGAGTCCTCCAGGACTCTATGGTCACTGCGTGAGGAGTCCTCCAAGACTCTATGGTCGCTCCTCAGGTTACACTAGGTGGTCCTCCAGGACTCTATGGTCACCGCGTGGACTGTCTAGCACGGAGGACCTCCACGTCTCTATGGTCACTGCGTGGGTGATCTGGGAGAGGAGTCCTCCAGGACTCTATGGTCACTGCATGAGGAGTCCTCCAGGACTCTATGGTCAATATTTGGACTCTCTAGGAGGGAGGTCCTCCAGGACTCTATGGTCACTGCATGGGGAGTCCTCCAAGACTCTATGGTCGCTCCTCAGGTTACACTAGGAGGTCCTCCACGTCTCTATGGTCACCGCGTGGACTGTCTAGCAAGGAGGTCCTCCACGTCTCTATGGTCACTGCGTGGGTGATCTGGGAGAGAAGTCCTCCACGTCTCTATGGTCACGGTTTGGACTTTCTAGCATGGAGGTCCTCCACGTCTCTATGGTCACTACGTGGACTCTCTAGGACAAAGGTCCTCCAGACTCTATGGTCACCGTTTGGACTCTCTAGGAGGGAGGTCCTCCAGGACTCTATGACCATGGGGTGGACTTTCTAGGAGGAAGGTCCTCCACGTCTCTATGGTCTCTGCAGGGACTGTCTAGGAGGAGAGTCCTCCAGCACTCTATGGTTTCCCGAGGTCCTCCACGTCTCTATGGTTGCCAGCAGGGCACCACGCGCCCAGGGGACGCTCTACCCCCACCCCCCCTCTCTATGATCCCTCCCCCCCCCCAAAAAAAGGCCCCGCGCAGCCACGCCCACAGCTCCAAGCGCTTTATTGGGGGGGGATGGGGGGGGACAGGGGGGCACCCATGGGTGCTGGGGGCACCCTGGGGTTCAACCGACGCTGACACAAAGCCACCCGTGGGCCTCCAGGGGGGCCTTGGCCAACCCCCAAGACCCAACGTTGGTTGTAGAGCACCCATGGGTGGTCAAGGAGCACCCATGGGTGCTGGGGGTGGCTTTGGGGCACCCCAAGATGCCAACAAGCACCCATGGGTGCTCAAGGACCACCATGTGCTTCATCTAACACAGGTAGAAAGGGTCCCATGGTCCTTCAAGGTGGTGTTGGCCAACCCTCAAGACCCAACGTTGGCCGTAGGGCACCCGGGGTCGGTCGGGGGAGCACCCATGGGTGCTGGGGGGGGGTTGGGGCACCCCACGATGCCAACAAGCACCCATGGGTGCCCACGGTCTTCACCTAACACACACACAAAGGGTCCCATGGTCCTCCAAGGTGGTGTTGGCCAACCCTCAAGACCCAACGTTGGCCGTAGGGCACCCGGGGTCGGTCGGGGGAGCACCCATGGGTGCTGGGGGGGGGTTGGGGCACCCCACGATGCCAACAAGCACCCATGGGTGCCCACGGTCTTCACCTAACACACACACAAAGGGTCCCATGGTCCTCCAAGGTGGTGTTGGCCAACCCTCAAGACCCAACGTTGGCCGTAGGGCACCCATGGGTGGTCGGGGAGCACCCATGGGTGCTGGGGGTGGCTTTGGGGCACCCCAGGACATCAAGAAGCACCCATGGGTGCCCACGGTCTTCACCTAACACACTCAAAATGGGTGCCATGGTCCTCCAAGGTAGCGTTGGCCAACCCCCAAGACCCAACGTTGGCCGTAGGGCACCCATGGGTGGTCGGGGAGCACCCATGGGTGCTGGGGGTGGTTGGGGAGCACCCCAGGACATCAAGAAGCACCCATGGGTGCCCACGGTCTTCACCTCACACACTCAAAATGGGTCCCATGGTCCTCCAAGGTGGCGTTGGCCAACCCTCAAGACCCAACGTTGACCACAGGGCACCCACGGGTGGTCAAGGAGCACCCATGGGTGCCGGGGGTGGCTTTGGGGCACCCCAGAACACCAAGAAGCACCCATGGGTGCTCAAGGACCACCACGGGCTTCATCTAACTCATGTAGAAAGGGTTCCATGGTCCTCCAAGGTGGCGTTGGCCAACCTCCAAGACCCAACGTTGGCCGTAGGGCACCCAGGGGTGGTCGGGGAGCACCCATGGGTGCTGGGGGTGGTTGGGGAGAACCCCAGGACATCAAGAAGCACCCATGGGTGCCCACGGTCTTCACCTAACACACTCAAAATGGGTCCCATGGTCCTCCAAAGTGGCGTTGGCCAACCCCCAAGACCCAACGTTGGCCGTAGAGCACCCGGGGTTGGTCGGGGGAGCACCCATGGGTGCTGGGGGTGGCTTTGGGGCACCCCACGATATCAACGGGCACCCATAGGTGCTCAAGGACCACCATGGGCTTCATCTAACTCATGTAGAAAGGGTCCCATGGTCCTTCAAGGGGGCGTTGGCCAACCTCCAAGACCCAACGTTGACCGTAGGGCACCCATGGGTGGTCAGGGAGCACCCATGGGTGCTGGGGGTGGCTTTGGAGCACCCCAGGACATCAAGAAGCACCCATGGGTGCTCATGGTCTTCACCTAACACACACAAAAGGGGTCCCTTGGTCCTCCAAGGGGGCGTTGGCCAACCCTCAAGACCCAACGTTGGCCGTAGAGCACCCGGGGTTGGTCGGGGAGCACCCATGGGTGCCGGGGGGGGGGGTTGGGGGCTCAGCTGATGTAGACGCGGTGGAAGTCGTGGGCGCCGAAGGCGGCGTTGCACTTGGGGCACTTGCGCTGGCGGGTGTCGTAGCGGCTCTTGACGCACTCGAAGCAGAAGACGTGGAAGCACTTGGTGAGGACGGCGTCCTTCTTGCGCGCGTTGCAGCACGGGCACGTCAGGCGGGCCTGGGGGGGGGGGACAAGATGGCCGTCAGCACCGCCCGGGCACCCATGGGTGCTGGGGATGAACCCAAAGGTCCTCGGGATGTAGCCCAGGTCTTCTGACCCCACCCATGGGTGCTAGGAACCAACCCCAAGGTCCTCCAAGCCCGTCTAAGGTCCTCCAAGGTCAACTCAAGAGCACCCATAGGTGCTCCAACCCCACCCATGGGTGCTACGACCCAACCCCAAGGTCCTCCAGACCCATTCCAGGTCCTCCAACCCCACCCATGGGTGCTACCACCCAACCCCAAGGTCTTCCAGACCAACCCAAGGACCTCCAACCTTCACCCAAGGTCTTCCAACCCTACCCATGGGTGCTAGGACCCAACCCCAAGGTCCTCCACCCCCATCTAAGGTCCTCCAAGGTCAACTCAAGAGCCCTCCGACCCCACCCATGGGTGCTCCAACTCAACCCCAAGGTCCTCCAAGCCCATCCCAGGTCCTCTGACCCCACCCAAGGGTGCTCCAACCCCACCTATGGGTGCTACCACCCAACCCCAAGGTCCTCCAACCCCATCCCAGGTCCTCCAACCCCACCCATGGGTGCTACCACCCAACCCCAAGGTCTTCCAGACCAACCCAAGGACCTCCAACCTTCACCCAAGGTCTTCCAACTCCACCCATGGGTGCTAGGACCCAACCCATGGGTGCTACAACCCAACCCCAAGGTCCTCCAAGCCCATCCCAGGTCCTCTGACCCCACCCATGGGTGCTCCAACCCCACCCATGGGTGCTCCAACCCAACCTGAGGGTTCTCCAAGCCCATCCCAAGTCCTCCAGCCTTCACCCAAGGTCTTCCAACCCCACCCATGGGTGCTACCACCCAACCCCAAGGTCCTCCGACCCCATCCCAGGTCCTCCAAGGTCAACTCAAGAGCCCTCCAACCCCACGCATGGGTGCTACCACCCAACCCATGGGTGCTCCAACTCAACCCCAAGGTCCTCCAGACCCATTCCAGGTCCATGACCTCACCCATGGGTGCTCGGACCCAACCCAAAATTCCTCTAACCCCATCTAAGGTCCTCCAACCTTCACCCAAGGTCTTCCAACCCCACCCATGGGTGCTCCAACCCCACCCATGGGTGCTACCACCTAACCCATGGGTGCTCCAACTCAACCCAAAGCTCCTCCAGCCTCATCTAAGGTCCTCCAGCCCCACCCAAAGCCCCCCAACCCCACCCATGGGTGCTAGGACCCAACCCCAAGATCCTCCAACCCCATCCCAGGTCCTCCAACCCCACCCATGGGTGCTCCAGCCCCACCCATGGGTGCTACAACCCCACCCCAACCCCCTCCCGCCCCATCCACGTCCCCCCAACCTCCCCCCAAGGCCCTCCAACCCCCCCACCGGGACCTCCCGCCCCCCCCCCGTCCCCCCCCAGCACCCATGGGTGCTCCCCGCCCCGCACCCGGTACTCCTTGATCTCCTCCTGCAGGATCTGGTCGGCGTCGGCGTACACCTCCACCTTGCGCTGCTTCTCCAGCTTCCGACGCAGCCGCGACAGCTCCTCCTGGGGGGGGGGTGCAAGGGGGTGGGGGGTGACCCACAGCACCCATGGGTGCCCCCTCCCCCCCCCCGACCCCTATAGAGCCCATATGCCCCCGAAGGGACCCCCAGAAGAGCAAATTTGCCCCCTTCAGAGCCCCTCTGATCTCCTATAGGTGCCCCCAGACCCTCCCATAGGGCCCCCCAGACCCCCTATAGATTCCCCCAGACCCCCTATAGGTACCCCCAGACCCCCCCTAGGCCCCCACACCCCCCTATAGGGCCCCCACATCCCCTGTAGGGCCCCCCAGACCCCCTATAGATCCCCACACCTCCCTATAGGTTCCCCCAGAACCCCTATAGATCCCCATAGCCCCCCTATAGGTGCCCCCAGACCCCGTATAGGTGCCCCCACCCCCCCTATAGCCGGCCCCAGACCCCCCCATAGGTACCCCCAGACCCCCTAGAGATCCCCCCAGACCCCTATAGGTACCCACACCCCCCTATAGATTCCCCCAGACCCCCTATAGATCCCCATAGCCCCCTATAGGTACCCCCAGACCCCCTATAGGTCCCCACAGCCCCCTATAGGTACCACCAGATCCCCTATAGGTCCCCCCCAGACCCCCCATAGGTCTCCCAGCCCCCCTATGGGTTCCCCCAGAACCCCTATAGGACCCCCACACCCCCTACAGACCCCCCCAGACCCCCTACAGACCCCCCAGACCCCCTATAGATCCCCATAGCCCCCCTATAGGTGCCCCCAGACACCGTATAGGTACCCCCACCCCCCCTATAGCCGGCCCCAGACCCCCCATAGGACCCCCAAACCCCCCATAGGACCCCTCAGACCCCCCATAGGACCCCCCAGACCCCCTATAGCCCCCCCCATGGATCCCATAGGCGCCCACCTGGGCCCTCTTGAGGCTGAGGGACTCCTTGTCCTTGGCGGCCCGGTTCTCGGCGGCGCAGGCCTGGAGCTCCCGCAGCCGGGCCTGGACGTGCTCCCCCTGCGCCCGCAGGTCCTCGGCCAACTGCGCCGCCTCCACCGCCTGGGGGGGGGGACATGGGGGGGTCAATGGGGTCCCCGGGGCCCCCCAAGTCCCATAGGGTCGGGTTCTGTAGGGTTGGGGCCCGTAGGGTTGGGTCCCCTTCTGATGGGCAACCAGGTCCTATAGGGTTGGGGCCCATAGGGTTGGGTTCTATAGGGTTGGGTCTCCTCATGATGGGCAACCAGGTCCTGTAGGGTTGGGTCTCCTCATGATGGGCAACCAGGTCCTGTAGGGTTGGGGCCCATAGGGTCGGGCCCCATAGGGTCGGGCCCCATAGGGTCGGGTCCCATAGGGTCAGGTCCCATAGGGTCAGGTCCTGTAGGGTTGGGTCCCATAGGGTTGGGTTCTATAGGGTTGGGTCTCCTCATGATGGGCAACCAGGTCCTGTAGGGTTGGGTCTCCTCATGATGGGCAACCAGGTCCTGTAGGGTTGGGGCCCATAGGGTCGGGCCCCATAGGGTCGGGCCCCATAGGGTCGGGCCCCATAGGGTCGGGTCCCATAGGGTCAGGTCCTGTAGGGTTGGGTCCCATAGGGTTGGGTCCTGTAGGGTTGGGTCTCCTCATGATGGGCAACCAGAACCCATAGGGTCAAGTCCCATAGGGTCAAGTCCCATAGGGTTGGGTCCCCTCGTGATGGGCAACCAGGTCCTGTAGGGTTGGGGCCCATAGGGTCGGGTCCTGTAGGGTTGGGGCCCATAGGGTCGGGTCCTGTAGGGTTGGGGCCCATAGGGTCGGGTCCTGTAGGGTTGGGGCCCATAGGGTCGGGTCCTGTAGGGTTGGGGCCCATAGGGTCGGGTCCTGTAGGGTTGGGTCCCATAGGGTCAGGTCCCTTGTCTTGGGTCCCATAGGGTCGGGGCCCATAGGGTCGGGTTCTATAGGGTTGGGTCCCCTTGCAATGGCCAACCAGGTCCTGTAGGGTTGGGGCCCATAGGGTCAGGTCCTGTAGGGTTGGGTCCCCTCATGATGGGCACCTGGGTCCTATAGGGTTGGGCCCCATAGGGTCAGGTTCTATAGGGTTGGGTCTCCTCATGATGAGCAACCAGGTCCTGTAGGGTTGGGGCCCATAGCATTGGGCCCCATAGGGTCAGGTCCCTTGTCTTAGGTCCCATAGGGTCAGGTCCCATGGGTTGGGTCCCTTGTCTTGGGTCCCATAGGGTTGGGGCCCATAGGGTCAGGTCCTGTAGGGTTGGGTCCCATAGGGTTGGGTCTCCTCATGATGGGCAACCAGGACCCATAGGGTTGGATCCCATAGGGTCAGGTCCTGTAGGGTTGGGCCCCATAGGGTCAGGTTCCCTTGCCCTAGGCCCCATAGGGTTGGGTCCCCTTGTCTTGCGTCCCATAGGGTTGGGTTCTGTAGGGTTGGGTCTCCTCATGATGGGCAACCAGGTCCTGTAGGGTTGGGGCCCATAGCATTGGGTCGCTTGTCTTGGGTCTCATAGGGTTGGGGCCCATAGGGTCGGGGCCCATAGGGTCGGGTTCTATAGGGTTGGGTCCCCTTGCAATGGCCAACCAGGTCCTGTAGGGTTGGGGCCCATAGGGTCAGGTCCCATAGGGTTGGGTCTCCTCATGATGGGCAACCAGGTCCTGTAGGGTTGGGTCCCCTCGTGATGCCCACCCCCATCCCCTACATCCTATAGGGTTGGGTCCCTTCATGATGACCACTTGGATCCCCTTGGTGATGGCCACCCGTGACCCTTGGGTCCCATAGGGTTGGGATCCCTCATGAAGACCACCCCCATCCCCTAGATCCTATAGGGTTGAGTTCCTCCATGATGACCACCCATGTCCCCTAGACCCTATGGGGTTGGGTCCTGTAGGGTTGGGTCCTGTAGGGTTGGGTCCCCTCGTGATGGCCACCCACGTCCCCTAAATCCTATAGGGTTGGGTCCCATAGGGTCAGGTCCCTTGTCTTAGGTCCCATAGGGTCAGGTCCTGTAGGGTTGAGGCCCATAGGGTCGGGTTCTATAGGGTTGGGTCTCCTCATGATGGGCAACCAGGTCCCATAGGGTTGGATCCCATAGGGTCAGGTCCTGTAGGGTCGGGTCCCATGGGTTGGGTCCTGTAGGGTTGGGTCCCCTCATGATGGACAACCAGGTCCTGTAGGGTTGGGGCCCATAGGGTCAGGTCCCATAGGGTTGGGTCTCCTCATGATGGGCAACCAGGTCCCATAGGGTTGGGGCCCATAGGGTTGGATCCCCTTGTCTCAGGCCCCATAGGGTCAGGTCCCTTGTCCCCTAGGTTCCATAGGGTTGGGTCCTGTAGGGTTGGGTCCCCTCATGATGCCCACCCACATCCCCTGGATCCTATAGGGTTGGGTTCCTTCATGATGGCCACTTGGGTCCCTTGATGATGGCCACCCGTGACCCTTGGGTCCCACAGGGTTGGGTCCCATAGGGTTGGGTCTTCTTGTGATGGCCACCCATGACCCTTGGGTCCTATAGGGTTGGGTTCCTCCATGATGACCACCCCCATCCCCTACATCCTATAGGGTTGGGTCCCTTGGTGATGGCCACCCATGTCCCCTAGACCCTATGGGGTTGGGTCCTGTAGGGTTGGGTCCTGTAGGGTTGGGTCCCCTCGTGATGGCCACCCACGTCCCCTAAATCCTATAGGGTTGGGTCCCATAGGGTTGGATCTCCTCGTGATGACCACCCCCATCCCCTAGATCCTATAGGGTTGAGTTCCTCCATGATGACCACCCATGTCCCCTACATCCTATAGGGTTGGGTCCCATAGGGTTGGGTCTTCTTGTGATGGCCACCCATGTCCCTTGGATCCTATAGGGTTGGGTTCCTCCATGATGACCACCCACGTCCCCTAGATCCTATAGGGTCGGTCCTATAGGGTTGGGTCCTATAGGGTTGGCTTCCTCCACGATGACCACCTGGACCCCTTGCCGATGGCCACCCACGCCCCTTAGGTCCCACAGGGCCGCGTCCCCGTCCCCACCCCGCACCCTTGGGTGCCCCCCACCCCCACCCCAAGGTCCTCACCTTCCTCTTGTTGAGCTCCAGGGCCTGGGAGCGCAGCGCCAGCTCCTTCTCCACCGAGGCCAGGCTGCTCTGCAGCACCCGCTCCTTCTCCTCCAGCTTCTGCACCACCAGCAGCTGCGCGTCCACCTGGGGGGGGGGGACACGAGACGGAGCTTGGGGACCCGCGACCCCCCCCCTTGGGCACTTGGGGGTCCTCGACCCAAATATCTGGGTCTCCATCATCTTGGAACCTTTGGGTGGCCTCAACACAAATTTTTGGGTCTCCATGACCTTGGACCCTTGGGTGTCTTCAGCCCTGATATTTGGGTCTCTATGATCTTGAGGACCCTTGGGTGTCCTCAGCTCAAAGATCTGGGTCTCCACCACCTTGGACCCTTGGGTGTCCTCAACCCAAATTTTTGGGTCTCCATCATCTTGGACCCTTGGGTGTCCTCAACCCAAGGATTTGGGTCTCCATCACCTTGGACACTTGGGTGTCCTCATCCCAAACATTTGGGTCTCCACCACCTCAAACCCTTGGGTGTCATCAACCCAAGGATTTGGGTCTCCATCGTCTTAGACACTTGAGTGTCCTCCACCTCGGACCCTTGGGTGTCCTCAACCCAAATTTTTGTGTCTCCACCACCTCAGACCCTTGGGTCTCCACCACCTTGGACCCTTGGGTGTCCTCAAGCTCAGACCCTTGGGTGTCCTCAACCCAAATTTTTGGGTCTCCATCACCTTACACCCTTGGGTCTCCACCACCTTGGACCCTTGGGCGTCCTCAGCTCAAAGATCTGGGTCTTGACCACCTTGGACCCTTGGGTGTCCCCAACCCAAACATTTGGGATCCCACCACCTTGGACCCTTGGGTGTCCCCACCCCAAACTTTTGGGTCTCCACCACCTCAGACCCTTGGGTGTCCTCAACCCAAACATTTGGGATCCCACCACCTTAGACCCTTGGGTCTCCACCACCTTGGACCCTTGGGTGTCCTCAACCCAAACATTTGGGATCCCACCACCTTGGACACCTGGGTCTCCATCACCTTCAACACTTGGGTGTCCTCAACCTTGGACCCTTGGGTGTCCCCAACCCAAACTTTTGGGTCTCCATCATCTTGGACCCTTGGGTGTCCTCTACCTTGGACACTTGGACGACCTCACCCCTGATATTTGGGTCTCCACCACCTTGGACTCTTGGATGTCCTCAACCTTGAACCCTTGGGTGTCCCCAACCCAAACATTTGGGTCTCCACCACCTTGAACCCTTGGGTCTCCACCACCTTGGACCCTTGGGTGTCCTCAACCTCAAACCCTTGGGTGTCCCCAACCTAAACATTTGGGATCCCACCACCTTGGACACTTGGATGTCCACCACCTTGGACTCTTGGGTGTCCTCAACCTTGAACCCTTGGGCGTCCCCAGCCCAAACATTTGGGATCCCACCACCTTGGACCCTTGGGTGTCCCCACCCCAAACATTTGGGATCCCACCACCTTGGACCCTTGGGTGTCCCCAACCCAAACATTTGGGATCCCACCACCTTGGACCCTTGGGTGTCCTCATCCCAAATTTTTGGGTCTCCACCACCTTGGGCCCTTGGGTGTCCCCACCCCAACATCTGGGTCTCCACCACCTTGGACCCTTGGGTGTCTTCAACCCAAATATTTGGGTCTCCACCATCTTGGACTCTTGGGTGTCCACCACCTTGAACCCTTGAACCCTTGGGTGTCCTCATCCCAACCATCTCAATCCTCCACCACCTTGAACCTTGGGTCAACCCCCACCACCCCAATTCCCCCCCCGCCCCCTCCCCACCCCCCCACCCCCCCCCCAATTTCTACCTGCGCCTTGAGGGCGAGGACCTGCTCGGCCAGCTCGTCCTTCTCCTCGCGCAGCAGCTTGTGGATCTGGTTGGCCTTGATGCGCTCCGACATCAGCTTGAAGTTGGCGTCGTCCTTCTCGCGCAGCTGCTGCAGGAGCCGCAGGTTCTGCTCCTGCATGTCCTCGAAGGCCTGGCCCGTCACGTCCATCTCCGACAGCAGCGCCTCCTCCTCCTGCCCCCAAAAAAATAGGCCGTGACGTCATCGAAAAAGCCCCCCAAAAAAAGCCCGGTGATGTCATCAAAAAAGCCCCCAGTGATGTCATCAAAAAAGCCCCGGTGATGTCATCAAAAAAGACCCCAGTGATGTCATCAAAAAAGCCCAAAAAAAAAGCCCGGTGACGTCATCAAAAAAGCCCCCAAAAAAAGCCCGGTGACGTCATCAAAAAAGACCCCGGTGAGGTCATCAAAAAAGCCCCCAAAAAAAGCCCCGTGACGTCATCAAAAAAGCCCCCAAAGAAAGCCCCGTGACGTCATCAAAAAACCCAGTGATGTCATCAAAAAAGCCCCGGTGATGTCATCAAAAAAGGCCCGGTGACGTCATCAAAAAGCCCCCCAAAAAAGCCCCGTGACGTCATCAAAAAAGCCCAAAAAAAAAGCCCAGTGACGTCATCAAAAAAGCCCCCGGTGATGTCATCAAAAAGCCCCCCCAAAAAAAGCCCCGGTGACGTCATCAAAAAGCCCCCCAAAAAAGAGCCCCGTGACGTCATCGAAAAAAGCCCGGTGATGTCATCAAAAAAGCCCCCAAAAAAAGCCCGGTGACGTCATCGAAAAAGCCCCCGGTGAGGTCATCAAAAAAGCCCCCAAAAAAAGCCCCGTGACGTCATCATATAGCCCCCAAAAAAAAGCCCCCGGTGATGTCATGAAAAAAGGCCCGGTGACGTCATCAAAAAAGCCCCCCCAAAAAAGCCCCCATTGATGTCATCGAAAAGCCCCCAAAAAAAAGCCCCTGGTGATGTCATCAAAAAAGCCCCGGTGACATCATCAAAAAAGCCCCCCAAAAAAGCCCCGGTGACGTCATCAAAAAGCCCCCCAAAAAAAGCCCCGTGACGT
The DNA here is from genome assembly GCF_047663525.1 of Anas platyrhynchos. Taxonomy (NCBI): domain Eukaryota; kingdom Metazoa; phylum Chordata; class Aves; order Anseriformes; family Anatidae; genus Anas; species Anas platyrhynchos. The sequence continues at coordinate 5,786,027 of NC_092616.1, read as the reverse complement.
CATGAAAAAAGGCCCCGGTGACGTCATCAAAAAGCCCCGTGATGTCATCAAAAAAGCCCCGGTGATGTCATCAAAAAAGCCCTCCTTAAGCCCCACCCACCCCTTAAGCCCCTCCCACCATTGACCACACCCACCCCAAGCCCCTCCCACCCCTCCTTAAGCCCCTCCCACCCCGTTAAGCCCCGCCCACCCCCCTTAAGCCCCGCCCACCCCCTTAAGCCCCGCCCACCCCCCTTAAGCCCCGCCCAGTCCCTTTAAGCCCCACCCACCCCCTTTAAGCCCCTCCCACTCCCTTTAAGCCCCGCCCACTCCCCTTAAGCCCCGCCCACCCCCCTTAAGCCCCGCCCAGTCCCTTTAAGCCCCACCCACCCCCTTTAAGCCCCTCCCACTCCCTTTAAGCCCCGCCCACTCCCCTTAAGCCCCGCCCACCCCTCCACCACCACCCACCCCCTCAAGCCCCTCCCACCTTTGACCACGCCCACCCCAAGCCCCGCCCACCCCCCTTAAGCCCCGCCTACCCCCTTTAAGCCCCTCCCACTCCCTTTAAGCCCCGCCCGCCCCCTTTAAGCCCCACCCACCCCTCCTCCACCACCCACCCACCCCCTCAAGCCCCTCCCACCTTTGACCACGCCCACCCCTTAAGCCCCACCCACTCCCTCCTTAAGCCCCGCCCACCCCCTTAAGCCCCGCCCACCCCATACACCACCACCCACCCCATGACCCCACCCACCCCCTTAAGCCCCTCCCACCTTTGACCATGCCCACCCCAAGCCCCGCCCACCCCCCTTAAGCCCCGCCCACTCCCTTTAAGCCCCTCCCACCCCCTTAAGCCCCGCCCACCCCATACACCACCACCCACCCCATGACCCCACCCACCCCCTCAAGCCCCTCCCACCTTCGACCACGCCCACCCCAAGCCCCGCCCACCCCCCTTAAGCCCCGCCCACCCCCTTAAGCCCTGCCCACCCTATACACTACCACCCACCCCATGACCCCACCCACCCCCTTAAGCCCCTCCCACCTTTGACCACGCCCACCCCAAGCCCCGCCCACCCCTCCTTAAGCCCCTCCCACCCCCTTAATCTCCGCCCACCCCCTTTAAGCCCCACCCACCCCCCTTAAGCCCCGCCCACCCCTCCTTAAGCCCCGCCCACCCCCCTTAAGCCCCTCCCACCCCCCTTAATCTCCACCCACCCCCTTTAAGCCCCTCCCACCCCCTTTAAGCCCCTCCCACCCCCTTTAAGCCCCGCCCACCCCCTTTAAGCCCCGCCCACACCCCCTTAAGCCCCGCCCACCCCCTTTAAGCCCCTCCCACCTTTAAGCCCCGTCCACCCCAAGCCCCGCCCACACCCCCTTAAGCCCCGCCCGCCCCCTTAAGCCCCGCCCACCCATTTAGGCCCCTCCCACCCCCCTTAAGCCCCGCCCACCACCCTTAAGCCCCACCCACCCCCCTTAAGCCCCGCCCACCTGCTTGGTGGCCGCCAGCTTGCGCTGGAGGTGCTCGATCTGCTCCTCGGCCTGGCGGAGGCGCCGCAGGGCCTCCTCGTCCGCCAGCTTCTTGCTCTCGCGCCGCTCCCGCTCCTCCAGCTCCCTCGCCCGCCCCCGCAGCTCCTCGGCCTAATTAGGGCCTCGTTAGCGCCTCCCGACGGTTAATTAGCCCCCCCCGTGAAGGGCCCGGCCTCACCTCAGCCTTGCTCTTCCTCTCGGCCGCCATCAGCTGCACTTTGTCGCGCTGCTCCTTGGGCGCCGATTTGTACATGTCCAGGAGCAGCTTCATCTCCTTCTGGCTCTCCTGCGCCTTCCTGCTCATTTGCATATCATTAGCATGCGTTAGGCTCGTTTGCATATCATTTGCGTGTCATCAGAATGCTTCAGGGTCGTTTGCATATCATTAGCATATCATCAGCATGCATTATGGCTGCTTTCATATCATCTACATATCATTTACATATCATTAGCATCTGTTAGGGTCGTTTGCATATCATTTGCATATAATTAGAATGAGTTAGGGTCACTTGAATATCAGTTGCATATAATTAGAATGAGTTAGAGTCGCTTGTATATCATTTGCATATAGTTAGAATGCATCAGGGTCGCTTACATGTCATTTGCATACAATTATAATGAGCTAGGATCGTTTGCATATCATTTGCATATAATTAGAACGAGTTGTTATCGCTTGCATGTCATTTGCATATAATTAGAACGAGTTGGGATCGCTTGCATATCATTTGCATATAATTAGAACGAGTTAGGACCGTTTGCATATCGTCAGCATATCATTAGAATGTGTTATGGTCGTTTGCATATCATTTGCATATCGTTAGAGAGTGTTAGGGTTGTTTGCGTATCGTTTGCGTATCATTAGTGTGTGTCAGGGTCTTTTGCACATCATTTGCATATATTCAGGATGAACAGGTATCGTTTGCATATCATTTGCATATAATTAGGACGAGATATTGTCAATTGCATATCATTTGCATAGTTAATGTTGGGGCAGGGCTATGGGAAGTGCGGCAAAACTGGCCCCGGTAACGCCAAACTGACACCAAAATGCCCCAAAGTGATATCAAAATCACCCAAACTGACACCAAAATCCCCAAAACTCCCATCAAAACTCCCAAACTGCCAATGAAATCCCCAAACTGACCCCCAAATCCCCCAAACCGACACCAAAATCCCCAAACCCCCAATAACGCCCTTATAACCCCCCCAAAAAACAATTACCCCCCCAAATCTCCCCTATAGCCCCCCCCAAAACCCCAATAACGCCCCGAAAACCTCAATAATGCCCCAAATTGCCCTTGTAACGCCCCCAAATCCCCCCAAAACCTCCCGAAAAAACAAATACCGCCCCAAATCGCTCCCCCAGCCCCCTCATAACCCCCCCAAAACCTCAATTATCCCCCAAATTGCCCCCCCAAACCACAATAACCCCCCCATAACCCCCCCAAAAACCTCAATAATCCCCTGAATTGCCCCCATAACCCCCCCAAATCCCCCCTCCATCCCCCCAAATCCCCCCAAACCGCCCCCAAATCCCCTCCAACCCCCTCCAAACCCCCCAAATTTCCCCCCCCGGACCCCCCCCTCACTTGAGCTCTCCCCGCAGCTGCTTGAGCACCTCGGAGTCCTTCTTCTTGGGCTCGTCGGGGGGTCCCTTGGGGCGCTCCCTCTCCCTCTCCCGCCCCCTCTCCCTCTCGGGACCCCCCCGGGACGTCCCGGGGCGGGGGAGGGGGGCGGGGGGAGGGGGCTCCTTGAGGCGGGGAGGGGGAGGGGGCTGCGGAGGGGGAGGGGCGGGGGCAGGGGTGGGGGCGGGGGGCTCCTCCTCCTCGGGGGGCCGCCGGGGCGGGGGGGGCGCCTCGACGGGGGCGGGGGTCGTGGCCGCCGGGGGCCCCTCCCGCTTGGGTTCCGGGGGGGCGGGGCCTGGGGGGGCCCCGCCCTCTTCTTCTTTGATGGGGGCGGGGCCTGGGGGGGCTCCGCCCCCGCCGGGTGGGGGCTCCTCCGATGGGGCGGGGGGGGCGGAGGTGGAGGAGGAGGGGGGAGGGGGAGGGGGCGGGGCGGGGCCGGAGGGGGGGGGGGCGCCGCTGGCTTGGAGGCGGAGCTGGGGGGGGAGAGGGGAGGAGTCAGCGGGGGCGTAGCCCTTTTAAGAAGCAGCGGTGGGGCCCACCTCGCTCCCGGTGGCAGAGCCCTTTTAAGACCCCCCCACCCCCTTAAGGGACTATTTTGAGAAGCTCCGCCCACTCCTTAAAGGGGCAACCCCTATATTCTAAGTGGGCCCACCCCACCGAACAGCGGCATTGCCCTTTTAAGGCCACGCCCATTCCCAAAGGCCCCGCCCCCTTAAAGCAGGCCCCTCCCCACCCCCATCCCTTCAATGGGGCCCACCCACCCTCCAGCGGCATTGCCCTTTTAAGCCCCACCCACTTTGCAGAAACCTGGCCCCACCCCCTCCCTTCTTAAAGGGGCAACGCTCTTTGTCCACCAACTGATAGGGTGGGGCCCACCAGTGCTGCTTTAAGGCCCCGCCCCCTCCCAGGCGCTGGCCACACCCCCCAGCCCCACCCCTGCCCCCTTAAAGGGGCAATGCTCTCCTTCCACCAACCGATAGGGTGGGGCCCACCAGTGCTGCTTTAAGGCCCCGCCCCCTCCCAGGCGCTGGCCACACCCCCCCAGCCCCACCCTTCCCCCCTTAAAGGGGCAATGCTCCTTGTCCACCAACCGATAGGGTGGGGCCCACCAATGCTGCTTTAAGGCCCCGCCCCCTCCCAGGCACTGGCCACACCCCCCCCAGCCCCACCCTTCCCCCCTTAAAAGGGCAACGCCGCGATTCAACCAGAGGGGCCATGATGGGGCCCGAGCCCCACCCACGCCGCCCCCCCGCCCAATTTAGGCCCCGCCCACCGAGGCCCCGCCCAAATTTAGGCCCCGCCCACCTTGTTGATCTCGGCCTGCACCTCCCGCAGCTTGCGCTTGTAGCGCTGCACGTCGCCCTTCAGCTGGTGGTTGTGGTTCTGCAGGCTGCTGATCAGGTGCCGCATCTCCCGGTTGATGGGGCCTGGGGGGACCCCAAAAAAGGTTTAGGGGGGGGTGGGGGGGACCCCACGAACCACCCCCACATCGCCCTCAAGTGTTGGGTGGGGTCGGAGAGAGGAGATGAAGAGGGAGCAGAGGGTCTCAAGGTGTTCCCATAGGTGGTGGGACCATGGAGGGGGTGGAGGACCAACCCCAAGAGGTCTCCAACCTCCATGTTGGAGTTGGGTTGGGTCATAAAGAGGAGATGAAGAGGGACCAGAGTGTCTTGGGGTGTTCCCATGGAGGAACATCAGTGGTGGGACCATGGAGAAGGTGGAAAACCAACCCAAAGAAGCTTCCAACCACCATGATGGAGTTGGGTTGGGTCATAAACAGGAGATGAAGAGGAACCAGAGTGTCTTTATGGAGGAACATTGGTGGTGGGACCATGGAGGGGGTGGAAAACCAACCCCAAGAGGCCTCCAACCACCACGTTGGCGTTGGGTTGGGTCATAAAGAGGAGATGAAGAGGGACCAGAGGGTCTTGGGGTGTTCCCATGGAAGATATGGAGGAACACGGGTGGTGGGACCATGGAGAAGATGGAAGACCAACCCCAAGAGGCCTCCAACCCCATGTTGGAGTTGGGTTGGGTCATAAAGAGACAAAGAGGGATGAGAGCGTCTCAAGGTGTTCCCATGGAGGAACATCGGTGGTGGGACCATGGAGAAGGTGGAAAACCAACCCAAAGAAGCTTCCAACCACCATGATGGAGTTGGGTTGGGTCATTAAAAGGAAATTAAGAGGGACCAGAGCGTCTTGAGGTGTTCCTATAGGTGGTGGGACCACGGAGAAGGTGGAGGAGCAACCCCAAGAGGTCTCCAACCCCATATTGGAGTTGGGTTGGGTCATAAAGAGGAAATTAAGAGGGACCAGAGCGTCTTGGGGTGTTCCCATGGAGGAATGGAGATGATGGGTTCATGGAGAAGATGGAAGACCAACCCAAAGAAGCTTCCAACCACCACGTTGGAGTTGGTTTGGGTCATAAAGAAGAAATTAAGAGGGACCAGAGCGTCTTGGGGTGTTCCCATAGGTGGTGGGACCACGTTGAGGGTGGAGGACCAACCCCACGAGGCCCCCAACCCCCTGGGGTCCCGGAGGGGAGCTGAGGAAGGCCCCGAGGGGCTCACCCGCCTGCTCGTTGGCCGCCAGGTTCTGCTCGAACTCGATGCGCAGCATCTCGTACTCCTTGCGCACCTGGGCCAGCGTGTCCTCCAGCTGGATCACCTCCGTCCGCAGCCGCTTCTGCACCCCCAGCTCGTCGCTCTGCGAAGGGGGAGGAGGAGGAGGGATGAGGAGGAGGAGGAGGAGGAAGGATGGGGAGGACACGTGGGGGACGTGGAGGTCAAGGAGGACGTGGAGGATGAGGAGGACATGGAAGATAGGGTGGAGGGAAGGTGGAGGATGAGGAAGGACGTGGAGGACACGTGGACATGGAGGTCAAGGAGGACATAGGGATATGGAGGATGAGGAGGGATGAGGAAGGACGTGGAGGACACGTGGACATGGAGGTCAAAGAGGACGTGGAGGATGAGGAGGATGTAGAAGATAGGGAGGATGGAGGGAAGGTGGAGGACATGGAGGGATGAGGAGGATGTGGAGGATGAGGAAGGATGGGGAAGGACGTGGAGGACATGGAGGTCAAAGAGGACATGGGAATATGGAGGATGAGGAGGGATGAGGAAGGACATGAAGGACATGTGGGGGACATGGAGGTCAAGGAGGACCTGGAGGACGTAGAGGATGAGGAGGGACAAGGAAGGACGTGGAGGACACGTGGGGGACGTGGAGGTCAAGGAGGATGTAGAGGGACGAGGAAGGACATGGAGGACACGTGGACATGGAGGACAAAGAGGACATGGAGGGAGGAGGAGGACACAGAAACCATGGAGAACATGGAGGATGAGGAGGGACGAGGAAGGACATAGAGGACACGTGGACATGGAGGACATAGAGGGACGAGGAGGACATAGGGATATGGAGGACGAGGAGGATGCGGAGGGACGAGGAAGGACGAGGAGGTCAAGGAGGACACGGAAGATACGAAGGATGAGGAACGTGGAGGATGAGGAGGGACAGGAAAGGACATGGAGGATGAGGAGGACATGGAAATATGGAGGACGAGGAGGATGAGGAGGGATGAGGAAGGACGAGGAGGTCCCCCAACCCAACCCAACCCAACCCAACCCAACCCAACCCCACACCCCCCGTGCCATTTTGACCACCCAACATTTGTCCACCACCCCCCTAGAAGGACCTCGAGGACGCCCCAAAGGCCACCGTTGGGGCCACCTCGGGGCCACCTCGGGACCACCTCAGGGCCACCTCGGGACCACCTCGGGACCACCTCGGGACCACCTCGGGGCCACCTCGGGGCCACCTTGGGACCACCTCAGGGCCACCTCGGGACCACCTCGGGACCACCTCGGGACCACCTCGGGGCCACCTCGGGGCCACCTCGGGGCCACCTCGGGGCCACCTGAGGGCCACCTCGGGACCACCTCGGGGCCACCTCGGGACCACCTTGGGGCCACCTCGGGACCACCTTGGGGCCACCTTGGGGACAATGTGGGGCCACCCTGGGGACACCTCGGGGCCACCTCGGGGCCACCTTGGGACTACCTTGGGGCCACCTCGGGACCACCTTGGGGCCACCTCGGGACCACCTTGGGGCCACCTCGGGACCACCTCGGGACCACCTCAGGGCCACCTCGGGACTACCTCAGGACCACCTCGGGACAACCTTGGGGCCACCTCGGGGCCACCTCGGGACCACCTCGGGGCCACCTCGGGGCCACCTCGGGGCCACCTCGGGACCACCTTGGGGCCACCTTGGGGCCACCTCGGGACTACCTTGGGACCACCTTGGGACCACCTCAGGGCCACCTCGGGACCACCTTGGGGCCACCTTGGGACCACCTTGGGACCACCTCGGGACCACCTCGGGACCACCTCGGGGCCACCTCGGGACCACCTTGGGGCCACCTTGGGGACAATGTGGGGCCACCCTGGGGACACCTTGGGGCCACCTCGGGACCACCTTGGGGCCACCTTGGGACCACCTCAGGACCACCTCGGGGCCACCTCGGGGACACCTTGGGGACAATGTGGGGCCACCCTGGGGACCGTCCCCTGACCTCCATGTGCTCGATGTGGCGCAGGTGACTGTTCTTGGTGGCCAGGAGCAGGGCGCGGGCCTCGTCCAGCTGCGTCTTCACCTGGAGGCTCTCGTGGTAGAGCAGCGAGAACTGCGACTGCAGCACCTTGTACTCCAGCGTCTCCTTCACCGCCTCCTCCGGCAGCGAGTGCAGGGCCACCTGGGGGGGGGGGACACCCCAAAATGTCCCCGAGGTGGCCCCACCTCCCAGCGTTCGGATCAGCCACTTTTAGGATGTCCCCGATGGCTACGGTGTAGCCAACACGGCCAATTTCATGGCATCCCCCAAAAATTTGCCATTTCCCCCATTATCTACAACGTCCCCAATGTCTACAATGTCCCCAAAATCTACGATGTCCCCAATATCTAAAATGTCCCCAATGTCTATGATGTCCCCAACGTTCATATGGGCCACGTTTAGGATGTCCCCAATGTCTACGACGTAGCCAACGCGGCCAATTTCATGGCGTCCCCAAAAATTTGCCATTTCCCCCATTATCTACGATGTCCCCAATGTCTATGATGTCCCCAATGTCTACGATGTCCCCAATGTCTACAATGTCCCCAAAATCTACGATGTCCCCAATCCCTACGATGTCCCCAATATCTACGATGTCCCCAACGTTCACATCACCAACGTTTAGAATGTCCCCAATGACTACAATGTCCCCAATGTGCCCAATATTCATGGTGTCCCCCCAAAATTTGCCATTTCCCCAAAATCTATGATGTCCCCAATGTCTAAAATGTCCCCAATATCTAAAATGTCCCCATTATCTACAATGTCCCCAATGTCTACGGTGTCCCCAATGTCTACGATATCCCCAAAATCTATGATGTCCCCAAAATCTACGGTGTCCCCAATCTCTACGATGTCCCCAACGTTCACATCACCAACATTCGGGATGTCCCCAATGTCTACGGTGTCCCCAACGCGGCCAATTTCATGGCGTCCCCCAAAATTTGCCATTTTCCCTATTATCTACAGTGTCCCCAATATCTACGATGTCCCCAAAATCTACGATGTCCCCAATATCTATGACGTCCCCAATCTCTACGATGTCCCCAACGTTCACATCACCAACGTTTAGAATGTCCCCAATGTCTACAATGTCCCCAATATTCATGGCGTCCCCAAAAAATTTGCCATTTTCCCCAATATCTACGATGTCCCCAGTCTCTACGATGTCCCCAACGTTCACATCACCAACATTCAGGATGTCCCCAATGTCTACGGTGTCCCCAATGTGCCCAATATTCATGGCGTCCCCCAAAAATTTGCCATTTTCCCCATTATCTACGATGTCCCCAATATCTAAAATGACCCCAATATCTACGGTGTCCCCAATATCTACAGTGTCCCCAATATCTACGATGTCCCCAAAATCTACGATGTCCCCAATCTCTACGGTGTCCCCAACGTTCACATCACCAACATTTAGGATGTCCCCAATGTCTACGATGTCCCCAACGCGCCCAATTTCATGGCGTCCCCAAAAAATTTGCCATTTTCCCCATTATCTACAACGTCCCCAATGTCTAAAATGTCCCCAAAATCTATGATGTCCCCAATCTCTACGATGTCCCCAACGTTCACATCGCCAACGTTCACCATGTCCCCAACGGCCACCATGACCCCAACGTTCGTGACGTCCCCCAAATTTGTGGCCCCGACACCCCAACATTCACCGTTTCCCCAATATTTATGATGTCCCCAACGTTGACGACCCCAATTTTGACAATGTCCCCAACGTTGACGTCACCCCCAATATTTTCAATGTCCCCAACATTGACTCCCCAACGTTGATGTCCCCAACGTTGACCATGACCCCACCGTAGATGACCCCAATGTTGACGACCCCAACGTTGACCCCAATGTTGACCCTGACCCCAATATTTATGATGTCCCCAATGGTGACCCCCCAACATTGATGTCCCCAACACTGACCCCAACGTTGACATCCCCAATGTTGATGTCACCCCCAATATTTATGATGTCCCCAAAGTTTCTGATGACCCCAACGCTGACAACCCCAACACTGACTCCCCAACGTTGATGTCCCCAACGTTGATGATGTCCCCAATGTTTCTGATGACCCCAACATTGACCCCAACGTTGACGACCCCAACGTTGACGACCCCAACGTTGACCCCAACATTGATGACCCCAACACTGAACCCCCCAACGTTGACGATGTCCCCAATATTTACGATGTCCCCAACGTTGACGTCCCCAACATTGACCCCAAAGTTGATGTCCCCAACACTGACCCCAACGTTGATGACCCCAATGTTGACAACGTTCTTGAGATCCTCCAACCCTTCCCACCTCCCCGCTATCCCATGTAACCCCAGTGTCCCCAACACCCCCCACAATTGTCCCCAACACCCCCCCCAAATGTCCCCAACGCCCCCCCAATGTCCCCAAGGCCCCCCCGGGGTCACCTTGAGGCGCTCGTGGCCCCTGACGGCCTGCTGGAGCTCCTGCTGCAGCTTCTCCAGCTCGGCCATGCGGCTGTTGGCCAGCTCCTGGTTCCCCTCCAGCTCCGCGTTCAGCATCTCAAACTTTGGGGGGGGACACCCCAAAACCAAGGGGTCACCCCCAAAACCAAGGGGTCACCCCCAAAACCAAGGGGTCACCCCCAAACACGACAACCCCACCCCTAAAGGGCCCCAAACCCGGCCCAAGGTCCCCCAAACCTCCTTGAGATAGCCCCAAACCTCTCCAAGGTACCCCAAGAGGTCCTCAGGGCCCCCCAAATCTACCCCAAACCCTCCAAGAGTCCCTCAGGGTCCCCCCAAAACCCCTCAAGATCCCCCCAAAACCCAACCAAGATCCCCCCAAAACCCTTCAGGAGCCCCTCAGGGTCCCCCAAACCCCCTCAAGATCCCCCCAAAACCCAACCAAGATCCCCCCAAAACCCCCAAGAGCCCCTCAGGGTCCCCCCAAACCCCCTCAAGATCCCCCCAAAAACCCCCAAAACCCCCCAGGGTCCCCCCAACCCCCTCAAGATCCCCCCAAATCCCCCCAAAACCCCCCAAATTCCCCGTCCCCCCCTCACCTTCTGCATGCTGAGCGTGATCTGTCCCCCCTGGAAGCCCCCGGAGCTGCCGGAGCCGTAGGAGCCCGAGGTGAGCTGGGGGGGGACAAGGGGACGTTGGGGACACCAGGGGGACATTGGGGGACCCCAAGTGATGTCACAAGACCCAAGGGACCCCAAATGATGTCACAAGACCCTCAAATGACCCCAAATGACATGGGAGGACCTCAAGGAACATGATGTGACCCAAGTCCCATAGAGCGACCCCAAGTGACGTCATGGGACCCAAGTGACATCAGAGGACCCAAGTGACCCCAAATGATGTCATGAGACCCCAGTGACCCCAAGGGACATGGGGGGGACCTCAAGTGACGTCACAAGACCCCAATGACCACAGTGACCCCAAGGGACATGGGAGAACCTCAAGAAACACGACGCGACCCAAGTCCTGTAGAGCGACCCCAAGTGACGTCACGGGACCCGAGTGACATCACAAGACCCAAGTGACCCCAAAAGGGACAGGGGAGGTCCCCAGGTGACACCACAAGACCCAGATGACGTCACCAGACCCCGGTGAACCCAAGGGACGTGGGAGAACCTCAAGGAACACGATGCGACCCAAGTCCTGTAGAGCGACCCCAAGTGACGTCACGGGACCCAAGTGACATCACGAGACCCAAGTGACCCCACGGGACATGGGGGGACCCCAAGTGACATCACAAGACCCAAGTGACCCCAAATGACGTCACAAGACCCCAATGACCCCAAGAGACATGGGAGGACCTCAAGGAACATGATGTGACCCAAGTGCCGTAGAGCGACCCCAAGTGACATCATGAGACCCAAGTGACGTCACAAGACCCAAAAGACCCCAAATGACATCACAAGACCCAAGTGACCCCAAGGGACATGGGGGGGACCTCAAGTGACATCACAAGACCCCAATGACCACAGTGACCCCAAGGGACATGGGAGGACCTCAAGGAACACGACAAGACCCAAGTGCCGTAGAGCGACCCCAAGTGACGTCATGGGACCCAAGTGACATCACGAGACCCAAGTGACCCCAAGGGACATGGGGGGACACTGGGGGACCTCAAGTGACATCACAAGACCCAAGTGACGTCACAAGACCCCAGTGACCCCAAGGGACGTGGGAGGACCTCAAGGAACACGACGCGACCCAAGTGCCGTAGAGCGACCCCAAGTGACATCATGGGACCCAAGTGACCCCAAGTGACGTCACAAAGGACACAGGGACAATGGGGGACCTCAAGTGACGTCACATGACCCAAGGGACCCCAAGTGACGTCACAAGACCCCAGTGACCCCAATGGACATGGGAAGACCTCAAGAAACATGACGCAACCCAAGTCCCGTAGAGCGACCCCAAGTGACATCATGAGACCCAAGTGACGTCACGACACCCGAGTGACCCCAAGGGACATGGGGGGACCCCAAGTGACATCACAAGACCCAAGGGACCCCAAATGACGTCACGAGACCCCAGTGACCCCAATGGACATAGAAGGACCTCAAGGAACATGATGTGACCCATGTGATGAAGAGTGACCCCAAGTGACATCATGGAACCCAAGTGACGTCACAAGACCCAAGTGACCCCAAATGACGTCATGAGACCCAAGTGACCCCAAGGGACATGGGGGGGGACCTCAAGTGACATCACAAGACCCCAATGACCCCAAGGGACGTGGGAGGACCTCAAGGAACACGACACGACCCAAGTCCCGTAGAGCAACCCCAAGTGACATCATGAGACCCAAGTGACGTCAGAAGACCCAAAAGACCCCAAATGACGTCATGAGACCCAAGTGACCCCAAGGGACATGGGGGGGGACCTCAAGTGACATCACAAGACCCCAGTGACCCCAATGGACATGGAGGAACCTGAAGGAACACGACGCGACCCAAGTCCCGTAGAGTGACCCCAAGTGACATCGTGGGACCCAAGTGACCCCAAGTGACGTCACATGACCCAAGTGACCCTAAGGGACACAGGGGGACACTGGGGGACCTCAAGTGACATCACATGACCCAGGGGACCCCAAATGACCCCAGTGACCCCAAGGGATGTGGGAGGACCTCAAGGAACACGACGCGACCCAAGTGCCGTAGAGCGACCCCAAGTGACGTCATGAGACCCAAGAGACATCACAAGACCCAAGTGACCCCAAAAGGGACAGGGGGGGACACTGGGGGACCTCAAGTGACATCACAAGTCCCAAGGGACCCCAAATGACGTCACAAGACCCCAGTGACCCCAAGGGATGTGGGAGAACCTCAAGGAACACGACGCGACCCAAGTCCCGTAGAGCGACCCCAAGTGACGTCATGAGACCCAAGTGACCCCAAGGGACATGGGGGGACACTGGGGGACCTCAAGTGACATCACAAGACCCAAGGGACCCCAAATGACGTCACAAGACCCCAGTGACCCCAACTGACATGGGAGGACCTCAAGGAACACAACGCGACCCAAGTGCCGTAGAGCGACCCCAAGTGACGTCATGGGACCCAAGTGACATCACAAGACCCAAGTGACCCCAAAAGGGACAGGGGGGGGTCCCCGAGGTGGGGGGGTCCCCGAGGGGGTGTCACCTGCTCGAGCGCCTCGGCCAGGTGCCGGTCCAGCCGCCCCTCGCGCTTGCGGAGCTTGGCGCTGTCCCACTGCAGCCCCTCCACCGTGGTGCCCATCTCCAGCACCTTGGTCTCGGCCGACGTCGCCTTGTCCTGCAGCTCCGCCAGCTGGGGGGGGGCGGTGACGTCAGCGTGTGACACAGGTGACGTCATCGTGTGACAGAGGTGACGTCATCGCGTGACACAGGTGACGTCAACCCATTGGGAGGTGACGTCAACCCATGGTGACGTCGGTTGGGTCAACCCATGGGGACACAATGGCATCCCGTGGGGACGTTGGTGACGTCATCATATTGGGACATTGATGACGTCATCATATTGGGAGACTGATGACGTCATCCCATTGGGACATTGGTGACGTCATCCCATTGGGAGGTGACGTCAACCCATGGGGACATCGGTTGGGTCAACCCATGGGGACGTTGATGACGTCATCCCATTGGGAGATGACGTCATCCCGTGGGGACACTGATGACGTCATCATATTGGGACATTGATGACGTCATCCCATGGGGACACTGATGACGTCACCCCATTGACAAATGACGTCATTCGATTGGGAGATTGATGACGTCATCCCATGGTGACACCAATGATGTCACCCCATTGGCAGATGACGTCACCCCACTGGGACGCCGGTGACGTTATCCCGTTGGGACTCGTCGGCATCCCAGTCCCCCCCAGTTGCTCCCAGTGCCCCCCAGTTCCCCCCCAGTGCCCCCCAGCTCCCTCCCAGCTGTTCCTAGCGCCTCGTAACCTGCTCCCAGTGCCTCCCAGTGCCCCCCCAGTTGCTCCCAGTGTCTCCCAACTCCCTCCCAGTGCTCACCAGAGACTCACAGTGCCTCCCAGTCCCCTCCCAGTGTCTCCTAACTCCCTCCCAGTGCCTCCCAGTCCCCTCCCAGTGCCCCCCAGTTCCCTCCCAGCTGTTCCTAGCGCCTCGTAACCTGCTCCTAGCGCCTCCCAGTGCCCCCCCAGTTGCTCCCAGTGCCCCCCCAGTGTTTCCCAGTCCCCTCCCAGCTGTTCCCAGTGCCCTCCAGTTGCTCCCAGTCCCCTCCCAGCACCCTCCAGCTCCCTCCAAGCTGTTCCTAGCACCTTGTAACCTGCTCCCAGTGCCTCCCAGTGCCCCCCCAGTGTCTCCCAGTTGCTCCCAGTGCCCCCCCAGTGCCTCCCAGTTTGCCCAGTACCTCCAGTGAGACGCGGTGGTGCTTCTCCTGCAGCTGCAGCACCAGGTCCTGCAGGCGCCGGTGCTCCCGGAGCAGCTCCCGCAGCAGCGCCCGGCCCGGCTCCCCCAGCTCCGCTGCGGGACGGCACCGTTGGGGGACCCCAAATCCCCCCCAAATCACCCCAAAAACCCCCAGGGGACACCCCCAAATCCTAACTGACCCCCCCAAATCCTAAGGGACCTCCCAAATCCTAACGGACCCCCCCAAATCCCCCAAATCCCTGCAGGACTTCCCCAGCAGCCCCCCCAAATCCCCTGATTCCCTCCTAGGACCACCCCGAATCCGCCCCCAGGACCCCCCAAACTCCCCCAAATCTCCCCAAAATGCCCCCAAATCCCCCTTAAAGCCCCCCCCAGGGACCCCAAATCCCCCAATTCCCTCCTAGGAGCCCCCAAACTCCCCCAAATCCTCCCCAGGACCCCTCAAATCCCCCCTAACCCCCACCCAGGGAGCCCCCTAAATCCTAACTGACCCCCCCAGAACCCCCAAATCCCCCCCAGGACCCCCTGAAATCCCCCAAACTCCCCCAAATCCCCCTGAAACCCCCTCAGAGACACCAAAACTCTTCCTAGGGACCCCCCCCAAACCCTGAGCAGCCCCCCCAGAGCCCCCAAATCCCCTGATTCCCTCCTGGGACCACCCTGAATCCCCCCAACTCCCCCTAGGACCCCCTAAACCCCCCCTAGGACCCCCCAACCTTCCCCCAAATCCCCCTAAACTCCCCCAAAATGCCCCCAAACCCCCTCAGAGACCCCCTAAAACCCCCCAGGACCCCCCCCAGATCCTGACCAGCCCCCCCAGAGCCCCCAAATCCCCTGATTCTCTCCTGAGACCACCCTGAATCCCCCCTAAACCCCCCTCAAGTCCCCCTAAGACCCCCTAAACCCCCCCTAGGACCCTCCAACCTTCCCCAAAATCCCCCTAAACTCCCCCAAATCCCCCCCAAACCCCCACAGGACCCCCCCAATTCCTAACTGACCCCCCCAGAGCCCCCAAATCCCCTGATTCCCTCCTGGGACCACCCCGAATCCCCCCCAAACCCCCCTAAACCCCCCCAAAGCCCCCCCCAACTCCCCCTAAGACCCCCCAACCTTCCCCAAAATGCCCCAAAATGACCCCAAATCTCCCCCAACCCCCCCCAGGGACCCCCCCAAATCCTGAGCAGCCCCCCCAGAGCCCCCAAATCCCCTGATTCCCTCCTGGGACCACCCTGAATCCCCCCTAAACCCCCCTTAACTCCCCCTAAGACCCCCTAAACCCCCCCTAGGTCCCCCCAACCTTCCCCGAAATGCCCCGAAATGACCCCAAATCCCCCCAGGACCCCCCCAAATCCCCCCCCCAGGCTCACCCCTGGCCGCCAGGCGCGCCCCCAGCTCCTGGGTCCTTCGGTAGGCCCCCGCCAGCCCCTCCAAATCCCCCAAAACCCCCCAAAATCCCCCTGAAACCCCCTCAGGGACCCCCTAAATCCCCCCAGGACCCCCCCAAACCCCCTCAGGACCCCCTGAAGGACCCCCCAAATCCTGAGCAGCCCCCCCCAAGAGCCCCCAAATCCCCTGATTCCCTCCTAGGACCACCCCGAATCCCCCCTAAACCCCCCCAACTCCCCCTAGGACCCCCTAAACCCCCCCTAGGACCCCCCAACCTTCCCCAAAATGCCCCGAAATGACCCCAAATCCCCCCCAAACCCCCCCAGGACCCCCCCCAAATCCTGAGCAGCCCCCCCAGAGCCCTCAAATCCCCTGATTCCCTCCTGGGACCACCCTGAATCCCCCCCAAACCCCCTCTAGGATCCCCCAACCTTCCCCGAAATGTCCCAAAATCCCCCCAAATCCCCCGAAACTCCCCCAAATCCCCTCGGGACCCCCCCAGGACCCCCCCCCGGGCTCACCCCTGGCCGCCAGGCGCGCCCCCAACTCCTGGGTCCTTCGGTGGGCCCCCGCCAGCCCCTCCACATCCCCCAAAACCCCCCCAGGACCCCCTAAAATCCCCCCAAATCCCCCCCAAACCCCCTCAGGGACCCCCTAAACCCCCCCAGGGACCCCCCCAAATCCTGAGCAGCCCCCCAAGAGCCCCCAAATCCCCTGATTCCCTCCTGGGACCACCCTGAATCCCCCCTAAACCCCCCTCAACCCCCCCTAAGACCCCCTAAACCCCCCCTAAGACCCCCCAACCTTCCCCAAAATGCCCCGAAATGACCCCAAATACCCCCCAAACCCCCCCAGGACCCCCCCAAATCCTGAGCAGCCCCCCCAGAGCCCCCAAATCCCCTGATTCCCTCCTGGGACCACCCTGAATCCCCCCCAAACCCCCCCATATCCCCCCAATCCCCCCTAAAGCCCCCCATATCCCCCCCAACTCCCCCCAAATCCCCCCCAAAACCCCCCAAATCCCCCCGGGACCCCCCCAAATCCCCCCCCGGGGCTCACCCCTGGCCGCCAGGCGCGCCCCCAGCTCCTGGGTCCTTCGGTGGGCCCCCGCCAGCCCCTCCACCAGGCGGGCGACGGCGGCGGGGGCGAAGGCGAGGCGGGGGCGCAGGCGCAGCTCCCCCTCCTCGGGGCCGCTGCGGCTCAGCGCCGCCACGAAGGCGGCCGCCGGCCCCCCCAATTTGGGGGCGCCCCCCCCACCCCCCGAGGAGGACCCCCCGACCCCCCCCGAAAGGCTGGAGGGGGGAGGAGGGGGAGGAGGAGGGGCCGGAGGGGGAGGGGGGGGGGCGGAGGGGGCGCCCCAAGGCTCTGCGAAAGGGGGGAAATGTGGGGGGGGGCGTAAAGGGGTGGCCCCCCGAAACCTATTAGCACCCTAATGACCCCCCCAAATCCCACTGAGCCCCCCCAAACCCCATTAAACCCCCTCAAATCCCACTGAGCCCCCCAAAACCCACTGAGCCCCCCCAAATCCCATTGACGCCCCCCAAAACCCATTAAGCCCCCCCAAAACCCATTGACCCCCCCCAAAACCCATTGACACCCCCCAGACCCCCATTAAGCCCCCCAAAAACCCATTGACCCCCCCAAAACCCCATTAAGCCCCCCCAAACCCCATTAAACCCCCCCAAATCCCATTGACCCCCCCAAAACCCATTAAGCCCCCCAAAAACCCATTGACCCCCCCAAATCCCATTAAGCCCCCCAAAACCCCATTAAGCCCCCCAAAAACCCATTGACCCCCCCAAATCCCATTAAGCCCCCCCAAAAACCCCATTAAGCCCCCCAAATCCCACAGACCCCCCCAAAACCCTATTAAGCCCCCCAAAAACCCATTAACCCCCCCAAATCCCATTGACCCCCCCAAATCCCATTGACCCCCCCAAATCCCACTGAGCCCCTCCAAAACCCCATTAAGCCCCCCAAAACCCATTGACCCCCCCAAAACCCCATTAAGCCCCCCAAATCCCATTAACCCCCCCAAAACCCCATTAAGCCCCCCCAAATCCCACTGACCCCCCAAAACCCCATTAAGCCCCCCCAAAACCCACTGAGCCCCCCCAAATCCCACTGAGCCCCCCCAAATCCCTCTGAGTCCCCCCAAAACCCCATTAAGCCCCCCAAAAACCCATTGACCCCCCCAAATCCCACTGAGCCCCCCAAACCCCCATTAAGCCCCCCAAAATCCCTCTGAGTCCCCCCAAATCCCCATTAACCCCCCCCAAATCCCATTGACCCCCCCCAAATCCCCCCAAATCCCTCCCAAAACCCCCCCAAGACCCCCTCAGAGCCCCCCAAAAACCCATTGACCCCCCCAAATCCCACTGAGCCCCCCCAAATCCCCATTAATCCCCCCCCAAATCCCCCCAAACCACCCCAAGACCCCCCTCAGAGCCCCCCCCGACCCCCAAATGTCCCCCCCGGGCACTGAAGTGACCCCAAAATGCCCCAAATTCATCTTACGGCCCCCCAAACTGCCCCAAAGCACCCCCAAGTCCCCCCAAAATCCCCCCAAATTGCCCCCAACCCTCCCCAAATCCCCCAAGAGCCCCCCCAAACTACCCCCAACCCCCCCAAACCACCCCAAATCCCCCCAAATTGCCCCAAGACCCCCCCCAAAATCCCCCCGAATCCTCCTCAAGACCCCCCAAACCACCCCAAAGCCCCCCCAAATTGCCCCAAAACCCCCCCAAAGCTCCCCAAGACCCCCCCAAGCCCCCTCAAACCACCCCAAGACCCCCCAACCCCCAAAATCCCCCCAAATTGCCCCATACCACCCCAAAGACCCCCCAAAATCCCCCCAAGCCCCCCCAAACAGCCCCAACAGCCCCCCAAAATCCTCCAAATCACCCCAAGACCCCCCAAAATCCCCCTGAATCCCCCTCAAGACCTCCCAAACCACCCCAAAGCCCCCCCAAACTGCCCCAAGACCCCCAAAATCCCCCCAAATTGCCCCATACCACCCCAAAGCCCCCCCACAATCCCCCCAAGCCCCCCCAAACTCCCCCAAATTGCCCCAAGAACCCCCCCAAGCCCCCCCAAACCACCCCAAGCCCCCCCTAACCCCCCCCAAATTGCCCCATAGCACCCCCAAGCCCCCCCAAAATCCCCCCAAGGTCCCCCAAACCACCCCAAAACCCCCCCAAATTGCCCCCAAACCCCCCCAAAGCTCCCCAAGACCCCCCAAACCCCCCAAAAATCCCCCCAAATTGCCTCATACCACCCCAAAATCCCCCCAAATCCCCCTCAAGACCCCCCAAACAGCCCCAACACCCCCCCCAAATTGCCCCAAGACCCCCCAAATCCCCCAAGAGTCCCCCCAAATCCCCCAAGAGTCCCCCAAAATCCCCCCAGGCCCCCCAAACTACCCCCAACCCCCCAAATTACCCCAAGACCCCCCCAAACCACCCCAAGACCCCCCCAAAATCCCCCCGAATCCCCCTCAAGACCCCCCAAACCACCCCAAAGCCCCCCCCAAATTGCCCCCAAACCCCCCCAAAGCTCCCCAAAACCCCCCCAAGCCCCCTCAAACCGCCCGAAGACCCCCCCAACCCCCCCAAAAATCCCCCCAAATTGCCCCATACCACCCCAAAGCCCCCCCACAATCCCCCAAGCCCCCCCAAACTCCCCCAAATTGCCCCAAGAACCCCCCCAAGCCCCCTCAAACCACCCCAAGACCCCCCTAACCCCCCCAAATTGCCCCATAGCACCCCCAAGCCCCCCCAAAATCCCCCCAAAGCCCCCCAAACCACCCGAAAACCCCCCCAAATTGCCCCCAAACCCCCCCAAGCTCCCCAAATTGCCCCATACCACCCCAAAGCCCCCCCCAAAACCTCCAACCCCCCCCAAAACCCCCCAAGCCCCCCCAAAATCCCCCCAACGCCCCCCAAACCACCCCAAAGCCCCCCCAAACTGCCCCCAAACCCCCCCAAAATCCCCCCAAATTGCCCCATACCACCCCAAAGCCCCCCAAAAACCCCCAACCCCCCCAAAACCCCCCCAAGCCCCCCCAAAATCCCCCCAAGGCCCCCCAAACCACCCCAAAACCCTCCCCAAATCCCCCCAAATTGGCCCATACCACCCCAAAAAGCCCCAACCCCCCCAAAAAATCCCCCAAGCCCCCCCAAAATCCCCCCAAGCCCCCCAGACCACCCCAAAGCCCCCCCAAACCGCCCCAAATCCCCCCCAACCCCCCAAATTGCCTCATACCACCCCAAAATCCCCCCAAAATGCCCCCAAGCCCCCCCAAACCACCCCAAAGCCCCCCCAAACCACCCCAAGACCCCCCTAACCCCCCCCAAATTGCCCCATAGCACCCCCAAGCCCCCCCAAAATCCCCCCAAGGCCTCCCAAGCCACCCCAAAACCCCCCCAAATAGCCCCCAAACCCCCCAAAGCTCCCCAATACCCCCCCAAGACCCCCCAAACCACCCCAAAAATCCTCCCAAATTGCCTCATACCACCCCAAAATCCCCCCAAATCCCCCTCAAGACCCCCCAAACAGCCCCAACACCCCCCCCAAATTGCCCCAAGACCCCCCAAATCCCCCAAGAGTCCCCCAAAATCCCCCCAGGCCCCCCAAACTACCCCCAACCCCCCAAATTACCCCAAGACCCCCCCAAAATCCCCCCAAATCCCCCTCAAGACCCCCCAAACCACCCCAAGACCCCCCAAACCCCCCAAAAATCCCCCCAAAGTCCCCCAATATCCCCCCAAGACTCCCCCAACCCCCCCAAAATCCCTCCAGGCCCCCCCCATACCACCCCAAAGCCCCCCCAAACTGTCCCAAAACCCCCTCAAATTGCCCCAAGAACCCCCAAAACCACCCCAAAGCCCCCCCAAATTTCCCCCAAGCCCCCCCAAACTGCCCCAAGCCCCCCAAACCACTCCAAGACCCCCCAACCCCCCCAAAATCCCCCCAAATTGCCTCATACCACCCCAAAATTCGCCCAAATCCCCCAAAAGCCCCCCCAAACTACCCCCAACCCCCCCAAACCACCCCAAGACCCCCCCAAAATCCCCCCAAATCCCCCTCAAGACCCCCAAAATCCCCCAAATTGCCCCATACCACCCCAAAATCCCCCCAAAATGCCCCCAAGCCCCCCCAAACCACCCCAAAGCCCCCCCATACCACCCCAAAAACCCCCAACCCCCCCCCAAATTGCCCCCAAGCCCCCCCAAAATCCCCCCAACGCCCCCCAAACCACCCCAAAGCCCCCCCAAACTGCCCCAAAACCCCCCTAAAATCCCCCCAAATTGCCCCATACCACCCCAAAAACCCCCAAACCCCCCCCAAAAATCCCCCAAATCCCCCCAAAATCCCCCCCCAACTCACCCCTCCTGTCTGTCCCCTCGCTGTCCCCCGGGGGGGCTTCGGTGCCCTCCGGCCGGGGCTCGGGGGGGTCCGGGGGGGGCGCCGGGGGGGGGGCGGCGCCGTCGGCCTCGTAGCGCCGCAGCAGGGCCTGAACCTCCGCGTCCAGCTGGGGGGGGGGAAAGGGGGGTCAGGGCACCCCAAAATCCCCCCAAAATCCCCCCAAAATCTGAGGGGACCAACTCTGGGGGGGGCTGGGTCGGTTTTGGGGGGGTTGGGGGCTTTTTGGGGGGCGTTTCGGGGCTTTTGGGGGCTTTTTAGGATGTTTTGGGGCTTTTGGGGGCATTTGGGGTGTTTTGGGGCTATTGAAGTTTTTTGGGGTGTTTTGGGGCCATTTTGGGGCTTTTTGGGGTGTTTTGGGGCGTTTTGGTGGGTCTTGGGGCTTTTTGGGGTGTTTTAGGGCTTTTGGGGGTGTTTTGGGGCTATTGTTTTTTTTTTGGGGTGTTTCGGGGCTTTTTAGGGCATTTTGGGGGTTTTTGGTGGGTATTGGGGCTTTTTGGGGTGTTTTAGGGCTTTTGGGGGTGTTTTGGGGCTATTGGTTTTTTTTTTGGGGGTGTTTTGGGGCTTTTTAGGGCATTTGGGGGAGTTTTGGTGGGTATTGGGGCTTTTTGGGACCTTTGGGGTTTTTTGGAGCTATTGAGGCTTTTTGGGGTGCTTTGGGGCTATTGAGGCTTTTTGGGGTGTTTTGGTGCTTTCTAGGGCATTTTGGGGGGTTTTGGTGGGTATTAGGGCTTTTGGGGGCATCTGGGGGCTTTTGGGGTGTTTTGGGGCATTTCGGGGTGTTTGGGGGATTTTTAGGGCATTTTGGCAGGTTTTGGTGTGTACTGAAGCTTTTTGGGGTGTTTTGGAGCTTTCTGGGGCATTTGGGGTGTTTTGGGGCTATTGGAGCTTTTTGGGGTGTTTTGGGGCATTTGGGTGCCTTTGAGTGTTTTGGGGCTTTTGGGGGCATTTGGGGTGTTTTGGTGGGTATTGGGGCATTTGGGGGCTTTTGGGGTGTTTTGGGGCTTTTTGGGATGTTTTGGGGCTATTGAGGCTTTTTGGGGTGTTTAGGGGCTTTTGGGGGCTTTTTGGGGTGTTTGGGGGCTTTTGGGGCTATTGAGGCTTTTTGGGGTGTTTCAGGGTGTTTTGGGGGCATTTAGTGTGTTTTGGTGGGTATTGGGGCTTTTTGGGGCATTTTAGGGCATTTTAGGGGGGTTTGGTGGGTATTGGGGCTATTGGGGCTCTTTGGGGTGTTTGAGGGCTTTTTAGGGTGTTTTGGGGGTTTTGGGGCTTTTGGGGGTGTTTGGGAGCTTCTTAGGGCATTTTGGGGGTTTTGAGGCTACTTGGGCTTTTTAGGGTGTTTTGGGGTTATTAGGGCTTTTTAGAGCATTTTGGGGGGTTTTGGGGGGTATTGGGGCTTTTTGGGGTGTTTCGGGGCTTTTGGGGGCTTTTTAGGGCATTTTTGGGGGGTTTGGTGGGTATTGGGGCTTTTTTGGGGTGTTTTGGGGCTACTGGGGCTTTTGGGGGGCATTTGGGGGCTTTTGGGGGTGTTTGGGAGCTTCTTAGGGCATTTTGGGGGGTTTTGAGGCTACTTGGGCTTTTTAGGGTGTTTTGGGGTTATTAGGGCTTTTTAGAGCATTTTGGGGGGTTTTGGGGGGTATTGGGGCTTTTTGGGAGTGTTTTGGGGCATTTTGGGGTGTTTTGGAGCTATTGGGGCTTTTTGGGGTGTTTTGGGGCTTTTGGGGACATTTGGGGTGTTTTAGTAGGCTATTGAGGCTTTTTGGGGGGTTTTGGGGGCATTTGGGGCGTTTTGGGGTTTTTGGGACTCTTTGGGGTGTTTCGGGGCTTTGGGGGCTTTTGGGGGCTTTTTAGGGGTTTTGGTGGGTATTGGGGCTTTTTGGGGTGTTTTGGGGCTTTTGGGGGCTTTTAGGGGCATTTAGGGTGTTTTGGGGCTATTGAGGCTTTTTTGGCGTGCTTTAGGGCTATTGGGGCTTTTTGGGATGTTTTGGGGCTATTGAGGTTTTTTGCGGTGTTTTGGAGGTATTTTGGGACTTTTGGGAGTATTTTGGGGGGTTTGGGGGCTATTGGGGCTTTTTGGGGTGTTTTGGTGCTTTCTAGGGCATTTTGGGGGGTTTTGGTGGGTATTGGGGCATTTGGGGGCTTTTGGGGTGTTTTAGGGCTTTTTGGGGGCTTTTTAGGGCATTTTGGGGCTATTGGGTCTTTTTGTGGTGTTTTGGGACTTTTTAGGGTGTTTTGGGGCTATTGAGGCTTTTTGGGACGTTTGGGGGTTATTGAAGCTTTTTGGGATGTTTCAGGGCTTTTTGGGGGCTTTTTGGCGCATTTGGGGCTTTTTGGGGCATCCCAAGGCGATTCAGGGACCCCAAAACCCTTTTGGGGCCACATCAGACATTTTTGGGGGTCCAACACTCGCTTTTTAGGGCCTGTGAGACCTTTTCGGGGCTCCATGGGACCGGTTTTGGGGCCCCCCACCCCCTTTCGGGGCCCCCTGAGCCCCTTTTAACCCCCACGAGCCCCTTTTGGGGTCCCACACCCCCATTTTGGGGTCCCAGCCCTACATTTTGGGATCCCACACCCCCTTTTTAGGGTCCCACATGCCGTTTTTTGGGCTTTAACACCCCTTTTCGGGGTCCCTGCCCCCTTTTAGGCCCCCCTGAGCCCACTTTTTGGGGTCCCAGCCCCCTTTTCGGACCCCACACCCCAATTTTGGGACCCCACACCCCAATTTTGGGACCCCACACCCCAATTTTGGGACCCCACACCCCCTTTTCGTCCCCCTTGAGCCCCTTTTCATCCTCCTTGAGCCCCTTTTTGACCCCTGTGAGCCCCTTTTCGTCCCCCTTGAGCCCACTTTTTGGGGTCCCAGCCCCCTTTTGACCCCCCACACCCCAATTTTGGGACCCCACACCCCAATTTTGGGATCCCACACCCCCTTTTTGGGGTCCAGCCCCCCCTTTTGGGGTCCCAGAGCCCCTTTTTGTCCCCCTTGAGCCCCTTTTTGACCCCTGTGAGCCCCTTTTTGACCCCTGTGAGCCCCTTTTTGACCCCCCTGAGCCCACTTTTTGGGGTCCAACACCCCAATTTTGGGCCCCCACACCCCAATTTTGGGGTGAAACCCCCCAAATTCGGGCCCCCACCTGCCCCCAGTAGCGGTTGACCAGCAGCAGGGTGGCGTCGTCGGTGGCCTTTTTTGGGGTCCCAGCCCTTTTCGTCCCCCTTGAGCCCACTTTTTGGGGTCCCAGCCCCCTTTCGACCCCCCACATCCCAATTTTGGGACCCCACACCCCAATTTTGGGATCCAACACCCCAATTTTGGGGTCGAGCCCCCTCTTTTGGGATCCCACACCCCCTTTCTGGGCCCTGTGAGCCCCTTTTTGTCCCCCTTCAGCTCCTTTTTGACCCCTGTGAGCCCCTTTTTGACCCCCCTGAGCCCACTTTTTGGGGTCCCACCCCAATTTTGGGACCCCACACCCCAATTTTGGGACCCCACACCCCCTTTTTGTCCCCCTTGAGCCCCTTTTCATCCTCCTTGAGCCCCTTTTTGACCCCTGTGAGCCCCTTTTTGTCCCCCTTGAGCCCACTTTTTGGGGTCCAACACCCCAATTTTGGGGTCCAACACCCCCTTTTGACCCCCCACACCCCAATTTTGACCCCCCACACCCCAATTTTGGGGTGAAACCCCCCAAATTTCGGGCCCCCACCTGCCCCCAGTAGCGGTTGACCAGCAGCAGGGTGGCGTCGTCGGTGGCCTTTTTTGGGGTCCCAGCCCCCATTTCGGGATCCCAGCTCCCCTTTTAGGATCCCAGCCCCCCTTTTGACCCCCAACACCCCAATTTTGGGACCCCACACCCCAATTTTGGGATCCCACACCCCCTTTTTTGGGTCCAGCCCCCCTTTTGGGGTCCCAGTGCCCCTTTTAGTCCCCCTTGAGCCCCTTTTTGGCCCCCCTGAGCCCACTTTTTGGGGTCCCAGCCCCCTTTTCGGACCCCACACCCCAATTTTGGGGTTCCCACCCCAAATTCGGGCCCCCACCTGCCCCCAGTAGCGGTTGACCAGCAGCAGGGTGGCGTCGTCGGTGGCCTTTTTTGGGGCCCCAGCCCCTTTTCGTCCCCCTTGAGCCCCTTTTTGACCCCCATGTGCCCCTTTTTGGACCCCACACCCCAATTTGGGATCCCACACCCCAATTTTGACCCCCTTGAGCCCCTTTTTGACCCCTGTGAGCCCCTTTTTGGTCCCCCTGAGCCCACTTTTTGGGGTCCCAGCCCCCTTTTCGGACCCCACACCCCAATTTTGGGACCCCACACCCCAATTTTGTCCCCCTTGAGCCCCTTTTCATCCTCCTTGAGCCCCTTTTTGACCCCTGTGAGCCCCTTTTCGTCCCCCTGAGCCCACTTTTTGGGGTCCCAGCCCCCTTTTGACCCCCCACACCCCAATTTTGGGACCCCACACCCCAATTTTGGGATCCCAGTGCCCCTTTCTGGGCCCTGTGAGCCCCTTTTCGTCCCCCTTGAGCCCCTTTTGACCCCCTTGAGCCCCTTTTCCTCCCCCTTGAGCCCCTTTTTGGCCCCCCTGAGCCCACTTTTTGGGGTCCAACACCCCAATTTTGGGGTGAAACCCCCCAAATTCGGGCCCCCACCTGCCCCCAGTAGCGGTTGACCAGCAGCAGGGTGGCGTCGTCGGTGGCCTTTTTTGGGGTCCCAGCCCCCTTTTTGGGATCCCAACCCCCCTTTTTGCACTCCAACACCCCAATTTTGGGACCCCACACCCCAATTTTGGGACCCCACACCCCAATTTTGGGACCTCACACCCCAATTTTGGGACCTCACACCCCAATTTTGTCCCCCTTGAGCCCCTTTTCATCCTCCTTGAGCCCACTTTTTGGGGTCCCAGCCCCCTTTTCGGACCCCACACCCCAATTTTGGGACCCCACACCCCAATTTTGGGATCCCAGTGCCCCTTTTTGTCCCCCTTGAGCCCCTTTTCATCCTCCTTGAGCCCCTTTTTGACCCCTGTGAGCCCCTTTTTGACCCCCCTGAGCCCACTTTTTGGGGTCCAACACCCCCAATTTTGGGGTCCCGCCCCAATTTTGGGCTCCCACCCCAAATTTGGGCCCCCACCTGCCCCCAGTAGCGGTTGACCAGCAGCAGGGTGGCGTTGTCGGTGGCCTTTTTTGGGATCCCAGTCTCCCTTTTCGACCCCCACTCCCCCATTTCGGGATCCCAGCCCCCTTTTGACCCCCCACATCCCAATTTTGGGACCCCACACCCCAATTTTGGGATCCGACACCCCAATTTTGGGGTCGAGCCCCCTCTTTTGGGATCCCACACCCCCTTTCTGGGCCCTGTGAGCCCCTTTTTGTCCCCCTTGAGCCCACTTTTTGGGGTCCAACACCCCAATTTTGGGATCCCACACCCCAATTTTGGGACCCCAGTGCCCCTTGCCCCCTTTGAGCCCCTTTTGCTCCCCCTTCAAGCCCCTTTTTTTGGCCCCCCTGAGCCCACTTTTTGGGGTC
Organism: Anas platyrhynchos; assembly: GCF_047663525.1. Classification (NCBI taxonomy): domain Eukaryota; kingdom Metazoa; phylum Chordata; class Aves; order Anseriformes; family Anatidae; genus Anas; species Anas platyrhynchos. The sequence continues at coordinate 5,759,075 of NC_092616.1, read as the reverse complement.
CAACACCCCAATTTTGGGGTCCAACACCCCCTTTTGACCCCCCACACCCCAATTTTGGGGTGAAACCCCCCAAATTCGGGCCCCCACCTGCCCCCAGTAGCGGTTGACCAGCAGCAGGGTGGCGTCGTCGGTGGCCTTTTTTGGGATCCCAGTCTCCCTTTTCGACCCCCACTCCCCCATTTCGGGATCCCAGCCCCCTTTTGACCCCCCACATCCCAATTTTGGGACCCCACACCCCAATTTTGGGACCCCACACCCCAATTTTGGGGTCGAGCCCCCTCTTTTGGGATCCCACACCCCCTTTCTGGGCCCTGTGAGCCCCTTTTTGTCCCCCTTGAGCCCACTTTTTGGGGTCCCAGCCCCCTTTTGACCCCCCACACCCCAATTTTGGGGTCCCACACCCCAATTTTGGGGTGAAACCCCCCAAATTCGGGCCCCCACCTGCCCCCAGTAGCGGTTGACCAGCAGCAGGGTGGCGTCGTCGGTGGCCTGGCGCTTCTCCAGCTTCTCGATGCGCTCCCGCAGCTCGTCCTCGCACGCCTGCCGCTGCTCCAGCCGCTCCGCCAGCTTCTTGTTCTTGAACTGCAGCACCTTCAGGTCCATCTCCTCCTGCGGGGTAATTAGCACGGTAATTAGCGGGGTAATTAGTAGGGTAATTAGCGGGGTGATTAGGTGAGAGGGAGGGGAGGGGGAGGGGAGGGGTTTTGGGGGGTGGGAGGGGGATATGGGGTGGGGAAAGGGGTGGGGAGAGAGGGGAAAGAGGGAAGTGAGGGTTAGTTAATTAGGGAATTAATTAGGTAATTAATTAATGAGAAAGTTAATCAGTGATTGGGGAAATTAATTAGTGAGTGGGGGGAAGATTGGGGGGATATGGGGTGGGGAAAGGGGGTGGGGAGGGGAAAAGGGGTGGGGAGGGGAAAAAGGGGAGTGAGAGTTAGTTAATTAGGGAATTAATTAGGTAATTAATTGGGTAATTAATTGGGTAATTAATTAATGAGAAAGTTAATCAGTGATTGGGGAAATTAATTAGTGATTGGGGGGAAGATTTGGGGGAAAATTGGGGGGATATGGGGTGGGGAGGGAGGGTAAAAAGGGAAGTAAGGGTTAGTTAATTAGGGAATTAATTAGGTAATTAATTGGTTAAGTAATTAATGAAAAAGTTAATCAGTGATTGGGAAGGTTAATTAATGATTGGGGGAAAATTGGGGGGATATGGGGTGGGGAAAGGGGGTGGGGAGGGGAAAAGGGGTGGGGAAAGAGAGTAAAAAAGGAAATAAGAGCTAATTAATTAGGTAATTAATTAAGTAATTAATTAGGTAGCTAATTAATGAGAATGGTACTCAGTGATTGGGTAGGTTAATTAATGATTGGGGGGAAACTGGGGGGGGATATGGGGGTGGGAAGGGGAAAAGGGGAGGGAAAGGAGTCTAAAAGGGGAAGTAAGGGTTAGTTAATTAGGTAATTAATTATGTAATTAATTGGTTAATTAATTAATGAGAAAGTTAATCAGCGATTGGGAAGGTTAATTAATGATTGGGGGAAACTGGGGGGGTATGGGGTGGGGAAAGGGGGTGGGGAGGGAGGGTAAAAAGAGATGTAAGGGTTAGTTAATTAGGTAATTAATTAGATAATTAATTAGTTAGTTAATTAATGAGAAGAGTACTCAGTGATTGAACAGGTTAATTAATGATTGGGGGGAAGATTGGGGGGGATATGGGTAGGGAAAGGGGGTGGGGAGGGGAAAAGGGGTTGGGAGGGAGGGGAAAAAGGGAAATAAGGGCTGATTAATTAGGTAATTAATTAGGTAATTAATTAATGAGAAAGTTAATCAGTGATTGGGGAAATGAATTAGCAATTGGGGGGAAGATTGGGGGATATGGGGTGGGGAAAGGGGGTGGGTGAGGGGAAAAGGGGTGGGGAGGGAGGGGAAAAAGGGAAGTAAAGGTTTATTAGTTAGGTAATTAACTAGGTAATTAATTGGTTAATTAATTAATGAGAACGTTAATCAGTGGTTGGGAAGGTTAATTAACGATTGGGGGGAAAATTGGGGGGGGATATGGGGTGGGGAAAGGGGTTGGGAGGGGAAAAGGAGGTGGAAAAAGAGAGGAGACAAGTGGTAAAGAGGAGGTAAAGGAGTGGAGTGGATATCAATTAATTAATCAGCTAATTAATGAGAAGATTAATAAGTGATTAAGTGGGTTAATTAGTGATTGGAGGGGGAAATGGGGTGGGGAAACGGGTTGGGATGGGAAAAGGAGGTGGAAAGAGGGGGGAGAAGTGGTAAAGAGGGAGTAAGGGAGTGGAGTGGAGGTTAATTAATTAGATAATTAATTAATGAGAAGCTTAATAACTGATTGGCTGGGTTAATTAAATGATTGGGAGAAAAACTGGGGGGGATATGGGGTGGGGAAAGGGGTTGGGGAGGGAGGGTAAAGGGGGAGTGGGGGTTAATTAATTAGGTAATTAGTTAATGAGAAGGTTAATAACTGATTAAGCAGGTTAATTAATGATTGAGGAGGAAATTGGGGGGGATATGGGGTGGGGAAAGGGGGTGGGGGGGGGGAAGGAAGGGGAATTTGGGGTAAAAAAGGGGGAAAACGGTAAAATGACGGGGTTTTATGGGGGGAGAAGGGGGAAGAGGGCCTGGGGGGGGGGCAAATAAGGGGAATTTGGGGTAAAAAAGGGGGAAAATGGTAAAATTACGGGGTTTTATGGGGAAGGGAAGGGGAATTTGGGGTTAAAAAGAAGGGGGAATTTGGGGTAAAAAAGGGGGAAAATGGTAAAATTACGGTTTTTTTGGGGGGGGAGGAGGGGGAAGAGGGCCTGGGGGGGGGCAAATAAGGGGAATTTGGGGTAAAAAAGGGGGAAAACGGTAAAATTACGGGGTTTTATGGGGGAGGGAAGGGGAAGAGTGCCTGGGGGGGGCAAATAAGGGAAATTTGGGGTGAAAACGGGGGAAAACGGTATAAAATATGGGGTTTTAAGGGGAAGGGTGCCTGGGGAGGGCCCAAATAAGGGGAATTTGGGGTAAAAAAGGGGGAAAATGGTAAAATTATGGGGTTTTCTGTGGAAGTGAAGGGAAGGGGGGGAATAGGGGCTTGGGGGGCCCTAAAGAGATTGGGGAGGGGGTAAAGAAAGGGAATTTGGGGTAAAAAAGGGGGAAAATGGTAAAATTATGGGGTTTTATGGGGAAGGGAAGGGGAATTTGGGGTTAAAAGTGGGGAAAACGGTAAAATACGTTTTTTTTGGGGGGGAGGAAGGGGAAGGGGGCCTGGGGGGGGTAAATAAGGGGAATTTGGGGTAAAAACGGGGGAAAACGGTAAAATGATGGGGTTTTTTTGGGGAAGGAGGAGGTAGGAAGAGGGACTGGGGGGGTCCCAAAGAGATAGGGGAGGGGGTAAAGAAAGGGAATTTGGGGTGAAAAAGGGGGAAATCGGTACAATTACGGGGTTCTATGGGGGAGGGAAGGGGAAAAGGGCCTGTGGGGGGCAAATAAGGGGAATTTGGGTGAAAAGGGGGGAAAATGGTAAAATTATGGTGTGTTATGGAAGGGTGCCCGAGGGGGGGGCAAATAAAGGGAATTTGGGGTAAAAAAGGGGGAAAACGGTAAAATTGTGGGGTTTCTGTGGAAGTGAAGGGGAAGGGGGGGGAATAGGGGCTTGGGGGTGCCCTAAAGAGATTGGGGAGGGGGTAAAGAAGGGGAATTTGGGGTGAAAAAGAGGGAAAATGGTAAAATTACAGGGTTTTATGGGGAAGGGAAGGGAATTTGGGGTAAAAAGGGGGAAAACGGTAAAATTATGGGGTTTTAAGGGGAAGGGTGCCTGGGGGGGCAAATAAAGGGAATTTGGGTAAAAAAGGGGGAAAACGGTAAAATTACGGGGTTTTATGGGGGAGGAGGAGGAAGAGGCCTGGGGGGGTCCCAAAGAGATAGGGGAGGGGGTAAAGAAGGGGAATTGGGGTGAAAAAGGGGGAAAACAGTAAAATATGGGGTTTTTATGGGGGAAGGGAAGGGGGAATTTGGGGTAAAAAAGGGGGAAAACGGTAAAATTACGGGTTTTTTTGGGGAAGGGAAAGGGAAGAGTGCCTGGGGGGGGCAAATAAGGGGAATTTGGGGTGAAAACGGGGGAAAACGGTAAAATTATGGGGTTTTATGGGGGGAGGAGGGGGAAGAGGGCCGGGGGGGTGCCAAATAAGGTGAATTTGGGTTAAAAAAGGAGAAACTCACGGTGGAGGAGATGCCGCCCAGGCGCAGCGGCTCGATGAGGGTGGTGGGGGGCTGCTCCTCGCGGGGGGGGCGGCGGGGGCGGGGGCCGCTTCTCGGGGGGCCCCCCCCGGCCCCGCCGGCCTCCCGCCGCTCCCCGCTTGGCCCCGGCGCCCGACATGGCCTCGGACGGGGCGGTTTTTGGGTGATTTTGGGGCTTTTTTGGGTGTTTTTTAAGGGGGGGGCGCGGGGAGGCCTCGGCAGCCGCTGCCGCCCCGCGGGCCGGGCCGCGGCGCTGTGCGCATGCGCGGCCCGCCTCAGGCGCAGCCCCGCCCCCTGCGCATGCGCGGAGGGAGGGGGCGGTTGCCACGGTAACGGGAGCGAGGGGCGGGGCTTGTTGCTATGGTAACGGGAGGGGCGGGGCTTGTCGCTATGGTAACGGGGAGGGGCGGAGCTTGTCGCTATGGTATCAGGGAGGGGCGGGCTTGTCGCTATGGTAACGGGGAGGGGCGGGGCTTGTCGCTATGGTAACGGGGAGCGAGGGCGGGGCGCGGCTCTTAAAGGGGCCGCATCCCACTTTGGGGAAATTTGGGGGGGCCCCAAATCCCTCCCCAGGGACCCCCCCCGCCCTATAGGCGCCCCCGAACCCTATGGGGAGCCCCCAAATCCCACAGGGACCCCCCCAAGCCCTAAATTTCCCCTCTTTAACCCATTTCCCCCCTAAACCCATAAAGCCCCCCCAAAACCCATAAAGACCCCCCCCAAAATCCCATAGGGACCCCCCAAAACCCCCCACCAGACCCCCCCCATTTCATAGGGACCCCCAGTAACCACACTAACCCCCCCCAAAGCTCCCTTTCCCCCCAAAACCCCCCTCTCCTTCAACCCCCCCCTCCCCTAACCCCCCCCCTCCCCTAAAAGCCCCCCCCCTTCTAAATCTCCCCCCCCACACCCCAATTTTGGGGTCCCCCCCCAAACTCTCCCGTTTCAACCCTTTATTCATCGCGTTCTCCTCCCGCAGAGGAAAAGCTTACAGCCGCCGCCTGGACACCCGACACCCCCAAAACCCCCCCCACCTTTTCCCACCCAAATTTATTTATTTAACCCCCCCCCCCACCCCCAAAAAAAAAATAAAAAATAAAAAATAAAAAATAAAAAATAAAACCCCACCGGGGTCCCTCCCTCCCCCCCCAGCCCGGCACAAAGCACCTTTGCATAGATCGTGTTGAAAAGGAACCTATTTTACATGGGGCTGTACAGGGGGCCGCGCCCCCGCCAATGTACACGGGTAAAAAACGGCCCCCCCGGGGCCCCCCCCTCCCCCCAAAACGCCCCCCCCTCCCCCCTTTTCCCCCGCAAAAAAGATGGCCGCCGGCGGGGACAAGATGGCCGCCGGGAGGGCAAGATGGCCGCCGGAGCCGGCGGCTGCTGGAGTCAAGATGGCTGCCGGGATGCTGGGGGCCAAGATGGCCGCCGGCTATGGGGGTCCGCAGGGGTTCAGATGGCGGCCGAGGAGGCGGCGTGGTCCGGGTTAAGATGGCCGCCGGGGGTGGCGGGTGTTGGGGACAAGATGGCCGCCAGCAGGGGTGTCCGTTGGGGACAAGATGGCCGCCGAGGCGGGTGTGTGTTGGGGACAAGATGGCCGCCAGCAGGGGTGTCCACTGGGGACAAGATGGCCGAAGGGGGCGGGAGGGAAGAGGAAGGCGCTGAGGTGAGGTTGAAGCAAGATGGCCGCTGGGTGTGACATCACGGGTTCAAGACGGCCGCCGGTCTGACGTCACGGGGTTCAAAATGGCTGCCAGGTGTGACGTCACAGCATTCAACATGGCCGCCTGTATGACATCACGGGGTCAAGATGGCCGCCAGGCCTGGGGCACGCTGGAACAAGATGGCTGCTGCTTATGATGTCACTCAAGATGGCCGCCGCTTCCTCTGACATCACGGGGATCAAGATGGCTGCCGGCTGTGACGTCACCTCGTTCAAGATGGCCGCCTCTTCTGACATCACTTCCTTCAAGATGGCCACCGGTGTGACGTCACAGGGTTCAAGATGGCCACCGGTGTGACGTCACAAGGCTCAGTGTCACAGCTCTGACGTCACTCCTGGCCTCCAGGCGGCCATCTTGGGGCCTCCGGCGGCCATCTTGGTGGCAGCCATCTTGGGGGACCGCTGAGCTCAGGCAGTCAGAGGGCAGCAGGGCGGCCATCTTGGTGGTCGGCCATCTTGAAACGTCAGCCATCTTGGGTGTCAGCCATCTTGGAGGTCCGCCATCTTAGGATGGATGTCGGCCATGTTCAAGTGTTGGCCATGTTGGATGTCGGCCATCTTGGATGTTGAACATTTGGGTGTCGGCCATCTTCAAATGGCGGCCATCTTGGACATTGGCCATCTCCAACTGTCAACCATCTTGGATGTCGGCCGTCTTGTACTGTCGGCCATTTGGATGTTGGCCATCTTAGACGTTGGCCATCTTGAGACGTCGGCCATCTTGGATGTCGGCCATCTTGGGATTCAGCCATCTTGGATGTCGGCCATGTTCAGGAGTTGACCATCTTGGACGTCGGCCATCTTGAGTGGTCGGCCATTTTGGACATCGGCCATCTTAGATGTGAGCCATCTTCAGTGCCGGCCATCTTGGACGTTGCCCATATCAAACTGTCAACCATCTTGCATGTCGGCCATCTTGAACATCAGCCATCTTGTAATGTCGGCCATTTTGGATGTCGGCCATCTTAGATGCGAGCTATCTTCAAACACCGGCCATCTTGGACGTTGCTCATCTCGAGCTGTCAGCCATCTTGTATGTCGGACAGCTTGAATTGTCGGCCATCTTGAGGTGTCGGCCATCTTGGACGTCAGCCATCTTGGAGGTTAGCCATAGTGGAGGTCGGCCATCTCGAGATGTCGGCCATCTTGGATGTCGGCCATGTTCAAGTGTTGACCATCTTGGACGTCAGCCATCTTCAAATGTCAGCCATCTTGGAGGTCGGCCATCTTGAAACATCCTCCATCTTGGACGCCAGCCATCTCAGATGTCGGCCATCTTGGAGGTCAGCCATCTTGAAACATCCTCCATCTGGGACGTCGGCCATCTTGAGATGTCGGCCATCTTGGACGTCAGCCATGTTGGACATCAGCCATCTTCAAATGTCGGCCATCTTGGACATCAGCCATCTTGGAGGTTAGCCATATTGGGGGTCGGCCATCTTGAACTGTCAGCCATCTTGGTTGTCGGCCATCTTGAACCATCAGCCATCTTGGCTGTCAGCCATCTTGGAGGTCAGCCATCTTGAAACATCCTCCATCTGGGATGTCAGCCATCTTGAGATGTCGGCCATCTTGAAACATCCTCTATCTTGGACGCCAGCCATCTCAGATGTCGGCCATCTTGGAGGTCAGCCATCTTGAAACATCCTCCATCTGGGACGTCGGCCATCTTGAGATGTTGGCCATCTTGGAGAACGGCCATCTTGAAACATCCTCCATCTTGGACGCCAGCCATCTCAGATGTCGGCCATCTTGGAGGTCAGCCATCTTGAAACATCCTCCATCTGGGATGTCGGCCATCTTGAGATGTCAGCCATCTTGGATGTCGGCCATGTTCAAGTGTTAACCACCTTGGATGTCAGCCATCTTGGAGGTTAGCCATATTGGAGGTCGGCCATCTTGAAATGTCGGCCATCTCAGATGTCGGCCATCTTGGACATCAGCCATCTTCAACTGCCGGCCATCTTGGAGGTCGGCCATCTTGAAACATCCTCCATCTTGGACGCCAGCCATCTCAGATGTCGGCCATCTTGTCCGTCAGCCATCTTTTCCGTCGGCCATCTTGCGATGCCGCCCGCCAGCCCTTTCCGAGCGCCGCCGGCGGCCATTTTGGCCGCGCCCTCTCCTCTCTCCAACCCGCCGCGCCCGGCCCCTCCCCGGCCGCCCGTCGGCCATCTTGCCGGCCCCCTCGGGGGGCAGCGGGGGGTCACGTCTTGGCCTTGCGGCCTCGCAGAGCCGCTGCCGGTGCCGGGGGAGGCTCGGGGGGCGTCGTGGGCCCCCCGGGGGCGCCGGCGGTGCCGGTGGCGCATCGCCGCGGGGGCTGCCGCCTCCTCCTCCTCCTGGCGGAGGGCGGCGGGGGCCGGCGGCGGCGGTGGTGCCGCGGAGCCCCCCCGGCCCCCCTGCGGCGCCGCTTGGCCGGGGGGGCCTGCGGCGGGGGGCTTCGTCCCCGGCTCCCCTCGTGGTCGGAGGAGGAAGAGGAGGAGGAGGAGGAAGGGGAGGAAGGCGGGGGGGAGGCGCGGGGGCGGCCGCCGCCGGCCCGGTTCGCGCTCCAGGGGGGCCATCAGGGGCCCCCCCCGGGTGCCGCCGGGTGCTGCGGGGGGCCGGGGGGGGCGAGGCGCTGCTGTCGGGGGAGCTTGGGGGGGCGCCCCCGCCGCCGTTTCCCGGGGCTGGAGGGGGCGGCGGGCGCCGAGCCCACCCCCCCGGAGGGGGGGCCACCTCCAACGCCGCCGCGAGCCGGCCGCCCCCGGCGCCGCTGTTTGCCGGGGGGGGAGCGGCGTCGGCGAGGACCCCCCCGGCGTTTCGGGGGGCGCCCCCGGCGGCGTTTGGGGGCGCGGGGCTGGCGGCGGGGCTGCCGGGCCCCCCCTCGGGGTCGTGGCGGCGGCGGCGGGGGCGTCCCGGGGCCGGGGGGGGCTCCAGGACGGTGACCAAGCGGCCGGGGAGCTGCCGCAGGACTTTGGCCGCCGGCCCCGGCGCGCGGCTCTGCCGAATTTCCACGTCCGCGCTGCGGCGACGCCGGGGGCCCCGGGGGGGTTGAGTGGGGGGGGGAGGAGGAAGAGGAGGAGGAGGAGGAGGAGGAGGGGGAGGGGGAGGGGGGGTGATGACGTCACGCTGGGGGGTTCTGACGGTCACCGGGGAGGGGACGGGGGGCGGGGATGGGGGTGGCGGGGGCGAGGCCGTGGCAGGCGCCGGGTTGGGTGCCGGGGAGGGGGGAAGAGTCAGCGGGGGGGGGGCGGGCGGTGACGTCACCGGCAGCGGGGGTGACGTCAGCGGCGAGGGCGGTGACGTCATCGGCGGGGGCGGTGACGTCATCGGCGCGGGCGGTGACGTCGTCGGTGGCGGCGGTGACGTCGTCGTGGGCGTCGCGGGCGGTGCTTTGGTGGGCGCGGGGGGCGGCGGGGGCGGCGGTGACGTCGCCGGGGCTGCTTGTGACGTCATGGCGGCGGCGTGTGACGTCACCGGCGTCGCTTCTGACGTCACCGGGGCCGGTTGTGACGTCACCGGGGCGGCGGGGGGCGGGCGGTGACGTCGTCGTTGTCACCGCGGGGACTTGCGGCATCGCCGGCGTCGATGTCACCGGGGCGGGGCGTGACGTCACCGGGGCGGGGCGTGACGTCACCGGGGTGGGCCGTGACGTCACCGGGGTGGCGTGTGACGTCACCGGGGCTCCGTGTGACGTCACGGCGGCGCCGGGTGACGTCGCCGGGCGGGGGGAGGCGGTGGCGGCCGCCCGCAGGCGTTGGCTGGCGCGGGTGCCGGCGCGCTCCGGGAGGGGTCGGGGGGGACCCCGAGCCCTTCGGGGGGTCTGCGGGGACCCCCGGGGCCTTCGTCCGTCCCCCCCGGGGTCCCCGGCGCCCCCCGGCCCCCGGGGCTGCTTCCTCCTCCTCCTCTTCCTCGGCCGGCAGCCGGAAGCGCCCCTCGCCCTTGGCCTGGTCGATGTCCTTGCCGCCGCCGCCTCCACCTGCTCCTGGGGGGGGAAAAAGGGGGCACCCATGGGTGCTGGGAGCACGGGGGGGGGTGAGGGTGCCCCCACCCCACTGCCAGACCCACGCGGGGGGAGCTTGTCCCATAGTGGGGGGCACCCAGGTCATACTGGTTTGTCCCCAGTTGTTACTGGGAAGAACTGGGTGTCCTACAGCCCCTCCTGGAGCACCCATGGGTGCCCCCACCCATATTAGGGTCCTGTGGGTGCCCCCACCCCATAGCCAGACCCGTGTGGGTGTCACTTGTCCCATAGTGGGTGACCCCCAGGGCATACTGGTGTCTCCCCAGTCCTAACTGGGAGCTACTGGGTGTCCCCCAGAGCCCCGTGGAGCACCCATGGGTGCCCCCACCATTTTAGGCACCTATGGGTGCCCCCACCCCATAGCCAGACCCCCATAGGCATCCCTTATCCTACCACCCAACACCAGTGGGTGCCCCCAGCTCATACTGGTGTGTCCCCAGTTCTAACTGGGAGCTACTGGGAATCCCCCAGCCCCTCCCAGAGCACCCATGGGTGCCCCCCACCCATTTTAGGATCCTATGGGTGCCCCCACCCCATACCCAGCCCCCCATGGGTGTCCCTTATCCTGTGGTTGTACACCAGTAGGTGTCCCCCAGGTCATACTGGTTTGTCCCCAGTTGTTACTGGGATATACTGGGAATCCCCCCGCCCCCCCCCAGCACCCATGGGTGCCCCCACCCATTTTAGGCACCTATGGGTGCCCCCACCCCATACCCAGCCCCCATGGGTGTCCCTTATCCTGTGGTTGTACACCAGTAGGTGTCCCCTACCTCATACTGGTGTCTCCCCAGTTCTAACTGGGAGCTACTGGGAATCCCCCCAGTCCCTCCCCAGCACCCATGGGTGCCCCCACCCATATTAGGCACCTATGGGTGCCCCCACCCCATACCCAGCCCCCATGGGTGTCCCTTATCCTGTGGTTGGACACCTGTAGGTGTCCCCCACGTCATACTGGTTGTCCCCAGTTGTTACTGGGATATACTGGGAATCCCCCAGCCCCTCCCCAGCACCCATGGGTGCCCCCCACCCATTTTAGGCACCTATGGGTGCCCCCACCCCATACCCAGCCCCCATGGGTGTCCCTTATCCCGCGACCCAACACCAGCGGGTGCCCCCAGCTCATACTGGTGTCTCCCCAGTTGTTACTGGGATATACTGGGAATCCCCCCAGCCCCTCCCCAGCACCCATGGGTGCCCCCCACCCACCTCGGCCTGCTTCAGCTCCTCGCGGCTGACGTCCTCCAGCGAGGCCTCCAGGAAGTTCATGGCGTAGCGCTCGATGGGCGTCAGCTGCGGCAGCGCAGTGTCACCCCCAGGGGACCCAAAATCCCCCAAAATGGCCCCAAAATCCACCCCCTCAGAAACCTCGGTGGGCCCCAAACGTCCCCAATGTCCCCAAATGTTCTCATTGACCCCAAATGTCCCCAAATGTTCTCATTGACCCCCAATGTCCCCAGATGTCCCAATATTCCTAAATGTCCCCAATGTCCCCAAATGTCCCCAAATATCCCAAATGTGCCCCAAATATCCAAATGTGCCCCAAATCCCCCAATGTCCCCAATATCCCTAAATATCGACATCCCCAAATCCCAAAATGTCCCCAACATCCCCAAATGTCCCCAAATATCCCAAACGTCCCCAATGTCCTCAAATATCCCTAAATATCCCAAAATATCCCCCAAATCCCCAACGTCCTGAAACGTCCCCAAATATCCCTAAACATCCCCAATGTCCCCAAAGTCCCTAATATCCCCAAATATCCCCAATGTCCCCAACATCCTTGATGTCCCCAATATCCCCAAATGTCCCAAACGTCCCGAAATAGCCCCAAACGTCCCCAATGTCCCCAAATGTCCTCATTGACCCCAAATATCCCCAAACGTCCTCATTGACCCCAAATGTCCCCAGATGTCCCAATATTCCTAAATGTCCCCAATGTCCCCAAACATCCCCAATGTCCCCAAATGTCCCCAAATATCCCCAAATGTCCCCAAATCCCCAAATATCCCAAATGTGCCCCAAATCCCCCAATGTCCCCAATATCCCTAAATATCGACATCCCCAAAATCCCAAAATGTCCTCAACATCCCCAAATGTCCCCAAATATCCCAAATGTCCCCAATGTCCTCAAATATCCCTAAATATCCCAAAATATTCCCCAAATCTCCAATGTCCTGAAATGTCCCCAAATATCCCTAAACATCCCCAATATCCCCAAAGGTCCCTAATATCCCCAAATATCCCCAATGTCCCCAACATCCTTGATGTCCCCAATATCCCCAAATATCCCAAATGTCCCAAACGTCCCCAAATAGCCCCAAATGTCCCCAATGTCCCCAAATGTCCTCATTGACCCCAAATATCCCCAAACGTCCTCATTGACCCCAAATGTCCCAGATGTCCCAATATTCCTAAATGTCCCCAATGTCCCCAAAACATCCCCAATGTCCCCAAATGTCCCCAAATATCCCCAAATGTCCCCAAATGTCCCCAAATATCCCAAATGTGCCCCAAATCCCCCAATGTCCCCAATATCCCTAAATATCGACATCCCCTAAATCCCAAAATGTCCCCAACACCCCAAAATGTCCCCAAATATCCCAAATGTCTTCATTGTCCCCAAATGTCCCCAACGTCCCCAAATGTCCCCAAATATCCCCTAAATGTCCCCAACACCCCCAAATGTCCCCAAACGTCCCCAAAATCCCCACATCCCCTGTTCCCCTCCTGGCCACTCCCTCATATCCCCCATGTCCCCAATGTCCCCCCCATGTCCCCATTGTCCCCCCACGCCCTCCCCATGCCCCCATGTCCCCCCATTGTCCCCCATTGTGTCCCCCCCATGTCCCTATTGTCCCCATGTCCCCCATGCCCCCATGTCCCCCCCATTGTCCCCCCACATCCCCCCCATTTCCCCCCCATTGTCCCCATGTCCCCCCCATGTCCCTATTGTCCCCATTGTGTCCCCCATTGTCCCCAATGTCCCCCCAATGTCCCCCTGCTGGCCCCACTGCCCCCTAATGTCCCCATTGTCCCCCCACATCCCCCCATGTCCCCCCATTGTCCCCATTGTGTCCCCCATGTCCCTATTGTCCCCATTGTCCCCCCCATGTCCCCCCCTTGTCCCCATGTCGCCCCATTGTCCCCATTGTGTCCCCTATGTCCCCCCATGCCCCCACTGTCCCCCCCCTGTGTCACCGTGTCCCCCCCATATCCCCCATGTCCCCCTGTGTCCCCATTATCCCCCCCACATCCTCCCCACATCCCCCCATTGTCCCCATTGTCCCCCATGCCCTCCCCATTGTCCCCACTGTCCCCCCCATGTCCCTATTGTCCCCATTGCCCCCTATCGTCCCCATGTCCCCACTGTCCCCCCCATGCCCCCTACTGTCCCCATGTCCCCCCCATGCCCTCCCCATGTCCCTATTGTCCCCATTGTCCCCGTTGTCCCCCCCATGCCCCCTATTGTCCCCATCTCCCCATTGTGTCCCCCCCGTGTCCCCTGTTGTCCCCATTATCCCCTATTGTCCCTGTGTCCCCCCCATGTCCCCCCATTATCCTCATTGTGTCCCCCATGCCCCCCATGTCCCCCCATTGTCCCCTATTGTCCCCCCATTGTCCTCATGCCCCCTATTGTCCCCACTGTCCCCCCCATGCCCTCCCCATGTCCCCATTGTCCCCATTGCCCCCCATTGTCCCCATTGTCCCCCCCATGTCCCCTATTGTCCCCATGCCCCCCATTGTCCTCATGTCCCCATGTCCCCATGTCCCCCATTGTCCCCGTTGTCCCCCCCTTGTCCCCGTGTCCCCCCCATGTCCCCCACATCCCCCCCATGTCCCCCGTTGATCCCCCCCATGTCCCTATTGTCCCCATGTCCTCCCATTGTCCTCCCATTGTCCCCATGTCCCCCCCATTGCCCCCCATTGTCCCCACTGTCCCCCCATGCCCCCATTGTCCCCCCTTGTCCCTATTGTCCCCATGTACCCCCCTTGTCCCCGTGTCCCCCCCATGCCCCCCATGTCCCTATTGTCCCCACTGTCCCCCCATGTCCCCATTGTGTCCCCCATGTCCCCCCCTTGTCCCCGTGTCCCCCCATGTCCCCATTGTCTCCATTGTGTCCCCAATGTCCCTATTGTCCCCATTGTCCCCCCCTTGTCCCCGTGTCCCCCCCATGTCCCCCACATCCCCCCCATGTCCCCCGTTGATCCCCCCCATGTCCCTATTGTCCCCATTATCCCCCCCCTTGTCCCCATGCCCCCCATGTCCCCGTTGTCCCCATGCCCCCCATGTCCTCGTGTCCCTATTGTCCCCACTGTCCCCTATTGTCCCCATGTCCCCCCATCGTCCCCGTGTCCCCCCCCTGGCCCCACCTGCTCGACGAGGGCGGCGATCTCCTGCTCGGCCTTGGAGAGCTCCTCTTCGGCCTCGGGGGCGCCGCGCTCCTCCTCGGGGCTGAGGCTCTCGCTGAACTCGGCCAGCGCCGCCACGCGCTCCGCCTGCGCCTGCGAGGCCGCCCGGATGTCCTCGGGGTCCTCCGCCCCGCACAGCGCCTGCCGGGGACAACGGGGACGTTGGGGACAGCGGGGGGCGATGGGGACATCGGGGGGTATGGGGGTGGTGGGGACGTTGGGGGATGAGGGGGCGTTGGGGACGTCAAGGGGTGTAGGTTGGGTGTTGGGGACGTCAACGGGACGTCAAGAATATGGCCATGGGGGTGTTGGGGACATCGGGGGGACAATGGGGACATTGGGGGACAATGGGGACATTGGGGACATTGGGGGGTGTAGGGGTGGTGGGCGCATCGGGGAATGAGGGGGCATTGGGGACGTCAAGAGATGTAGGTTGGGTGTTGGGGACATCAAGGATGGGGACATGGGGACGTTGGGGACATCAGGGGACATGGGGGTGTTGGGGACATCGGGGATGTTGGGGACATCGGGGACGTCGGGGGGTGTGGGGGACATCGAGGGACATCGGGGTGTTGGGGATGTCAAGGGATGTCAAGAATATGGCCATGGGGGTGTTGGGGACATCAAGGGGACAGCGGGGGATGTGGGGACACTGGGGACATCGGGGGGCAATGGGGACAGCAGGGACATCGGGGGGTATGGGGGTGGTGGGGACGTTGGGGGATGAGGGGGCATTGGGGGCGTCAAGGGGTGTAGGTTGGGTGTTGGGGACGTCAATGGGATGTCAAGAATATGGCCATGGGGGTGTTGGGGACATCGGGGGGACAATGGGGACATTGGGGGACAATGGGGACATTGGGGACATTGGGGGGTGTAGGGGTGGTGGGCGCATCGGGGAATGAGGGGGCATTGGGGACGTCAAGAGATGTAGGTTGGGTGTTGGGGACATCAAGGATGGGGACATGGGGACGTTGGGGACATCAGGGGGACAATGGGGACATTGGGGACGTTGGGGGGTGCGGGGGTGGTGGGGCGTCAAGGGGTGTAGGTTGGATGTTGGGGACGTCAACGGGATGTCAAGAACATGGCCATGGGGGTGTTGGGGACATCAAGGGGACATCGGGGACACGGGGACATTGGGGACATCGGGGGACAATGGGGACATTGGGGACATCAGGGGGTGGAGGGGATATCGAGGGACATCGGGGAGTGTGGGGGTGGTGGGGGCGTCGGGGGACATCGGGGTGGTGGGGACGTCAAGGGATGTAGGTTGGGTGTTGGGGACATCAAGGATGGGGATATGGGGACGTTGGGGACATCAGGGGACAATGGGGACACTGGGGACGTCGGGGGACAATGGGGACACTGGGGACGTCGGGGGACAATGGGGACAATCGAGGACGTCAAGGGGTGTGGGGGTGGTGGGGGCGTCAAGGGGTGTTTGGATGTTGGGGACGTCAACGGGATGTCAAGAATATATGGCCATGATGGTGTTGGGGACATCAAGGGGACATCGGGGGACATGGGGACATTGGGGACATCAGGGGGTGGAGGGGATATCGAGGGACATCGGGGAGTGTGGGGGTGGTGGGGGCGTCGGGGGACATCGGGTGGTGGGGACGTCAAGGGATGTAGGTTGGGTGTTGGGGACATCAAGGATGGGGATATGGGGACGTTGGGGACATCAGGGGACAATGGGGACGTTGGGGACATCAGGGGACATCGGGGACGTCGGGGGGTGTGGGGGTGGTGGGGCGTCAAGGGGTGTAGGTTGGGTGTTGGGGATGTCAACGGGATGTCAAGAACATGGCCATGGGGGTGTTGGGGACATCAAGGGGACATCAGGGGACAATGGGGACGTTGGGGACATCAAAGGGACGTCAAGGATCTAGACATGGGGCATTGGGGACATCAAGGGACAATGGGGATGTTGGGGACATCGGGGGACATGGGGGTGTTGGGGGACGTCAAGGGGACATCAAGGATGTGGTCATGGGGCGTTGGGGACATCAAGGATCTGGTCATGGGGGTATTGGGGACATCAAGGGGACATTGGGTGACATCAAGGGGACATCAAGGATCTGGCCATGGGGGTGTTGGGGACATCATTGGGGACATCATTGGGGATACTGTTGGGAAGGTCACTGGGGACATGGTTGGGGACACGTTGGGGAGACGTTGGGGTCATCGTTGGGGACATGAAGACATCGTTGGGGACGTTGTTGGGGACATTGTTGGGGATATGGTTGGGAATGTCATTGGGGACATCGTTGGGGACATCTTGGGGACATGGTTGGGAATATTGTTAGGAATGTCATCGAGGACACGTTGGGGACACGGTTGGGAACGTCATTGGGGACACGTTGGGGACATTGTTGGTGATATGGTTGGGGACATTATGGGTATTTTTGGGAATGTCATTGGGGACATGTTTGGGGACATCGTTGGGAATATTAGGAATGTCATCAGGGACACGTTGGGGACGCGTTGGGGACATAATGGGGACATCTTGGGGAAGTGTTGGGGACATCATTGGGGACATGGTTGGGGACATCTTGGGGACACAATGGGGGCATTTTGGGGCCATCATTGGAGATACTATTGGGAACATCATTGGGGACATGGCTGGGGACACGTTGAAGAGACGTTGGGGACATCGTTGGGGACATCTTGGGGGACATCGTTGGGGACATGGTTGGGGATATTGTTGGGGATATGGTTGGGAATGTCATTGGGGACATCATTGGAGACATCTTGGGGACATCTTGGGGACATCGTTGGGAATATTGTTAGGAATGTCATCAGGGACACGTTGGGGACGCGTTGGGGACACGTTGGGGACATGGTTGGGGACATCTTGGGGACATCATTGGGGATATGGTTGGGGACATCTTGGGGATATTTTTGGGATTGTCCTTGGGGACACGTTGGGGACATCATTGGGAACGTCATTGGGGACATTGTTGGGGACGCGTTGGGGACGCGTTGGGGACACGTTGGGGACACATTGGGGACACGTTGGGGACACATTGGGGACGCGTTGGGGACATATTGGGGACATGTTGGGGACACATTGGGGACATATTGGGGACACGTTGGGGACACGTTGGGGACGCGTTGGGGACACTTTGGGGACGCGTTGGGGACACACTTGGGGACACGCATCTGACCTGCTCCAGGATGTGCGTTCGCCGGGTGGCCGCGGGGTCCTCGTCCTCCTCCTTGCGGCCCGTCCCTGTCCCTGTCCCTGTCCTTCCCTGTCCTTGTCCTTGTCCTTGTCCTTGTCCTTGTCCCTCTCCTTGGTGTCCCCGTCCCGCTCGGCGCCATGTCGAAGAGCTCCCGGATGGTTTGCTGGGGGACAAGGTGACAACAGGGGGGGGTCACCGGGGGGGTCTTGGCGATGTCCCCAAGTGCCACCAAGTGCCACCAAGTGCCACCAAGTGCCACCGAGTGCCACCGAGTGTCCCCAAGTGTCCCCTCACCTGCTTGAAGTAGGCGGTGGTGAAGTTGCCCCCTCGATGGCCATGTCCCCGAGCATCCTCTTCTGGTTGGCTTTTTTTAGGATGTTCTCCTCCACCGTGCGCTCGCTGATCAATCTGGGGAAAAAAAAACAAAAAAAGGTGAGTTTGGGGAAAAAAGTGATAAAAAGGGAGAAAAAGGGAGAAAAAGGGAGAAAAAGGGAGAAAAAGGGAAAAAAGGGACAAAAAGGGACAAAACGGGGATGTCACCCACCGGTAGATGTGAACGTTGGGGAAAAAACCCCAAAAATAAATTGAGTTTGGGGAGAAAAGTGACCAAAAGTGACAAAAAATGACAAAAGTGACAAAAAGTGACAAAAAGGGACAAAAAGTGACAAAAGTGACAAAATGGGGATGTCACCCATCGGTAGATGTGGACATTGGGGAAAAAACCCCGCAAAAATAAATTGAGTTTGGGGAAAAAAGTGACCAAAAATGACAAAAAATGACAAAAAATGACCAAAAATGACCAAAAATGACCAAAAATAACCAAAAAGTGAAAAAAAGGGACAAAAAATGACAGAAAGTGACAAAAAGTGACAAAAATGGGGATGTCACCCACTGGTAGATGTGGACGTCGGGGGAAAAAAAACCCCAAAAACAAATGAGTTTGGGGAAAAAAAGTGACGAAAAATGACAAAAAATGACAAAAAATGACAAAAAGTGACCAAAAGGGATAAAAAGGGACAAAAAGGGACAAAAAGGGGACAAAAACGGGGATGTCACCCACCGGTAGATGTGGACGTCGGGGGAAACCCCCCCCAAAAAAATTGAGTTTGGGGGAAAAAAGTGACAAAAAGTGACAAAAAGGGACAAAAACTGACAAAAATGGGATGTCACCCACCGGTAGATGTGGACGTCGGGGGAAACCCCCCCCAAAAAAATTGAGTTTGGGGAAAAAAGTGACAAAAAGTGACAAAAGGGACAAAAACTGACAAAAATGGGGATGTCACCCACCGGTAGATGTGGACGTCGGGGGAAAACCCCCCCAAAACAAAATGAGTTTGGGGAAAAAAAGTGACCAAAAGTGACCAAAAGTGAAAAGTGACCAAAAGGGACAAAAAGGGACAAATAGTGACAAAAAGTGACCAAAAGTGACCAAAAGTGACCAAAAGGGACAAAAAGGGAACAAATAGTGACAAAAAAGGACAAAAAGTGACAAAAAGTGACAAAAAGGGACAAAAAGTGACAGAAGGGGGATGTCACCCAACGGTAGATGTGGACGTCGGGGAAAAACCCCCCCCAAAAAATTGAGTTTGGGGAAAAAATAACCAAAAGTGACAACTAAAAGTGACCAAAAGTGACAAAAAATGACAAAAAAATGAGAAAAAATGACAAAAAAATGAGAAAAAAGGACAAAAAGTGAGAAAAAGTGACCAAAAAGGAGCAAAAAGGAGCAAAAAGGACAAAAGTGACAAAAAATGAGCAAAAAGTGACAAAACGGGGATGTGACCACCGGTAGATGTGGTACGTTGGGGAAAAACCGCAAAAAAAATTGAGTTTGGGGGGAAAAAGTGACGAAAAATGATAAAAAGTGACGAAAAATGACCAAAAACGACCAAAAACGACCCAAAACGACCGAAAACGACTCAAAATGACCCAAAATGACCCAAAGTGACAATGTCACCCACCGGTAGATGTGGACGTTTGGGGAAAACCCACAAAATAAGTTTGGGGGAAAAAGTGACCAAAAATCACCAAAAATGACCAAAAACGACCCAAAACGACCCAAAACGACCAAAACGACCCAAAACGACCCAAAGCGACAATGTCACCCACCGGTAGATGTGGACGTCGGGGGAAAACCCCCCCCCAAAAAAATGAGTTTGGGTAAAAGTGACCCGAAAATGACCCAAAATGACCGAAATGACCGAAAATGACCCAAAACGACCCAAAATGACCCAAAATGACCCAAAGTGACAATGTCACCCACCGGTAGATGTGGACGTCGGGGAAAACCCCCCCCAAAAAAATTGAATTGGGGGAAAAAGTGACGAAAAATGACCAAAAACGACCAAAAATGACCAAAATGACCAAAAATGACCCAAAATGACCCAAAATGACCCAAAAGTGACAATGTCACCCACCGGTAGATGTGGACGTCAGGGAAAACCCACAAAAAAAGAAAGTTTGGGGAAAAAAGTGACCAAAAATCACCAAAAATGACCGGAAATGACCGAAAATGACCCAAAACGACCCAAAATGACCCAAAATGACCCAAAACGACCCAAAGTGACAATGTCACCCACCGGTAGATGTGGACGTCGGGGAAACTTCTCTCTGAAAATAGTTTGGGGAAAAAGTGACCAAAATCACCAAAAATGACCGAAAATGACCAAAAACGACCAAAAACGACCCAAAATGACCCAAAATGACCCAAAATGACAATGTCACCCACCGGTAGATGTGGACGTCGCGGGTCTGGCCGATGCGGTGGCAGCGGTCCTGGGCCTGGGCGTCCATGGTGGGGTTCCAGTCGCTGTCGTAGAAGACCACCGTGTCCGTCTCGCCCCAGGTTGACGCCCACCCCCCCGCTGCGGGTGGAGAGGATGAAGCAGAGGATGCGCTTGTCCGCGTTTAAAACGCTCCATCAGGGCCTGCGGGGGGAGGGGGAGGTGGGGTTGGGGGCTCGGGGTGGGGGGGTGTGGAACCCCATAGGGTGGGGGTTTTTGGGGTGAAAACCCCATAAAAGTAGCCCTAAATATCAAAAATCCTATATAAAAGGTGGAAAAATCCCATAAAGGAAGGTGATGGAGAACCCAAATCTTGCCCATGAGGATGTCAAAATGGGTCGGGGGGGGGGGGGGGTCTTGGGGTGGGGGACACATGGGGACCCCATAGGTGGGGTTGGGGTGTGAAGACCCCATAGAAAATGTTCCGAAATATCAAAATCCTATATAAAAGGCGTCAAAATCCTATATATCAAGTCTTATGGAGAACCCAAATCTTGCCCAGGGGTCATCAAAATGGGTTGGGGGGGGTCCTTGGGGTGGGGGACACATGGGGACCCCATAGGGTGGGATTTGGGTGTGAAAACCCCATAAGTGTTCCTAAATATCAAAATCCTATATAAAATGTGTTGAGTCCCCATAAAGGAAGGTGATGGAGAACCCAAATCTTGCCCAAATCCTGCCCAGGAGGACTTCAAAATGGGTTGGGGGGGGTTGGGGGTGGGGGGGGGCGTGGGGGGTCTGTAGGGTGGGGTTTTTGGGGTGAAAACCCATGGAAGGGGTCTGAAATATGAAAATCCTATATAAAAGGCGTCAAAAAATCCAATATAGGAGGTGATGGAGAACCCAAATCTTGCCCAGGGGACATTAAAATGGGTTGGGGGGGGTTCGGGGTGGGGGGGGCGTGGGGACCCCATAGGGTGGGTTTGGGGGGTGAAAACCCCATGGAAGGGGTCTGAGACGAAAATCCTATATAGAAGATGCCAAAAACCCCATACATGGGGAGGTGAAGGAGAACCCAAATTCTTGCCCATGAGGATGCCAAAATGGGTTGGGGGTCTTGGGCTGGGGACACATGGGGACCCCATAGGGTGGGATTTGGGCTGCTAAAAACCCCATAAAGTGGCCCCTAAATATCAAAATCCTATATAAAAGGTGTCCAAATCCCCATAACGGAGGCTATGGGAGAACCCAAATCCTGCCCAAATCTTGCCCAGGGGACATCAAAATGAATTGGGGGGTCTTGGGGGTGGGGGGGGCATGGGGACCATAGGGTGGGTTTTTGGGATGAAGCCCCATAAAAGTAGCCGAAATATCAAAATCCTATATAAAAAGTGTCAAAATCCCATAAAGGAAGGTGATGGAGAACCCAAATCTTGCCCAGGGGACATTAAAATGGGTTGGGGGGTCTTTGGGGTGGGGGGCGTGGGGGGTCTGTGGGGTGGGGTTTTTGGGGTGAAACCCCATAAAAGTAGCCAATATTGGAAATCCTATATAGAAGGTGTCGAAATCCCATAAAGGAAGGTGATGGAGAACCCAAAATCTTGCCCAAAATCTTGCCCAGGGGACATCAAATGGGGTTGGGGGTCTCGGGGATGGGGGGACACATGGGGACCCCATAGGTGGGATTTGGGTGTGAAAACCCATAAAAGTAGCCCTAATATCAAAATCCATAAAAGGTGGCAAAATCCTATATCAGAAGGTGATGGAGAACCCAAATCTTGCCCAGGAGGAGGTCAAAATGGGTTGGGGGGGGGGGTCTTGGGGGTGGGGGGGGTGTGGGGGGTCCGTAGGGTGGGGTTTTTGGGGTGGAAACCCCATGGAAGGGGTCTAAATACCCAAAACCCCACAATAAAAGGTGGCAAAATCCCATAAGGCAAAGGCCACGGAGAATCTAAATTCTGCCCAGGGACGATCAAAATGGGTTGGGGGGGGGGGCCTCGGGGGTGGGGGGGCGTGGGGGGTCTGTGGGGTGGGGTTTGGGGTGAAAACCCCATGGAAGGGGTCTGAAATATCAAAATCCTATATAAAAGGCGTCAAATCCTATATAGGAAGGTGATGGAGAACCCAAATCTTGCCCAGGGGACATCAAAATGGGTTGGGGGGTCTCCGGGGGTGGGGGGGGGCGTGGGGAACCCCCATAGGGTGGGGTTTGGGGGGTGAAACCCCATGGAAGGGTCTGAAGATCAGAGAAAATCGACAGAGAAGATGCCAAAATCCTATATGGGGAGGTGAGGAGAACCCAAATTCTTGCCCATGAGGATGTCAAAATGGGTTGGGGGGTCTTGGGGTGGGGGGACACATGGGGACCCCATAGGGTGGGATTTGGGTGTGAAAACCCATAAAAGTGGCCAGCATCAAAATCCTATATAAAAGGTGTCGAAATCCCATAAACGGAGGTGATGGAGAACCCAAATCCTGCCCTAAATCTTGCCCAGGGGACATCAAAAATGAATTTGGGGGGGTCTTGGGGGTGGGGGGGGGCATGGGGACCCCATAGGCTGGGGTTTTTGGGATGAAAACCCCATAAAGTAGCCCTAAAATATCAAAATCCTATATAAAAGGTGTCAAAATCCCATAAAGGAAGGTGATGGGAGAACCCAAACTTGCCCAGGGGACATTAAAATGGGTTGGGGGGGGTCTTTGGGGTGGGGGGGGGCGTGGGGTCTGTGGGGTGGGGTTTTTGGGGGGTGAAAACCCCATAAAAGTAGCCCTAATATCAAAATCCTATATAGAAGGAGGACCGAAATCCCATAAAGGCAGGTGATGGAGAACCCAAATCTTGCCCAAATCTTGCCCAGGGGACATCAAAATGGGTTGGGGGTCTCGGGACTGGGGGACACATGGGGACCCCATAGGGTGGGATTTGGGGTGTGAAAACCCCATAAAAGTAGCCCTAAATATCAAAATCCTATATAAAAGGTGGCAAAATCCTATATCAGAAGGTGTGATGGAGAACCGATCCTGCCCAGGAGGAGGTCAAAATGGGTTGGGGGTCTTGGGGGTGGGGGGTGTGGGGGGTCTGTAGGGAGGGGTTTTTGGGGTGGAAAACCGATGGAGGGGGTCCCTAAATACCAAAATCCTATATAAAAGGTGGCAAAATCCCATAAAGGAAGGTGATGGGTAACCCAAATCTTGCCCAGGGGTCATCAAAAGGTTGGGGGGGGGGCCTCGGGGGTGGGGGGGGGCGTGGGGGGTCGTGGGGTGGGGTTTTTGGGGTGAAAACCCCATGGAAGGGGTCCTAAATATCAAAATCCTATATAAGTGTCGAAACCCCCATAAAGGAAGGTGATGGAGAACCCAAATCTTGCCCAAATCCTGCCCATGAGGATGTCAAAATGGGTTGGGGGGGGTCTGGGGTGGGGTGGGACATGGGGGGTCTGTAGGGTGGGGTTTTTGGGGTGAAAACCCTATAGAAGGGGCTCTAAATACCAAAATCCTATATAAAAGGTGGCAAAATCCCATAAAGGAAGGTGATGGAGAACCCAAATCATGCCCAGGGGTCATCAAAATGGGTTGGGGGGCTTTGGGGTGGGGGGACACATGGGGACCCCATAGGGTGGGATTTGGGGGGTGAAACCCCATAAAAGTGGCCCAAATATCAAAATCCCATATAGAAGGTGTCAAAATCCCATAAAGGAAGGTGATGGAGAACCCAAATCCTGCCCAAATCTTGCCCAGGGCACATCAAAATGAATTGGGGGGGTCTTGGGGTGGGGACACGTGGGGACCCCATAGGTGGGGTTTTTGGGGGTGAAAACCCCATAGGGGGCCTAAATATCAAAATCCTATATAAAGGTGTCAAAATCCTATATCAAAAGTTGTATGGAGAACCCAAAATCTCGCCCAGGTACATCAAAATGGGTTGGGGGGGGCTTTGGGGTGGGGGGGGGCGTGGGGACCCCATAGGGTGGGGTTTGGGGGTGGGGACCCTATGGGAGGGGTCCCAAATGGCCGACCCACAGATGGGACCTCCATGAGCCCCCCAAATCCCACCAAAATCCCCCAAATCCCCCTAAACCTCCACTTCTTCCCCCAAAGACCCCAAAACCCCCACTTTTCCCCCCAAATCCCCAATCCCCTCATTTTTCCCCCGAAACCCCCACTTTTCCCCCAAAAAAAACCCCAACCCCCCATTTTTTCCCCCAAAAACCCCCCAAACCCCCGATCTTTTCCCCCAAATCCCCCCACTTTTTCCCCCAAAACCCCCCCACTTTTTCCCCCAAATCCCCCCACTTTTTCCCCCAAAACCCCCCACTTTTTCCCCCAAAAAAAAACAAAAAAAACACTTTTTCCCCAAATCCCCCAAAACCCCATTTTTCCCCCAAATCCCCCCAAAACCCCCACTTCTCCCCCAAAACCCCGCATTTCTCCCCATGGAGTCCCTCCTCCAAGGACTCACCCCACAGCGCCTCCTTCCCATTCCTGTCCCCATTTGGGACACGAGTGCCACCACCATGTCCCCAAGCTCCCTATGGACCCCCCCCAAACCCCCCATGCACCCCCCCAACCCCACAATTTCCCCAAAACCCCCCATTTTCCCCCACTTCCTCCCTTTCTCTCGACTCCCCTCCCTTGCGGTCCCCTTGCGTCCCTTTGCGTCCCTTTACGTCCCCATGCCCCCCCGGACCCAACTTCCCCAACCCCCCCACTTCCTCCTCTCCCCCACTCCCCCCTCTCCCCGCCCCCTCCCCATCCCCCCCCACTCCCCCCTTCCCGTCTCCTCCCCACTCCCTCCCTACTCCCCCTCTCTGTTCCCCCCCTGTCCCCCCCCTGTCCCCATGTCCCCCCCCCCCACCTGCTCCTGCTCCACGCGGGTGTGCCCTCCCTCTCATTTCCCCCATTTCTCCTCATTTCCCCCTCTATTTCTCCATCTCCCCCATTCCTCCCAATTCCCCCATCTCTCCCCATCCCTCCCATCTCTCCCTATTTCTCCCCATTTCTCCCCCATTCTCTCCCCATTTCTCCCCATTTTTCCCCATTTTCCCCCATTTTTTCCATTTCCTCCCAGTTTCCCCCATTTCCCCCCACTGTCTCTGCTCCACGCCGGCGCCGCCTGCCCATTTCCCCCCTCATTTTCCCCTCCTGTCTCTCTCCCCATTTCCCCTCCTTTCCCTCCATCTTCCTATTTCTCCCCCCATCTCCCTCCCGTTCCCCCCAGTTTCCCCCCATCTCCCCCCCCCCCACCTGTCTCTGCTCCACGCGGGTGCTGCCGTCCATTTCCCCCCATTTCTCCCCCATTTCCCCTCCATTCTCCCCATTCTCTCCATTCTCCCTCCATTCTCCCCTTCTCTCCATTTTCTCCATTTCCCCCCCTTTCTTCCCATTCTCCTCCAGTCTCCCCCTCATTTCCCCCCCCCACCGTCTCTGCTCCACGCGGGGGTGCTGCCGTCCATTTCCCCCATTCTTCCCTATTTCCCCCTCATTTCCCCCTATTTCCCCCTTTTCACCCCTATTTTCCCCTGTTTTTTTCCCCATCTTCCCTCATTTCTCCCATTTCTTCCATCTCTCCATTTTTCCAGTTTCCCCATTTCTCCATGTCTCTGCTCCACGCGGGTGCTGCTCGCTCTCCCCATTTCCCCCTCATCTCTCCCCATTTCCCCCAATCCCTCCATCTCCTCCCCCACCAAATCCCCCAATTTCTCCCTCATTTCCCCCAACTCCCTCCATTTCTCCCCCTCTTCTTCCATTTCCCTCCTCAGTTTCCCCCCTCATTTCCCCCCCCACCTGTCCTCTCAATTGCGGGTGCTGCTTTTCTTCTCATTTCCCCCATCTCTCCTCATTTCCCCCCCTTTTCCTCCTTTCCCCCATCTCTTCCCTCATTTTCCCCATCTTTCCATTCTTCCCATTCTCTCCATTCTTCCCACTCTCTCCAGTTTACCCCCATCTCCCCCACACCTGTCTCTGCTTCATTGGTGTTGTTGCTGTTCATTTCCCCCATTTTTCCCCATTTCCCCCATCTCTTCCTCATTCCCCCAATAACCCCCATTTTCCCCATCTCTCTCCATTTCCCCCCCTCTTTCCCCCCATCCCTCCATTTCTCCAGTTTCCCCCCATTTCCCCCCCCACCTGTCTCTGCTCCACGTTGGGTGTGCCCTCCTATTCCCCCTCATTTCCCCCATCATCTCTCTCCATCCCCCCATTTCCCCCATTTCTTCCTCATTCCCCCCATCCCTCCCATTTCCTCCAGTCACCCCCATCTCCCTCCTTCCCCCCTTCCCGTCACTGCTCCTGCTCCACGCGGGTGCTGCCGTCCATTTCCCCCACTCCTCCCATCTCCTCCATTTTTCCCATTTCCCTCCATCTCTCTCCATTTCTCCCCCAAATCCCCCCATTTCCCCCATTTTTCCCATTTCTCTCCATTCCTCCCATTCCTCCAGTTTCCCCCATTTCCCCCCCACCTCCTGTCTGTCCCTCCATGTTGGGTGTTGCTCTCCTCTCATTTCCCCCTCATTTCCCCCATCTTCTTCCCTCATCTCCTCCTCATTTCCCCCATCTTCTTCCTCATTTCCCCCATCTCTCTCCCTCATTTCCCCCTCATCTTCCCCATCTCTCTCTCATTTCCCCCATCCCTCCATTTCTCCCCATTTCTTCCCGTTCCCCCACCTGTCTCTGCTCCACGTGGGTGCTGCCGTCCATTTCCCCCACTCCTTCCCTCATTTTCCCCCATTTTCCCCCATCCCTCCTCATTTTCCCCATTTTCCCTCATTTTCCCCCTATTTTCCCCATTTCTTCCTCTCATTTCCCCCTATTTTCCCCCTATTTCCCCCACTGTCTCTGCTCCACGCGGGTGCTGCTCGTCCAGTCGCAGGTAGATGTGGCCGTGGTAGGTGAGGAAGCGCTCGAGGACGTCGAGCATTCGCGTCATCTGCGTGAAGATCATGCTGGTGCGCCCCCGCCTTCAGCCCCCGCAGCAGCGCCAGCGTCTGCAGCTTCCCTGGGGGGGGACACGGGGGGGGACAGGGTCACACGGGGGGGACGGGGGTGGTGTTTGGGGACGTGGGGGTGGTGTTTGGGGAGGTGGCGGTGGCGCTGGGGACGCCGTTGGGGGTGTTGGGGGCATGGGGACAGCGTTGGGGACAGCACTGGGGACATTGGGGACAGCACTGGGGGACATTGGGGACACAACTGGGGACATTGGGGACATTGTTGGGGACATTGTTGGGGACATTGTTGGGGACATGGGGACACCCTAAGGGCATGGGGACACCACTGGGGACATGGGGACAGCATTTGGGGACATTGGGGACGCAACTGGGGATGCTGGGGACACAACTGGGGACATTGGGGACATCATTGGGGATGTTGGGGACATGGGGACAGCGTTGGGGACATTGGGGACACAACTGGGGATGTTGGGGACATCCTTGGGGACATTGGGGACATTGTTGGGGACATTGGGGACATTGTTGGGGACATGGACAGCATTTGGGGACATTGGGGGTGTCACTGGGGACACTGGGGACATTGGGGACAGCACTGGGGATATTGGGGACATCCTTGGGGACATTGGGGACAGCATTGGGGACATTGGGGACACCACTGGGGACATTGCGGGCATCCTTGGGGACATTGGGGGCATCCTTGGGGACATCAGGGACAATTGGGGACATAATTGGGGATGTTGGGGACATTGGGGACAGCACTGGGGACATTGAGGACATCATTGGGGACATTGGGGGCATTGTTGTGGACATTGGGGACAATTGGGGACATGGGGACATCATTGGGGATGTTGGGGACATGGGGACACCACTGGGAACATGGGGACACCATTGGGGACATGGGGACAGCGTTTGGGGACATTGGGGACACAATTGGGGATGTTGGGGATGTCACTGGGGACATTGGGGGCATCATTGGGGACAGCACTGGGGACATTGGGGACACAACTGGGGACATTGGGGGCATTGTTGGGGACATTGGGGACAATTGGGGACATCATTGGGGATATTGGGGACATGGGAACACTGTTGGGGACATCAGGGACACCATTGGGGACATTGGGGACAGCACCGGGAACATTGGGGACACAACTGGGGACATTGGGGGCATTGTTGGGGACATGGGGACATCATTGGGGACATGGGGACACTATTGGGGACATCGGGGATGTCACTTAGGCCATAGGGACATCATTGGGGACTTTGTTAGGTACATTGGGCACTTTGGGGACATTGGGAACATCTTTGGAGATGTGGTCAGCACCATTGGGGTCACCATTGGGGACATTGGGGACATCGCTGGGACACGGGCGCAGGGGCCAGGGCTGCCACCAGGGCCATGGGGACGGCAGCGGGGACGGGGACACCGGGGACACCGATGGTGGCCTCAGGGCCACCCTGAGACCCCGGTGTCCCCAACACCCCCGGTGTGTCCCCAGTGTCCCCAACAGCCAGGAAGTCACCAAATGTCCCCAACCACCCCGATGTCCCCAACCACCCCGATGTCCCCAAGGACCCCGATGTCCCCCCAATGTCCCCATGCACCCCAATGGCCCAGATGGCCCCATTGTCCCCAAATGTCCCCAAATGTCCCCAAATGTCCCCAAGTGTCCCCATTGCCCCCAACGACCCCGATGTCCCCAATGTCCCCAACGTCCCCAATGTCCCTGTGTCCCCACTTCCCCCATGTCCCCCCCATGTCCCCATTACCCCCATGATGTCCCCAATGTCCCCATTGACCCCATGTCCCCCCAATGTCCCCCCAATGTCCCCCCCATGTCCCCCACTCCCCCAATGTCCCCAATATCCCCAATGTCCCCATTCCCATGTCCCCCCACTCCCCCCGTGTCCCCCCACTCCCCACCTGTCCCCCATGTCCCCGCACTGTCCCCATGTCCCCCCACGCCCCCCCCATGTCCCCATGTCCCCCCCCCTCGTACCGCAGTCGCACTGTGTCCCCATTCCCCCTGATGTCCCCCTCCGTCCCCCATATCCCCATCTCTCCCCAATATCCCCAATGTCCCCAATGTCCCCGTGTCCCCCCAGTGTCCCCACGCCCCCCCCATGTCCCCATGTCCCCCCCATGTCCCCATGTCCCCATATCCCCCCAGATCCCGATATCCCCACGCCCCCCACTCCCCCCATGTCCCCAACGTCCCCATGTGCCCCCAATGTGCCCACTTGCCTATATCCCCCAGTGTCCCCAGTGTCCCCAACGTCCCCAATGTCCCCACGCCCCCCCCACGTCCCCATGTCCCCCCCCCATACCGCAGTCGGACTGTCCCCATTCCCCCCCATGTCCCCCTGATGTCCCCCCGTCCCCCTATATCCCCCACACCCCCCAATCCCCCTATGTCCCCCAATGTCCCCACGCCCCCCCATGTCCCCATGTCCCCCCCGCAATCACAGGTCCACACTGTGTCCCCATTCCCCCATGTCCCCCCGATGTCCCCCCCGTCCCCCCAATGTCCCCAATCCCCCCCAACACCCCCTACTCCCCCAATGTCCCCAATATCCCCAATGTCCCCGTGTCCCCCCAGTGTCCCCACGCCCCCCCCGATGTCCCCACTATGTCCCCCCAATCCCCCTATATCCCCACCCCCCCCAATATCCCATATCCCCATCCCCCCCAATGTCCCCATGTCCCCACGCCCCCCCCAATGTCCCCATGTCCCCGTGTCCCCCCCGTGCCCCCCCCCCCTCGTACGCAGCCGTACTGCACGAGCCGGGTGTCGGGGGAAGCCCCCCCCCCAGAGCCCCCAACCCCCACTCCCCCCATGTCCCCCCACCCCCCAATGTCCCCAATGTCCCCGTGTCCCCCTCATGTCCCCACGCCCCCATGTCCCCATGTCCCCCCATGTCCCCATGTCCCCATACCCCCCCTAATCCCCCATACTCCCCCACCCCCCCAATATCCCCAATGTCCCCCCAATGTCCCCACGCCCCCCCCATGTCCCCATGTCCCCCCACCCCCCCGCTGCCCCAACGTCCCCGGTGCCCCCCCCTGTCCCCATGTCCCCTCCGTACCGCAGCGCACTGTGTCCCCTGTCCCCCCCCGTCCCCCCATATCCCCCCACCCCCCCGAATGTCCCCAATGTCCCCATGTCCCCCGAATGTCCCCACGCCCCCCCCATGTCCCCGTGTCCCCCCATGTCCCCATGTCCCCCCAATCCCCACACCCCCCTATCCCCCCAACTCCCCCCATGTCCCCCCAATGTCCCCACGCCCCCCCCATGTCCCCGTGTCCCCCCCCTCGGCAACCACAGCCACACCCTGTGTCCCCATGCCCCCGATATCCCCACCCCCCCCAATATCCCCAATATCCCCACCCCCCCCAACGTCCCCAATGTCCCCGATATCCCCAATGTCCCCATGTCCCCGTGTCCCCCCCACGCCCCCCCCGTGCCCCCCCCCCTCGTACCGCAGTCGTACTGCACGAGCCGTGTGTCGGGGAAGCCCCCCCGGGGGGCTCCGAGCAGGGGGTGCAGGGCCCGGGCGCGCGGGGCCACCTCCTCCCGCAGCCGCTCCTCCAGCAGCGCCCGCTGCCGCTGCCGCCAGGGCGCCGGGTGCGACGTGTGCAGCGCCACCGGGGGGGCCGCCACCGGCGGCAGGCACGAAGGTGGAACCTGGGGGACAGGGGACAGATGGGGA
The DNA here is from genome assembly GCF_047663525.1 of Anas platyrhynchos. Classification (NCBI taxonomy): domain Eukaryota; kingdom Metazoa; phylum Chordata; class Aves; order Anseriformes; family Anatidae; genus Anas; species Anas platyrhynchos. The sequence continues at coordinate 5,728,130 of NC_092616.1, read as the reverse complement.
CGCTTGGGGACACCTTGGGACACTTTGGGGATGTGGGGGCACGGGGACAGGGGATATGGGGGGTCCCCAGGAGGTAGGATGTGGGTAGTGCCACTGGTGGCACCATAAAGATGAAGTGGCAACTTGGGGACATGGGGACACCTTGGGGACACTTTGGGGACACCTTGGGGACAGTTTGGGACACTTTGGGGACAAGTTGGGGACAGGTTGGGGACATAGGGACATGGGGACACAGGGGGTCCCCAGGAGGGAGGATGTGGGTAGTGCCACTGGTGGCACCATAAGTATGGAGCTGGGGACACCTTGGGGACATGGGGACACCTTGGGGACACTTGGGGGACAAGTTGGGGACACCTTGGGGACAGTTTGGGGACACTTTGGGGACAAGTTGGGGGACACTTTGGGGACATAGGGACATGGGGACACCGGGGACAGGGGGATATGGGGGGTTCCCAGGAGGTACAAGGTGTGGAGCACCACGGTGGCACCATTAAGATGAAGCTGGGGACACCTTGGGGACATGGGGACACCTTGGGGACAAGTTGGGGACAGTTTGGGACACTTTGGGGACAAGTTGGGGACAAGTTGGGGACAGGTTGGGGACATAGGGACATGGGGACAGGGGGATATGGGGGGTTCCCAGGGGGTACAAGGTGGGCTGGAGCACCACCAGGAGCACCATAAAGATGAACCTTGGGGACATGGGGACACCTTGGGGACATGTTGGGGACACTTTGGGACACTTTGGGGACACTTTGGGGACACTTTAGGGACAAGTTGGGGACACTTTGGGGACAGTTTGGGGACATGGGGACACAGGGACAGGGGGTATGGGGGGTCCCTGAGAGGTAGGATGTGGGTAGTGCCACTGGTGGCACCATAAAGATGAAGCTGGGGACACCTTGGGGACATGGGGACACCTTGGGGACACTTTGGGGACACCTTGGGGACAGTTTGGGACACTTTGGGGACACTTTGGGGACACTTTGGGGACACTTTGCGGATGTGGGGGCACGGGGACAGGATACTTGGGTTCCCAGGGGGTACAAGGTGTGGACATGCACCAGGAGCACCATAAAGATGAACCTTGGGGACATGGGGACACCTTGGGGACACTTGGGGACACCTTGGGGGACACCTTGGGGACAGTTTGGGACACTTTGGGGACACTTTGGGGACACTTTGGGGACACTTTGGGGATGTGGGGGCATGGGGACGGGGGGTAGGGGGGGTTCCCAGGGGTACAAGGGGTGTGAGCGCACCCTCACTGGTGGCAGCGCAAAGATGAGCCTTGGGGACATGGGGACACCTTGGGGACACCTTAGGGACAGTTTGGGGACACTTTGGGACACTTTAGGGACACTTTGGGGACAAGTTGGGGACATAGGGACATGGGGACAGGGGGATAGGGGCTCTTCCCAGGAGGTACAAGGTGTGGAGCACCACCAGGAGCACCATAAAGATGAGCCTTGGGGACATGGGGACACCTTGGGGACACTTGGGGACACTTTGGGGACACTTGGGGACACTTTGGGGACACTTTGGGGACATGGGGACACAGGGACAGGGGGTATGGGGGGTCCCCAGGAGGCACTAATGCGTGGAGCACCACCAGGGGCAGCATAAAGATGAACCCTGGGGACACCTTGGGGACATGGGGACACCTTGGGGACATGGGGACACTTTGGGGACACTTTGGGGACACTTTGGGGACACCTTGGGGACAAGTTGGGGACATGGGAACACAGGGACATGGGGGATATCAAGAACTTCTCCAAGGGGTAGGATGCGTGGAGCACCACCAGGAGTAGCGCAAAGATGGAACCTTGGGGACATGGGGACACTTGGGGACACCTGGGGACACCTTGGGGACACTTTGGGACAGTTTGGGGGACACTTAGGGACAAGTTGGGGACAGGGTGGGGACATGGGGACACAGGACAGGAGATACAGGGGGTCCCCAGGAGGAGGATGTGGGTAGTGCCACTGGTGGCACCATAAAGATGAAGCTGGGGACACCTTGGGGACATGGGGACACCTTGGGGACACTTTGGGGACAGTTGGGGACACCTTGGGGACACTTTGGGGACACTTTGGGGATGTGGGGGCATGGGGACGGGGGTATTGGGTTCCCAGGGGGTACAAGGTGTTTAACACCACCAGGAGCACCATAAGATGAGCCTTGGGGACATGGGGACACCTTGGGGACACTTGGGGACAAGTTGGGGACACTTTGGGGACAGTTTGGGGACATAGGGACATGGGGACATGGGGACAGGGGGTATGGGGGTACCCAGGAGGTAGGATGTGGGCAGTGCCACTGGTTCCTGGCAGGACCATAAAGATGGAGCTGGGGACACCTTGGGGACATGGGGACACCTTGGGGACAGCTTGGGGACACTTTGGGGACAGTTTGGGACACTTTGGGGACAGTTTGGGGACACTTTGGGGACACTTTGGGGACACTTTGGGGACATGGGGACAGGGGGATATGGGGGGTCCCCAGGAGGAGGATGTGGGTAGTGCCACTGGTGGCACCATTAAGATGAAGCTGGGCACACCTTGGGGACATGGGCACACCTTAGGGACAGTTTGGGGACACCTTAGGGACAGTTTGGGAACATCTTAGGGACACTTTAGGGACACCTTGGGGACAAGTTGGGGACATGGGGGCATGGGGACGGGGGGATAGGGGGGTCCCCAGGGGGTACAAGGTGTGTAACACCACTGGTGGCACCATAAAGATGAGCCTTGGGGACATGGGGACACCTTGGGGACACTTGGGGACACCTTGGGGACACTTGGGGACAAGTTTCAGACACTTTGGGGACAGGTTGGGGACAAGTTGGGGACGTGGGGGCACGGGGACAGGGGGATATGGGGGGTCCCTAGAGGAGGATGTGTGGAGCACCACTGGTGGCACCATAAAGATGAAAAGCTGGGGACACCTTGGGGACACCCTGGGGACACCTTGGGGACACTTTGGGGACACTTTGGGGACACTTGGGGACAAGTTGGGGACACCTTGGGGACAGTTGGGAACAATTCCTGGGTAACAAAGTTGGGAACATAGGAACACAGGGACAGGGGATGGGGGGTCCCAGGGGAACAAGGTGTGTAACACCACCCAGGAGCACCATAAAGATGGAGCTGGGGACACCTTGGGGACATGTGGGGACACCTTGGGGACACTTTGGGGACACCTTGGGGACAGTTTGGGACACTTTGGGGACAAGTTGGGGACAGGTTGGGGACATGGGGACAGGGGGTATGGGGGGTCCCCAGGAGGTAGGATGTGGGTAGTGCCATCTTGGCCCCCTGGGGCAATGCATAAGAATGGGGAAGCTGGGGACATCTTGGGGACATTTTGGGGACATCTTGGGGACAGTTTGGGGATATTTTGGGGACAAATTGGGGAACATCTTGGGGACAAGTTGGGGACATGGGGACACAGGGACAGGGGGTACAGGGGGTCTCCAAGGGGTAGGATGTGTGTAGCACCACCAGGAGCACCATAAAGATGAAGCTGGGCACCTCGGGACACCTTAGGGACAGTTTGGGGACACTTTGGGGACACTTGGGGACAGTTTGGGGACATGGGGACACAGGGACAGGGGACAATGGGGTTTCTTAAAGGAGAGCCACCAAAGGGCAGTCAAGATGAACCCTGGGGACATGGGGACACTTTGGGGGACAGTTTGGGGACACTTTGGGGACACCTTGGGGACAGTTTGGGATAATTTGGGACACTTTGGGGACGCTTTAGGGTCAGTTTGGGGGTAAAAAGGGGGTGAGGGGGGGTCACGGGGGAAGGGTAAGGGGGAAAGGGGAGGGGGAAGGGGGGAAGGGTGGGGGCAATAAGGGGGAAGGGGGGGTTGGGGGGGCCATAGGGGGATTTTGGGGGGCAATAAAAGGATTGGGGGGGCAAAAAGGGGTTTGGGAGGGGCCATAAGGGATTTGGGGGGGCCATAAGGGGATTTTGGGGTGCAATAGGGGTTTTGGGGGGCCACAACGGGATTTGGGGTGCAATAGGGGGATTGGGGGGCAATAAGGGGATTTTGGGGGGAAATAAAAAGATTGGGGGGCAATAAAAGGATTGGGGGGGCCCCAAGGGATTTTGGGGTACAATAGGGGGTTTTGGGGGGACAAAGGATGGGGGGCAATAAGGGGACTTGGGGGGGCATAAGGGGATTTTGGGGGGGGTACAATAAGGATTGGGGGGGCCACAACGGGATTTTGGGGTACAATAGGGGATTTGGGGGGGCCATAAGGGATTTGGGGTGCAAAAGGGGCTTTGGGGGGCATGAAGGTTTTGGGGGGGCCATAAGGGATTTGGGGTGCAATAGGGATTTGGGGGGGCAATAAAAGGATTGGGGGGCCATTTGGGGATTTGGGGGGGGCCACAAGGGATTTTGGGGTGCAATAGGGGGTTTGGGGGGGAAATAAAAAGATTGGGGGGCAATAAGGGGATTGGGGGGGCCACAAGGGATTTTGGGGGGCCATAGGGTTTTGGGGGTGCAATAGGGATTTTTGGGGGTGCAATAGGGATTTTGGGGGGGGCCCCAAGGGATTTTGGGGTACAATAGGGGATTTGGGTGGGCCATAAGGGATTTGGGGTGCAAAAGGGGCTTTGGGGGGGCAATAAAAGGATTGGGGGGGGCCATTTGGGATTTGGGGGGGCCACAAGGGATTTGGGGGGGCCACAAGGGATTTTGGGGGTACAATAGGGGATTTGGGGAGCCACAAAGGATTTGGGGGGGCATAAGGGATTTTGGGGTGCAATAAGGGGTTTGGGGGGTAGAAAAGGGATTTGGGGGGGCCACAAGGGATTTGGGGTGCAAAAGGGGCTTTGGGGGGGGGCATAAAAGTTTTGGGGGGGGCCACAAGGGATTTTGGGGTCCAATAGGGGGATTTGGGGTGCAATAGGGATTTTTGGGGTGCAATAGGGATTTTGGGGGGCCATAGGGGTATTTGGGGGGCCACAGGGGCTTTGGGGTCCAATAGGGGGATTTGGGGTGCAATAGGGGTTTTGGGGGGGGAAATAAAAGATTGGGGGGCAATAAGGGGATTCGGGGGGCCATAAAGGAATTTTTGGGGGGGGCCACAAGGGATTTGGGGTACAATAGGGGGTTCTGGGAGGCAATAAGGGGATTTTGGGGGGGCAATAAAAGGATTTGGGGGGCCACAGGGGCTTTGGGGTCCAATAGGGGGATTTGGGGTGCAATAGGGATTTTGGGGGGGGCCCAAGGGATTTTGGGGTACAAGAGGGGTTTTGGGGGGGCAATAAAAGGATGGGGGGGCAATAAGGGGACTTTGGGGGGGCATAAGGGGATTTTGGGGGGGCAATAAAAGGTTTTGGGGGGCCATAAGGGATTTGGGGTGCAATAGGGGTTTTGGGGGGCAATAAAAGGATTGGGGGGGCCACAAGGGATTTGGGGGGGCCACAGGGTTTTGGGGTGCAATAGGGATTTTTGGGGGTGCAGCAGGGATTTGGGGTTCGTCTTCGGGGTCCCCCCCCCGTTACCTGTCTGTCCAGGAGGCGCCAGCTGCTGCAGCCTCTGCGGGGGGCCAGGATGGCGCTGCCCAGGGCCCCCCCCGCTGCCAAAACGCCCCCAGCAGCGGGGCCGGGGGGAGCTGAGCCCAGCGGCAGTGGAGCCAGCCCCTCCCCCGCCCTCCAGGACCCCCCCCAAAAAAAAGGGGGGGGGTCCCGAGCTTCTTGGGGGGGTCCCCAGGTTCCAGGGGGTCCTGAAATTCAGAGCGGGGGTCCCGAGGTTCCGGGGGGGGCCCTGGGGGGGCAGCAGGGTGGCAGAGCTCCAGCACCTCGGTGCCGTAGATGGGCCCCAGCCCGCAGCGCAGCTCGTTCAGCCGCAGCAGCCGCTCCAGCCGCTCGGCGCGGGCACGGCCACGCTTGGCCTCCAGGGCTTCCTGGGAAAGGTAATTAATTAATTAGTTAATTGGGTAATTAGGTAGTTAATTAGTTAATTGATTGGGTGGTTGGGGGGGAGGTGGGAGGTGGGAGGGAATGGGGGAGTAGGGTGGGGGTAGGGGGTGTAGCCCCTCCAGGGCCTCCCTGGTAATTAGTTAATTAGTTAATTAGCTAATTAGTTAATTAATTAGTTAATTAATTAATTAGTTAATTAATTAATTAATTAGTTAATTAATTGGGTGGTTGGGGGGAGGTGGGAGGGTGGGGGGAAGGGAATGGGGGAGCGCAATGGGGTAAGGGGGGTGTAGCCCCTCCAGGGCTTCCTGGGGGGAAAGGTAATTAATTAATTAGTTAATTGGTAATTAGGTAGTTAATTAGTTAATTGATTGGGTGGTTGGGGGAGGTGGGAGGGTGGGGGGAAGGGAATGGGGGAGTGGGGAAGTGGGTAGGGGTGTAGCCCCTCCAGGGCTTCCTGGGGACCCCAGCCTCCAGCCCAGCTGGCATCCTGAGTAATTAATTAATTAATTAATTAATTAGTTAAGTAATTGGCTGATTGATTGGGGGCGAGGGAGAGCAATAGGTGGGAGATGGGAGGGTGGGGGGGAAGGGAATGGGGGCACGCGGTGGGATAAGGGGGGGTGTAGCCCCTCCAGGGGCTTCCTGGTATTAATTAATTAATTAGTTAGCTAATTAGTTAATTAGCTAATGAGCTAATTAGTTAATTAGTTAATTAGTTAGGTGATTGGTTGATTGGGGAGGGAAATACGTGGGTGGGATAAGGGGGGTGTAGCCCCTCCAGAGCTTCCTGGTAATTAGTTAATTAGTTAATTAGTTAATTGGTTAATTAGTTAATTGGTTAATTAATTGGGTGATTGGTTGATTGGGAGGTGGAGGGTGGGGAAGGGAATGGGGGTACTGGGGTGGGGATAAGGGGGTGTAGCCCCTCCGGGGCTTCCTGTATTTAATTAATTAATTAGCTAATTAGTTAATTGGTTAATTAAGGTTGTTAATTAGGTGAGTTATGGACTTGATGGGGGGAGGGAGGCAAAGAGCGGGCAGTGGGGAGGGCGGGAAGGGAATTCATGAAGAGGCTTTAGGAACCCAAATCCCCCCCCCCTAAAATAATTTAGGGACCCCCCCAAAATATTTTGGGCCCCCCCTAAAATTTAGGGACCCCCCCATAAAATTTAAAGGACCCCCTCCAAAATTTGGGGACCCCCCCAATAAATTTTGGGGACCCCCCCCCTAAATTTAGGGACCCCAATTCCGTCCCCAACCACCTTTAGGAACCCAAATCCCCCCTAAAAAAATTTAGGGACCCCCCCATAAAATTTAGGCCCCCCCCCTTAAATTTAGGGACCCTAAATCCCCCCATAGACCATTGAGGACCCCCCACGCCCCCCCATTAAATTTAGGGGCCCCCCCCCCCATTAAATTCAGGACCCCCCCATGCCCCGCCCCATTAATTTTAGGACCCCCCCCATTAATTTTAGGACCCCCCCCATTAAATTTAAGCCCCCCCCATTAAATTTAGCCCCCCCCCCCCATTAAATTTAGGGCCCCCCCCTATACGCCCCCCCCATTAAATTTAGGACCCCCCCCCCATTAAAATTCAGGCCCCCCCCCCACCGGACTGGGTCCCCCCATTAAATTCAGTAGCAGCTCCCTCCCCCATCTCCCCCATCTGAATCTAACCTCCCCCCAAAAAAAAATGGCCCTCCTGCAGCACTTACCAGGTAGAAGGGGGAGCGCGGGGGCGGGGGCTGGCGCCGCGGGGGGGCCGAGGGGGGCGGGGGGGGCCGGCGGTGGGGGGGCTGGGGCTGGGCCCCTCCGGCCCCTCGGGGTCCTCCTTGGCGCCTGGGGGCGCTGGGGGGGCCCCCGGGGCGGCGGCGGCGACGGCTGGGGGGGCGGGGGGCGTCGAGGGTGGGGGGGCCGGCACTGGGAAAAAAGGGGGGGGGGTTAAAATGGGGGGGGTTAAAAGGGGGGGGCGTTATCACGGGGGACCCCCCCCAACCCTATAGGGCCCCCCCCAGAACCCATAGGACCCCCCCCCCCAAATTTAAGGACCCCCCCCAAATTTGTGCCCCCCCCCATACCCATAGGACCCCCCCAACCCCTATAAGAACCCCCCCCAATTTACGCCCCCCCCCCCCTCAATTGACCGCCCCCCACCCCACAGTACCCTCCCTCCCCCCATCTATGGACCCCCAAACCCAGACCCCCCCCCCCAATTTTCTGTGCCCCCCCCCCACCCCATATCACCCCCCATAACCTGTAGCCCCCCCCCCCAATTTATGCCCCCCCACCTATAGGACCCCCCCCAATTTCTGTGCCCCCCCCCCCAATTTCTGTGCCCCCCCCCCCCAATTTCTGTGCCCCCCCCACCCCATAGGACCCCCCCCCCAATTTTTGTGCCCCCCCCCCCCAAATTTTTGTACCCCCCCCCCCCCAATTTCTGTGCCCCCCCCCCAAATTTATGGGACCCCCCCCAATTTCTATGCCCCCCCCCCCACCCCATAGTACCCCCCAATTTTTGTGCCCCCCCCCCCCAAATTTTTTGGGACCCCCCCCCCCCAAACTCTTGTGCCCCCCCCCCCCCAATTTATGGGACCCCCCCCCCCCAATTTTTTGTGCCCCCCCCACTCACCGAGCAGCTCGGGGCCGTGGGCTGGGGGCGGCGGCGCCTGGGGGGGGCCCCAGAAGGAGGGGGAGGAAGGGGGGGGCCGGGGGGGCGCGGGGGAGTGCACCCGCAGCAGGGGGCGGGGGGCAGGGGGGAGGGGGCGGGGGGGCGCAGGGGGGGGTGGGGCCGGAGCTGAGGGGGGGGGTTGGGGGGGAGGGGCGGGGGGGGGGCGCGGGGGCGAGGCCGTCGCGGGGGGGGGCCGGGCGCACCACGACTTCACCACCCCCCCGCTGTTCACCAGGGGGCGGCACTGGGGGGTAGAAAAAAGGGGGCTGGACACCCATCACAGGACCCCCCCCCGCAGCCTCTTAGATAACCCCCCCCCCACCCATGGGACCCCCCCAGCACCCATGGGACCCCCCCGCACCCAAATACCCCCCCCCCCGGCACCCATTAATCCTAAAATAATCGGGGGGGCTAAAATAATGGGGGGGATTAAAATAATTGGGGGGTCCTAAAATAATCGGGGGGGGCAAAAGACCCCAGGGGACCCCAAAAAGAAAAATGGGGGGAGGTGAAAATAATTGGGGGGCAAAAGACCTCAGGGAACCCCAAAAGACACCGGAGGGGGGCCCTAAAATAATCTGGGGGGGGTCATAAAATAATCGGGGGGGTCTGAAATTATTGGGGGGCCCCCAAAAATAATTGAGGGGTCCTGAAAATAATTGGGGGGGGACAAAAACCCCAGGGATCCTAAAAGTAATTGGGGGGGGCCTAAAATAATTGAGGGGGGGTCCTAAAATTATTGGGGGGGCTTAAAATAATTTGGGGGGGGCCTAAAATAATCGGGGCTCAAAATAATTGGGGGGGTCCTAAAATAATCGGGGGGGGGCAAAAGACCCCAGGGGACCACAAAAGACATCGGGGGGGGGGGGTCAAAATAATGGGGGGGCCCTAAAAGACCCTGGGGGGTCCTAAAATTATTGGGGGGCCCTAAAATAATTGGGGGGCTAAAATAATCTGGGGGGCGCTTAAAATAATTGGGGGGTCCTAAAATAATCGGGGGGGCAAAATAATCGGGGGTCCTAAAATAATTGGGGGGGTCCTAAAAAACCCGGGGGGTCCTAAAATAATTGGGGGGGGCAAGACTCGGGGGGGGGGGCCCAAAGACCCTGGGGCAGCCTCCAAATATTTGGGGGGGTCCCTTTGGGCGCCCCTCCCTCCACCCTGCGCAGCGGCCAGGGGCAGCCCGATGGCGGCCGGGGGGCGGCGGCGGCGGCTGGGGGGGGGGCGCCGGGGGGGCCCGGGGGCGGCGGTGCCGGGGGGGGCGCGGGGGGGGCGGGCACCGGGGCCAGAGCGCCACCTGCCCGGGGGGGCCAGCAGCGGGTGCTGGGGGGCGGCCACCCAGGCCAGCACGCCGCGCTGGGGGGGAAGATCCCAAATGTTAGAGACCCCCCCATCTCAACAGATAATGGGACCCCCCCGGGACCCCCCCGACCCCATAAATGCCCCGTAACCTCCCCATGACCCATAACCCCCCGTTGTCCCCATGACCCCCCATGGCCCCATAACCCCCCCATAACCCCCCCATGACCTCCCGCACCCCATAAGCGCCCCATAACCCCCCCATGACCTCCCCATGACCCCATAACCCCCCCATGAACCCCCTCATGACCCCCCCAACCCCATAACCCCCCTCATGACCCCATAACCCTCCCTCCCTATGACCCCCCCATGGCCCCAAAACCCCCCCCATGACCCCCCATTAACCCCATAACCCCCCCACGACCCCCATAACCCCCCTGTGACCCCATGACCCCCCCATGACCCCATAACCCCCCCTGACCCCATAAATCCCCACGGACCCCATAACTCGGGGCGGGGGGGTCCCCCATAACCCCCCCCGACCCCATAACCCCATGACCCCATGACCCCCCCATGACCCCATAACCCCCCTGACCCCATAATCCCCCAAACCCCCCCGACCCCATAACTTACAGGGCAGGGGGCTCCCCCCATAGACCCCCCCCAACCCCATAACCCCGTGACACCCTCCATGACCCCATAACCCCCCCATGACCTCATATGACCCCCAACCCCATATGACCCCATAAATCCCCTATAACCCCCCCCAGACCCCCATAACTTACAGGGGGCGGGGGGTCCCCCCATAACCCCCCCATAACCCCATGACCCCCCCATAACCCCATGACCCCATAACCCCCCCATGACCCCCCCCCATGACCCCATAACCCCCCCGTGACCCTATATGACCCTCTGACCCCATATGACCCCATAATCCCCTCATAACCCCCCCTAAACCCCATAACTTACAGGGCGGGGGGGCTCCCCCCATAACCCCCCATAACCCCATGACCCCCCATAACCCCATGACCCCATAACCCCCCATGACCCCATAACCCCATGACCCCTTCATGACCCTATAACCCCCCGTTACCCCGTAAGACCCCCTGACCCCATAAATCCCCTATAACCCCCCCGACCCCATAACTTACAGGGCGGGGGGGCTCCCCCATAGCCCCCCCCGACCCCATAACCCCATGACCCCTTCATGACCCCATAACCCCCCCTGACCCCATAACCCCCCCATGACCCCCCCGTGACCCCATAACCCCCCCGACCCCATAAATCCCTCATACGACCCATAAACTCGGCCATGGGGGCGGGGGGCTCCCCCATAACCCCCCCGACCCCATAACCCCGTGACCCCGTGACCCATAACCCCCCCATGACCCCATAACCCCCCCGACCCCATAAATCCCCTATAACTTACGGGGCGGGGGGGCTCTCAGGGTGCCCCCCCAGGGTGAGCTCCCCCCATAACCCCCCCGACCCCATAACCCCATGACCCCCCCCATGACCCCATAACCCCCCCATGACCCTATATGACCCCCTGACCCCATATGACCCCATAAATCCCCTATAACCCCCCCAACCCCATAACTTACAGGGCGGGGGGGCCCCCCCCATAACGCCCCCAACCCCCTATAACCCCCCCATAACCCCATGACCCCATGACCCCATAACCCCCCCATGACCCCCCCATGACCCTATATCTACCCCATAACCCCCCCGACCCGATAAATCCCCTATAACCTCCCTGACCCCATAACTTACAGGGCGGGGCCCCCCTCATAACCCCCCCACCCCATAACCCCCATGACCCCCCCATGACCCTATAACCCCCCCCCGACCCCATAACCCCGCCGTGACCCCATAACCCCCCCATGACCCTATATGACCCCCGCACGCCATATGACCCTATAAATCCCCTATACCCTGACCCCATAACTTACAGGGCGGGGGGGCTCCCCCCATAGCCCCCCCCGACCCCATAACCCCATGACCCCCCCATGACCCCATAACCCCATGACCACCCTATGACCCCGCATGACCCCTTCACTACCTCATAACCCCCCACTACCTCATAACCCCCCCTGACCCCATAAATCCCCTACACCCCCCCCAACTCCATAACTACAGGGCGGCTCTCATAGCCCCCCCCGACCCCATAACCCCATGACCCCTTCATGACCCCATAACCCCCCCCCTGACCCTATAACCCCTATGACCCCCCCGTGACCCCATGACCCCCCCATGACCCCTTCATGACCCCATAACCCCCCCATGACCCCATAACCCCCATGACCCCTTGACCCTACGGCCCTCTCATCACCCTATAACCCCCCCGTCACCCCATAACCCCCCCCATGACCTCATAACCCCCCTGACCCCATAACCCCATGACCCCATGACCCCCCCGTGACCCCATGACCCCCCCGTGACCCCCTATGACCCCCCCGTGACCCCATAACCCCCCCTGACCCCATGACCCCCCCGTGACCCCATAGCCCCCCCATGACCCCATGACCCCCCCCCGACCCCATAGTACCCCATAACTTACGGGGGGCGGGGGGCTCGCAGGGGGGCCCCCCCCAGGGTGAGTTTCCCCCTGCAGCTGCAGGGTCAGGGCCTCGGCCCCCCCGGCCCCCCCGGGCGCTGCGCCAGGGCCGCCAGCCCCTGGGCAGCGACAGCACCACCTCCCCCGCTGGGAAATGGGGCGAAAAAACGGCGATTTTGGGAAAAAGGGGGAGAAAAAGGGGGGTTAGGGGGGTGCGGGGGGGGAATTGGGGGGTTGGGGGGGGGATTGGGGGGAAATGGGGGGTTTGGGGAATGGGGGGAAGAAATAGGGGGAAATGGGGGGATTTAGGGGAAATTGGGGGGAGGGAGGAATTGGGTGAAAAATGGGGATTTTGGGGAAAAAAGGGGGAAAAAAGGGGGAAAAAGGGGGGAAAAGGGGGGGTGTGGGGGGGGAATTGGGGGGGAATTGGGGGTAATTGGGGGTAAGGGGGGGGAATGGGGGAAAATGGGGGGATTTAGGGGAAATTGGGGGAAATTGGGGAGTGAGAAATGGGGTGAAAATTGGGGATTTGGGGAAAAAGGGGAAAAAGGGGAAAAAAGGGGAAAGGGGGCGTGGGGGGGGAATTGGGGGGAATTTGGGGGTTTGGGGGGAAGGGGGGGGAATTGGGGGGGAAATGGGGGGGATTTGGGGGAAATTGGGAGGGAGGAATTGGGGGTGAAAAATGGGGGGTATTGGGAAAAAGGGGGAAAAAAGGGGGGTTAGGGGGGTGGGGGTGGGGGTGGGGGGGGGATTGGGGGGGGGATTGGGTGGGAAAAATGGGGGGTTTGGGGAAGGGGGGAAATGGGGGGTTTGGGCGAAATTGGGCAAAGGAGAAATGGGGCCAAAAATTGGGGATTTTGGGAAAAAAAGGGGGAAAAAAGGGGGGTTAGGGGGGTGTGGGGGGGGAATTGGGGGGGGTTGGGGGGGGTGTGGGGGGGATTGGGGGGGAAAATGGGGGTTTGGGGGAAATTGGGGGAGGGAGGGAATTGGGGTGAAAAATGGGGATTTTGGGGAAAAAAGGGGTGAAAAAGGGGAAAAAAGGGGGAAAATGGGGAAAAGGGGGTGTGTGGGGAATTGTGGGGGGATTGGGGGAAAATGGGGGGTTTGGGGAAGGGGGCGGAAATGGGGGAAATTGGGGGGAGGGAGGAATTGGGGTGAAAAATGGGGATTTTGGGAAAAAAGGGGGAGAAAGGGGGGTTAGGGGGGTGTGGGAGGGGATTGGTGGGGGGGAAATGGGGGGTTTGGGGAAGGGGGGAATGGGGTGGAAATGGGAGGAGAAATGGGGGGGGTTTGGGGGAAATTGGGGCAGGGAGGAATTGGGGTGAAATTGGGGGATTTGGGAAAAAGGGGGGAAAAGGGGGCGAGAGTGGGGGGGAATTGGGGGGGATTTGGGGTAGTGGGAAAATGGGGGGTTTGGGGGGGAATGGGGGGGAAATGGGGGGGGTTTGGGGGAAATTGGGGGAGGGAGAAATGGGGTGAAAATGGGGATTTGGGAAAAAGGGGGGAAAATGAAAGGTTTTAGGGGAGGAAAGAGGGATTTTGGGGGGAAAAGGGGGTGGGGTGGGGTGGAAAAGGGAGGGGTTTGGAGTAAAAAAGGGGGTTCGGGGCAAAAATGGGGTGGTTTGGGGGCAAAAGGGGGTTGGTTTTGGGGCAAAAGGGGGGGTAGTTTTGGTAAAAAGGGGGAAGTTTTGGGGTAAAGGGGGGTGGTTTGGGGCAGGCAGGGGTTGGTTTTAGGGTAAAAGGGGGTGGTTTGGGGGTAAAAAAGGGCGGTTTTGGGGGTAAAAAAGGGCGATTTTGGGGTAAAAGGAGGCAGTTTGGGGATAAAAAGGGCAGTTTTGGGGATAAAAAGGGGAGATTTGGGGTAAAACGGGTGGTTTTGGGGTAAAAAAGGGCGGTTTTGGGGGTAAAAAGGAGGAGGTTCGGGGTAAAAGGGGTTGGTTTTGGGGTAAAAAAGGGCGGTTTTGGGGTAAAAGGAGGCAGTTTGGGGATAAAAAAGGCAGTTTTGGGGATAAAAAGGGGAGGTTTGGGGTAAAAACGGGTGGTTTTGGGGTAAAAAAGGGCGGTTTTGGGGTAAAAGGGGGGTGGTTTGGGGTAAAAGGGGGGTTGGTTTGGGGTAAAAAGGGGGTTGGTTTGGGGTAAAGGGAGACAGTTTGGGGTAAGGGTAGTTTGGGGTAAAGGTAGGTTTGGGGTAAAAGGGGGTTGGTTTGGGGTAAAAGGAGTTGGTTTGGGGTAAAAAAGGCAGTTTTGGGGTAAAAGGGGGTGGTTTGGGGTAAAAAAGGGCAGTTTTGGGGTAAAAAGGGGCAGTTTGGGGTAAGAAGGGGCAGTTTTGGGGTAAAAAGGGGGTAGTAAGTTTGGGGTAAAAGGGGTTGGTTTGGGGGTAAAAGGGGAGTTTGGGGGTAAAAGGAGGCAGTTTGGGGGTAAAGGGGGAGTTTGGGGGTAAAGGGGGTTGGTTTTGGGGTAAAAAGGGGCGGTTTTGGGGGTAAAAGGAGGCAGTTTGGGGGTAAAAAGGGGGCGGTTCGGGGGTAAAAGGGGGCGCATTAGGGGCATGCAGGGGTTGGTTTTGGGGGTAAAAAGGGGGCAGTTTGGGGGTAAAGAAGAGCGGTTTTGGGGCAAAGGGGGGTGGTTCGGGGACATGCAGGGTTGGTTTTGGGGACAAAGGGGGTGGTTTTGGGGCAGGCAGGAGGGGTTGGTTTGGGGTAAAAAGGGGCAGTTTGGGGCAAAGGGGGTTGGTTTGGGGGTAAAAAGGGTGGTTTTGGGGTAAAAAGGGGATTGGTTTGGGGCAAAAGGGGGCAATTCAGGGTAAAAAGGGGGCAGTTTTGGGGCAAAAGGAGGCAGTTCGGGAGCATGCAGGGGCTGGTTTTGGGGTAGAAGGGGGCAGTTTGGGAATAAAGGGGGTTGGTTTTGGGGTAAAAAAAGGGCAGTTTTGGGGTAGAAGGAGGCGGATTAGGGGCACGCAGGGGTTGGTTTTGGGGTAGAAAAGGGTGGTTTTGGGGACAAGGTAGCAGTTTGGGAGCATGCAGGGGTGGTTTTGGGGTAAAGGGTGGGTTCGGGGACATGCAGGGGTTGATTTGGGGTAAAAAGGGGGTTCGGGGACATGCAAGGGTTGATTTTGGGGTAAAATCGGGGCTTTTTGGGACTCACAGGGCAGGCGGGCCTGCATGTCGGGGGCCAGCAGCAGGCGCTGGGGGCCGGGGCCGGGCAGGGCGAAGGCGGCGAGGGGGGGGGGGGCCCCCCCTTGGCAGCCCCCAGCGTGGGGGGGCGGGGGCTGGAGGAGCCGGGGGGGCGGGCCCCGGGGGGGGCGGGTCCGCGGCGGCCCGGGGCGGCGGCAGCAGCCAGGAGCTGGGGGGCCGGCGGCGGCGCTGCGGGGAGGAAAGGGGTTAAAAAAGCAGGCAGGGGAGGCCACGCCCACTCCGGAGGCTAGATGCCCACCAGGGTTCGAGGCCACGCCCCCTCCAGCACTCCCCACCACACAAGCCCATTTACATAAAACGTTCCTTTTGTACAGTGTGTGGAGAAGGCCCCCACCCCACAAGCCACGCCCCCTCCCCATTCCACCCCCAGCCTCTCCCCATTCACCCCAAGCCCCGCCCACTTCCAGCCAAGCCCCGCCCCCACCCCACTACCCATCTCATAAACCCCGCCCCCTCCCGCTTAAACCACGCCCCCTCCGGCCAAGCCACGCCCCTTCCACGCAAGCCACGCCCCCTCCACCCCCTCCCCATTCATCCCAGCCCTTCCCATTCCCCAAGCCACGCCCCCTCCCACCCAAGCCACGCCCCCAAACCATCTAACCCCGCCCCCTCCCTCTAAGCCCCTCCCCACCGACCGTGGGCGGGGCCAGCGGCGGGCGTGGCCAACAGCGCAGGGGGCGGGGCTCGGGGCGGGGCCAACGCCAGCCCCACCCCCAGCCCCAGAGCCTGGGGGGCAGCCGGGGGCTCCCCCGGGGGGGCGAGGGCGACCCCCTGGGGGCAATTGTCACCCCCTGGGGGGCCAGGGTGACCCCGGGGGCAGCCAGGGTGACCCCGGGGGGGGCAATTGTCACCCCGGGGGCTGTGAGAGTGACCCCGGGGGGGCAATCGTGGCCCCGGGGGGGGCAATTGTTACCCCGGGGGGGCCAGAGTGACCCCGGGGGGGGCAATTGTGGCTCCGGGGGGCAATTGTGGCTCCGGGGGGGCAATTGTCACCCCGGGGGGGGCGTTGGACCCCGGGGGGGGGCGATGGGGACCCCCTGGGGGGGTGGCGGTCGCCCCCGGGGGGGTGGGGGTGGGGGTGGCCCCCCCCCGCGGGGGTGGGGGCGGGGCTGACGAGCAGGGGGGCGGGGCCGAGGGGGAGGACCCCCAGGGGGGAGGGGCGGGGGCTGTTGAGCAGCAGCACCGTGCGCTTGGCAACGGCTGGAGCATGCTGGGGAAATGGGGGGAGGGGGTCAGCGGGGTCACCGGGGTCACCCCCGGGTCACCCCCAGGTCACCGGGGTCACCCCGATGTCACTGGGTCCACCCCAAGTCCCTCAGACCCCCCCCCCATGTCCCCAAGGGCATCCCCACGGCCCTCAGGTCAACCCAGCTCAATCGCCCCGAGCCCCCCAATGTCCCCAAGACCCCCCAAAATCCCCAAGACCCCCCCAATGTCCCCAAGACCCCCCCAATGTCCCCAAGACCACCCCAACTTCCTGAAGACCACCCTGGGGTCCCCAACCCCCTCAATGTCCCCAAGACCCCCCCCAATGTCCCCAAGAGCCCCCCCACAACGTCCCCAAACGCCACTCTCCAATGTCCCTAATCCCCCAAAATCCCCAAGACCCCCCCCAATATCCCCACCCCAATGTCCCCAAGAGCCCCCCAATGTCCCTGCCCCAATCCCCTCAATGTCCCCAAGCACCCCGATGTCCCCAAGAACCCCCCAATGTCCCCAGACCCCCTCCAATGTCCCCAGACCCCACCCCAACGTCCCGAAGAACCCCCCCTATGTCCCCAACCTCCCCCAAAATCCCCAAGACCCCCCCCAATGTCCCCAAACCCCCCCAATATCCCCAAGACCCCCCCAAGGTCCCCAAGACCCCCCCAATGTCCCCAAGACCCCCCCAATATTCCCAAGACCCCCCCCAATGTCCCTGTCCCAATATCCCCCCAATATCTCCAAGACCCCCCCGACGTCCCCAAGAGCCCCCCAATGTCCCCAGACCCCTCCCAAATGTCCCCAACCCCACCCCAATGTCCCCAACCCCACCCCAATGTCCCCAAGACCCCCCCCAAAATCCCCAAGACCCCCCCCCAATGTCCCCAAGACCCCCCCCCAAAATCCCCCAACCCCCCCAATGTCCCCAACCCCCCCCCATAATGTCCCCAAGACCCCCCCCATAATGTCCCCAAGACCCCCCCAATATTCCCAAGACCCCCCCCATAATGTCCCCTGTCCCAAGACCCCCAATATCCCCAAGACCCCCCCGACGTCCCCAAGAGCCCCCCCAATGTCCCCAGACCCCACAATGTCCCCAACCCCCACCCCAATGTCCCCAAGACCCCCCCCCCAAAATCCCCAAGAGCCCCCCCATAGTGTCCCCAAGAGCCCCCCCAACACCCCCAACCCCCGATGTCCCCAAGACCCCCCCCACAATGTCCCCAACCCCCAATGTCCCCAAGAGCCCCCCCCAATGTCCCCAAGACCCCCCCAAAATCCCCAAGAGCCCCAACCCCTAACATCCCCAATCTCCCCAATGCCCCCCAACGTCCCCAACCCCCCAACGTCCCCAAGACCCCCAAAATCCCCCAACCCCACCAATGTCCCCAACCCCCCCAATACCCCCACCCCAAGACCCCCACAATATTCCCAAGACCCCCCCCAATGTCCCTGTCCCAATACCCCCAATATCCCCAAGACCCCCCCAATATCCCCAAGACCCCCCCGATGTCCCAACCCCCCCCAATGCCCCCAGACCCCCTCCCAATACCCCCACCCCCCCCCTCCCAGAGACCCCCGAGTTCCCCCACCAGTCCCGCACCCGGTTGACTTTCATGCGGACGGGTTTGGGGCGCGGGGGGGGGTCGGGGGCGGCGGCGATGTCCTCGATGAGGCGCCGGGTGACGCGCCAGCGCGGCAGGAAGGTGTCGGCGGCGCAGCGGGACACCCGGCCCTCCAGGGCCACCAGGTCGAAGGGCGCCAGGTCCACGTGCTGGGGGGGGGCGGGGGTGAGGGACGTCACCGTGGGGGACACCGAAAGGGGAAACCCCCCCCCCAGGCACCCCATGGGGGCACGGGGGTGGGGAGAGGTTGAGTAGGGTCAAGAGGGGTTGGCCAAGAAGAGCCCGGCCAATGTCGTTGTGGCCTTGGGGTCCCAAATGGCCACCAAATTGGGGTGGGGGTGGCCACTAGGTGTGGTGGCACCAAGGTGGTGGCCCTGGGTCTTGGTGGCACCAAGGTGGTGGCCCTGGGGGTGGTGGCACCAATTTGGGTGGACCTCTGGGGGTGACTTTGGTCACAAGAAGAAGTTGGCCAAGAAGAGTTGGCCAAGAAGACCTTGAATTGGGGTCATTGTGGCTCTCGTGGCCACAAATGGCCACCAAATGGGGTGGGGGTGGCCATGGGGGTGGTGACACCAAGGAGGTGGCCCTGGGTTCTTGGTGGCACCAATTTGGTGGCCTTGGGGGTGACTTTGGTTAAGGGGGAGGTTGGCCAAGGGAAGGTTGGCCCAGAAGGAGCTCTTCCGCCCACTGTCCTTGTGTTCCCCGTGTGTCCCCAAATGGCCACCAAATGGGCGTGGGGGTGGCCGTGGGGGTGGTGGCACCAAGGTGGTGGCCTTGGGGGTCTTGGTGGCACCAAGGTGGTGGCCCTGGGGGGTGGTGGCACCAATTTGGTGGCCTTGGGTGATGACTTTGGTCAAGAAGAATTTGGCCAAGGAGACCTTGAGTTGGGTCATCGTGGCTTTTGTGTCACCAAGATGGCCACCAAGGGGGTGTGGCCCCCTGGTGGGGGTGGTGTGCACGAGGTGGTGGCCTTGGGGTCTTGGTGGCACCAATTGGTGGCCTTGGGGGGTGGTGGCACCAATTTGGTGACCTTGGGGGGTGACTTTCGCCAAGAAGAAGTTGGCCAAGAAGAATTTGGCCAAGAATACCTTACTCGTTGTGTTGTTCCCCGTGTCCCCCAACGGCCACCAGAAGGCCATGGTGGTGGCCTTGAGTGACGATGCCACCACCGCGATGTCCCCGTGTCACCTGGTGCCACCCCACCCAAACCCCCAACCCCAAACCCCTCACCCCAAACCCCTCAAAGAGCGTGACCACCCCAAAAAACCCCTCCGGAAAACCATCCCGGCGCCCTCGGGCGGTGCCACCACCCCCCAGTTCCCACTGTCCCACCCCGGCTGCATCTCCATGGCGTCATTGTCACCTTGAAGGGGTCGGGGTCGAGGGCTCGGAGCACGAGGGGGAGGACGGTGACGAAGCAAAGGCCCCTCGGTCTGGGCGACCAGGGGCGAGTGGACGGGGCGCGGCTCGAAGAGGTCGGGGTGGTTGCACACCTTGCGCAGCTGCATCAGGATGTTCTTGACCACGCTGATGAAGTGCCCGCTGGCCAGGGTGGCCTTGGTGCTTCCTGGGGACACAAGAGGGTGAGGGGACAGTTTGGGGACAAAGGGGAGGGACCCGAAATCTTTGGGGGAGGGGTGCTAGAAACCTGGCTTGCCCCATGAAGTCGTCGTAGAGGAAGCGTTGGCGCTTGGAGAGGGCGGCACTTGAGGACGTGCCGCACCTTGGGGCATTCCCGCTTCTCCACGTCCACCTTCAGGCGGCGCAGGAGGAAGGGGCGCAGCACCTGGCGGGCGGCCAAATCCAAGCAGTATTACATGCTCCATTTTGGGGGAAACTCAACCCCCTCTGAGGGGTTCTCAGGGAAGGCGTCCCCGGAGCAGATGGGGAGAGGGAGAAGCGCGCGGAGTTGGGTGTGGCATCCCGTGGCCCAGACACCGAAATGGGGTTGGGGTCCCCTAAAAAAGGGTTTTCTCACCCAAAAAAGGGGTGGCTGAACCCAAAAGGGGTTGTCTCGCTTGACTCAAAAAGGGTTCCCGCCCCAAAATGGGGCGCAAAGGGGGTAGGGATCCCAAAACTCGGCAGCGCGCGCACCCAAAAATGGGATTGCAACAAATTTGGTGCTCTTCCACACCTTGCCATTCCATCCTTATTTTGCCTCAAAACGACACCTTTGTCCACCTCCACCCAAACCCCCTAAAAAAACCCTAAAAACCCCAAACCAACAATTCCCATATTTAATAAACCCCAAAACCCACTTACCTTTGATTATCTACACCCCAAAACAGGAAATCACAATGAATTGGTGCTCCCACCTCTCCACATCTCCCTTTTTCCCTAAAAACCCCTGACCTCCTTCCTTCCCACCCCCTCACCCAAAACCCCCTAAAAACCCTAAAAACCCCCAAAAAATCCCACAATTCCCAGATCCCGAAGAAACCCCAAAACCCACTTACCCTTGCTCAACTACACCCCAAAAGGGGGATCACGATGAATTTGGTGCTCCTCCCACCTCTCCACATCCCCCCTTCCTTCTCTCCCTAAACCCACCTCCTTCCTTCCCATCCCCTTACTCCAATCCCAAACCCCCTAAAAACCCTAAAAACCCCAAAACCAACAATTCCCATCTAATAAACCCAAAACCCACTTACCTTGACCAACTACACCCCAAACAGGAATTACAATGAATTTGGTGCCTCCACCTCTCCACCTCTCTCCCTAAACCCACCACCTCCCTTCCCACCTCCCTCCCCAAATCCCAAAACCCCCCAAAACCTCCCTAAAACCCCCCAAAACCCCAAAACCACAATTCCCACATCCCCAACAACCCCAAACCCCACTTACCTTGGCCACCTCAACTACACCCCAAAAAGCAGGCACAAATCACAATGAATTTGGTGCCTCCACCTCTCCACATCCTCCCCTTCTTTCTCCCTAAACCCACCACCTCCCTTCCCACCCCCTCACCCCAAAACCCCCAAACTAAAAACCCCAAAATAGAATATTCCATATTTAAGAAACCCCAAAACCCCCAACCCCTTAACCACTACTCCCCAAATCTGGGATCATGATGAATTTGGTGCCTCCACCTCTCCACATCCTCCTCTTTTCCTTAATTCTACCTCCCTCCCTTCCCACCCCCTTACCCCCAAAGTCTCCCAAAACCCCCCAAAACCCCCCCAAAACCCCCCCAAACCCCCCCACCTTATGACAGCGCTTGACCAGCCCGTCGTTGTACTCCTGGCCGCCCCCGATCATGCCGGTGAGGGCAGTCTCCCGGAGCAACCTCCTCTCTCCCTAAACCCACCACCTCCCTTCCCACTCCCTCACCCCAAAACCCCCTAAACCTCCCTAAAATCTCATAAAAACCCCAAAAATCCACAATTCCCATATTCAACAACCCCAAAACCCACTTACCTTGACCAAGTACACCCCAAAACAGGAATTACAATGAACTTGGTGCCTCCACCTCTCCACATCTCCCCTCTCTTTCTCCCTAAACCCACCTCTCCTCTTCCATCCCACCCCAAAACCCCCTAAACCTCCCTAAACCACCCAAAACCCCAAAACCGACAATTCCCATATTTAATAAACCCCAAAACCCACTTACCTTGACCAACTACACCCCAAACAGGAATTACAATGAATTTGGTGCCTCCACCTCTCCACATCTCCTCTCTCCTAAACCCACCTCCTTCCTTCCCAACCCCCTCACCCAAAACCCCCTGAGAAACCCCCCAAAACCCCAAAATAGTATCCCATATTTAAGAAACCCCAAAAGCTCGTTACCTTTGACAATCTACAGCCCAAAAGGGGGATCATGAAGCAATTGATGCCTCCACCTCTCCACATCTCCCCTTCTCTCTCCTAAACCCACCACCTCCCTCTGCACTCCCTCACCCCAAAACCCCCAAAACCCCCTAAAACCCCCCAAAACCCCCAAACCGACAATTCCCATATTTAATAAACCCCAAAACCCACTTACCTTTGATCATCTACACCCCAAAACAGGAATTACAATGCATTTGGTGGCCTCCACCTCTCCCATTCTCTTTTCCCCTGAAGCCCATCTTCCTCCTTCCTTTCCACCCCCTTCACCCAAAACCCCCCAAAACCCCCAAAAACCCCAAAAAAACCCTAAAACCCCCCCACCTTATGAGGGCGCTTGACCAGCCCGTCCCACTCTGGCTGCCGATCATGCCAGTGAGGGGGTTGGAGAGATCCTGCTCTTCTGAAACCTACTACACATTTCTCCCCTTCCCTATCTCCTGACTCCAAAACCCCCAAACCCTCCCCAACTCCCAAACCCCAAAACTCCAAACAACTCCCATATTCAACAACCCCAAAACCCACTTACCTTGACCACTAGACCCCCAAAACAGGAATTACAATGGATTTGGTACTCCATGGCTCGATTCCCCTTCTTTTGTATCTCACCTCCTTTCCTTCCCACACTGCCACCCCAAAACCCCCTAAAAGACCCCAAAAACCCCCAAAACCCCAAAAAACCCCCAAGCACCCCATATTTAAGAGACCCCAAAACCCCTCCTTAACCTCTACCAATTTACCCCCAAAACTGCATCTTGATTAATTGTGTCTCTCCACCTCTCCACATCTCCCCCCTTCTTCTCTAAACGTAGCACTTTCAATCCCACCCCCTCACCCCAAAACCCCCAAAACTCCCCAAAATCCCAGTATACATTCCCAATTCCTGTATAAAACCCCAAAACCCACTCACCTTTGAGCATCTGACACCCGAAAACAGGAATTACAATGAATTTGTGCTCCCCACCTCTCCACATTCTCCCTTTCTTTCTCCCTAAACCCACCACCTCCTTCCCACCCCTCCTGACCCCAAAACCCCCCGAAAACCCCCAAAACGCCCCCAAAAAACCCCCAAACCCCCTCCCGACCCTGCACCCAGGCGCTTCACCAGCCCGTCTGATGACTCCTGGCTGCCCTCGATCATGCCGGTGCAGGGGTTGGAGAACCACCCGCGAGTCCCCGCGGTGGACTGGAAGACGTGGGGCATGAGGAAGTGCATCAGGGACCAGAGCTCCATCAGGCCGTCCTGCAGCGGCGTCCCCGTCAGCAGCAGCCGCCGCTGGCTGCGGAGAAGGAGCCCCCCCCCCCCACAAACCGGGACATGGTCAGGCTCGGGGGGTAATTTCTAAAATTTTGCGCTTTTTTTTGGGGGTCCAAAATTATAGGGTGGGAGACCAAAGTTGGAGGGGAGACCCAGAGTTATAGGGGAGAGGCTGAAGGGAGAGGGGGCTACAGGGAGGAGGAGAGAGGGGGGGCTTCCTGGGGGATGGGGTGGAAGGGGATCTGAAAAAAATTGGGCACTTGGGGGGTCCCGAAATGATAGGGGAGACCCAAAAATTGTAGGGGAGAGCCCAAGTTGTAGGGTAGAGGCCCAAGTTGGAGGGGAGGCACCAAAGGGAGAGGGAAGGGAACAGAAAGGGGAAGAATGAACCGGGGGGTTTTGGGGTGTAGAGGGGACACCCCAAAAAATTTAGGCACTTGGGGGTTGAAATTTCTAGGGTGGGAGCCCAAAATTATATGGGAGACCCCGGAGTTATAGGGGAGAGCCCAAAGTTGAGGGTAGAGGCTTAAGTTGGAGGGGAGGTGCAGAAAGGAGAGGGGGAGAATGGAGAGGGGGGGCTCCCCGGGGGGGTTTGGGGGTGGAAGGGGGGACCCCAAAAAATGGCATGGGTGGTCCCGAAATTATAGGGGGTGGGGAGCCTGGGGCCGAAATTTTAGGGGAGAGCCTGGAGTTATAGGGAAGAGGCTGAAGTTGGAGGGGAGAACGGAGAGGGGGTTTGGGGGTCCCTGGAGGGGTTTTGGGTGTAAGGGGGGCACCCCAAAAATTTAGGCACTTGGGGGGGTCCGAAATTATAGGGGAAACCCTCCTAAATTTTAGGGGAGAGCCTGGGAGTTATAGGGGAGAGCCCAAAGTTGTAGGGGAGACCCCAGAATTGGAGGGGAGAGCCCAGAGTTGGAGGGGAGATGCTGAAGGGAGAGGGGAGAATGGAGAGGGGGGGCTCCCCAGGGGGGTTTTGGGGTGTAAGGGGGGTAGTATTAAAAAATTTAGGCACTTGGGGGGGTCCCAAAATTATAGGGTGGGAGCCCAAAATTGTAGGGGAGAGGCTGGAGTTTGAGGGAGGCACTGAAAGGAAAAGTGGGAGGACAGGGAGGAGGAGAGGGGGCTTCCTGGGGGGGGTTCTGGGTGTAAGGGGGTCCAAATTTGGGGCGCTTGGGGTGGGTCCCCGAAATTATAGGGGGACCCCGAAATTGTAGGGGAGAGCCCGGAGTTATAGGGGAGAGGCCGAAGTCTGGGAGGGTAGGGTGGCGGGAAAGGAGAGGGAGAAATAGGGGTCTGGGTCCCGGGGTTCCAAGTGTAGGGGCGCGCACCCAAATCGGGCACTTGGGGGTTCCAAAATTGGAGGGGAGACCCCAAAATTATAGGGTGGGACCCCAAAATTGTAGGGGAGACCCCAGAGTTATAGGGGAGACCTCGGAGTTGGAGGGGAGGCGTTGAAAGGAGAGGGGAGAATGGAGAGGGGGGCTCCTGGGGGGGTTTGGGTGGAGGGGACCCCCAAAAAATTGGACCCCCTGGGGGTCCCCGAAATTATAGGGGAGACCCAAAATTGTAGGGGAGACCCCGGAGTCACAGGGGAGAGCCCAGTCTAGGGGAGGCTGAAAGGAGAGGGGGCTGGGGCTGGGGGAGCTCCCCGGGGGGGTTTTGGGGTGTAAGGGGGGGCCCCCAAAATATTTAGGGGTCCCCGAAATGGAGGGGGGACCTAATGTTAAGGGGGGACCCTAAAAAGAAGAGGGGGGCCTAAAAATGACAGGGGGGACATCAAAGGTCTTAGGGGGTTAGAGGTGTCCCAAAGGAGCCCCCCCGATATTAGGGGTGCCCCCCCAAATGTAGGGTGCCCCCCCCCCAGGTTTTTGGGGTGTCCGTCAAAGCCCTAAGGGGGGTCCCCAAAGCACCCCAAAGGTGCTCCCAGACCCCCCCCCGATGCCCCGAACCCCCCTTAGACACCTCCAACCCCCCCAAGATGCCCCCAAACCCCCTTTAGATGCCTCCCAAATCCCCCTTTAACACCCCCAAATCCCCAAAGACCCCCCAAGACCCCCCTAGACACCCCAAAACCCCCCTTAGACACCCCCAAATCCCCTTAGACACCCCCAAACTCCCTAAGACCCCTCCAGTGCCCCTTAGGTGCCCCCAAACCCCCCAAGATGCCCCCAAACCCCCCTACACCCCAAAACTCCCCTTAGATACCTCCAAAACCCCCCTGTCCCCAAAATGCCCCCCAAGACCCCCTTAGACGCCCCCAAATCCCCTAAGACCCCCCCAAACCCCCCGAGCAGCACCCCAAAACCCCTTAGACACCCCCAAGCCCCCAGAAGATGCCCCTCAAACCCCCCTTAGATACCTCCAAACCCCCCTGAGACCCACCCCAAACCCCCTTAGAGACCCCCCTCCAATCCCCCCTTAGAGACCTCCCAACCCCCCCCAAGATGCCCCCAAAACCCCCTCAAGACCTCCCCGAAACCCCCCTTAGATACCTCCAAGTCCCCCTTAGACACCCCCAAACCCCCCTGAGACCCCTCCAGTGCCCCCTTAGTAACCTCCTTAGATGCCCCCAGACCCCCCTTAGACACCCCCAAATCCCCCTTAGATGCCTCCAAAAACCCCCTAGATGCCCCCACGGCCCCTTTAGATGCCCCCAAAGCCCCCTTAGATACCTCCAAACCCCTCTAGATGCCCCCAAAACCCCCCTCAGATGCCTCCAACCCCCCCCTTAGACCCCCTCAAACCCCCCTTAGGTGTCTCCAAACCCCCCTTAGACACCCCCTAAACCCCCCCCTTAGATGCCCCCAAGACCCTCCTTAGACCCCTCCCAGTGCCCCCAAACCCTCTCAGACGCCCCCAAACCCCCCAGACACCCCCAACCCCCTCCAAGTCCCCCCCAGACCCCCCCAAACCCCCTCCGAGACCCCCCTGAGACCCCCCCAAAACCCCCCCCGAGCCCCCCCCCCCGCCCCCCCCCACCCCGGACCTGTTGAAGTTGAGCAGGGACTGCCAGCGCTGGGCATGAAGTTGATGTTCCTGCGCCTTGGCCAGGATGAGGTACTTCCAGTTCTTGCGCCGGAACGCCTGGTGGTCCTGCAGCACCAGCTTGTAGGACGTGATGGACACGTGGAAGGCGTTGGGTTTGGTCGAGTGGTCATTTTGAAGGCATTTAAGGCATTTTTTCAAACATTAGATTTAAGCATTGGCGTCCAGACAGAATTATTTCTGTTCCAATTCTGGTCTCTGGGTCCTGCGTCTGCGGTTCAAGAATTGAAATTCATTCTTAGATACCTGGTTCAAGAATTAAAATTCAATTATTTAAATTAAAATTAAATTAAAATTAATTAAATTAAATTAATTTAAATTTTAAATTTTTTAATTTATTAAATTTTAAATGTTAAAATTTAAATTTTAAATTTATATAATTTAATAGAATTAAAATAAATTAAAATTAAAATTCAATTAAATTTTAAAAAAATTAAAATTTTAAATTTAAATTTAAATTTAAAATTAAATTAATTTAATTTAGATAGAATATTTATAGATAGAATATAATTTAGTAAAATTAAAATTAAATTAAAATTAAATTAAATTAATTTAAATTTAAATTTAAATTTTAATTTAATTTAAAAAGATTTAAAATTTAAAATTTAAAATTAAAATTAAATTAAATTAATTTAGATAGAATGTTTATAGATAGAATATAATTTAATAGAAGAAAATTAAATTAAAATTAAAATTAAAATTAAATTTTAATTTAAAATTAAAATTAATTTAAAAAAATAAATTCTAAATTAAAATTTAATTTAAAATTAAAATTTAAATTTAATTGAATTTACATAGTAGAATATTTATAGATAATATATAATTTAAATAGAATTAAAATTAAATTGAAATTAAAACCACGCATCTGCCTGGTTCAAGAATTAAAATTAATTTATTTCATCTGTTAAGTTTTAAAATTAATGTATTTATTCTTATTAATTTATAATTAATTAAAACTGATTCTTGAACCACGCAGACGCGGCGCGTCCCAGTCTCCCTCCTCCGTTCCAGTCCATTAAGCAAATCTTCAGGAAATACCCCCAAATCATGAAATTGATGTTTTTGTTATTCTATTTTTAATGTTATCCACCTTTTTTGGTCTTCTGATTAATCTCAACCCTGCTCCAGGTGTGACTGGGAGTGGCTGGGGCAAGCTGGACCCCCAAAGGGCCCCAAATCCACCCCAAAAGCCCAAATCCACCCCCAAACCCACAAATCCAGCCCCCGAGCCCCAAATCTGACCCCAAAAACAGAAAATCTGACCCCCAAAAGGCCCCAAATCCACCCCAAAAGCCAAAATCCACCCCAAAAGCCCACAAATCCAGCCCCCCGAGCCCCAAATCTGACCCCCAAAAGGCCCCAAATCAGCCCCCAAAACCGCCCCTAAGGCCCAAATCCCTCCCAAAAACCCTAACAATCCAGCCCCGAAAACCCCCAAAACCCCACCCCAAAAAACAGAAAATCCTATCCCCAAAAAAGCCCCAAATCCACCCCAAAACCTCCCCAAAACCCCAAATCCTACCCCCAAAAAGGCCCCAAATCCACCCCAAAACCACCCCCAAACCCCAAATCCGACCCCCAAAAGGCCCCAAATCCACCCCAAATTCCCCCCAAATCCACCCCGAAACCCCAAATCTAGCCCCAAAACCCCAAAAATCCCACCCCAAAACCCCAAATCCCACCCCAAAACCCCAAATCCACCCAGAAAGCCCACAAATCCAGCCCCAAATCTGACCCCAAAAGCCCACAAATCTGACCCCGAAGAGGCCCCAAATCCACCCCCAATCCCTAAATCCAACCCGGAAAAGCCCCAAATACACCCCAAAACCCCACAAATCCGACCCCAAAACCCCACAAATCCACCCCAAAACCCCAAATCCGACCCCCAAAAGGCCCCAAATCCACCCCAAAACCCCAAATCCACCCTAAAACCACTCCAAAAGCCCAAATCCCACACAAAACCCCACAAATCCAGCCCCCAAATGTGCACCCAAAACAGAAACCTGACCCCCAAAAGGCCCCAAATCCACCCCAATATCCCAAATCCACCCCAAAACCCCGCAAATCCCTACCCCCAAAAGGCCCCAAATTCACCCCAAAACCCCAAATCCGACCCCCCAGAAGGCCCCAAATTCTACCCCCAAAACCCCAAATCTGACCCCCGAAAGGCCCCAAATCCACCCCCCAAAACCCCAAATCCAACCCCCGAAAGCCCCCAAAATCCCCCCAAACCCCCAAGCCCCCCCAACCCCCCAACCCCCTAACCCACCCCTACCCTTGTAACAAACCCCATTTCCTCTCTATTTAACCCTAATTCGAATCCATTTCTAACCGGGGTAATTCCACCGGGGGGGGATTAATCACCACGGGGGGGTTAATTAGGGGGTGGGGTTAATTAGGGGGGGTTAATTAGGGGGGGTTAATTGGGGGGGTTAATTGGGGGGGGTTAATTGGGGGGGTTAATTGGGGGGGTGGGGTTAATTGGGGGGGTTAATTGGGGGGGGTTAATTAGGGGGGGTTAATTAGGGGGGTGGGGTTAATTAGGGGGGGTTAATTAGGGGGGTTAATTAGGGGGGTTAATTAGGGGGGGTTAATTGGGGGGGTTAATTAGGGGTGGGGTTAATTAGGGGTGGGGTTAATTAGGGGGTTGAATTAGGGGGTGGGGGGGTTAATTAGGGGGTGGGGTTAATTAGGGGGTGGGGTTAAATTGGGGGTGGGGTTAATTGGGGGGTTAATTGGGTGGGGGTTAATTAGGGGGGGTTAATTGGGGGGTTAATTGGGGGGTTCATTGGGGTGGTTAATTGGGGGGTTAATTGGAGGGGGGTTAATTGGGGGTTAATTGGGGGGTTAATTGGAGGGGTTAATTGGGGGGTTAATTGGGGGGTTAATTGGGGGGTGGGGTTAATTAGGGGGTGGGGGTTAATTAGGGGGGGTTAATTAGGGGGTGGGGGTTAATTAGGGGGGTTAATTAGGGGGTGGGGGTTAATTAGGGGGGGTTAATTAGGGGGGTTAATTAGGGGGGGTTAATTAGGGGGGTTAATTAGGGGGGGGGCTCAATTAGGGGGTGGGGTTAATTGGGGGGTGGGGTTAATTGGGGGGGTTAATTGGGGGGTTAATTAGGGGGGTTAATTAGGGGGGTTAATTAGGGGGGGTTAATTAGGGGGGGTTAATTAGGGGGGTTAATTAGGGGGTGGGGTTAATTGGGGGGGTTAATTAGGGGGGTTAATTAGGGGGGTTAATTGGGGGGTTAATTGGGGGGTGGGGGGTTAATTAGGGGGGTGGGGGGTTAATTAGGGGGGTGGGGGGGTTAATTGGGGGGGTTAATTGGGGGTTTAATTAGGGGGGGTTAATTAGGGGGGGTTAATTGGGGGGGTTAATTGGGGGGGTTAATTAGGGGGGTTAATTAGGGGGGTTAATTAGGGGGGTTAATTGGGGGGGTTAATTAGGGGGGTTAATTAGGGGGGTTAATTAGGGGGGGTTAATTAGGGGGGGTTAATTAGGGGGGTTAATTGGGGGGGGTTAATTGGGGGGGGTTAATTGGGGGGGTTAATTGGGGGGGTGGGGTTAATTGGGGGGGGTTAATTGGGGGGGTGGGTTAATTAGGGGGGTTAATTAGGGGGGTGTTAATTGGGGGGGGTTAATTGGGGGGGTTAATTGGGGGGGGGTTAATTAGGGGGGTGGGGTTAATTAGGGGGGTGGGGTTAATTAGGGGGTGGGGGTTAATTAGGGGGGTTAATTAGGGGGTGG
Organism: Anas platyrhynchos; assembly: GCF_047663525.1. NCBI lineage: Eukaryota > Metazoa > Chordata > Aves > Anseriformes > Anatidae > Anas > Anas platyrhynchos. The sequence goes on along the minus strand of NC_092616.1, from coordinate 5,697,765 downwards.
GGGTTAATTGGGGGGTGGGGGTTAATTGGGGGGGTTAATTAGGGGGTGTTAATTAGGGGGGTTAATTAGGGGGGTTAATTGGGGGGGTTAATTGGGGGGGTTAATTGGGGGGGTTAATTGGGGGGTTAATTGGGGGTGGAGGTTAATTAGGGGGGGTTAATTGGGGGGGTTAATTGGGGGGGTTAATTGGGGGGTTAATTGGGGGGGTTAATTAGGGGGTGGGGGTTAATTAGGGGGTGGGGGTTAATGGGGGGGTTAATTGGGGGGGTTAATTAGGGGGTGGGGGTTAATTAGGGGGTGGGGGTTAATTAGGGGGGGTTAATTAGGGGGGTGGGGTTAATTGGGGGGTTAATTGGGGGGGTTAATTGGGGGGTGGGGTTAATTGGGGGGTTAATTGGGGTGGGGTTAATTAGGGGGGGTTAATTAGGGGTGGGGTTAATCGGGGTGGGGTTAATTAGGGGTGGGGTTAATTAGGGGGGTGGGGTTAATTAGGGGTGGGTTAATTAGGGGGTTAAATTGGGGGGTTAATTAGGGGGTTAATTAGGGGGTGGGGTTAATTAGGGTTAATTAGGGGGGTTAATTAGGGGGGGTTAATTAGGGGGTGGGGGTTAATTAGGGGGTGGGGGTTAATTAGGGGGGTGGGGTTAATTAGGGGGTTAATTAGGGGGTGGGGGTTAATTGGGGGGTTAATTAGGGGGGTGGGGGTTAATTGGGGGGTTAATTGGGGGGGTTAATTGGGGGGGTTAATTAGGGGGGTGGGGGTTAATTGGGGGGGTTAATTAGGGGGGTGAGGTTAATTAGGGGGATTACAGGCTTAATTAGGGCGCACTGGTTGAATTGGCTTAATTGAATTTGGGGGGGTTAATTTGGGGGGGTGGGTTAATTGGGTTAATTGGGGTTAATTAAGGGGTGGGGCTGGATTGGGGGCTGGGGTTAATGGGGTTAATTAGGGCGGGGTTAATTGGGGGGGTTAATTGGGGGGTTAATGGGGTTAATTGGGGTGGGGGGTTAATCAGGGGGTGGGGGTTAATTGGGGGGTTAATTGGGGGGTGGGGTTAATTAGGGGGGTTAATTGGGGGGGGTTAATTAGGGGGTGGGTTAATTGGGCGGGGATTAATTAGGGGGGGTTAATTAGGGGTGTTAATGGGGTTAATTGGGGGGGTGGGGTTAATTGGGGGGTGGGGTTAATTGGGGGGTGGGGTTAATTAGGGGTGTTAATTAGGGGGGGTTAATTGGGGGGGTGGGGGTTAATTAGGGGGGTGGGGGTTAATTGGGGGGTGGGGTTAATTAGGGGGCGGGGTTAATTAGGGGGTGGGTTAAATTAGGGTTAAATTAGGGGGTTAATTAGGGGGGTTAATTAGGGGGGGTTAATTAGGGGGGTTAATTGGGGGGTTAATTAGGGGGGTTAATTAGGGGGGTTAATTAGGGGGGTTAATTAGGGGGGTTAATTAGGGGGGTTAATTGGGGGGTTAATTAGGGGGGTTAATTAGGGGGGTTAATTAGGGGGGTTAATTAGGGGGGCTAATTAGGGGGTCTGACCTGGCGCTTGAGGCGGCGCTCCTTCTGCGCCCCGTAGTAGGTGAGGATCTTGAAGGCCGGGACCAGCGCTTCAGCTCCATCTCCCAGTTGGAGCATCACGCTGGTGGGCACGATGGTGGGGCTGACTGGTGGGGGGCGGCGGCGCAGGAGGGGGGGTTTTGGGGTGGAAGTTGGGGGGGGGGGGTTGGGGGAGAAATGGGGGGGTTTGGGGGGGATTGGAGGGGATTTGGGGGGGTTTGGAGGGAGTTGGGGGGGATTGGGGGAGAATTGGGGGGGTTGGAGGGGGTTTGGGGGGAGTTGGGGGGGCTTTGGGGGAAGTTTAGGGGGGGTTTGGAGGGGGTTTGGGGGGATTTGGGGGGGGTTTGGGGGGAGTTGGGGGGGTTTGGGGGGAGTTGGGGGGGTTTGGAGGGGATTGGGAGGGGTTTGGGGGGGGTTTGGAGGGGATTGGGGGGGGTTGGGGGAGAAATGGGGGGTTGGGAGGGGTTTGGGGGGAGAATTGGGGGGGTTTGGGGGGGTTGGGGGAGATTGGGGGGGTTGGAGGGGGGTTTAGGGGGGTGTTTGGGGGGGGGTTGGGGTGGATTGGGGGGGATTTCGAGGGGATTTGGAAGGGGTTTGGGGGGGATTGGGGGGCATTTGGGGGAGAATTGGGGGATGACTGGGGTGGGGTTTGGGGGAGAAATGGGGGGTTTGGGGGGATTTGGAAGAGGTTTGGGGGGGATTTGGAAGGGGTTTGGGGGGGAATTGGGGGGAATTTGGGGGGGAGTTGGGGGGATTTGGGGGAGAATTGGGGGGTTGGGAGGGATTTGGGGGGCGGTTGGGGGATGATTGGGGTGGGTTTGGGGAGAAATGGGGGGGTTTGGAGGGGATTGGGGGGAGTTTAGGGGGGTTGGAGGGGAATTGGGGGGAGTTTGGGGGGAATTTGGAGGGGGTTTGGGGGGAATTTGGGGGGATTTGGAGGGAATTGCAAAGGTGTGGAGGGATTTGGGGGGAATTGGGGGGGGTTGGGGGTGGATTGGGGGGGTTTGGAAGGGGATTAGGGGGAGTTGGGGGGATTTGGGGGGGGTTGGGGGGGATTTGGGGAGAGTTTAGGTGGGGTTTGGAGGGGGTTTGGGGGAGTTTGGGGGACTGGGGGATGATTGGGGTGGGTTTGGGGGATTTGGAGGGGGTTTGGGGGTTTGGGGGGGGGTTGGGGGGGTTTGGGGGGGATTTGGAGGGGAATTGCAAAGGTTTGGGAAGATTTGGGGGGGAAATGGGGGGATTTGGGGGGGGTTTGGCGAGATTGGGGGGGGTTGGAGGGGGGTTTGGGGGAAGTTTAGGGGGGTTTGGAGGGGGTTTGGGGGAGTAAATGGGGGTTGGAGGGGGTTTGGGGGGATTTGGGGGGATTTGGGGGGAGTTTAGGGGGATTTGGAGGGGGTTTGGGGGGGATTTGGGAGGGGAATTTGTGGGGGTCTGGGGGCATTGGGGGGGGGAATTGGGGCGTCAAGAGATACCCAGATGGACCCCAAAGACCCTACAAAGACCCCCAGAGACCCTAAGGGTGTCTAGCGGGACCCCAGAGACACCCAAAAGACCCTACGAAGACCCAACAGCACCCAAGGGTGCTGAAGGCCTACCTAGATAGACCCAAAAAGTCCCGACAAAGACCCTCCGAAGACCCCAGATCACCCAAGGGTGCTCAAAGTGTACCGAGATGGACCCCAAAGACCCTACAGCACCCAAGGGTGCTCTACAAGTACTGAAGGTAAGGATCCTAAAGACCTTCTGAAGACCCCAGAGCACCCACAAGGGTGCTCAAAACCTTCCTAGATGGACTCGAAGTCCTGACAAGGACCCTGGAGCACCCAAGGGTGCTCGAAGCCTACCTAGATAGACCCCAAAGATCCTACAAAGACCCCAGAGCACCCAAAGGGTGCTCAAAGTGTACCTAGATAGATCGCAAAAGACCCTACGAAGACCCCAAAGCACCCAAGGGTGCTCAATAAAGACCCTACATAGACCCTGAAGACCCTACAAAGACCCCAGAGCACCCAAGGTGCTCAAAGCCTACCCAGATAGACCCCAGAGACCCTACAAAATCCAAAGCTCAACCCCAACCCTGACTCCACCTCAATCCAACCACGCCTAAATCCCCAAGTTCCCCAGAATGTCCCCTGAATGCCTTCTCCCCGGTGGGTAGGCGCCCCCCCAGCACCCTTGGGTGCCCCTCACCCTTCTCGCAGGCCAGGTGGGCGAGCAGGGCAGACTGGTCTGGGGCTGGGCCGGCCAACCCCAAGGGTGCTCAAGGAGCTCTGAGATGGGTTTTGAAGACCCTACAAAGACCCCACAGCACCCAAGGGCGCTCAAAGCCCACCCACATGGACCCCAAAAGACCCTACAAAGACCCCACAGCACCCAAGGGTGCTCAAGCGTACCGAGATGGACCCCAAAGTACCTACGAAGACCCTAGAGCACCCAAGGGTGCTCACAAGTACCGAGAAGGGTCCTAAAGACCTTGAAGACCCCGAGCACCCAGGGTGCTCAAAACCTTCCTAGATGGACTCCAAAAGACCCTACAAAGACCCTGGAGCACCCAAGGGTGCTCGAAGCCTACCTACATGGTCCCCAAAGGACCCTACGAAGACCCAGAGCACCCAAGGGTGCTCAAAGTGACCTACAGACACTCAAAGCACCCTACGAAGCACCCAAAGCACCCAAGGGTGCTCAACAAGCACCTACATAGACCCTGAAGACACCTACAAAGACCCCAGAGCACCCAAGGGTGCTCAAAGCCTACCAGATAGACCCCAGAACCCCACCAGGATCCTAACCCTGACTTACCTCAACGCAACCACGCCAAATCCCCCAAACTCCCCAGAATGTCCCCAAAACGCCCCCTCCCCGGTGGCAGCGTTGCCTCCCACACCCTTGGGTGCCCTCATCTTCTCGCAGGCCAGGTGGGCGAGCAGGGAGATGGTCTGGGTGGCTTTGGCCAACCCCAAGGGTGTCAGGGAGCATTGAGATGGGTTTTGATGGCCCTACAAAGACCCCACAGCACCCAAGGGTGCTCAAAGCCCACCCACATGGTTCCCAAAGGACCCTACAAGGACCCCAGAGCACCCAAGGGTGCTCAAAGTGCACCCAAGACTCACCCAAGACTGATGAAATCCCCAGAACACCCAGAGGTCCTCAAGTGTACCAAGATGGACCCCAAAGACCCTACAAGACCTAATAAGATCCTAGAGCACCCAGGTGCTCAAAGCCTACCCAGATAAGATCCCAAGACCCTACGAAGACCCCAAAGCACCCAAGGGTGCTCGAAGCCTACCTAGATAGACCCCAAGGCCCCACCAAAGCCCAACCCAACCGACCACCCTAACGCAACCACGCCAACTCCAAGTTCCCCAAACATCAACCTCGGAACCAGCCCCGGTGGGAGGCACCCCCCCTACCTCTGGGCTGTCCTCACCCTTCTCGCAAGCCAGGTGGGTGAGCAGGGAGATGGGGTCTGGGTGGGCTTGGCCAACCCCAAGGGTGCTCAAGGAGCTCTGAGATGGCATTTGAAGACCCTACAAAGACCTCACAGCACCCCAGGGTGCTCCAAAAGGTGCACCGAGATGGACCCCAAAGACCCTACAGCACCCAAGGTGCTCTGCAAGTACCGAGAAGGTCCTGAAGACCTTCTGAAGACCCAGAGCACCCGAAGGTGCTCAAAACCTACTTACATTGACTCCAAAGACCCTACAAAGACCCGACGAAGATCCTAGAGCACCCAAGGGTGCTCAAAGTGTACCGAGATGGACCCCAAAGACCCTACAAAGACCTACAAAGATCCTAGAGCACCCAAGGGTGCTCAAAGCCTACCTACATGGTCCCCAAAAGAACCTACAAGGACCGCAGAGCACCCAAAGGTGCTCAAAGTGTACCTAGATAGATCCCAAAGACCCTATGAAGACCCCAAAGCACCCAAGGGTGCTCAACGAGTACCTACATAGACCCTGAAGATCCTACAAAGACCCCAGAGCACCCAAGGGTGCTCGAAGCCCTACCTAGATAGACCCCAAAGCCCCACCAAAGCCCAACCCAACCTTGACCTACCTCAACGCAACCACGCCAAATCCCCCAAACTCCCCCAAAACATCAACCTCGGAACCAGCCCCGGTGGGAGGCGCCCCCCCTGCACCCTTGGGTGCCCCTCACCCTCTCGCAGGCCAGGTGGGCGAGCAGGGAGACGGTCTGGATGGTCTTGCCCAGCCCCATCTCGTCGGCCAGGATGCCGTTAGCTTCTCTCGTACATGGTGACCAGCCAGTCCAGCCCGATGTGCTGGGCACGCCGTAGTTCCCCCGCAGCAGGTGCGGGATGGGCGTCTTCACCTGTCCCAAAAACGGGTCAAAACGCCCCGAAATCGGGGCCCGGCTGCACCCATGGGTGCTGGGGGTGTTTGGGGGGCGCACCTGGGTGGTGGCCAAGGTGCAGCCCTTGGGCTGGAGGCTCTCGGCGGCGGCAGCGACTTGTCGGTGATTTCTTTTTTGGGGGCGGGGGGCGCCGGGGGGCGGTGGGTGGGGGCCCCCCTGGGTGCTCCTGGGCGCCCGCGGCCGGGGAGGAGGCTTCGGGGGCGGGGGCTGGGGGCTTCAGCCTCCTGCCTTCTTCCTCTTCCTCCTCCTCTTCCTCCTCCTCCTCGTCTTCCTCCTCGTCCTCCTCCTCCTCGTCTTCTTCTTCCTCCTCCTCCTCCTCTTCCTCGTCGCTGTCGGCCGCCGGGGAATCTGCGTGGGGTGGGGGGGCACCCATGGGTGCCTGCAGCGCCTCAGGGGGGCCCTACGGCACCTATGGGGGCCCTACAACACTCATAGGGGATCCTACGCACCCTATAGGGGGCAATCTGGGACCCTAGGACCACCCCATAGCACCCAAGGGTGGCCCTATGGGACCAGAGCAGACCCTATGGCACCCAAGGGTGGCCCTATGGTGGCCATAGGGCACCAAAAAAGACCCTATGGCACCCAAGGGTGGCCCTGTGGTGGCCATATGGGACGAAAAGACCCTACGGCACCCAAGGGTGGCCCTGTGGTGGCCATATGGGACCAGAAAAGACCCTATGGCACCCAAGGGTGGCCCTGTGGTGGCCATACAGGACCAGAAAAGACCCTACGGCACCCAAGGGTGGCCCTATAGTGGCCATATAGGACCAATAACACCCTATGGCACCCAAGGGTGGCCCTATGGGGTCCATACAGCACCAGAAAAGACCCTACAGCACCCAGGGTTGGCCCTATAGCACCCAAGGGTGGCCCACGACGCCCATATGGGACCAAACAGGACCCTACAGCACTTAGGGGTGACCCCATGGTGTCCATACAGCACCAAAAAGAACCCCCATAGCACCCAAGGGTGGCCCTGTGGTGGCCATAAAGGACCAGAAGAGACCCTACAGCACCCAAGGGTGGCCCTCCAGCACCCAGGGTGGCCCTGTGGTGCCCATATAGGACCAGAGCAGACCCTATGGCACCCAAAGGTGGCCCTATGGTGGCCATAGGGCACCAGGGAAGACCCTACTGCACCCAAGGTGGACCCTACAAGATACACGTAGCATGAGGTAAGACCCTAGAGCACCCAAGGATGGCCCCACGACGCCCATATAGTACCAAACAGGACCCTACGGCACCCAAGGGTGGCCCTATGGTGGCCATACAGCACCAGAGAACACCCTATGGCACCCAAGGGTGGCCCTCTAGACACCTAATGGTGGCCCTATGGTGTCCATATATGTCTGAAGAACACCTGATGGCACCCAAGGGTGGCCCTATGGGACCAGAGCAGGCCCTAGAGCACCCAAGGGTGGCCCTATGGTGGCCATAGGGCACCAAAAAGACCCTACAGTGCCTAAGGTGACCCTATGGTGCCCGTATGACACCAGGGAAGACCCCATAGCACCCAAGGGTGGTCCTATGGTGGCCACTGAGGACCAGAAAAGACCCTAGAGCACCCAAGGGTGGCCCTATGGGACCAGAGCAGACCCCATGGCACCCAAGGGTGGCCCTATAGCACCTAATGGTGGCCCTACAGTGGCCATACGGCACCAAAAAGACCCTATGGCACCCAAGGGTGCCCCTATGGTGCCCATATAGGACCAGAGAAGACCCTATGGCACCCAAGGGTGGCCCTATGGCGGCCTCTGAGGACCAGAAAAGACTCTACGGCACCCAAAGGTGGCCCTATAGCACCCAAGGTGCCCTACAGCACCCAAGGGTAGCCCTATGGTGGCCATATAGGACCAGAGCAGACCCTACGGCACCCAGGGGTGGCCCTATAGCACCCAAGGGTGGCCCTACGGCACCCAAGGCGCACCCCCAGCACCCTGAGCCCCCCCAGCACCCAAGGGTGGCCCTATAGCAACTAATGGTGGTCCTCCAGCACCCAAGGGTGGCCCTATGGTGTCCATATATGTCCAGAGAACACCCTATGGCACCCAAGGGTGGCCCTACAGCACCCAAGGGTGGCCCTATAGCACCCAAGGGTGGCCCTCCAGCACCCAGGGGTGTCCCTATAGCACCTAATGGTGGCCCTCCAGCACCCCCCCAGCACCCCGAGCCCCCCCCAGCACCCAGGGGTGCCCTAGAGCACCCAAGGCACCCCCCCAGCACCCCGAGCCCCCCCCAGCACCCCGGGGTGCCCCTACCCGAGCGGGTGCTGCTGGCGCCCCGCGGGGAGTCGCAGTCGGAGTCGGCGAAGGCGCCGGCGTACTGCTGCAGCAGCTCCTCCATCGGCAGCGCGCCTGCGGGGACACGCGTGGCACCGGGTCCCCTCCGTGTCCCCACAGGTCCTTCTCGTGTCCCCTCCGTGTCCCCATGTCCCCCCCACGTCCCCCTGTCCCTTCTCATGTCCCCTGTCCTGTGTCCCCGTGTCCTTTCTGTCCCCCCCGTGTCCCCCCTCGTGTCCCTAGCCGTGTCCCCGTGTCCCCCACGTGTCCTCCTGTCCCCCCCCCAAGGCCTTTCTCATGTCCCCATGTGTGTCCCCAGGTCCTTGTGTCCCATGTCCCCACCCATGTCCCCATGAACCCCACGTGTCCCCACGTCCTTTTCTGTCCCCCCACGTGTCCCCATGTCCTTGTGTCTCATGTCCCCATGTCCCTCCTGTCCCCCCCCACATGTCCCCATGTCCCTTTTCATGTCCCCACACGTCCCCACACCCCTCCTGTCCCCCCCCACATGTCCCCCTGTCCCCCCCATGTGTCCCCATGTCCCTTCTCATGTCCCCATGTCCTTTTCTGTCCCCCCACGTGTCCCCACGTCCTTGTGTCTCATGTCCCCATGTCCCTTCTGTGCCCCCCACATGTCCCCGTGTCCCTTTACCTGTCCCCACAGGTGTCCCCATGTCCCTTCTGTCCCCCCCCACGTCCCTCCTGTCCCCCCCGTGTCCCCGTGTCCCTTCTCATGTCCCCACGTGTGTCCCCATGCCCCTGTCCCCCCGTGTCCCCATGTCCCCTCTCATGTCCCCATCCCCCCTACATGTCCCCATGTCCCTTCTATCCCCCCCACATGTCCCCTGTCCCTTCTCATGTCCCCACACGTCCCCATGTCCCTCCTGTCCCCCCCACATGTCCCCCTGTCCCCCACACGTGTCCCCATGTCCCTTTTCATGTCCCCACGTGTGTCCCCATCCCCCCCACATGTCCCCATCCCCCCCACATGTCCCCATCCCCCCCACATGTCCCCATCCCCCCCCACGTGTCCCCAGGCCCCTCCTGTCCCCCCCCCATGTCCCCATGTCCCCACGCCCCGCTGGCCACTCCCACGGCAGGGATCCATGGCCGTGCTGGGGGGGCCGCAGGCGCTCGCTGTGCGCACCGGCTACCAAACCCGGGCCCGGGGGGGGGCGGGCGGGGGTCTGTGAAGGTGCGGGGGCACCCAAGGGTGCTGGGGGGGTCCTGGGGGGCACCCAAGGGTGCTGGGGGGGGTCCCGGGGGGCTCCTACCCTCGCGGGCCAGGTCGTCCAGCTCCTGCTGGTGGTCCACGTCGCCCTCCAGCCGCTCCTGCGCCGCGATCGTCTCCTCCTCGTCCTCGCCTGGGGGGGGGAAAACCCAAAAAGTGGGGTTCTGAGCCCAAAAGAGAAGAGGCCGAGGCAAAAGAAGGGAACGGATTGCAAAAAATGGCTCGGTGACATCGAAAAATGAGCTCCTGAGCCCAAAAAATGAGTTCCTGACACCAAAAATGAGACCCTGAGCCCAAAAAACAAGTCCCTGACCCCAAAAACGAGACCATGAGCCCAAAAACGAGCTTCCATCCCCAAAAAACAAGTTTCCATCCCCAAAAAACGAGTTCCTGAGCCCAAAAATGAGCTCCTGACCCCAAAAACGAGTCCATGAGCCAAAAATGAGTTCCTGAGCCCAAAAATGAGACCCTGACCCCAAAAATAAGGTCCTGACCCAAAAAAACGAGACCCTGACCCTAAAAACGAGCTCTGAGCCAAAAAACTGAGTTCCTGAGCCCAAAAATAAGGTCCTGACCCAAAAAAACGAGACCCTGACCCCAAAAAATGAGTTTGTCCCCAGAAACGAGACCATGAGCCCAAAAAGCGAGATCCTGAGCCCAAAAACCGAGTTCCTGAGCCCAAAAAACGAGACCCTAACCCAAAAAAACGAGACCCTGAGCCCAAAAAACGAGCTCCTGAGCCCAAAAAACGAGCTCCTGAGCCCAAAAATGAGACCCTGACCCCAAAAAACGAGACCCTGAGCCCAAAAAACGAGACCCTGAGCCCAAAAAACGAGTTCCTCACCCCAAAAAACGAGTTTCTGTCCCCAAAAACGAGACCATGAGCCCAAAAAGCGAGATCCTGAGCCCAAAAACAAGTTCCTGAGCCCAAAAACGAGACCCTGAGCCCAAAAAACGAGCTCCTGAGCCCAAAAAGCGAGACCCTGACCCCAAAAAACGAGTTCGTGAGCCCAAAAAAACGAGTTCATGAGCCCAAAAATGAGCTCTTGATCCCAAAAAATGAGTCCCTGAGCCCAAAAAGACGAGTTCCCGAGCCCAAAAAGACGAGTTTCCGTCCCAAAAAACAAGTTTCTGACCCCAAAAATACGTTTCTGTCCCAAAAAACAAGCTCCCGACCCCCAAATCAGGCGCCAGACCCCAAACCAGGTCCCAACCCCCCCAAACAAGATGTCAGACCCCAAAAACCTGGTCCCTGACCCCAAAAACCTGGCCCCGACCCCTCATAATATGTCAGACCCCAAAAAGTAGGTCCTAGACCCCAAAAGAGAAGCCCCAGACCCCAAAAACCAGGTCATGGACCCCAAAAACGAGGCCCCAGACCCCAAAAAGTAGCCCCCAGACCCCCCAAATCATACCCTAGCCTCCTCAGAATAGATGTAAGACCCCCCAAAAAAGGCCAAAAACCCCAAAAGAGAGCCCCAGACCCCAAAAACCAGGTCATGGACCCCAAAAATGAGGCCCCAGACCCCAAAAAGTAGATCCTAGACCCCCCAAATGAACCCACAGCCCTCTCATAACAGATGTCAGACCCCAAAAGAGCCCCCAGACCCCAAAAGAGAGGCCTCAGACCCCAAAGAGAGCCCCTGGACCCCAAAAACCAGCCCTTGGACCCCAAAAACCAGCCCCCAGACCCCAAAAACCTGGTCCCAGACCCCAAAAAGTAGGTTCAAGACCCCCCATATCAACCCCCAGCCCCCTCATAACAGATGTCAGACCCCAAAAAGAACCCCCAGACCCCAAAACCCAGGTCATGGACCCCAAAAACGAGGCCCCAGACCCCCCAAATCAACCCCAGCATCCTCATAATAGATGTCAGACCCCAAAAAAGAGGCCCTAGATCCCAAAATGAGGTCCCAGACCCCAAAACCAGTCCCTGGATCCAAAAATCAAGCCCCCAGACCCCAAACCCCCCGCTGGACCCAAAAACCAGCCCCCAGACCCCAAAAACCAGCCCCCAGCCCCTCATAATATGTCAGACCCCAAAAAGTAGATCCCAGCCCCCAAAAACGAGGCCCCGGACCCCAAAAACGAGGCCCCGGACCCCAAAAACCAGCCCTTGGACCCCAAAATCGAGCCCCCAGCCCCCAAAAACCAGCCCCCGGACCCCAAAAACGAGGCCCAAGACCCCAAAAAGAGAGCCCCCAGACCCCAAAAAAGAGCCCCCGGACCCCAAAAACCAGCCCCCGGACCCCTCATAACAAGTCAGACCCCAAAAAGTAGATCCCAGCCCCCAAAAACGAGGCCCCGGACCCCAAAAACCAGCCCCCAGCCCCCAAAAACGAGGCCCAAGACCCCAAAAGAGAGCCCCCAGCCCCCAAAAACCAGCCCTTGGACCCCAAAAACCAGCCCCCGGACCCCAAAAACCAGCCCCCGGACCCCAAAAAGAGAGCCCCCAGACCCCAAAAAAGAGCCCCCGGACCCCAAAAACGAGGCCCTGGACCCCTCATAACAAGTCAGACCCCAAAAAGTAGATCCCAGACCCCAAAAAACAGGTCACGGACCCCAAAAACCAGCCCCCAGACCCCAAAAACCAGCCCCTGGATCCCAAAAACCAGCCCCTGGACCCCAAAAACCAGCCCCTGGACCCCTCATAATATCAGACCCCAAAAAGTAGGTCTCAGCCCCCAAAAACGAGGCCTCAGCCCCCAAAAACCAGCCCCCGGACCCCAAAAAGAGAGCCCCCAGACCCCAAAAAAGAGCCCCCGGACCCCAAAAACCAGCCCCCGGACCCCTCATAACAAGTCAGACCCCAAAAAGTAGATCCCAGACCCCAAAAACCAGCCCCCAGCCCCCAAAAACCAGCCCCTGGACCCCAAAAACGAGGCCCAAGATCCCAAAAACCAGCCCCCGGGCCCCAAAATCGAGCCCCCAGCCCCCAAAAACGCCCCCCCGACCCCAAAAACGCCCCCTCACCCTCCTCATCCTCAGCGGCGAACTCCTCGTCGTCCTCGCGGGGCTCCCAGGGCCGCTTGTCCCTGCGCAGCAGCGCCTGGAGGGGGGGGGGGGGGGACAGGAGGTGACGGGGGGGGGCTTGGGGACATTTTGGGGACATTTTGGGGATTTTGGGGACATTTTGGGGTCACCTTTGGGGGCAGGGAGCGCAGCAGCTCCCCCTGGCGCTTGAGCAGCTCCAGCTCGCGGCGCCGCGCCAGGGTGGCCTCGTCGTCCGACGGCTCCTGCGGCTCCGAGTCCCCGTCTGGAGGGGGGGGGGCAGCACCCATGGGTGGCACCCGGCACCCTTGGGTGGCACCCGGCACCCTTGGGTGGCACCCGGGACCCTTGGGGGGGAGCTGGGACCCACGGGGGGTGCCCGGGAGCCACCCCCGGGCGGCAGGATGGGGGTTGGGGTGGTGGTTGGGGTGTCCTCGGGTGCTGTCCCAGCACCCTTGGGTGCCCCCCAGTGTGTCTGTCCCTGTCCCCAGCACCCTTGGGTGCCCCCCCATCTGTCTGTCCGCGTCCCCAGCACCCTTGGGTGCTCCTCATCCCCATTTCTCCTCTGTATCCCCGCCCTCAGCACCCTTGGGTGCTCCTCATCCCCATTTTTCCCCATCCCCAGCACCCATGGGTGCCCCTCGTCCCCATTTCTCCCCCATATCCCCATTCCCAGCACCCTTGGGTGCCCCTGGTCCCAATTTGTCCCCATCCCCAGCACCCATGGGTGCCCCTCGTCCCCGTTTCTCCTCCATATTCCCCATTCTCAGCACCCTTGGGTGCCCCTTGTCCCAATTTGCCCCCATTTCTCCCCACCCCAGCACCCTTGGGTGCTCCTTTCCCTCCCTTGTCCCCCTTAGTCCCCATTGTTAGCACCCATGGGTGCCCCACGTCCCTGTTCCTCCCCCATATCCCCATCCCCAGCACCCTTCGGTGCCCCTCACCCCCATTCCTGCCTCATATCCCCATTCTCAGCACCCTTGGGTGCCCCTTGTACCCATTTTTCCCCATCCCCAGCACCCATGGGTGCCCCTCGTCCCCATTTCTCCTCCATATTCCCCATTCTCAGCACCCTTGGGTGCTCCTTGTCCCAATTTGCCTCCATTTGTCCCCATTCTCTACACCCCTGGGTGCCCCTTTTCCCAATTTCTCTCCATCCGAGCACCCTTGGGTGCCCCTTGTCCCAATTTGTCCCCATTTCTCCCTATCCTCAGCACCCTTGGGTGCCCCTCACCCCCCATTTCTCCCCCTTGAGCACCCTTAGGTGCCCCCCACCCCCCCATATCCCCACCCCCACCACCCTAGGGTGCCCCTCGTCCCAATTTTTCCCTATTCCTCCTCCTCCCAGCACCCCAGGGTGCCCCCCACCCCCCATATCCCCACCCCCAGCACCCCAGGGTGCTCCTCACCCCCCATTTCTCCTCCCCAGCACCCTTGGGTGCCCCTCACCCCCCCCATATCCCCACTTCCAGCACCCTTGGGTGCCCCCCACTCCCCTATATTCCCATCCTCAGGACCCTTGGGTGCCCCTTTTCCCAATTTCTTCCCCCCCCAGCACCCTTAGGTGCCCCCCACCCCCCCATATCCCCACCCCCACCACCCCAGGGTGCCCCTCGTCCCAATTTCCCCATTCCTCCCCCTCCCAGCACCCCAGGGTGCCCCTCACCCCCCCATATTCCCATCCTCAGCACCCTTGGGTGCCCCTTTTCCCAATTTCTCCCCCCCCAGCACCCTTAGGTGCCCCTCACCCCCCCCATATCCTCCCCCCAGCACCCAAAGGTGCCCCGTACCCCCCCATATCCCCCCTCCCACCACCCCAGGGTGCCCCCTACCCCCTTCCCAGCACCCACCCTCGTCCTCCTGGCGGGCGGCGGGGGCGGGGCGGTGGCGGGGGCACCCGTGGGTGCTCGGGGGGCGTTGAGGCTGCGGCTGAGCAGGTCGGAGTACTTCTCGGTCTGCCCCACGATGAAGTCCAGCTGCAGGTCCAGCGCCTTCTTGCGCTTCTCCTCCAGCCGCGACTGCTGCTTGAACTGCACCACCTGCACCCAAGGGTGCTGCTGTCAGCGCCCCCGGCTGCCCGGCCCACGAGGGAGCCCAGAGGGCAACACAGCGGGGACCCAAGGGCCACCAGGGGCCACCAAGGGCACCCAGTGGGCACCCAAGGGCCACCAAGGGCACCCAACAGGCACCCAGTGGGCACCAGGAGCACCCAACATCGACCCAAAGGCCACCAAGGGCACCCAACAGCCACCCAAGAGGCACCCAAGGGCCACCAACAGCACCCAAGAGACACCCGAGGGCCACCAGGAGCACCCGAGGGCCACCAGGAGCACCCAAGGGCCACCAAGGGCACCCAAGAAGCGCCCAATGGGCACCCAAAGGGCCACCAAGGGCACCCAACAGCAACCCGAGGGCCACCAAGGGCACCCAACGGCACCCAAGGGCCACCCAGGGCACCCAAGAAGCACCCAGCGGGCAACAAGGGCACCCAACGGCAACCCGAGGACACCCAATGGCCACCAAAGGCACCCAAGAGGTACCCAAGGGCCACCAAGGGCACCCAAGAGGCACCCAAGGGCCACCAAAGGCACCCAAGAGGCACCCGAGGGCCACCATGGGCACCCAAGAGGCACCCGAGGGCCACCATGGGCACCCAACATCGACCGAAGGGCCACCAACGGCACCCAAGGGCCACCAAGGGCACCCAATGGCAACTCAGTGGGCACCCAAGGGCCACCCAATGAGCACCCAAGGGCCAACAGGCACCCAATGGCCACTAAGGGCACCCAACATCGACCCAAGGGCCACCAGGAGCACCCAACGGCAACCCAAGGGCACCCAACAGCCACTGGGGGCACCCAACAGGCACTCAAGGGCCACCAGGAGCACCCAACGGCCATCGCGGGCACCCAAAGGCAACCCAAGGGCCACCCAGGGCACCCAACGGCAACTCAATGGGCACCCAAGGGCCACCAAAGGCACCCAAGGGCCATCGTGGGCACCCAAGGGGCACCCAACAGCCATAGTGGGCACCCAATGGCCACCAGGAGCACCCAACATCACCCCAACGGCCACCGTGGGCACCCAACGGGCACCCAGTGGCCACCCAGAGCACCCAACGGCAACCCAAGAGCCACCAAGGGCACCCAATGGGCACCCAAGGGCCACCCGACGGCCACCATGGGCACCCAATGGCCACTGGGGGCACCCAACGGCATCCCAATGGCCACCAAGGGCCACCAGGAGCACCCCAGGGCCACCGTGGCCACCCACCACCGTTTGGTGGCCAGGCCAGTTCGGTGCGGGGCTACCAGAAGCAGGTGGTGGCCACCGAGATGGTTTGGTAGCCCAAAGGGTGCTCCAAGGGGTGGGTGGTGGCCACCCTGACCCAAAACGGGCTTGGGGACACGACGCCAAGCACCCCTGGGTGCCCAGACCTTGGTGGCCACCTCGAGGACGTTGGTAGCCCGAGGGTTTTTGGGGAGGTGCCGCCGAGCCCCGGTGGGCGCCCTGGCTGTGGGTGGCCCCCAGGGGTAGAAGAACACCCAGGAGGTCCCCCAAAAGTTGGTAGCCACCTGGTAGCCATTTGGTAGCCACGCAGAGGCAGTTGGTGGCCACGCACCTTCTCCACGTTGCTCCAGAACTGCTTGACCTCCTTGGCGATGGCGGCGGCCACGCGGCGCAGCTTGGCCTGCTCCTCCCTCTTGGCCCGCTCCTCCTTCTGCCGCTGCTCCTCGTGGTGCCTCATCACCATCCGCACCACCTGGGGGGGCACCCATGGGTGGGGGGACCCCAAAAGGACACCCCCCGGACACCCAAAGACACCCCGGGAGCCCCAAACTTCGGGGCGCCCAAGGGTGGGGCACCAAAGGGCTCCTGGGTGGCACCAGAGCTCTCTGGCAAGTTGTAGGGATGAAGTGACCCCAAATGTCCCCAAAAACCCCTCTGAGAGGGTCTCCAGTGGTCGTTATAGGGTTAATCAACCCCAAAACCCCTCCTAGATGCCCCAAAGCTCCTCCACCAACCCTTATAGGGTTGAGACTACCCCAAATGACCCCAAAACCCGTCCCAGATACCCCCAGAACTCCTCCACCAACCCTTATAGGGCCGACCCAACCCCAAATGACCCCAAAACCCCTCCTAGATGGCCATTACAAGGAACAATCCACCCCAACCCCCCCCCAGCTTCCCCCCCAACCCTTATAGGGCCAAACCCAACCCCAAATGGCCCTAAAACCCCTCTTAGGTGCCCCCAGAGGCTCTCCAGTGGCCATTATAGGATTGAACCAACCCCAAATGTTCCCAAAACCCCTCCTTAGATGCCCCCAGACCTTCTCCAGTGGCCATTATAGGGAATTATCAACCCCAAAAACCCTCCTAGATGCCAAAAGAGCTTCTCCACCAACCCTTATAGGGCCATCCCAACCCCAAATGGCCCTAAAACCCCTCCTAGATGCCCCCAGAGCTTCTCCAGTGGCCATTATAGGATTGAACCAACCCCAAATGTTCCCAAAACCCCTCCTAGATGCCCCCAGACCTTCTCCAGTGCCATTATAGGGAATTATCAACCCCAAAACCCCTCCTAGATGCCCTCAGAACTCCTCCACCAACCCTTATAGGGTTGAGATTACCCCAAATGACCCCCAAAACCCCTCTTAGATGCCAGCAGCTTCTCCACCAACCCTTATAGGGCCAACCCAACCCCAAATGTCCCCCAAAACCCCTCCTAGACGCCCCCAGACCTCTTCCAGTGGCCATTATAGGGAATAACCAACCCCAAAAGCCCTCCTAGATGCCCCCAGAGCTTCTCCACCAACCCTTATAGGGCTGACCCAACCCCAAATGGCCCTAAAACCCCTCCTAGATGCCCCCAGAGCTCCTCCAGTGGCCATTATAGGATTGAACCAACCCCAAATGACCCCAAAACCCCTCCTAGATGCCCCCAGACCTTCCCCAGTGGCCATTATAGGGAATTATCAACCCCAAAACCCCTCCATGATGCCCTCTGAACTCCTCCACCAACCCTTATAGGGTTGAGACTACCCCAAATGACCCCAAAACCCCAATTAGATGCCCCCAGACCTTCTCCACCAACCCTTATAGGGCCAAACCCAACCCCAAATGTTCCCAAAACCCCTCTTAGATGCCCCCAGACCTTCTCCAGTGGCCATTATAGCGAATTATCAACCCCCAAACCCCTCCTAACTTCCCCCCAACCCCTCCTAGAACCACCCCAACCCCAACCCCACCCCCAAACCCCCAAATTATAGGGTTGGGACCCACCTTTCGGGCCACGCCGCGCTTCCAGCGGCGTTCCTGGGCGAAATCTGCTGCCAGCCACTGCATCTCCTCGCACAGGTAGTCCCAGTGCACCTTAGGGCGCGCGGGCTCGGGCACCTTGGGCAGGCGCCGCAGCGACCAGAAGCCCTCGCGCTTCATCTCGGCCACGCGGTGCTCCACCTCCGCCTCCTGCGCGGGCACAAAGTCACGGCCCCGAGCACCAAAAGAACCCCAAAATAGCCCGAAAGTACCCCAAGGAGCCCAAAAGAACCCCAAAACAGCCCGAAAGTACCCCAAAACAGCCCAAAAGTACCCCAAGGAGCCCAAAAGAACCCCAAAAGGGAGTCCAAAAGCACCCCGAGGAGGCCAAAGGGTTCCCAAGGAGCTTCAAAGCTCAAAAAAATCGCTCTGTGCGCACCCAAAAGCACCCTAAAACCATCATAAATCCCTCAAAAATGCCCCTAAGTACCCCAAAGCCACCCCAATTCCTCCCCAAACCACCCCAAATCCCCCCCAATCCAACCCAAATCCTCCCCAAACCACCCCAAACCCTCCCAATTCCTCCAAAGCCACCCCAAAGCCTCCCAAAGCCACCCTGTATGCACCCAAAACTACCCTAAATCCCTCAAAAATACCCCTACATACTCCCAAAACCCCAACATCCTCCCCAAACCCCGCCAAATCCTCCCAATTCCTCCCCAAACCCCGCCAAATCCTCCCAAATCCTCCCCAAGCCACCCCAAATCCTCCCCAAGCCCACTCTATATGCCCCCAAAACTACCCTAAATCCCTCAAAAATCCCCCTAATACCCCAAAGCCACCCCAAATCCTCAAAATATCACTCTGTATGTGCCCAAAACCACCATAAAGCACCCCAAAGCCACCCTAGCTCCCTCAAAAATTTCCCTAAATACCCCAAATCCTCCCAAAGCCACCCCAAACCCTTCCCAAGCCACTCTGTATGCACCCAAAACCGCCCTAAATCCCTCAAAAATCCCCCTAAGTACCCCAAAGCCACCCCAAATTCTCAAAAAATGACTCTAAATGCCTCCAAAACTATCCTAAAGCACCCCAAAGCCACCCCAAATTCTCAAAAAATGACTCTAAATGCCTCCAAAACTATCCTAAAGCGCCCCAAAGCCACCCCAAATTCTCAAAAAATGACTCTAAATGCCTCCAAAACTATCCTAAAGCGCCCCAAAGCCACCCTAACTCCCTCAAAAATCCCCCTAAATCCCCCTCAAGCCACTCCAAATCCGTCAAAGCCACCCCGCGGCACTCTAAATGCTCCAAAGCCACCTTAAAACCTCCCAAAACCCACTCTGTATGCACCCAAAACCACCCTAAAGTACCCCAAAACCACCCCTAAATCCCTCAAGAAATCCCCTAAATATCCCCAAGCCACCCCAAAGCCTCCCAAAGCCACCCCAAAACCTCCAAAAACCCACTCTATATGCCCCCCAAACTGCCCTAAATCCCTCAAAAATACCCCTACATACTTCCAAAGCCACCCCAAATCCTCAAAAAAATCACTCTGTATGCACCCAAAACCACCCTAAATCCTTCCAAACCCCCCTAAGTGCCCCCAAAGCCCACCCCAAAACCCCCAGAATCCACCCCAAAACCTCTGGTATTGACCCCAAACCCCCCGGAACTGACCCCAAAAACCCCGGAATCGGCCTCAAAACCCCAGAATCGGCTCCCAGATCCCCGGAACCGGCCCCAAACCCCCCGGAACTGACCCCAAAATCCCAGAACCGACCCCAAATCCCCCAGAATCAACCCCAAACCCCCCGGAATTGCCCCCAAACCCCCAGAATCATACCCAAAACCCCAGTATCGGCCCCAAACCTCCCAGATCCGACCCCAAAACCACAAGAATCGACCCCAAACCCCCCTGGATCGACCCCAAAATCCCAGAACCGACCCCAAACCCCCCAGAATCAACCCCAAACCCCCCGGAATCGACCCCAAAACCCCAGTATTGGCCCCAAACCTCCCAGATCCGACCCCAAAACCCCACAATCGGCCTCAAAACCCCAGAATCGGCCCCAAAATCCCCAGAATCCACCCCAAAAAGGCATCGCTCACATGCTTGGCCTGCTCGGCGATCTCGGCGTGGGTCTTGTCCCAGAGGCTGGGGGGCTCGGGGGGGCCGGGGGGGCCATCGGGCCGGGAGGGGGCGGCGGGGGAGGAGGCGGGGGGCGAGACGCTGCCGGGGGAGCCCGAGGAGGCGGGGGACACCGGGTTGCTGCCCGTCATTCTGCCTGCGGGGAGCTGCGGGACACGGCGGGGGGGGTCAGGGGGGGCTCCCCGAGGGGATTTGGGGAGGTTTAGGGGGAGTTGGGAGGGGATCTGGGGGGTTTAGGTGGGATTTGGGGGGGGTACGGGGGGCTGGGGGAGGTTTGGGGTGTGTTACGGGGGGGGTTATGGGGGTTTGGGGGTGATGGGGGGGGATTTGGGGGAGATTTGGGGGGGCTATGGGGGGTTTGGGGGCATCAGGTGGGATTTTGGGGCAATTTGGGGGGCTATAGGGTGATTAAATGGGATTTGGGGGGGCCTATAGGGGGCTTAGGTGGGATTTGGGGGGGGCCTATAGGGAGTTTAGGTGGGATTTGGGGGGGTTACGGGGGGCTGGGGGAGGTTTGGGGTGTGTTACGGGGGGGGTTATGGGGGTTTGGGGGTGATGGGGGGGGATTTGGGGGAGATTTGGGGGGGCTATGGGGGGTTTGGGGGGATCAGGTGGGATTTTGGGGCGATTTGGGGGGCTATAGGGCGATTAGATGGGATTTGGGGGGGCCTATAGGGAGTTTAGGTGGGATTTGGGGGGGCTATGGGGGGTTTAGGTGGGATTTGGGGGGGGTACGGGGGGCTGGGGGAGGTTTGGAGGGGTTATGGGGGGGGGTTATGGGGGTTTGGGGGGGTTATGGGGGATCAGGTGGGATTTTGGGGAGATTTGGGGGGTGTCAGGTGGTATTTGGGGGAGATTTGGGGGGATATGAGGAGTTTGGGGGGAGTTATTGGGGTTTGGGGGGAATCAGGTGGGATTTTGGGGGGATTTGGGGGGATCATGTGGGATTTTGGGGGGGATCAGGTGGGATTTTGGGGGGCTATAGGGTGATCAGATGGGATTTGGGGGGGCTATAGGGGGATTAGGGGGGATTTGGGGGGCTATGGGGGGATTAGGGGGGATTTGGGGGGGCTATGGGGGGGACTACGTTGAATTTGGGGGGATTAAATGGGATTTGGGGGCCTATGGGGGGCTTGGGGGGAGATTTGGGGGGGCTGTGGGGGCTCTGGGTGAGGTTTGGGGGACCCAGATGACTCCTGGGGAGCTTCTGGGGGGTGCAGATGAGATTTGGGGGGGCTCTGGGGGGGTTGAAACGAATCTTAAGGGGTCTGTAGGGCACAGAGAGGAGATTTGGGGGGGCTTTGGGGGTTCTGGGTTGGGTTTGGGGGGGCTTTGAGGGCTGGAGGTGAGATTCGGGGGGGCTTAGAGGCGTATTAGGGGATCTATAGGGTACAAAGATGAGTTTGGGGGGGGCACACACGAGTCTGGGGGGGCTACGAGGGGTGTGGGTGAGATTTTGGGGGGGCTACAAGGGTTTAGGGTGAGATTTGGGGGGGCTACGAGGGGTGTGGGTGAGGTTTGGGGGGGCTATGAAGAGTTTGGGTGAGATTTGGGGGGGCTACAAGAATTTTGGGTGAGATGTGGGGGGCTTTGGGCGAGGTTTGGGGGGGCTACAGGGGTCATGGGTGAGATCTGGGGGGCCTTTGTGGGGTTTGGGTGAGATCTGGGGGGGGCTTTGAGGGGTCTCAGCAGGATTTGGGGGGGCTGGGTGAGATTTGGGGGGGCTACAGGGGTCATGGGTGAGATTTGGGGGGGCTTCGTGGGGTTTGGGTGAGATTTGGGGGGACTATGAGCAGTTTGGGGGGGGCTTTGGGGAGTGTGGGTGAGGTTTGGGGGGGGGCTACGAGGGCTTTGGGTGAGATTTGGGGGTGCTACGAGCAGTTTGGGGGGGCTTTGGTTGAGGTTTGGGGGTGCTACAAGAATTTTGGGTGAGATCTGGGGGGGCTACAAGGGGTCTGGGTAAGATTTGGAGGGGCTGGGTGAGATTTGGGGGGGCTTTGTGGGGTTTGCGTGAGATTTGGGGGGGCTACGAGCAGTTTGGGGGGGCTTTGGGTGAGGTTTGGGGGGGCTTTGTGGGGTCTGGGTGAGATTTGGGGGGGCCAGGAGCATTTTGGGGGGGCTTTGGGTGAGGTTTGGGGGGGCTACAAGGGATCTGGGTGAGATTTGGGGGGGCTTTGTGGGGTTTGGGTGAAATTTGGGTGGCTTTGGGCGAGGTTTGGGGGGGCCTTTGTGGGGTGTGGATGAGATTTTGGGGGTCTGGGTGAGATTTGGGGGGGCTACAAGAATTTTGGGGGAGGCTTGGGGGGGCTACAAAGAGTTTGGCTGAGATTTGGGGGGGTCCACAAGGGGTTTGGGAGCGATTTGGGGGGCTTTGTGGGGTCTGGGTGCGATTTGGGGGGGCTCTGTGGGGTCTGGCTGAGATTTGGGGGGGCTACGAGCAGTTTGGGGGGGCTAGGAGCATTTTGGGGGGCTTTGGGCGAGATTTGGGGGGGCTTTGAGGGGTCTGGCTGAGATCTGGGGGGGGGCTACGAGCAGTTTGAATGAACTTTGGCGAATTTTGTGCTCCCAAATCACCCGCGGGTGCGTTTTGGGGCCCCCGTTCCCGATTTGGGGGTCCCTCACTCACCTCGGGGCGCAGCGGCGGGTGCTGGGGGGGGGCCCGGGGGGGGCCCTCGGGCCCCAGGGGCTGCTGAGAGGAAGGGGGGGCCTCATCCTGCTCCCTCCGGGAGGAGCCGTCCAGCTCCTGGGCGCCCTGGCGGCCCAGCCTGCGCTCCGCCGAGCCGCCTGGGGGGGTTTTGGGGGACATTTAGGGTCGCCCCCCGATTTTAGGGGGCGTCTCCCACCTTTAGGGGGGGCCCAGCACCTTTGGGTGCCCCCCCCGGGGAGCTCGGCACCCACCTGTGTGTGCTGGGCCCTCCTCGTCCTCCTCACACTCCACTTCCACGGTGTCGGCGGGGGGCGCTCCTGGAGGGGGGGGAAAGGCAAAAATTGGGGGTTTTGGCCCCAAAATGTGGCGTTTTGGGGGCTTGTTAGCTCGGAGCGGGGTTATGGTTAGCTCGGAGAGGGACCCCGGTGTCCCATATTGGGCACTTTTTACCCCAAAACAGCCCCATTACCTCATGTCAGAACCCCATTATCACTTATTGCGACCCCATTGTCCCATTTTGGGCCCTTTTTACCCCAAAACGTCCCTATGACCTCATATCAGGACCCTATTATCACTTATTGCGACCCCATTGTCCCATATTTGGCACTTTTTACCCCAAAACAGCCCTGTTACCTCATATCGGGACCCCATTACCTCACACCGGCCCCATTATCCCGTAGCAGGATCCCCTTATCCCATATTGGGCCCTTTTTACCCCAAAACAGCCCCGTTACCTCATGTCAGAACCCCATTATCCCTTATCGCAACCCCGTTGTCCCATATTGGGCCCTTTTTACCCCAAAACATCCCTATGACCTCATATCAGGACCGTATTATCGCTTATTGCGACCCCATTGTCCCATATTTGGCACTTTTTACCCCAAAATGGCCCCGTTACCTCATAATAGAACCCCATTATCACTTATCACAACCCCATTGTCCCATATTGGGCCCTTTTTACCCCAAAACAGCCCCATTACCTCATATCAGGACCCCGTTACCTCACACCGGCCCCATTATCCCATATCAGGATCCCCTTATCCCATATTAGGCTCTTTTTACCCCAAAACGGCCTCATTACCTCAAAACAGAACCCCATTACCCCTTATCACAACCCTGTTGTCCCATACTGCGCCCTTTTTACCCCAAAACAGCCCCGTTACCTCATATTGGGACCTTGTTATCCCATATCAGGATCCCCTTATCCCATATTAGGCTCTTTTTACCCCAAAACGGCCCTGTTACCTCCTATCAGAACCCCATTATCATGTATCATGACCCCATTGTCCCATTTTGGGCCCTTTTTACCCCAAAATGGCCCCATTACCTCCTATCAGGCCCCCATTACCTCACACCGGCCCTGTTACCTCATATCTAAACCCTGTTGTCCCATATTGGGCCCCTTTTACCCCAAAACAGCCCCCTTACCTCCCCCAACCCCCTTATTCCCCACCAGGACCCCATTACCTTTTTTTGGGACCCCATCACCCCATTTTGGGACCCTTTTTCCTCATTTTGGGACCCCATCACCTCACTTTGAGCCCCCTTTACCCCAAACCCACCCCAGGACCCCCTCCCCTCATTTGGGGACCCCATTACCACATTTTGGGACCCTTTTTCCGCATTTTGGGACCCCCTCACCTGGTTTTAGGACCCCTTTACCTCACTTTAGGGCCCTCTCACCTCATTTTGGGACCCCCCACCTCATTTTGGGACCCTTTTAACTCTCTTTAGGACCCCCTCACCTCATTTAAGGACCCCTTTACCTCATTTTGGGCCCCTTTTACCTCATTTCGGGACCCTTTTACCTCATTTAACCCCCCCTCACCTCACACCGGGACCCCTTTACCTCATTTTGGGACTTTTTTACCTCATTTGAGGACCCCTCACCTCAAACCGGGGCCCTTTTACCTCATTTTGGGACCACTTTACCTCACGAAAGGACCCCTCACCTCATTTTGGGACCCTTTACCTTATTTTGGGACTTTTTTACCTCATTTGAGGACCCCTCACCTCAAACCAGGACCCCTTTACCTTATTTTGGGACCCCTCACCTCAAACCGGGCCACTTCACCTCATTTCGGGACATTTTACTTCATTTAAAGACCCCTCACCCCAAGCTGGGCCACTTTTACTTCATTTTGGGACCCTTTTACCTCATTTAAGGACTCTTCACCTCACACTGGGACTCCCTTACCTTATTTTGGGACCCCTCACCTCATTTTGGGACATTTTGCTTCATTTAAAGACCCCTCACCTCAAACCGGGCCACTTTTACCTCATTTCGGGTCCCTTTTACCTCACATAAACACCCCTCACCTCACACCGGGACCCCTTTACCTCATTTTGGGACCCTTTTACCTCAAAAAGGACCCCTCACCTCATTTTGGGACTCCTTTACCTTATTTTGGGACCCCTCACCTCAAAACAGGGCACTTTTACCTCATTTTGGGACATTTTGCTTCATTTAAAGACCCCTCACCTCAAACTGAGGCACTTTTACCTCACGAAAGGACCCCTCACCTCATTTCGGGACATTTTGCTTCATTTAAAGACCCCTCACCCCAAACCGGGCCACTTTTACCTCATTCCGGGGCCCTTTTACCACATTTTGGGACCCTTTCACCTCATTTAAGGACTCTTCACCTCACACTGGGACTCCTTTACCTTATTTTGGGACCCCTCACCTCAAAACCAGGGCCCTTTTACCTCATTTTGGGACCCTTTTACCTCACACCAAAACTCCTTTACCTCATTTTGGGACATTTTTACTTCGTTTAAGGACCCCTCACCTCACACCAGGGCCCTTTTATTTATTTTGAGGACCCCTCACCTCAAAACCGGGGCACTTTTACCTCATTTCGGGTCCCTTTTACATCACATAAACACCCCTCACCTCACACCGGGACCCCTTTACCTCATTTTGGGACCCTTTTACCTCATGAAAGGGCCCCTCACCTCATTTTGGGACATTTTGCTTCATTTAAAGACCCCTCACCTCAAACTGGGGCACTTTTACCTCATTTCGGGACGCTTTATTTCATTTAAAGACCCCTCACCTCAAACCGGGACCCCTTTACCTCATTTTGGGACATTTTTACCTTATTTTAGGACCCCTCACCCCAAACCGGGCCACTTTTACCTCATTTTGGGACCCCTCACCTCAAACCGGGGCCCATTTACCTCATTTCGGGACATTTTATTTCATTTAAAGACCCCTCTCCTCACACCGAGGCACTTTTACCTCACGGAAGGACCCCTCACCTCATTTCGGGACATTTTGCTTCATTTAAAGACCCCTCACCCCAAACCGGGCCACTTTTACCACATTTTGGGACCCTTTTACCTCATTTAAGGACTCTTCACCTCACACCGGGACTCCTTTACCTTATTTTGGGACCCCTCACCTCAAAACCAGGGCCCTTTTACCTCATTTTGGGACCCTTTTACCTCACACCAAAACTCCTTTACCTCATTTTGGGACATTTTTACTTCGTTTAAGGACCCCTCACCTCACACCAGGGCCCTTTTATTTATTTTGAGGACCCCTCACCTCAAAACCGGGGCACTTTTACCTCATTTCGGGTCCCTTTTACATCACATAAACACCCCTCACCTCACACCGGGACCCCTTTACCTCATTTTGGGACCCTTTTACCTCAAAAAGGACCCCTCACCTCATTTTGGGACTCCTTTACCTTATTTTGGGACCCCTCACCTCAAAACAGGGCACTTTTACCTCATTTTGGGACATTTTCCTTCATTTAAAGACCCCTCACCCCAAACTGGGCCACTTTTACCTCATTTTGGGACCCCTTTACCTCACGTAAACACCCCTCACCTCACACCGGGACCCCTTTACCTCATTTCGGGACATTTTGCTTCATTTAAAGACCCCCCACCTCATTCTGGGGCCCTTTTACCTCATTTTGGGACCCCTCACCTCAAACAGGGACCCCTTTACCTCATTTCGGGACATTTTACTTCATTTAAAGACCCCTCACCCCAAGCTGGGCCACTTTTACTTCATTTTGGGACCCTTTTACCTCATTTAAGGACTCTTCACCTCACACTGGGACTCCTTCACCTTATTTTGGGACCCCTCACCTCAAAACCAGGGCCCTTTTACCTCATTTTGGGACCCTTTTACCTCACACCAAAACTCCTTTACCTCATTTTGGGACATTTTTACTTCGTTTAAGGACCCCTCACCTCACACCAGGGCCCTTTTATTTATTTTGAGGACCCCTCACCTCAAAACCGGGGCACTTTTACCTCATTTCGGGACCCTTTTACCTCACATAAACACCCCTCACCTCACACCGGGACCCCTTTACCTCATTTTGGGACCCTTTTACCTCACGAAAGGACCCCTCACCTCATTTTGGGACATTTTGCTTCATTTAAAGACCCCTCACCTCAAACTGGGGCACTTTTACCTCATTTTGGGACGTTTTATTTCATTTAAAGACCCCTCACCTCAAACCGGGGCCCTTTACCTCATTTTGGGACATTTTTACCTTATTTTGGGACCCCTCACCCCAAACCGGGCCACTTTTACCTCACGTAAGGACCCCTCACCTCAAACCGGGGCCCATTTACCTCATTTCGGGACATTTTGCTTCATTTCAAGACCCCTCACCCCAAACCCGGCCACTTTTACCTCATCTTGGGACCTTTTTACCTCATTTTGGGACCCCTCACCTCAAACTGGGGCACTTTTACCTCACGCAAACACCCCTCACCTCACACTGGGACCCCTTTACCTCATTTCGGGACATTTTGCTTCATTTCAAGACCCCTCACCCCAAACCGGGCCACTTTTACCTCATTCCGGGGCCCTTTTCCCTCATTTCGGGACCTTTTTACCTCATTTCGGGACCCCACACCTCACACCGGGCCACTTTTACCTCATTTTGGGACCCTTCCACCTCCTTTAACCCCCCTTTACCTCACGCCGGGCCCCTTTTACCTCATTTTGGGCCCCTTTATCTCATTTTGCGACCCTTTCACCTCATTTTGGGCCCCTTCCACCCCCCCACACCCCGCGTTTCCCCCTTTCCCCCCCAATTTCCCCCTTTCCCCCCCCAAATCTCCCCCTTTCCCCCCAAATCCCCCTCTCCCCGTGTCCCTCCCCCCCCCCCTCACCTCAGCGCGGCCCCGTCCCCTGCCGGCCGCTTCCCGCCCTTTGCCCGGGGAGGCGGGAAGGGACCGGGGGGGGGGGGGGGAGGGGGAGGGGGCGGGGCCGCCGGTACCGGAGGAAGGAGAAAGGGGGGGGAAAAGGGGAGGGGGGGGGGGGCGCCGCCATCTTACCTGGGCGGGCGGGGAGGGGGGGGGGAGCCGCGGAGCCACACACTGAGGGGGGGGAGGAAGAGGAGGGGGGGAGGGAGGAGGAAGAGGAGGAGGAGGAGGAGGAGGAGGAGGAGGAGGAGGAGGGGAGGGGGGAGGGGGGGGGGAGGCTCCTCCCGCTCCGCTCCGCTCCCGCCGCCGCCGCCCGGGGCTCGGCCTCAGCCCCGCCGCGGATCCGCCGCAAAATGGCGGCCGGCTCCCAACCCCCGGCCCCCCACCTCCCCCCCCACCCCCCCCCCACACCCACCGCCTCCCTCCCTCCCCTCCCCTCCCCTCCCTCTGCCCTCCGGCCCCGCTCCCGCTCCCGCCCCCGCCGCCGCCGCCGCTTCCCGGGCTCCCCCCCCCCCCCTTTCCCCGTTCCCCCCCCCCCCCCCCCCCGTTCCGAGGGGCTCACGGGAAATGGAGTCCGCGGCGCCCCCGAGCCAGCGGCAAAATGGCGGCGGCCGCCGCGCCGCGCTCCCGCGAGAAGGGGGCGGGGCCACGGGGGTCTCGCGAGAGTTGGAGGCGGGGGGTGGGGGAAAGCTGGGGGGGAGGTCTCGCGAGGTTTGGGGAGCGCGGGGGGAAGATGGCGGGAGGCGCGTGGCGCGCGGGAACGCCCCCCCCCCGTGTGGCGCATGCGCGGGAGTTCAGGGAGGGTCTCGCGAGAAGAGGGAGTGGGGGGTGATGGGAAATGGAGTCCATGGGGGGGGGAGGACTACGGGAGGGACATGGGGCGGCCCCGGGGCATGATGGGGCGGCGGCCATGTTGGGGCAGGGCAAGAGGCTGAGGAGGGGGCCGCCATGTTGGGGAAGGCCTAGGGGATCGTGGGAAGGCGGCCATCTTGGGTAAGGGCAAGGGGCTCCTGGGGTGGCGGCCATCTTGGGTCAGCCCCAGGGGGTCATGGGAAGGCGGCCATGTTAGGTTTGGGCAAGAGGCTCCTGGGGTCGCAGCCATGTTGGGTCAGCCCCAAGGGGTCGTGGGATGGCAGCCATATTGGATGAGGGCAAGAGGCCCATGGGATGGCGGCCATGTTGGGTGTGCCCCAGGGACTGATGGGATGGCAGCCATCTTGTGTCAGGCCTAGAGGCTCATGGGAAGGCAGCCATGTTGGGTAAGGGCTAGAGGCTTATTGGAGGTAGGCCATCTTGGGTCAGCCCTAGAGGATCATGGGAAGGTGGCCATCTTGGATTAGGGCAAGAGGCTGAGGAGGGGGCCGCCATGTTGGGGAAGGCCTGGGGGATCATGCGAAGGTGGCCATCTTGGATTAGGGCAAGAGGCTCATGGGATGGCAGCCACTTTGGGTCAGCCCCAGGGGCTCATGGGATGGCAGCCATCTTGGATTAGGGCAAGAGGCTGAGGAGGGGGCCGCCATGTTGGGGAAGGCCTGGGGGATCATGGGAAGGTGGCCATCTTGGGTATGGGCAAGAGGCTCCTGGGGTGGCGGCCATCTTGGGTCAGCCCCAGGGGCACATGGGAAGGCGGCCATGTTAGGATTGGGCAAGAGGCTCCTGGGGTGGCAGCCATGTTGGGTCAGCCCCAAGGGGTCATGGGATGGCGGCCATGTTGAATGAGGGCAAGAGGCTGATGGGGTGGCGGCCATGTTGGGTGTGCCCCAGGGACTGATGGGATGGCAGCCATATTGGGTCAGGCCTGGAGGATCATGGGACGTCGGCCATATTGAGTTTGGGCTAGAGGCTCATGGGAGGGTGGACATGTTGGGTGTGCCCCAGGGGCTGATGGGAAGGCAGCCATATTGGATTAGGGCAAGAGGCTCATGGGGCAGTGGCCATGTAGGGTCAGCCCCAGGGGCTGATGGGATTGCAGCCATCTTGGATATGGGCAAGAGGCTCATGGGTTGGCAGCCATCTTGGGTCAGGCCTGGAGGATCATGGGAAGTCAGCCATATTGAGTTTGGGCTGGAAGCTCATGGGACAGCAGCCACATTGGGTCAGCCCCAGGGGCTGATGGGATGGCAGCCATGTTGGGTAAGGGCAAGAGGCTCATTGGAGGTAGGCCATCTTGGGTCAGCCCTAGAGGATCATGGGAAGGCAGCCATATTTAGTATGGGCTCGAGGCTCATGGGAAGGCAGCCATCTTGGATGAGGGCAAGAGGCTCACGGGATAGCAGCCATGTTGGGTCAGCCCGAGGGGCTGATGGGATGGCGGCCATGTTGGGTAAGGGCATGAGGCTCATGGGATGGCAGCCATCTTGGGTCAGCCCTAGAGGATCATGGGAAGGCAGCCATATTGGACTTGGGCAAGAGGCTCATGGTGGCAGCCATGCTGGGTCAGCCCCAGGGGCTGATGGGATGGCAGCCATCTTGGATTAGGGCAAGAGGCTCATGGGATGGCAGCCATATTTAGTTAGGGCTAGAGGCTGATGGGATGGCAGCCATCTTGAGTCAGGCCGGAGGATCATGGGAAGTCAGCCATATTGAGTTTGGGCTGGAGGCTCACGGGAGGGTGGCCATGTTGGTTCAGCCCCAGGGGATCATGGGATGGCAGCCACCACGGGCATGGGCTAGAGGCTCATGGGATGGCAGCCATCTTGGGCCAGGCCTGGAGGATCATGGGAAGGTGGCCATCTTGGATTTGGGCAAGTGGCTCACAGTGGCAGCCATGTTGGGTCAGCCCCAGGGGCTGATGGGATGGCAGCCATCTTGGGTCAGGCCTGGAGGATCATGGGATAGCAGCCAAGTTGGGTCAGGCCTGGAGGATCATGGGAAGGCGGCCATATTTAGTATGGGCTCGAGGTTCATGGGAAGGCGGCCATCTTGGATGAGGGCAAGAGGCTCACGGGATAGCAGCCATGTTGGGTCAGCCCCAGGGGCTGATGGGATGGCAGCCATATTTGATATGGGCATGAGGCTCATAGGAAGGCAGCCATGTTGGGTGGGAGGGCAGCCATATTGAGCCAGTCCCAGGGGCCCGTGGGAGGTCCCCAACCCCCTGAACACCCCCAGTTTGGGGGTCCCCAGCCCACATCACCCCCATTTTGGGGGGGTGGTCACGCTATGGGGCCCTGCCCCATAACCCCCAACCCCAAAGCTCCCCCCATGTGACCATATAACCCCCCCAATCCCCTATAGCCCCCCCCCAAACCCCTATGGGACCCCCAAAACTTTAGGGGACCCCCCCCAGGCACCACCCAATGGGGGCACAGGAGGGGGTGGGGGCGTCCCCTATAGGCCCTGTAACCCCTCCAGCCCCAATACGATCCTCAGAGACTGCGACCCCTAGAGCTGCCCCAAATTCCCCTATAACCCACGTGACCTCTACAGACCCCCCACAAAGCCCCTATAGCCCATGTGACCCCCCCCCATAGACACCCACATCCCCTATAGGCCATGTGACCCCTATAGCCCCACTAATCCCCTATAACCCCCCCAAATCCCCTATAACCCACATGACCCCTATCACCCCCCTAATCCCCTATAGCTCCCCAATCCCTTATACCCACCCTAATCCTCTGTAGTCCCAATCCACTACAGCCCTAATCACCCAGATCCCCCCAATTCCCCCAGAGCCCCCACGTGACCCCTAGAACTCCCCCAAATCCCCTATAGCACAGGTGACCTCTAGAGCCCCCCCTAATCCCCTATAGCCCCCACACAACCCCTACCACCCCAAATCCCCTATAACCCCCCCAAATCCCCTGTAGCCCCCACACAACCTCTACAGCCCCCCCAAATCCCCTATAGTCCCCCCAACTCCCTACAACCCTCCCAAATCCCCTATAGCCCCCCCCAATCCCCTATAGGCCCCCTAATCCAATACAGCCCCCCCAAATCCCCTATAACCCCCCTAATCCCCTATAGCCCCCACACAACCTCTACAACCCCCCCAAATCCCCTATAGACCCCCCAATCCCCCATAACTCCCCCAAATCCCCTATAGCCCCTACACAACCCCTATAACCCCCCCAAATCCCCTGTAGCCCCCACACAACCCCTACAACCCCCCCCAATCCCCTATAAACCCCCCTAATCCCCTATAACCTCCCCAATCCCCTACAGCCCCCCTAATCTCCTAGAACCCCCCAATCTCCTACAGCCCCCCCAATCCCCTATAGCCCCCCCAAATCCCCTATAGCCCCCACACAACCCCTACAACCCCCCCAAATCCCCTACAACCCCCCCAGATCCCCTATAACCCCCCCCAAATCCCCTACAACCCCCCCAGATCCCCTATAACCCCCCCCAAATCCCCTACAACCCCCCCTAATCCCCTATACACGTGCCCCCTATAGCCCCCCCCCGCATTGTTTCTCATTTTGGGGCGTTTCGGTCAGTTTTTGGTGTCGTTTTTTATCTAAAAGGAGCAGACGCAGCGCCGCTTGGAAAAGGAACCAAAAAAACAAACAAAAAATAACGAGAAAAGAACAAAAAAAAAAGAAAATTGCGCCCCGATGCCCCCCCCACACCCCAAAAAATGCATCGGGGGGGTCCCCGAGGTGTCCCCAAAAGGAGGGGGGGCCCCCAAAAGTCACGGGGGGGTCCCCAAAAGGGCCATAAAGGGGATGGGGAGGTCCCAAAAGTCACAGGAGGGGGCCCCAAAAGGGAGGGGGGGTCCCCAAAATGGCCATAAAGGGGGTGGGGGGGTCCCTAAAGGGGTGGGGGGGGGTCCCAAAAGAGCCATGAAGAGGATGGGGGACCCCAAAAGTCACTGGGGGGTCCCTAAAAGTCACGGGGGGTCCCCAAAAGGGCCATAAGGAAGATGGGGGGTCCCTAATGGGTAGGGGGGGGCCCTAAAGGACGTGGGGGGGTCTCCAAAATGGCCATAAAGGGGACGGGGGGGGCCCTAAATGGGATGAGGGGTCCCCAAATGGGGCCATTAAGGGGATGGTGGGGGCCTAAATGGGATGGGGGGGTCCCTAAAGGAGACGGGGGGGTCCTCAAAGGGCCATAAAGGGGATGGGGAGACCCTAAATGGCGGGGGGGGGGGCTAAATGGGATGTGGGGGTCCCAAAAAAGATGGGGGGGTCCCCAAAAGGGCCATTAAGGGGCTGGGGGGGTCCCCAAAATGGCCATTGAGGGGACAGGAGGACCCCAAAAAGGGATGGGGGGACCCTAAATGGGATGTGGGGGTCCCAAAAAAGATGGGGGGGTCCCCAAAGGGCCATTAAGGGGCTGGGGGGGTCCCCAAAATGGCCATTAAGGGGACAGGGGGACCCCAAAAAGGGGTGGGGGGGTCCCAAAAAAGATTGGGGGGTCCCCAAAAGGACCATAAAGAGAATGGGGAAACCCTAAATGGCGGGGGGGGGGTCTCTAAAGGGGCCGGGGGGGTCCCCAAAATGGCCATTAAGGGGACAGGGGGACCCCAAAAAGGGATGGGGGGACCCCAAAAAGGGATGGGGGGACCCCAAAAAGGGATGGGGGGGGGCCCAAATTGGGCCGGGGGGGCCCCCACCTCCCTTGGGACCCTGGAGGGTGACCCCAGGGGACGGGGCGGTGGCACGCACCCCGTGTCACCCAGCGCCCCCGGGGGGGGGCCCCAAATTGGGGACGGGGGACACGGTGGGGGGGGTCCCGGGGGGGGTCCCAGGGGGTCCCGGGGGGGTCGCGGGGGGGTCACAGGAAGTAGTCGGCCACCGGCTTCTTGGAGGGGATGCCCCGCGTCTCCTGCGGCGCCGCCTCGAAGATGATGAACTCCTTCTGCAGGTGCTCGTCCAGCTCCAGGATGGCCGCCACGTTCCCGCACCTGTGTCGTTAGCGTGTAATTAGCATGTAATTAGCATGTTGTTAGCGTGTCGTTAGCGTGTGGGCCCCGCGGAGTGGGTTTGGGGGTCTGGCTTCGTGGTGGGGTGGCCCAGTTGGAGAGGAGCTCAGGGAGTTGTGCCAGCACTGTGTGCTCTTAGCATGATCTTGACATGTTCTTAGCATGTTCTTAAAGTGTTGGGGCTCCACTTTAAGTGTAGTCAGAGACCGGCCCTGGGATGGCGACGACCCCATCGTGGTGTCACTCAGAGCCCTCTGGGATCCCCAACCCCACCACAGACCCCTGTGCCCTTTAACATGACCGTAGCATGTTCTTAGCATGTCCTTGGCATGTCACTAGCATGTTGGGACTATTCTACATGACCAACTGGAGACTGATCCCATTGATGGGACCGCTCCCACCAAGCATCACCAGGAGCCCTCTGGTCCCCCAGCCCTACCACCAACCCCTGTGTCCCTTAACATGACCTTAGCATGTTCTTAGCATGTCTTTAGCATGTCACTAGCATGTTGGGACTATTCTCCATGATGAGTTGAAGACTGATCCCATTGATGGGACCGTTCCCACCAAGCATCACCCAGAGCCATTTGGCACCACCAACCCCTACGCCCTTTAACATGACCTTAGCATGTTCTTAGCATGTCTTTATCGTGTCACTAGCATGTTGGGCCTCTCCTAAAGCAGCAGAGGGGCCGCAGCCACCACCCCACAACACACCCATCCCCACCCCAACACCTCCCACCTCTCCCACCAACCCCCCACCCCCTCGACGTGTCCTTAGCATGTCCTTAGCGTGTCCTTGGCGTGTCACTGACCTGTAGCAGTAGTTGGGGGCGGACCAGACGGTGAGGACGGTCTCGTTGAAGTGCCACTTGTAGCCCTCCATCACCAGCTGGTGGGCCCGGCAGATCATGTCGATGTCGTTGGAGGCGTTGAACTGGGCCACCACGTCGCTGCCAAACAGGTAACCCGCGCCCCGCGGCGACACGCCCCAGCCCGTCGTGTCTGGGGGGGGGAACACGCGTGTGTCAGGGCCGGGACACACGTGTCGGGGCCGGGACATGCGTGTGGGGGCTGGGATACACGTGTCGGGGACCAGGACATGGAATAGGGTCACGGATTTGGGGTATAGACACGTGGTGGGGGGTAAAAACGCACGTGGACACGCGTGTTGGGAGGTGACATGTGATGCACACGCGTGTTACATGTGTGTCTGTGGCATGTGGACATGCCTGGGGGGTCAGACGTGTGTCATGTGGCTGAGAACAGCGTGGATTTGGGGCTGTGTGGGTGAACACGTGGCCCAAACGGGTGTCATACGTGTCCACACGTGTGGCTCCACGTGATGACACGCGTGTCGTTAGCGTGTCACCCACCTGGGGACAACGTGTGACATCGTGCGTGGCCGTGGGGAGCCCACAGCCCACCCCCTGCCCCTCCACGCCTCGTGGGGCACCCGGGGATGTCACAACACGTCCTGACACGTGACGTCATGTGACGTCACGCGTTGTCACGCGTGTGCGGCGCCCACCTTCGGGGTCGGACCAGAGCAGGTCGCACATGGGGCCGTCGTGGGGCACCTCCTGCTTGCGGTCGATGGTGCGGATCTGGTCCAGGGTCTGGATGGAGGGCGAGAGGCCGCCGTGCACGCAAAAGATCTGCGGGGACACGCGTGTGCTTAGCATGTTCCTAGCATGTTCTTAGCGTGTGACGCAGAGCAGGGATATCCTGGTGTGGCCCCATCACGCGTGGCCCTCTCTGTGCTCATGCAAGCTCTTGGTGGGTACTTAGCGTGTTCTACCATGCCTGTAGCATGTTTTACCGTGTTCTTAGCATGTTCTATGTCATTCTATGCCTTTGACATGTTCTGCCATGTCCTTAGCGTGTCCCAGCGTGTTCATCTTGCCACCAGTGATAACAGGGACACCACAAGGGGCAAAGCTGATGACCCAGGGCCTTCACACGGAGCCCCTACCACCCTTCCATGTGCTTAGCATGTCCTTAGCGTGTGCTAGCATGTTCTTAGCATGTCCTAACGCACCATCAACACCTCCTAATGTCCCGTTTCTACTCCCAATAACGAGGAAAACACCACGAAGGAGCGAGCTGCGGATGCAGGACCCACACACGGGCCTCCCCACACCCCACACATGTGCTTAGCATGTGTTAGCATGACCTTAGCATGTTCTTAGCATGTCCCAGCTCACCATTACTAAACCCTAACACCAAGTTTTAATTCCAAAAACACTGGAAAGGGACTGAGCTGGACACACAGGACCCTCACGTGCCTCCCCCCACCCCTCTGTGTGCACTTAGCTTGTCCTTAGCGTGTCCTAGCATGTAATTCCCATGTCCTGACTTACGTTTAGCACACACCTACACCGAATTTTGGCCAAAATAACAAAATAAAAGACTAAAAGGGGCCAAGAGGTGGAAGCAAGGCCCTCCCCACACCCTTAATGTGTTGTGAGGTGTCCTTAGCACGTGTTGGCATGTTCTTAACATGTACTGGTGTGTCCTTAGCATGTCCTAACACATCCTTAGCACATCCTTACCCCCTCCTAACACCCACTTTCGCCCCCAAAGCTGGAAGAAAGACCCCGAGGGCCCTCCCCACACCCTTAACGTGTTGTGAGGTGTCCTTAGCATGTTCTTAACATGTGCTGACATGTCCTTAGCATGTCCTAACGCATCCTCAGCACATCCTTACCCCCTCCTAACACCAAATTTCACCCCCTAAACTGGAAGAAAGACCCCGAAGGCCCCCGGCCTTCCACCCAGGACCCCCGTGGGGGCCGCCCCGCGACCTCCCCGTGTCGTTAGCGTGTCGTTGGCGTGTCGCACCTTGCCGTCGATGATGGCGGAGAGGCTGAGGTAGTCGAAGATCTCGGTGCAGTAGCGCCAGACGGTGACGGAGCCGTACTTGCGCAGGCACTCGTCGTAGAAGCCGTAGACCTGCGTGATCTGACGGCTCTCGTGGTTGCCCCGGATTAGGGTGATGCGGTCGGGGTAACGCACCTATGGGTGGGGGGGGGTTTGCACACGTGGGTGGGGGGCTCGGGGACCCCCGGCAGCACCCATGGGTGCCCTCGTGGCCCTACCTTGAGCGCCAGCAGCAGCAGGAAGGTCTCCACGCTGTAGAAGCCCCGGTCCACGAAGTCGCCCATGAACAGGTAGTTGGTCTCGGGGACGTCCCCGCCCACCTGGGGGGGCAGATTAGGGGCAGGGGGGGGCAGATTAGGGTCGGGGGGGGCAGATTGGGGGGTTAGGGGAAGCAGATTAGGGTCACAGAGGGGCAAATTAGGGTCGGTGGGGGCAGATTAGGGCCGCAGAGGGGCAGATTAGGGTCGGGAGAGTCAGGTTAGGGGCAGAAGGGGGCAGATTAGGGTCATGGGGGGCAGATTAGGGGGTTAGGGGAGGCAGATTAGGGTCGGGGGGGCAGATTAGGGTCACATGGGGGCAGATTAGGGGCAGAGGGAACAGGTTAGGGTCACAGGGGGGCAGATTAGGGGATTAGGGGAGGGCATATTAGGGTTGGGGGGCAGATTAGGGGTGGGGGGGGCAGATTAGGGTCACAGGGGGGCAGATTAGGGTTAGAGGAGGGCATATTAGGGTCACAGGGGGGCAAATTAGGGTCAGGGGGTCAGATTAGGGGCAGATTAGGGGGTTAGGGGAGACAGATTAGGGTCATGGGGGGCAAATTTGGGGCGGGAGGGGCAGATTAGGGGTATTTAGGGGGTGTTTTGGGGGAGAAGTTAGGGGTTGGGGGGCATTTAGGGGCAGATTTTGGGGGGTGGGTGAGGGGGTGGGGGCATTTGGGGGGCGGGGGGCACTTCTGGGGCAGGTTGGGGGGCAATTAGAGGATGGGGGGCAATTAGGGGATATAGGGGGGCAATTAGGGGGCATGGGGGCACTTGGGGGGCAATTAGGAGTATGGGGGGGCAATTAGGGGGCATGGGGGCACTTGGGGGGCAATTAGGAGTATGGGGGGGCAATTAGGGGGTAGAGGGGGCAATTAGGGGATACGCAGGTGGGGCAATTAGGGGATATAGGGGGCAATTAGGGGATATAGGGGGCATTTATGGGGCATGGGGGCACTTGGGGGGCAATTAGGGGACGAGGGGGGGCAATTAGGGGGCAATTAGGAGTATGGGGGGGCAATTAGGGGGCATGGGGGCAATTAGGGGGCAATTAGGAGTATGGGGGGCAATTAGGGGGTAGAGGGGGCAATTAGGGGATACGCAGGTGGGGCAATTAGGGGATATAGGGGGTATTTATGGGGCATGGGGGCAGTTGGGGGGCAATTAGGGGTATGGGGGGCAATTAGGGGACGAGGGGGGCAATTACAGGCACAGGGGGGCAATTAGGGGGTGAGGGGGGCAATTAGTGGGGGCAATTAGCTCACCCTGAAGAGCTCCTTGAGGTCGTAGAACTGCCCATGGATGTCACCGCACACCTGGGGGGGGCAACAAAAAAGGGGGGGGTCACACCCCAAAACCGCCCCCCAGGGACCCCTAATTACCCCCCCACACCCCTAATTACCCCCTCAACCCCTTAATTACCCCCTTGGCCCCCTAATTACCCCCCCAGCTCACCGTGACGGGCGAGTCGACGCGCTGCACGTTGCTCTCCTCCACCAGGATCTCCCTGCGGGGCAAATAACCATCAATTACCCCCCCGGGGGTGGGTTAATTACCCCCTGGGGAGACTAATTACCCCCCAGGGGGGTTAATTAACGAGTTAATTAGCTAATTGGGGTACCTGGCCTTGGCGCAGAGCGCCTTGACCTCGCTCTCCTTGATGAGCTCGCAGCGCCGCAGCTGCTCGATCTGCCGGTCCAGGTCGCTCAGCTCCCCCATGGCTGGGGCAAAAGGGTCAGAAATTGCCCCACTGGGGCCATAATTACCCCCCCGGGGTCCTAATTGCCCCTAGGAGGGTCCCTAATTGCCCCCAAGCCGCCCTATGGGGTCCCCAAGTGCCCCTTAGTGTCCCTAAATGCCCTAAAGGGGACCTATAGGATCCCTAATTGCCCCCACAGGGGTTCCTAATTGCCCCAGGAGGGTCCCTAATTGCCCCCACGGGGTCCTAATTGCCCCTATGAGGGTCCCTAATTGCCCCCGAGCTGCCCTATGGGGTCCCCAAGTGCCCCTTAGTGTCCCTAATTGCCCTAAGGGGGTCCTGTAGGATCCCTAATTACCTCCACAGGGGTCCCTAATTGCCCCCATGGGGCGCTAATTGCCCTGGGAGGGCACTAATTGCCCTTATGTGGGTCCTTAATTGCCCCCAAGCCACCCTATGGGGTCCCCAAGTGCCCCTTAGCCTCCCTAACTGCCCTAAAGGGGACCTATAGGATACCTAATTGCCCCCACGGGGTTCCCTAATTGCCCCAGGGGTTGTCCTAGTTGCCCCTGCGGGTCCCGAATTGCCCCTATGGCGGTCCCTAATTGCCCCCAAGCCGCCCTATGGGGTCCCCAAGTGCCCCTTAGCGTCCCTAACTGCCCTAAAGGGGTCCTATAGGATCCCTAATTGCCCCCACGGGGGTCCCTAATTGCCCCTATGAGGGTCCCTAATTGCCCCTGAGCTGCCCCATGGGGTCCCTAACTACCCTATGGGGTCTCTAAGTGCCCCTTAGCTGTCCTATTGGGGTCCCAAACTGCCCTATTGGGGTCTCTAACTGCCCCACAGCTGCCCCATGGGGGTCCCTAATTGCCCCCGAGCTGCCCTATGGGGTCCCTAAGTGCCCCTTGGCATTCCTAACTGCCCCACAGGGGTCCCAAAGTGCCCCTTACTGCCCTAAAGGGGCCCTATAGGATCCTTAATTGCCCCCACAGGGGTTCCCTAATTGCCCCCCGGGGTCCTAATTGCCCCTAGGAGGGTCCCTATGGGGTCCCCAAGTGCCCCTTAGTGTCCTTAACTGCCCTAAAGGGGCCCTATAAGATCCCTAATTGCCCCCCCGGGGTCCCTAATTGCCCCCAAGCCACCCTATGGGGTCCCTAATTGCCCCCAAGCTGCCCCATGAGTGTCTCTAATTGCCCCCCAGAGTCCCCAATTGCCCCCAAGCCACCCTATGGGGTCCCCAAGTGCCCCTTAGCCTCCCTAACTGCCCTAAAGGGTCCCTATGGGATCCCTAATTGCCCCCCAGGGCCCCCAATTGCCCCCCAGCTACCCAGAGGGGAGGATCTCTGGCCCCATAACCGCCCCCCCCAGCCCCATAAGTGCCCCCTCTGCCCCCATAAACCCCCCACCTCCCCCAAAGCACCCCACAGCCCCCCCATAGCCCCCCACAACCTCCCCATAACCACCCCATAGCCCCTCCCATGCCCCATAACAGCCCCATAGCCCCCCCATAACAACCCCATAGCAGCCCCATAACCACCCCTATGCCCCATAATCACCCCATAACCGCCCCATAGCCCTCCCACAGCCCCCCATAACCACCCCCGTGCCCCATAACTACCCCATAGCCCCCCCCAACCACCCCATAGCGGCCTCACAGCCCCTCCCGTGCCCCATAGCACCCCCATAACCCCCCACAACCACCCCATAACCTCTCACCAGCCCCATAACCACCCCATACCCCCCCCACAGCCCCTCTCCTGCCCCATAGCCCCTCATACCCCCCCCATAACCCCCCCCGTGCCCCATAACTACCCCATAGCCCCCCCCAACCCCCCATAACCCCCCCATAACCACCCCACAGCGGCCCCCCGGCCCCTCCCCGTGCCCCACAGCCCCCCCCGGCCCCCCAAATCCCCCCCAAACCCCCCCCGGGCCCCTCCGCACCCGGCGGCGGCTCCGCGCCCCCCCTCCGGCCGCCACCGTCCCCGCCGCCGCCGCCTCAACGTCACTTCCGGCGCGGCCCCGCCTTCAGCCCCCTCCTCCCCGGAAGTCGGGCGGAGGCCACGCCCCCAGCGCGGGCTGTAGGGGGAAGGGGGGGGCGGTGCCTCCTCTTTAAGGGTCCCCCCCGGAACGCGAGACCCGACGCGGGGGTTCCGCGCAATTTTGGTTCCGGGGGGGCCCAAATTAGGGCCTGGGGGCTCCTGGGGGTCCCCAATTGTCACCTGGAGCCCCCCATTGTCACCAGGACCCCCCCAGTGTCACCTGGAGCCCCCCATTGTCTTCTTGACCCCCCCACTGTCACCTGGGTGTCCCCGCAGGCCCCCGGGTGCCGCCATTTTCCTCTGAGACCCCCCCCCCAATTGTCCCCTGGACCCCCCCATTGTCACCTGAGTGTCCCCAATGTCACCTGGGTGTCCCCCCATTGTCCCCAGACCCCCCCAGTGTCACCTGGGTGTCCCCATTTCCCTCTGGGACCCCCCCCAGTTGTCCCCTGGACTCCCCCCAATTGTCACCTGAGTGTCCCCAGTGTCCCCAGACCCCCCCCCCAATTGTCCCCTGCCCCCCCCCATTGTCACCTGAGTGTCCCCAATGTCCCCTGGGTGTCCCCTCATTGTCCCCAGACCCCCCCATTGTCACCTGGGTGTCCCCAGTGTCCCCAGACCCCCCCCACGTCCCTCAATGTCCCATGGCCATGTCCCCACGTGTCCCCGCCATGTCCCTCAACGTCCCATTTCCCTCTGTCCCCATGTCCCCACCATGTCCCCATGTCCCTCAACGTCCCCATGTCCCTTTGTGTCCCCACCACGTCCCCATGTGTCCCCATGTCCCTCAAAGTTCCCATGTCCCCACCATGTCCCCAAGTCCCTCAATGTCCCATGGCCACGTCCCTCAGTGCCTCATTTCCCTCCATGTCCCCACCATGTCCCCACGTCCCTCAATGTCCCCTTCCCACATCCCCATGTCCCTTTGTGTCCCCACCATGTCCCCATGTGTCCCCATGTCCCTCAGTGTCCCATTACCACGTCCCCACATCCCTCCGTGTCCCCACGTCCCTACCACATCCCCCGTGTCCCTCAATGTCCCATTTCCCTGTGTCCCCATGTCCCCATGTCCCTCAATGTCCCACATCCATGTCCCCACCACGTCCCCAAGTGTCCCTGTGTCCCCATGTCCCCAAATGTCCCCAAGTCCCTCAATGTCCCACATCCACGTCCCCACCACATCCCCAAGTGTCCCTCAATGTCCCATTTCCCTGTGTCCCCATGTCCCCAAGTCCCTCAATGTCCCATGTCCATGTCCCCACCATGTCCCCAAGTGTCCCTGTGATGTCCCCAAATGTCCCCAAGTCCTTCAATGTCCCACATCCACGTCCCCACCACGTCCCCAAGTGTCCCTCAATGTCCCCTTTCCCCATGTCCCCAAATGTCCCCAAGTCCCTCAATGTCCCACATCCACGTCCCCACCACGTCCCCAAGTGTCCCTGTGATGTCCCCAA
Source organism: Anas platyrhynchos (assembly GCF_047663525.1). Classification (NCBI taxonomy): domain Eukaryota; kingdom Metazoa; phylum Chordata; class Aves; order Anseriformes; family Anatidae; genus Anas; species Anas platyrhynchos. The sequence goes on along the minus strand of NC_092616.1, from coordinate 5,655,890 downwards.
GTCCCTCAATGTCCCACGTCCATGTCCCCACCACGTCCCCAAGTGTCCCTCAATGTCCCCTTTCCCCATGTCCCCAAGTCCCTCAATGTCCCACGTCCATGTCCCCACCACGTCCCCAAGTGTCCCTGTGATGTCCCCAAATGTCCCCAAGTCCCTCAGTGTCCCACGTCCATGTCCCCACCACGTCCCCAAGTGTCCCTGTGATGTCCCCAAATGTCCCCAAGTCCCTCAATGTCCCACATCCACGTCCCCACCACGTCCCCAAGTGTCCCTCAATGTCCCATTTCCCTGTGTCCCCATGTCCCCACGTCCCTCAGTGTCCCACGTCCATGTCCCCACCACGTCCTCAAGTGTCCGTGTCCCCATGTCCCCAAATGTCCCCAAGTCCCTCAATGTCCCATGTCCATGTCCCCACCACGTCCCCAAGTGTCCCTCAATGTCCCATTTCCCTGTGTCCCCATGTCCCCACGTCCCTCAGTGTCCCACGTCCATGTCCCCACCACGTGCCCAAGTGTCCCTGTGTCCCCATGTCCCCAAGTCCTTCAATGTCCCACATCCACGTCCCCACCACGTCCCCAAGTGTCCCTCAATGTCCCATTTCCCTGTGTCCCCATGTCCCCACATGTCCCCAAGTCCCTCCATGTCCCCTTTCCATGTCCCCACATCCCTCAACATCCCCTTCCCACATCCCCATGTCCCTTTGTGTCCCCACCATGTCCCCACATGTCCCCACGTCCCTCAGTGTCCCATTACCACGTCCCCACGTCCCTCCGTGTCCCCATGTCCCTACCACATCCCCCGTGTCCCTCAATGTCCCATTTCCGTGTCCCCACGTCCCCAAGTCCCTCAATGTCCCACGTCCATGTCCCCACCACGTCCCCAAGTGTCCCTGTGTCCCCATGTCCCCAAATGTCCCCAAGTGTCCCTCAATGTCCCATTTCCCTGTGTCCCCATGTCCCCAAGTCCCTCAATGTCCCACGTCCATGTCCCCACCACGTCCTCAAGTGTCCGTGTCCCCATGTCCACAAATGTCCCCAAGTGTCCCTCAATGTCCCACGTCCATGTCCCCACCATGTCCCCAAGTGTCCCTGTGATGTCCCCAAATGTCCCCAAGTCCCTCAATGTCCCACGTCCATGTCCCCACCACGTCCCCAAGTGTCCCTCAATGTCCCATTTCCCTGTGTCCCCATGTCCCCACGTGTCCCCAAGTCCCTCAATGTCCCACGTCCATGTCCCCATGTGTCCCCCCCACATCCCCGTGTCCCCATGTCCCTCACTGCCCCATTTCCCTCCATGTCCCCACGTGTCCCCACCACCTCCCACATGTCCCCACGTCCCTCCATGTCCCCTTCCCATGTCCCCACGTCCCCCCCATGTCCCCACATCCCCCCCTGTCCCCCCAATGTCCCCCCCGTGTCCCCCGAGGCGTTGGCCCTGCAGGCAGCGTTCCTTTATTGAAGGGCGAGGGGACGGGGGGAGAGGGGACAGGAGTGTCACACGGCGCGGCGTTCCCCGCTGACGTCACGGCGCTCCCGGTGACGTCACGGCGTCCCTGGTGACGTCATCGGTGTCCCTGGTGACGTCACTCAGTAGGCGTGGTTGGAGACGAAGAGGGACTCGCTGGCGGCCGCCCCCGCCTGCCCGCTGGGGGTGTACTTGCCTTGGCACGCCAGGGAGTTGGCCTGGGGACAGGGACACGCGTGTCACCCGTGGGGACACCACCCGGGGACACGGGGGACCCTGGTGGCACCACCTGGACTCACGTGGGATGGTGGTGGCACCAACTGGAGGGATAGGGGACAATGGTGACACCACCCAGAGGGACGTGGGATGGTGGTGGCACCACCCAGATGGACATGGGATGGTGGTGGCACCATCTAGAAGGACATGGGACAATGGTGACACCATCCAGATGGACGTGGCAGGGTGGTGGCACCATCTACATGTCCCTAGGACGATGGTGGCACCACCGAGATATTCATGGGACGATGGTGACACCAGCCAGAGACACGTGGGATGGTGGTGGCACCATGGTGGCACCACCCAGACGTTCATGGCACAATGGTGGCACCTCCTAGACACATGTGGGACCATGGTGGCACCATCCAGATGGACATGGGACAATGGTGACACCATCCAGACACACATGGGACCATGGTGGCACCATCCACGTGGACATGGATGGGTGGTGGCACCATCTACATGTCCCTAGGACAATGGTGGCACCACCTGGACTCATGGGGGATGGTGGTGGCACCATCTGGAAGGATAGGGGACAATGGTGACACCATCCAGAGGGACGTGGAAGGGTGGTGGCACCATCTACATGTCCAAAAAATGGTGGTGGCATCAACTAGACATGCATGGGACAATGGTGACACCACCCAAAGACACGTGGGACAATGGTGACACCATCCAGATGGACATGGGATGGTGGTGGCACCATCTAGAAGGACAGGGGACAATGGTGACACCGTTGGGACAGGAGGGACGATGGTGGCACCACCCGGACTCACGTCCGGTGGCCGTGGTGCCACCCCCTTTGGGGACACGGGGCTGTCACCCCACAGAGCCACGGTGGTCCCCAAATGGTCTCCATCCCCCTGATGTCCCCGTGGGGGTGACAGTGACAAGACCTCCTCCACCCCAAAATGTCCCCATATGCCCAACGTTGACCTACCAGAACCTTCTTGAGATCCTCCTTGACCTCCATGACCGTAACCACGTCCCCAAGACCTCCTCCACCCCAAAATGTCCCCAATGTTGACCTACCAGAACCTTCTTGAGATCCTCCTAGACCACCATGACCATAACCACGTCCCCAAGCCCCCTCCACCCCAAAATGTCCCCAACATTGACCTACCAGGGCCCTCTTGGTTCTTCTTGGTGGTCTCATGGACCACCATGACCTTGCCCCCATACGTTCTCCAACCCTAAGATGTTCTCCACCCCAAAATGTCCCCAACGTTGACATCTCAGACCCTTCTTGAGATCCTCCTGGACCACCACAACCATAACCACGTCCCCAAGCCCCCCTCCACCCCAAAACGTCCCCAACGTTGACCTACCAGAACCTTCTTGAGGTCCTCCTGGACCACCACGACCATAACCATGTCCCCAAGCCCCCTCCACCCGAAAATGTCCCCAACACTGACCTACCAGAACCTCCTTGATGTCCTTGGGGACCACCATGACCATGACCATGTCCCCAAGACGTTCTGCACCCCAAAATGTCCCCAACGTTGACGAACCAGAACCTTCTTGAGATCTTCCTAGACCACCATGACCGTAACCACATCCCCAAGCCCCCCTCACCCCAAAATGTCCCCAACATTGACCTACCAGAACCTTCTTGAGATCCTCCTTGACCTCCATAACCATAACCACGTCCCCAAGCCCCCTCCACCCCAAAATGTCCCCAACGTTGACCTACCAGGGCCCTCTTGACGTACTCCTCCTGGGCCGCCTTGGTGTTCTCCTTCTTGCCGCTCCAGGCCCGCAGCGCCGAGGCCTGCAGTGCCCGCCCGTAGGAGAAGGTCAGGGCCCAGGGCTTGGCCAGGGGACACCGGTTGATGGCGTTGAGGTTGATGGACGCCTCCTCCTCGCTCTGGCCCCCCGACAGGAACGTGATGCCTGGGGGGGGTGGGGAGGGGGGGATGGGGTCAGCGTGGGGACGTGGCCATGGGGACAGGGATGGTGACACCATGAGGACATGGCTGTAGGGACACCATGAGAACGTGGCCATGGGGATAAGGACATGACCATGGGGACGAGGATGATGGCATCATGGTGATGGGGACACCACGAGGACATGGCCATGGGGATGGGGACACCAAGAGGACAAAGATATGACCATGGGGACACCATGAGGACACCATGGGGATGGGGACACCACGAGGACGTGGCCATGGGGACGGGGACACCATGGGGTTGAGGACAAGGACACCACAAGGACATGGCCATGGCGACGGGGACACCACGGGGATGGGGACACCAAGAGGTTGAGGACACCACAGGTACGTGGCCATGGCGATGGGGACATCATGGGGTTGAGGACAAGGACACCACGAGGACGTGGTTGTGGGGACACCATGAGGACGTGGCCATGGGGATGGGGACATCGTGGGGTTGAGGACACCACTAGGACGTGGCCATGGGGACAAGGACATGACCATGAGGACCAGGGTGATGACACCATGGCGATGGGGACACCACGAGGACATGGCCATGGGGACACCATGAGGACGTGGACACCATGGGGTTGAGGACAAGGACACCACAAGGATGTGGCCATGGGGACACCACGAGGACATGGCCATAGGGACGGGGACACCATGGGGATAGGGACACCATGAGGACGTGGCCATGGGGATGGGGACACCATGGGGACACTATGGGGTTGAGGACAAGGACACCACGAGGACATGGCCATGGGGACGGGGACAACATGGGGACACAGCCACGGGGATGGGAACACCATGGGGACACAGCCACATGGACCAGGGCAGTGCGGGGACAAGGTGGGGACATGGCCATGGGGACACCACAGAGGGTCACCTCCAGGGCCACGGGGTCACCCTTGGGACTGGGACAGCCACAGGAACGTGGCCATGGAGGTGGGGACACCGTGAGGATGTGGCTATGGGGACACCGTGAGGACACCACGGGGAGGTGGCCACCGTGATGGGGACCCCGTGGGGACGTGGCTGTGAGTATGGGGACACCACGGGGACGTGGCCACCGTGATGGGGACCCTGTGGGGACATGGCCATGAGCATGGAGACCCCATGGGGACACGACCACCATGATGGGGACCCCGTGGGGACATGGCCATGAGCATGAAGACCCCATGGGGACGTGGCCACCGTGATGGGGACACTGTGGGGACGTGGCCACGGTGATGGGGACATGGCCACGAGCATGGAGACCCCACGGGGACAAAACCATGGTGACTGGGACCCCATGGGGACACGGCCACGGTGACGGGGACCCCGTGGGGACATGGCCATGAGCATGAAGACCCCATGGGGACGTGGCCACCATGATGGGGACCCCGTGGGGACAAGGCCATGAGCATGGAGACCCCATGGGGACACGGCCACCATGATGGGGACCCCGTGGGGACATGGCCATGAGCATGAAGACCCCATGGGGACGTGGCCACCATGATGGGGACCCTGTGGGGACATGGCCATGAGTATGTAGACCCCATGGGGACGTGGCCACCATGTTTTGGACCCCATAGGGACACGGCCACCGTGATGGGGACACCACGGGGAGGTGGCCACCGTGATGGGGACCCCATGGGGACGTGGCTGTGAGTATGGGGACACCATGGGGACATGGCCACCGTGATGGGGACCCCGTGGGGACATGGCCATGAGCATGAAGACCCCATGGGGACGTGGCCACCATGATGGGGACCCCATGGGGACGTGGCCATGACCATGGAGACCCCATAGGGACGTGGCCACCGTGATGGGGACACCACGGGGAGGTGGCCATGAGCATGGAGACCCCATGGGGACAAAACCATGCTGATGGGGACCCCATGGGGACACGGCCACGGTGACGGGGACCCCGTGGGGACATGGCCATGAGCATGAAGACCCCATGGGGACGTGGCCACCATGATGGGGACCCTGTGGGGACATGGCCATGAGTATGTAGACCCCATGGGGACGTGGCCACCATGTTTTGGACCCCATAGGGACATGGCCACCATGATGGGGACACCACGGGGAGGTGGCCATGAGCATGGAGACCCCATGGGGACAAAACCATGCTGATGGGGACCCCATGGGGACACGGCCACGGTGACGGGGACCCCGTGGGGACATGGCCATGAGCATGAAGACCCCATGGGGACGTGGCCACCATGATGGGGACCCTGTGGGGACATGGCCATGAGTATGTAGACCCCATGGGGACGTGGCCACCATGTTTTGGACCCCATAGGGACATGGCCACCATGATGGGGACACCACGGGGAGGTGGCCATGAGCATGGAGACCCCATGCGGACAAAACCATGCTGATGGGGACCCCATGGGGACACGGCCACGGTGACGGGGACCCCGTGGGGACATGGCCATGAGCATGAAGACCCCATGGGGACGTGGCCACCATGATGGGGACCCCGTGGGGACAAGGCCATGAGCATGGAGACCCCATGGGGACACGGCCACCATGATGGGGACCCCATGGGGACGTGGCCATGACCATGGAGACCCCATAGGGACGTGGCCACCGTGATGGGGACACCACGGGGAGGTGGCCATGAGCATGGAGACCCCATGGGGACGTGGCCACCATGATGGGGACCCCATGGGGACGCGGCCATGGTGACGGGGACCCCATGGGGACACGGCCATGAGCATGGAGACCCCATAGGGACATGGCCACCATAATGGGGATGTGGCCACGAGCACGGAAACACCTTGAGGACATAACCACGGGGACCCCACGGGGACGTGACCACCGTGACGGGGACCCCATGGGGGGACACGGGGCCGGGTGACACTGACCGGGCACGGCGGGTGGCACGGTGCGGCGCAGGGCGGTGACGGTGGCCATGGCGATCTCCTCGGGGCTGTACTTCTTGGTGCAGGAGTGGCCGGCGGTCACCATGTTGGGCTTCAGCAGGGTCCCCTCCAGGTAGACGTGGTGGTCGCTCAGCGCCTTGTAGACGGCCGCCAGCACCTGGGGACAGGTTGGGGACATGTTGGGGACACCTCGAGGACACGTTGAGGACATCTTGGGGACATTTTGGGGGCTTCACCCACCTTCTCGGTGACATATTGGCAGCGCTTCAGGTCGTGGTCACCATCTGGAAGGATCTCGGGCTCCACGATGGGGACGATGCCGTTCTGTGGGGACACGGGGACGTCAGGGACACGGCGGGGGCACCAGAAGGTGGCCTGGGCTACCCAGTGGGGACAGGAGGTGACGCGTCGCGGCTGGGAGGCCACCACGGGGTGCCCAGAGGTGACACGGGGGTGGGGACGGGGAAGTGACACGAACGGAGGACACGGGGAGGTGCCACCAGGGCGGGGAGGTGGCACCAAGCCAACTGGGGGTGGCACCACGTCAACTGGAGGTGTCACCACGTCAACTGGGGGTGGCAGTATGTCAAAGGGAGGTGCCACCACGTCAACTGGGGGTGGCAATATGTCAACTGGAGGTGTCACCAAGCCAACTGGAGGTGCCACCATGGCGTGGAGGTGGCAATATGTCAACGGGAGGTGCCACCAAGCCAACTGGAGGGGCCACCAAGCCAACTGGAAGTGGCAATATGTCAACTGGAGAGGCCACCAAGTCAACTGGAAGGGCCACCAAGCCAACTGGAAGGGCCTCCAAGCCAACTGGAAGTTGCAATACGTCAACTGGAAGGGGCCACCAAGCCAACTGGAAGGGCCTCCAAGGCAACTGGAAGTGGCAATATGTCAACTGGAGGGGCCACCAAGCCAACTGGAAGTGGCAATATGTCAAATGGAAGGGCCACCAAGCCAACTGGAAGGGCCACCAAGCCAACTGGAAGGGCCACCAAGCAAACTGGAAGGGCCACCAAGCAAACTGGAGGTGGCAATATGTCAAATGGAAGGGCCACCAAGCCAACTGGAGACCTCCAACCACCACAGGGCACCAAGAGGGGACACGGGGAGGGGAAGGGGGGACACGGGGACGGGAAGGGGGGACACGGGGCCGGGGACCTGCTGGCAGATGCTGGCGTAGCGCGCGAGGACGTTGGCGTTCTCCAGGATGGCGAGGCGCGAGGGGGTGTGCTCCGAAATCTTGAGGACACAGCGCCACTTGGCGAAGTCGGCCCCGTCCTTCTTGTACTGGGCACAGCGCTCCATCAGCCCGTCCAGCCCTGGGGGGGACACCGCGGTGGCATCAGGGGTGGGGACACCCCGGTGGCATCGGGGGTGGGGACACCCCGGTGGCATCGGGGACGTCGCTCACCTTGGGTCGTGGTCTCGCCGTTGGTGCCAGCCAGGGGCACGACTCCCTTGTCCACCTAGGGGATGGGGACAGGGTCATCGGGGTGCTGGCCCGGTCCCATCCCTGTCCCCGCGTGTCACCCTCCGTGTCCCCAACACCCCAAGGTTCCCAAGATGTCCCCAACCCAATGTGGCCACCTAGTGAAGTCACTGTTGATGTGGTTGACCTGGATCCAAGAGCATCCCATGTCCCCAAGATCCCCCAACACTCTTGATGTCCCCAAGACCCCAAGATGTCCCCAACCCAACGTGCCCACCTAACGAAGCCACCGTTGACCTGGTTGACCAGCACCAAGGAGCCCCCAAATCCCCCCAATGCCCTCGATGTCCCCAAGACCCCAATGTCCCCAAGACCACCGTTGACCCGGTTGACCAGCAGCAAGGAGCCCCCAAATCCCCCAAACGCCCCTGATGTCCCCAAGACCTCAATGTCCCCAAGACGTCCCCAACCCAACGCGCCCACCTAACGAAGCCACCGTTGACCTGGTTGACCAGCACCAAGGAGCCCCCAAATCCCCCCAGCGCCCTTGAGGTCCCCAAGACCCTCAATGTCCCCAAGACCCCCATGTCCCCAAGACCACCGTTGACCTGGTTGACCAGCACCAAGGAGCCCCCAAGTCCCCCCAACACCCTCGATGTCCCCAAGACCCCAACGTCCCCAAGCCAACCCCAACCCAACGAAGCCACCGTTGACCCAGTTGACCAACACCAAGGAGCCCCCAAATCCCCCCAACACCCTCGATGTCCCCAAGACCCCAATGTCCCCAAGACCCCCGTTGACCTGGTTGACCAGCACCAGGGAGCACCCAAATCCCCCCAACAACCTCGATGTCCCCAAGAACCCAATGTCCCCAAGACGACCCCAACCCAATGAAGCCACCGTTGACCTGGTTGACCAGCACCAGGGAGCACCCAAATCCCCCCAACGCCCTCGATGTCCCCAACACCCTCAATGTCCCCAAGACCCCAATGTCCCCACAATGTCCCCAATGTCCCCACCATGTCCCCGAGGTCCCCACCTTGATGCCAACGACGGCGCCCTTGCCGCGGATGACCTGGGGGAAGGGGCGCCCATCGTCGGCCGACTGGTAGAGGGTCTCGTGGAAGAGGATGACGCCGCCGATGCAGGGGTCCACGCGCTTGTCGGCCGTGAAGAGCAGCTGCCGGTACCAGCGGCGGTTCTCCTCGGTGTTCTCCGCCCCCACCGAGCTCAGCCGCTTGGCGATGCTGCCTGGGGGTGGCCCAGTATAGACCAGTTTACTCCCAGTAAGCCGTAGTGGTCTCCCGGAGCTGTAGCGGTAGCTCCCAGTAGCTCCCAGTGCCACCCCAGGAGCTCTCGTGGATCTCCTGGTGCCACCTCAAGGTTCTCAAACACTTCCCCATCCTCCTTGAAGCCGTACCAGTATGTCCCAGTATGACCCAGTACATCCCAGTATGACCCAGTACGTCCCCTGGACTATTGGTGGTGCCCCAGTGCCTCCCAGTAGCTCCCAGTGACTTCCCAGGAGCCCTCATGGACCTCCTGGTGCCACCTCGAGGTTCTTGGCCACTTCCCCATCCTCCTTGAAGCCGTACCAGTATGTCCCAGTACGACCCAGTATGTCCCAGTATGTCCCTCTGGACTATTGGTGGTGCCCCAGTGCTTCCCAGTAACTCCCAGTGCCTTTCCAGGAGCCCTCATGGACCTCCTGGTGCCACCTCAAGGTTCTCAGACACTTCCCCATCCTCCTTGAAGCCGTCCCAGTATGTCCCAGTATGACCCAGTACATCCCAGTATGTCCTAGTATGTCCCCCTGGGCTCTTGTTGGTGCCCTAGTGCCTCCCAGTAGCTCCCAGTGCCTTCCCAGGAGCTCTCATGGACCTCCTGGTGCCACCTCAAGGTTCTCAGACACTTCCCCATCCTCCTTGAAGCCGTCCCAGTATGTCCCAGTATGACCCAGTACATCCCAGTATGTCCTAGTATGTCCCCCTGGACTATTGGTGGTGCCCCAGTGTCTCCCAGTAGCTCCCAGTGCCTTCCCAGGAGCTCTTATGGACCTCCTGGTGCCACCTCAAGGTTCTCAGACACTTCCCCACCCTCCTTGAAGCCGTCCCAGTATGTCCCAGTATGACCCAGTACATCCCAGTATGTCCTAGTATGTCCCCCTGGGCTCCTGTTGGTGCCCCAGTGCCTCCCAGTAGCTCCCAGTGCCTTCCCAGGAGCTCTCATGGACCTCCTGGTGCCACCTCGAGGTTCTCAGACACTTCCCCATCCTCTCTGAAGCTGTACCAGTATCTCCCAGTGTGACCCAGTACATCCCAGTATGTCCTAGTATGTCCCCCTGGGCTCCTGTTGGTGCCCCAGTGCCTCCCAGTAGCTCCCAGTACCATCCCAGAAGCTCTCAAAGCCCCACTGGTGACACCTCGAGGTTCCCAGCCACTTCCTCAACCTCCTTGAAGCTGTACCAGTATGTCCCAGTATGACCCAGTGTGTCCCAGTATGTCCCTCTGGACTATTGGTGGTGCCCCAGTGCCTCCCAGTAGCTCCCAGTGCCTTTCCAGGAGCTCTCATGGACCTCCTGGTGCCACCTCGAGGTTTTCAGACACTACCCCATCCTCCTTGAAGCCGTACCAGTACGTCCCAGTATGACCCAGTACATCCCAGTATGACCCAATACATCCCCTGGACTATTGGTGGTGCCCCAGTGCCTCCCAGTAGCTCCCGGTGCCACCCCAGGAGCTCTCGTGGACTTCCTGGTGCCACCTTGAGGTTCTCAGACACTTCCCCATCCTCTCTGAAGCCGTACCAGTATGTCCCAGTATGACCCAGTGTGTCCCAGTACGTCGCTCTGGACTATTGGTGGTGCCCCAGTGCCTCCCAGTAACTCCCAGTGCCTTTCCAGGAGCCCTCATGGACCTCCTGGTGCCACCTCAAGGTTCTCAGACACTTCCCCATCCTCCTTGAAGCCGTCCCAGTATGTCCCAGTATGACCCAGTACATCCCAGTATGTCCTAGTATGTCCCCCTGGGCTCTTGTTGGTGCCCCAGCGCCTCCCAGTAGCTCCCAGTGCCTTCCCAGGAACTCTCATGGACCTCCTGGTGCCACCTCAAGGTTCTCAGACACTTCCCCATCCTCCTTGAAGCTGTACCAGTATGTCCCAGTATGACCCAGTACATCCCAGTATGTCCTAGTATGTCCCCCTGGACTATTGGTGGTGCCCCAGCGCCTCCCAGTAGCTCCCAGTGCCTTCCCAGGAGCTCTCATGGACCTCCTGGTGCCACCTCGAGGTTCTCAGACACTTCCCCATCCTCTCTGAAGCCGTACCAGTATGTCCCAGTGTGACCCAGTACATCCCAGTATGTCCTAGTATGTCCCCCTGGGCTCCTGTTGGTGCCCCAGTGCCTCCCAGTAGCTCCCAGTACCATCCCAGAAGCTCTCAAAGCCCCACTGGTGACACCTCGAGGTTCCCAGCCACTTCCTCACCCTCCTTGAAGCCATACCAGTATGTCCCAGTATGACCCAGTGTGTCCCAGTATGTCCCTCTGGTCTATTGGTGGTGCCCTAGTGCCTCCCAGTAGCTCCCAGTGCCTTCCCAGGAGGTCTTATGGACCTCCTGGTGCCACCTCAAGGTTCTCAGACACTTCCCCATCCTCTTTGAAGTCATACCAGTATGTTCCAGTATGACCTAGTACATCCCAGTATGTCCTAGTATGTCCCCCTGGGCTCCTGTTGGTGCCCCAGTGCCTCCCAGTAGCTCCCAGTGCCTTCCCAGGAGCTCTCATGGACCTCCTGGTACCACCTCGAGGTTCTTGGCCACCTCCCCATCCTCCTTGAAGCCATCCCAGTATGTCCCAGTATGATCCAGTATGTCCCAGTACGTCCTCCTGGGCTCTTGGTGGTGCCCCAGTGCCTCCCAGTAGCTCCCAGTACCATCCCAGAAGCTCTCAAAGCCCCACTGGTGCCACCTCGAGGTGCTCAGCTGTTTCCCCATCCTCCCTGCTGCCATCCCAGTTCCTCCCAGTAGCTTCCAGTGCCCTCCTGGTGCCGCTCCAGCGTCTCCCAGTAAGGTCCAGTGCCCTCCCAGTGCCCCTCCGTATCTCCCAGTGGCCCCTCGGCCCCTCCCAGTTCCTCCCAGTCCCGTCAGAGCTGACTCACTCCCCAGTACTTCCTCAATACTGGGCAGGGCGGCACCTCCCAGTTGTTTCCTGTCTGTCCCAGTTGCTTCCAGTCTGCCCCAGTTGCCTCCCAGTGGCCCTCAACCCCACCCCAGCAGCTCCCAGTGCCCTCCCAGTGCCCCTCAACCCCCTCCCAGCGCCCACCAGTCCCTCCCAGCCCCAAACCAGTCCCTCCCAGCCCCCTCCCAGCCCCCCCCAGTCCCTCCCAGTGCCCTCCCAGTTCATCCCAGTGCCCACCAGTGGACTCATCGGCAGCTAGGATGCCCTTGCCGGGGGCCACGATGCGCCGGGCGATGTCGGCGAGCTCCTGCTTTTGCTCGGGGGTGAGCGCCGGGTACTGGTGCGGCATGGTGGTGGCACTGGGGACAAGATGGGGACAGCGTCAGGGGGACACCGGGGAACCCGGGGAGAACGTTGGGGACCCCAAGAACATTGGGGACCCCATGGGGACATCGGGGAACCCCAAGAGGAACATCAGGAACCCTACAGAGAACGTTGGGGACCCCATGGAGAACCTCAAGAACCTCATGGAGAACATTGGGGTCTCCTTGGAGAACCCATGGGGACATCGTGGACCCCATGGGGGACATCAGGAACCCCAAGAAGGACATCAAGAACATTGGGGACCCCATGGGGAACCCATAGGGGACATCAGGGACCCTAACGAGGGTTGGGGTCCCCTTAGAGAACCCATAGGGGACATTGGGGACCCCATGGGGAACATCAGGGACCCTAAAGAAGGTTGGGGTCCCCCTGGAGAACCCATAGGGGACATTGGGGACCCCAAGGAGAACATTGGGGTCCCCTTGGAGAACCCATGGGGACATCAGGAACCCCAAGAGGAACATCAAGAACATTGGGGACCCCATGGGGAACCCATAGGGGACATCGGGGACCCCAAGAGGAACATCAAGAACCCCACGGAGAACATTGGGGTCCCCTTGGAGAACCCATAAGGGACATTGGGGACCCCATGGGGAACATCAGGAACCCCAAGGAGAACATTGGGGTCCCCTTGGAGAGCCCATGGGGACATTGGGGTCCCCTTAGAGAACCCATAGGGGACATCAGGGACCCCAAGGAGAACGTTGGGGACCCCATGGGGAACATCAGGGACCCTAAAGAAGGTTGGGGTCCCCTTGGAGAACCCATGGGGACATCAGGAACCCCAAGAGGAACATCAAGAACATTGGGGACCCCATGGGGAACCCATAGGGGACATCGGGGACCCCAAGAGGAACATCAGGAACCCCAAGGAGAACATTGGGGTCCCCTTGGAGAACCCATAAGGGACATTGGGGACCCCATGGGGAACATCAGGAACCCCAAGGAGAACATTGGGGTCCCCTTGGAGAGCCCATGGGGACATTGGGGACCCCAAGGAGAACATTGGGGACCCCATGGGGAACATCAAGAACCCCAAGGAGAATGTTGGGGACCCCATGGAGGACATCAGGGACCCTAAAAAAGGTTGGGGTCCCCTTGGGAGAACCCATGGGGACATCAGGAACCCCAAGAGGAACATCAAGAACCCTACAGAGAACATTGGGGTCCCCTTGGAGAACCCATGGGGACATCGGGGACCCCAGGGAGAACCCATAGGGGACATCGGGGACCCCATGGGGGACATTGGGGACCCTACAGAGAACCCTTGGAGAACTTGGGGACCCCAAAAAGAACCCCATGGGGACCCCAGGGACAGGGGAGGGTGGGAGGGGGCACCCATGGGTGCTGAGGGGACACCGAGGGGACCTGGGGACACCCAAGGGACAGCGAGGAGGGACCCAAGGGTGCCTGGGGACACCCAAGGGTGCTTGGGGACACCCAAGGGGACACCAAGGGGACCTGGGGACACCCAAGGGACACCAAGGGGACACCCAAGGGTGCCTGGGGACACCCAAGGGTGCCTGGGGAACTGCCCAAGGGACACCAAGGGGACCTGGGGACACCCAAGGGACATCGAGGAGGACCTAAGGGTGCCTGGGGACACCCAAGGGTGCTTAGGGACACCAAGGAACCACCCAAGGGGACACCAAGGAGGGACCCAAGGGTGCCTGGGGACACCCAAGGGTGCTTAGGGACACAGAGGAACCGCCCAAGGGGACACCAAGGACATCAAGGAGGGACCCAGGGGACACCGAGGGGACACCCAAAGGACCTGGGGCCACCCAAGGGGGACACAGGAGCACCCAAGGGAGCTGGGGACACCCAAGGGGACACCGGGCCACCCAAAGGACACCAAGGAAGCACCCAAGGGACACCAAGGAGGGACCCAGGGGACACCCAAGGGACACGCAAAGGGGACAGGGGGCACCCAAGGGACACCCAAGGGGACTTGGGGACACCCAAGGGCCACCAAGGAACCACCCAAGGGGATGTGGGGCCACCCAAGGGGCCACCCAAAGGAGACAGGGGGCACCCAAGGGCGACGGGGAGCACCCAAGGGCCACCCAAAGGGACTTGGGGACACCCAAGGGCCACCAAGGGACACCCAAGTGTGATGGGGGGCACCCAAGGGACACCCAAGGGGACACCCAAGGTGGACGGGGGGCACCCAAGGGGGACACCCAAAGGGATTTGGGACACCCAAGGGCCACCAAGGGACACCCAAGGGGACACCCAAGGGTGACGGGGGGCACCCAAGGGACACCCAAGGGGACTTGGGGGCACCCAAGGGCCACCAAGGAACCACCCAAGGGGATGTGGGGCCACCCAAGGGGCCACCCAAAGGAGGCAGGGGGCACCCAAGGACGACGGGGAGCACCCAAGGGACACCCAAAGGGACTTGGGGACACCCAAGGGGGACAGGGGGCACCCAAGGGCCACCCAAAGGGACTTGGGGACACCCAGGGACACCCAAGGGACACCCAAGGGGACACCCAAGGGGGACGGGGGACACCCAAGGGGACACCCAAAGGGGACGGGGAGCACCCAAGGGACACCAAGGGACCACCCAAAGGGGACAGGGGCCACCCAAGGGACCTGGGGACACCCAAGGGTGCGGGGCCACCCACCGGGTGTCCGAGCGCTGCGGGAGCCGGCGCCGAAATGGCAGCGGGGAGGGGACGGGGAGGGGACAGGGGGACACGCCCGGGGGGGGAGGGGACAGGGGAGGGGACACCCGGGGGCCACCCCCGCACCCAAGGGTGCTTCAAGGGCACCCCGCCCCCCGCCGGGCCCCGAAACCTCCCTTTTTTCCCCCAAAATCCGCAGGGTGCGCCCCAAATCTGCGCTCTTTGCCCCCAAGATTGTCTCCTCGATACCAAAACCTCCTGTTTTTACCCCAAATCTGTCTCCTTTTCGCCCCTAATTGTCACTTTTTGCCCCCCAAAAACAACCCCCCGCACCCAAAACCTGCGTTTTTCGCCCCAAAAAGGCGTCCCCGCACCCAAAATCTGCGCTTTTGCCTCCAATCTGCTCCCTTTTGCCCCAAAATCGCACTTTTCACCCTCACCGCCTACTTTTTTGCCCAAAATTTGGGTTTTTCACATTGAAACCACCTTCTTTTTGCCCAAAATCTGCGTTTCTCACCCCAAATCTGCCCCTTTAACCCCAAATCTGCGCGTTTTTGTCTCAGATCTGTGCCCACACCCAAAATCTGCGCTTTTCTCCCCGAAACCACCTCCTTTTGCCCTAAACCTGCGTTTTCCCCTCAAATCACCCCCTTTAACCCAAAAACCCGTATTTCACCCCAAATCTGTGTCCCTCCCTCTGTAATCTCCCCCCACACCCAAAATTTGGGCTTTTTGCCCCAAAATCTTGGCTTTCCACCCCAACCCTTTCCCGCACCCCGAATGTCCCCGCTTCACCCCAAATCCCTCCCTGCACCCCAAACCTTCCCCTTTCGGCCCCAAATTCCTCATTTTTCCACCCAAATCTCCACCTCCACCCCAACCCCCCTAAAATCTGCTCTTTTCACCCCAAAACCTCACACCCCGCTTCCCAACCCCTTCCCCTCCCAATTCCCCTCCTTTTCCCCCCAAACCCGACTCCTCCACCTCCAAAACCCCCCTTTTTCACCCCAAACCCCTCCTCGCCCCCAAAACGGCCGTTTTTCACCCCAAAACCTCTCCCTTCGCCCCAAAGCCTCAAATTCCCCCCTCCCGCCCCCAAAATCCCCACTTTTCTCCCCAAACCTCTCCCCAACCCCCTCACCACCCCCTCACCCCCCCCTTCGCCCCCAAATCCGCCCTTTTTGCCCCCAAAACCTCCCCCCCCCCCCCCCCCCCTCCCCCACCTGGGCTCGGGGAGCGGCCGGACGCGCGGGAACGAGGGGGCGGGGCCTGGGCGAGGTGACGTCACGGGTGGGGGGGACCGGGAAGGCGCGCTCTTAAAGGGGCAACGGCGCGCTGAGTCACGGGGGGGGGCCCACCGGGTCCTTTTGGGGTTGGGGGGGGGTTTTGGGGGGTCCAGAGGGGTTTTGGGGGGGGCCCAAATTTTTTTTTGGGGGGGGGCAGAGAGGTTTTGGGGGGTTGGGGGATCTAAATTTTTTTTTGGGGGGGGGTCCAAGGGAGATTTGGGGGGGTTGGGGGTCCAGAGGTGTTTTGGGGGGGCCCAAATTTTTTTGGGGGGGTCCAGAGGGGTTTGGGGGGGGGCCAAATTTTTTTTGGGGGGCAGAGGGGTTTTAGGGGGGGGTTGGGGGGGAAAGGGGGGTCCAAATTTTTTTGGGGGGGGGTCCAAGGGGGATTTGGGGGGGGGGTTGGGGGGTCCCAAGGGGTTTTGGGGGGGTCCAGGGGGAATTTGGGGGGGGTCCGGGGGGGTGGGGTCCCATGGGGGGGGGTTATGGGGTTGGGGGGGGATCAGAGGAGGGTTTGGGGGGGTCTTGGGTGGGGGGGGGGGGAGGAAATTTGGGGTCCCCCCCCCTAAAAAAAAAAAAAGACCCCCCCCCCAAAAAAACTCACCAGGGTGGGGGCGTCCGGGGGGGGCAGCAGCCGGGGGCCGGGGGCTCCCCCCTATATAGGGGCGCCGGGGGCGGCCCCCCCGCCCTGACCTTCTCCGGTGCCCTCTGCCCTTTCGGCGGCCAAAAATAGGGGCCCCCCCCCGCCCCTCCCCCCCCCCCCCCCCCGCAGCCCCTCCCCCACCCCCAGGCACCCGGGGGGGGGGGAGGGGAGCCCCCCCTGGCCCCCCCCTTATCACTTTTTGGGGGGGGGTTCCCTCCATTTTTGGGACCCCCCCCTTATTTTTGCCCCCACCCCTTTTTTTTGGGACCCCCCCTTTTTTTGGGACCCCCCTTTATTTTTGCCCCCCCTTTTTTTTTGGGACCCCCCCCTTATTTTTGGGACCCCCCCCATGCTTTCTCCCCCCCCCCATGAACTTTTACCCCCCCCCCACCCTTTTTCGACCCTCCCCAATATTTTTTTTGGGGGGGGCTCCCCCTTATTTTTGGGGCCCCCCCATCCCTTTTAGCCCCCCCCATGACTTTTACCCCCCCCCTCTGCTTTTTTGGGGGACCCCTCCATGAATTTCAGCCCCCCCCCCGATTTTTTATTGCCCCCCCGATTTTTTTTTGGCCCCCCCCCGATTTTTTTTGCCCCCCCCCCCAGATTTTTGCCCCCCCCCCCCATAGTTTTCAGACCCCCTCCCACCATTTTGGCCCCCCCCCCCATTATATTTTGGGCCCCCACCAAATATTTTTACCCCCCCCCAAATATTTTTACCCCCCCCTTATATTTTTTAGGCCCCCACCTCACTTTTAACCCCCCCCAGTCCCCAAATTCCCCCCCCCCATTTATTTTTGGGGGGGTCCCCTCATATTTTGGGCCCCCCCTCCCCAATTTTTGACCCCTTTTCCCCCAATTTTGCCCCTTTCCCCCCCTTTTGCCCCCCCTTTTTTTTGCCCCCCCCCCCTTTGGGCCCTCCTCAGGGAGGGGCGGGGCCTCGTTGCCATGGCGACCCGGGGGCGGTTTCTATAGCAACGAGGGGGCGGGGCCAAGGGGAGGGGCGTGGCTTAGCCGGGGGCGGGGCCTGGTGATTGACAGGGGGCGGGGCGGTGGCGCTGGGGGCTCATTAATATTCATGCTCGCGTTGCTTCATGAATATTAATGAGGAATATGTTAATTAAGTGGTCGTGAGCCACGCCCCCCTCGTTGATATTCGCGCCGCTCGGTTGCCGTGGCGACCCCCCCTCCGTCTCCATAGCAACGCGCGTCCCGCCTTCCCATTGGCCGGCCGCTCGCTCCCTTTAACCAATGGGAGCGGCCGAGCGCTCTGCCTGGCAACGCGCCTCATCCTCCTCCTCCTATTGGCTGCGCGGGCGGCCAATCAGGCGGGGCGGCGCCGCGCATGCGCAGCTCCATTCCGGCCGCCCGTTGCCATAGCGACGCGCGGCGCCCTGAGGGGGGGGGGCCGGGCCGCGGCCTGCATGAAAAATTATGCAAATTTATGCAAATGAGGCCAGGGGGCGGGGCTTTATGGATCTATTTATCTGAATGGGTTGTGATGAGATGCAAATTTATGCAAATGAGGCGGGGAGGGCACCTGAGTGAGGGGGGGGGGACACCTGAGAGGGGGGGGGGGGCAGGCTTCGGGCAGGGGGCTAGGCCCCAAGGGGGGGGGGGTGAGGCCCCTCCCCCTTTAGGCCCCTCCCCCTTTAGGCCCCGCCCCCTCTGACCCCACCCCCTGAGGCCCCGCCCCCTGAGGCCCCGCCCCCCTAAGCCCCGCCCCTCCCCGTGCCCAGCCGTGCGGGCGGCGGGGCGGGAGGCCGGGACCCCCCCCCCCCCTCCCCTCCCTGACCCCCCCCCCCAAAAAAAAATTTCAAAGCCATGGCCCCCCCTGGAGCCCCCCTGGCCGGCGGCCTCCTCTTCTTCCCCGGCCTCTTCCTGCTGGCCAAGAGCGGCCTCCGGCGCCTGCCCGGCCTCCGCTGGCCGGAGCCCGACGCGGTCATCGTGGCGGCCAGGTGAGAGGGGGGACATTGGGGGGGGGAGGGGGACAAGGACAGGAGGGGGACAGGGATGGGATGGGGACAGGGACAGGAGGGGGACAGGGAGGGGATGGGGAGGGGGACAAGGACAGGGAGGGGATTGGGGACAGGGAGGGGATTGGGGACAGGGACAGGACGGGGATGGGATGGGGACAAGGATGGGGACAGGGAGGGGATGGGGACAAGGACAGGGACAGGAGGGGGACAGGGAGGGGATGGGGACACAGAGGGGATGGGGAGAGGGACAGGGACAGGACAGGGAGGGTCTGGGGACAAGGATGGGGACTGGGAGGGGATGGGGATGGGATGGGGATGGGGACAAGGACAGGAGGGGGACAGGGAGGGGAGGGGATGGGGACAAGGACGGGGACGGGATGGGGATAAGGATGGGGACAGGGATGGGATGGGGACAAGGACAGGAACAGGAGGGGACAGGGAGGTGGTGGGGATGGGATGGGGACAAGGACGGGGAAGGGGACAGGAGGGGGACAGGGAGGGGATGGGGACACGGAGGGGATGGGGACGGGATGGGGACAAGGACAGGGACAGGATGGGGATGGGATGGGGGCAGGGAGGGGATGGGGACAGGGACAGGAGGGGGACAGGGACACGGAGGGGACAGGGATAGGATGGGGACAAGGACAGGGACAGGGACAGGAGGGGGACAGGGAGGGGATGGGGACGGGATGGGGACAAGGACGGGGACTGGGAGGGGATGGGGGCAGGATGTGGATGGGGACAAGGACAGGAGGGGGACAGGGACAGGGAGGGGATGGGGATGGGGACGGGGACAGGGACAGGGACAGGACGGGGATGGGGACAAGGACAGGAGGGGGACAGGGAGGGCATGGGATGGGGATGGGGAGGGGGACAGGGAGGGGATGGGGCAGGGAGGGGATGGGGACAAGGACGGGGATGGGATGGGGACAGGGACAGGACAGGGACAGGGATAGGGAGGGGATGGGGACAGGGACAGGGAGAGGATGGGGATGGGATGGGGACGGGGAGGGGATGGGGACAAGGACAGGGACAGGAGGGGGACAGGGAGGGGATGGGGACAGGGACAGGACAGGGACAAATGGGGCACAAGGACAGGGATGGGACAGGGACAGGAGGGGGACAGGAGGGGGGTGGATGTGGCACAAGGACAGGGACAGGGATGGGGACAGGGAGGGGACGGGGACAGGGACAGGGAAGGGGACAAGGACAGCGAGGGGACAGGGACGGGGCTGGGGCTGCAGCGGGGTCGGGGATGATGCAGCACTGGGGACACTGGGGGACACCGGGGGACACCGGGGAATACTGGGGACACTGGGGGACACTGGGGACATTTGGGGACACCGGGGGACAATGGGGAATACTGGGGGACACTGGGGGACAATGGGGACATTTGGGGACACCGAGGACAGCGGGCACAGATGCACCAGGACACGGGGACGGGGTGGCAGGGCGGCTGCCCCCCATGTCCCCATGTCCCCAAAAAGTGTCCCCAAAGTGTCCCCAAAGTGTCCCCAAAGTGTCCCCAACGTCCCCCCCCCAGGCTGGTGTCCTCGGTGCAGGCGGTGATGGCCTCCACAGCCGGCTACATCATCTCCTCCTCCTGTCACCACGTCATCGACGACCAGTGAGTGTCACCCCCCCCCCCAGCACCCATGGGTGCCCCCACCCCCCCCAGACGCCCCCCAAATTCCCCCGGACCCGGGGAGGGGGACAGGGAGGGGGGGACAGGGGACGCGGTGTCCTCGCGGGGGATTACGGTGACAGCTGCCGGGGCTCATCCCGGATTAACCCGGCCCCGGGGTTAATTCCTGGGGGAGACGGGGGGGGACACACGCGGGGGGGACCCCAAATTGGGGGGTCCCAAAGTCCCCGACTGCTTTTGTGCCTCAAATTTGGGGGGTGCTGAAGGTAAATGGGATACTTGGGGGAAGGAAATTGGGGGGTCCCCAAATCTTTGGGTGTCTGGGTGCCCCAAATTGGGGGGTCCCAAAGGCAACTGGGACACCTGGGTCCCCAGAATCGGGGTGTCCCCAAATCTCTGGGTGTCAGGGTACCCCAAATTGGGGTGTCCCCAAATCCCTGGGTGTCTGGGTGCCCAAATTGAGGTGTCCCAAAGTCAACTGGGCATTAGGGTGCCCCAATTTGGGATGTCCCCAAGCCACCTGGACACCCGTGCCCCCCAAAATCGGGGTGTCCCCAAATCCCTGGGTGTCAGGGTCCCCCAAATCGGGTTGTCCCCATATCTCCAGACACTTGGGTGCCCAAATTGGGGTGTCCCCAAATCCCTGAGAGTCTGAGTCCCCCAAAATCGGGGTGTCCCCAAATCTTTGGGTCTCTGGGTGCCCAAATTGGGGTGTCCCAAAGCCACCTGTCCCCCTGGATCCCCCAAAATCAGGGTATCCCCAAATCCCTGGGTGTCTGAGTCCCCAAAATTGGGGTGTCCCCAAATCCCTGAGGGTCTGGGTCCCCCAAATTGGGGTGTCCCCATATCTCCAGACACTTGGGTCTCCAAAATTGGGGTGTCCCAAAGCCACCTGGACACCTGCGTGCCCCAAATTGGGGTGTCCCAAAGTCAAATGGGACACTTGGGTCCCCAAAATTGGGGTGTCCCCATATCTCCAGACACTTGGGTGTCCCAAATTGGGGTGTCCCCAAGTCACCCTGGACACCTGGATCCTCAAAATTGGGGTGTCCCCAAATCCCTGGGTCTCTGGGTGCCCAAATTGGGGTGTCCCCAAGCCACCTGGAAACCCGTGTCCCCCAAAATTGGGGTGTCCCCAAATCCCTGAGGGTCTGGGTGCCCCAAATTGGGGTGTCCCCATATCTCCAGACACTTGGGTGTCCCAAATTGGGGTGTCCCAAAGTCAACTGGGACAGTTGGATCCCCCAAATCAGGGTGACCCCAAATCTCTGGGTCTCTGGGTGCCCAAATTTGGGTGTCCCCAAGCCACCTGTCCCCCTGGATCCTCCAATATCAGGGTGTCCCCAAATCTCTGGGTGTCTGAGTCCCCAAAATTGGGATGTCCCCAAATCTTTGGGTGTCTGGGTGCCCCAAATTGGGGTGTCCCCATATCTCCAGGCACCTGCATCCCCTAAATTGGGGTGTCCCAAAGCCACCTGGACACCTGGGTGCCCAAATTGGGGTGTCCCAAAGTCAATTGGGACACTTGGGTCCCTAAAATCGGGGTGTCCCCAAATCCCTGGGTCTCTGGGTGCCCAAATTGGGGTGTCCCCACGCCAGCTGAGATCCTTGGGTCCCCAAAATTGGGATATCCCCAAATCCCTGTATCTCTGGGTCCCCAAACTGGAGTGTCCCCAAGCCACCTGGACACCCGTGTCCCCCAAAATCGGGGTGTCCCCTAATCCCTGGGTTTCTGAATCCCCAAAATTGGGGTGTCCCGAAATCTCTGTGTCTCTGGGTTCCCCAAATTAGGGTGTCCCCAAATCTCTGGGTGCCCAAATTGGGGTGTCCCAAAGTCACCTGGGCACCTGGATCCCCCAAAATCGGGGTGTCCCCAAATCTTTGGGTGTCTTGGTGCCCAAATTGGGGGGTCCCGAAGGCAACTGGGACACTTGGGTCCCCAAAATCAGGGTGTCCCCAAATCTCTGGGTGTCTCTGTCCCCCAAATCGGGGTGTCCCCAAATCTCTGGGTTTCCAGGTGCCCAAATTGAGGTGTCCCAAAGTCAACTGGGCATTAGGGTGCCCCAATTTGGGATGTCCCCAAGCCACCTGGACACCCGTGCCCCCCAAAATCGGGGTGTCCCCAAATCCCTGGGTCTCTGGGTACCCCAAACTGGGGTGTCCCCAAATCTCTGGGTGTCAGGGTTCCCAAATTGGAGTGTCCCCAAATCCCTGAGAGTCTGAGTCCCCCAAAATCGGGGTGTCCCCAAATCTTTGGGTGTCTGGGTGCCCAAATTGGGGTGTCCCAAGTCCACCCTGTCCCCCTAGATCCCCCAAATCAGGGTGACCCCAAATCTTTGGGTGTCTGTGTCCCCAATATTGGGGTGTCCCCAAATCCCTGTGTCTCTGGGTGCCCAAAATTGGGGTGTCCCCAAGCCACCTGTCCCCCTGGATCCCCCAAAATCAGGGTATCCCCAAATCCCTGGGTGTCTGAGTCCCCTAATTTGGGGTGTCCCCATATCTCCAGACACTTGGGTGTCCCAAACTGGGGTGTCCCCAAATCCCTGAGGGTCTGGGTGCTCAAATTGGGGTGTCCCAAAGTCAACTGGGTCACTTGGATCCCCCAAAATCGGGGTGTCCCCAAATCCCTGGGTCTCTGGGTGCCCAAATTGGGGTGTCCCCACGCCAGCTGGGATCCTTGGGTCCCCAAAATTGGGGTGTCCCCAAATCCCTGTATCTCTGGGTCCCCAAATTGGGGTGTCCCCAAGCCACCTGGGCACCTGGATCCCCCAAAATCGGGGTGTCCCCAAATCCCTGGGTCTCTGAGTCCCCCAAAATCGGGGTGTTCCCAAATCTTTGGGTGTCTGGGTGCCCAAAATTGGGGTGTCCCAAAGCCACCTTCCCCCTGGATCCCTCAAAATCGGGGTGTCCCCAAATCCCTGGGTGTTTGAGTCCCCCAAATTGGGGTGTCCCCAAATCTCTGAGTCTCTGGGTGCCCAAATTGGGGTGTCCCCAAGTCCACCCTGTCCCCTTGGATCCCCCAAAATCGGGGTGTCCCCAAATCCCTGGGTCTCTGGGTGCCCAAAATTGGGGTGTCCCAAAGCCACCTTCTCCCTGGATCCCCCAAAATCAGGATGTCCCCTAATCCCTGGGTGTCTCTGTCCCCCAAATCGGGGTGTCCCCAAATCTCTGGGTCTCCAGGTGCCCAAATTGAGGTGTCCCAAAGTCAACTGGGCATTAGGGTGCCCCAATTTGGGATGTCCCCAAGCCACCTGGACACCCGTGCCCCCCAAAATCGGGGTGTCCCCAAATCCCTGTGTTTCTGAGTCCCCTAATTTGGGGTGTCCCCATATCTCCAGGCACTTGGGTGCCCAAATTGAGGTGTCCCAAAGCCACCCTGGACACCTGGATCCTCAAAATTGGGGTGTCCCCAAATCCCTGGGTCTCTGGGTGCCCAAATTGGGGTGTCCCAAAGTCAACTGGGCATTAGGGTACCCCAATTTGGGATGTCCCCAAGACCCTGGATGTCTGGGTCCCCCAAATTGGGGTGTCCCAAAGCCACCTGGGCACCTGGATCCTCAAAATTGGGGTGTCCCCAAATCTCTGAGGGTCTGGGTTCCCCAAATTGGGGTGTCCCCATATCTCCAGACACTTGGGTGCCCAAATTGGGGTGTCCCAAAGTCACCCTGGACACCTGGATCCCCCAAATCAGGGTGACCCCAAATCCCTGAGAGTCTGGGTCCCCCAAATTGGGGTGTCCCCATATCTCCAGACACTTGGGTCTCCAAAATTGGGGTGTCCCAAAGCCACCTGGACACCTGCGTGCCCCAAATTGGGGTGTCCCAAAGTCACCTGGGCACCTGGGTCCCCCAGAATTGGGGTGTCCCTAAATCCCTGGGTGTCTGAGTCCCCCAAATTGGGGTGTCCCCATATCTCCAGACACTTGGGTGCCCAAACCGGGGTGTCCCAAAGTCAACTGGGACCCTTGGGTCCCCAAAATCAGGGTGTCCCCAAATCTCTGAGGGTCTGGGTCCCCAGAATTGGGGTGTCCCCAAATCTCTGGGTCTCTGGGTGCCCCAAATTGGGGTGTCCCCATATCTCCAGGCACCTGCATCCCCTAAATTGGGGTGTCCTAAAGTCACCTGGGACACTTGGATCCCCCAAATCAGGGTGTCCCCAAATCTCTGGGTCTCCGGGTGCCCAAATTGAGGTGTCCCAAAGTCAACTGGGCATTAGGGTGCCCCAATTTGGGATGTCCCCAAGCCACCTGGACACCCGTGCCCCCCAAAATCGGGGTGTCCCCAAATCCCTGGGTGTCTGAGTCCCCCAAATCGGGGTGTCCCCAAATCTCTGGGTCTCTGGCTGCCCAAATTTGGGTGTCCCCAAGCCACCTGTCCCCTTGGATCCCCCAAAATCGGGGTGTCCCCAAATCCCTGGGTCTCTGAGTCCCCCAAATTGGGGTGTCCCCAAATCCCTGGGTCTCTGAGTCCCCTAATTTGTGGGGTCCCCATATCTCCAGGCACTTGGGTGTCCCAAATTGGGGTGTCCCCATGTCACCCTGGACACCTGGATCCTCAAAATTGGGGTGTCCCCAAATCCCTGGGTGTCTGGGTGCCCAAATTGGGGTGTCCTAAAGTCACCTGGGACCCTTGGATTCCCCAAATTGGGGTGTCCCCAAATCCCTGAGAGTCTGAGTCCCCCAAAATCGGGGTGTCCCCAAATCCTTGGGTGTCTGTGTCCCCAAAATTGGGGTGTCCCCAATTCCCTGGGTCTCTGGGTACCCAAATTGGGGTGTCCCAAAGCCACCTGGACACCTGGGTGCCCAAAATCAGGGTGTCCCCAAATCTCTGAGGGTCTGGGTCCCCTAAATTGGGGTATCCCCAAGTCCCTAGAGGTCTGGGTCCCCAAACTGGGGTGTTCCCAAGCCACCTGGACACCTGGGTCCCCAAAATCGGGGTGTCCCCAAATCTCTGGGTGTCAGGGTCCCCTAAATTGGGGTGTCCCCAAATCTCTGAGAGTCTAGGTTCCCAAATTGGGGTGTCCCCAAATCCCTGGGTCTCTGGGTGCCCAAAATTGGGGTGTCCCAAAGCCACCTTCCCCCTGGATCCCCCAAAATCGGGGCGACCCCAAATCCTTGGGTGTCTCTGTCCCCCAAATTGGGGTGTCCCCAAATCCCTGGGTCTTCAGGTGCCCCAAATCGGGGTGTCCCCAAATCCCTGAGAGTCTGGGTCCCCCAAATTGGGGTGTCCCCATATCTCCAGACACTTGGGTCTCCAAAATTGGGGTGTCCCAAAGCCACCTGGACACCTGCGTGCCCCAAATTGGGGTGTCCCAAAGTCAAATGGGACTCTTGGGTCCCCAAAATCAGGGTGTCCCCAAATCCCTGTATCTCTGGGTCCCCAAATTGGGGTGTCCCCAAGCCACCTGGACACCTGTGTCCCCCAAAATTGGGGTGTCCCCTAATCCCTGGGTTTCTGAGTCCCCAAAATTGGGGTGTCCCCAAATCTCTGGGTGCCCAAATTGGGGTGTCCCCAAGCCACCTGGGCACCTGGATCCCCCAAAATCAGGGTGTCCCCAAATCCCTGGGTCTCTGAGTCCCCCAAAATCGGGGTGTTCCCAAATCTTTGGGTGTCTGGGTGCCCAAAATTGGGGTGTCCCAAAGCCACCTTCTCCCTGGATCCCTCAAAATCGGGGTGTCCCCAAATCCCTGGGTGTTTGAGTCCCCCAAATTGGGGTGTCCCCAAATCCCTGTGTCTCTGGGTCCCCAAACTGGGGTGTCCCCAAGCCACCAGCCCCCCCAAATCCCCAAACACCCCCCAATCCCGACTCACCCACCCCCCAAAACCCCCTCTCCCCCCCTCCCACCCCCCTCCCCGTCCCCCAACCCTTCTCCCCGTGTCCCCCCCGTGTCCCCCCCGTGTCCCCCCCCCAGGCACTGGCTGGCGGGGGCGTACCCCCAATTCGCCGTCCCCTATTTCGTCTACGACGTCTACGCCATGTTCCTGTGCCACCGCCACCGGGCGCGGGTCAAAGGTCACGAGGCCGGACCCCCCCCCTCCCTGCGGGCCGCCGCCGCCTCCTACCTGCGCAAGGACCTGCTGATGGTGCTCCACCACGCCGCCATGGTGCTCGTCTGCTTCCCCGTGGCCACCGTGAGTGGGGACGGGGGGGCTTGGGGACGCTTTGGGGACGTTTGGGGACGTCTGGGGACATTTGGGGACATCTTGGGGACATGGTGGTGGCGTGAGGACACGGGGATGTGGAGGTGGAGGGGTGGTGGCTTGGTGTGGACGTGCTCATGGAGGTCCACCATGGTTCTCCGTGGTCATTGGGACTCTTGGGGACATTTGGGGACTCTTGGGGACATTTGGGGAGATTTGGGGACATTTGGAGACGTGGGGGTGTTGAGGGGATGGGGAGGTGGAGGGGTGGTGGCTTGGTGTGGACGTGCTCATGGAGGTCCACCACAGTTCTCCGTGGTCATTGGGACACTTTGGGGACTTTTGGGGACGTTTGGGGACATTTGGGGACGTGGGGGTGTTGAGGGGACACGGGGGTGTTGAGGGGATGGGGAGGTGGAGGGGTGGGGGCTTGGTGTGGACGTGCTCATGGAGGTCCACCATGCTGTTGTGGACTTCTACGTGGTCATGGGGACTCTTGGGGACATTTGGGGGCATTTGGGGACTTTTGGGGACATTTGGGGACACTTTGGGGACACTTGGGGACATGGGAGTGTTGAGGGGATGGGGAGGTGGAGGGGTGGTGGCTTGGTATGGACATGCTCATGGAGGTCCACCACACCTTTGTGGGCTTCTACATGGTCACTGGGACACTTGGGGACATTTGGGGACACCTGGGGACACTTTGGGGACATTTGGGGACACCTCGGGGACATGGGGGTGTTGAGGGGACACGGGGGTGTTGAGGGGTTGGGGAGGTGGAGGGGTGGTGGTTCGGTGTGGACGTGCTCATGGAGGTCCACCATGGTTCTCCGTGGTCATTGGGACTCTTGGGGACATTTGGGGACACTTTGGGGACATTTGGGGACTTTTGGGGACACTTCAGACACCTCAGGGACATGGGGGTATTGAGGGGATGTGGAGGTGGAGGGGTGGTGGCTTGGTGTGGACTTGCTCATGGAGGTCCACCATGGTTCTCTGTGGTCATTGGGACACTTGGGGACATGTGGGGACACTTTGGGGACATTTGGGGACATTTGGGGACACGGGGTGGAAGAATGTCACCTGGGCGTGGAGCTACTCATGGAGGTCCACCACGTTGTCATGGGGCTTGTTGGCTTCTCCATGGCCACGGGGACTCCTGGGGGCTTCTCCGTGGTTATTGGGACACCTGGGGACATTTGGGGACATTTGGGGACACTTTGGGGACATTTGGGGACACTTGGGGACACCTCTGGGACATGGGGGTGTTGAGGGGATGTGGAGGTGGAGGGGTGGTGGTTCAGTATGGACGTGCTCATGGAGGTCCACCATGCCTCTCCGTGGTCATGGGGACACTTGGGGACACTTGGGGACACTTTGGGGACATTTGGGGACATGTGGGGACACTTTGGGGACATTTGGGGACACGGGGTGGAAGAATGTCACCTGGGCGTGGAGCTACTCATGGAGGTCCACCACGTTGTCATGGGGCTTGTTGGCTTCTCCATGGCCATGGGGACTCTTGGGGGCTTCTCCGTGGTCATGGGGACACTTGGGGACATTTGGGGACATTTGGGGACACCTCTGGGACATGGGGGTGTTGAGGGGATGTGGAGGTGGAGGGGTGGTGGCTTGGTGTGGACGTGCTCATGGAGGTCCACCATGGTTCTCCGTGGTCATTGGGACACTTGGGGACATTTGGGGACTTTTGGGGACATTTGGGGACACTTTGGGGACACCTTGGGGACATGGGGGTGTTGAGGGGACATGGGGGTGTTGAGGGGATGTGGAGGTGGAGGGATGGTGGCTTGGTGTGGACGTGCTCATGGAGGTCCACCATGGTTCTCCGTGGTCATGGGGACTCTTGGGGACACCTGGGGACATTTGGGGACTTTTGGGGACATTTGGGGACATTTGGGGACATTAGATCACGTGTCCCCCCCCAGCTGTGGCGCCAGGGGAAGGGTGACTTCTTCCTGGGCTGCCTGCTGATGGCGGAGCTCAGCACCCCCTTCGTCTGCCTGGGCAAGGTCCTCATCCTGGTGAGCCCCAAAATGACGTCGGGGGGACCCCAAACCCTCACGTCCCCAACCCTGGGGTCCCCGGGATGATTTGGGGGGGTGGTGGGACCCCAACCCACGTGTCCCTCAACCTTCACCCCCAACCCTTCATACCCCCAACCCCTTGAGTCCCTGCGATGATTTGGGGTGATGGTGGGCCCCCAACCCTACATGTCCCTCAACCCTTGTGTCCCTCAACTTTTGGGTCCCCAGAAGACCATGGTAGACCCCCAACCCCACGTGTCCCCCAACCCTTGGGTCCCCAGGTTGACTTGGGGTCTTGGTAGACCCCCAACCCTTCATACCCCCAACCCCATGAGTCCCTGGGATGATTTGGGATGATGGTGGGACCCCACCCCACGTGTCCCTCAACTTTTGGCCCCCACCCCTTTCCACCCCCAACCCCTGAGCCCCCAGGCTGACTTGGGGTCTTGGTAGACCCCCAACCCCACGTGTCCCTCAACCTTCACCCCCACCCCTTCATACCCCCAACCCCTCATGTCCCTCAACATTTGGGTCCCCAGGATGATTTGGGGTGGTGGTAGACCCCCAACCCTTCATGTCCTTCAACCATTGGGTCCCCAAGATGACTTGGGGTCTTGGTAGACCCCCAACCCTACATGTCCCTCAACCTTTACCCCCAACCCTTCATACCCCCAACCCCTTGGGTCCCCAGGTTGACTTAGGGTCTTGGTAGACCCCCACCCTCGTGTCCCTCAACATTTGGGTCCCCAAGATGATTTGGGGTGGTGGTAGACCCCCAACCCTACGTGTCCCTCAACCTTCACCCCCAACCCATTCCACCCCCAACCCCTGAGCCCCCAGGTTGACTTGGGGTCTTGGTAGACCCCCAACCCTCATGTCCCTCAACCCTTGGGTCCCCAGGATCATTTAGGGTCTTGGTAGACCCCCAACCCCACGTGTCCCTCAACCTTTGGGTTCCCAACCCCTCATGTCCCCAAGGCTTTATACCCCAACCCTTGGGTCCCCAAGATGATTTGGGGTGGTGGTAGACCCCCAATCCTACATGTCCCTCAACCTTCACCCCCAACCCTTCATGTCCCCAACCCCTTGGGTCCCCAGGATCATTTGGGGTGGTGGTGGGCCCCCAACCCTTCATGTCCTCCAACCCTTGGGTCCCCGGGTTGACTTGGGGTCTTGGTAGACCCCCATCCCCACGTGTCCCTCAACCTTTGGGTTCCCAACCCCTCATGTCCCCACCCCTTCCCATCCCCAACCCCTGAGCCCCCAGGTTGACTTAGGGTCTTGGTAGACCCCCAACCCTTGTGTCCCTCAACATTTCGGTCCCCAGGATCATTTGGGGTGGTGGTGGGACCCCAACCCTACATATCCCTCACCCTTCACCCCCACCCCTTTCCACCCCCAACCCCTTGTGTCCCTGGGTTGACTTAGGGTCTTGGTAGACCCCCATCCCCACGTGTCCCTCAACCTTTGGGTTCCCAACCCCTCATGTCCCCAACCCCTTGGGTCCCCAGGATCATTTGGGGTGGTGGTAGACCCCCACCCCACATATCCCTCAACCCTTGGGTCCCCTGGTTGACTTAGGGTCTTGGTAGCCCCCCACCCCACACACCCCCCCTGTTCCCCCCCCAGTACAAGCGGCAGCACACGGCCCTGCACAAGCTGAACGGGGTGGCCATGCATGGGATCCCCTGCCCATTCCCAGTACAAACTGGGACCCTTCCCAGTACAAACTGGGACCCCCAGCCCCTCCCCAGTATGAACTGGGATCCCCAGCCCCTTCCCAGTATGAACTGGGCCCATTCCCTGGGGTCCCCGGGATGATTTGGGATGATGGTGGGACCCCACCCCATGTGTCCCTCAACCTTCACCCCCACCCCTTCATACCCCCAACCCCTCGTGTCCCTCAACATTTGGGTCCCCAGGATCATTTGGGGTGGTGGTAGACCCCCAACCCTTCATGTCCTTCAACCATTGGGTCCCCAAGATGACTTGGGGTCTTGGTAGACCCCCAACCCACGTGTCCCTCAACCTTTACCCCCCAACCCTTCCCACCCCCAACCCCTTGGGTCCCCGGGATGATTTGGGATGACGGTGGGACCCCACCCCACCCCCCCTGTCCCCCCCCCAGTACAAGCGGCAGCACACGGCCCTGCACAAGCTGAACGGGGTGGCCATGCATGGGATCCCCTGCCCCTTCCCAGTATAAACTGGGCCCATTCCCAGTACAAACTGGGCCCATTCCCAGTACAAACTGGGACCCTTCCCAGTACAAACTGGGACCCCCAGCCCCTCCCCAGGATGAACTGGGATCCCCAGACCCTTCCCAGTATGAACTGGGCCCATTCCCTTGGGTCTCCAGGATGATTTGGGATGATGGTGGGACCCCAACCCACGTGTCCCTCAACTTCACCCCCACCCCTTTCCACCCCCAACCCCTTGAGCCCCCAGGTTGACTTAGGGTCTTGGTAGACCCCCAACCCTACATGTCCCTCAACCCTTGGGTCCCCAAGATGATTTGGGGTCTTGGTAGACTGCCAACCCCACATATCCCTCAACATATGGGTCCCCAAGATGATTTGGGATGATGGTGGGACCCCAACCCACGTGTCCCTCAACTTTTGGCCCCCAACACTTTATACCCCCAACCCTTGAGTCCCTGGGTTGAGTTGGGGTCTTGGTAGACCCCCAACCCTACATGTCCCTCAACCTTCACCCCCAACCCTTCCCACCCCCAACCCCTTGGGTCCCCGGGATGATTTGGGATGATGGTGGGACCCCAACCCACGTGTCCCTCAACTTTTGGCCCCCACCCCTTTCCACCCCCAACCCCTGAGCCCCCAGGCTGACTTGGGGTCTTGGTAGAACCCCAACCCCACGTGTCCCTCAACCTTCACCCCTACCCCTTCATACCCCCAACCCCTCGTGTCCCTCAACATTTGGGTCCCCAGGATGATTTGGGGTGGTGGTAGACCCCCAACCCTTCATGTCCTTCAACCATTGGGTCCCCAAGATGACTTGGGGTCTTGGTAGACCCCCAACCCACGTGTCCCTCAACCTTTACCCCCCAACCCTTTCCACCCCCAACCCCTTGGGTCCCCGGGATGATTTGGGATGATGGTGGGACCCCACCCCACACGCCCCCCAACTTTTGGACCCCAACCCTTTATACCCCCAACCCTTGGGTCCCCGGGTTGACTTGGGGTCTTGGTAGACCCCCAACCCTACATATCCTTCAACCTTCACCCCCAACCCTTCATACCCCCAACCCCTGAGCCCCCAGGTTGACTTGGGGTCTTGGTAGACCCCCAACCCTTGTGTCCCTCAACCCTTGGGTCCCCGGGTTGACTTGGGGTCTTGGTAGACCCCCATCCCCACGTGTCCCTCAACCTTTGGGTTCCCAACCCCTCATGTCCCCAACCCTTCACACCCCCAACCCCTGAGCCCCCAGGTTGACTTGGGGTCTTGGTAGACCCCCAAACCTACATATCCCTCAGCCTTCACCCCCAACCCTTTATACCCCCAACCCCTTTGGTCCCCGGGTTGACTTGAGGTCTTGGTAGACCTCCAAACCTACATATCCCTCAACCTTCACCCCCAACCCTTTATACCCCCAACCCCTTGGGTCCCCGGGATGATTTGGGATGATGGTGGGACCCCACCCCACCCCCCCTGTCCCCCCCCCAGTACAAGCGGCAGCACACGGCCCTGCACAAGCTGAACGGGGTGGCCATGCTGGTGACGTTCCTGGGCTGCCGCGTCCTGCTCTTCCCCTACCTCTACTGGGCCTACGGGCGCCACCGGGGGCTCCCCCTGCTGCGGGTGCCGGGGGCGCTGCCCCCCGCCTACAACGCCGCCGCCGCCGCCCTGCTGGCCCCGCAGCTCTACTGGTTCGGCCTCATCTGCCGGGGGGCCTGGCGCCTCTTCCGACCCCCCCCCCGGCACCCGCCCTGAGCCCGGGGGATGGGGTGGGGGGGTGGGAGTTGAGGGGGGGGGGTAGGGGGGGAAATGGGGGGGGAAATGGGGGGGAAATGGGGGGGGGAAAGGGGTAGGGGTGGAAAAGGGGGGTGCAGGAGGGATGTGGGGGGGCCAAGGGGGTCCCAAGGGGGTCCCAAGGGGGGCCAGGGGTCTTCAGGGGGCACCCCAAGGTCCTTATGGGGGTCCCAAAGGGGTCCCAAGGGGGTCCTGGGGTCCTTATGGGGGTCCTGGGGTCTTCAGGGGGTACCCCAAGGTCCATAATGGGGGTCCCAAGGGGGTCCTGGGGTCCTTATGGGGGTCTTGGGGTCTTCAAGGGGCACCCCAAGGTCCATATGGGGGTCCCAAGGGGGTCCCAAAAGGGTCCTGGGGTCTTCAAGGGGCACCCCAAGGTCCATATGGGGGTCCCAAGGGGGTCCCAAGGGGGTCCTGCAGTCTTCAGGGGGCACCCTAAGGTCCATATGGGGGGGTCCTGGGGTCCTTATGGGGGTTCCAGGGTCCTTATAGGGCACCCTAAGGTCCATAATGGGGGTCCCAAGGGGGTCCCAAGGGGCTCCTGGGGTCCTTATGGGGGTCTTGGGGTCTTCAGGGGGCACCCTAAGGTTCATATGGGGGGTCCAGGGGTCTTCAGTGGGCACCCCAGGGTCCATATGGGGGTCCCAAGGGGGTCCCAAGGGGGTCCTGGGGTCTTCAGGGGGCTCCCCAAGGTCCATATGGGGGTCCCAAGGGGGTCCTGGGGTCCTTATGGGGGTTCCAGTGTCTTTATAGAGCACCCTAAGGTCCATATGGGGGGTCCTGGGGTCTTCAGGGGGCACCCTAAGGTCCATATGGGGGTCCCAAGGGGGTCCTAAGGGGGTCCCGGGGTCCTTATGGGGGTCCTGGGGTCTTCAGGGGGCACCCTAAGTTCCATAATGGGGGTCCCAAGGGGGTCCCAAGAGGGTCTTGGGGTCTTCAGGGGGCACCCCAAGGTTCATATGGGGGTCCCAAGGGGGTTCTGGGGTCCTTATGGAGGTCCTGGGGTCTTCAGGGGGCACCCCAAGGTACTTAAGGGGGTCCTAAGAGGGTCCGGGGGTCCTTATGGGGGTTCCAGGGTCTTTATAGGGCACCCTAAGGTCCATAATGGGGGTCCCAAGGGGGTCCCAAGGGGGTCCGGGGGTCTCTAGGGGCCCCCTGAGGTCCCTCTGGGGGTCCCGGGGGGTCCCTTTGGTGCCCCCCACCCATGGGTGCCCCCGCGCTGTCCCGGCCGCTGCATTAAAGGACTTTGGGAACCGACCCGGCTGCTCCTTGGGACACGGGGGGGGGGGGGGGCATCCCAGTATGAACTGGGACCATTCCAGTATGAACTGGGACCATTCCAGTATGAACTGGGAAGACCAGCCCCAGCCCAGTAGGGACTGGGCCCATTCCCAGTACAAACTGGGACCCCCTGCCCATTCCCAGTACAAATTGGGCCCATTCCCAGTACAAACTGGGACCCCCAGCCCCATCCCAGCATAAACTGGGCTCTGTCCCAGTACAAACTGGAACCCCCAGCCCCATCCCAGCTCAAACTGGGCACTGCCCCAGTACAAACAGGGACCCCCAGCCCCTCCCCAGTATGAACTGGGATCCCCAGACCCTTCCCAGTATGAACTGGGCCCATTCCCAATATGAACTGGGCCCCCCAGCCCCTTCCCAGTACAAACTGAGCCCCATCCCAGTACAAACTGGGACCCCAAGCCCCATCCCAGTACAAACTGGGATCCCCAGCCACTTCCCAGTATGAATTATGCCCTTTCCCAGTACAAACTGGGACACCCAGCCCCTTCCCAGTACAAACTGGGATCCCCAGCCTCTTCCCAGTATGAATTATGCCCTTCCCCAGTACAAACTGGGACACCGGGCCCCTTCCCACTACAAACTGGGACCCTTCCCAGTACAAACTGGGCACCCCCAGCCCCATCCCAGTATGAATTCGGCCCAGTCCCAGTATGAAACAAGATCCCCATCCCCATTCCAGTACAAACTGGGACCCCCAGCCCCACCCCAGTACAAACTGGGACCCCCAGCCCTTTCCCAGTATGACCTGGGATCCATGGCCCCATCCCAGTACAAACTGGGCCCATTCCCATTATGAACTGGGAACCCCAGCCCCTTCCCAGTATGAACTGGGCCCATTCCACTGCAAACTGGGAACTTTCCCAGTACAAACCAGGGCTCCCAGCTCCAACCCAGCTCAAACTGGGATTGTCCCCAGCTCAAACTGGGACCCCCAGCCCTTTCCCAGTATGAACTGGGCTCCCCAGACCCATCCCAGTACAAACTGGGCCCATTCCCAATATGAACTGGGGCCCCCAACCCTATCCCAGTATGAACTGGGCCCATTCCCAGTACAAACTGGGCACCCACAGCCCCATCCCAGTACAAACTGGAACCCTCCACCTCATCCCAGCTCAAACTGGGCGCTGCCCCAGTACGAACTGGGACCCCCAGCCCCTTCCCAGTATGAACTGGGATCCCTAGACCCTTACCAGTATGAATTGGGCCCATCCCAGTACAAACTGGGAGCCTTTCCAGTACAAACTGGGACCCCTAGCTCTTTCCCAGTACAAACTGGGACACTCAGCCCCTTCCCAGTATGAATTGGCCCCATTCCACTACAAACTGGGAGCCTTCCCAGTACAAACCGGAATCAGAAGCCCCATCCCAGTATGAACTGGGCCCATTCCCAATATGAACTGGGCCCCCCAGCCCCTTCCCAGTACAAACTGAGCCCCATCCCAGTACAAACTGGGATCCCCTGCCCATTCCCAGTACAAACTGGGCCCATTCCCAGTACAAACTGGGCTCCCCAGCCCCATCCCAGTACAAACTGGGACCCCCAGCCCCTTCCCAGTACAAACTGGAACCCTCAGCCCCAGCCCAGTAAGAACTGACCCCATTTCCACTACAAACTGGGCCCATTCCCAGTTCAGACTGGGCACCCACAGCCCCTTACCAGTACAAACTGGACACATTCCCAGTATAAACTGGGCACCCGCAGCCCTCTCCCAGTACAAACTGGAACCCCTCCCAGTACAAACTGGGCACCCCCAGCCCCATCCCAGTATGAACTGGGCCCAATCCCAGTATGAAACAGGATCCTCAGCCTCATTCCAGTATAAACTGGGACAAGTCCCAATGTGAACTGGGCTCCCCAGCCCCTTCCCAGTATGAACTGATCCCATTCCCAGAACAAACTGGGCTCCCCAGCCCCTTCCCAGTACAAACCGGGACCCCCAGCCCCTTCCCATTATGAACTGGGACCCCCAGCCCCTTACCAGTACAAACTGGACCCATTCCCAGTACAAACTGGGACCCTCAGCCCAATCCCAATACAAACTGGGCACTGTCCCAGTACAAACTGGAACCCTCCACCTCATCCCAGCTCAAACTGGGCGCTGCCCCAGTACGAACTGGGACCCCCAGCCCCTTCCCAGTATCAACTGGGATCCCCAGACCCTTACCAGTATGAATTGGGCCCATCCCACTACAAACTGGGAGCCTTCCCAGTACAAACCGGAATCACAAGCCCCATCCCAGTATGAACTGGGCCCATTCCCAGTACAAACTGGGACCCCCAGCCCATTCCCAGTACAAACTGGGCCCATTCCCAGTACAAACTGGGACCCCCAGCCCCTTCCCATTATGAATTGGGCCCATCCCAGTTCGGACTGGGCCCCCCAGCCTCATCCCAGTACAAACTGGGACCATTCCCAGTACAAACTGGGACCCCCAGCCCATTCCCAGTACGAACTGGGACCATTCCCAGTACAAACTGAGACCCTCAGCCCTTTCCCAGTATGAATTGGGCCCATCCCAGTTCAGACTGGGCCCCCCAGACCCATCCCATTACAAAGTGGGCCCATTCCCAGTACAAACTGGGACCCCCAGCCCCTTATCACTACAAACTGGGACCCTTCCCAGTACAAACTGGGACCCCCAGCCTCATCCCGACTCAAACTGGGCCCATTCCCAGTATAAACTGGGACCCCCAGCCCCATCCCAGTATGAACTGGGCCCAATCCCAGTATGAAACAGGATCCCCAGCCTCATTCCAGTATAAACTGGGACAAGTCCCAATGTGAACTGGGCTCCCCAGCCCCTTCCCATTATGAACTGGGCTCCCCAGCCCCTTTCCTGTATGAACAGGTCCCATTCCCAGTACAAACTGGGCACCCACAGCCCCGTCCCAGTACAAACTGGAACCCCTCCCAGTACAAACTGGGAACCCAGCCCCATCCCAGCATAAACTGGGCACTGTCCTAGTACAAACTGGGACCCCCAGCCCCTCCCCAGTATGAACTGGGATCCTCAGACCATTCCCAGTATGAATTGGACCCATCCCACTACAAACTGGGTGCCTTCCCAGTACAAACTGGAATCACAAGCCCCATCCCAGTATGAACTGGGCCCATTCCCAGTACAAACTGCCCCCCCCAGCCCCATCCCAGTACAAACTGGGACCCACAGCCCCTTCCCATTATGAACTGGGAACCCCAGCCCCTTCCCAGTATGAATTAGGCCCACCCCAGTACAAACTGGGCCCATTTCCAGTACAGACTGGGACCCCCAGACCCTTCCCAGTATGAACTGGGCTCCCCAGCTCCATCCCAGTACAAACTGGGCCCATTCCCAGTACAAAATGAGATCCTCAGCCTTTCCCAGTATGAATTGGGCCCATCCCAGTTCAGACTGGGTCCCCCAGCACCATCCCACTACAAACTGGGACCCTTCCCAGTACAAACTGGGACACCCAGCCCCTTCCCACTACAAACTGGGACCCTTCCCAGTACAAACTGGGCCCCCCAGCATCTTCCCAGTACAAACTGGGATCCCCAGCCCCTTTCCAGTATGAATTATGCCCTTTCCCAGTACAAACCAGGATCCCCTGTCCATTCCCAGTATCAACTGGGCCCATCCCACTGCAAATTGGGACACTTCCCAGTACAAACTGGGACCCCCAGCCCCTTCCCAGTACAAACTGGGACCCTTCCCTGTACAAACTGGGATCCCCAGCCCCTTCCCAGTACAAACTGTGACCATTCCCAGTACAAACTGGGATCCCCAGCCCCTTCCCATTACAAACTGGGCCCATTCCCAGGACAAACTGGGACCCCCAGCCCCTTCGCACTACAAACTGGGCCCCATCCCAGTACAAACTGGGCCCATTCCCAGTATAAACTGGGACCCACAGCCCCTTCCCAGTATGAACTGGGCCTATTCCACTGCAAACTGGGAACTTTCCCAGTACAAACCAGGGCTCCCAGCTCCAACCCAGCTCAAACTGGGATTGTCCCCAGCTCAAACTGGGACCCCCAGCCCTTTCCCAGTATGAACTGGGCTCCCCAGACCCATCCCAGTACAAACTGGGCCCATTCCCAGTACAAACTGGGACCCCCAGCTAATTCCCAGTACAAACTGGGCCCTTTCCCAGTACAAAATGGGACCCTTCCCAGTACAAACTGGGCCCCCCAGCCCCTTCCCAGTACAAACTGGGCCCATTCCCAGTACAAACTGGGACCCCCAGCCCCACCCCAGCATAAAATGGGCACTGTCCCAATACAAACTTGAACCCCCAGCCCCATCCCAGCTCAAACTGGGCACTGCCCCAGTACAAACTGGGACCCCCAGCCCCTCCCCAGTATGAACTGGGATCCCGAGACCCTTCCCAGTATGAACTGGGCCCATTCCCAATATGAACTGGGCCCCTCAGCCCCTTCCCAGTACAAACTGGGCCCATTCCCAGTACAAACTGGGACCCCCTGCCCATTCCCAGTAGAAACTGGGCCCATTCCCAGTACAAAGTGGGACCCCCAGTCCCTTACCAGTACAAACTGAGCCCATTCCCAGTACAAACTGGGCGCCTTTCCCTTCGCCCCGCCCCCGTTGCCAGGTAACCGCCACCGCCGTTCCCGCCTCTTTCCCCCCGTTGCCAGGCAACCGCCGCCATTTTGTCCCCTCCCCCCGTTGCCAGGCAACCGCCGCCATTTTGTCCCCTCCCCCCGTTGCCAGGCAACCGCCGCCATTTTGTCCCCTCCCCCCGTTGCCAGGCAACCGACATGCAGGAACATGGTGGAGGCTCCTAGGTCAGTCACAGAAAGGTGTGACATATGTTGGAGAAATAATCCACTAAACACACACAAATCCAGAAAAGAATTTTCTGCTTCCTTTTCCCTTTCCAGCACTTGCAGGATTGGGTGAGGTTGCAGAAAGAAATGGAAAAGGAACTGTCAAGTTCCAACACATCTCTAAGATTCCTGAACTGTTCCTTTGATGATCAGTGGGCTTGTAAGAAGGCTTATAAATTGCCTACAGCCTCTCCTTTGTTTATGGCCAGCTTCATTGGCAACTTTGCTGTACCTGTCAGGGCTTTCTGACAGGCTGTTTTCTATCTGCAAAGATGGATATGCACCTAGGCAGTGCTCTGGGAACTGCTGGTTTCTGAAGGGCAAAGAGGTTGGCAGGAGGGCTCTGAACACAGGTGGGGAAAAGACCATGGGACATGGAAACATCCCCCAGTTATAAAATCTTCAGGCAGAAGAAATATGGTTAGGGAATGAGAAGAAAGAAAAACCGGATTTGTAGTCAGAGGGAGAACTTCTCAGAAAAGTCTGTATTATTCCCTACATTGCAGCCCCCTTCCTCTGAGCAAGCCCTCTTGCCTCCTGTCCCACACAGGAAAGCCCCTGCAGTCACTGCTGTGGGTCCAGGGCATGAAGCACGTCCTCTGCAGCCACAGTTCCAGCAGAGCAGAGGTGCATCTCTCCAGCCACGTGCCCAGTTCCCTCTGTGGTGCAGGGGGGCTGAGAGCAGCAGCCTTGGGCTGTGGGCAGTGCATTCTGTGAGGCTGGGGAATGAGCTGACTTTCCCTTAATGAGACACCATCATTAGGACACTTGTCTGTCTCCCTGGGATGGCCTTCCAAGTTGTGAGCTGTCCTGCAGGATAGAAATCTTTTCCGTAGTATCTCTGTGTTATGTGAATGCCCCAGGAAGAAGCAGAGATATGCTGCATGTGAGGACATGCTGTTGGGTTGGTGAAATAAATGATAAGTGTCCTTGGCAAGACATGTGGTGCTGAGACCTTGCTTAGGTACCTTGAGAAAGGCTGCGCACTGAGAGATTGGCAGTGGGTTCCTCTGCTCTCAGCAGTGTCTGCCTTCTTTTCAGGGTGCCATAAATGTGATTGCCCTCCATTAACAAAAGCTGCAAGATCACGGCCATTGGGCACAAGCCCAACCAGCTCCCCTCACCCTGCTCTGAGCTAAAGGGAATCCCTTTGCCTCTCAGGTCTCACAGCCATTCACTGTGGGTGCAGCAGAAATCCTCAGGACTTCTGACTTCAGAGGACATTCCTTGGGCATGATGAGGTTGTGTAGGAAAAAAACAAAAATTCCTAGAAGTCCTCTCAGCCCTCCACATTCTTTAGGCCTGTTAGGACACCACCCCGTATGCCCTTCTGCATTGATTTCATCTGACAAATTCTGAAAATATAACTTGGAGCCTCTGCCATGTTCTGATGTACCCAATGCACAGGGACAAGACTGCTTCCTCCTGACCCAATATGCACAGGTCCCGAATACTTCAGTATCATATTCAAACTCATTAAATATAGCTTATGAGGCTGAATGACAAGTGAGGGAGTGTGGCAGGGAGGGGTTCAAGGAGAAATGGAGTAGATTTCACTCTGGGAAGCCAGTATTAACTTGTCATTGTTTTTTTTGTTTGTTTTTTTTTTCCATCTTGAAAGCTCCCTAGATCCAGCACACTGATGGGCAGCACACTGTTCTTTGACCTGCTCCCCATCAAAGGAACAGATGGACTAAATAGCGTGGAAAAGGGCTTCAGGGTACATTTAAGGAACAGGCAGAGCCCTTACCAATTTCAGACATGGGCAAAGCAGACTCACTCTAGGAAGACGAGCATAATTTATTGAGTGCTACTGGTAGACTGGAGCAGTGAGAAACTAAATGAGAACTAAGAAAGTTCATGGTCTCTCTCTGCCCCTGCTCCAGCGTGGGGTCCCTCCCACAGCCAGCTCTCACAGCCATTCACTGTGAGTGCAGCAGAAATGCTCAGGATTTCTGACTTCAGAGAGCACTGCTTGGGCATCACGAGGGAGAGGATGCTGTCTAGCAAAAGCAAAACTAAACTAAAAGTCCTTTTTGTCACCCACCTTTTTTTTTTCTTTTTTTTTTTTTCACATTCGGAGTGCAGATGTAAACGTCCCTTCTGTGCTAGGAGTGATTTCATATGTCAAATTCTGAACAAAAAATACTTGCCCTACCATGTTCCAATATACGCAGTGCACTGGGAAAGGACTTCTAACTCTTGAGCCAATGGGCAATGCCATGATGGTAATGGTAAACTGAACCTCACAAAAAGAATCTCAAGTCATGGAAGTGAAAGGACATATTTCCTAGAGAAAAAAAAATTCCTAGAGAAAAAAAAAAAAAAAAAGCCTTTTTACATGTGCCTTCCTCACATGACTGTGAGGCAGGCATTCCATGGTACTTTGTCAGCACTGGATTTTTTTCCGACGTGAAGCCTCCCTCCACCTACTCCCCATCCCTGGGCCTGGTGGTGGCAGTTCTGTACTCAGTGATGCCTCCAGCACTGAACCCTCTCATCTACAGCATGAGGAACCAGGAGCTCAAAGATACAGTAT
This sequence comes from Anas platyrhynchos, assembly GCF_047663525.1. Lineage (NCBI taxonomy): Eukaryota > Metazoa > Chordata > Aves > Anseriformes > Anatidae > Anas > Anas platyrhynchos. The sequence goes on along the minus strand of NC_092616.1, from coordinate 5,614,327 downwards.
GGAAACTGCTGATTGGGTGTTTATTAGTGGCCCCAGACCGTCTTCCTTTTTCTGCAGGTTATTCCCAGTGTATGTCAGGACAGGCCATCTTGCCTTTCCATATGGCATTTGTCTCTTCAATTTTCCTTTCTGCCCTTGTGATATTGTTGCCTACACAAAAATGCCCTTTTTCATTCCTTCCTGCCTGAGTATCACCCTTTCTGTGTGACCCAGGATTTCCGTAGTCAAGGAGCCAGGATCTCTGTGTATTTTAACCAAATAAATGTTGGTCTGAGACCCATTCTGAGTTGATCAGGAGTGAATGGGAACTGGAGCTGTGGTGGCAGTGCCCAGAGCCCTGCAGCAGCCTGCGATGGGCACTGCCGTGGGACCAGCCCAGCCTAGGCTACTGCGCTGGGCTGGGCTGGGGAGAGGGCAGGGAGGTGGGAGAGCTGGGGGGCAGCTGAGCTGGGCTGGAAGCTTCCCAGTAGAGAGAAACATCCGTGTCGAGCTGGGATATGCGACCGTGCAGAGGGAGGACAGGCACTGCTGGCTTTGGATCGCGTGGCAGAGATCAAAGACAGGCTGGTGCAGGAGGGAGGCAGCTGGGCTGTGCCCTGCTGGCACGGACAGACCAGGAGGGTGGTCCAGGGCCTTTGTACCTGAAGCCTCTCTTGTCAGCCATGTCACAGCCCCTTTTCCGCTCTCAGCTCCTTGTTCCCTCACAAAATACCCCCTCACAGTCCCTGTCCCCTCATGAAGTGTCCTTTAACCCCTCATCCCCTCACAGCCCCTCATCCCCTCACAAAATACCCCCTCACAGCCCCCTCTCCCCTCATGAAGTGTCCTTTAACCCCTCATCTCCTCACAAAATGCCCCTCACAGCCCCTTTTTTCCCCTCACAGCCCCTTTTTCCCCTCACGGCCCCTTTTCCCCTCACAAAACGTCCCCTCACAGCCCCTCTCCCCTCACCGAACACCCCCTCAGCCCTTTTTCCCCTCACAATCCCGCATCCCCTCACCGCCAGACGCCCCCCAGAGCCTCGCACGCCTTCTCCAAACCCCCCTGAGCCCCCCCAGCCCCCCATTTTCCCCAAAATCCAAAAAAATCCCCTCAGACCCCACTCAAATTCCCCCCACCCCCCCCGCACCGGCCGCAGCCTCCGCCGCCATCGCTCCCGCCGGACCGTTTGAAGCCGCGGGGCGGGAGCCAATGGGAGGCCGGCGAGCGCGCATGCGCAGTGCGGGCAGCCCGGCGGGGCAGGACGAAATGGCGTCGGTTGCCTGGCAACGGGGGGAGGGGACAAAATGGCGTCGGTTGCCTGGCAACGGGGGGAGGGGACAAAATGGCGTCGGTTGCCTGGCAACGGGGAGAGGGGACAAAATGGCGGCGGTTGCCTGGCAACGGGGGGAAAAGAGGCGGGAACGGCGGTGGCGGTTACCTGGCAACGGGGGGCGGGGCGAAGGGAAAGGCGCCCAGTTTGTACTGGGAATGGGCCCAGTTTGTACCGGGATGGGGTTGGGGGGCCCAGTTCGAACTGGGATGGGCTCAATTCATACTGGGAAAGGGCTGAGGGTCTCAGTTTGTACTGGGAATGGGCCCAGTTTGTACTGGGATGAGGCTGGGGAGCCCAGTTCATACTGGGAAAGGGCTGCGGGTCCCAGTCTGAGCTGGGGACAATCCCAGTTTGAGCTGGCTTGGAGCTGGGAGCCCTGCTTTGTACTGGGAAAGTTCCCAGTTTGCAGTGGAATGGGCCCAGTTCATACTGGGAAGGGTATGGGGGTCCCACTTTGTACTGGGGTGGGCCCAATTCATACTGGGAAGGGGTTAAGGGTCCCAGTTCATAATGGGAAGGGGCTGGGGGTCCCAGTTTGAGCTGGGAAGTGTAATACACAATAAATGTTTGTTCATTGTCTTTTTTATTATAAAAACAAGGAGTTCCGTTTGAGGAGCTGGAGTTGAGAAAGCTCCCTGCTGAAGTAAGGAGCTGGATAATGCTTGGCTAGACACTATGAAAATTCTTTTGCTTAATGTAACAAAAAAGAGAACCCCCTCCCTTTCTCTCCTTCTGCATCTCAGTTGCCTCTTTTGTTCAAAGACCCTGCTGCAAAGCTCATGTAACCATCTCCTGAGAAGTTGCTAACCTAGCGTATCAACATCCTGCCTTCCTGTCTCACGCTGGGCCAACATGACCAAATAAAAAAAGAAGTTGAACCACAACGCCGAGGAAGACTACGGCCTTCATCTTCACGACCACCAGAGGGACAAAGACGACCCCCTAGCAACAGTGCGCGCAGTCGCAGAATATACCAGGATGTGCTGCATAATCCTGGAATTACCAAGATATAAAAAGGGACCCTAGCGGGGGTGAGGTGCGCGCCGTTGGCGGAGCCGAGACTCCCCGGCTGCCCAGCGCTGTTTTGCTTGATGTTGCTTACTCAATAAATTCCTTTCTATTATTAATGCAATGCTCTCTGAAAATTAATTAAGGGGCAACATATAACAGGAAGGAGGTGGCTCGCGCTAGCTGCAGGTAGTTCAGCGGCTCGACCTTGACGTCATCTGCAAGGAGAAGCAACATCCTCAGTGCCACAGCAAGCCCAAGTTGCTTGCAGCATTCCGAACAAGGGCCTAGAGGAAGGGTCGCTAAGAGAAACAGCTCCAGGGCCACGGGGTCTTCTGGGGGAACTTGAGCTCTTCAAGCTCCAGAAATGACTCTCGGTCTGTCCCATGACAGGTCTGTCATGGGAAAGACTGAGAGTCATTTCTGGAGAGAGAGGAAAAGTTTATCATTTCTGAAAAGTCCAAGGGGTGACAGCAAGTTTGTGTGCCCCAGGTGGTGTTTTGATGACCCGAGGAGATGCTCGGGTTCTCCACTCAGATGTAGGAGTGCGGTGGGGAGATTCTAGGGTGCTCCAGTGAGGTGCTTGTGTGTTCCAGGGAGGTGCTTCTGTGCTGCAGGAGTTGTATGGCAGGGGCAGAAACTTTTGTTAGGAGGGCAGAGGCTTGTGTGCTCCAGGGAGGCTTTTCTTCTGCCCCTGGGATATGCTATGTGCCCCAGGGAGGTGCTTGTGTGCCCTGGGAATATCCTTGGGCTCTCTAGGAAGGTGCTTGATTCCTCTGGGGTCACTTGGAACCTCCGGAGTTGCCTGGGTCCAGCAGAGAACAGGTTGTGTGCTCCAGGGAGTTGCTGGACTGCACTAAGTGTGTTGTTCAGTGCTTTAGGGAGGTTCTTGGTTGTCCCGACAAGATGCTCGTGTTCCACAGGGAAGGGGATGAGTGACCCAGAGGCAGGTGCTGGTTGTCCCCAGGGAGGTGCTTGCCTACCACGGGAAAATGCTTGTACACCCAAGAAGATCCTTTGCTCCTCCAGGACGTTGCGTGATTTACCCAGGGAGGTGTTTCTCTGACCCGGGGCAGGATAGGATTTCTTCATAGAGGTGCTTCATCAATGGAGGGAATTCCTTGGTTCTTGAAAGATCTTCTGGGGTGACCTATGCAGGTGCTTGGGCACCCATGGGGTTATTCTACTGTTCCCCAGGGAGGTGTTTCATTCTTCCAAGGAGGTGCTTGGGTTCTCTATAGAGGTTCCTGGGTTCCTCCAAGAAATGCTTGTATGCCTTTGGGCGATGTCTTAGAGCATCAGCAGGAGATGGGTTCACAGCGGAAATTGTTCAGGTGAACCCACCTAGAGTTGGGATCTCCCGTGAGGTGCTGGAATGCCCTTGGAAGATGCCTGAGAGGGAAAAGGTAGTGCTTAGGTGTCCTGGGGAGATGCTTGTCTACTCCAGCTCAATGCTCACGTGTCCTGCAGGAAGTATTTCTGATTTCAAGAGGTGCCTATATTCCCTGGGGAGATACTTGGGTGCCATGGAGGGTGCTTCAGGAAGATGCTTGTATTCCCAGGGGAGACTTTTACTTTCCCCAGGGACATGTTTGGCTTCTCCAGGGAGTTGCCAGAACGCTCCTTGGAAAAGACGGCTTGATCAGAGGACTTGTGCCGAGGTCCTGCTAGCAAGACTGGTGGTCTGGGGAGATTGTTGGCTGCTCCAGGGAGATGCCTGTGTGCTGCACGGAGAAGCCGGGGCATCCTTGGGATGTGCCCGTGTGCCTAATGGAGATGGTGGTGTGAATCAGGGCAGTGCTTTGCTATGGCGGATGAAGCGACACAAGCAGTCTGGCTGTGCTCTTTATTTTCCATTCAGGGGTGGAAAGCGGGAGAGCTTCCCAGCCCCTTTGCTCAGAGCTCCGCTGCTGCCTTCAGCATTCCCAGCACCTTCCCCTCCGTTGCGGTACCAGCATCTAGCGCTAGGGAGTCAGAAAGAAAAGAGGATGATCAGGTTGTGTACAGGCTGAACGCAGAGAAGTACTGCAGGCTTAGCTCGGGCCGTGCACGTAGGGGTCTGCTTCCCATGAAGCTTCAAGGTTGCCGTCAGCTGCGACAGATGCCTAGTGCCCAAGCTCATCAGCCTGGGGCTGAGGCAGGGGGAGCGGAGGGCCCCGGAATGCCCTCTCTGTCCCAGTGCTGCTCCCACGGGAAGGACGGGCCTTGCAGCAGCGGGAAGCACCATCCCTTTCTGGAGATACTTACCAGGGGAGCCGCTGCTGCTGCTGCTCTTGCCGCAGCCGCTTTTCCTCCGCAGCACTTCTGAACACCCTTTGTTGACTGCGATGCGGCTCCGACCTTTTCAAAACTTGCAGTGCTCGTGGGGAAAGGTGGCTGCAACACCAGGACAAAGGGATCCCTCAGCCTCTGCCAGACACCCCTTCTGCCTCTCCCCTCATCCAGACCCTGCACCCACGCGGTGCCACGTGCACCCACCCTTCCGCCCTGTGATGACTTTTAGGCCTTGGCGGTAACCAAGGTCATGCCCGCTTTAGGAGAAAGCCAAGGGTGTCATAGGCAAGCCCAGGACTCAGGGACCGGGCTGCTGGACATCTCCTGACGTCGCTCAGCAGCTACTCGAGTGCCCCAGCACGTGAACGCAGCCGGCACACACTTACTCAGGCTGGAGGCTCTCCAGCTTGGCTGCCGCTCTCCACTCCTCTTCTGGGGCAGGGATCTGAACCTTCCTCCACCTCCTCACGACCTCCTTGCTCCTGGGCTGGGCTGGGGGATGGGGAATCCAATCATGTTGCCTGGTGACCTGATGCAAGGAGAAGACGCTCTCATCAGACAGGACTGGACACACGGCTGCTGTTTCCCAGAGGACCCCTTGAAAGGACCCTGCAGCAGGACCTGGGAAGCAGGCGACTCGGCACTGCCGGCCCACGTCTGGCTGCTGCTTTGATCCCTCGCTTTCTGCTGACAGCCTCTCCCTCACAGGGAGGAGCAGGCAAAGCCCTGCCCTGCGCCCTGGTGCCCGTCCTGCTCCCACCACCCTGGGACCTGCCCCCCTCGGAGCCCTGGCGGGGAGGATCGCTGCTCTTCTCAGCGGTGTTGGTCATGGCCAGTACCTGAGGTGTCTCTCGGTCCTCCCCCTGAGACCAGGCTCCCCAAGCAGCCATTTCTGCCCGGGCTTGCTTTATTCGCTTTTGGTACAAGGGCCATGAGCTCTTTGTTTGGTCCCACTGCGAGGACAGGTTCCAGACCTCCTGGAGGAAAACAAACAAAAAACACAACGGCAGACAGGATTGGTCTCAGCTGTTGGACCAAAGACCTCTGCCATCAAAGACCCAGAAAGCCCTCATTCCTTTTCCATTGCCCCTGGTCCAAATGAAGCGGCTCATGGCAACACGGGAGGCAGCAAGAGGCAGGGAAGGTGTGCGGGACACCACCTTCCATCTCCCGAGGAAGAGAAGAAGGAGGTAACAAGTGTGAAAATGAACGCATCCCAAGGGTCCGGCTTGGGATCGCTCCACACAAAGAGGCTTTAGTACAGTCCCAAACCGCGTGGTCATTGCAGCAAGGCAGAGCAGGTACCTGCACCAATCTCCGAGAGGCTTCGGGAGTAGGGAGCGCAGTGCTGGTGGACTTGGCTTGAGGAGCTGCTTCCTGCCTGTCTGTCTTCTTTGTCCTGGGGGAGCTGCCTGGACACGGGGGGAGCACACTGCAAACAGACACCGGGAGGCTGCATGAGCCCAGGGGAATTCGGTCTCCAGTCCGCGCTCGCAAGCTGCGTCAGCCTCTGCAGCAGACGGCAGTTCCGCAGCGAATGGGTGTTGGACTGGCCGTGTTCGCTTCAGCAGACACGGAGAGAGCCAACCGCGAAGCAGTGGCACCAGCTGCCTTCAGGAAGGCTCGCGATGCCCGTATCCAGGCCCTCTGTGGTGGCAGAAGGAGAGGAGCAGTGTCTTGTGCAAGGACAGGATCCTAGAGACACCAATACGGCCCAGCCGGGCTTATGGGTGGAAAGCAGATTATCGCTGGGGAGCCAGCAACATCGGAGAACGCCATCAGGCAAGGAGGGCAGGCATGCCACCTCCCTCCCTCGGCACTCTCTTGTGCCTGCCACAAAGTCTGGGATATCGTTTGGAAAGAAACGTTTCCATCTGGTATCACAGCTCCTTAGGCTGGAAGAAGCTGCGGGGCAGCTGGAAGAAACCGCAGGGGACGTTTGCTCCCACAGACAAAGAGATGGACTCTTGCAATGTGGGGGGGCTCCTGAAGGGACAAGAGCTTCTGCAACACGGCTCTGCATCCAGCTCCCCCAAGGATCAGGGCCCTGGTGGAAAATGAAGCTGGCGTGCCAGTCTCAGGCAAACGTGCTGCACGCTTGCCATGCGTGGAGAGAGCGGCCTCCTCCGGGACGGGTGTCAGGAGCCTTTCTGAGTCCCTGCGCCTGGTGGGTCCAAAGGGGACATCTCTCCTGTGTGGCTGCAAGTGGCTCCTTCCTCCTTTCCCCCAAGGGTCTCACCTGGTGGAAGGCTTCTTCTCCAGATCTTGCTGCCTCGTGCCTGGCTCCCAGCTTCTCACCGTGGGGAGGGAAAGCTTCCGCCTCTGCAGCAGCTTGCCAGGATGGCACAATGAAACTAGGAAAGGAGGAAGCTCTTCAGAGCAGCCGCATGGGCACTGCCTTTTAAGCTGGTTGCAGTCAGCCAGCATGGGGCAGGGACCACCCCCAGACAGCACGGACCCTTACCTCCTCTCATCCTGCACTCTCCTGCAGCTTGCTGCTGCGAGGCGAACCACACTTTGGCCTCTGGCCTTGTCCTCACAGTCAGATGAAACCCGGCAAAGAAATGACACGGGCTTGAAGAAGGCTGGCCTCCTACCCGTTGCAGCTTGCTGGCAGTAATCCTCCTGGTGTTGCACGGGACATGGCATCCCTCTTCCGTCACGTTCACGCATGGGGTTTGTTGTCAAGCTTCCCGCAACACCAGAAAAGGTAGCCTAAATTCCCCTCCACATGCAGGCAGTTCTCTCTGAGGGGAATCGCGGCAGCACGGGCACAAGAAGCACAACCGCAATGCCCCTCCTCGCCAGGTGAAGACACTCGTAGCCGAAAGTCAGCATGAGTTAACCAGGACCCAGTCTCTTCAGGATTTAGCCCCGACTGGATGCTGAGCGTGGAGACCCGACCGCGCACGTTCCAAAGGAGGAGGTGGGAAGCCAAGGGCTGCGGAGGAAATGCACTCACCTTGGGAACATCTGGATCGCACGAGCGGTGGTCTCTCCACTCAAGGCAGTCGGGTGTGCCGGCCACATTCTCTGCAAAGAGACACAGACCTGCTGGAGGGTTTCTGAGGCACTTTTCTCAGGGCTCTCATTGACAGGAAGCAGACCTGTCTCCCAAGCCAAAAGAAAGCCTTCTCTCCAAAACCCTCCTCCAAAGCCTCTTCCATCCACCTTTGCTCTGCTCTGGAGGAGCATGGCAGAATATTGAGGCTGTACAGTAACGCTGCCAGGCCTTTTGCAGCGGCCAGCATCCAGACGCTCAGAAGAGCTAATGGAGAAAGCAGCTAATGGGGCAGGCGTGGGGAAAGGCATCTGACTGGCCTGCCGTGTCCAGGCTGGCCAACAGCGGTCGCATTGATCACCCTTCCACAGGATTCCCAAAGAAATTGAAGTAGCCCTCAAAACATCACCAGCTTACACTGTGGAGCATTGCAATGAGGTCCTCAGCGCTCTCCAGACGTTTAACACAGTCCGGATAAAACTTCATGCACAGGAAATCATCCTCGCACGTCAAAACACCGACGTCCCTGAAGGCAAAGGGGACGTGCTCCTTGTTCTTCAGGAGGCAACAGTACAAGATGATGGTCTCTTGCACACACTCCTGCTCCACGTACAGTGGGAAGGAGGTGGCTCGCGCTAGCTGCAGGTAGTTCAGCTGCTCGACCTCGACGTCATCTCCAAGGAGAAGCAACATCCTCAGCGCCACAGCAAGCCCAAGTTGCTTGCAGCATTCCAAACAAGGGCCTAGAGGAAGGGTCGCTAAGAGAAACAGCTCCGGGGCCACGGGGTCTTCTGGGGGAACTCAAGCTCCACCCTGACCGTTGGAGACAATCCTCTGCCTCTCCCAGGCCTTTCCAAAGAGCAGGGAGAACAAATCCTTCCGGACATGGGGCAGGAAGAGGGGGGCTGCTGCCTTCTCACCAGGGAGGATCTCAGGGGGACAGTACATGTCCTCCAGCCACCCCTCATCAACGTCCAGCTGGAAGAAGGGTTTGCGAATCAAGAGCCGCTTTTGCTTGACGTGGAATTGCTCTTGGAGAACAGCAAAGGTCCCGAGTCCCGCAACCTGAACAGCCTGCACACAGAGAAGACAGAAAGGCTGAGGAGGGAGTTCTTGAGAGACGGGAAAAGGGATGACTCTCAGAGCAGGGGGACACTGCTCTGTGCCCTGCCCGCTCCTGAGGGACAATGGGGCAAGGTGGGGCACTTTGGAAAGCTTTGGAGAAGAGCCGCATCCTCCGTTTCTTTCATCACCCCCCTCCCAGGATTTGCCACCATCCCTTGGCTAGGGAAGAGCCCAGAGGTTTCCAGCACACAGCTTAGGCCTGGGACTGATTATCCTAGGCACGGACCCAGGATATTCCCCCATCTCTCTGCTCGCCCTCTCCACTCAGGCCGCAGGGAAGAGTGAAGCCCTAGGGTGTGCCAAACCCCTGAGAAGCAGAGCAGATCTGGCCTTGGTTTCTCTCCCAGCTGGCCAGCAAGCTGCTCCGGGCACCCTGGGCGGTCTCAGTGCTCGGGTAGGGATTGCTCTGCAGGGCCCAGGACACCAGCCCACCTTATCCCGCTTCAGCGCTTCCAGAATTTGCTCGGATACAGCATCCCAGATAGCCTCAGTCTCTGGGAAGCAAGGAAAAGCCAGGTCAGGCTCCAGGCCAGCCAGCTCACCACCTCTTGGCAAGCACCTCACCCAGGCGAGGACACATGCAGGCATACGCGAGCCCCCCTGAAAAACACCATGCGGGCATTCCTGGGACATTCCTGAGAGGCCTGTGGAGCTGCAGGCCACACCAGTCTCTGGGACACCAGAGGTCTTTCCTCCCAGAGCCAGATCCCAAAGAGGCAGCAGCTCCCAGGGAAACCTGGCCCTGGATTGTCCCCATCACGAGGAGGCTGAGCCATGCCCAGAGGAGCCCTGGGGCTGAGGACAGCCCTAGCATCAGGAGCCAGGAGTCCTGGCTGCCACATTGTCCCCTGAGCCCAGCGGGACCCTCAGGCAGGGCTCTTGCAGCAGCCACCAGCTCTGTCCAGCACCGCCACCACCCCCCAGCCCAGGACTTGCAGCTTAGGACAGCTGGCAGCCCCTGGGCCACCCCTTGCGAAGGGGCTCCTGACACCCTTACCTTTGGGGGAGAGATTCAGGAGCACTGGGAACTGGGAAACCATATCAGAGGCGATGGTCACCCTCCAGCAGCCCTCCATCTCGCTTGCTGCTGGCCCTCAGCTCAGGACAAGGGATGCGCGCCCTGGCTCCTCAACCACAGCTCCTCTGCAAGGTGCCCCTGCTCCTCCCTCCGCCCGTCAGCGAGGGTCGCCCAGTGCAAGCTTGCTGCCTGCTGACCCCACTCCTGGCCACAGAAGGACAGCGCTGGGGAGCACCCAAGCAGTGCCCAGCAGGGACCAGGCTGCACCTGGGGACAAAATGGAGATTTCGGGGGGGATATGGGGGAATATGGGGATTTTGGGGGCATATGGGGGCAAAATGGGGATTTTGGGGGGCATATGGGGGCAAAATGGGGATTTTGGGGTGGTCATATGGGGGAATATGGGGATTTGGGGGGGGAATATGTTTTTGGGGGGGGGGTTATGCTTTTTTGGGGGCTATAGTGGGGTCTGGGGGGCATCTGCCTATAGGGGAATGCAGATCTGGAGACTGGGGATGGCACAGGTCGAGAAATGGGGGGACACCGGCACCTGGGGAGGGGAGGTGGACCAAAAGGGGGGCGATTTGAGGGGGGGGAACGGGGCACAAGCCCACCTCCTCGCAGTACACCTCCATGCAGGCCACGCTGAGGCGGCGGCCGGCCCCCACGGCCTGCAGAAGCTCCTCGAGGGCGCGCTGCACCAAGCCGGGCTCCCCTTCACCGCCCAGCATGGTGTGAGTCTTCCCTGGGGGGGGCACGGAGGCACCGTGTCAGCCTTTTGGGGGGTCGCCGCGGCATGGGGAGGGGGCGTCGAGGCTCACCGGAGCCGCTGGGCCCGTAGGCGAGAATGGTGACGTCGCGGCCGGCCAGGAACTGGGCCAGCAGCGGGCGGACGGAGCCCTCGTAGACGGCGGCGGTGGAGCTGGCGGCGGCGTAAACAGCATCGAAGCTGAGGGGAAAAAGGGGTTAAAATGTGAGGGAGGGGGGGAGCACCCATGGGTGCTGCCCGCCATCCCCCTCCCGAGGCTCACCGGTAGCAGGAGGGGGCGTGGGGGGGGTCCTCACGCAGCTGCAGGGTGTGGCAGTCGAGGGGCAGCAGGCAGGGCTCCTCACCGGGGGGGCCGGGGCGCAGGCGGACGCAGACCTGAACCCGCCGGGGGGGTGCTGGGGGGGCATTGGCAGCCGTTGAGGGGGGGCTGGGTGGACGCCGGGTCCTCGCAGCCCCCTGTCACCTAGAAAAGTGTCCCCTCAAAGCCCCCCCGTCCCCTCAAAAAATGTCCCTTCCCTGACTGCTTCCCTAAGGATTTGTCCCCTCGCAGCCCCTTGACACCCCCAAAATGCCCCCTCGCAGCCCCGTCCCCTCAGCCCCTTGTCCCCCTCGCAGCCCCTCACAAAATGTTCCCTCACACACCAGTGCCTCAGGATTTGTCCCCTCACAGCCCCTTTTCCGCTCACAGCTCTGTGTTCCCTCACAAAATACCCCCTCACAGTCCCTGTCCCCTCATGAAGTGTCCCTTAACCCCTCATCCCCTCACAAAATGCCCCCTCACAGCCCCTCATCCCCTCACAAAATATCCCCTCACAGCCCCCTCTCCCCTCACGAAGCGTCCTTTAACCCCTCATCTCCTCACAAAACGTCCCCTCACAGCCTGTTCCCTCACAAAATGCCCCTCACAGCCCCTTTTGCCCCTCACAGCCCCTCTCCCCTCACCGCCAGACGCCCCCCAGAGCCTCGCACCCCTTCTCCAAACCCCCCTGAGCCCCCCCAGCCCCCCATTTTCCCCCAAATCCCCACAGATCCCCTCAGATCCCCCCCCACAAGCCCCCCCCCGCACCAGCCGCAGCCTCCGCCGCCATCGCTCCCGCCGGACAGTTTGAAGCCGCGGGGCGGGAGCCAATGGGAGGCCGGCGCGCGCGCATGCGCAGTGCGGGCAGCCCGGCGGGGCAGGACGAAATGGCGTCGGTTGCCTGGCAACGGGGGGCGGGGCAAAGGGAAAGGCGGCCAGTCTGTACTGGGAATGGGCCCAGTTTGTACTGGGATGGGGCTGGGGGGCCCAGTTCCAACTGGGACGGGCCCAATTCATACTGGGAAAGGGCTGAGGGTCTCAGTTTGTACTGGGATGAGGCTGGGGAGCCCAGTTCATACTGGGAAAGGGCTGGGGGTCCCAGTCTGAGCTGGGGACAATCCCAGTTTGAGCTGGCTTGGAGCTGGGAGCCCTGCTTTGTACTGGGAAAGTTCCCAGTTTGCAGTGGAATGGGCCCAGTTCATACTGGGAAGGGTATGGGGGTCCCACTTTGTACTGGGGTGGGCCCAATTCATACTGGGAAGGGGTTAAGGGTCCCAGTTCATAATGGGAAGGGGCTGGGGGTCCCAGTTTGAGCTGGGAAGTGTAATACACAATAAATGCTTGTTCATTGTCTTTTGTATTATAAAAACAAGGAGCTCCGCTTGAGGAGCGGGAGTTGCAAAAGCTCCCTGCTGAAGTAAGGAGCTGGATAATGCTTGGCTAGACACTATGAAAATTCTTTTGCCTAATGTAACAAAAAAGAGAACCCCCTCCCCTTCTCTCCTTCTGCATCTCAGTTGCCTCTTTTGTTCAAAGACACTGTTGCAAAGTTCATGTAACCATCTCCTGATAAGTTGCTAACCTAGCGTATCAACATCCTGCCTTCCTGTCTCACGCTGGGCCAACATGACCAAATAAAAAAAGAAGTTGAACCACAACGCTGAGGAAGACTACGGCCTTCATCTTCACGACCACCAGAGGGACAAAGACGACCCCCTAGCAACAGTGCGCGCAGTCGCAGAATATACCAGGATGTGCTGCATAATCCTGGAATTACCAAGATATAAAAAGGGACCCTGGCGGGGGTGAGGTGCGCGCCGTTGGCGGAGCCGAGACTCCCCGGCTGCCCAGCGCTGTTTTGCTTGATGTTGCTTACTCAATAAATTCCTTTCTATTATTAATGCAATGCTCTCTGAAAATTAATTAAGGGGCAACATATAACAGGAAGGAGGTGGCTCGCGCTAGCTGCAGGTAGTTCAGCGGCTCGACCTTGACGTCATCTGCAAGGAGAAGCAACATCCTCAGTGCCACAGCAAGCCCAAGTTGCTTGCAGCATTCCGAACAAGGTCCTAGAGGAAGGGTCGCTAAGAGAAACAGCTCCAGGGCCACGGGGTCTTCTGGGGGAACTTGAGCTCTTCAAGCTCCAGAAATGACTCTCGGTCTGTCCCATGACAGGTCTGTCATGGGAAAGACTGAGAGTCATTTCTGGAGAGAGAGGAAAAGTTTATCACTTCTGAAAAATCCAAGGGGTGACAGCAAGTTTGTGTGCCCCAGGTGGTGTTTTGATGACCCGAGGAGACGCTCGGGTTCTCCACTCAGATGTAGGAGTGCGGTGGGGAGATTCTTGGGTGCTCCAGTGAGGTGCTTGGGTGTTCCAGGGAGGTGCTTCTGTGCTGCAGGAGTTGTATGGCAGGGGCAGAAACTTTTGTTAGGAGGGCAGAGGCTTGTGTGCTCCAGGGAGGCTTTTCTTCTGCCCCTGGGATATGCTATGTGCCCCAGGGAGGTGCTTGTGTGCCCTGGGAATATCCTTGGGCTCTCTAGGAAGGTGCTTGATTCCTCTGGGGTCACTTGGAACCTCCGGAGTTGCCTGGGTCCAGCAGAGAGCAGGTTGTGTGCTCCAGGGAGTTGCTGGACTGCACTAAGTGTGTTGTTCAGTGCTTTAGGGAGGTTCTTGGTTGTCCCGACAAGATGCTCGTGTTCCACAGGGAAGGGGATGAGTGACCCAGAGGCAGGTGCTGGTTGTCCCCAGGGAGGTGCTTGCCTACCACGGGAAAATGCTTGTACACCCAAGAAGATCCTTTGCTCCTCCAGGACGTTGCGTGATTTACCCAGGGAGGTTTCTCTGACCCGGGGCAGGATAGGATTTCTTCATAGAGGTGCTTCATCAATGGAGGGAATTCCTTGGTTCTTGAAAGATCTTCTGGGGTGACCTATGCAGGTGCTTGGGCACCCATGGGGTTATTCTACTGTTCCCCAGGGAGGTGTTTCATTCTTCCAAGGAGGTGCTTGGGTTCTCTATAGAGGTTCCTGGGTTCCTCCAAGAAATGCTTGTATGCCTTTGGGCGATGTCTTAGAGCATCAGCAGGAGATGGGTTCACAGCGGAAATTGTTCAGGTGAACCCACCTAGAGTTGGGATCTCCCGTGAGGTGCTGGAATGCCCTTGGAAGATGCCTGAGAGGGAAAAGGTAGTGCTTAGGTGTCCTGGGGAGATGCTTGTCTACTCCAGCTCAATGCTCACGTGTCCTGCAGGAAGTATTTCTGATTTCAAGAGGTGCCTATATTCCCTGGGGAGATACTTGGGTGCCATGGAGGGTGCTTCAGGAAGATGCTTGTATTCCCAGGGGAGACTTTTACTTTCCCCAGGAACATGTTTGGCTTCTCCAGGGAGTTGCCAGAACGCTCCTTGGAAAAGACGGCTTGATCAGAGGACTTGTGCCGAGGTCCTGCTAGCAAGATTGGTGGTCTGGGGAGATTGCTGGGTGCTCCAGGGAGATGCCTGTGTGCTGCACGGAGAAGCCTGGGCATCCTTGGGATGTGCCCGTGTGCCTAATGGAGATGGTGGTGTGAATCAGGGCAGTGCTTTGCTACGGCGGATGAAGCGACACAAGCAGTCTGGCTGTGCTCTTTATTTTCCATTCAGGGGTGGAAAGCGGGAGAGCTTCCCAGCCCCTTTGCTCAGAGCTCCGCTGCTGCCTTCAGCATTCCCAGCACCTTCCCCTCCGTTGCGGTACCAGCATCTAGCGCTAGGGAGTCAGAAAGAAAAGAGGATGATCAGGTTGTGTACAGGCTGAACGCAGAGAAGTACTGCAGGCTTAGCTCGGGCCGTGCACGTAGGGGTCTGCTTCCCATGAAGCTTCAAGGTTGCCGTCAGCTGCGACAGATGCCTAGTGCCCAAGCTCATCAGCCTGGGGCTGAGGCAGGGGGAGCGGAGGGCCCCGGAATGCCCTCTCTGTCCCAGTGCTGCCCCCACGGGAAGGACGGGCCTTGCAGCAGCGGGAAGCACCATCCCTTTCTGGAGATACTTACCAGGGGAGCCGCTGCTGCTCTTGCCGCAGCCGCTTTTCCTCCGCAGCACTTCTGAACACCCTTTGTTGACTGCGATGCGGCTCCGACCTTTTCAAAACTTGCAGTGCTCGTGGGGAAAGGTGGCTGCAACACCAGGACAAAGGGATCCCTCAGCCTCTGCCAGACACCCCTTCTGCCTCTCCCCTCATCCAGACCCTGCACCCACGCGGTGCCACGTGCACCCACCCTTCCGCCCTGTGATGAGTTTTAGGCCTTGGCGGTAACCAAGGTCATGCCCGCTTTAGGAGAAAGCCAAGGGTGTCATAGGCAAGCCCAGGACTCAGGGACCGGGCTGCTGGACATCTCCTGACATCGCTCAGCAGCTACTCGAGTGCCCCAGCACGTGAACGCAGCCGGCACACACTTACTCAGGCTGGAGGCTCTCCAGCTTGGCTGCCGCTCTCCACTCCTCTTCTGCGGCAGGGATCTGAACCTTCCTCCACCTCCTCACGACCTCCTTGCTCCTGGGCTGGGCTGGGGGATGGGGAATCCAATCATGTTGCCTGGTGACCTGATGCAAGGAGAAGACGCTCTCATCAGACAGGACTGGACACACGGCTGCTGTTTCCCAGAGGACCCCTTGAAAGGACCCTGCAGCAGGACCTGGGAAGCAGGCGACTCGGCACTGCCGGCCCACGTCTGGCTGCTGCTTTGATCCCTCGCTTTCTGCTGACAGCCTCTCCCTCACAGGGAGGAGCAGGCAAAGCCCTGCCCTGCGCCCTGGTGCCCGTCCTGCTCCCACCACCCTGGGACCTGCCCCCCTCGGAGCCCTGGCGGGGAGGATCGCTGCTCTTCTCAGCGGTGTTGGTCACGGCCAGTACCTGAGGTGTCTCTCGGTCCTCCCCCTGAGACCAGGCTCCCCAAGCAGCCATTTCTGCCCGGGCTTGCTGTATTCGCTTTTGGTACAAGGGCCATGAGCTCTTTGTTTGGTCCCACTGCGAGGACAGGTTCCAGACCTCCTGGAGGAAAACAAACAAAAAACACAACGGCAGACAGGATTGGTCTCAGCTGTTGGACCAAAGACCTCTGCCATCAAAGACCCAGAAAGCCCTCATTCCTTTTCCATTGCCCCTGGTCCAAATGAAGCGGCTCATGGCAACACGGGAGGCAGCAAGAGGCAGGGAAGGTGTGCGGGACACCACCTTCCATCTCCCGAGGAAGAGAAGAAGGAGGTAACAAGTGTGAAAATGAACGCATCCCAAGGGTCCGGCTTGGGATCGCTCCACACAAAGAGGCTTTAGTACAGTCCCAAACCGCGTGGTCATTGCAGCAAGGCAGAGCAGGTACCTGCACCAATCTCCGAGAGGCTTCGGGAGTAGGGAGCGCAGTGCTGGTGGACTTGGCTTGAGGAGCTGCTTCCTGCCTGTCTGTCTTCTTTGTCCTGGGGGAGCTGCCTGGACACGGGGGGAGCACACTGCAAACAGACACCGGGAGGCTGCATGAGCCCAGGGGAATTCGGTCTCCAGTCCGCGCTCGCAAGCTGCGTCAGCCTCTGCAGCAGACGGCAGTTCCGCAGCGAATGGGTGTTGGACTGGCCGTGTTCGCTTCAGCAGACACGGAGAGAGCCAACCGCGAAGCAGTGGCACCAGCTGCCTTCAGGAAGGCTCGCGATGCCCGTATCCAGGCCCTCTGTGGTGGCAGAAGGAGAGGAGCAGTGTCTTGTGCAAGGACAGGATCCTAGAGACACCAATACGGCCCAGCCGGGCTTATGGGTGGAAAGCAGATTATCGCTGGGGAGCCAGCAACATCGGAGAACGCCATCAGGCAAGGAGGGCAGGCATGCCACCTCCCTCCCTCGGCACTCTCTTGTGCCTGCCACAAAGTCTGGGATATCGTTTGGAAAGAAACGTTTCCATCTGGTATCACAGCTCCTTAGGCTGGAAGAAGCTGCGGGGCAGCTGGAAGAAACCGCAGGGGACGTTTGCTCCCACAGACAAAGAGATGGACTCTTGCAATGTGGGGGGGCTCCTGAAGGGACAAGAGCTTCTGCAACAAGGCTCTGCATCCAGCTCCCCCAAGGATCAGGGCCCTGGTGGAAAATGAAGCTGGCGTGCCAGTCTCAGGCAAACGTGCTGCACGCTTGCCATGCGTGGAGAGAGCGGCCTCCTCCGGGACGGGTGTCAGGAGCCTTTCTGAGTCCCTGCGCCTGGTGGGTCCAAAGGGGACATCTCTCCTGTGTGGCTGCAAGTGGCTCCTTCCTCCTTTCCCCCAAGGGTCTCACCTGGTGGAAGGCTTCTTCTCCAGATCTTGCTGCCTCGTGCCTGGCTCCCAGCTTCTCACCGTGGGGAGGGAAAGCTTCCGCCTCTGCAGCAGCTTGCCAGGATGGCACAATGAAACTAGGAAAGGAGGAAGCTCTTCAGAGCAGCCGCATGGGCACTGCCTTTTAAGCTGGTTGCAGTCAGCCAGCATGGGGCAGGGACCACCCCCAGACAGCACGGACCCTTACCTCCTCTCATCCTGCACTCTCCTGCAGCTTGCTGCTGCGAGGCGAACCACACTTTGGCCTCTGGCCTTGTCCTCACAGTCAGATGAAACCCGGCAAAGAAATGACACGGGCTTGAAGAAGGCTGGCCTCCTACCCGTTGCAGCTTGCTGGCAGTAATCCTCCTGGTGTTGCACGGGACATGGCATCCCTCTTCCGTCACGTTCACGCATGGGGTTTGTTGTCAAGCTTCCCGCAACACCAGAAAAGGTAGCCTAAATTCCCCTCCACATGCAGGCAGTTCTCTCTGAGGGGAATCGCGGCAGCACGGGCACAAGAAGCACAACCGCAGTGCCCCTCCTCGCCAGGTGAAGACACTCGTAGCCGAAAGTCAGCATGAGTTAACCAGGACCCAGTCTCTTCAGGATTTAGCCCCGACTGGATGCTGAGCGTGGAGACCCGACCGCGCACGTTCCAAAGGAGGAGGTGGGAAGCCAAGGGCTGCGGAGGAAATGCACTCACCTTGGGAACATCTGGATCGCACGAGCGGTGGTCTCTCCACTCAAGGCAGTCGGGTGTGCCGGCCACATTCTCTGCAAAGAGACACAGACCTGCTGGAGGGTTTCTGAGGCACTTTTCTCAGGGCTCTCATTGACAGGAAGCAAACCTGTCTCCCAAGCCAAAAGAAAGCCTTCTCTCCAAAACCCTCCTCCAAAGCCTCTTCCATCCACCTTTGCTCTGCTCTGGAGGAGCATGGCAGAATATTGAGGCTGTACAGTAACGCTGCCAGGCCTTTTGCAGCGGCCAGCATCCAGACGCTCAGAAGAGCTAATGGAGAAAGCAGCTAATGGGGCAGGCGTGGGGAAAGGCATCTGACTGGCCTGCCGTGTCCAGGCTGGCCAACAGCGGTCGCATTGATCACCCTTCCACAGGATTCCCAAAGAAATTGAAGTAGCCCTCAAAACATCACCAGCTTACACTGTGGAGCATTGCAATGAGGTCCTCAGCGCTCTCCAGACGTTTAACACAGTCCGGATAAAACTTCATGCACAGGAAATCATCCTCGCACGTCAAAACACCGACGTCCCTGAAGGCAAAGGGGACGTGCTCCTTGTTCTTCAGGAGGCAACAGTACAAGATGATGGTCTCTTGCACACACTCCTGCTCCACGTACAGTGGGAAGGAGGTGGCTCGCGCTAGCTGCAGGTAGTTCAGCGGCTCGACCTCGACGTCATCTCCAAGGAGAAGCAACATCCTCAGCGCCACAGCAAGCCCAAGTTGCTTGCAGCATTCCAAACAAGGGCCTAGAGGAAGGGTCGCTAAGAGAAACAGCTCCGGGGCCACGGGGTCTTCTGGGGGAACTCAAGCTCCACCCTGACCGTTGGAGACAATCCTCTGCCTCTCCCAGGCCTTTCCAAAGAGCAGGGAGAACAAATCCTTCCGGACATGGGGCAGGAAGAGGGGGGCTGCTGCCTTCTCACCAGGGAGGATCTCAGGGGGACAGTACATGTCCTCCAGCCACCCCTCATCAACGTCCAGCTGGAAGAAGGGTTTGCGAATCAAGAGCCGCTTTTGCTTGACGTGGAATTGCTCTTGGAGAACAGCAAAGGTCCCGAGTCCCGCAACCTGAACAGCCTGCACACAGAGAAGACAGAAAGGCTGAGGAGGGAGTTCTTGAGAGACGGGAAAAGGGATGACTCTCAGAGCAGGGGGACACTGCTGTGTGCCCTGCCCGCTCCTGAGGGACAATGGGGCAAGGTGGGGCACTTTGGAAAGCTTTGGAGAAGAGCCGCATCCTCCGTTTCTTTCATCACCCCCCTCCCAGGATTTGCCACCATCCCTTGGCTAGGGAAGAGCCCAGAGGTTTCCAGCACACGGCTGAGGCCTGGGACTGATTATCCTAGGCACGGACCCAGGATATTCCCCCATCTCTCTGCTCGCCCTCTCCACTCAGGCCGCAGGGAAGAGTGAAGCCCTAGGGTGTGCCAAACCCCTGAGAAGCAGAGCAGATCTGGCCTTGGTTTCTCTCCCAGCTGGCCAGCAAGCTGCTCCGGGCACCCTGGGCGGTCTCAGTGCTCGGGTAGGGATTGCTCTGCAGGGCCCAGGACACCAGCCCACCTTATCCCGCTTCAGCGCTTCCAGAATTTGCTCGGATACAGCATCCCAGATAGCCTCAGTCTCTGGGAAGCAAGGAAAAGCCAGGTCAGGCTCCAGGCCAGCCAGCTCACCACCTCTTGGCAAGCACCTCACCCAGGCGAGGACACATGCAGGCATACGCGAGCCCCCCTGAAAAACACCATGCGGGCATTCCTGGGACATTCCTGAGAGGCCTGTGGAGCTGCAGGCCACACCAGTCTCTGGGACACCAGAGGTCTTTCCTCCCAGAGCCAGATCCCAAAGAGGCAGCAGCTCCCAGGGAAACCTGGCCCTGGATTGTCCCCATCACGAGGAGGCTGAGCCATGCCCAGAGGAGCCCTGGGGCTGAGGACAGCCCTAGCATCAGGAGCCAGGAGTCCTGGCTGCCACATTGTCCCCTGAGCCCAGCGGGACCCTCAGGCAGGGCTCTTGCAGCAGCCACCAGCTCTGTCCAGCACCGCCACCACCCCCCAGCCCAGGACTTGCAGCTTAGGACAGCTGGCAGCCCCTGGGCCACCCCTTGCGAAGGGGCTCCTGACACCCTTACCTTTGGGGGAGAGATTCAGGAGCACTGGGAACTGGGAAACCATATCAGAGGCGATGGTCACCCTCCAGCAGCCCTCCATCTCGCTTGCTGCTGGCCCTCAGCTCAGGACAAGGGATGCGCGCCCTGGCTCCTCAACCACAGCTCCTCTGCAAGGTGCCCCTGCTCCTCCCTCCGCCCGTCAGCGAGGGTCGCCCAGTGCAAGCTTGCTGCCTGCTGACCCCACTCCTGGCCACAGAAGGACAGCGCTGGGGAGCACCCAAGCAGTGCCCAGCAGGGACCAGGCTGCACCTGGGGACAAAATGGAGATTTCGGGGGGGATATGGGGGAATATGGGGATTTTGGGGGCATATGGGGGCAAAATGGGGATTTTGGGGTGGTCATATGGGGGAATATGGGGATTTGGGGGGGGAATATGTTTTTGGGGGGGGGATTATGCTTTTTTGGGGGCTATAGTGGGGTCTGGGGGGCATCTGCCTATAGGGGAATGCAGATCTGGAGACTGGGGATGGCACAGGTCGAGAAATGGGGGGACACCGGCACGTGGGGAGGGGAGGTGGACCAAAAGGGGGGCGATTTGAGGGGGGGGAACGGGGCACAAGCCCACCTCCTCGCAGTACACCTCCATGCAGGCCACGCTGAGGCGGCGGCCGGCCCCCACGGCCTGCAGAAGCTCCTCGAGGGCGCGCTGCACCAAGCCGGGCTCCCCTTCACCGCCCAGCATGGTGTGAGTCTTCCCTGGGGGGGGCACGGAGGTACCGTGTCAGCCTTTTGGGGGGTCGCCGCGGCATGGGGAGGGGGCGTCGAGGCTCACCGGAGCCGCTGGGCCCGTAGGCGAGAATGGTGACGTCGCGGCCGGCCAGGAACTGGGCCAGCAGCGGGCGGACGGAGCCCTCGTAGACGGCGGCGGTGGAGCTGGCGGCGGCGTAAACAGCATCGAAGCTGAGGGGAAAAAGGGGTTAAAATGTGAGGGAGGGGGGGAGCACCCATGGGTGCTGCCCGCCATCCCCCTCCCGAGGCTCACCGGTAGCAGGAGGGGGCGTGGGGGGGGTCCTCACGCAGCTGCAGGGTGTGGCAGTCGAGGGGCAGCAGGCAGGGATCCTCACCGGGGGGGCCGGGGCGCAGGCGGACGCAGACCTGAACCCGCCGGGGGGGTGCTGGGGGGGCATTGGCAGCCGTTGAGGGGGGGCTGGGTGGACGCCGGGTCCTCGCAGCCCCCTGTCACCTAGAAAAGTGTCCCCTCAAAGCCCCCCCGTCCCCTCAAAAAATGTCCCTTCCCTGACTGCTTCCCTAAGGATTTGTCCCCTCGCAGCCCCTTGACACCCCCAAAATGCCCCCTCGCAGCCCCGTCCCCTCAGCCCCTTGTCCCCCTCGCAGCCCCTCACAAAATGTTCCCTCACACACCAGTGCCTCAGGATTTGTCCCCTCACAGCCCCTTTTCCGCTCACAGCTCTGTGTTCCCTCACAAAATACCCCCTCACAGTCCCTGTCCCCTCATGAAGTGTCCCTTAACCCCTCATCCCCTCACAAAATGCCCCCTCACAGCCCCTCATCCCCTCACAAAATATCCCCTCACAGCCCCCTCTCCCCTCACGAAGCGTCCTTTAACCCCTCATCTCCTCACAAAACGTCCCCTCACAGCCTGTTCCCTCACAAAATGCCCCTCACAGCCCCTTTTGCCCCTCACAGCCCCTCTCCCCTCACCGCCAGACGCCCCCCAGAGCCTCGCACCCCTTCTCCAAACCCCCCTGAGCCCCCCCAGCCCCCCATTTTCCCCCAAATCCCCACAGATCCCCTCAGATCCCCCCCCACAAGCCCCCCCCGCACCGGCCGCAGCCTCCGCCGCCATCGCTCCCGCCGGACAGTTTGAAGCCGCGGGGCGGGAGCCAATGGGAGGCCGGCGCGCGCGCATGCGCAGTGCGGGCAGCCCGGCGGGGCAGGACGAAATGGCGTCGGTTGCCTGGCAACGGGGGGCGGGGCAAAGGGAAAGGCGGCCAGTCTGTACTGGGAATGGGCCCAGTTTGTACTGGGATGGGGCTGGGGGGCCCAGTTCCAACTGGGACGGGCCCAATTCATACTGGGAAAGGGCTGAGGGTCTCAGTTTGTACTGGGATGAGGCTGGGGAGCCCAGTTCATACTGGGAAAGGGCTGGGGGTCCCAGTCTGAGCTGGGGACAATCCCAGTTTGAGCTGGCTTGGAGCTGGGAGCCCTGCTTTGTACTGGGAAAGTTCCCAGTTTGCAGTGGAATGGGCCCAGTTCATACTGGGAAGGGTATGGGGGTCCCACTTTGTACTGGGGTGGGCCCAATTCATACTGGGAAGGGGTTAAGGGTCCCAGTTCATAATGGGAAGGGGCTGGGGGTCCCAGTTTGAGCTGGGAAGTGTAATACACAATAAATGCTTGTTCATTGTCTTTTGTATTATAAAAACAAGGAGCTCCGCTTGAGGAGCGGGAGTTGCAAAAGCTCCCTGCTGAAGTAAGGAGCTGGATAATGCTTGGCTAGACACTATGAAAATTCTTTTCATAGAATCATAGAATCATAGAATATCCTGAGTTGGAAGGGACCCTTAAGGATCATCAAGTCCAACTCTTGACACCGCACAGGTCTACCCAAGTTCAGACCATGTGACTAAGTGCACAGTCCAATCTCTTCTTAAATTCAGTCAGGCTCGGTGCAGTGACCACTTCCCTGGGGAGCCTGTTCCAGTGTGCAACCACTCTCTCTGTGAAGAACCCCTTCCTGATGTCCAGCCTAAACTTCCCCTGCCTCAGCTTAACTCCATTCCCGCGGGTCCTGTCGCTGGTGTTAATGGAGAAAAGGTCTCCTGCCTCTCGACACCCCCTTACGAGGAAGTTGTAGACTGCGATGAGGTCTCCCCTCAGCCTCCTCTTCTCCAGGCTGAACAGGCCCAGTGCCCTCAGCCGTTCCTCGTACGTCTTCCCCTCCAGGCCTTTCACCATCTTCGTAGCCCTCCTCTGGACACTCTCCAACAGTTTCATGTCCTTTTTATACTGTGGTGCCCAGAACTGCACACAGTACTCGAGGTGAGGCCGCACCAGCGCAGAGTAGAGCGGGACAATCACCTCCCTCGACCTACTAGCGATGCCGTGCTTGATGCACCCCAGGACACGGTTGGCCCTCCTGGCTGCCAGGGCACACTGCTGGCTCATATTCAACTTGCTGTCTACCACGACCCCCAGATCCCTCTCTTCTAGGCTGCTCTCCAGCGTCTCATCGCCCAGTCTGTACGTGCAGCCAGGGTTTCCCCGTCCCAGGTGCAGGACCCGGCACTTGCTCTTATTGAACTTCATGCGGTTGGCGATCGCCCAGCTCTCCAACCTATCCAGATCCCTCTGCAAGGCCTTTCCACCCTCATTTGAGTCCACAACTCCTCCAAGTTTGGTGTCATCAGCAAACTTGCTCAAAATGCCTTCTATTCCTACATCCAGATCGTTTATAAAAATATTGAAAAGTACCGGCCCTAAAATGGAGCCTTGAGGGACCCCACTGGTGACCGCCCGCCAGCCTGACGCAGCCCCATTCACCATAACCCTTTGGGCCCTGCCCGTTAGCCAATTGCTCACCCATCGTATGATGTTTTTATTTAGCTGTATGCTGGACATTTTGTCCAGTAGGATCCTATGGGAAACCGTGTCAAAAGCCTTGCTGAAGTCCAAAAAAATCACATCAGCTGGTTTCCCTTGGTCCACCATACGGGTGATCTTATCATAAAAGGAAATCAGGTTAGTTAGGCAGGACCTACCCTTCACAAACCCATGCTGGCTGGGACCAATGACTGCTTTGTCCCCCAGGTGCGCCTCAATACGTTCGAGAACCATCTTCTCCATGATTTTACCAGGCACTGACGTGAGACTGACAGGCCTGTAATTGCTAGGGTCTTCTTTCTGACCCTTCTTGAAAATCGGCACAACATTTGCCAGCTTCCAGTCTACCGGGACCTCTCCAGACTCCCAGGATCGTTGAAAAATAATTGAGAGAGGTTCCGCGATGACGTCCGCCAGCTCCTTCAGCACCCGGGGATGAATCCCATCCGGACCCATGGACTTGTAGGGATCCAGGTGGAGTAGCAGATCCCGCACACGTTCAGGGTCGGTTGGGAGTTTGTCATCCCCACCGTCCCGGTCCTCCAGCTCGGGGCACCCTGGGTCCCGAAGCCCATCATCGGCATTGAAGACAGAGGCAAAGAAGGCGTTAAGCGTCTCTGCTTTGCCTATGTCATTGTCTGTGAGGAGACCTTCCCTATCAAGGAGCGGCCCTATGTATTCTTTAGTTCTCCTTTTTCCATTCACATATCTAAAAAAACCCTTTTTATTTTCTCTCACAGACACAGCCAGCTTCAACTCTAGGTGTGCTTTAGCCACACGAATTTTCTTCCTACAGACACGAACAGCATCCCTGTATTCTTTCCATGTCACCTGGCCCTCCTTCCAGCAGCGAAACACTCTCTGTTTCCGCCTAATCTCCATAAGAATGTTCCTGGTCAGCCACGCCGGCCTCCTGCCACGCCTGCCTGACTTGCGATATTTAGGAATTGCCTGATCTTGTGCTTCTAGGAGGCATCGCTTAAAGAGTGACCAGCACTGGTGGACATCAAGGCCTTCAAGAGCAGCTTCCCAGGGGACCTTGCTGACTAGTTCCCCGAGCAGCCTGAAGTCCGCCTTCCCCATATCTAGGGATGAGGTTTTGGTGGCACTTCTCCTTCTGTCACTGTAAATTTTGAACTCAACCACTTCATGGTCACTATGACCGAGGCGGCCACCAATCACCACATCTCCCACCAGACCCTCTCTGTTTTCTAGCAACAGGTCTAGGAGGGCACCTTTCCTAGTTGGCTCCGTTAGCACCTGCACCAAGAAGTTATCGTCTAGGTGCTTCATGAACCTCCTGGACTTGCTCGTGTCAGCCGTGTGGCACTCCCAGTTAACGTCTGGCAAGTTGAAGTCCCCCATAAGGACAAGGGGAGTTAATCTCGAGGCCTCTCTTAGTTCTGTAAAGAATAAGTTATCGGTGCTATCGTCCTGGCCAGGCGGTCTGTAATAGATTCCCACAACGACATCCCCTTTATTCGTTTGTCCCTTGATCCTTACCCAGATTTTTATCTTATTTCAGCCCAGAAAGCCAGCTGTATCCTGGGCTGCAGGAAGTGTGCCTATCAGGGCAAGGGAGGTGACTCTCTTCCTCCAATCTGCTTTTTGGAGACCATCTGGGGTACTGCATTCAGCTCTGGGCCCCAGAACACAACAAGGGCATGGACCTATTAGAAGGAGTCCAGAGGAGGGCCACAAAGATGAACAAAGGTCTGGAGGAACTTTACTATAAAGACAGCATGAAGGGAGAACAGCAATGAATATAAGGCATATCTTTAATAACATGATATATGCAATTAATACTGAAAATAACCACAACAATATGGAAAATGAATCAAAGAACAGGCATGCAAGGGAAGTCATTTGTGGAGAATGAAGGGAAATTTATCACTATTCAGAAATATCCTTGAAAACACTTTCCTAAGAGCACCCTTGAGCTCCTGGTTCCTCATGCTGTAGATGAGGGGGTTCACTGCTGGGGGCACTATTGAATACAGAACTGCCACCATCAGATCCAGGGATGAGAAAGTGGTGGAGGGGGGCTTCAGGTAGGCAAACATGCCAGTGCTAA
This sequence comes from Anas platyrhynchos, assembly GCF_047663525.1. Classification (NCBI taxonomy): domain Eukaryota; kingdom Metazoa; phylum Chordata; class Aves; order Anseriformes; family Anatidae; genus Anas; species Anas platyrhynchos. Next base: position 5,588,671 of record NC_092616.1, on the reverse strand, counting down.
TAACCAGAGAGACCACGGCCAGGTGAGAGAGGCATGTGGAAAAGGCTTTGTGCTGCCCCTGCTTAGAGGGCATCCTCTGCATGGCCCTGAAGATCTGTACATAGGACAACATGATGAATACAAAACACACAAAAAAAACCAAAAACACTAAACATGAGGAGCCCGATTTCCCTTAGGTAGGACTCAGAGCAACAGATCTTCAGGATCTGGGGAATTTCACAGAAGAACTGGTCCACAGCATTGCCTTGGCAGAGGGGCAGGGAAAATGTACTGGCAGTGTGCAGCAGAGCATTGTGAACCCCACTGCCCCAGGCAGCTGCTGCCATCTGGGTACAAGCTCTGCTGCCCAGGAGGCTTCCGTAGTGCAAGGGCTTGCAGATGGCAACGTAGCGGTCATAGGCCATGATGGTGAGAAGAGAATACTCTGCTGAAAAGAAAAAGAAGAAGAAAAAGAGCTGTGCAGCACATCCTGAGTAGGAGATGGCCCTACTGTCCCAGAGGGAATTGGCCATGGCTTTGGGGAGAGTGGTGGAGATGCAGCCCAGATCGAGGAGGGCGAGGTTGAGGAGGAAGAAGTACATGGGGGTGTGGAGGCGGTGGTCACAGGCTATGGCGGTGAGGATGAGGCCGTTGCCCAGGAGGGCAGCCAGGTAGATGCCCAGGAAGAGTGCGAAGTGCAGGAGCTGCAGCTCCCACGTGTCTGCGAATGGCAGGAGGAGGAACTCCTTGATGGAGCTGCTGTTGGGCATCTCATCCTCCTGAATAAATGGGATTACCCAAGGAAGAAAAGACAAGGAGATATTAAGACAGACTTTAGAGGACACATTCCTGCTCACACTGGACTCATGGAGCTTTCTGATAATCTCCTCTATGTGAAAGGAGATGTTTTCAGTGGTTGGGTCCCTGCATTGCATGAGTGGCATTTGGTCCAGTGAGGGTTTTCCCTATTTACCACCATGAGAGATGATGGCATATTGGCCATCAGCCTGTGTAAGGGAAGAAAGATAGATTCATCGCATCCTCTTTACCCTTCTTCACAGGTGATATCAGAATCAGAAACAAACTCACGAAGGCACAATTGTCCCACTCATCTGCATACCTCTTTGTTTTGATAAGGTAGACTCTGTCTTCACATCAGTTTCTCTTTATTACACCCTTTATCCAGGTACTGTATGGGTAATGGAATTTTAAATACTTGGAAGTACCCTTAGATGAAAGTAAAACTTCACACTCTGTTCTCCGCAAGACAAGGTGCAACAGAAGTGTCTGCTTCTGTACCTTTTTAGGATTTAGATTTCCCTTTAGCTTCTGGGAAACAGTAAAAACCTTTTTCTGTTGTTCTCAGTGTCAACACAAGCCAGTGCTTGGAGGCAAAATGCTCAGGACGAGGCTCCTGATTCATGTGGCTGAAATAAAGGCTCTGAGAAATGCAAAAGGGCACAAAGAATTTGTGCCCTTCTTCGGGTTTGTAGCAGCTTTCCAGGGATATCTTCATAGCACTAACCTCAAGCTGACATCTCCTCAGGAGAGTGACCTCATTGCCCAAAATGAAAGGACTGCATTGCACAGAACTTGAAATGTTCAAAGGGGACTTGAGCACCTGTGTCCAAGTAAAACACCTCCGGGACAGGGGCAGTGCCAGAACAGGAGCTTAACATCCCCCATCAGCACTGTTACTGCCAGAGCGTGCCACAGCGAGAACAGGAGCAGTGCACACAAATGCAGAAAGAAGGAAATGTACCGTCTTCCTCCTGCTGAGAGGAGACAGCCAGACACTCAAGAAAGCCTTCTCCCTCTGCAGCTGTTCACGCCACCCCCAGACAGCAAAGTCACAGGGCTGTAACTCCGAGCCTCTTTGATCCACAGAGTGAAACCAGCCCATGTCAGGGGAGATGGAGCTTAGCTCTGCGGGAGCTGTGGCTGTAGAGGAGGCGGCTCATGGCCTGGGCCCCACGGCCTTGAAGGCAGAGGCTCTGCTTGGGGGGAGAGGAGAATGAGGGGGCTTGCTCAGAGGACAGCATCTGCATGGGAGGGACAGACAGGGAGCAGCCAAAGTTCACCCACCACAGCATTTCTGTTACAACATCCCTCTCCTTCTCTGCCAGTGTCTCTGCTACCCGCAGCTGTCCCTTCCAGTAGCTGCTTCCCACATCTCCTTCTTGTCATCACTCACAGACCCCGCCCAGCCCCTGCTCACACAGCTTTGCCCTGCAGACACCCCCTGGCAGCAGGGGAGTGAACAAAAGCATCTCCCTGCTTGCAGGTGCACAAGAGCAGCTCAGACAAACCCAGATGTGTCCAGCAAAGGTGATGCTTGTGAGGTCTTTAGGCAGAGCAGTGCATAGTAGAACATTATGAGGTACCTGGCAGATGTGCTGATTTCTCCTGATGAGGATCTTAGTGCTGTATTTACACCTGACAGTGCCAGTTCATTTTCCCTTCGGAGGAAACAAAAACGACTGACTTTCCAAGGTCCTCATCTAAAAGCTGTCATCCCTTGCCTGTATTCTTAGTAACACCCTCTTGGAAGTCTCCTTGGTGTGCTGTGGATCTGTAAGCAGCATGCTGAAGGCAGCAGCCTCCCACCAGCAGCAGGATCCTGCCCTGCCGGGGGGGCTCCTTTCACCCACAGCTTCTCCCCGCAGCGCCCTGGGCAGCTCCCCGGGCAGGCTGAGTGCTGAGCCTGGCAGGCGGCAGAGGCCCTGCCCCGGCACACAGCCCCTGGGCCACAGCAGGGACCCTGCTCTGCACCACAGCCCTGGACACCCCTGCCTGCACTCCCGGCTTCTCCTGCCTCCACAAACTGCGGCTGCATTGCCCTCCAGCCAGACACTTACTGGGTGCAGGGCTGGGAAGTCTTCTCCCCCAGTGAGCTCTGGGCATGCTGCCACTTCTGCCTGCCTTTAAGCACTGTGTCTCTGCAGGCAGTGCCCCCAGCCCTGCTGCGCTGTGCAGAGGAGCTGCTCCTGGGCAGAGCTGTCTCTCTGCAGCGCTGCCTGCTTACCAGGAGCTTCCCTTGGGCCCAGGAGCCCGGCCCAGCCCAAGGCCTCCCTTGCTCTGCCCCCCACCAGGCTCCCTGCACATGGCCCTGGGCTCCAGGGCTCACAGCTCCTGGATGGCAGCAGGATGTCTCCTGGGAAACATACTTGGAAGTAGACCACACAAAACACTGACTGGCCCTCTCTAAATACTGTGCTGACTTACTACTGAGGCAGTAATTGCCCTACTTGAGTGTGCAGAGCTACAGGACGTGCCAAATTACCTCTTTCTGTTCAACTTATTCATCAGTGAAATGGATGATGTGCTCCCTCAGCAACTTTGCTGATGACACAAAGCTGGGAGGAGTGGCTGATACCCCAGAGGCCTGTGCTGCCATTCAGAGGGTCCTCAGCAGGGTGGAGAGATGAGGCTGGGCACGGACCAGCAGGAGAGCAGCTCTGCAGAGAGAGACCTGGGAGTCCTGGGGGACAGTATGCTGAGTGTGAGCCAGCAATGTGCCCTTGTGACCAAGAAGGTCAATGGGATCCTGGGTGCATTCGGAAAAGTGTTGCCGGGAGGCCAAGAGAGGTGATCCTCCCCCTCTACTCAGCCTACACAGGTGCTTGGGGTTATTCCTCAATATCCCTAGGAAGGTGACACCACCTTTTCTTTGTGATGTCAAATGCATGAGAAGCCCGACAGGGGCAGAAAAGTGGCCATTTATTTGCAGGAGAAGCAATAAGGATGGATTCTCCAGAAATGCTACTTGGTGCTTGACAGAGCAGCACACTGCCACAGTCATGGTGACAGCCTGGCAGCCTTGTGCCTTGATATTCCTGTGAGATCATCCAAATAGGATGAAGGCTTTGTTCCTTGTCCCTTCTCTTGACAGAGGGATTTTGCCTCTCAGCAAAGCATATCACTGTTGCCTGGACTCCTTCTGTGAGTGGCATCTGCCATTGGGGCCCAGAGATGTGCAAAGTCTTGGTTCTCTTGCTTTCCAAAATCCTCTGGCATTCAGTCAATGCAAAGCAACCCAAGATCTTCACCACAGCTGGTCATCATGGAAAGGCGCTTCTGGGACTCCTTGAAACTGGCTTCAGTAATTCTACCATTGCTTATTTGAATCATGATTGCCTACATTATTTCGGACTCTTCTAGAGGTGACTTTGGTGTATGGGAATGCTCTATACAAACACAAAAGGGCTTTGACATATTAGCTTGTGCTCAGTGACTTCTGTCCTAGAGCATTGCAGGTTATTGAATCAAAGCCTGGAATATCCTAGAGCCACTCACACACTGGCCTATACTGAGTTGGTTAGTTAAAATAGTCTGGTGGGGGACTTCAACTTTTGAGATATCTGCTGGAAAGACAACACAACAGAGAGGAAACAGTCTAGGAGGTCTCTGGAGTGGGTGGAAGATAACTTCCTGACACAGCTGGTGAGCGAGGCAAGCAGGGATGGTGCCCTGATGGAACTTTTGCTTGTGAACAGAGAAGGACTTGGGAGGGATGTGAAGGTTGGAAGGCAAATCTTGGGCATAGCAGTCACAAATTAATAAAGTTTTTGAGTCATGGAGAGGTAAGGAGCAGGGTTAGCAGTATTGCCTCCCTGTATTTCAGGAGGGTTGAATTTGGCTTGTTAAGGAGACTGATTGGCAGAGACCCTCGGGAGGCAGTCCAGAAGGGTAAAGGAGTCCAGGAAGGCTGGACACACTTCAAGAACAAAATCCTAAAGGCACAGGAAAAGGTCATCCCCATGTGCTGAAAGATGAGCCAGCGGAAAAGATTGGCCTGGCTGAACAAAGAGATTTGGCTAGAGCTGAGGAAGAAAAAGAGAGTTTATAACCTTTGGAAGAAGGAGCAGGACATTCAGGAGAACTACAAAGATGTTTTGAGGTTGCGTGGGCAGAAAATTAGAAGGTTCAAAGCTCAGCTGGAACTCAGTCTGGCTACAGCCATAATGGAGAATAAAAAAATGTTTTTATAAATGCCTTATCAAGAAAAGGAGGACTAAGGAGAATCTCCATCCTTAATTGTATGCGGGGGGAAACATCGTGACAAGAGATGATGAAAAGACAGAGGTACATAATGCCTTCTTTGCCTCAGTCTTTAGTAGAAAGTCCAGTTAAATCCAACTGGCAGCAGGTCACAAGTGGAGTCCCCCATGGCTCAGTACAGGGGCCAGGAAAAGTACATGAGGAAATGGCCTCAAGTTGCACCAGGGGAGGTTTAGGCTGGATATTGGTGAAAATGTTTTCCCTGAAAGGGTTGTGATGCATTGGAACAGGCTGCACAGGGATGTGGTGGAGTGGTCATCCCTGGAGGTATTCCCAAGACATGTAGATGTGGTGCCTAGGGACATGGTTTAGTGGTAGATGTGGCAGTGTTAGGTTAACGGACTTGATGATTTGTGATGTTTTTCCAATCTACATGGCTCTATGGTTCTATGCTTTTATGAGTCTAACAAAAGTCACAATCATTGGAAGGCAGCCACTGCAGTCTGGAAACTCGAGACTGTGGCCTGGACAAGACCATAGGTTCTGCAAGGGATTCCTGTGTGCTGGTACCACACATCCTGGAAGACTTGCCAGTGGATTGCTGGAGTTCACTACACTTGAAATGTCCACTGAAACCTGAAGATATTTGTGTTGGGTCACGTGTGATAAACTCAGGTGGAAAGACTCAAGAGCAGGTGAGTTTGAGTGGCTGCTGCAGAGCTCAGCAGCTTGCCCCAGTCTGGGAATATGTCCCCTTCTAACTAGGGGAATTAAAAGGGATTAATATGACCAGACTCATCAGGTCAATCTGCACAGTAAGGGAAAGTAATAGTTATTGTGCTGTAGGTGCAGCAGGCAATAGGCCTTGGACTGAGCACCAGAAGACTCAAGCAGATCTAATCCAGTTCATCCATGAACTAAGACAAACACTGTGAGCAGAGTGAAGGACACTTTGAGCAGAGGAGGTGGGCGACCGGCATGGCTGAGCAAGGACCTACTGCTTAAACTGACAGAAAAGAGGGAAATGTACAGAAGCAGAAGCAGGGTTGTATAGCCTGGGAGGAATACAGGGGTGTCATCTGGAGGTGTAGAGATGGGATCAGGAAAGCCAAGGTACAGATGGAGCTGAACTTGGCAAGGGACATGAAGAATAACACGAAGGGGTTCTATGGATACATAGGCAGGAGACAGCCCAAGGAGAGTGTTCCCCCTCTGATAAACGAGATGGGAGAACTGGCTTCCTCAGACATGGAAAAAGCTGAGGTACTCAGTAAGTGCTTTGCCTCAGTCTTCACTCGTGGTCAAGTTTCCTGTGTCTGTCAGGACCCTGAACCTCAAGGAGAGGGTGAGAGGAGTGGATTCTGTCCCACTGTGACAGTGGAACAAGTCTGGGACTGCCTAATGAAAGTGGATGTGTACCAGTCCATGGGGCCAGAGGGTATACATCCCAGGGTGCTGAGAGAGATGGCTGATGTGGTTGCTGAGCCGCTCTCCATCACATTCGAAAAATCATGGCTGCTGGGTGAAGCCCCCAGGGACTGGATAAAGGGAAACATTACTCAGTTTTAAGAAAGGGAGAAAGGAAGAGCTGGGGAACTGCAGGCTGGTGATCCTCACCTCTGTGCCTGAGATGATCATGGAGCAGTCTCTCCTGGAACACATCTTAAGGCATGCATGAGATAAAGAGGTGATTTGAGACAGCCAGTATGGCTTCACCAAAGGCAGATCTTGCCTAACCAATCTGGTGGCCTTCTATGATGGAGTGACAGCATCAGTGGACAAAGGAAGGGCTACGAATATCATCTACCTGGACTTGAACAAAGCCTTTGATATGGTCCCTCACCACATTCGACTCTCTAAATTGGAGAGGTATAGTTTTGAAGGATGAGCTGTTAGTTGAAACAAGAATTGGTTGGCTGGTCGCAGCCAAAGGGTTGTGGTCAATGGTTATATGTCTGGGTGGAGGCCAGTCACAAGTGGTGTACCTCAGGGGTCAGTATTTGGACGGGTACTCTTCAACATCCTTATCAATGACATTGATGATGGAATTGAGCGCAAGTTTGCAGATGACACCAAGCTGAGCGGTGCAGTCGATACAATAGATATAAGGGATGCCATCCAGAGGGACCTGGACAGACTGGAGTACTGGGCCCATGAGAACCTAATGAGGTTCAACAAGGCCAAGTGCAAGACGTTGCACTTGGACTAGGGCAATCCCAGGTCTTTATATAGACTGGGCAAAGAAGAACTTGTGTGCAGCCCTGTGGAGGAGAACTTGAGGGCCCTGCTGGACAAGAAGCTGCACATGAGCCAGCAGTGTGCGCTTGAAGCCCGGAAGGCCAACTCTGTCCTGGGCTGCATTGAAAAGGAGTGGCCAGGAGGGAGAGGGAGGTGATTGTCGCCCTCTGCTCTGTTCTTTTGAGACCCCACCTGGAATACTGCGTACAGGCCTGAGGCCCCCAGCACAAGAAGGATGTGGAGCTCTTGGAATGGATTCCAGAGGAGGGCCACTCAGATGATCACAGGGCTAAAGCATCTCCCCTATGCAGAAAGGTCGAAGGAACTGGTCTTGTTTAGCTTGGAGAAGAGAAGGCTCTGCCGAGACCTCATTGTGGCCTTCCAGTACGTGAAGGGAGTGTATAAACAGGAGGGGCAAATGCCTGTTCATATGTGTTGGTCGTGATAGGACAAGGGGGAATGGTTTTAAAGTAAGACGGGAGGTTTAGACTAGAAATTAGGAGAGCTTTTTTCCCTCAGAGGGTGGTGAGGCACTGGAACATGTTGCCCAGAGAGGTTGTGGATGCCCCATCCCTGGAGGCATTCAAGGCCACCTGGATGTGGCTCTGGGCATCCTGCTCTAGTGCTTGGCAACCCTGCTCAGAGCAGGGGGATTGAAAGTAAATGATTTTTAAGGTCCTGTTAAACCCAGGACATTCCATGATTCTATAATATTTTTCCTCCCAGAGTCAGATCCCAAAGAGGCAGCAGCTCCCAGGTGCACCTGGCCCTGGATTGCCCCTAATAGCAAGGAGGCATGCCTAGAGAAGCCCCAGGGGTAAGGGCATCCCTACCATCAGGACACAGGAGTCCTGGCTGCCACATTGTCCCCTGAGCTCAGAGGGAAACTCAGGCAGGAGTCTCAAAACAGCAGCCACCAGCATTGTCCAGCCTCCCCCCAAAGCCCAGGACTTGCAGCTTTGAACAGCTGACAGCCCCTGTGACATATCTTCGAAAGGGGCTCCTGACACCCTCACCTTTGGAGGACAGCTGCAGGAACACTGGAAACAGGGAAGTCAGGACAGAGGCAACGGTCACCCACCAGCAGCCCTCCATCTCACTTGCTGCTGGCCCTCAGCTCAGGACAAGGGATGCCCGCCCTGGCTCCTCAACCACAGATCCTCTGCAAGGTGCCCCTGCTCCTCCGCCCGTCAGCGAGGGTCGCCCAGTGCAAGCTTGCTGCCTGCTGCCCCCACTCCTGGCCACAGAAGGACAGCGCTGGGGAGCACCCAAGCAGTGCCCAGCACGGACAAAGCCTTGCAGGGAAGTGCTGGCACTGCCGCTGCTCCAGTGACGATATCCTGGTGATGCAGTGCACCCCCTGTGACATCAGCCTGTGTCATTAGAAGGCCTGTGAGGTCAGCAGCAAGGACATGGCACAGCTCAGGAGAGAGACGAGAGATTTCCCTTCTTGTGTAGAGAAACAGTCACTTCCTATCTGCCCAGTTCTTTTCAGGATCAGAAACAGATCAGGGACATCTCCAAATGGTAGCAAAGGCCATGGAGTAAAGGAAGTGGAGCGCTGGAGGTATCACCATTGCCCCCTTATACCAACATGCTTCTGCTGTTGGGAGCCCTCCCACGATGTTTGGGTTTGAGGCTTGTCCTGGGGCTTGGATTTTTCAAAAGATGGGAGCAAAGGCACCTGGGTTGGAACAGCCCCTTGGTGTGCCTGAACTCCTCACTGCATGTAACTCACTTCTGAAAGAAGGATGTGTTTTACAGAGTGAATTGGAGTACATGCCAGGGCCTCAGCACCATCCTCCAGTCTGCCATGCAGGAGGCAGAGGTGGTACACGAGGGAAGGGCAGACGTACCCTCACCATTTCATGATGAGAGAGAGGAGTAGGGCAGCGCTGCAGACAAAAAGGGGAGTGGGGAGAATGGTCTAGGATGGATGCCGTGCTCTCCTGTAGGCTGCCACAGCCTCCCCATGGCCCACAGCTTTGGGCCTTCAGAGGAGGTGGAGACCCCAGAAGAGGCTGAGGTGGGGGGGCAGCCTGCCCCTTGCAGCTGGGCTGCCAGATCTGCCTGCAGGAGACCACTTGTGTCTGTGTGTCCACAGTGGAGGAGGAACCCATTCTGATTTAGGATCTAAGGTCTCTCATTTCAGGAGACCTGTGGCACGCTGAAGGCAGGACTACAGCCCCTGACCGTACTGCACACAGATGTACGTGGTCCCGTGTCAGCTGGACCATGTCAAGTGGGCTGCAGGGAAACATAAGGCTGAGCCTGTGCAGCTCATCTCTTTCCATGTGCTGAAAAGCAACTGGACTACCACATGCCTTGTGCAAGAGGAGTGTCAAGACACAGGTTTTCCTGTTTGCAAGTGCCAGATCCTGGTGAACATCACCTAGGTTGGCCCATCTGGCAGTTGTGCAAAGCTCTCTCCAAGAACCCATAGAAACCATGGGGAATGTTTGAACCCTGCAGTGTCCCTTTCCTGTGGTTGTCAGAGTGAATAAAGTCCCCCACAGTGACATGGAGTCATTGAACTCAACTTACTCCAATGGCTTCCACAAGACTTTGCCCACTTCTTCAGCCCGGCTGCAGACATTTACCTCCTGCCATGCTGTCACCCTGACTGGCTTTTGTCCTCAAACCATAAGGGCTCCCCCAGTCTGCTGCCCAGTCCATAGAAGAGATCCGTGCATCGAGACAGATTCTTCACATGGAGCAACCTCTACATGTGAAGAATTGGATCATGCCCAATTGTCTCTTCTGAAGAAGCTGCACCCATTCAGCATGATCATGCTGTACCCCTGACTGGCTCTCCTCTGACCTTCACCCACAAGGGCTCTCCCAGCCTGCTGCCAATCCCATGGACAGGACAAAGGAAGGTGAATCTTATACAGATTTTATTAACTTTATTTTTGTTTTAGGAGAGGTGATTCTGCTGTCAAGAAGTGTGTCTGCCCAGGGGAGAGAGGGAACCCCCAGGGATTCCTTCAGGCTGTTTCCCAGCAGGTTCCCCTGCAGCCCCAGGGCCATGTGCAGGGAGCCTGGTGGGGGGCAGAGCAAGGGAGGCCTTGGGCTGGGCCTCTGCTGCTGAGCTGGGCCGGGCTCCTGGGCCCAAGGGGAGCTCCTGGCAAGCGGGCAGCGCTGCAGAGAGACAGCTCTGCCCAGGAGCAGCTCCTCTGCACAGCGCAGCAGGGCTGGGGGCACTGCCTGCAGCTGGCACTGGGAGGGGACAGAAGGGAGAGTTGTTAAAGACTGTGTGGAGTGTTAGAAATCTGAGAGTATATGGAAAAGCAATGCTTACAACCCTTAACACGGTAAGTCTAAGTGCATTGAAATGCACTGGAGTATCCTGGATGTGCCCTAGACCTGGATTGTTCCAGAGCAGATGAGGCTGTAGGCAGAGCGTGTTTATTTCTTGGAGAGAAGGAAATGCTCCAGCACAGGGGTTCCCTGAAATACGGTCATTGTCCAGGCCCCGAGGGCTCCCTTGTCACAGGCCAGCTGCAGGTTGTGAAGCCGGGGGTGCAGGCAGGGGTGTCCAGGGCTGTGGTGCAGAGCAGGGTCCCTGCTGTGGCCCAGGGGCTGTGTGCCAGGGCAGGGCCTCTGCCGCCTGCCAGGCTCAGCACTCAGCCTGCCCGGGGAGCTGCCCAGGGCGCTGCAGGGAGAAGCTGCGGGTGGAAGGAGCCCCCCCAGCAGGGCAGGGTCCTGCTGCTGGTGGGAGGCTGCTGCCTGGGGCAGCCTGCTCACGGCTCCACAGCACACCAAGGCAATTTCAAAGGGAACTTCACTCTCATCTTTCCTTAGCCTCTGCTTTCAGTTTTCTCTTCTTTTAGCTCACTGGGAATAGAAATAGAAGCTGTTATTTCCAAGAAGAGACCGAGGCTTATATGTCATAAGAAGGAAGTTTACAAGGACATCCATTCAGTCCCTTTCCTGCCCCTCAGCCCCTAGAAAGCTCCACCACCCCTTGCACAGTGTCAGCAGGGTCTGTGTGCCCTGGGCTCTAGGACGTGCCCCCAGTGAGCTGCCCCTGGGCAGAGCCCTGCTGCCAGGAGGTGTCTGCAGGGCAGAGCTGAGCACCCAGCTCTAATCGGGTGGGATGGGGGCTGTGAGCTGCAGGCAGGAGGCGTGGGGACAGAGACCCAGCTGCAGGCAGGGACAGCTGCAGGCAGCAGAGCCATGGCAAGAGATTGGCAGGACAGTGCTAACAGACTAGTCTGGCACCTCTCTGCCCTCTAGGCCACAGGATTCAGGACGTGACTCATAATCTCAGTAGCAGGACCTCACTCAGAGCAGGCCCTTCTGAGTTCCTGTTGGTGCCTCGCCTTGCCTCCCCTGGCAGGAGCCCTGTGCCATTCCTCTCTCTTCTTGGAGCTGCAGCTGCTGTTCTTGCTTTATGGCTCCCTGCAGATTTGGAGATGGGGCTTTCAGCTGCAGCTCATGAACTTACCCTCTGGGTCCCACCACGCAGATGTGTCCATAGGAGGAAGGTGCCCAGAGTTCCCCTTCTAACCTGTGGGGCTCTCGGCATTGCAGTCTGTGGGGCATGGACAAAGCTGTATCTCCTTCTAGGGACTTTTCTGAGGCCACAATCATTGAGTAGCTCAATGTGGGTAACTCGACTGAGCCCTAGAGACCAGGGTCGATGGACAGACAGGCTATCCTCACTGCACTAAGGACAGTCACTTTGCCTTCCGGGACTCACAAAAGCTCATCTGGTATACCTTACAGCTTTTTTTTTTTTAGAGGGTTTTCTACCCTCTAAAAATGCTCCTGAGTGTGATGCAGATAGAACAAAGTAAATTACAAGAACATCAGTAAAGAGTGTTGAGAGTGATAATGCTGTGAAGTCCAATACATCAGAGGTAGATTTAATCAGCGATCACTCCTGGTTTCTTTTCATGTAGAGCTGTAGGACAGATCTGAATCCTCCAGCACACACAGCAGAGACCGCTGCTCCCAGGGCCACATTCCTCCAGCACCAACCAGATCTCAGGCAAGGGAGCAAAAGAAACGCCTCAGAAAGGGGAAAGTCACTGTAGGGGTGTTTGGACGGGAACAGCATTAGGTTTTATGTCTTAATAATCACTGTCTTTTCTTCCTTGGGTAGTCCCCCTGGTCCAGGAAGATCAGATGTCCAACAGCAGCTCCATCACCGAGTTCCTCCTCCTGCCATTTGCAGACACACGGGAGCTGCAGCTCCTGCACTTCGCGCTCTTCCTGGGCATCTACCTGGCCGCCCTCCTGGGCAACGGCCTCATCCTCACCGCCGTAGCCTGCGACCACCGCCTCCACGCCCCCATGTACTTCTTCCTCCTCAACCTCTCCGTGATTGACCTGGGCTGCATCTCCACCACTGTCCCCAAAGCCATGGCCAATTCCCTCTGGGATACCAGGGCCATTTCCTATGCAGGGTGTGCTACTCAGGTCTTCTTTTTTGTTTTCTTGATTGGAGCAGAGTATTTCCTTCTCACCATCATGGCCTATGACCGCTACGTTGCCATCTGCAAGCCCCTGCACTATGGGACCCTCCTGTGCAGCAGGTCTTGTGTCCAGATGGCAGCAGCTGCCTGGGGTAGTGGGGTTCTCAATGCTGTTATGCACACTGCCAATGCATTTTCCCTGCCCCTCTGCCAAGGTAATGCTCTGGACCAATTCTTCTGTGAAATCCCCCAGATCCTCAAGCTCTCCTGCTCACACTCCTACCTCAGGGAAATTGGGCTTCTCACAGTTAGTTGTTTTCTGTTCTGGGGGTGTTTTGCTTTCATTCTTTTCTCCTATGTACAGATTTTCATGGCTGTGCTGAGGATGCCCTCTGAGCAGGGACGGCACAAACTCTTCTCCACATGCCTCCCTCACCTGGCTGTGGTCTTTCTGTTTCTCAGCACTGCCATGTTTGCCTATCTGAAGCCCCCTTCCATCTCCTCCCCATCCCTGAACCTGGTGATGGCTTTCCTGTACTCGGTGATGCCCCCAGCAATGAACCCCCTCATCTACAGCATGAGGAACCAGGAGCTCAAGAATGGCATTAGGAAAGTGATGTCATGGATGTATTTCAGGATATGCTGAGGAAACTCATCGTGCCTTTCCGCAGCTATGAACTGCTTCTTTCCTTCTTCAGATGAATTACAGTTTATGTAAAGACATGGAAAGCCTGTCTTAACTTCTGGAGGGATTTGTTTGGTTTTGTTTTTCTATTTCCCTGTGTGATAATGTTTTCCTCAAAGAAATGCTGTTTTTCATCCTGCTGTACTCAATCACCAACATATAAGAGACTCATGAAAAGGACCCTAAAGGTCATGTAATTTCAGCCCCTCTCTTCTGGGCAGGGTTGCCAAGCACTAAAGTAGGCTGCGCGGAGCCGCATCCAGCCTGATGGATATCTTGTGTGACCCTGAGGCTTTGCATAAATAAGGAGCCAGAGTCTTTGTGTATTTAAACAAAATAAATGAAACCAAAACAACTTCTTTGTCTGAGACCCACTCTCAGCTGATCAGGAAGTAATGGCAATAGCAAACACCCTTCTGGCTGCAGCAGCTCGGGTCAGGCTAACCTGGCCCTGGGGCAGTAGGAGATGCTTGAGGACCTCCAGGGATGGCACGGAGGGGCGGCAAGCCTCTGAGGATCTTCTGCAGAAGAGAGCAGGGGGCACAGCAGGGGACACTGACCTCTGTACGCTTGTGCCATGGATGTCCGCATCTGTGGGGCTGAGCCCTCTGTGCCCCCAGGAGCTGCTGTGGCCTTCAGAGGGGCTGTGGCTGTGGTGGCAGTGCCCAGAGCCGTGCAGCAACCTACAGTGGGCACTGCCATGGGGCTAGTGCCGCTGGGCTGGGCAAAAGGCAGGGAGGTGAGCAGAGGGCAGGGAGGTCAAGAGCTGGAACTCAAAACCTGCCTCAGGGGAATGGCCAGCCATGCCGGTCTTGGTCCTGGCCCATAGCCCTGCAGACCTGGAGCTGGGCTGTCTGCAGATGCCCCCATGGGACGTGGCTGGGTCAGGGCAGAGCCGTGGGCTGGAGGAGGCTGCAAAGGAAGGAGGGCCATGGCAGGAGGGGACCCTGAGGATGCCTTTGGGATTGTAATGCGGGGAGCTCGACCAAGCCCTGAATGTGCACTGCCACTGAATGTGGCTGTAGCAGAGGGGACCCCCAGCCAGCCCCTCGATGGGGCTCTGCCAGCCCCTCGCCCTCCCCTCTGCAGTGACGTCATTGCTGCCCAGGGGGCCCTCTGATGCGCGGGATGATGTCACAGTGCCTGCCGGCCAGCCCTTCTGAGGGCCAATCAGGCTGCTGCAGTGGCAGTGACCTCACTCCAGCCCCCTCCCCACGGCCTGCCTCTCCCCTTCCCTCTCCCCTGTCTGGACCCCGGGGACAAAAGTCGGTGTTATGCAGCAGCTTTGCAGTGGTGGCCTCCGTGGTGGTTTTGCCAGGGAGGACATCTGCCCATGTGCCAAAAGGACCTACTACCACCAAGATGCATTTGGTGCTTTGAGCTGTCACTGGCAGAGGTCTTGCAAAGTCTTTCTGCAGTTGTGCCCAGGGACCTTCACTCCATTGTCCTGGGTTGGGGCTTTCACTTCAGCTGAACCTGTGTTGGTTGTGTTCATATTAATGCCTTCTAATTTCCCTAGTTGGAAGGGGACATATTCCCAGACTGGAGCAAGATGCTGGGATCTGCCACAGCCACTCAGTCACCTGCTCTAGAATCTTTCAGTCTGAGTTTGTCACACATGACCCAGCATGAGTTTCTCAGGGTCCCAACAGTCATTTTAATTGCGGGTGTTGTGGTTTGACCCGTCTAGCAGCTAAGCTCCACAGAACCATTCGCTCACTCACCCCCCGCTGTCTCTGGGATGGGGGAGAGAAGCAGAAAGAAATGAAAGCATGTGGGTTGAGATAAAGACAGTTTATTAGGACAGAAAATGGACTTATTCTAACAGATCCAAACCCTTCTTGTGCTGGGAGCTGGAATCCTGGAAACAGCACACCAAGTTGGGCCTCACCTGGGCAGAGCAGAGCGGGGACCATCACTTCCCTTGACCTGCTGGCCACTCATCTGTTGATGCAGCCCGGGATGCAGTTGGCCTTCTGGGCTGCAAGAGCTCACTGCTAGCTCATGTTGGGCCTTGCATACACCCGAACCCCCAAGTCCCTCTCTGCAGGCCTGCTCTCAGTGAGTTCTTCTCCTAGTCTGTACTCACATCCAGGATTTCCCGGGCCCAGTTGCAGCACCTTGTTCTTGGACTCGTTGAACCTCATTAAGTTCATGTGGGCCTACTTCTCAAGCCTGTCCAGGTCCCTTTGGATGGCGTCTCTTCCTGCTATTGTATCAACCACACCACTCAGCTTAGTGTCGTCAGCAAACTTGCTGAGGGTGCACTCAATCCCACTGTCTATGTTATTGATAAAGGTATTAAACAATATCAGTCCCAGGACAGACCCCTAAGGGATAACACTCATCACCAGCCTCTACTTGGACATACAGCCTTCGAGCACTACTCTCCCAGTGCGACCTTCAAGCCAACACCTTATCCACTGAATGGTCCAGCCATCAAATCCATACCTCTCCGACTTGGAGATCAGGATGTCATGTAGAACTGTTTTAAGAGCCTTAAAGAGGTCCAGGTAGATGACATTGGTCAGTCTTCCCTTGTCAACTGATACTGTCACTCCATTGTAGGCCACCAGATTGCTCAGGCACCATTTGCCCTTGGTGAAGCCATGCTGGCTGTCCCAGATCACCTCCTTGTCCTGCATGTGCCTTAACATTGCCTCCAAGAGGACCCATTGCATGATCTTGCCAGGCACAGAGGTGAGGCTTACCCTTCTGTAGTTCCCCCAGTCTTCCTTTCTAGCCTAATTAAGAGTGATGTTTCCCTCTTTCCTTTTCCCAGTCACCAGGGACTTTGCCTTACTGCCACGACTTTTCAAATATGATGGAGAGTGACTTGGCAACTACATCAGCCAATTCCCTCAGGACCCTCAGATGCATGTCAGCAGGCCCTGTAGATTTGTACTTGTTTAGTTACATCAGGTGGTCTCAAACCTCCTCTTCACTTACAGTGTGTGCAACTTTGCTCCCCCAGCCTCCATCTAGAGGTTAAGAGAACAAAAGACTTTGAAAGCCTGACTGGCAGTGAAGACTGAGGCAAAGAAATTGTTGAGTACCTTAGCCTTCTCCATGTTTGTTATTAGCAGTTCACCATTCTCATCCATCAGAGGAGATACTCTCTCCTTGTCCTTTCTTTCCAGAGCAAAGTACCTATAGAAGCCCTTCTTGTTATTCTTTGCATCCCTCACCAAGCTCGGTTCCATCCGTGCTTTGGCTTTCCTTATGCCATCCCTGCACATCTGGACTGCATCCCTGTACTCTTCCCAGGCACTGGAATAGGCTGTCCAGGGAAATGGTTGAGTCACCATCCCTGGATGTATTTAAAAGATGTTTAGATGTAGAGCTTAGTGATATGGTTTAGTGGAAGATTTGTTAGTGTTAGGTCAGAGGTTGGACTCGATGATCTTGAGGTCTCTTCGAACCTAGAAATTCTGTGATTCTGTGATTCTGTGAAGTGAGAGAAATCCCCAAGTGTGCAGGAACAGAAAAACCATACTTACCTATAAAAATGAAAACAAGCAAAACACAGGTCTGACATCAGATATGCTGGGAGTCATTTATGGAAAGAGGCAATAATTTTATAACTATTGAAAAAACTCCAGGAAATCACTTTCTTCACAGAATTCAAGAGCTCCTCGTTCCTCAAGCTGTAGATGAGGGGGTTCAGCACTGGAGGTACCACCGAGTACAGAACAGCCACCACCAGGTCCAGGGATGGGAAGGAGATGGAGGGGGGCTTCAGGTAAGAAAAAGCTCCAGTGCTGACAAACAGGCAGACCACGGCCAGGTGAGGAAGGCATGTGGAAAAGGCTTTGTGCTGTCCCTGCTCAGAGGGCATCCTCAGCACGGCCCTGATGATCTGTACATAGGAGAGCACAATGAACACAAAACATCCAGAAGCAAAGCATGCACTAACCATGACAAGCCCAACTTCCCTGAGGTAGGAGTGTGAGCAGGAGAGCTTGAGGATCTGGGGAATTTCACAGAAGAACTGGTCCACGGCATTGCCTTGGCAGAGGGGCAGGGAAAATGTGTTACCAGTTTGCAGCAGAGCATTGAGAATCCCACTGCCCCAGGCAGCTGCTGCCATCTGGGCACAAGCTCTGCTGCCCAGGAGGCTCCCGTAGTGCAGGGGCTTGCAGATGGCAACATAGCGGTCATAGGCCATGACAGTAAGAAGAGAATATTCTGCTGAAAACAAGAAGACAAACAGGAAGACCTGTGCAGCACATCCTGCATAGGAGATGGCCCTGGTGTCCCAGAGGGAATTGGCCATGGCTTTGGGGACAGTGGTGGAGATGCAGCCCAGGTCGAGGAGGGCAAAGTTGAGGAGGAAGAAGTACATGGGAGTGTGGAGGCGGTGGTCGCAGGCTATGGCTGTAAGGACGAGGCCGTTGCCCAGGAGGGCAGCCAGGTAGATGCCCAGGAAGAGCACGAAGTGCAGGAGCTGCAGCTCCCGTGTGTCTGTGAATGCCAGGAGGAACTCGGTGATGGAGCTACTGTTGGACATTTGATTCCCCTGGGAATGGGGACCTGTTGAAGAAGGAAAATGCAGTGACAGTTTTGGACAGACGTCTTTGAGTGAAACCTACTCAGTTTGTTGCAGAAACCTCTGAAACTTAGTGATACACTGTCTGCATTCCTTGTCACATCAGACGCACATTCATTAAAAGAGGGTGTTGTGGTTTAACCCTGCTGGCCACACAGCCATTTGCTCACCCTCCCCCTTCCCTCTCTGGGATGGGGTAGAGAATTAGAAAGAAATGAAAGCCTGTGAGTTGAGATACAGGCAGTTTATTAGGACAGAAAAGAAAAGAAAATAATAATTATAGTGATTCTAGTACTACTACTGTTCATGTTTAGAAAACAAGTGATGCACAATGCAATTACTCACCACCTGCTGACTGATGCCCAGCCTATCCCCCAGCAGCCAGTCCCCCCACCCAGCCAGCCCCCCTATATTAATTGTTCAGCATGATGTCAGATGGTATGGAATACCCCTGTGGCCAGTTTGGGTCAGCTGTCCTGATTTTGTCCCCTCCCTGCTCCCGCTGCACTCCCAGACTGCCTGCTTGCAGGACAGCATGAGAAGCTGAAAAGTCCTTGGCTTAGTGGAAGAACTGCTCTGCAACAATTAAAAATTCAGTGTGATATCAACATTATTCTCATCCTAAATCCCAAACACAGCACCCTACCAGCTACTAGGAGGAAAATTAACACTATCCTAGCTGAAACCACGACAGAGGGGAAATCCAAAGCACTTGGATTTCTTTCAACCTGAACACTAGCGAGTCCTGAGAGTCAGAAGTGTACCCTGGGCCTTAGTGCAGCATCAGAAGGTCTGGTCTCTCCATTGGTCTTCTTCCTACCTTTGCCCCATCCTTCCTCTCTAAGTGCTAGGATGACCACACTCAGAAGTTTCTCTGAAAAGGAACAGAACATAGCAGGGGGGGTCCAGATCCAAAGTGCAGCTCTCCAATCTCCTCTCTCTCTCCTTCTCAGCCCAGATGTGCAGAGACTAATGGGAGATGGCTCCTCACTCAGACAGCCAGACCAAGTTACGTCCTTGTGGAGAATAGCTTGACTTGACACCACAAGGAGGCTGATGTGTTTCCTAAGGTGGAAAGCCTGCTTACTTCCCATGCCCTGTCAACTGCACTGCCCAGGTGACACAGATTAGAAAACAGGGAAATGGCAGAAGATGAGGTCTTCTGAAGAGATCGTTGGCATATTACCCACCGTCTTGCACTGCATTGTCTGTGGTCCCAGAAGTCAGATGGGTGATGGAACACCTCATTGTTATGCAGACACATCTGTGGCAGGATGTTCAGGGTCATTTTTGGAACTGCACCTGAAACCCCATCCCTAGAGAGCCTGAACACAATAGCAGGAGCAGCATGAATGGGTGGAGAAAATGTGGGGAAATATCACAGTGCTCACTCAGTGGAAGACAAAGAGGCAGAGAACCCCCCCAGAAAGCCTCACCCAGTTGTGAACAGACCCCAGGGATGCTGAGCAGTCACTGGCAACCCCTCTGTCATGCAATAGGAAAGGGGAGCATGCCCACCAAGAGGCACCTCTCCTCTTCTGGGGCTCTGGTTGCAGACATGGCAGCTCATGCCCTGGACACCATGATCAGCCCCACACGATCCAGCAGTGATTGCCTGCAGCCCAGAAGGCTAACTCCATTCTGGGCTGCATCAACAGAGGAGTGGCCAAAAGGTCGAGGGAGGTGATGGTCCCCCTCTGCTCTGCCCAGGTGAGGCCCAACTTGGAGTACTGTCTCCAGGTCTGCAGTTCCCAGCACAAGAAGGATGTGGAGCTGTTAGAGTGGGTCCAGAGGAGGGCCACAAAGATGATCAAGGGGCTGGAGCACCTCCCCTATGAAGAAAGGCTGAGAGTGCTGGGGATGTTCGGCCTGAAGAAGAGAAGGCTTCGGAGTGACCTCATTGCCACCTTTCAGTATTTGAAGGGGACGTATAAAAAAGATGGAGAAGGACTCTTTACTTGGGTAGATAATGATAGGACAAGGGGGAGTGGTTTTAAACTAAAAGAGGGCAGATTCAGATTAGAGATTAGGAGGCAATTCTTCACTCAGAGTGTGGTGAGGCACTGGAACAGGTTGCCAGGAGAAGTTGTGGGTGCCCCAACCCTGGAAGTTTACAAGGCCAGGTTTTGAGCAGCCTGGTCTAGTGGAAAGTGCCCTTGCCTATGGCAGGGGATTGGGAACTCAATGATCTTTAAAGTAACTTCCTACACAAACCGTTCTATGATAGGATTCATTCTATGATCTTCATGGCAGAAGTAGTTTTGGCTGGGAGAGGGGACGAGGGAACTTACATAGAAGAAGGTATCTGCATTGCAGCAACTGAGAGAAGGATGCCCAAATATACCCTGTACAGCACCTCCCTCCTTCCCTGACATATCTTCAGTGCCTGGAGCTGTTTAATCCTGCAGCTGTTTCTCAGACTTCTCCCATCTGTGTATCTCTGAGCACTCAGATCTGCCCTGCAGAAACCTCTGAGCAGCATGGCACGTGATGGGACAATAAACAGTTGATAGTCCAGAAAAGCAGATCAGAAGAAAAGATTCAGTGGCCAGAAACATGATGGTGGTGCAGACTTAGCCTACAGAGATGGTGACAAGCCATTATCAGGTTTCTGTCTGAACTGGGAAAGAGCTGTCAGCCTCTTGCCCAAACTGAACGTTTTCTCTTCCCTTAATGTATCCTCCCAGCTTCCTCAGCAAATGGAAACAGAAAAGAGAGAGTCAAGAAAGCTCTATGTCTTTAAAATATTTGTTGCCTTGACAATGCTAATGAAAAACCTGTGGGAAATACCCTGTAGATGTGCTGTGTTGCTGTGAGCTGGCTGCCCCAGGCAGCAGCCTCCCACCAGCAGCAGGACCCTGCCCTGCCAAGGGGGCTCCTTCCACCCACAGCTTCTCCCCGCAGTGCCCTGGGCAGCTCCCCGGGCAGGCTGAGTGCTGAGCCTGGCAGGCGGCAGAGGCCCTGCCCCGCCACACAGCCCCTGGGGCACAGCAGGGACCCTGCTCTGCACCACAGCCCTGGACACCCCTGCCTGCAGCCCTGGCTTCACAGCCTGCAGCCATCCTGAGACAAGGGAACCCTCCGGACCTGGACACTGACCCTGCAGTAGGGAACCCCTGGGCTGGAGCTTGTGCTTTTCCACACTAAAGAAATACCAAGTGCATATGGTCTGATCTTCTAAGGGAAGTTCTCAGTCTTGAAACCTTCCCTGATATTCCTGTGCAATACACTACAGAAAGACACTTACCGTGTTACATGCTAGGAAGATTTCTCCTCCTCTGAGCTCATAGTATTCTCATATTCCAAACAGCCCGTAACCTCTCTTTCCCTTCTCCCCCCTCCCAGTGCCAGCTGCAGGCAGTGCCCCAGCCCTGCTGCGCTGTGCAGAGGAGCTGCTCCTGGGCAGAGCTGTCTCTCTGCAGCGCTGCCCGCTTGCCAGGAGCTCCCCTTGGGCGTAGGAGCCCGGCCCAGCTCAGCAACAGAGGCCCAGCCCAAGGCCTCCCTTGCTCTGCCCCCCACAAGGCTCCCTGCACGTGGCCCTTGGGCTGCAGGGGAACCTGCTGGGAAACAGCCTGAAGGCATCCCTGCGCTTCCCTTCCTCCCCAGGGCAGACACACTTCTTGACAGCAGGATCATTTCTCCTAGCAGAAAACCAATTAAGTGTAACAATCACATCTTCTTGTCCCAGTATCAGTGTGGACATGATACCATGGTCAGGGACTGATCTCCTTCATCTCCACTTCAGGAAGGAATTCCACAGAGTTAGTCAAGGCATCTCTCTGAAGGTTCCTTCTATAACTCTGCTCTCCCCAGGGACTGCAGAGAGGGAGCATTGCTTGATGTGCTCTCAAAGGAGGCTGAAACTTCTGAACTGCTGGAAAGTCTGTAAACTTCTCAGCAGTGTCTCCCTTTGTCCGGTCCCTGAGCCCTTTGCAGTCTGAGTCAGGCTCCTCCAGAAGCTAAATGGAGGCAGGGCAAGCATCAAGACTCATCCACACTCACCACACAATGTCAGAAGAGTTCCCAAGAGTAAGATGTTGCAATTGCCAACACAAGGTGTGCACATTGCATATTGACACGGGCACTCTTCATACTTTTGGCAGTGCTGGTGCATAGCAGACCTTCCCATATGCACCCCAACTCTCACAGCATTATCTCTGCTTCCAGTTGCCCCTTTGTGAAGCTGAGAATCACCTCAGCTTTGCTAAGAATAAAAAATACCTGAGATGGCCCTGTGTTCTATCCTTCAAACATCTTGGTCCTTTCAAAGGCCCATGACCATCAGAAATGGTCCCAGTGATACACGTCATGGGATGAAAGGATAATTCAGGTTGGAAAGAACTTCCAGAGGTCAACTTCTGCCATCTGGATCTCATCCTCCTGCTTGGAAGCACTACTGGTGGCTTTATCTCCTTGAGAGTCCCCTGGCCATTCTCTGCTGTTGTTTTCCTCCTCTCCAACACTCTCTTTTCTCCAGGCTGAGTAAGCCGAGCAACCTCATTAGGCCAGGAAGAGCTGGAGAGGTGAGAGGAGGGATGGGGAGAGATCAGATGGGAGCTGACCTTGTCTAGAAGTTGCCTCAAATACTGGTGTTCATCTCATCCAAGA
Source organism: Anas platyrhynchos (assembly GCF_047663525.1). Classification (NCBI taxonomy): domain Eukaryota; kingdom Metazoa; phylum Chordata; class Aves; order Anseriformes; family Anatidae; genus Anas; species Anas platyrhynchos. The sequence goes on along the minus strand of NC_092616.1, from coordinate 5,566,188 downwards.
CAAGGTCGGGACTATGGGTACCCTAATTCATGCTCCTCATGCAGAACCAAATGTCCATGGTTTTCTGGTGCACCACCTGGCCTGAGCAGTGACTGAAGAAGGATTGCTGCTGTACACTCCCCATCTCTTAATATCATCGCACTTCCCGAAGGGTGGGTTGGAAAGCAAGGCTGGGATCCCGGGTCAGTGTTTGCATTGATGGAAGCATGACCCAGCAGATATGTGAGCTTCCTGCTCTCCTGCTGTACGTGTATGCAGCACATGTCCTTGAGACAGTCAGACAGTCTCTCCCAACCCATATGCTGGCCCTTATCCTAGAGATCACCCCCAGACAAGGTTCTTCAGCTCAGGTCCTCCTGGAAGACTGAAGGGAAGCTGAGGCCACAGGAAGTCCCAGAAGAGAATCGCAGAATCATAGAATGTCTTGGGTTGGAAGGGACTTTAAAGAACATCTAGTTCCAACCCTCCTGCCATGGGCAGGGATGCCACCCACTAGAACAGGTTGCTCAGGGCCTCATCCAACCTGGTCTTGAACACCTCCAGGGATGAGGCATCCACAACTTCTTTGGACAACCTGTTCCAGTGCCTCACCGTGAAGAATTTCCTCCTAATCTCTCCTTTAAACCTTAAAACTACACTTTGGGCCCCACGTTATGTGCCAAAAGGAGTGTCTCTCACTTTTAGTCTAATATCATCCCCCTTTGTCCTCTCATTGGCTGCAGGAGAAGAAGGTCACTCCCCATCTTTTTTATAAGCCCCTTTTAAAATTTGAAAAGCTGCAATGAGGTCACCCCTGAGCCTTCCCTTCTTCAGGCTCAGCATTGCCAGCTCTCTCAGCCGTACTTCATACGAGAAGTTTTCCAGCCTACTGACCAACTTCGTGGCTCTCCTCTGGACCCATTCTAACAGATCAATATTCTTCTTGTACTGGAGACCCCAGACATGGATGCAGTACTCTAAATGGGGCCTCACAAGAGCAGAATAGTTTCTCATAGATGGTTCCTGTAGTGTGGTGGTGACAGCAATGCTGAGTACAACTACCAGATCAGTCTCATATCCAATAATTTTATCATACAATAAGCCAGTGTTACACATTACAGCAAAATAATAACCTTAAACCAGCCCCTGAAAGTGATAAACAACGCTGCAAGGAACACACAGTTGGTAATGTGCTATCGAACATAATTCAGAGACCAAACACAACTACAACCCTGAGATCCACAAAAAATCAACATCGTTTCAACAAATAATAAGCTCATAACAATTTAATTTTACATGTAACATGCTCTGGGCAGATCTGTCATTATCTCTACCCTTTGGGCCCTACCTTATGTGCCAAAGGGAGTGTTGTGGTTTAACCTGGCAGGCAGCTCAGTACCCCATAGCCGTTTGCTGCACACCCTACCAGTGGGATGGGGGAGAGAATTAAAGGGGAAAAAAAAGATAAAATCTCATGGGTTGAGATAAAGACTGTTTAATAGGAGAGCAAATATAGGGAAATAATAATAATAAAGATGTTATTGTTGTTGTTGTTGATGATGATGATGATAGTAGAATGCAAAAAGCATGTGATGCACAGTGTAATTGCTCACCACCTGCTGACCAATGCACAGCCCACTCCAGGCCATGGCAGCTGCTGGTCAGAGCCGAGCCAATGGGTGATGTTGGTTGGGCCTCTGTGAGAGCAGATTTAAATAGGGAAAAACCTGCTGGGAAACAGCAGCTGGGAGAGAGAGGAGTGAGAACCAGTCCTGCAGACACCAAGGTCAGGAGGTGCTCCAGACACCAGAAGTTCCCCTGCAGCCCATGGGTCCCACGGTGGAGCAGATCTCCGCACTGCAGCCCATGGAGGAGCCTCCAGTGGAGCAGGTAGATTTGGCCTGCAGAAAGCTGCGGCCCATGGAGCGCTACTGCTGAAGAAAACTCCAAATCCTAGGACGTCAAACAAACACACAAAAAAATGTTTACTTCCTCTTTTCCTCTGGGGAGGGGTTGTGATGGGGTAGTGTGGAAGAGATCACCTGTGTAGCACGGCAAATCCACCACAGTAGGGGTATGGGAAAGGTTCAGAACTAGGGCTGTGGCATTCAAGAGATGGCATCTCAGCACCCAGGACATGCTCTGCCAGCTTGGCCACACAAATGGGAATGAAGAGAGATTCCCCTGAATGAGAGCAGTAGAAGAGGAAGGCTTGATTTCCAACACAGGCATTTCTGGTGCACTCCTGAGAAGCCAGTGGGAGCTGCAGGCCACACCAGGCCCTGGGACACTGGCCATCTTTCCACACAGAGTCAGATCCCAAAGAGGCACAATTTCCCAGGGAAACCTGGCCCTGCATTGTCCCCCATAGCAAGGAGACATGCCTAGAGATGCCCTAGGGATAAGGGCATCCCTACCATCTGGACCCAGGAGTCCTGCCTGCCACATTGTCCCCTGAGCTCAGAGGGACACTCAGGCAGGGCTCTCACAGCAGCCAACAGCCTTGTCCAGCCTCCCCCCAAAGCCCAGGACTTGCAGCTTTGGACATCTGACAGCTCCTGGGCCACCCCTTCGGAAGGGGCTCCTGACACCCTCACCTTTGGAGGAGAGCAGCAGGAGCACTGGAAACAGGGAAGTCAGGTCAGAGGAGATGGTCACCCATTCATCCAGCACCCTTCATCTCACTTGCTGCTGGTCCTCAGCTCAGGACAAGGGATGCCTGCCCTGGCTCCTCAACCACAGCTCCTCTGCAAGGTGCCCCTGCTCCTCCACCCGTCAGCGAGGGTCGCCCAGTGCAAGCTTGCTGCCTGCTGCCCCCACTCCTGGCCACAGAAGGACAGCACTGGGGAGCACCCAAGCAGTGCCCAGCAGGGACCAGGCCTTGCAGGGAAGTGCCGGCACTGCCACTGCTCGTGTGACGATATCCTGGTGATGCAGTGCACCCCCTGTGACATCAGCCCGTGTCATTTAAAGTCCTATTAGTTCAGCAGCAAGGAGACAGGACAGCTCGCGAGAATTATGAGAGATTTCCCTTCTTGTCCTGAGAAATTCTCACCTCCCTTCTGCCCAGTTCTTTTCCACAGGATCCTGACAAATCCACCAGGAACATGCCCAAATGGTGACAAAGGCCATGGAATATAGGATGTGGAGCGAAGGCACCTGGGATGTAGCAGACCCTCAGTGTGCCTGAATTCCTCTTCACTGCATGTCGCTCACTTGGAGAAGTAGGATGTGTTATATGGAGGGAATTCCAGTGCATGCCAGGACCTTCCATCCCAGATATCACATGGGGCTCTGAGATTTGAGAAGGCCTCAGCACCATCCCCTGGTCTGCCATGCAGGAGGCAGAGGTGGTACACGACGGAAAGGCAAACGTGTTTGCTGTTTATCATCCCTGCTTCTCTCTTCTGAAGAATCTGCCCCCATCCAGCACAGCACCCCAGGCTGAGAGACCTGTCTCCACACACCTCAGCAGCTCTTCCATCAATGTCCCAGCCCTGTGACAGCAGGCGGGGATCCAGCTCCTCCTGCCTGTGCCCCAGGCTGAGGGCATTGGGGCACATCTGGGCTGCAGCACCTCAGCTGTGGCACAAGGGCCAAACTCAGGCTTGTCCCAGACCTTGTGCCAAGAGCCTGGGCATGAAAATGCTCATCTGAATGGCTTCCTTCTGAAGGGATAGAGGACCTCAGCTCTCTCCCTCCCATCCATTTCTTGGTGTCCTGCCTAATAATAGGACATGGAGAGGTGATTCTATCCTTCTGCACACTTATTTCCAATAGGAGAAACGACACTGCTGGTGAGAAGTGTGTGTGCCCAGGGGAGGAAGGGAAGCCCAGGGATGCCTTCAGGCTGTTTACCAGCAGGTTTCCCTGCAGCCCCAGGGCCATGTGCAGGGAGCCTGGTGGGGGGCAGAGCAAGGGAGGCCTTGGGCTGGGCCTCTGCTGCTGAGCTGGGCCGGGCTCCTGGGCCCAAGAGCAGCTCCTGGCAAGCGGGCAGCGCTGCACAGAGACAGCTCTGCCCAGGAGCAGCTCCTCTGCACAGCACAGCAGGGCTGGGGGCACTGCCTGCAGAGACACAGTGCTTAAAGGCAGGCAGAAGTGGCAGCATGCCCAGAGCTCACTGCAGGAGAAGACTTCCCAGCCCTGCACCCGGTAAGTCTCTGGCTGGAGGGCAATGCAGCCGCAGTTCGTGGAGGCAGGAGAAGCCGGGGGTGCAGGCAGGGGTGTCCAGGGCTGTGGTGCAGAGCAGGGTCCCTGCTGTGCCCCAGGGGCTGTGTGCCGGGGCAGGGCCTCTGCCGCCTGCCAGGCTCAGCACTCAGCCTGCCCGGGGAGCTGCCCAGGGCGCTGCGGGGAGAAGCTGCGGGTGGAAGGAGCCCCCCTGGCAGGGCAGGGTCCTGCTGCTGGTGGGAGGCTGGTGCCTGGGGCAGCCTGCTCCACAGTACAAGCAGGATGTATCCAAGAGGATATTGCAAGAAGAAGGATCAGAGAGGGGTTTTTGGCTTCCCTCTCAGATTTCCTGAGCCTTTTGAGCTTTCAGTTTTCTTTTCTTTGGCTCAGTGATAAGAGCAATAGATCTGATATTTCCAAGGAGATTCTGAGAGTCCTAAGCCAAGGAGAGACTTGCAGTCCTAAGCCAACACGAGGAGGGTTACATGGACCCCCAGCAAGTCCGGTTCCTGTGGTAGACTGCTGCCTGTGGCAGGCTGCTCACAGCTCCACAGCACCACCAGTGGTTTCCGAGGGGACTTTGCAAGAGGAGAGTCAGGACAGGTGTTAGCTGCTTCAGGCTCAGCTTTCCTGCGTTACTGCTTTCCTCTTTTTTTCTTCTTTGGCTTAGTGGGAGTAGAAATAGACTCTGCTATTTCCAAGAGAAATCTGAGTCTCCTCAGCCTTCAAAAATAGCATTACATGGACTGCACAAGTCCCCTTCCTATCCAACTGCTCATAATAAGCTTTGCCACCACATGGGCAGTGCCAAAAGGGTCTGTGTGACCCGGAGCTAGCGAGCTGCCCCTGGGCAGAGCCCTGCTGCCAGGAGGTGTCTGCAGGGCAGAGCTGAGCACCCAGCGGATGGGATGGGGGCTGTGAGCTGCAGGCAGGAGGTGGGGGGCACTTCCCTACCATCCGTGCCCTGCTGATGCCTTCCCTATAAAAACTCCTTGGCTTTTTTTCTCATCTAACAATAATGTCATGAGTTTCTTTGGACTCACTAGAGTTTTGGGGATGAGAATTCAGATACAGATCAAAAACTGATGATGATGTTCTCTCAGATACGTCCATGAATAAAAGGCATCCATGTTCCCTCCTAACTGTTGGGTCTTGGGGGAAATGCTGTGTGTGGAGAAGAAGCTGACTCTCCTTTCGGGACATCACATCTAAGGAAATTTAACTCTTTACATGGGGCTTCTGCTGGGCTGCAGGCTGCCCTCCACAAGAGCACAGCTCTGCCCTAGCAGTTCTGTGTTATCTAGCAGCCCCATGGAGAAGACACGGCAGTCCTAAGGCCATACAAATGTCGCTGAATCATTGTATATGGGCAGCTGCTATGATCTCTCTGTGACGGGCATGAAGAACAGAGACCTGAGATCCTCCTCAGATACGATGAGATGGGTGAGGGGTTAAGAGATCTGCACTTTGAACCGGGATTCCTCTGCTCTCAGCAGCATCCAGGTTCTTTTCAGGGAAACATCTGATTGTGACCATCCTCCAGAGGTGCCCGCACAGGGCAGCTGGGAATAGGACTGACGGATACCCCAGCTGTTCTCACTCTGCCCTGAGGGACAGTCCCTTTGCCTTGCAGGACCCCAAGATTTTACTTGGTGAGCAGTACAAGCGTCAAGCATTTGTGCCTTAAATACACTCCTCAGGTGTAGGGCGGGGGCAAGTGTACAACTGCAAGTTACAACTGCAGAGCAGGGCTTTGTGCATAGTGCTTTGGTTTGTTACTTTACACTTGCCTCCTGGCATTTGCAGACACGCGGGAGCAGCAGCTCCTGCACTTTGTGCTCTTCCTGGGCATCTACCTGGCTGCCCTCCTGGGCAACGGCCTCATCCTCACTGCTGTAGCCTGCGACCACCACCTCCACACCCCCATGTACTTCTTCCTCCTCAACCTCGCCCTCCTTGACCTGGGCTGCATCTCCACCACTCTGCCCAAAGCCACGGCCAATGCCCTCTGGGACACGAGCACCATTTCATACTCAGGATGTGCTGCACAGGTCTTTTTCTTCTTCTTTTTACTGTCAACAGAGTATTATGTTCTCACTGTCATGTCCTATGACCGCTACGTTGCCATCTGCAAAACCCTGCACTACGGGACAATAATGGCCAGCAGAGCTTGTGCCCAGATGGCAGCAGCTGCCTGGGGCAGTGGGGTTCTTTATTCTCTGTTGCACACTGCCAATACATTTTCCCTGCCCCTCTGCCAAGGCAATGCTGTGGACCAGTTCTTCTGTGAAATCCCCTCCATCCTCAAGCTCTCCTGCTCAGACTCCTACCTCAGGGAAATCGGGCTTCTCACATTTAGTGGTTTTCTCTTTCTGGGGTGTTTTGTTTTCATTCTTTTTTCCTATGTGCAGATTTTCAGGGCTGTGCTGAGGATCCCCTCTGAGCAGGGACAGCACAAAACCTTTTCCACATGCCTCCCTCACCTGGTTGTGGTCTTCCTGTTTCTTAGCACAGGCATGTTTGCCTACCTGAAGCCCCCCTCCATCTCCTTGACATCCCTGAACCTGGTGATGACTGTCCTGTACTCAGTGGTTCCTCCAGCTGTGAACCCCCTCATCTACAGCATGAGGAACCAGGAGCTCATGAATGCCATTAGGAAAGTGATGTCATGGAGATATTTAAGGATGTGCTGAGGAAACTGACCGGACATTTCCTCAGCTATAAACTGCTTCTTTTCTTCTTCCTCAGATGAATTAGAGTTTATGTAATGATAGGGCAAGCTGTCTTAACTTCTGGATGGATTTGATTTGTTTTTTCATTTTCCCTTGTGATATTGTTTTCCACAAAGAAATGCTGTTCTTCATCCCCTTGTACCAACATATCTTTTGTAACCCTGAGGCTTTGCATAAACGAGGAGCCAGACTCTCCGTGTATTTAAACAAAATAAATGAAGCCACAACTTCTTTGTCTGAGACCCACTCTCAGCTGATCAGGAAGTAATGGGACCAGAAAACCTTTTCTGGCTGCAGCAGCTCAGGCCTGGCTGCCCTGGCCGTGGCGCAGCAGGAGCTGCCTGAGAAACCCCAGGGATGGCACGGAGGGGCTGCAGGCCTCTGAGGATCTGCTGCTGAAGAGAGCAGGGGACACAGCAGGGGACACTGACCTCTGTATGCTTCTGCCTTGGATGCTCCCCTCTGTGGCACTGAGCCCTCTGTGCCCCAGGAGCTGCTGTGGCCTTCAGAGGGGCTGTGGCTGTGGTGGCAGTGCCCAGAGCCCTGCAGCAACCTGCTGTGGGCACTGTCTTGGGGTCACCCCAGCCTGGGCTGCTGGGCTGGGCTGGGCAGAGGTCAGGGAGGTGGGCAGAGAGCAGGAAGTTCAGAGAATTGGGGGGAAGCTGGGAAAAGCTGGAATGGCCGTTTGGCCATTGCTCACATCTCTGCCCACCAAGGGCACGTGAGATGCTGCTGTCCCTCACAGCCCTGCCTGTACTCTCTCCCTTCTCACACTGTGCTCTGTCATATCCAGCACTTTCCCATGCCTTGTCCCACAGGCTCCCACCCCATGTCCAGCTGGCATCACTGCAGGGCAGCTCTCCCCAGGGGCCCAGGCATCTGCCTACAGCTTCCACAGCTGCTGCTCTTGATGGCCTCCTGAGGCCTGCCTGCTCCTGGCCCATCGCACTGTTGTGAGGAGGTGACCTCAGCAGCAGCAGCCCAGCCATGGTGGCTCGACAGAGCTGTCCCCTGCCTGAGCTGCCCCGTGTCCCGTGGGGTTTGTGATGCACTCGATGACATCGCTGTGTCTGCCTGCCTGCCACCAGGCAGTCAGGTCACTGCAGTAGGAATGGCATCACAACCCACCTCCCAGCTGTGTCACTGGGACCTTCCTCCACATGTCCCCTTTCCCCAGGTCCCAGCACTGCTGGGTTGGTTTCCTGATAGTTCAGGTGATGTAAAATCCATGATTCCCAGCCACTTGCCCGTCTCTCTCCCAGTTATCTATGTGTACACGTGTAACTCTGTATATACATTTACCTTTACTAGCACATATAACTTTAGTTATAGCTGTAGCTACACAAATATTTTTCACTATGCAGACAGAAAGATGTGAATATTCCCACCAAGAAAGGCAGATAATACGGATATGTATATAGATATATATGTATATATATATCTTCCCCCGTACTTGCATTGCCAGAATTTCTCTTATGCACTGCACTTCATCTCCTCAGTCTTTGAGGTATTTCCACCTGGCCTTACGAAACAGACCATGCTGGAAATCCCCTTTCCAGCAGTGTGTGCACGTGCATTTTCCGCTCTTCTGCAGAGTTCCCCTCCACTTGCTCTTGCTCTTTGGTCATTCAGATACTTCTCATACACCCAGTTGCTTCTAGGGATTTCGGGGAGGTTGAGCTTGCCTGTATTTCAGTAGTCCCTTTCATCATCCCTGTAGCCAATTCTATACTTCTCTTTTACCATTTCTTATATCTGTGTCAAAAATTTATTGTACAGTCATCCCTTGTGGATGGTGCACCTCATTGGAGGCAAGTTAGAGTTGACTCACAGTTGTGGACTGTGGTTTTTGTTTGGTTGCTCCTTTTATTTTTGTTGGTGTTTGTTTATTTTTAATATACATTTTTTTGTAAATATTAAAAGAAAAAGGCACCCCCACACAAAAATAACAACAAAAAACTATGTGCAGCCAGATGTCTGAGGAAGGGAGGTGGGAGTTGGTGCAAAAATCATAGAATCATAGTATATCCCAAGTTGGACATGTGAGGAATGTTTTAACAATTCCAATTCGTGTCCATAAATTCGTGTCCATAAAGAACAATTCTGTTTGAATCCTGTCTGCCTGGGCCCTGCACTGGCAATTTAATTCTTGAACCACAGATGCAGTGTGTCCCAGTCTCCCCCTCATTCTAGTCAATTTATCAAGTCTTCAGAAAACACTCCTTAAATTTATGAACCTGTTTGCTTTTGTTATTCCTGACTTCTAGTTCTAACAGTTACAGTTTTTTTCTGTCTTCTTCGAGATTAACTTAACACTGCTATAGATGTGTCTGTGAATGGCTGGGGAAGAATGTTTTAATTGCCCGTGAGTCGTCAAGCTGTTTGGGAGTTTCAGAACAACTGATAATAACTGGTGACTGCTGGTGACTGTTATGAGATACTATGTGGATCCTTGGTATCTGGCCAGGGGGGCCAAGAGATTAAGAGGAAGAAAAAAGAAGCTGAAGGACGGTTGGGAGACAAGACCTGTAGAGAGTGTTCCATAAACTTGGAATTGTGCCGAGTGAGTACAGAGGTGAGAAGAAGACTACGAGCCTTCAGCATGAAAGACCCCTAGAGACCCCCAGAGGAGACTGATGCGCATGCTCCAGTAGGAGGGACTGGACCCCGGAAGCTAATTATAATAATCTATTTTTTTTAGAAGTAGTAATGAATATGTATTAGTCTAGGTGCATAAAAATCAGCTGCTTGATGTAACTGGTGTGCGTCCTGGGGGAGCGGAGACTCCCGGTGCACCCAGCGCTGTTTGCTTACCTCTATTCCTTTATATTCTTTTAATAAATCCTATTTTTTTATTTAATCCTAATTTGAGTCCAGAGCCATTTATAACAATTTGGGGGCTTGTCCGGGAGGGCTATAGTTCCTGAATTCTGATTTAATCTAGGAGAGGCGCCCCACCATTTGGTGGCTCCTGTTTGAGTCAGATCGGGACTAATGCCATCCTGAACCTGAATAAAGGTAAGCAAAGAATTTGATTTTTTTTGAGCTCCCTTGCCGGCTGTTTTTTGCCCGTAATTCTGCGCACGAAGATCCGGATGAAGACGACAGAGTCGTTTGGATACCGTTCGGTTGGATTCCGGTGCCCGGAATCGAACCGGATGAAGACGACAGTCGTTTGGATACCGTCTGGTTCGATCCCAGACAAAGACAGCAGAGACGCTGGTGGATACCGTCCGATTGGAGTCTGGACGAAGACGACTGATTCGTAAGATACCGTCCGGTTGGGTAAGGGTACGGTTGCCAGTTTTTGTGTGTGAGAGTGTAACTGAGACTTCTAAAGTCAGCGTGGAGGTCTTTTTGTTTTCTCACTGGTTCTAATCTCCTGTCGGGGGGGCTGGACTGGTGAAGAGAGGGATACATGGGTGGGTGATAGGTCCTAAACCCCCTGCAAGACACTCTCACTAGGGGCAACCAAGGGCTGTGGGAATTGCCACTAGTAAAATTCCCGGATGGGTCAGATGAAATCGAAGACCAAGGACCAGAAAGGGAGCAAATTACCAGATATATGACCAAAAAGTCCATTATGAATAATGATTAGAAATTGGAACAATAGGGGCCCCAGAAAATCAAAGAGTAAATTAAAAATGATCCAGTATTATATGATAGAATGACAAAAGAACCCTTAAGACCCCATGTATTTTGATCCACGGAGGACGGGGTCTGTCAGGCTTTGAACATTAATAGTAGAATACCCGTGGATCCAGAAAAGAGCAAGCTGAAACATTGGAATTAGAAATTAGAGAACAATTGATTAAGAATGAATATGTGCTACATTTGTGCCTGTGCTGCACTTATACCACCAGATAACAGGAGCCTCTCGGACCCCGAGAACCAGATCAAAAACCTCATGGTTCAGACTTTAATCAAGGGGTCTAAGATAAGGAGGACTGTTCACAAAGGTTATGCATATGTATAGGAATGTTCATGTATATGTAACTTTTTACTAAAGCAATTTACCACGTTAGGCGTGCACGACTTTGGTGGGACTACCCGCCCCGTGCTGCACGGAACTGAGTAAACATACCTACTTTACAATCTTACTGACTGTGGAGTCAGCTTTCTGTGAGTCATTTTGGTGAGCCAGGCAGGAGACACTCTGCTCGGCTGCGGGATCGGCTGCAGCGTGGACGCCCCTAGGTGCACACTGAGCGTTTTGCTCGGAGGGGACTCCACTCTCAGCTGCTCACCGCAGGGGCAGAGATCTCCTGAAACTGCAGACAAACGGTATGTTTTCGGCTGCTGGAGGGATACTAACTGGAGTGTTAATAATTGTATGTGTTTTTATGTATGTATTTTGTGTTGAAAGTATTTGTGTAAATGTAAGGGTTTGAAACAAAGTGTTACAAGTCACTTCACGAAGAACACAGTCAGAGACAATACTTGTTTGGTTGGTTATCATTCTAAATTATATTCCTGTGGTATGAATGAGATGTGCTGGAGGCCTCCGTGTGCGATGGTGCTGTGTGAGTGAGATGCAGCGTTGCTGCAAAACGAGTGCAGAGTTCCGATCCGTTGTTCCGTACTCTCCGCAAGGGGAGTGGGCAGAGACGAACGAAGTGCTTGACAGACTGAAAAGAAGTGCTGTTTTATCCAAGTTTTGAGTGGTGTGGCCTAATATATGGGCCCGGTGTATCTTGTGTATCTCGTGTATCCTATTTTTGCTCTTAAATGTTTTGACTGTGACAAGAAAAAGGCAGGGGCATGACATGACATGCTTCCTGCAACATCTGAGGCCCGCACAGGCCGAGACCTGGACTCGCTGAGACGTGAACAGGCTGAGAGACCGGAACGGCACCGAGAGACTCGAGACACTACGGAGGGACTACCGCTGGACGAAGAGAGCCCTGAGAGACGTTGCAGAGCCACGGACGGCTCTGAGAGACACAGAATAGACCTGACAGAAGCTGCAAAACGCGGGGAAATTGAAGTAATTGCGGGACATCCGAGATTGAGTTGCTACGGGAGACCAGAGGCGTCAGTGGACACCGGTAGCTGACCCTCACCGTGTGGTGAGTTGGCACAGAGCAGAGGGGCGGACATCAGGACCCTGCAGCCTGTCTGACATAACCATGGAGGCAGCGGCAGCAGCGGCTGTGCTGCTTCACTCTAGCATTCTTTTTATAAAAGTTTTATCTTGCAGTGCAAAAAAGACTATTAGTCCCCAGATCAGTGTTATAACTATTACTAATGACGACTTAGCTCTATTGCAGGGCAGGAGTGCAGAGACGCAGATTACACTGCCAAATGACCACTGGCAGGTTCTTTCACAAACCTAAGGTTGCAGCTGGCACTACCTGCAGCCGTATAGCAGACGTTACACTCTCTTTCCTAACTAGTAATCATGTGTCTTATCCATTTGTGGTGAATGGCCAGTGACAAAAAGAAAAGGGGGGAGACAAAGACAGAAACGGTACAAGAAGGATGCCACTGACACTAACAGCATGGGTAATAGGAGTAGTATAAGTGACACAGGTGACGGTGCGGGGCGCTCTGCCTGCTGATCGCCTTTGCCTGACTGTGCACTGCTGCCAACGGTGCTAGAGTAAAATGTGAAGACTGCTCAGATGGCAGTGATGAGAGTGCTTGTGTGAAGAAGATGTGTGCTGAATCTGACTTTGTGTGCAACAGTGGTCAGTGTGTGCCAAACAGATGGCAGTGTGATGGGGATCCGGATTGTGAAGATGGGTCTGACGAAAGTGCTGAGCTGTGTCATATGAGAACAGCGTCATGGAAATGTGATGGTGAAAGAGACTGTGACAGTGGAGAAGATGAAGAGAATTGTGGCAATGTGACTTGTAGTGCAGCAGAGTTCACATGCAGTAGTGGACAATGTATTTCCAAAAGCTTTGTCTGCAGTGGTCAAGGTGACTGCTCTGACCACTCGGATGAATCTTTGGAGCAGTGTGGCTGCCAGCCTGCACCTCCGGTGAAGTGTTCTGTGAGTGAGGTGCAGTGCGGCTCAGGTGAATGTATCTACAAGAAGTGGCGATGTGACAGAGATCCTGATTGCAAGGATGGAAGTGATGAAATTAACTGCCCTTCTTGGACCTGCAGGCCAGACCAGTTCAGATGTGAAGATGGGAACTGTGTCCATGGGAGTAGGCAGTGCAGTGGTGTGAGAGACTGTCTGGATGGCACTGATGAAGCAAACTGTAACGATGTTATTCAGTGCTCTGGACCTGGCAAATTCAAGTGCAGAAGTGGAGAATGCATAGATATCAATAAAGTGTGTAACCAGCAGAGAGACTGCAAGGACTGGTGTGATGAGACCCTAAAGGAATGCAACATAAATGAATATGACTGTCCATCTGGGAAACTGTGGAGATAGTGATGAATGCCAAAACCCTGGTATCTGTAGTCAAATCTGTATCAACCTGAAAGGCTATCAGATGAATCCTGCTACAGGAACCTGGAAAGGGCCATACGGCAAAGCAAATTAGATAATTGTGTCCTGGTTTCAGTTAGAACAGAATTAATTTTCTTCCTAGTAGCTGGTGGAATGCTGTGTTTTGGCTTAGGATGAGAAGAGTGCTGATAACACCCCGATGCTTTAATTGTTGCAGAGCAGTGCTTGTACCAAGCCAAGGACATCTCAGCCTTTTGCTCTGTCCTGCCAACGGGCAGGCTGGGGGTGCAGTAAGAACTGGGAGGGGACAGACCCAGGACAGGTGACCCAAACTAGCCAAAGGGGTATTCCATACCATCTGACGTCATGCTAAACAATATATAGGGGTGGCTAGCCGGGGAGAGGGGGCCGGACTGCTCGGGGTTAGGCTGGGCATCGGTCAGCGAGTGGTGAGCAATTGCATTGTGCATCACTTGTTTGTACATACTATTATTACTTTCGTATTATCACTATTGTATCATTATTATTATTATTGTTATTATTATTTTTGTTATTATTATTTTCCTGTCTTATTAAACTGTCTTTATCTCAACTCACGGGCTTCACTTTCCATTTCTCTCCCCCGTCCCAGAGAGGGAGAGGGGAGGGTGAGCGAACGGCTGCGTGGTGTTTAGCTGCCGGCCGGGTTAAACCACGACAAACTGTTATTTAACTTGTCAGAAGATAAAAAAGAAAGTGTTTCTACAAGCAGCCACGGGACGGAAGAATCACTGAACCCTCGATGTGAGGGACTGTACCTTGTTTTACTGACTACTGAAACAGCTGTGAGAACCGCAGAAAGACAGAAAGGGACCCATGCATCCAGAATAAAAGGACCAGTAACTACTGAAACTTGGAGGGTTGAGTCTGCTCCTGGGAAACTGAAACTCAAGCTAAGGAAGAACAAATATTCTGGCAACGAGGCTCTGCATGAATTAAGGATGCCAAATAAAGGGGACAAGCTTGAAGGGAGGAAAGGGAGAAGGCAAGACCAGGGCAGGACCTTCCACTGCGGTGTGTATGGTCTACCAAGGGAGGCAACCCCTATGGGTATTGACTGCCGAGTGAGAGGGCCTCAACTGGACTTCTCCCCCACTAAGGTCAGGTTGTCCTGAGAAAATAACATAAGAACCTTTTTTTAACCTATATAAAATTGTGATTCGTTTTCCAGGAGCTGGATCACCCTGACAGGCCGAACGGTAACACAAGCCTGAATCGACCCCGAAGGCGTTTGCTTATTATGATCCAGATACGTGGGCAGAAGACAGATCCTGGGCCTATAGGGCCCCAGTATACATACTTAATAGAATAATTAGGTTATTAGCTGTAATAGAAATAGTTATAAATGATGAGAACTGCTTTGTATCAAAATTGCCTAGCTTTGGATTATTTACTAGCACAAGAAGGAGAAGTCTGTGGAAAAGTTAGCTTTAGTAATTGCTGTTTAAAGATTGATAAAAAGGGTGTTTCTTCCTAGTAGCTGATAGAATGTTATGTTCTGGTTTAGGATGAGAAGAATGTTAATAATATGCTCATGTTTTAATTGTTTTGAATTGTTACAGAGCAGTGCTTTCATGAAGCCAAGGACCAAGCCAAATTCAGCTTCTCACTGTCCTGCTAGCAGGCAGGCTGGGAGGAGGGCCGGACTGCTCAGGGTTAGGTTGGGCATCGGACAGCAGGTGGTGAGCAATTGCATTGTGCATCACTTGTTTCGTACACATTATTACTAGTAGTAATATTATCATCATTATTGTTATTATTATTATTGTTATTATCTTCTTGTTTTTATCTCAACTCACAGTCTTCACTTTCCCATTTCTCTCTCCCATCCCAGAGAAGGAGGGGGGGGAGGTGAGCGAGCAAACACAAACCTGGAGGGATATGGAATGGGATATATTTTCAATACTAATTGAATCCTTAGCCATTTATAATTGAATCCTGAGCCATTTCTAACACTGGGAACATGGAAGTCAGGCAAAAAGTGATGGTCACCCTGCAGCAGCCCTTCATCTCCCTCAGTTCAGGACAAGGGATGCCCGCCCTGGCTCCTCAACCACTGCTCCTCTGCAAGGTGCCCCTGCTCCTCCACCCGTCAGCGAGGGTCGCCCAGTGCAAGCTTGCTGCCTGCTGACCCCACTCCTGGCCACACAAGGACAGCGCTGGGGAGCACCCAAGCAGTGCCCAGCACGGACCAGGCCTTGCAGGGAAGTGCTGGCACTGCCGCTGCTCCAGTGACGATATCCTGGTGATGCAGTGCACCTCCTGTGACATCAGCCCATGTCATTTCAAGGCCTGTGAAGTAAGCAGCAAGGACATGGCACAGCTCGAGAGAGATGAGAGATTTCCCTTCTTGTCCTGAGAAACAGCCATTTCCCTTCTGTCCAGTTCTTTTTGGGATCAGGAACAGATCAGGGACATCTCCAAATGGTGGCAAAGGCCATGGAATAAAGGAAGTGGAGCCCTGGAGATACCACTACGGTATCTCCAGATACCACCTAGGTTGGCCCATCTGGCAGCTGTGCACAGAAGCTCTCTCCAAGAACCCACAGAAACCATGGGGAATGTTTGAACCCAGCAGTGTCCCTCTCCTGTGATTGTCAGAGTGAATAAAGTCCCCCACAGTGACATGGAGTCATTGAACTCAACTTACTCCAATGGCTTCCATAAGACTTTGCCCACTTCTTCAGCCTGGCTGCAGACATGTACCTCCTGCCATGCTGTCACCCTGACTGGCTTTTGTCCCTAAACCGTAAGGGCTCCCCCAGTCTGCTGCCCAGTCCATAGAAGAGATCCATGCATCCAGACAGATTCTTCATGTGGAGGGCAACCTCTTGTTGATCATCCTCGCTTGTCTCTTCTGAAGAATCTGCACCCATTCAGCACGACCACACTTTTAACCTGACTGTCTCTCCTCTGACCTTCATCCACAAGGGCTTCCACAGCCTGCTGCCATTTCCATGGACAGGACAAAGGAAGGTGAATCTTATACAGGTTTTATTAATTTTGTTTTTATTTTAGGAGAGGTGATTCTGCTGTCAAGAAGTGTGTCTGCCCAGGGGAGGGAGGGAAGCCCAGGGATCCCTTCAGGCTGTTTCCCAGCAGGTTCCCCTGCAGCCCCAGGGCCATGTGCAGGGAGCCTGGTGGGGGGCAGAGCAAGGGAGGCCTTGGGCTGGGCCTCTGCTGCTGAGCTGGGCCGGGCTCCTGGGCCCAAGGGGAGCTCCTGGCAAGCGGGCAGCGCTGCAGAGAGACAGCTCTGCCCAGGAGCAGCTCCTCTGCACAGCGCAGCAGGGCTGGGGGCACTGCCTGCAGAGACACAGTGCTTAAAGGCAGGCAGAAGTGGCAGCATGCCCACAGCTCCCTGCGGGAGAAGACTTCCCAGCCCTGCACCCGGTAAGTCTCTGGCTGGAGGGCAATGCAGCCGCAGTTCCTGGAGGCAGGAGAAGCCGGGGGTGCAGGCAGGGGTGTCCAGGGCTGTGGTGCAGAGCAGGGTCCCTGCTGTGCCCCAGGGGCTGTGTGCCGGGGCAGGGCCTCTGCTGCCTGCCAGGCTCAGCACTCTGCCTGCCCGGGGAGCTGCCCAGGGCGCTGCGGGGAGAAGCTGTGGGGTGGAAGGAGCCCCCTTGGCAGGGCAGGGTCCTGCTGCTGGCAGGAGGCTGCTCCCTTCGGCATGCTGCTTACAGATCCAAAGCACATGAAGGAGACTTCCAAGAGGGTGTTACTAAGAATACAGGCAAGGGATGACAGCTTTTAGATGAGGACCTTGGAAAGTCGGTCGTTTTTGTTTCCTCCGAAGGGAAAATGAACTGGCACTGTCAGGTGTAAATACAGCACTAAGATCCTCATCAGGAGAAATCAGCACATCTGCCAGGTACCTCATAATGGTCTACTACGCACTGCGCTGCCTAAAGACCTCACAAGCATCACCTTTGCTGGACACATCTGGGTTTGTCTGACCTGCTCTTGTGCACCTGCAAGCAGGGAGATGCTTTTGATCACTCCCCTGCTGCCAGGGGGTGTCTGCAGGGCAAAGCTGTGTGAGCAGGGGCTGGGCGGGGTCTGTGAGTGATGACAAGAAGGAGATGTGTGAAGCAGCTACTGGAAGGGACAGCTGCGGGTAGCAGAGACACTGGCAGAGAAGGAGAGGGATGTTGTAACAGAAATGCTGTGGTGGGTGAACTTTGGCTGCTCCCTGTCTGTCCCTCCCATGCAGATGCTGTCCTCTGAGCAAGCCCCCTCATTCTCCTCTCCCCCCAAGCAGAGCCTCTGCCTTCAAGGCCGTGGGGCCCAGGCCATGAGCCGCCTCCTCTACAGCCACAGCTCCCGCAGAGCTAAGCTCCATCTCCCCTGACATGGGCTGGTTTCACTCTGTGGATCAAAGAGGCTCGGAGTTACAGCCCTGTGACTTTGCTGTCTGGGGGTGGCGTGAACAGCTGCAGAGGGAGAAGGCTTTCTTGAGTGTCTGGCTGTCTCCTCTCAGCAGGAGGAAGACGGTACATTTCCTTCTTTCTGCATTTGTGTGCACTGCTCCTGTTCTCGCTGTGGCACGCTCTGGCAGTAACAGTGCTGATGGGGGATGTTAAGCTCCTGTTCTGGCACTGCCCCTGTCCCGGAGGTGTTTTACTTGGACACAGGTGCTCAAGTCCCCTTTGAACATTTCAAGTTCTGTGCAATGCAGTCCTTTCATTTTGGGCAATGAGGTCACTCTCCTGAGGAGATGTCAGCTTGAGGTTAGTGCTATGAAGATATCCCTGGAAAGCTGCTACAAACCCGAAGAAGGGCACAAATTCTTTGTGCCCTTTTGCATTTCTCAGAGCCTTTATTTCAGCCACATGAATCAGGAGCCTCGTCCTGAGCATTTTGCCTCCAAGCACTGGCTTGTGTTGACACTGAGAACAACAGAAAAAGGTTTTTACTGTTTCCCAGAAGCTAAAGGGAAATCTAAATCCTAAAAAGGTACAGAAGCAGACACTTCTGTTGCACCTTGTCTTGCGGAGAGCAGCGTGTGAAGTTTTACTTTCATCTAAGGGTACTTCCAAGTATTTAAAATTCCATTACCCATACAGTACCTGGATAAAGGGTGTAATAAAGAGAAACTGATTTGAAGACAGAGTCTACCTTGTCAAAACAAAGAGGTATGCAGATGAGTGGGCCAATTGTGCCTTCGTGAGTTTGTTTCTGATTCTGATATCACCTGTGAAGAAGGGTAAAGAGGATGCGATGAATCTATCTTTCTTCCCTTACACAGGCTGATGGACAATATGCCATCATCTCTCATGGTGGTAAATAGGGAAAACCCTCAGTGGACGTAATGCCACTCATGCAATGCAGGGATCCAACCACTGAAAACATCTCCTTTCACATAGAGGAGATTATCAGAAAGCTCCATGAGTCCAGTGTGAGCAGGAATGTGTCCTCTAAAGTCTGTCTTAATATCTCCTTGTCTTTTCTTCCTTGGGTAATCCCATTTATTCAGGAGGATGAGATGCCCAACAGCAGCTCCATCAAGGAGTTCCTCCTCCTGCCATTCGCAGACATGCGGGAGCTGCAGCTCCTGCACTTCGCACTCTTCCTGGGCATCTACCTGGCTGCCCTCCTGGGCAACGGCCTCATCCTCACCGCCGTAGCCTGCGACCACCGCCTCCACACCCCCATGTACTTCTTCCTCCTCAACCTCGCCCTCCTCGATCTGGGCTGCATCTCCACCACTGTCCCCAAAGCCATGGCCAATTCCCTCTGGGACAGTAGGGCCATCTCCTACTCAGGATGTGCTGCACAGCTCTTTTTCTTCTTCTTTTTCTTTTCAGCAGAGTATTCTCTTCTCACTGTCATGGCCTATGACCGCTACGTTGCCATCTGCAAGCCCTTGCACTACGGAAGCCTCCTGGGCAGCAGAGCTTGTGCCCAGATGGCAGCAGCTGCCTGGGGCAGTGGGGTTCTCAATGCTCTGCTGCACACTGCCAGTACATTTTCCCTGCCCCTCTGCCAAGGCAATGCTGTGGACCAGTTCTTCTGTGAAATTCCCCAGATCCTGAAGATCTGTTGCTCTGAGTCCTACCTAAGGGAAATCGGGCTCCTCATGTTTAGTGTTTTTGTTTTTTTTTGTGTGTTTTGTATTCATCATGTTGTCCTGTGTACAGATCTTCAGGGCCATGCAGAGGATGCCCTCTAAGCAGGGGCAGCACAAAGCCTTTTCCACATGCCTCTCTCACCTGGCCGTGGTCTCTCTGGTTATTAGCACTGGCATGTTTGCCTACCTGAAGCCCCCCTCCACCACTTTCTCATCCCTGGATCTGATGGTGGCAGTTCTGTATTCAATAGTGCCCCCAGCAGTGAACCCCCTCATCTACAGCATGAGGAACCAGGAGCTCAAGGGTGCTCTTAGGAAAGTGTTTTCAAGGATATTTCTGAATAGTGATAAATTTCCCTTCATTCTCCACAAATGACTTCCCTTGCATGCCTGTTCTTTGATTCATTTTCCATATTGTTGTGGTTATTTTCAGTATTAATTGCATATATCATGTTATTAAAGATATGCCTTATATTCATTGCTGTTCTCCCTTCATGCTGTCTTTATAGTAAAGTTCCTCCAGACCTTTGTTCATCTTTGTGGCCCTCCTCTGGACTCCGTCTAATAGGTCCATGCCCTTGTTGTGTTCTGGGGCCCAGAGCTGAATGCAGTACCCCAGATGGTCTCCAAAAAGCAGATTGGAGGAAGAGAGTCACCTCCCTTGCCCTGCTAGGCACACTTCCTGCAGCCCAGGATACAGCTGGCTTTCTGGGCTGAAATAAGATAAAAATCTGGGTAAGGATCAAGGGACGAACGAATAAAGGGGATGTCGTTGTGGGAATCTATTACAGACCGCCTGGCCAGGACGATAGCACCGATAAATTATTCTTTACAGAACTAAGAGAGGCCTCGAGATTAACTCCCCTTGTCCTTATGGGGGACTTCAACTTGCCAGACGTTAACTGGGAGTGCCACACGGCTGACACGAGCAAGTCCAGGAGGTTCATGAAGCACCTAGACGATAACTTCTTGGTGCAGGTGCTAACGGAGCCAACTAGGAAAGGTGCCCTCCTAGACCTGTTGCTAGAAAACAGAGAGGGTCTGGTGGGAGATGTGGTGATTGGTGGCCGCCTCGGTCATAGTGACCATGAAGTGGTTGAGTTCAAAATTTACGGTGACAGAAGGAGAAGTGCCACCAAAACCTCATCCCTAGATATGGGGAAGGCGGACTTCAGGCTGCTCGGGGAACTAGTCAGCAAGGTCCCCTGGGAAGCTGCTCTTGAAGGCCTTGATGTCCACCAGTGCTGGTCACTCTTTAAGCGATGCCTCCTAGAAGCACAAGATCAGGCAATTCCTAAATATCGCAAGTCAGGCAGGCGTGGCAGGAGGCCGGCGTGGCTGACCAGGAACATTCTGATGGAGATTAGGCGGAAACAGAGAGTGTTTCGCTACTGGAAGGAGGGCCAGGTGACATGGAAAGAATACAGGGATGCTGCTCGTGTCTGTAGGAAGAAAATTCGTGTGGCTAAAGCACACCTAGAGTTGAAGCTGGCTGTGTCTGTGAGAGAAAATAAAAAGGTTTTTTTTAGATATGTGAATGGAAAAAGGAGAACTAAAGAATACATAGGGCTGCTCCTTGATAGGGAAGGTCTCCTCACAGACAATGACATAGGCAAAGCAGAGACGCTTAACGCCTTCTTTGCCTCTGTCTTCAATGCCGATGATGGGCTTCGGGACCCAGGGTGCCCCGAGCTGGAGGACCGGGACGGTGGGGATGACAAACTCCCAACCGACCCTGAACGTGTGCGGGATCTGCTACTCCACCTGGATCCCTACAAGTCCATGGGTCCGGATGGGATTCATCCCCGGGTGCTGAAGGAGCTGGCGGACGTCATCGCGGAACCTCTCTCAATTATTTTTCAACGATCCTGGGAGTCTGGAGAGGTCCCGGTAGACTGGAAGCTGGCAAATGTTGTGCCGATTTTCAAGAAGGGTCAGAAAGAAGACCCTAGCAATTACAGGCCTGTAAGTCTCACGTCAGTGCCTGGTAAAATCATGGAGAAGATGGTTCTCGAACTTATTGAGGCGCACCTGGGGGACAAAGCAGTCATTGGTCCCAGCCAGCATGGGTTTGTGAAGGGTAGGTCCTGCCTAACTAACCTGATTTCCTTTTATGATAAGATCACCCGTATGGTGGACCAAGGGAAACCAGCTGATGTGATTTTTTTGGACTTCAGCAAGGCTTTTGACACGGTTTCCCATAGGATCCTACTGGACAAAATGTCCACCATACAGCTAAATAAAAACATCATACGATGGGTGAGCAATTGGCTAACGGGCAGGGCCCAAAGGGTTATGGTAAATGGGGCTGCGTCAGGCTGGCGGGCGGTCACCAGTGGGGTCCCTCAAGGCTCCATTTTAGGGCCGGTACTTTTCAATATTTTTATAAACGATCTGGATGTAGGAATAGAAGGCATTTTGAGCAAGTTTGCTGATGACACCAAACTTGGAGGAGTTGTGGACTCTGTTGAGGGTGGAAAGGCCTTGCAGAGGGATCTGGATAGGTTGGAGAGCTGGGCGATCGCCAACCGCATGAAGTTCAATAAGAGCAAGTGCCGGGTCCTGCACCTGGGACGGGGAAACCCTGGCTGCACGTACAGACTGGGCGATGAGACGCTGGAGAGCAGCCTAGAAGAGAGGGATCTGGGGGTGGTGGTAGACAACAAGTTGAATATGAGCCAGCAGTGTGCCCTGGCAGCCAGGAGGGCCAACCGTGTCCTGGGGTGCATCAAGCACGGCATCGCTAGTAGGTCAAGGGAGGTGATTGTCCCGCTCTACTCTGCGCTGGTGCGGCCTCACCTCGAGTACTGTGTGCAGTTCTGGGCACCACAGTATAAAAAGGACATGAAACTGTTGGAGAGTGTCCAGAGGAGGGCTACGAAGATGGTGAAAGGCCTGGAGGGGAAGACGTACAAGGAACGGCTGAGGGCACTGGGCCTGTTCAGCCTGAAGAAGAGGAGGCTAAGGGGAGACCTCATCGCAGTCTACAACTTCCTCGTAAGGGGGTGTCGAGAGGCAGGAGACCTTTTCTCCATTAACACCAGTGACAGGACCCGCGGGAATGGAGTTAAGCTGAGGCAGGGGAAGTTTAGGCTTGACATCAGGAGGGGGTTCTTTACGGCGAGGGGTTTTGCACACTGGAACAGGCTCCCCAGGGAAGTGGTCACTGCACCGAGCCTGACTGAATTTAAGAAGAGATTGGACTGTGCACTTAGTCACATGGTCTGAACTTGGGTAGACCTGTGCGGTGTCAAGATTTGGACTTGATGATCCTTAAGGGTCCCTTCCAACTCAGGATATTCTATGACTCTATGATTCTATGATTCTATGAAATGTTCCCTAGGAATTCTAGGTACATGCCACAGCCACTGAACCCAACGAGGGACATTAGCAGCAGGGATCCCAACCCAGCTGGGTCTGCTTCCCTGCCTGTGCAGCACAACCAGTGTGCAGTCACTTCTTGGGCACCACAGCCTGCTTGGTCTACTCATGGCACAACCAGCCCAGGGCCCTGTGGGGAACGTGAGAAGGTGGCCAGGAAGAGCTGGAGAGTTGAGAGGAGGGATGGGGAGAGATCAGATGGGAGCTGAGCTTGGCTGGAAGGTGCCTCAAATACTGGTGCTCACCTAATGCAAGACAAGGTCAGACTGTGGGTACCCTAACTTGTACTCCTCATGCAGAGCCACATATCCATGGTTTCCTGGTGCATCACCTGGCCTGGGAAGTGGCTGAAGAAAGAAAAGTGCCCCCTATTGTTCCTGAAGCCTGGCATCAAAAGCAAGGCTGTGACCCTGTGTCAGGATTGCAGTGTGGTGGTTCTCACCTGCTACACAGCTGAACTCTACCACCACCCCTCTCCCACTCCCCCTCCTGAAAGGAAAAGGAGGAGAAAATATGATGAAAAAGGCTCAATGTTGAGACAAGGACATGGAGATCACCCACCAGTTACTGTCACAGGCAAAACAGACCCAGCATAGGGAGACCAATAGAATTTATTGCCTATCACCAGTAGAGTAGAACAGTGAGAAACTAAAAGCAAAATAAAACTGCCTTCCCCCATCCACCCTCTTTTACCTCCTCCTCCCCAAGAGGTGCAGGGGAATGGGGAATGTGGGCTGCGGTCAGTCCATAACGCTTCATCTTCACTGCTCCTTCATGGGCACTCTCTGCCCCTGCTCTGGCTCTCCCCCCTCTCTCCCAGCTGCTGATGGGGAAAGAAAGGGAAAGATTTTTTTCACCTTAAATCTGCTCTCACAGAGGCAGAAACAACATCACTCATTGGCTTGGCTCTGGTCAGCGGCAGGTCCCCTTTGGAGCCATCTGGAACTGGCTCTGGTCTGACATGGGGCAGCTTCCTGACTCTTCTCACAGAGCATGTTGTCCCCCTGCTACTAAACCCTTGCCGTGTAAGTCCAGTACACAGTAATGAATGCTTGACCCATGTCAGATTGCTAATGTTCCTGAATCCATGTCCAGCACATGTCTGTGACACAGTCTCCTCCAACCCGTGTACTGAACATGAGGCCAAAAGTCCTCAGCAAGTCCTCAGTTTGGGTCCACCTGGAGGACTGGAGTGAAGCCATAACCGCGGGAAGGATGAGCCCTCTCTTTGGACTGCTGCATGGGTGGAAGCCTCTGCATGCTCCATGTGAGGTGGGAGATTATATAAGAGATCCTGATGCCCTGTTCACCATCTCCATGTCCATGGGGCCCTCAGAAATGAACCTCAGTCCTAATATACAGCTTAGCTTCTTCTTACATCAGGAACCTGGAGAAATTGCCCTAGAAGTCTCAACACTGGTGCACCCAGGCAAATACACACAAATATGCATGTCCAAACACACAAAGCCACAAGCTCATCCACACACACACATATGCACACAAGGCATGGACACAACCAACCAGACACAGACCAACTCCAACAGGGAACAGCACCTTCACAGCCACCACACCATCAGCAGCACACACACAGCCATGAGCAACACACTTGGCCCCATCCCATTCCCCACCTCAGCCTGCTCTGCTGTGAAGGTCACCAGTGCTCCATGCACCCCTGCAGCACTAAACATGTACAAGTCTATGGGGCCTGATGACTTGCATCCCAGGGTCCAGAGGGAACTGGCTGACATAGTTGCCAAGCCACTCTCCATCATCTTTGGAAAGTCCTGGCAGTTGGGTGAAGTCCCTAGTGACTGGAAAAAGGAAAACATCACTCCCATTTTTAAAAAGGGTAGAAAGGAGGACCCAGGGAACTACAGAATGGTGAGCCTCACCTCTGTGCCTAGCAAGATCATGGAAAAGATCATCCTGGAATCCGTGTCAAGGCATATGCAAGACAAAGAGGTGATCGAAGACAGCCAGCATGGCTCCACCAAAGGGTAGATCATGCCTGATGAATATGGTGGCTTTCTACAATGGAGTGACCACATCAGATGACCAGGGAAGACCAACTGATGTCATCTACTTGGAATTCTGTAAGACCTTTGACACAGTCCCACATGGCATCCTGGTCTCCAGAATGGAGAGATATGCATTTGATGGACCATTTGGTGGATGAGGAGTTGGTTTGAAGGTCACATCCAGTTAGTGGTGGTCAACGGTTCTATGTCCAAGTGGAGCTGGTGACAAGTGGTATACCTCATGGGTCTTCCTAGGTAGGATGTTAGGAAGAACTTGTTTACCAAAAAGGTTGTTAGACATTGGAACAAGCTGCCCAGGGAAGTGGTGGAGTCACCATCCCTGGAAGTCTTTAAAAGACGTTTAGATGTAGAGCTTAGGGATATAGTTTAGTGGGGACTGTTAGCGTTAGGTCAGAGGTTGGACTCGATGATCTTGAGGTCTCTTCCAACCTAGAAAAATTCTGTCTGTCCTCGGACCAGCATTGTTTAATATCTTTATCAGTGTCATAGACAGTGGGATCGAGTGTACCCTCAGCAAGTGTGCAGATGACACCAAGCTGAGTGGTGTGGTTGATGCAACAGATGAAGGGATGCTGCATGAGGTTCAAGTGCAAGGTGCTGCACATAGGCCATGGAAATCCCAGGCAGGAGGATAGGCTGGGAGAAGAACTCATTGAGAGCAGCCCTGCAGAGAAGGACTTGGGTCTTCTGCTGGACGAAAAGCTCAACATGAGCCAGAAATGTGCACTTGTAGCCCAGGAAGCCAACTGTATCCTGGGCTGCATCAAAAGAAGAATGCCAGCAGGTGGAGGTAGATGATTGTCCCCCTCTCCCCTGCCCTCCTGAGGCCCTGCTTGGAGTCCTGCGTCCAAGTCTGGGGCCCCCAGCACAAGAAGGATGTGGATCTGTTAGAACAGGTCCAGAGGAGGGCCACAAAGATGACCAAGGGGCTGGAGCACCTCTCCTATGAAGAAAGGCTGAGAGAGCTGGGGCTGTTTAGCCTGAAGAAGAGAAGGCTCCTGGGTGACCTCATCATAGCCTTTCAGTACTTAAAGGGGGCTTATGAAAAAGGTAGACCATGACTCTTTGTTCAATCAGATAATGATAGAACAAGGGGGGATGGTTTAAACTAAATGAGGGCAGATTTAGCGTAAAGGTTAGGAGGGAATTCTTCACTCAGAGGCAGGTGAGGCACTGGAACAAGTTGCCAAGAGACCTTATAGATGCCCCATTCCTGGAGATGTTCAAAAGCAGGTTGAGCAAGGCCCTGGGCAACCTGATCTCACGGGTGGCATCCCTGCTTATGGCCAGTGGGTTGGAACTAGATGATCTTTAAGATCCCTTCCAACATGAACCATTCTGTGGTTCTATGGTCTCACAAACTATACCTCAAGCGCAACTCCCAACCCATCAGCCTTCTGGTGGTCTGTCACCTGACCAGAACAGAAGTTGCCTCGCCATCCTCTTCAATGCCATGTGCATGCTTCTGGCCTTTGCAGTCCCTATCTGTGCCATGTTCCTCCTGCTGGTCAGTGAGCTCCAGAGACAGAAGTGACCTCCCAGCCTCCTTCACAGCCATGTGCCTCCTGAAGGCCCAGCAGGTCCTGAGGCACACCTGATCCCATCAGAGCATCCCAAGCCAGCTCCTCCTTGTGACCTTTGATCTGATCAGATACTTGTCACCCATGCCTCTTCCAATGCCATGCACTGCTCCAGGACCTCACAGTCCCTGCTCTGCCCCAAGGGGACAAATGGCTTAAGTTAGGGATAGGAGTGGGGTTAAAGCTGAGATGTGCTGTGTGCATTCTGGAGGGCTTTGGGAGTTAGGTGTTCAGGTTAATATTTAGGAATAACAGATCACATTCCAGGGTTAAGAGAACAGCAAGGGCAGCAAGGGAGGGATTGATGTTCTGCTGAAGGTGTCTGTTCAAGGTTTGGGATAAGGGTAAGATCTGATGCTTTTAGTTTAGGTCTGTGTTGAGGGCTAAGGCTGGCATTTTACTCCTTGGTAAGGCTTAATCATCTTTCTGTTTGCCCTTCTAGTAGAAGATGGTTTTGGTGTCTGCTTTTTCCAAGTCCCAAGGAACGTCTCTGATCAATCAGTCCTTTCCAAGGTCTTTGAGATAAGTCTTATGATGACGTCTGCAGCTCCACCAGCACCCCTCTCAGCATTCCCACACTACTGCTAAGCAACCTGGGGTCTGACCAGGCGGATGATGAGGGCTTGGGAAAGGGCTTGATCGAGATCTGTGAGGAGGACTGTTCTGCACTTCACATGGACAGTGATGATAATGTCATAAAAAACAGTGACACTCCTGAGGACAGAAGAGCACGTGGATAAGGCCTTGGGGTTGCCAACACAGGATGAACACACATGAACACTACATGAGAGGAAAGAGGAAGACTCAATCCAAAACAGAGATTCTGAAAGCAAAGACCATGAGTATCACCATGTCACTGCAGGAGACCTCCAGCAATGGGGCAAAAGCATAGAAGGGGTCCACAACAGTGGGGCCACAGAACTGTAGCTGGGAGGAGGAGAAATGATTCCTGTACATGAGAGAAATTCCCCTGATTTACTAACAGCTGCCTTCTGGAGTCAGACCTTCTACTTCATGACTCTTCAGGGAACAGAGATGGCATACAGCCCAGGACTGACCATAGGACATGGCCCCCAGCAGGAAGCACTCACTTCATGCAGAAGGTGCAGCTGATAGCGCTACCACCTCTGTGATCAAAAGAGGTGCAGTCTCCAGCCAGGAAGCTGGCCAGCATCTGGCACAGGGTGGTGGAGCTGTACAAGGTCTGCAAGGAGGACAAATCTTCCCCAGGAAGAAAGCCAAAGGCATCTACAGGTGTTTGCTTGTAGGCACCAGCACAACGATGAGGGTGTTCCACATCCCAGTCACCATGCTGCTCGTGCAAGTGAGAGGAAGAAGAGGTTTGTCTATGTGTAGAGGTCCTTCCATATGGACAGCAGGGGAAACTCAACCAATGATGTCTTTGTGTCCCATTCCGTTCATAGAAACCATTTGAGAGCATTCTGGTCCCCCCTGTCTTGTTAGGACACCAATGAGCAAGATGTTTCTTTCTCGGTTTCTAAAAGACATGGTAAAGGGTGTTCAGAAGGGTGAAATGATCCCTGGCTGTCATGCCTGAGGTGACCTGCCACACAGTGAGAACACAACAGGGGTTAAATGAGGAAATCATTTGTGCTCGTGTTTGACAAACACACTTTAATAGCACTAATCTCACTTCTAAAATGCATCTCTTCTGTGTTCAGAGAGGAGCAGTCAGTGATGACTTCAGTCTGCTTCAAACACCACGCCCCAGCAGAAACCCTGCTGCTTTCAGGAGCTGCCAGCACTGAGGCCTTGGGGACACCTGGAGGGAGCGCAAGGGCACAGAGCAAGTGATGCCATGGTCAGATGCTGTGTTGCTGAGCTGGGCTGGGCTCCTGGGCCCAATGGGAGCTCCTGGCAAGCAGGCAGTGTGGCAAAGAGACAGCTCTGCCCAGGAGCAGATCCCATGCACAGCGGAGCAGGGCTGGGGGCTCTGACCGCAGGTGGCACTGAGAGAGGAGAGAAGGGAGAGAGAGGTTATGGGCTGAGTGGACTGAGCGTATAGAAAGAGATTACTGGAGATTTAATGACTAAAGCACATAATATGGTAAGTTTCTAGCAGAAGGAAAATGCAGAGAGGCCAGGCCCCAAGGGCTTCCTTGTTGTGGGTTGGCTGCAGGCTGTGAAGGCAGGGTGCAGGCAGGAGTGGGCAGGGCTGTGGTGCAGAGCAGGGTCCCTGCTGTGCCCCAGGGGCTGTGTGCTGGGGCAGGGCCTCTGCCGCCTGCCAGGCTCAGCACTCAACCTGCCCGGGGAGCTGCCCAGGGCGCTGCGGGGAGAAGCTGCGGGTGGAAGGAGCCCGCCCGGCAGGGCAGGGTCCCGCTGCCGGCGGGAGGCTGCTGCCTGGGGCAGCCTGCTCACAGTTCCATAGCACAGCCAGGGTGTATTCAATCCGCCTTGCAAGAGAGGAGAGAAGGCAGGAGTTAGCTCCTTGGATCTCTGCTTTCCTGTGCCTTTTCTTTCAGTCTTCTGTTCTTTGGATGAGTGGGAATAGAATTAGACACTGTTACTTCTTAGAAAAGGCTATCATTTCTACGCCATCACAAGGAGCTTACAAGGATCCCCATCAAGTCCCTTTCTTGCCCCTCAACCCATAGAAAGCTCCAACACCACATGTGCAGGGGCAGCAGGGTCTGAGTAAACGGGGCTCTAGGACGTGCCCCCAGCGAGCTGACCCTGGGCAGAGCCCTGCTGCCAGGAGGTGTTTGCAGGGCAGAGCTGAGCACCCAGCGGGTGGAATGGGGGCTGTGAGCTGCAGGCAGGTGTGGGGACAGGGAACAAGCTGCAGGCAGGGACAGCTGCAGGCAGCACAGAAGCTATCTGTGGGAGTGAGAGGGAGCTGCTCCTAGAAACACCATGGCAGGGGAGATTTGGACATCTCTCTGATATCTGTGCACTGCAGCCACCTTCCCTGGAGCAACCCCCTTCTCATCCAGTATAGTACTTCAGACATAATGTTTTGGGAACTTGGTCATGAGTTTCCTTTGGATTTGCTGGGGTGGTGGTGTGAGAATTCACACAAATTCAAACCTGAAATAGGTTTCTCAAGTGAAAGTTCAGGTATGGTCTACCTCCAGGGAAGAGGCACTCAATCCTCTATTTGTTGCTTAAAAGGCAAGCCAGGCTGTTGGTAATGGAGGAATAGTGTTTTTATTACAGATTGAGGCTCCTAGAGCATTGCTCTGGAAAAGGTCTGCATGTCTTTAAAGAACCTCAACAAGTTCTTTCATAGCCCTCAGCCTACAGCCAGTGCCACCATCAATGTTATTGTTTCTTGAGGGATTATCTGACCTGCTGCTCAGGATCTGCAAAGAGGGAGATGCCCCTCGCCAGCAGGCATCTGAGGTTGCACCCAGTTCCTATGCCTTTGGCTGCAGATCAGAACTGACTCTCCCCGTACCAAATGGCAGTTTCTCCTGCTCACAGAAGGAACATCACCAACAGAACCCAGCCAGAACTCTGGCCAGGGAGTTGCACTGAGGCCTTCCAGAAAGGAGTAAGGCAGTGAAACTCTGTTGTGTGTTGGTGAGAGAGAAGTAGCTTAAACGACCTATGCAATAGATTTTGTAGATGTTTGACTTTTCACATGTTTTTCCTTCCTTGGACAGAACCCCATGTCCACAGGCATCAGATGTCCAACAGCAGCTCCATCACTGAGTTCCTCCTCCTGGCATTCGCAGACACACGGGAGCTGCAGCTCCTGCACTTCGCGCTCTTCCTGGGCATCTACCTGGCTGCCCTCCTGGGCAACGGCCTCATCCTCACTGCCGTAGCCTGTGACCACCGCCTCCACACCCCCATGTACTTCTTCCTCCTCAACCTCGCCCTCCTCGACCTGGGCTGCATCTCCACCACTCTCCCCAAAGCCATGGCCAATTCCCTCTGGGACACCAGGCCATCTCCTACTCAGGATGTGCTTCCCAGGTATTTTTCTTCTTCTTTCTGATGTCAGCAGAGTATTATTTTCTCACCATCATGGCCTATGACCGCTACGTTGCCATCTGCAAGCCCCTGCACTACGGGAGCCTCCTGGGCAGCAGAGCTTGTGCCCAGATGGCAGCAGCTGCCTGGGGCAGTGGGGTTCTCAATGCTCTGCTGCACACTGCCAGTACATTTTCACTGCCACTCTGTGGAGGAAATACCCTGGACCAGTTCTGTGAAATCCCACAGATCCTCAAGCTCTCTTGCTCTGACTCCTACCTAAGGGAAATTGGGCTTCTCACATTTAGTGTTTTTGTGTTTTGGGGGTGTTTTGTATTCATCGTACCGTCCTATGTGCAGATCTTCAGGGCTGTGCTGAGGATGCCCTCTAGGCAGGGGCAGCACAAAGCCTTTTCCACGTGCCTCCCTCACCTGGCTGTGGTCTCCCTCTTTCTCAGCACTGCCTTTTTTGCCTACCTGAAGCCCCCCTCGCTCTCCTCTCCATCCATGGATCTGGTGGTGGCAGTTCTTTACTCAGTGGTTCCTCCAGCAGTGAACCCCCTCATCTACAGCATGAGAAACCAGGAGCTCAAGGATGCACTGCGCAAAGTCATGAGTGGGTGTGCATCAGAAGTAATGCACTGCCTGTCTTCTGCAAAGCACTCATAATATAACTCATGATATGCCAAGCTTGTCTTTTGTTCTTTGGTGGGTTTTGTTTGTTATTAATGAGGGCAACAATGTTTTCCATATAAATTGTCATTATTGATCCTACTCACATATTTAAACAAAATAAAGGAACCTGCAGTGAAGAGTGTGTCTGAGATTCTTTTTCTGAGAACTTTGCTGGGGGTTCCATGGTAATGCCCATGGGTGGAAATGAAGAGGAATATAGAGACCCACCATAGCAGCACTACCAGGAAGCAGCAGGGTTTTTTTCTTTCCAGAGCTACTTTCATCCCATTTCCACACTCTCCTTCTGAGCCTTTTCTGTTGGCATAAGCCTGATTGTTCCTGCAGCTTGGTCACAGTACTGCTGTGTGGCAATCCTGTGACCAATCCCATGGACAGGCAACGGGCATTTCTGTGACACAGCTGGCCTCCAGAACAACATTTCCATCCCATAAAGTGATTCAGCTCAGGGTAGTGCCTGGGGGCTCAGGTGTTCCTTCACAGTTGTTGTCAAGAACATTGCAGTCCAGAAATGAATTCTAAAGGGGGACCTGGCTTTGCCTGTTTCTCCATGGGCTCAGGGTGAAGTGATCAGAGCCCCAGCTGGGTGTTTGAGGGCATGGGGACTCACTCAGGTGTTGCTTGTTGGTGTCCAGCACTCAGGCAGATGGTGAGGAGTCTCCAATTAACCTGCCTTGGGCACTGCAGCATGTGCTGGGGCTGGTGGCAGGTGAGCATTTTTTGGAAGGAATCAGGAGCTGCCAGGAGAGCCTAGGGGAGCTGCAGGGAAAGCATGTCCCAGGGGATCATCAGAGAATGGAGCCCACAGAGCATGAGCCTGTGCCAAGTGGAGTCCCTGCAAAAAATGTTAAATTGGGGTGTGAGCAGGCAAAGGAGAGTCCTGCAATCCAGGGGACACAGAGGGGACAGGGAAAGAAGTCTGGTGAGTGGTTTTACCCTTACTGAAATGCTATAGCGTGGATATAGTGCAGCACCCAAACACTTCTCATGGCACCGGAAAGAAGGCAGGCTACCTCTGAGCACCCTCAACAGCCACAGAAGAGCTGGTGTGGGAGGCAGTCAGTGGAAGAGCCCTATGAGCTGTCTCTGCCTCCCAGCCTGCCCAGCACAGCCCTGCAGAGTGCCCCTGTGTCCTGGACACCACAGGCCCCTTGCTCTGCAAAGCAGTACTACCTACTGGGGCTGTAGGGAACATGGGGAGAGGGTGAAGGAATGGCTGGCCAGGCCAGCACAGGCATGCTCCTTCCTGGGAAAGGCTCTCTGTTGAGGTGGGAAGTCCTGGAAGGAGAGTGGGGCCCCGTGTGTGTGCAGGGGATCCCTGGAAAGAGAAACCCCTGGGTACTTCTGCAGCTTGGGGCAGGCTGCCAGGGCTCGGCAGCAGCAGGAGCTGCCTGAGGAGCTCCAGGACCAGGGCTCTCAGCCCAGCTCAGAGAGGTGGTTTGTTCCTCCGCGAACACAGTGGGACACAGAATGGCTCAGTCAGAAGTCCAGATGTGCCTGATACAGTTGAGGCTTCAGCATGCACAGTGTGCATGTGTTGAGGTGAACCTGAGGCTGCACAAATGCCCTCAGCCAGTGTCCATTCCTCATGCTGTGGAGGGTTGGGAGAATGAAGGCTGGTCAGCCTCACCTCAGTCCCTGCAAAGGTGATGGGGCAAGCTTTTCCACAGCCACCTCCAGGCACTTGAAGGAAAAAAAATAGGATTGCTGAACCTATAGGGGAGGGGAAGGAAAGGGAAGCAAAGGCAAGAGAAGGTGCCTACCTGTCTTTAGCAAGGCCTTTGGCTTTGTCTCAAAGAATTCTTATAGCCAGAATGGTGCTATGTGTATTTAACAAATTGGTGAGGCTGTGGGTGGGCCAATTTGCTGGACAATCAGGCCCAGATATCATCCATGACACATAGTGCTGTCAGTCAGTTCTTAGCATCATCCCTCAGCGATCAGCACTTGGAGCAGCACTGCTGAATGTCGTTATTGACTCTCTGAATTACCGGATGGAGCACACTTTCAGATCTTTTCTGGATGGTGTCAAGCTCAGAGGAGCCCTTGATCAATCTTATCTATTCAGTCTACCTTGATCAGAAGAAGATAAAGATCCTTTAAAGATCCTTGATCTTGAAGAAGATAAAAATCAGAAGTCTCTTGGAACATTTATTTGTTTATTGTGATTCAATGACCTGTCCTTCAGAGAGCTCTCTGAAGCCATAGCAGGCAGAGGAAGAGGAAAAGGGAGAGAGGTATAGGCAGAGATACATCTTGTGTTCCTATGACCACAGTAGATCCTGCAAAGAATGATTTCGTATTTGAAGTAGTAGTAGAAAATTTACTTTATAAACTAAGGGTAGAAAATTTACTTGATAATTTACTTTTTTTTTATCTCCCCAGGCCCTGGCACACAATGACGGTGCCGGGTGAATAAGTTGAGGTCTGTGGTGCCTCAGAAACTTAACAACGAGTAGGAAGCCTCTGGTCAGCTCAATCTCTGGAGCTGACAGGCCAGCAGCAGTAACATGGCTGGGGACAAGGCCTATGAGGTGACTGCTTCCTGAAGCAGCTGCTGTGTCAGCCCTTGCCTCCTGGCTGACATCTGTTTTTCAGCTCACACCCGCCAGCATCCCTGATCAGGCAGCAGAAGGCACCTTCTTGGCACACTGGTTGTGAGATGCCCTCTGTCTGAGAGCCTGATAGGCCCCATGCAGGAAGAGGCCTTGGGTGTGGGTTTTCACATCCCTTCTGCCTGAGCACATGGTGGGACAGGAACGGGCACAAAACTTAGTTATGTCTACCTGAGAAACTGGAAGGCCAGCAGGAGGCATGTGTCTTGGAAGATCCTGGTGAGGATTCTCTGGTGGTGGGAAATAGCAGGAGAGAGTCAGAAGTGGGACAAAGTGCTGCTTGGAAGGTGAAGAGTGGGCATGGGGAGGAGGAAATGTCACTGAAGGGGTAGTGCTGTGGGACCTGACATCACCCAGAAGGAGTCTGTGGTCAGCCCATGCCAGTGTGTTTCAAAGGACAGCCAAGGAGGGTGGGCAGATATCAGTGAAAGTAAGAAAATGCCAGGGTGAGAGCAAGGGGGAGAATTGTAGTGTGTGCCTAGAGTCTGCAGGGAGAATAGGGTGAGAATTGGACAGTGCAGGACAGCCTGTGGTGGAGAACACTGACTGCACTGGCAAGGCTGCAAGGCCCCAGCACAACCAAGGGCTTTGTCTATGGCAGTTGTCTCTGCTACTGAGGCTCATGAGAACACATGCTGTGCTCATGACACGGGGGCCTTGATGCCTCCTTGCAACCCAGTGGGGAGGCCAGCAGGTGTCATAGCATTGTCCTTCTCACAACATCACACACCCCACATCCCACTGCCCCAGGAAGAGCCCTGAGCCATGGGTGAGGGACAGGACCTCCCTGCCCAGGGGCTAGGGACCAGGGCTTGGCCTTTCTGCTTCACCAAACAAACCAAGGCCTTTACTCAGCATCAGAGTCTCCTGCCCAGTGCCTTTGTCTACCTGCAATCATAGCCTCCAATTGTCTGCTCTAACAAGTCTATGGGGAGGCTTTGTCAGTAATGACCCTCACTGGGGCCATTAATGCTCCTAGACTCTTCAAAGTTTCCTTCTGACTTTTACTTCTCCTGCAGTTACATCATTCTCTTCTCACTACCTGAAGTTTATGGACTCAGCATCAAGTGCACCATGGGGCTCATTACCATTCAGCCATTTTCATCCGGTCTTCCAGACTTATACAGTTAATTAGTGAAGTTTCAATCCTGCATTTAAAGAGGAAGTTTTCAATGACCACTTTACAGAAAGCATTTTCTTTATTTAAGATTAGTTTCCATTAGTTTTGAGTTTTGCAAAGAAGTGCTAGCATCATTCTCTAGTGGTCATGGATCCAATGTGCGTCCAAAGGAGTTCTATATAGGTGAAAAATTTGGTTTCAGTATTTATAAAAAATATATAAAAAAGAAACAAACACCAACAAAATGAAAAGAAATAAACAGAAACCAGAGCCCACAATGGTGAGCCAACTCCAAGTTGCCTCCAACGAGGTGCACCATCCACAAGGGATGACTGTACAAGAAATTTTTGACATAGCGAGATAGGAAATGGTAAAAAAGTAATACAGAGTTGACTGCAGGGATGATGAGAAGGACTACTGAAATACAGGCAAGCTCAACCTCCCCAAAATCCCTAGGAGCAACTGGGTATATGAGAAGCATTTAAATGAGCAAAGAGCAAGAGCAAGTGGAGGGGAACTCTGCAGAAGAGTGGAAAATGCACATGTTCACACACTCTGCTGGAAAGGTGACTTCCATCATGGTCTGTTTCGTAAGACCACATA
Source organism: Anas platyrhynchos (assembly GCF_047663525.1). Lineage (NCBI taxonomy): Eukaryota > Metazoa > Chordata > Aves > Anseriformes > Anatidae > Anas > Anas platyrhynchos. Next base: position 5,530,831 of record NC_092616.1, on the reverse strand, counting down.
GAAATACCTCAAAGACTGAGGAGATGAAGTGCAGTGCATAAGAGAAATTCTGGCAATGCAAGTACAGGGGAAGATCAGTATTTGTCTCCTGCTGTAATATGCATTCTGAAATATGATAATTTTGATGTCATGGGAAACCTTTCACATTGTATTAAAGCTATTCAGTTATTTCAGCTGACTGTAATGTGCTGCTGGTGGTGAAATGTTTGAAATGCTTTAAAAACAAGTAGGTAGTACTCAGGCCTACAGCAATAAACTGACAATTTTCTGTCCTGCATGGAGCTGTGATGCCACAAAACCCTCCCTGCCCAGGACTGTTCATGCCACCCTTCACTCCTGGCACAGAGAAAATCTGTGGTTTGTTGACCTCTCCTGCCTGTTAGAGCAGAGAAAAACAGAGTTAAGATTGTTCCCTGAAATGCTCCATCTTTGAATGGGTAAATTTGTGACAATCATACCCGTACTATCTGCCTTTCTTGGTGGGAATATTCACATTTTCTGTCTGTGTAGTGAGATATATATTTGTATAGCTACAGCTGTAACTACAGCTATATGTGCAAGTAAAGGTAAATGAATATACAGAGTTACACGTGTACACATGGATAACTGGGAGAGAGGCAGGCAAGTGGCTGTGATTCTACAATTTTTCATCACCTGAATTATCAGGAAACCAACCCAGCAATGATGGGTTTGCTGGCTAAGTTCGGGTGGGGCTCGATGGATGAAGAGGGAAGGCTCTTGAGACAGCCAGGGTTGGAGCTGCCAAATGGGGAACAGCCTATAGCCTGGGCAGGGCATCAGGGTGTTCCCAAAGCCCAGGCCCACACTCAGGGGCCCGTGGGTGTGTCTGTGCCCATGGGTAAGTGCTGCAAGGGAAGCACAGAACACTGGTGACCTTCACAGCAGAACAGGCTGAGGTGGGAATAGGATGGGGCCAGGTGTGTTGCCCAAGGCTCTGTGTGTGCTGGCAGTGGTGTGGTGGCTGTGAAGGTGCTGTTCCCTGTTGGAGTTGGTTTGTACATGCTTGGCTGTGTCCGTGCCTTCTGTGCATCTGTGCATCTGTATGAGACTGTGTTTGTGTGTGCACATGTGTTGGGAATTCAAGGCTGATACATTAAGAATGTGGGCTAGAGCTTTGGACCATTCTTGAGAGCCCTATTGACAATAAACTGGTGACCAGAGCATCAGGACATCCTCAGCATGCTTCTTTTTCCTGTGGGGCTTTTTCCACTGGTCTCAGCTTCCTTCCAATCTTCCAGATGGACCGAAGCTGAGGAACCCTGTGTGGGGTGACATTTGGGTAAGGGACAGCACGCAGGTTGGGGGAGACTGTCTCGAGGACATGTGCTGCACTCAAGTACTGAAGGACAGCAGCAAGCTCACATGGCTGCTGGGTCGTGCTTCCATCAATGCAAGATCTGACAGAGGATTCAAGCCTCCCCTTCAGGAGGCAATGGCATTAAGAGATGGGGAGTTTAGGTCACCAGTCCTTCTTCAGCCACTTCCCAGGCACAGTGGTGCATTGGGGAATGACCTTATGGCTCTACATGATGAGCATGAGTTCGGGTACCCACAATCCAGACCTTGTCTTGCATTAGGTGAACACCAGTATTTGAAGCAACTTCCAGCCAAGGTCAGCTCCCATCTGATCTCTCCCTATCCCTCCTCTCACATCTCCAGCTCTTCCATGTCTCCACCTCCCCATGTTTCCCATAGGGCCTTGAGCTGGTGGTGGTATGAGTAGACCAAGCATGCTGTGGTACCCAAGAGATGACTGCACACTGGCTGTGCTGCACAGGATAGACCCAGCTGGATCAGGATCACTGCTGCTAATGCCCTTCTGAGGGGTCAGTGGCTGTGGCAGGTGCTCAGAAAGGCTAGGGAACATTTCCAAGGACACTAGATGTTTCCAGGTGTCTCCTTCTAGGTCCAGCTGGTGGTACTTTGCTGAGGGCCACAGGAATCCTTCTCCATCATCCCTTCCTTGAGCAGATTGGTCTCCCCCAGAATCCCACACTGTAGAGTACTTCTTTTGCTGTGGACATCTAAAGTTGGCAGTATCCCTGTGGAAGGTTCCACCTTGGGTGATCTCTCACTTTGTGGGGCTTCAGTCACTGCCCACCCTGGCTCACAGAATGGCAATAAGCTACTTGTCTTCAGTTCCAGCTGGCTGAAAAAGGAGCAGCCATTGGCCAAAGCTGAGCCAACGAGCAATGCTGGTTGTGTCTCTGTGACAGGATATTAAAGAAAGGAGAAATTCTACTGCACAACAGCAGCTGGGAGAGAGGAGTGAGAACCTGTAGATAGGAACAGCCCTACAGACACCAAGGTCAGTGCAGAAGGAGGACAGGAGGTGCTCCAGGTGCCGGAGCAGAATTTCCCATGCAGCCCATGAAGAGGCCCCTGGTGGAGCAGGCTGTGCCCCTGCAGCCCATGGGTCCCACAGCAAAGCAGATCTCCATGCTGGAGCCCGTGGAGCAGGTGGATGTGGCCTGAAGGAGGCTGTGGACCATGGCGAGCCCCTGCAGGAGCAGGCCCGGGGCTGGAGCTGCAGCTTGTGGAGAGGAGCCCATGTAGAGCAGGGGCACTGAGTGACCGTGAAGGAGCAGCAGATACAAAGCATCATGGAGTGACCACAGGCCCCGTTCCCCTGCACTGCTCCAGGCAGGAAAGAAAGTACAAAAGGGTGGGGAGGAGGGAAGCTGTTTTTATTTTGTTTTTAGATCCTCACTGCTCCGCTCTGTTAGTTAAAGCTCAATAAATTATCCTAATCTCCCTACAATGAGTCTGTTTTGCCCATGACTGCAATTGGTAAGTGTTCTGCCTGTCCTTAAAAAAAAAACTGGAGTCCTTTTCCACTGTGTTTTCTCTGGCTGTTCCTTTGAGGAGGGGGCGAAAGCGCGGTGTGGTGGAGTTCAGCTGCCCATCAGTGTGAAACCACCACACTCCTCAGCCATGTTATTGGCACGAGCTTTGAGAGAAGAAGCATGACTTCAGGCAGTCAGTTGGGGAGACCCTGTTTTATTAAGCAGATGCAAAGAGAGAGAACTGACAGAGCAGTTTCATTCCTCAGTGGACAGTAGATATATAAAAACCATTTTCCTAAGAAACTAATGAATGGGAATGTCAACGAAGATAAAAGTAACATTAATGATCATGAAACAAATACCCAGGAAGTCATTTGTGGAGAAAGAGGAGTAATTTATCACTTTTCAGAAACATTCCTGAAATCATTTTCCTAATGGCACCCTTGAGCTCCTGGTTCCTCATGCTGTAGATGAGGGGGTTCACTGCTGGAGGCATCACTGAGTACAGAAATGACACCATCAGGTCCCGGGCTGGAAAGGAGGCTGAGAAGGGCTTCATGTAGGCAAAAAGTCCAGTGATGACAAACAGAGAGACCACAAACAGGTGAGGGAGGCACGTGGAGAAGGCTTTGTGCTGGCCCTGCTCAGAGGGCATCCTCAGTACAGCCCTGAAGACCTGCACGTAGGAAAAAAAAATGAAAAAAAAGCACATGGATGCTAAAGAAGCACCAATCATAAGTACCCAAACATTCCTGAGGTAGGAATTTGAGCAGGAGAGCTTGAGGATCTGGGGGATTTCACAGAAGAACTGGTCCACAGCATTGCTTCGGCCCAGTGGCAGTGAAAATGTATTGGCAGTGACCAGCAGAGCATAGAGAACCCCACTGCCCCAGGCAGCTGCTGCCATCTGGGCACAAGCTCTGCTGCCCAGGAGGGTCCCGTAGTGCAGGGGCTTGCAGATGGCAACATAGCGGTCGTAGGACATGATGGTGAGAAGGGAATAGTCTGCAGAGAGGAAGAATAGAAAGAGAAAGACCTGGGCAGCACACCCTGCATAGGAAATGGCCCTGGTATCATGAAGGGAATTGGCCATGGCTTTGGGGACAGTGGTGGAGATGCAGCCCAGGTCGAGGAGGGCGAGGTTGAGGAGGAAGAAGTACATGGGAGTGTGGAGGCGGTGGTCGCAGGCTACAGCGGTGAGGATGAGGCCGTTGCCCAGGAGGGCAGCCAGGTAGATGCCCAGGAAGAGCACAAAGTGCAGGAGCTGCAGCTCCCGTGTGTCTGCAAATGGCAGGAGGAGGAACTCGGTGATGGAGCTGCTGTTGGACATTTGATGTCTCTTGACCTTGAGGCTCATCTAAAAGGAAGAAAAAACAACATTTCTGTAGACATGATATATAAAGGAACTTTTCATCATTGTTGCAGAAATTCACTCAACTGCAGAATAGGGCTTGGTGTATTGTGTATGTTTCGTGTATTTTTTTTGTACTTGTCCTACACACCTGAGAAGTCCTTAAAGGTAGAAATCCTTGGTGTACTGCCCACCAAGTAAAATCCTGGGGGTCCTGCAAGGCAAAGGGACTGTCCCTCAGGGCAGTGTGCAGACAGAAGTTGTATCAATCAGTCCTGGTCTCAGCTGCCTTGTGCAGACACCTCGGGAGGTTGGTCACGCTTAGGTGTTCCTCTGAATAGACCCTTAATGCTACTGAGAGCAGAGGAATCCAGGTTCAAAGTGCGCATCTCCAAACCCCTCACCCATCTCATCATATCTGAGGATCTCAGCACTCTGCTTTTCCCCAGGGACACACAGGGATCACAGCAGCTGCCCATATACAACCATTCAGCAGCATTTGTATGGCCTCAGGACTGACGTGTCTTCTCCATGGGGCTGTTAGATAACACAGAGCTGCTAGGGCAGAGTTGTGCCCTTCTGCATGGCAGCCTGCAGCCCAGCAGAAGCCCCACGTAGAGTCAAACGTCGTTAGATGTGATGTCCTGAACAGAGAGCCAGCTCATTTCCAGCCACACAATCACTTCCCAGAGGCCCAAAAGTTTGGAAGAAACATTGATGCTTTTTTCATGGACATACCTGAGCGACAGGAACATCATCAGTATTTGAGCTGCACCTGAATTCTCATCCCCAAAACTGCAGTGAGTACAAAGCAGATAATAAAATTTCAATGACATTATGGCTGGAGATCTATGCTCGATGAGAAAGGAGACCAGGGGATTGCTAAGGGGACGGTGTCTGCACTGCAGGGATGGCAGGGAGGTGCCCAAATCCCCCCTCCCATCTTGCTGCTGGGAGCAGCTCCCTCCCACCCTCTGACCATGGCTGTGCTGATTGCAGCTGTCCCTGCCTGCAGCTGGGTCTCTGTCCCCACGCCTCCTGCCTGCAGCTCACAGCCCCCATCCCACCCGCTGGGTGCTCAGCTCTGCCCTGCAGACACCTCCTGGCAGCAGGGCTCTGCCCAGGGGCAGCTCGCTGGGGGCATGTCTTAGAGCACAGCTCACACAGACCCTGCATACATTGTAAGGGTGGTGGTGGTTACAAGGAAACTGTCCTTGTAACAATCACTCTAACAGATTGTGAGTCTCAGACTCTTCTTAGAAATAACAGGATCCATTTCTACACTCATTGAGCCAAAGCAGAGAAGACTGAAATCTCATGAAGCTCAGGAAAGAAAAGACTGAAGCCAAAATCCCCTTCCTTCTCCCAGTTCTTTTAAAGTCCCCTTGGATACACCCTGGTTGAGCTGTGGAGCTGTGAGCAGGCTGCCCTGGGCAGCAGCCTCCCACCAGCAGCAGGACCCTGCCCTGCCGGGGGGGCTCCTTCCACCCGCAGCTTCTCCCCGCAGCGCCCTGGGCAGCTCCCCGGGCAGGCTGAGTGCTGAGCCTGGCAGGCGGCAGAGGCCCTGCCCCGGCACACAGCCCCTGGGCCACAGCAGGGACCCTGCTCTGCACCACAGCCCTGGACACCCCTGCCTGCACCCCCGGCTTCTCCTGCCTCCAGGAACTCCGGCTGCATTGCCCTCCAGCCAGACACTTACCGGCTGCAGGGCTGGGAAGTCTTCTCCCGCAGGGAGCTCTGGGCATGCTGCCACTTGTGCCTGCCTTTAAGCACTGTGTCTCTGCAGGCAGTGCCCCCAGCCCTGCTGCGCTGTGCAGAGGAGCTGCTCCTGGGCAGAGCTGTCTCTCTGCAGCGCTGCCCGCTTGCCAGGAGCTCCCCTTGGGCCCAGGAGCCCGGCCCAGCTCAGCAGCAGAGGCCCAGCCCAAGGCCTCCCTTGCTCTGCCCCCCACCAGGCTCCCTGCACATGGCCCTGGGGCTGCAGGGGAACCTGCTGGGAAACAGCCTGAAGGCATCCCTGGGCTTCCCTCCCTCCCCTGGGCACACACACTTCTCACCAGCAGTGTTGTTTCTCCTATTGGAAATAAGTGTGCAGAAGGAGAGAATCACCTCTCCATGTCCCATCGTTAGGCAGGACAGAGATGGATGGGAGGGGGAGAGATGAGGTCCTCTATCCCTTCAGAAGGAAGCCATTCAGATGAGCATTTTCATGCCCAGGCTCTTGGCACAAGGTCTGGGACAAGTCTGAGTTTGGCCCTTGTGCCACAGCTGAGGTGCTGCAGCCCAGATGTGCCCCAATGCCCTCAGGCTGGGGCACAGGCAGGAGGAGCTGGATCCCCGCCTGCTGTCACAGGGCTGGGACATTGATGGAAGAGCTGCTGAGGTGTGGGGGGACAGGTCCCTCAGCTTGGGGTGCTGTGCTGGATGGGTGCAGATTCTTCAGAAGAGACAGGCAGCGGTGATCAACAGGGGGTTGCCCTCCATGTGAAGGATCTGTCTGGATGCATGGAGCTCCTCTATGGGATGGGCAGCAGAGTGGGGGAGCCCTTGTGGGTGAGGGTCAGAGCAGATCCAGTCAGGGTGGCAGTGTGGTCAGAGGTAAATGCCTGCAGTCAGGCTGAAGAAGCAGACAGTCTTGTGGAAGCCACTGGACTAAGATGAATTCAATGACCCCATGTCACCCTGGGGGCCTTAAATCACTCAGACTGTCACAGAAAAGGGACACTGCTGGGTGCAAACATTCCCGAGGTTTCTGTGGGTTCTTGGAGACAGCTTCTGTGCACAGCTGCTAGGTTAACCAACCTAGGTGATGTTCACCAGGATCTGGGACTTGCAAACAGGAAAACCCGTGTCTTGACACTCCTCCTGCAAAATGCATGTCATAGTCCAGCTGCTTTGCAGCACAGGGAAAGAGATGAGGTTTTGGGGCCCAGCCCTACATCCAGCACTGCACAGCCAGCCCTGTTCTGATCCCCAGCCCTGGTCCCCAGCCCTGATCCTGTCCCCAGACATGGTTCCTAGCCCTGGTCCCCAGTCTTGGTCCCCAGCCCTGGTCCTGGACCCCAGCCCTCGTCCTGTTTCCTGCCCTGGTCCCAAGCCCTGGTCCCCGAGAGGCAAAACCCCTCTCATTTATATGCAGGAACATGGTGGAGGCTCCTAGGTCAGTCACAGAAAGGTGTGACATATGTTGGAGAAATAATCCACTAAACACACAAAAATCCAGAAAATAATTTTCTGCTTCCTTTTCCCTTTCCAGCACTTGCAGGATTGGGTGAGGTTGCAGAAAGAAATGGAAAAGGAACTGTCAAGTTCCAACACATCTCTAAGATTCCTGAACTGTTCCTTTGATGATCAGTGGGCTTGTAAGAAGGCTTATAAATTGCCTACAGCCTCTCCTTTGTTTATGGCCAGCTTCATTGGCAACTTTGCTGTACCTGTCAGGGCTTTCTGACAGGCTGTTTTCTATCTGCAAAGATGGATATGCACCTAGGCAGTGCTCTGGGAACTGCTGGTTTCTGAAGGGCAAAGAGGTTGGCAGGAGGGCTCTGAACACAGGTGGGGAAAAGACCATGGGACATGGAAACATCCCCCAGTTATAAAATCTTCAGGCAGAAGAAATATGGTTAGGGAATGAGAAGAAAGAAAAACCGGATTTGTAGTCAGAGGGAGAACTTCTCAGAAAAGTCTGTATTATTCCCTACATTGCAGCCCCCTTCCTCTGAGCAAGCCCTCTTGCCTCCTGTCCCACACAGGAAAGCCCCTGCAGTCACTGCTGTGGGTCCAGGGCATGAAGCACGTCCTCTGCAGCCACAGTTCCAGCAGAGCAGAGGTGCATCTCTCCAGCCACGTGCCCAGTTCCCTCTGTGGTGCAGGGGGGCTGAGAGCAGCAGCCTGGGGCTGTGGGCAGTGCATTCTGTGAGGCTGGGGAATGAGCTGACTTTCCCTTAATGAGAGACCATCATTAGGACACTTGTCTGTCTCCCTGGGATGGCCTTCCAAGTTGTGAGCTGCCCTGCAGGATAGAAATCTTTTCCGTAGTATCTCTGTGTTATGTGAATGCCCCAGGAAGAAGCAGAGATATGCTGCATGTGAGGACATGCTGTTGGGTTGGTGAAATAAATGATAAGTGTCCTTGGCAAGACATGTGGTGCTGAGACCTTGCTTAGGTACCTTGAGAAAGGCTGCGCACTGAGAGATTGGCAGTGGGTTCCTCTGCTCTTAGCAGTGTCTGATTTCTTTGAAGTGTACCATAAAGGTGATTGCCATCCATCTCCAAAAGCAGCAAGATCACGGCCATTGGGCACAAGCCCAACCAGCTCCCCTCACCCTGCTCTGAGCTAAAGGGAATCCCTTTGCCTCTCAGGTCTCACAGCCATTCACTGTGGGTGCAGCAGAAATCCTCAGGACTTCTGACTTCAGAGGACATTCCTTGGGCATGATGAGGTTGTGTAGGAAAAAAACAAAAATTCCTAGAAGTCCTCTCAGCCCTCCACATTCTTTAGGCCTGTTAGGACACCACCCCGTATGCCCTTCTGCATTGATTTCATCTGACAAATTCTGAAAATATAACTTGGAGCCTCTGCCATGTTCTGATGTACCCAATGCACAAGGACAAGACTGCTTCCTCCTGACCCAATATGCACAGGTCCCGAATACTTCAGTATCATATTCAAACTCATTAAATATAGCTTATGAGGCTGAATGACAAGTGAGGGAGTGTGGCAGGGAGGGGTTCAAGGAGAAATGGAGTAGATTTCACTCTGGGAAGCCAGTATTAACTTGTCATTGTTTTTTTTGTTTGTTTGTTTTTTTTTCCATCTTGAAAGCTCCCTAGATCCAGCACACTGATGGGCAGCACACTGTTCTTTGACCTGCTCCCCATCAAAGGAACAGATGGACTAAATAGCGTGGAAAAGGGCTTCAGGGTACATTTAAGGAACAGGCAGAGCCCTTACCAATTTCAGACATGGGCAAAGCAGACTCACTCTAGGAAGACGAGCATAATTTATTGAGTGCTACTGGTAGACTGGAGCAGTGAGAAACTAAATGAGAACTAAGAAAGTTCATGGTCTCTCTCTGCCCCTGCTCCAGCGTGGGGTCCCTCCCACAGCCAGCTCTCACAGCCATTCACTGTGAGTGCAGCAGAAATGCTCAGGATTTCTGACTTCAGAGAGCCCTGCTTGGGCATCACGAGGGAGAGGATGCTGTCTAGCAAAAGCAAAACTAAACTAAAAGTCCTTTTTGTCACCCACCTTTTTTTTTTTTTCTTTTTTTTTTTTCACATTCGGAGTGCAGATGTAAACGTCCCTTCTGTGCTAGGAGTGATTTCATATGTCAAATTCTGAACAAAAAATACTTGCCCTACCATGTTCCAATATACGCAGTGCACTGGGAAAGGACTTCTAACTCTTGAGCCAATGGGCAATGCCATGATGGTAATGGTAAACTGAACCTCACAAAAAGAATCTCAAGTCATGGAAGTGAAAGGACATATTTCCTAGAGAAAAAAAAATTCCTAGAGAAAAAAAAAAAAAAGCCTTTTTACATGTGCCTTCCTCACATGACTGTGAGGCAGGCATTCCATGTTACTTTGTCAGCACTGGATTTTTTTCCTACCTGAAGCCTCCCTCTACCTACTCCCCATCCCTGGGCCTGGTGGTGGCAGTTCTGTACTCAGTGATGCCTCCAGCACTGAACCCTCTCATCTACAGCATGAAGAACCAGGAGCTCAAAGATTCAATATAGAAACTGCTGACTAGTTGTTTATCAGTGGCCACAGACTGTCTGCCTTCTTCTGCAGATGGCTCCAAGTATTATTCATGACAGGCCATCTTGCCTTTCCATATGGCATTTGTCTCTTCAATTTTCCTTTCTGCCCTTGTGATATTGTTGCCTACACAAAAATGCCCTTTTTCATTCTTTCCTGCACGAGTATCACCCTTTCTGTGTGACCCAGGATTTCTGTAGTCAAGGAGCCAGGATCTCTGTGTATTTTAACCAAATAAATGTTGGTCTGAGACCCATTCTGAGTTGATCAGGAGTGAATGGGAACTGGAGCTGTGGTGGCAGTGCCCAGAGCCCTGCAGCAGCCTGCGACGGGCACTGCCGTGGGACCAGCCCAGCCTAGGCTACTGGGCTGGGCTGGGCTGGGGAGAGGGCAGGGAGGTGGGAGAGCTGGGGGGCAGCTGAGCTGGGCTGGAAGCTTCCCAGTAGAGAGAAACATCCGTGTCGAGCTGGGACATGCGACCGTGCAGAGGGAGGACAGGCACTGCTGGCTTTGGATCGCGTGGCAGAGATCAAAGACAGGCTGGTGCAGGAGGGAGGCAGCTGGGCTGTGCCCTGCTGGCACGGACAGACCAGGAGGGTGGTCCAGGGCCTTTGTACCTGAAGCCTCTCTTGTCAGCCACGTCCAGCACTGCCCACTCCCCCCAGGTGTAGGGGGGCATTTGGCTGCTGGACTATCTCCATCCTTGTGCCGGGCTCAGGGCCTGTGTCGCAGGATCCAAGGGGTGACAGCAAGTTTGTGTGCCCCAGGTGGTGTTTTGATGACCCGAGGAGATGCTCGGGTTCTCCACTCAGATGTAGGAGTGCGGTGGGGAGATTCTTGGGTGCTCCAGTGAGGTGCTTGGGTGTTCCAGGGAGGTGCTTCTGTGCTGCAGGAGTTGTATGGCCAGGGCAGAAATTTTTGTTAGGAGGGCAGAAGTTTGTGTGCTCCAGGGAGGCTTTTCTTCTGCCCCTGGGATATGCTTATGTGCCCCAGGGAGGTGCTTGTGTGCCCTGGGAATATCCTTGGGCTCTCTAGGAAGGTGCTTGATTCCTTTGGGGTCACAAGGAACCTCCGGAGTTGCCTGGGTCCAGCAGAGAGCAGGTTGTGTGCTCCAGGGAGTTGCTGGACTGCACTAAGTGTGTTGTTCAGTGCTTTAGGGAGGTTCTTGGTTGTCCCGACAAGATGCTCGTGTTCCACAGGGAAGGGGATGAGTGACCCAGAGGCAGGTGCTGGTTGTCCCCAGGGAGGTGCTTGCCTACCACGGGAAAATGCTTGTACACCCAAGAAGATCCTTTGCTCCTCCAGGACGTTGCGTGATTTACCCAGGGAGGTTTCTCTGACCCGGGGCAGGATAGGATTTCTTCATAGAGGTGCTTCATCAATGGAGGGAATTCCTTGGTTCTTGAAAGATCTTCTGGGGTGACCTATGCAGGTGCTTGGGCACCCATGGGGTTATTCTACTGTTCCCCAGGGAGGTGTTTCATTCTTCCAAGGAGGTGCTTGGGTTCTCTATAGAGGTTCCTGGGTTCCTCCAAGAAATGCTTGTATGCCTTTGGGCGATGTCTTAGAGCATCAGCAGGAGATGGGTTCACAGCGGAAATTGTTCAGGTGAACCCACCTAGAGTTGGGATCTCCTGTGAGGTGCTGGAATGCCCTCGGAAGATGCCTGAGAGGGAAAAGGTAGTGCTTAGGTGTCCTGGGGAGATGCTTGTCTACTCCAGCTCAATGCTCACGTGTCCTGCGGGAAGTATTTCTGATTTCAAGAGGTGCCTATATTCCCTGGGGAGATACTTGGGTGCCATGGAGGGTGCTTCAGGAAGATGCTTGTATTCCCAGGGGAGACTTTTACTTTCCCCAGGGACATGTTTGGCTTCTCCAGGGAGTTGCCAGAACGCTCCTTGGAAAAGACGGCTTGATCAGAGGACTTGTGCCGAGGTCCTGCTAGCAAGACTGGTGGTCTGGGGAGATTGTTGGCTGCTCCAGGGAGATGCCTGTGTGCTGCACGGAGAAGCCGGGGCATCCTTGGGATGTGCCCGTGTGCCTAATGGAGATGGTGGTGTGAATCAGGGCAGTGCTTTGCTACGGCGGATGAAGCGACACAAGCAGTCTGGCTGTGCTCTTTATTTTCCATTCAGGGGTGGAAAGCGGGAGAGCTTCCCAGCCCCTTTGCTCAGAGCTCCGCTGCTGCCTTCAGCATTCCCAGCACCTTCCCCTCCGTTGCGGTACCAGCATCTAGCGCTAGGGAGTCAGAAAGAAAAGAGGATGATCAGGTTGTGTACAGGCTGAACGCAGAGAAGTACTGCAGGCTTAGCTCGGGCCGTGCACGTAGGGGTCTGCTTCCCATGAAGCTTCAAGGTTGCCGTCAGCTGCGACAGATGCCTAGTGCCCAAGCTCATCAGCCTGGGGCTGAGGCAGGGGGAGCGGAGGGCCCCGGAATGCCCTCTCTGTCCCAGTGCTGCCCCCACGGGAAGGACGGGCCTTGCAGCAGCGGGAAGCACCATCCCTTTCTGGAGATACTTACCAGGGGAGCCGCTGCTGCTGCTGCTCTTGCCGCAGCCGCTTTTCCTCCGCAGCACTTCTGAACACCCTTTGTTGACTGCGATGCGGCTCCGACCTTTTCAAAACTTGCAGTGCTCGTGGGGAAAGGTGGCTGCAACACCAGGACAAAGGGATCCCTCAGCCTCTGCCAGACACCCCTTCTGCCTCTCCCCTCATCCAGACCCTGCACCCACGCGGTGCCACGTGCACCCACCCTTCCGCCCTGTGATGACTTTTAGGCCTTGGCGGTAACCAAGGTCATGCCCGCTTTAGGAGAAAGCCAAGGGTGTCATAGGCAAGCCCAGGACTCAGGGACCGGGCTGCTGGACATCTCCTGACATCGCTCAGCAGCTACTCGAGTGCCCCAGCACGTGAACGCAGCCGGCACACACTTACTCAGGCTGGAGGCTCTCCAGCTTGGCTGCCGCTCTCCACTCCTCTTCTGGGGCAGGGATCTGAACCTTCCTCCACCTCCTCACGACCTCCTTGCTCCTGGGCTGGGCTGGGGGATGGGGAATCCAATCATGTTGCCTGGTGACCTGATGCAAGGAGAAGACGCTCTCGTCAGACAGGACTGGACACACGGCTGCTGTTTCCCAGAGGACCCCTTGAAAGGACCCTGCAGCAGGACCTGGGAAGCAGGCGACTCGGCACTGCCGGCCCACGTCTGGCTGCTGCTTTGATCCCTCGCTTTCTGCTGACAGCCTCTCCCTCACAGGGAGGAGCAGGCAAAGCCCTGCCCTGCGCCCTGGTGCCCGTCCTGCTCCCACCACCCTGGGACCTGCCCCCCTCGGAGCCCTGGCGGGGAGGATCGCTGCTCTTCTCAGCGGTGTTGGTCACTGCCAGTACCTGAGGTGTCTCTCGGTCCTCCCCCTGAGACCAGGCTCCCCAAGCAGCCATTTCTGCCCGGGCTTGCTTTATTCGCTTTTGGTACAAGGGCCATGAGCTCTTTGTTTGGTCCCACTGCGAGGACAGGTTCCAGACCTCCTGGAGGAAAACAAACAAAAAACACAACGGCAGACAGGATTGGTCTCAGCTGTTGGACCAAAGACCTCTGCCATCAAAGACCCAGAAAGCCCTCATTCCTTTTCCATTGCCCCTGGTCCAAATGAAGCGGCTCATGGCAACACGGGAGGCAGCAAGAGGCAGGGAAGGTGTGCGGGACACCACCTTCCATCTCCCGAGGAAGAGAAGAAGGAGGTAACAAGTGTGAAAATGAACGCATCCCAAGGGTCCGGCTTGGGATCGCTCCACACAAAGAGGGTTTAGTACAGTCCCAAACCGCGTGGTCATTGCAGCAAGGCAGAGCAGGTACCTGCACCAATCTCCGAGAGGCTTCGGGAGTAGGGAGCGCAGTGCTGGTGGACTTGGCTTGAGGAGCTGCTTCCTGCCTGTCTGTCTTCTTTGTCCTGGGGGAGCTGCCTGGACACGGGGGGAGCACACTGCAAACAGACACCGGGAGGCTGCATGAGCCCAGGGGAATTCGGTCTCCAGTCCGCGCTCGCAAGCTGCGTCAGCCTCTGCAGCAGACGGCAGTTCCGCAGCGAATGGGTGTTGGACTGGCCGTGTTCGCTTCAGCAGACACGGAGAGAGCCAACCGCGAAGCAGTGGCACCAGCTGCCTTCAGGAAGGCTCGCGATGCCCGTATCCAGGCCCTCTGTGGTGGCAGAAGGAGAGGAGCAGTGTCTTGTGCAAGGACAGGATCCTAGAGACACCAATACGGCCCAGCCGGGCTTATGGGTGGAAAGCAGATTATCGCTGGGGAGCCAGCAACATCGGAGAACGCCATCAGGCAAGGAGGGCAGGCATGCCACCTCCCTCCCTCGGCACTCTCTTGTGCCTCCCATGAAGTCTGGGATATCGTTTGGAAAGAAACGTTTCCATCTGGTATCACAGCTCCTTAGGCTGGAAGAAGCTGCGGGGCAGCTGGAAGAAACCGCAGGGGACGTTTGCTCCCACAGACAAAGAGATGGACTCTTGCAATGCGGGGGGGCTCCTGAAGGGACAAGAGCTTCTGCAACAAGGCTCTGCATCCAGCTCCCCCAAGGATCAGGGCCCTGGTGGAAAATGAAGCTGGCGTGCCAGTCTCAGGCAAACGTGCTGCACGCTTGCCATGCGTGGAGAGAGCGGCCTCCTCCGGGACGGGTGTCAGGAGCCTTTCTGAGTCCCTGCGCCTGGTGGGTCCAAAGGGGACATCTCTCCTGTGTGGCTGCAAGTGGCTCCTTCCTCCTTTCCCCCAAGGGTCTCACCTGGTGGAAGGCTTCTTCTCCAGATCTTGCTGCCTCGTGCCTGGCTCCCAGCTTCTCACCGTGGGGAGGGAAAGCTTCCGCCTCTGCAGCAGCTTGCCAGGATGGCACAATGAAACTAGGAAAGGAGGAAGCTCTTCAGAGCAGCCGCATGGGCACTGCCTTTTAAGCTGGTTGCAGTCAGCCAGCATGGGGCAGGGACCACCCCCAGACAGCACGGACCCTTACCTCCTCTCATCCTGCACTCTCCTGCAGCTTGCTGCTGCGAGGCGAACCACACTTTGGCCTCTGGCCTTGTCCTCACAGTCAGATGAAACCCGGCAAAGAAATGACACGGGCTTGAAGAAGGCTGGCCTCCTACCCGTTGCAGCTTGCTGGCAGTAATCCTCCTGGTGTTGCACGGGACATGGCATCCCTTTTGCGTCACGTTCACGCATGGGGTTTGTTGTCAAGCTTCCCGCAACACCAGAAAAGGTAGCCTAAATTCCCCTCCACATGCAG
The DNA here is from genome assembly GCF_047663525.1 of Anas platyrhynchos. Classification (NCBI taxonomy): domain Eukaryota; kingdom Metazoa; phylum Chordata; class Aves; order Anseriformes; family Anatidae; genus Anas; species Anas platyrhynchos. The sequence goes on along the minus strand of NC_092616.1, from coordinate 5,515,624 downwards.
GCAGTTCTCTCTGAGGGGAATCGCGGCAGCACGGGCACAAGAAGCACAACCGCAATGCCCCTCCTCGCCAGGTGAAGACACTCGTAGCCGAAAGTCAGCATGAGCTAACCAGGACCCAGTCTCTTCAGGATTTAGCCCCGACTGGATGCTGAGCGTGGAGACCCGACCGCGCACGTTCCAAAGGAGGAGGTGGGAAGCCAAGGGCTGCGGAGGAAATGCACTCACCTTGGGAACATCTGGATCGCACGAGCGGTGGTCTCTCCACTCAAGGCAGTCGGGTGTGCCGGCCACATTCTCTGCAAAGAGACACAGACCTGCTGGAGGGTTGCTGAGGCACTTTTCTCAGGGCTCTCATTGACAGGAAGCAAACCTGTCTCCCAAGCCAAAAGAAAGCCTTCTCTCCAAAACCCTCCTCCAAAGCCTCTTCCATCCACCTTTGCTCTGCTCTGGAGGAGCATGGCAGAATATTGAGGCTGTACAGTAACGCTGCCAGGCCTTTTGCAGCGGCCAGCATCCAGACGCTCAGAAGAGCTAATGGAGAAAGCAGCTAATGGGGCAGGCGTGGGGAAAGGCATCTGACTGGCCTGCCGTGTCCAGGCTGGCCAACAGCGGTCGCATTGATCACCCTTCCACAGGATTCCCAAAGAAATTGAAGTAGCCCTCAAAACATCACCAGCTTACACTGTGGAGCATTGCAATGAGGTCCTCAGCGCTCTCCAGACGTTTAACACAGTCCGGATAAAACTTCATGCACAGGAAATCATCCTCGCACGTCAAAACACCGACGTCCCTGAAGGCAAAGGGGACGTGCTCCTTGTTCTTCAGGAGGCAACAGTACAAGATGATGGTCTCTTGCACACACTCCTGCTCCACGTACAGTGGGAAGGAGGTGGCTCGCGCTAGCTGCAGGTAGTTCAGCTGCTCGACCTCGACGTCATCTCCAAGGAGAAGCAACATCCTCAGCGCCACAGCAAGCCCAAGTTGCTTGCAGCATTCCAAACAAGGGCCTAGAGGAAGGGTCGCTAAGAGAAACAGCTCCGGGGCCACGGGGTCTTCTGGGGGAACTCAAGCTCCACCCTGACCGTTGGAGACAATCCTCTGCCTCTCCCAGGCCTTTCCAAAGAGCAGGGAGAACAAATCCTTCCGGACATGGGGCAGGAAGAGGGGGGCTGCTGCCTTCTCGCCAGGGAGGATCTCAGGGGGACAGTACATGTCCTCCAGCCACCCCTCATCAACGTCCAGCTGGAAGAAGGGTTTGCGAATCAAGAGCCGCTTTTGCTTGACGTGGAATTGCTCTTGGAGAACAGCAAAGGTCCCGAGTCCCGCAACCTGAACAGCCTGCACACAGAGAAGACAGAAAGGCTGAGGAGGGAGTTCTTGAGAGACGGGAAAAGGGATGACTCTCAGAGCAGGGGGACACTGCTGTGTGCCCTGCCCGCTCCTGAGGGACAATGGGGCAAGGTGGGGCACTTTGGAAAGCTTTGGAGAAGAGCCGCATCCTCCGTTTCTTTCATCACCCCCCTCCCAGGATTTGCCACCATCCCTTGGCTAGGGAAGAGCCCAGAGGTTTCCAGCACACAGCTTAGGCCTGGGACTGATTATCCTAGGCACGGACCCAGGATATTCCCCCATCTCTCTGCTCGCCCTCTCCACTCAGGCCGCAGGGAAGAGTGAAGCCCTAGGGTGTGCCAAACCCCTGAGAAGCAGAGCAGATCTGGCCTTGGTTTCTCTCCCAGCTGGCCAGCAAGCTGCTCCGGGCACCCTGGGCGGTCTCAGTGCTCGGGTAGGGATTGCTCTGCAGGGCCCAGGACACCAGCCCACCTTATCCCGCTTCAGCGCTTCCAGAATTTGCTCGGATACAGCATCCCAGATAGCCTCAGTCTCTGGGAAGCAAGGAAAAGCCAGGTCAGGCTCCAGGCCAGCCAGCTCACCACCTCTTGGCAAGCACCTCACCCAGGCGAGGACACATGCAGGCATACGCGAGCCCCCCTGAAAAACACCATGCGGGCATTCCTGGGACATTCCTGAGAGGCCTGTGGAGCTGCAGGCCACACCAGTCTCTGGGACACCAGAGGTCTTTCCTCCCAGAGCCAGATCCCAAAGAGGCAGCAGCTCCCAGGGAAACCTGGCCCTGGATTGTCCCCATCACGAGGAGGCTGAGCCATGCCCAGAGGAGCCCTGGGGCTGAGGACAGCCCTAGCATCAGGAGCCAGGAGTCCTGGCTGCCACATTGTCCCCTGAGCCCAGCGGGACCCTCAGGCAGGGCTCTTGCAGCAGCCACCAGCTCTGTCCAGCACCGCCACCACCCCCCAGCCCAGGACTTGCAGCTTAGGACAGCTGGCAGCCCCTGGGCCACCCCTTGCGAAGGGGCTCCTGACACCCTTACCTTTGGGGGAGAGATTCAGGAGCACTGGGAACTGGGAAACCATATCAGAGGCGATGGTCACCCTCCAGCAGCCCTCCATCTCGCTTGCTGCTGGCCCTCAGCTCAGGACAAGGGATGCGCGCCCTGGCTCCTCAACCACAGCTCCTCTGCAAGGTGCCCCTGCTCCTCCCTCCGCCCGTCAGCGAGGGTCGCCCAGTGCAAGCTTGCTGCCTGCTGCCCCCACTCCTGGCCACAGAAGGACAGCGCTGGGGAGCACCCAAGCAGTGCCCAGCAGGGACCAGGCTGCACCTGGGGACAAAATGGAGATTTCGGGGGGGATATGGGGGAATATGGGGATTTTGGGGGCATATGGGGGCAAAATGGGGATTTTGGGGGGCATATGGGGGCAAAATGGGGATTTTGGGGTGGTCATATGGGGGAATATGGGGATTTGGGGGGGGAATATGTTTTTGGGGGGGGGATTATGCTTTTTTGGGGGCTATAGTGGGGTCTGGGGGGCATCTGCCTATAGGGGAATGCAGATCTGGAGACTGGGGATGGCACAGGTCGAGAAATGGGGGGACACCGGCACCTGGGGAGGGGAGGTGGACCAAAAGGGGGGCGATTTGAGGGGGGGGAACGGGGCACAAGCCCACCTCCTCGCAGTACACCTCCATGCAGGCCACGCTGAGGCGGCGGCCGGCCCCCACGGCCTGCAGAAGCTCCTCGAGGGCGCGCTGCACCAAGCCGGGCTCCCCTTCACCGCCCAGCATGGTGTGAGTCTTCCCTGGGGGGGGCACGGAGGCACCGTGTCAGCCTTTTGGGGGGTCGCCGCGGCATGGGGAGGGGGCGTCGAGGCTCACCGGAGCCGCTGGGCCCGTAGGCGAGAATGGTGACGTCGCGGCCGGCCAGGAACTGGGCCAGCAGCGGGCGGACGGAGCCCTCGTAGACGGCGGCGGTGGAGCTGGCGGCGGCGTAAACAGCATCGAAGCTGAGGGGAAAAAGGGGTTAAAATGTGAGGGAGGGGGGGAGCACCCATGGGTGCTGCCCGCCATCCCCCTCCCGAGGCTCACCGGTAGCAGGAGGGGGCGTGGGGGGGGTCCTCACGCAGCTGCAGGGTGTGGCAGTCGAGGGGCAGCAGGCAGGGCTCCTCACCGGGGGGGCCGGGGCGCAGGCGGACGCAGACCTGAACCCGCCGGGGGGGTGCTGGGGGGGCATTGGCAGCCGTTGAGGGGGGGCTGGGTGGACGCCGGGTCCTCGCAGCCCCCTGTCACCTAGAAAAGTGTCCCCTCAAAGCCCCCCCGTCCCCTCAAAAAATGTCCCTTCCCTGACTGCTTCCCTAAGGATTTGTCCCCTCGCAGCCCCTTGACACCCCCAAAATGCCCCCTCGCAGCCCCGTCCCCTCAGCCCCTTGTCCCCCTCGCAGCCCCTCACAAAATGTTCCCTCACACACCAGTGCCTCAGGATTTGTCCCCTCACAGCCCCTTTTCCGCTCACAGCTCTGTGTTCCCTCACAAAATACCCCCTCACAGTCCCTGTCCCCTCATGAAGTGTCCCTTAACCCCTCATCCCCTCACAAAATGCCCCCTCACAGCCCCTCATCCCCTCACAAAATATCCCCTCACAGCCCCCTCTCCCCTCACGAAGCGTCCTTTAACCCCTCATCTCCTCACAAAACGTCCCCTCACAGCCTGTTCCCTCACAAAATGCCCCTCACAGCCCCTTTTGCCCCTCACAGCCCCTCTCCCCTCACCGCCAGACGCCCCCCAGAGCCTCGCACCCCTTCTCCAAACCCCCCTGAGCCCCCCCAGCCCCCCATTTTCCCCCAAATCCCCACAGATCCCCTCAGATCCCCCCCCACAAGCCCCCCCCCGCACCAGCCGCAGCCTCCGCCGCCATCGCTCCCGCCGGACAGTTTGAAGCCGCGGGGCGGGAGCCAATGGGAGGCCGGCGCGCGCGCATGCGCAGTGCGGGCAGCCCGGCGGGGCAGGACGAAATGGCGTCGGTTGCCTGGCAACGGGGGGCGGGGCAAAGGGAAAGGCGGCCAGTCTGTACTGGGAATGGGCCCAGTTTGTACTGGGATGGGGCTGGGGGGCCCAGTTCCAACTGGGACGGGCCCAATTCATACTGGGAAAGGGCTGAGGGTCTCAGTTTGTACTGGGATGAGGCTGGGGAGCCCAGTTCATACTGGGAAAGGGCTGGGGGTCCCAGTCTGAGCTGGGGACAATCCCAGTTTGAGCTGGCTTGGAGCTGGGAGCCCTGCTTTGTACTGGGAAAGTTCCCAGTTTGCAGTGGAATGGGCCCAGTTCATACTGGGAAGGGTATGGGGGTCCCACTTTGTACTGGGGTGGGCCCAATTCATACTGGGAAGGGGTTAAGGGTCCCAGTTCATAATGGGAAGGGGCTGGGGGTCCCAGTTTGAGCTGGGAAGTGTAATACACAATAAATGCTTGTTCATTGTCTTTTGTATTATAAAAACAAGGAGCTCCGCTTGAGGAGCGGGAGTTGCAAAAGCTCCCTGCTGAAGTAAGGAGCTGGATAATGCTTGGCTAGACACTATGAAAATTCTTTTGCCTAATGTAACTGATTTAAAGTTCAAAGCCGAAATTTCCTTAAGTGGTATATTCTTTATTGCAGCGCTGGATGCACGGGGGATCCTTCCGCCTATCGTGCATGTTCGAAGTGACAAACTATCTCATATTTATACAGCAAAACAATGAATATTCAATTAGCACCTATACATATTCATTACCTAACCCCGCCCACCCTCGCTTCGTATGCTAATTAGCTTATCAGTCCTTGCGCTTGCGCAAAAGTCTTCCAAGAATTGTTGGCCGGGGTCTTCAGGATGTGGGCAGTGGTCGTTGGGAGGAAGGCTGTAGGTCTTCCTCGTAATGCACTTTTCACCTTTGCTTAATCAGTTGTTTTCCAAGCTATAAAAATGCTGAGTTGGCTTTCAATTTAACTGGGGGTCGGCCGATAACAGGAAGTCTCAGTTAACAAGACAAGACAATTGACTCAAGTTATCTCAAGTCTCAGCCTGACTAACGGTTAACAGATACTGGGATGTTTTCAAATAACAAGATGCTTAAACATAACAAAAGGTCTACAGATAACAAGATGTCGTTTACTTTGTCCCTGCTAACTTTTAACCACAAGTTTTGTTCTATCCTAAAGTGAGTTTATACTATATCATTCCCCCCTTTTCTGGAAAATCTAGTAAATTCTTTTACTTAATACGGAAATTTTCTTCCCAGTCTTTATGATATGTACCCCTCAATACCTTGCCATGCACATTTGTCAAGGAGGCTAACATGGACATTCGTTGTAACAATTTCCAATTCCAAACAAGTAATACAAAAGACAATATTAAACTTATACCAACCAATATCAATAAAACAATAATTGGGTGACTCAGTGTGTTCAAAATCCCAGTTGCAGTTGGCGACCATCCAAAAAGTGTATCCCACCAGTTGTGACTTGTGTCTCGTTTCACTCTCTGCAAAACTCTGCTTATTTCCTTTGTATCATGATGGACAGTAATTAGAGTCTTCTCTCCATTTTCCTGAATACCTTTTAAAATTCTAATCAGGTCTTGGTGTTTAACTAGTTGCTTCACTAGTGTGAGGTTCATCCCAATAGGTGTAGGTAGTAACTTATGATACATTGTGTTGTTAGACTTGATCAGCTGGTGGGATACCACTGGTGCTAAATATAGAAAATCACACCCGACGATTCTAACAAAGTTACAAATACAAAAATTAGAATGATTTTTGCTATGGAGAGTTATATTCTCCTTGTCTATTTCTACAAAATCACAAGCAGTTCTTAAACACACGCACCCTTTACCAACATATACAAGCACAGTCTTTTGACTGGTATTTGGATGAATTTCAAAGTGGCAGATACCTTGCTCCGTGTCAAAACATACGTCCTGAGCATCAATTGTATTACTTTCACAAATAAATCCTTGTTGTTCCCGGGTAACACATGATTCTAGATTTACGGACTGCCATTTTCCATTCTCCATTCGTGCCCATGTTCTATGCTCTGAAGGATAAAGCACTGTCTTCTCATGGTTTAATCCTAGTGCAAGGATCGGGTGAATAACGTAAACTGTAGCATTACGTATAGTAAGCACGAAGGCAGTAGCCATGTTAACAACGGGATCATAAGTAAAATTCACCAGGGTCCACCAAGACTGGAACTTCTTCTCAAAATCATTGGCATTGTCCCAAACTGCCTTTCGGATTTCAGCTGGAAAAATGCCTTCACTTCCTTCCCTAATAATCAGGGCAGCTGTTGCCTGCAACCATAACTGTGCTTGCATACAACTAAGAGCTAAGGATACATTATCTTGAATCATACTAAGTGCATCTATTATTAGTTTGTGGTCTTGGTCTTCTGCATTTTCCCATTTCTGTAACACCTTTGAAACTTGCCATTGGCTAGTTCCCAATGCCAATAAGGATGATTGTAAGGGTTGTTTTAATTTTGTCAAATCACTTGTTGCTGTGGCTAGCTTATTCATTAATATTTCTGAATCAATTCCATTTAAAATTCCTAATCCTGTTCCTAGCATTCCAGTTAAGTCTCTTCGTGTCCTGCCCCTGAAGTGCACTTGCTTCTGTGACCATATTGTCCAGTCTTCAAATGATGTTCTTAAGAAAGGAGAACAGGCTGGTTGAACTGCCGAGATGTTGATTTGTATTAGCAACTCAACACGCTTGAGTGACCATTCTGGATTAAATAACAATTGCTGTTGGCCCGTGTTCCTTACTACATACGGGCCAGTTTCATAAATTTTGGGTTCCAGTTTGATTAGAGGTGGGGCGTGGGTTGTAGAGGGTCTCACTGTTGTAGGAAGTGCCGCATATATTGTAAAATTTAACATGAGGCCCTCACCATTATTGACTTTGGACTGTTGGCCATTATTATTATTCCAAAAACAGCTGATTTCTACATTCTCTGTTAGTATAAAATTATACCAGCAATCCAATTTACCTGGGCGAATACAACCCTCTTGTTGTCCATTTTTGGAAATCGGTTTAACCAGAATCCCCGTTGCTTTCTCGTCAGTCGTTCCATTAAACATTCGACACCCTATTTTAATTTCATCTCCTATGGTTCTTTGGTGTGTCCACCCTTCCCCTAATTTTCGCCATTCTGATGGTTTATATAGATAGTTAACATTTGTTCGCCAGATGACAATGACTGATAACCTTCCATTAAGATTCTTATTCTCTGTTGTTACGGCTTCAGTCCAAGGCCACCCACCATTCTCTATTATCACAGAGGCACCTTCTTGAATCACAATTACAACTATAAGCCATAAAAACAAAACAATTCTCTGAACAAATCTTCTGCCAACCATATTACCAAATACTCTCAACCTTAATGTCCTCATTTTGATCGACTAAGCTTTAGTTTCAGTTCGTCGTCACCTGGTGTTACTTTCCAAGGAGCTCCTGGAGCCTTCTTCACTCGGGAATAGTGGATCCAAGCAGCTTGTTCTCTAATCTTGATAGCAGTGTGAGTTGTCAGCAACACTTGATACGGTCCATTCCATTTTTCCTCTAGGGGTTGTCCTGAAAAAATCTTTATATATACATAGTCCCCAGGCTTAAAGGGGTGGATTGGTTGATCCAACCCTCTAGCTCTGGTCCCTAACACAAATTTATGTACTTTATTTAATTGTTTTTGAAGTTCAGTTATAGAAGTATATAAATATTCTGATCCCAGCTGCGTTAGATCCTCCCCACTAAATAGAAATTGATATGGCCTTCCATATAAAATTTCAAAGGGGCTCAAATTCTCTTTTACTCTAGGTTTAACTCTAATTCTGAGTAATGCTAAAGGGAGGGATTGAGGCCATGACAAATTAGCCTCTTGTCCGATTTTAGCTATTTGTTGTTTAATTAAATGGTTCATTTTTTCTACCTGTCCACTTGCCTGTGGTCTATAAGGGGTATGTAGTTGCCAATCTATCTTTAAGATCTTACTTATCTGTTGTACCACTTGTGCACAAAAATGTGAACCTCTATCAGAAGACATTGCTACTGGAATCCCGTAGCGTGGTATTATTTCATTTAACAAGACTTTAACCACTTCTCTTGCTTTGTTTGTTCGACAGGGAAAAGCTTCGGGCCAACCAGAAAACGTGTCAGTCAAAACCAGTAAATAACGAAACCCCCCTTTTCTAGGGAGTTCTGAAAAATCAATTTGCCACTGTTGTCCTGGATAATTTCCTTTACTAATTATTCCAAATTTTATTCTATTCTTAGTATTGGGGTTGTTACGTAAACAGATGCTACATTGTTGAGTTACTTGTTTTATTGTTGTGTATAAATTTCGTCCTACTAATGTCTGACTCATGCTCTTATGCAATGTGTCAGCTCCCCAATGTGTTTTATTATGTTCTGTGAGAACTATGGGCCGTATCAAATTAGAGGGTATTATCACGCGGTTATCTTTTAAATATACCCATCCATCTGGTTTCCTTGTACCTTTCAAATCTTCAATTAATTTTAAGTCTTCTTTTGTATAATTTGGTTTTTGGTCCCTGTACATAGTTTGGATTTTACCGTCTGGTATCAAAGACATTGCCTTCACCTCAATTATTTCAGCTGCCCGTTTAGCCTCCTGATCTGCCAATCGATTTCCAATTTCAAAATCAGCATTCCCCTCTTGGTGTCCCCGACAATGCATGATAGCTACCTTCTCTGGTTGTTTTACTGCCTCTAACAACCTTAAAATTTCTTCAGCATGTTTTATCTGTTTTCCCTGGGCAGTCAACAATCCACGTTCTTTCCAAATTGCTCCATGAGCATGTACCACGCCGAATGCATATTTAGAGTCTGTCCAAATATTTATTTTCCTTCCTGCTGCTAGTTCCAGTGCTCGTGTAAGAGCAATTATCTCTGCTTTCTGGGCGGATGTCCCAGGGGGTAATGGTTTAGACTCGATCACCTGTTGAGCAGTTGTAACAGCATATCCTGCCTTACGTTGTCCTTGTTTTACAAAGCTGCTCCCATCAGTATACCAAGATTCATCAGCATCTTCTAAAGGTTCTTCCTTAAGATCGGGTCGACTAGAATACACAGTCTCCATTGTTTCTATACAATCATGAGTTATAGGTTCATCCAGAGTTCCGCTAAGGAAAGAAGCTGGATTTACGACGTTAGTGACCACAATTTCCACATCATCTTGTTCTACTAATATTGCTTGATATTTTAAAAATCTTTGTGGTGAAAGCCAATGATTTCCTTTTTGTTCCAAAACTGTTGAGACCGTATGGGAGACTAACACTGTCATTTTCTGTCCCATTGTAAATTTCCGAGCTTCTTGTATATTGATAACAACGGCTGCAACAGCTCGAAGGCATCCGGGCCATCCTTTACTTACTTCATCTAATTGTTTAGAGAAGTAAGCTACTGCTCGTTTATAGGGACCCAGTCTTTGTGCTAGTACTCCCAAAGCTATCCCTTGTCTCTCATGAGAAAACAACCAAAAGGGTTTCGAGAGATCCGGTAATCCCAAAGCTGGAGCTTGCATCAATTCTCGTTTAAGTTGTTTAAAGGCGTTTCGTGCCTCTCCAGTCCAGACTAACTTTGACTGATTACTCTTTATCAATTCATATAGAGGCTTTACCATTAGTCCATAATTATAAATCCAAAGGCGACACCAACCTGTCATTCCCAGAAAGGTTCGTAGCTCCTTTACCGTTTGAGGTTCTGGAGTCCGGCAAATGACTTCCTTACGTTCAGTTCCTAGTTCTCGCTGACCTCCCGAAATTCCAAATCCCAAGTAGGTCACGTGTTGTTGAACCAGCTGGACTTTCTGTTGAGAGACTCGATATCCATTTAAACCCAGAAAATTAAGGAGACTTACAGTCCATTGAATACAACTCTCTTTAGTCTTGGTAGCTATTAAGAGATCATCTACGTATTGTAACAAAGCCCCTTCAGTGTCCGGAGGTATCCAAGTTTCAAGTTCTTTTGCTAATTGGTTTCCAAAAATAGTGGGGCTATTCTTGAATCCTTGTGGTAGCACTGTCCACGTTAACTGTGTCTTTCTGCCTGAGTCAGGGTTTTCCCATTCAAAGGCAAATAGGTTTTGGCTTTCAGTGGCTAAAGGTAGGCAGAAGAAGGCATCTTTTAAATCCAGTACGGTAAACCAGACTTGACTATTCCTTAATTTAGTCAGCAAAGTATAAGGGTTTGCCACTACTGGATGTATATCCTCAGTGATCTTATTTATGGCCCTCAGATCCTGAACTAGCCTATATCTTTTCCCATCTGCCTTTTTAATTGGCAATATGGGTGTATTGTATTCTGATTCGCATTCAATCAGTAATCCATACTGTATAAATCTATCAATTATCTCTTTAATTCCTTTCCTATCTTCTATCCTCAAAGGATATTGCTTAACCTTAACGGGTTTTTCTCCTGGCTTTAATTTAATAATTATTGGGGTCACATTTTTGGCTCTTCCAGGAACTTCAGTGGCCCAAACTCCTGGATATACTTGATTTATGATTTCTAAGGGTATTTCACTTTTAGGGTCTGTTTGTATTAGTGCCAGGCTTAACACATTTATTAGTTGTTCTTCTCCTATCCTTAATTCCATTTTCCCTTTTTCAAAGATAATTTCTGCTTCTAATTGTTCTAACAAATCTCGACCTAATAGAGATTTTGGAGATCCAGGCAGGTATAAAAATCTATGTATCCCCATTTGTTTTCCCAATTTATATTTCAATGGTTTTAAGAAAAAGGCTTTTTCTTGTTGGCCAGTGGCTCCTATCACAGTCACAAAGTCTTTATCTTCTGGTATTAGTTTCTGGTTCAGCACTGAATAAGAAGCTCCCGTGTCTATTAAAAATTCCATCTCCTGTTCCAATTTCCCTAGCTTAAGTTTAACCAGTGGATCTGCTAGGGTAGAGTCCCCCGGTCCCCCTCATGGGTTCGTAACCATTACTAGCTTGTTTCTAGTTCGTAACCATTACTAGCTGACGTTCCCGCACTGAGGTCACACTGCTGAGGTTCCCACGCAGAGGTTCCCGCGTTGAGGTCACATTGTATAGGTTCCCTCACTGAGGTCACAGCACTGAGGTTCCTACGCTGAGGTCACATTGCTGAGATTCCTGCGCTGAGCTCACATAGCTGAGGTCACATCGCTGAGGTTCCTGCGCTGAGGTTCCCGTGCTGAGGTCACATCGTAGAGGTCACATTGCTGAGGTTCCCACTGTGAGGTCACACTCTTGAGGTTCCTACGCTGAGGTTCCTACGCTGAGGTCACATTGCTGAGATTCCTGCGCTGAGGTTCCCGCGCTGATATCACATCGCTGATGTTCCCGCGCTGAGGTTCCTGCGCTGAGGTCACAACGCTGAGGTTCCCGCGCTGAGCTCAGAGCGCTGAGGTTCCCCGGCCGAGGTTTCCGCGCTTAGGTGACATCCCTGAGGTTCCGGCACTGAGGTCACAACGCTGAGGTTCCCGTGGTGCGGTCACATCGCTGAGGTCACAACGCTGAGGTTCCCGCGCTGAGCTCACATCACTGAGTTTCCCGTGCTGAGGTTCCCACGCTTATGTGACATCGCTGAGGTTCCGGCACTGAGGTCACATCACTGAGGTTCCCACTGTGAGGTCACACTGTTGAGGTTCCTACGCTGAGGTTCCCACGCTGACGTGACACTGCTGAGGTTCCAGCGCTGAGGCCACACTGCTGAGGTTCCCACTCTGAGGTTCCCGCGCTGAGGTCACATTGTTTAGGTTCCCGCGCTAAGCTCACATTACTGAGGTTCCCAGGCTGATGTTCCCGCGCTGAGGTCACATTGTTTAGGTTCCCGCGCTGAGGTCACAGAGCTGAGGTTCCCGCGCTGAGGTTCCCACGCTTTGGTCACGTCGCTGATGTTCCCGCGCTGATGTCACATCGCTTAGGTGACATCGCTGAGGTTCCCGCGCTGAGGTCACATCGCTGAGGTTCCCGCTGTGAGGTCACACTGTTGACGTTCCTACGCTGAGCTTCCCGTGCTGACGTGACACTGCTGAGGTTCCCACGCTGAGGTTCCTGCGCTGAGGTCTCATTGTTTAGGTTCCCGTGCTGAGGTCACAGAGCTGAGGTTTCCGCGCTGAGGTTCCCACGCTTTGGTCACATCGCTGAGGTTCCCACGGTGAAGTCACATCGCTGAGGTTCCCGCACTGAGGTCACAGCGCTGAGGTTCTGGCGCTGAGGTCACATCGCTGAGATCCCTGCGCTGAGGTTCCCGCACTGAGGTCACAGCGCTAAGGTTCCCGCACTGAGGTTCCCGCACTGAGGTCACATCGCTGAGGTCACATCGCTGAGGTTCCCGTTGTGAGGTCACACTGTTGAGGTTCCCACGCTGAGTTTCCCGCGCTGAGGTCACACTGCTGAGGTTCCCGCGCTGAGGTCACATTGTATAGGTTCCCTCACTGAGGTCACAGCACTGAGGTTCCTACGCTGAGGTCACATTGCTGAGATTCCTGCGCTGAGGTTCCCGCGCTGATATCACATCGCTGATGTTCCCGCGCTGAGGTTCCCGCGCTGATATCACAACGCTGAGGTTCCCGCGCTGAGCTCACAGCGCTGAGGTTCCCCGGCCGAGGTTTCCGCGCTTAGGTGACATCCCGGAGGTTCCGGCACTGAGGACACAACGCTGAGGTTCCCGTGGTGCGGTCACATCGCTGAGGTCACAACGCTGAGGTTCCCGCGCTGAGCTCACATCACTGAGTTTCCCGTGCTGAGGTTCCCACGCTTATGTGACATCGCTGAGGTTCCGGCACTGAGGTCACATCACTGAGGTTCCCACTGTGAGGTCACACAGTTGAGGTTCCTACGCTGAGGTTCCCACGCTGACGTGACACTGCTGAGGTTCCCGCGCTGAGGTTCCCGCGCTGAGGTCACATTGTTTACGTTCCCGCGCTGAGGTCACAGAGCTGAGGTTCCCGCGCAAAGGTTCCCACGCTTTGGTCACGTCGCTGATGTTCCCGCGCTGAGGTCACATCGCTGAGGTTCCCGCTCTGAGGATCCCGCGCTGAGGTCACAGCGCTGTGGTTCCCGCTCTGAGGTTCCCGCGTTGAGGTCACATCGCTTAGGTGACATCGCTTAGGTTCCCGTGCCGAGGTCACATGGCTGAGTTTGCTACGCTGAGGTCACATCGCTGAGATTCCCGCACTGAGGTTCCCGCACTGAGGTCACACTGCTGAGGTTCCCACGCTGAGGTTCCCGCCCTGAGGTCACATTGTTTAGGTTCCCGCGCTGAGGTTCCCACGCTTTGGTCACATTGTTTAGGTTCCTGCGCTGATGTCACAGAGCTGAGGTTCCCGCTCTGAGGTTCCCGCGCTGAGGTCACATCGCTGAGGTTCCAGCGTTGAGGTCACAGCGCTTATGTGACATCGCTGTTTTTCCCGCGCTGAGGTTCCCGCGCTGAGTTCACATCGCTGAGGTTCCCGCACTGAGGTTCCCGCGCTGAGGTCACATCGCTGGGATTCCTGCGCTGAGGTTCCCGCGCTGAGGTTCCCTTGCTAAGGTCACAACACTGAGGTTCCCGTGCAGAGGTCACATAGCTTCGGTGACATCGCTGAGGTTCCCGCGCTGAGGTTCCCGCGCTGAGGTCACATTGTTTAGGTTCCCGCGCTGAGGTCACATCACTGAGGTTCCCGTGCTGAGGTCACATCGCTTAGGTGACATCGCTGAGATTCCCGCGCTGAGGTTCCCGCGCTGCGGTCACAGCGCTGTGGTTCCCGCGCTGAGGTTCCCGCGCTGAGGTTCCCGCACTGAGGTCACATCGCTGAGTTTCCCGCGCTGAGGTCACAGAGCTGAGGTCACAGAGCTGAGGATCCTGCGCTGAGGTCACATCGCTGAGGTTCCCGCGCTGAGGTCACAGCGCTGAGTTTCCCGCGCTGAGGTCACAGAGCTGAGGTCACAGAGCTGAGGATCCTGCGCTGAGGTCACATCGCTGAGGTTCCCGCGCTGAGGTCACAGCGCTGAGTTTCCCGCGCTGAGGTCACAACGCTGAGTTTCCCGCGCTGAGGTCACAACGCTGTGGTTCCCGCGCTGAGGTCGTAACACTGAGGTTCCCGTGCTGAGGTTCCCGCGCTGAGCTCACGTTGCTGAGGTTCCCACGCTGAGGTTCCCGCGCTGAGGTCACATTGTTTAGGTTCCCGCGCTGTGGTCACAGAGCTGAGGTTCCCGCGCTGAGGTCACATCGCTTAGGTGACATCGCTGATGTTCCCGCGCTGAGGTCACATCGCTGAGGTTCCCACTGTGAGGTCACACTGTTGAGGTTCCTACGCTGAGCTTCCCGTGCTGACGTGACACTGCTGAGGTTCCCACGCTGAGGTTCCAACGCTTTGGTCACATAGCTGAGGTCACATAGCTGAGGTCACATAGCTGAGGTCACATCGCTGAGGTTCCCGGCTGAGGTCACATATCTGAGTTTCCCTCGCTGAGGTCACATAGCTGAGGTTACATCGCTGAGGTTCCGGCCCTGAGGTTCCTGCGCTGAGGTCACATCACTGAGTTTCCCGCTCTGAGGTCACATAGCTGAGGTCACATCTCTGAGGTTCCCGCGTTGAGGTTCCCGTGCTGAGGTCACATCGCTGAGGTTCCCACTTTTGGTCACGTCGCTGACGTTCCCGCGATGAGGTCACATCGCTGAGGTCACATCGCTGAGGTTCCCGCTGTGAGGTCACACTGTTGAGGTTCCTACGCTGAAGTTCCCGCGCTGATGTGACACTGCTGAGGTTCCCACAATGAGGTTCCCGCACTGAGGTGACATTGTTTAGGTTCCCGCGCTGAGGTCACAGAGCTGAGGTTCCGGCGCTGAGGTTCCCACGCTTTGGTCACATCGCTGAGGTTCCCGCGCTGGTGTCCCATAACTTAGTTGACATCGCTGAGTTTCCCGTGCTGAGGTTCCCGCGCTGAGGTCACATCGCTGAGATTCCTGCACTGAGGTTCCCGCGCTGATATCACATCGCTGATGTTCCCGCGTTGAGGTTCCCGCGCTGATATCACAACGCTGAGGTTCCCGGGCTGAGCTCACAGCGCTGAGATCACATCGCTGATATTCCCGTGCTGAGGTCACACTGTTGAGGTTCCTACGCTGAGGTTCCCGCGCTGAGGTCACACTGCTGAGGTTCCCACGCTGAGGTTCCCACGCTGAGGTCACATTAGTGAGGTTCCCGCGCAGAGGTTCCCACGCTTTGGTCACGTCGCTGATGTTCCCGCGCTGAGGTCACATCGCTGATGTTCCCGCGCTGAGGTTCCCACGCTGAGGTCATATCGCTGAGGTTCCCGCGCTGACGTGACACTGCTGAGGTTCCCACTCTGAGGTTCCCGCGCTGAGGTCACCTTGTTTCGGTTCCCACGCTGACGTCACATTGCTGAGGTTCCTGCGCTGAGGTCACACGTCTGAGGTTGCCACGCTGAGTTTCCCACGCTGATGTCACATTGTTTAGGTTCCCGCGCTGAGGTCACAGAGTTGAGGTTCCCGCGCTGAGGTTCCCACGCTTTGGTCACATCGCTGAGGTTCCCGCGCTGAGGTCACATCGCTGAGGTCACATCGCTGAGGTTCCCGCTGTGAGGTCACACTGCTGAGGTTCCCACGCTGAGGTCACATTGTTTAGGTTCCCGCGCTGAGGTCACGGAGCTGAGGTTCTCACGCTGAGATCACATCTCTGAGGTTCCCGCGCTGAGGTTCCTGCGCTGACGTCACATCGCTGATGTTCCCGCGCTGCGGTCCGATCGCTAACTTCCCACGGTGAAGTCACATCGCTGAGGTTCCCGCTCTGAGGTTCCCGCGCTGAGGTCACATCATTGAGGTCACATTGCTGAGGTTCCCGCTGTGAGGTCACACTGTTGAGGTTCCTACGCCTAGGTTCCCGCGCTCAGGTCACATCGCTTAGATTCATGCGCTGAGGTTCCCGCGCTGATATCACATCGCTGATGTTCCCGCGCTGAGGTTCCTGCGCTGATATCACAACGCTGAGGTTCCCGCGCTGAGCTCACAGCGCTGAGGTTCCCGCGCTGAGCTCACATCACTGAGGTTACCCTGCTGAGGTTCCCGCGCTGCGGTCACATCGCTGAGGTTTCCGCGCTGCGGTCTAGTGGGTTTACGTGGCAAGGTTTTGGTAGCAGGGGGCCATAGGGGTGGTTTCTGTGAGAAAGGTCTAGAAGCCGCCCCATGTTTGGGAAGGGCCCCGTTGTTTTCCAGATCTGAGCCAATAAGCGATGTTGTTTTGCGCCTCTGTGAGAGCATATTTAAGACAGGGAAAAAACCGCTGCGCCACACAGCAGCCGGGAGAGTCAAGGGAGTGAGAAACAGCCTTGCAGGTGCCAAGGTCAGTGTAGAAGGAGGGGGAGAGGTGCTCCAGGCGCCGGAGCAGAAGTCCCCTGCGGCCTGTGGTGAGGACCATGGTGAAGCAGGCTGTCCCCCTGCAGCCCATGGAGTACCACGGTGGAGCAGGGTTTCACGCTGCAGCCCGTGGAGGAGACCACGGTGGAGCAGGTGGCCCTGCACGGACGGAGGCTGCCGCCTGTGGAAGACCCCTGCCGGAGCAGATTCCGGGCCGGACCTGTAGCCCGTGGAGAGGAGACCACGCAGGAGCAGGTGATCTGGCAGGAGCTGCTGCCCACGCTGATGTCACATTGTTTATGTTCCCGCGCTGAGGTCACAGAGCTGAGGTTCCCGCGCTGAGGTTCCCATGCTTTGGTCACATCGCTGAGGTTCCCGTGCTGAGGTCACAGCGCTGAGGTTCCCGCGCTGCGGTCACATCGCTGAGGTCACATCGCTGAGGTTCCCGCGCTGAGGTCACACTGCTGAGGTTCCCGCGCTGAGGTCACATTGTTTAGATTCCCGCGCTGAGGTCACGGAGCTGAGGTTCTCGCGCTGAGATCACATCGCTGAGGTTCCCGCGCTGAGGTTCCCGCGCTGAGGTCACATCGCTGATGTTCCCGTGCTGCGGTCAGTTCGCTGAGGTTCCCACAGTGAAGTCACATCGCTGAGCTTCCCGCTCTGAGGTTCCCGCGCTGAGGTCACATCACTGAGGTTCCCGCGCTGAGGTCACATAGCTGAGGTCACATCTCTGAGGTTCCGGCGTTGAGGTTCCCGCGCTGAGGTCACATCGCTGAGGTTCCCACGCTTTGGTCACATCGCTGAGGTTCCCTCGCTGAGGTCACATCGTAGAGGTCACATTGCTGAGGTTCCCACTGTGAGGTCACACTCTTGAGGTTCCTACGCTGAGGTTCCCGCGCTGAGGTCGCATCGCTGAGATTCATGCGCTGAGGTTCCCGCGCTGATATCACATCGCTGATGTTCCCGCGCTGAGGTTCCTGCGCTGAGCTCACATCACTGAGGTTCCCGCGCTGCGGTCACATCGCTGAGGTTTCCGCGCTGTGGTCACATCGCTGCGGTCACATCGCTGAGGTTCCCGCTGTGAGGTCACACTGTTGAGGTTCCTACGCTGAGGTTCCCGCGCTGACGTGACACTGCTGAGGTTCCCACGCTGAGGTTCCCGCGCTGAGGTCACATTGTTTCGGTTCCCGCGCTGAACTCACATTAATGAGGTTCCCACGCTGAGGTTCCCGCGCTGAGGTCACATTGTTTAGATTCCCGCGCTGAGGTCACGGAGCTGAGGTTCTCGCGCTGAGGTCACATTGCTAATATTCGTGCGCTGAGTTTCCCGCGCTGAGGTCGCATCGCTGAGATTCCTGCGCTGAGGTCACAACGCTGAGGTTCCCGCGCTGAGGTCACAACGCTGAGGTTCCCGCGCTGAGGTCACAACGCTGAGGTTCCCGCGCTGAGGTCACAACGCTGAGGTTCCCGCGCTGAGGTCACACTGCTTAGGTTCCCACGCTGAGGTTCCCGCGCTGAGGTCACATTGTTTAGGTTCCCGCGCTGAGGTCACAGAGCTGAGGTTCTTGCGCAGAGGTTCCCACGCTTTGGTCACGTCGCTGATGTTCCCGCGCTGAGGTCACATCGCTGAGGTTCCCGCTGTGAGGTCACACTGTTGTGGTTCCTACGCTGAGCTTCCCGTGCTCATGTGACATTGCTGAGGTTCCCACGCTGAGGTTCCCGCGCTGAGGTCACATTGTTTAGGTTCCCGCGCTGAGGTTCCCGCGCTGAGGTCACAACGCTGAGGTTCCCGCACTGAGGTCACATCGCTTAGGTGACATCGCTGAGATTCCCACGCTGATGTTCCCGCGCTGAGGTCACAGCGCTGTGGTTCCCATGCTGAGGTCATGTTGCTGAGGTTCCCGCGCTGAGGTTCCCGCGCGTAGGTCCCATCGCTTAGGTGACATTGCTGAGGTTCCTGCGCTAAATTTCCATCGCTGAGGTCATATCTCTGAGGTTCCAGCGCTGAGGTCACATCGCTGAGATTCCTGCACTGAAGTTCCCTCACTGAGGTCACAGCGCTGTGGTTCCCGCGCTGAGGTCACAACGCTGAGGTTCCCGCGCTGAGCTCACATCGCTGAGGTTCCCGTGCTGAGGTTCCCGCGCTGACGTGACACTGCTGAGGTTCTCACGCTGAGGTTCCCGCGCTGAGGTCACATGGCTTAGGTGACATCGCTGAGGTTCCCGCGCTGAGGCTCACATCGCTGATGTTCCCGCGCTGAGGTCAAATCGCCTAAGTGACATCGCTGAGATTCCCGCGCTGAGGTTCCCACGATGCGGTCACATCACTGAGGTTCCCGCTGTGAGGTCACACTGTTGAGGTTCCTACGCTGAGGTTCCCGTGCTGACGTGACACTGCTGAGATTCCCACGCTGAAGTTCCCGCGCTGAGGTCAGAACGCTGAGGTTCCCACGCTGAGGTCACATCGCTGAGGTTCCCGCGTTGAGGTCCCATCACTTAGGTGTCATGGCTGAGGTTCCCGCGCTGAGATTCCCGCGCTGAGGTCACAACGCTGAGGTTCCCGCGCTGAGGTCACAGCGCTGAGGTTCCCGCGCTGAGGTCACATCGCTGAGGTTCTCGCGCTGCGGTCACATCGCTGAGGTCACATCGCTGAGGTTCCCGCGCTGAGGTCACATTGTTTAGGTTCCCGTGCTGAGGTCACGGAGCTGAGGTTCCCGCTGTTATAAATGGCTCAGGATTCAAATTAGGATTAAATAAAAAAATAGGATTTATTAAAAGAATATAAAGGAATAGAGGTAAGCAAACAGCGCTGGGTGCACCGGGAGTCTCTGCTCCACCAGGACGCACACCAGTTACATCAAGCAGCTGATTTTTATGCACCTAGACTAATACATATTCATTACTACTTCTAAAAAAGTAGATTATTATAATTAGCTTCCGGGGTCCAGTTCCTCCTACTGGAGCATGCGCATCAGTCTCCTCTGGGGGTCTCTAGGGGTCTTTCATGCTGAAGGCTCATAGTCTTCCTCTCACCCTTTGTACTTACTTGGCACTATTCCAAGTTTATGGAACACTCTCTGTACACTCTCCACAGGTCTTGTCTCCCAACCGTCCTTCAGCTTCTTTTTTCTTCCTCTTAATCTCTTGGCCCCCTGGCCAGATACCAAAGATCCACATAGTATCCCATAACAGTCACTAGTTGTTATCAGTTGTTCTGAAACTCCCAGACATCAAACACAAACAGCTTTCTTATTTGACGCTTCACGAGTAATTAAAACATTCTTCCCCAGCCGTTCACAGACACATCTATAGCAGTGTTAAGTTAATCTCGAAGAAGACAGGAAAAAAGGCTGTAACTGTTAGAACTAGAAGTCAGGAATAACAAAAGCAAACAGGTTCATAAATTTAAGGAGTGTTTTCTGAAGACGTGATAAATTGACTGGAATGAGGGGGAGACTGGGGCACACTGCATCTGTGGTTCAAGAATTAAACTGCCAGTGCAGGGCCCAGAGGCAGACAGGATTCAAACAGAATTATTCTTTATGCACATGAATTTATGGACACGAATTTATGGACACGAATTGGAATTGTTAAAACATTCCTCACACCGCGCTTAGGTCACATCGCTGAGGTTCCCACGGTGAAGTCACATCACTGAGGTTCCCGCTCTGAGGTCACATAGCTGAGGTCACAGAGCTGAGGTTCCCACGCTAAATTTCCATCGCTGAGGTCACATCTCTGAGGTTCCAGCGCTGAGGTCACATCGCTGAGATTCCTGCACTGAGGTTCCCGCACTGAGGTCACAACGCTGAGGTTCCCGCGCTGAGCTCACATCACTGAGGTTCCCGTGCTGAGGTTCCCGCGCTGACGTGACACTGCTGAGGTTCTCACGCTGAGGTTCCCGCGCTGAGGTCACAGAGCTGAGGTTCCCGCGTTGAGGTCACATAGCTTAGGTGACATCGCTGAGATTCCCGCGCTGAGGTTCCCACGATGCGGTCACATCACTGAGGTTCCCGCTGTGAGGTCACACTGTTGAGGTTCCTACGCTGAGGTTCCCGTGCTGACGTGACACTGCTGAGATTCCCACGCTGAAGTTCCCGCGCTGAGGTCAGAACGCTGAGGTTCCCACGCTGAGGTCACAGCGCTGAGGTTCCCGCGCTGAGGTCACATCGCTGAGGTTCTCGCGCTGCGGTCACATCGCTGAGGTCACATCGCTGAGGTTCCCGCGCTGAGGTCACATTGTTTAGGTTCCCGCGCTGAGGTCACGGAGCTGAGGTTCCCGCGCTTAGTTCACATCGCTGAGGTTCCCATGCAGAGGTTCCCGCGTTGAGGTCACATTGTTTAGGTTCCCGCGCTGAGGTCACAGAGCTGAGGTTCCCGCGCAGATGTTCCCACGCTTTGGTCACATTGCTGATGTTCCCGCGCTGAGGTCACATCGCTTAGGTGACATCGCTGAGCTTCCCGTGCTGAGGTCACATCGCTGAGGTTCCCGCTGTGAGGTCACACTGTTGAGGTTCCTACGCTGAGCTTCCCATGCTGACGTGACACTGCTGAGGTTCCCACGCTTTGGTCACATCGCTGAGGTTCCCGCGCTGAGGTCACAGTGCTGAGGTTCCCGCGCTGAGGTCACATCACTGAGGTTCCCGTGCTGAGGTCACATCGCTTAGGTGACATCACTGAGATTCCCGCGCTGAGGTCACATCGCTGAGGTTCCCGCGTTGAGGTTCCCGTGCTGAGGTCACACTGCTGAGGTTCCCGCGCTGAGGTCACAGAGCTGTGGTTCCCGCGCTGAGGTTCCCGTGCTGAGGTCACGTCGCTGAGGTTCCCGCGCTGAGGTCACATCGCTGAGATTCCCGCGCTGAGGTTCCCAAGCTGAGGTCACATCGCTGAGGTGCCCACGCTGAGGTCTCAGCACTGTGGTTCCCGCTCTGAGGTTCCGTCACTGAGGTCACATCGCTGATGTTCCAGCGCTGAGGTCACATCGCTGAGGTTCCCACGGTGAAGTCACATCGCTGAGGTTCCTGCGCTGAGGTTCCCGCGCTGAGGTCACATCGCTGAGGTTCCCACGCTGAGGTCACATCGCTGAGGTTCTCGCGCTGAGGTTCCCGCGCTGAGGTTCCCACGCTTAGGTGACATCGCTGAGGTTCCCGCACTGAGGTTCCCTTCTGCGGTCACATCGCTGAGGTTCCTGCGCTGAGGTTCCCTCGCTTAAGTGACATCGCTGAGGTTCTCGCGCTGAGGTCACAGTGCTGAGGTCACATCGCTGAGGTTCCCGTGCTGAGGTCACAGCGCTGAGGTTCCCACGCTGAGGTCACATCGCTGAGGTTCCCGCGCTGAGGTCACATCTCTGAGGTTCCTGCGCTGAGGTCACATCGCTGAGGTTCCCGCGCTGAGGTCACAGCGCTGAGGTTCCCACGCTGAGGTCACATCGCTGAGGTTCCCACGCTGAGGTCACATCGCTGAGGTTCCCGCGTTGAGGTTCCCGCGCTGAGGTCACATCGCTGTGGTCACATCGCTGATGTCACATCGCTCACACAGGGGCCTTGGATGCAGGTTCCATGGACTGTTAAGGGTGTAGTTTGCAAAGTAACCACTGATTTTATCCTCACTGATGACCTGTTGTACCCCTGCAGAGTCCTGCCTCAAGGCACAAATGGCAGGGAGACCTGGCTGGTCAGAGCTGAGGCCCTGTGGAGATGACCGAGACACAAGAGCCATTACAGCCAAGGGTGACATAGAAGAGAAAGGAAAAAAGAGAACATTTAAAAGAGAACAGAATAGGTTTAGGTCTCCCTGTGACACGACTCCTTTTGCTCTGCTGACAGCCTCTGCAGGCTGACCTACACATAAGGAGTAGGGACAGGTTCAGTTGTCCTACATGTGGCATCTGCTGCCATTTCAGTTGGCCTGAGGAATGCCCCATCAGATTCCCAGAGGATTAACCTCAAATTTCAGCAGGTATTTCCATCTGATCAGCTCCTGCCTGTCTTCTATCTCCACTAAGGAGCTATTGTGGCTCAATAATTCGCGTTACGGTGCCTATGTTGTGGACACCTGAACTGAGGCCTGAGGAATCCCAGCTCCTGTGGGTCTGTGGCAGATATGGGAGGGAGCTGAGATCCCTTTCCAGCCCCAGGAATAACAACCAGCATGAGATGCCTTGACTGACTGCTGAATTATTTCCTGAAGTGGGGATGAAGGAGATCAGTCCCTGACCATGACTTCATGTCCAAACTGATACTGGGACAAGAAGATGTGATTGTTACACTTAATTGGTGTTCTGTAAGGAGAAATGACACTGGTGTGAAGAAGTGTATGTGCCATGTGAGGAAGGGAACCCAAGGGATTCCTTCAGGCTGTTTCCCAGCAGGTTCCCCTGCAGCCCCAGGGCCATGTGCAGGGAGCCTGGTGGGGGGCAGAGCAAGGGAGGCCTTGGGCTGGGCCTCTGCTGCTGAGCTGGGCCGGGCTCCTGGGCCCAAGGGGAGCTCCTGGCAAGCGGGCAGCGCTGCAGAGAGACAGCTCTGCCCAGGAGCAGCTCCTCTGCACAGCGCAGCAGGCCTGGGGGCACTGCCTGAGGCTGGCACTGGGAGGGGAGAGAAGGGAGATAGAGGTTACGGGCTATGTGAATTGAGGGGATACTGAAAGCTCGATGGGGAATCAATGCTTGCAGCACATTACAGGGTAAGTCTGTGGCAGAAGGAAAATGCAGAAAGGCCGGGCCCTGACTGCTCTCTTTTCACAGTCTGGCAGCAGGCTCTGCAGCCAGGTTGCTGAAAGGGGTGTCCAGGGCTGTGGTGCAGAGCAGGGTCCCTGCTGTGGCCCAGGGGCTGTGTGCCCGGGCAGGGCCTCTGCCGCCTGCCAGGCTCAGCGCTCAGCCTGCCTGGGGAGCTGCCCAGGGTGCTGCGGGGAGAAGCTGCGGGTGGAAGGAGCCCCCCCGGCAGGGCAGGGTCCTGCTGCTGGTGGGAGGCTGTTACCTGGGGCAGCCTGCTCACAGATACACAGCACAGTTAGGGTGTATCCTAACTGTGCAAGAAGGCAAGAAGCCAATCAGGGGTTAGATGCTTCCATCGCAGCTTTCCTGATCCTCTGCTTTTAGTTTTCTCTTCTACATCCCTGTGGGATTGGAAATAGAGGCTGTTTTTTCAAAGAAGATTCTAAGATTCCTAAGCCTGCATAAGGAGCATTCCCAGGACCGTAACAAGTCCCTTTACTTCCCATAGAAAGCTCCATCACTACCCGTGCAGTGTCAGCAGGGTCTGTGTGACCTGGGCTCTAGGACGTGCCCCCAGCGAGCTGCCCCTGTGCAGAGCCCTGCTGCCAGGAGGTGTCTGCAGGGCAGAGCTGAGCACCCAGTGGGTGGGATGGGGGCTGTGAGCTGCAGGCAGGAGGCGTGGGGACAGAGACCCAGCTGCAGGCAGGGACAGCTGCAGGCAGCAGAGCCATGGGCAGGGAGTGAGAGGGAGCTGCTCCCAGTATCTCCATGGTAGAGGCGATTTGGGCACCTCCCTGCCATCCGGGCATTGCTGATGCCTTCCACAGTACAGCCCCTTGGACTCTTCCCTTCCCCCAGCATAGACGTATAGACATAATTGCATGGGAACTTGTTCATCAGTTGCTTTTGGAGTCAGCGATGTAGAGGATATTTCAGGTGCAGCTCAGGCGCAGTTCCTGCATGTTCTGCCATGCAGATATGTTAATGGAGGAAAAGCATCCATGTCCCTTCCTGATGTGTAGGGTTGTGGAAATGCTGTGTGTGGGGCTGTGAATGAGCTGTCTCTGTGTTCAGGTCGCCCCATGTTTAGGGCATTCTTTTGCAAGTGTTCTGCTGGGCTGCAGGCTGTCCTCCACTAGGGCAAAGCTCTGCCATAGCAGCTCTGTGGAGAAGACACGTGAGACTTAAGGGCATGGAAATGCTACTGGACATCTCGACTAGGTCAGCTGCAATGATCTGTCTGTCTCTTGCTACGTGGGGAGAACTGAGACAATCCCCAACTTGTGAAGATCCCCAACTCCAAACAGGCGTTTGGAGATCTGCACATTGAAATTGGATTATTTTGACCTCAGCACACACTTCCAAGGTTTGTACAAGAAATAGAGTTTTCCTTACAGAGTCTGGCATAATATCTTGCTGTATTTTCTTTCTCAGACAGGTCCCCATGCCCAAAGGACTCAAATGTCCAACAGCAGCTCCATCACCGAGTTCCTCCTGCTGGCATTCGCAGACACATGGGAGATGCAGCTCCTGCACTTCGTGCTCTTCCTGGGCATCTACCTGGCCGCCCTCCTGGGCAACAGCCTCATCCTCACTGCCGTAGCCTGCGACCACCGCCTCCACACCCCCATGTACTTCTTCCTCCTCAACCTTGCCCTGATTGACCTGGGCTGCATCTCCACCACTGTCCCCAAAGCCATGGCCAATTCCCTCTGGGACACCAGGGCCATTTCCTATGCAGGATGTGCTGCACAGGTCTTTCTGACCGTCTTCTTGTTTTCAGCAGAGTATTCTCTTCTCACTGTCATGTCCTATGACCGCTACGTTGCCATCTGCAAGCCCCTGCACTACGGGACCCTCCTGGGCAGCAGAGCCTGTGCCCAGATGGCAGCAGCTGCCTGGGGCAGCGGGGTTCTCAGTGCTGTCCTGCACACGGCCAGTACATTTTCCCTGCCCTTCTGCCAAGGCAATGCTGTGAACCAATTTTTCTGTGAAATTCCCCAGATCCTCAAGCTCTCCTGTCCACAGACCTTCCTTAGTGAAGTTTCGGTTCTTATGGGTAATATTTTCATCGATTTTGGGTGTTTTGTATTCCTTGTGCTCTCCTATGTTCAGATCATCAGGGCCGTGCTGAGGATGCCCTCTGAGAAGGGCCGGCACAAAGCCTTCTCCATGTGCCTCCCTCACCTGGCCGTGGTCTCCCTGTTTCTCAGCACTGTCATGTTTACCTACCTGAAGCCCCCCTCCATCTCCTTCCCATTCCTGGACCTGGTTGTGGCAGTTCTGTACTCAGTGGTTCCCCCAGCAGTGAACCCCTTCATCTACAGCATGAGAAACCAGGAGCTGAAAGTTGCACTGAACAAAGTGATTTCATTGAGAGTTTTCACTGATGGTAAACTTCTCATCTGTCTCCACAAATGACTCACAGTATATTCATGACAGTCCTGTGCATTTTGTTATTATTATTATTATATTATTATTGTTGTTGCTTTTGTTGTTGTTAAGTACCATTGTGATGTTCCGACACACTTTTGGCTTTGTCTCATTTAATCTGAAACATCAACCTGCTCTCTTTTCCTGTAGCCCCTATAAAATATGTGTGCCACTGGGACTGAGCTGGCTCTCTCATAGTGTCTTTTTGGTATCTCGGCTTCTACAGGCAAATGAGATGTCTGCAGTCTCCACGGAGGAAATGTGGATCCAGCGGGCACAGGGAAGGTGGGTCTGGAAAAGGATTCAAGTCATCCTCAGGCCCAATGGAATGGCACAAAGCTGCACCAGGGGCGGTTCAATCTGGACATTAGGAAACATTTCCTCACCATGAGGGTGGTGAGACGTGTTGTGGTTTTACTCGGGTGGGCAGCCAAGCTCTACCACAGCCACTCTTTCACTCCCCCTCCTCAAGCGGAAAGGGGGAGAAAATGCAATGAAAATGGCTCAAGGGTTGAGATAAGGACAGGGGGATCACTCAACAATTATTGTGATGGGCAAAACAGACTCAGAGTAGGGAGATAGTAAGATTTATTGGCTATTACTAACAAGCTAGAGAATGAGAAACACAGGAAAGAAACCAAAAATGCCTCCCCACCATCCACCCTCTTCCACCTCCTCCCCGAGTGGTGCAGGGGAATGAGGGAATGGGGGTTGTGGTCAGTCTACAGCACTTTGCCTCTGCCGCTCCTTCTCGATCACTCCTGTCCCCTGTGCTGTGGGGTTCCCACAGGCAGCAGTTCTTCAAGAACTGCTCCTGATAAGGGTCCATACCATGGGGTCCTTCCCTCAGGAGCAAACTGCTCCAACCTGGGTCCCTCACGGGCAGCAGCTCCTGCCAAGTCACCTGCTCCTGTGTGGGTTCCTCTCCACGGGCTGCAGGTCAGGCCCAGAATCTGCTCCAGCAGAGGTCCTCCACATACCTCAGCTTCCATCACCTGCTCCACTGTGGTCTCCTCCACGGGCTGCAGTGTGGAACCCTGCTCCACCGTGGTACTCCGTGGGCTGCAGAGGGACAGTGCTTCACCATGGGCCTCACCACAGGGTGCAGGGGACTTCTGCTCCGGCACCTGGAGCACCTCTCCCCCTCCTTCTTCACTGACGTTGGCGCCTGCAAGGCTGTTTCTCACTCCTCTCATTCTCCCAGCTGCTGTGTGGCATCATGGTTTTGTTTCTGTTGTTGTTTGTTTGTTTTCCCTTTCTTAAATATGCTCTCACAGAGGCACAAACAACATCACTTATTGGCTCGGCTCTGGTCAGCAGCACGGCCCTAACCTAACGTGGGGCAGCTTCCAGAGTCTTCTCACAGAAGCCATGCCTATGGCCCCCTGCTGCCAAAACCTTGCCATATAAACCCATTACAGTGGTTCCTCTCATCCTTGAGGAAGTACAACTGCCTGGATTTGTAAAGATACCTGGAAACCTCTAGAGTCCTTGGAAAGGTTCCCTAGTCTTTCTGAGCATCTGACACAGATGTTGAACCCAGAGTGAGAGCTTAGCAGCTGTGATCCCAATCCAGCTGGGCCTACTTCCCACTGTGTGCAGCACAGCCAGTGTGCAGTCACCTCTTGGGCACCACAGCCTGCTTGGTCTGCTCATAGCACTACCAGCCCTATGGGCAGCATGGGGAGACAGCCAGGAAGAGCTGGAGAGGCAAGAGGAGGGATGAGGAGAGGTCAGATGGAAGCTGACCTTGTCTAGAAGTTGCCTCAAATACTCGTGTTCATCTCATCCAAGACAAGAACTGGACTGTGGGTACCCTAACTTGTATTCCTCATGCAGAACCACATGTCCATGTTCTTGGTGCACCACCCGGCCTGAGCAGTGACTGAAGAAGGACTGGTGCCCTAACCTGCCAATCTCTTAATGCCCTTGCCCTGTGTGAAGAGAGTCTTGGAAAGCAAGGCTGGGATCCCGTGCCAGGGTTTACATTGATGGAAGCATGAGCCAGCAGCCATGTGAGCTTCCTGCTCTCCTGCTGTACTTGTATGCAGCACATGTCCTTGAGACAGTCAGACAGCCTCTGCTAACCCATGTGCTGGCCCTTATCCTAGAGATCACCCCCAGACAAGGTTCTTCAGCTCAGGTCCACCTGAAAGACTGAAGGGAAGCTGCAACCACAGGAGGCTCCAGAAGAGAATCACAGAATCATAGAATGGCTTGGGTTGGAAGGGACTTTAAAGAACACCTAGTTCCAACCCTCCTGCCATGGGCAGGGATGCCATCCACTAGAACAGGTTGCTCAGGGCCTCATGCAAGCTGGTCATGAACACCTCCAGGGATGGGGCATCCACAACTTCTCTGGGCAACCTGTTCCAGTGCCTCGCCATGAAGAATTTCCTCCTAATCTCTACTTTAAATCTCCCACTTTTAGTCTAGTATCAACCCTCTTTGCCCTCTCATTGGCTGCATGAGGAGAAGGTCACTCTCCATCTTTTTTATTGCTCCCTTTAAAAATTGAAAAGCTGCCGTGAGGTCACCCCTGAGCCTTCCCTTCTTCAGGCTCAGCATTCCCAGCTCTCTCAGCCTTACTTCATAGGAGAGGTTTTCCAGCCTACTGAACAACTTCGTGGCTCTTCTGTGGACCCATTCTAACAGTTCAACATTCTTTTTGTACTGGGGTCCCCAGCCATGGATGTAGTTCTCCAAGTGGGGCCTCACAAGAGCAAAATAGTTTCTCATAGATGGTTCCTGAAGTACAGTGGTGACAGCAATGCTGAGTACAACTACCAGATCAGTCTCACATCCAATAATTTTATCATACCATAAGACAGTGTTACACAGGACAGTAAACAATAACCTAAAACCAGCCCCCAGAGATGGTAAACAGTACCACAAGGAACACTCACAGTTTGTAATGTGCTATCCAACATAATTCTGACACCAAACAAAACTACAGACACCAGAAGTTCCCCTGAAGCCCATGGAGATGCCCCTGGTGGAGTGGGCTGTTCCCCTGCAGCCCATGGGTCCCATGGTGGAGCAGATCTTGATGCTGCAGCCTGTGTAGGAGCTCCCAGTGGAGTAGGTGGATATGGCCTGGAGGAGGCTACAGCACACGGAGAGCTATCACTGAAGAAAACTCCAAATCCTGGGACCCCAAATAACCTCTCAAAAAAAAACTACTTCCCTTTTTTCTATTTGAAGGGGGAGGGAGGGAATAGTGGTGGAGGAGCCCACCTGCATAGCAGGGTAAATCTGCCACAGTATGGGCACGGGAAGTGTTCAGCACCAGAGCTGTGGCCGTGCAGGGATGGCATCTCAGCATCCAGGACATGCTCTGCCAGCCTGGCTGCACAGAAGAGAAGGAGCAGAGGTTCCCCTGAAGGACAGGAGGACAAGGGGAAGGTTTGATTTCCAACAGAGGCTTTTCTGGCACATTCCTGAGAGGCCTGTGGGAGCTGCAGGCCACAACAGTGTCTGGGACACCAGACGTCCTTCCTCCCAGAGACTGCAGAACCCAAAGAGGCAGCAGCTCCCAGGGAAACGTGGCCCTGGATTGTCCCCATCACGAGGAGGCTGAGCCATGCCCAGAGGAGCCCTGGGGCTGAGGACAGCCCTAGCATCAGGACCCAGGAGTCCTGGCTGCCACATTGTCCCCTGAGCCCAGTGGGACACTCAGGCAGGGCTCTTGCAGCAGACACCAGCTTTGTCCAGCCTCCCCCCAAAGCCCAGAAATTGCAGCTTTGGACAGCTGTCAACCCCTTTGACACATCTTGGAAAGGGGCTCCTGACACCCTCACCTTTGGAGGAGAGCTGCAGGAGCACCTGGAACATGGAAGTCATGTCAGAGGCAATGGTCATCCTCCAGCAGCCCTCCATCTAGCTTGCTGCTGGCCCTCAGCTCAGGACAAGGGATGCCCACCCTGGCTCCTCAACCACAGCTCCTCTGCAAGGTGCCCCTGCTCCTCCGTCTTTCAGTGAGGGTCGCCCAGTGCAAGCTTGCTGCCTGCTGACCCCACTCCTGGCCACAGAAGGACAGCGCTGGGGAGCACCCAAGCAGTGCCCAGCAGGGACCAGGCCTTGAAGGGAAGTGCCGGCACTGCCGCTGCTCCAGTGACGATATCCTGGTGATGCAGTGCACCCCCTGTGACATCAGCCCAAGTCATTTGAAGGCCTATGAGGTCAGCAGCATGGAGATGGCACAGCCTAGGAGAGAGACGACAGATTTCCCTTCTTGTCCTGAGAAACAGTCACTTCCCTTCTGCCCAATTCTTTTCCACAGGATCCTGACAAATTTACGAGGAACATCTCCAAATGGTGACAAAGGCCATAGAATATAGGAAATGGAGCAATGCAGAAGGAACCGTTGTCCCCCTGCTCCAACATGTTTCTTCTGTTGGGAACCCTTCCAGGAGGGTTGGTTTTGAGGCTTGTCCTGGGGCTGGGCTTTTTTCAAAAGATGGGCATTAAGGCACCTGGGATGCAGCAGCCCCTCACGGTGCCTGAACTCCTCTTCTGCACCAGTCTGGGCTCTCTCTTGTAGCTTGACCAAGTCTCTCATTTCTGGAGGATTGTGGTATTCTGAAGGCCAGACTACCGCCCTTGACTGTTCTGCACAGAGATACACGTGGTCCTGTGTCTATGCTGCCAGTGCACACTGCTGGGTCATGTCAACCTGGTCATGGTGTCTGGGGCATGAGCTGCCATGTCTGCAACCAAAGCCCCAGAAGAGGAGAGGTGCATCTCTGTGGGCATGCTCCCCTTGCCT
Organism: Anas platyrhynchos; assembly: GCF_047663525.1. Taxonomy (NCBI): domain Eukaryota; kingdom Metazoa; phylum Chordata; class Aves; order Anseriformes; family Anatidae; genus Anas; species Anas platyrhynchos. The sequence goes on along the minus strand of NC_092616.1, from coordinate 5,484,974 downwards.
CTTGCATGACAGAGGGGTTGCCAGTGACTGGCCAGCTGTGCCCATCCCTGGGGGCTCTGCACAGCTGGGTGAGGTGCTCTGAGGGTTTTCTCTGACTCTTTGTCTTCCTCAGAGTGAGCACTGTGGTATTTCCCCACATTTCTCCACCTGTTCATCCTGTTCCTGCTATAGTGTTCAGGCTCCCTAGGGATGGGGGATTCAGGCACAGTTCCAAAAATGACCCTGAACATCCTGCCACAGATGTGTCAGCACAGCAATGAGGTGTTCCATCACCCATCTGACTTGTGGAGCCACAGTCAATGCAGTGCGAGGGGGTGTGCAATGTGCCAACTATCCTCACACAAGATGTAGAGTGCCTTGTGCCTTTCTCCTGGGATCATAATGAACCAGAACATCCTGGTCACAACCAAGATTTCTTCAATGAAAGCCCTACTGTCCCATGCACTATAGGGATGTAGTTTGCAAAGCACCAGTGATTTTATTCCCACCCAGCACCTCTTCTACCCAGGCAGAGTCTTGTGTCAGGGCATAAAAGGCAGACAGACCTTGCTGGTGTTGGATGAGGCCATTTGGACATGTCCATGACAAACTAATTCTCAGAGAAGATGTGATTGTTACACTCAATTGGTTTTCTGCTCAGAGACATGAGCCTGCTGTTAAGAAGTGTGTGTGCCCAGGGATTCCTTCAGGCTGTTTCCCAGCAGGTTCCCCTGCAGCCCTATGTGCAGGGAGCCTGGTGGGGGGCAGAGCAAGGGAGGCCTTGGGCTGGGCCTCTGCTGCTGAGCTGGGCCGGGCTCCTGGGCCCAAGGGGAGCTCCTGGCAAGCGGGCAGCACTGCAGAGAGACAGCTCTGCCCAGGAGCAGCTCCTCTGCACAGCGCAGCAGGGCTGGGGGCACTGCCTGCAGAGACACAGTGCTTAAAGGCAGGCAGAAGTGGCAGCATGCCCAGAGCTCACTGGGGGAGAAGACTTCCCAGCCCTGCACCCGGTAAGTCTCTGGCTGGAGGGCAATGCAGCCGCAGTTCGTGGAGGCAGGAGAAGCCGGGGGTGCAGGCAGGGGTGTCCAGGGCTGTGGTGCAGAGCAGGGTCCCTGCTGTGGCCCAGGGGCTGTGTGGCGGGGCAGGGCCTCTGCCGCCTGCCAGGCTCAGCACTCAGCCTGCCCGGGGAGCTGCCCAGGGCGCTGCGGGGAGAAGCTGCGGGTGGAAGGAGCCCCCCGGCAGGGCAGGGTCCTGCTGCTGGTGGGAGGCTGTTACCTGGGGCAGCCTGCTCACAGATACACAGCACACCCAAAGGGTATTTCCCCTTTTATTTATTTATTTATTCCATGAGGACAGTCAAGTAAGGTATTTTCTGCTTCCTTTTCCCTTTCCAGCACTTGCAGGATTGGGTGAGGTTGCAGAAAGAAATGGAAAAGGAACTGTCAAGTTCCAACACATCTCTAAGATTCCTGAACTGTTCCTTTGATGATCAGTGGGCTTGTAAGAAGGCTTATAAATTGCCTACAGCCTCTCCTTTGTTTATGGCCAGCTTCATTGGCAACTTTGCTGTACCTGTCGGGGCTTTCTGACAGGCTGTTTTCTATCTGCAAAGATGGATATGCACCTAGGCAGTGCTCTGGGAACTGCTGGTTTCTGAAGGGCAAAGAGGTTGGCAGGAGGGCTCTGAACACAGGTGGGGAAAAGACCATGGGACATGGAAACATCCCCCAGTTATAAAATCTTCAGGCAGAAGAAATATGGTTAGGGAATGAGAAGAAAGAAAAACCGGATTTGTAGTCAGAGGGAGAACTTCTCAGAAAAGTCTGTATTATTCCCTACATTGCAGCCCCCTTCCTCTGAGCAAGCCCTCTTGCCTCCTGTCCCACACAGGAAAGCCCCTGCAGTCACTGCTGTGGGTCCAGGGCATGAAGCACGTCCTCTGCAGCCACAGTTCCAGCAGAGCAGAGGTGCATCTCTCCAGCCACGTGCCCAGTTCCCTCTGTGGTGCAGGGGGGCTGAGAGCAGCAGCCTGGGGCTGTGGGCAGTGCATTCTGTGAGGCTGGGGAATGAGCTGACTTTCCCTTAATGAGAGACCATCATTAGGACACTTGTCTGTCTCCCTGGGATGGCCTTCCAAGTTGTGAGCTGTCCTGCAGGATAGAAATCTTTTCCGTAGTATCTCTGTGTTATGTGAATGCCCCAGGAAGAAGCAGAGATATGCTGCATGTGAGGACATGCTGTTGGGTTGGTGAAATAAATGATAAGTGTCCTTGGCAAGACATGTGGTGCTGAGACCTTGCTTAGGTACCTTGAGAAAGGCTGCGCACTGAGAGATTGGCAGTGGGTTCCTCTGCTCTTAGCAGTGTCTGATTTCTTTGAAGTGTACCATAAATGTGATTGCCATCCATCTCCAAAAGCAGCAAGATCACGGCCATTGGGAACCAGCCCAACCAGCTCCCCTCACCCTGCTCTGAGCTAAAGGGAATCCCTTTGCCTCTCAGGTCTCACAGCCATTCACTGTGGGTGCAGCAGAAATCCTCAGGACTTCTGACTTCAGAGGACATTCCTTGGGCATGATGAGGTTGTGTAGGAAAAAAACAAAAATTCCTAGAAGTCCTCTCAGCCCTCCACATTCTTTAGGCCTGTTAGGACACCACCCCGTATGCCCTTCTGCATTGATTTCATCTGACAAATTCTGAAAATATAACTTGGAGCCTCTGCCATGTTCTGATGTACCCAATGCACAGGGACAAGACTGCTTCCTCCTGACCCAATATGCACAGGTCCCGAATACTTAAGTATCATATTCAAACTCATTAAATATAGCGTATGAGGCTGAATGACAAGTGAGGGAGTGTGGCAGGGAGGGGTTCAAGGAGAAATGGAGTAGATTTCACTCTGGGAAGCCAGTATTAACTTGTCATTGTTTTTTTTTTTTTTTTTTTTTTTTTTTTTTTTCCATCTTGAAAGCTCCCTTTTTCTTTGTCTTCTTGATATCAGCAGAGCTCTCTATTCTCACCGTTATGTCCTATGACCGCTACATTGCCATCTGCAAGCCCCTGCACTATGGGACCCTCCTGGGCAGGAGAGCTTGTGCCCAGATGGCAGCAGCTGCCTGGGGCAGTGGGGTTCTCTATGCTCTGCTGCACACTGCCAATACATTTTCCCTGCCCCTCTGCCAAGGCAATGCTGTGGACCAGTTCTTCTGTGAAATCCCCTCAATCCTCAAGCTCTCCTGCACAGACTCCTACCTCAGGGAAGTTGGATTTCTTATGTTCAGTGCTTTTTTGGGGTTTGGATGTTTTGTTTTCATTGTTCTCTCCTATGTGCAGATCTTCAGGGCTGTGCTGAGGATGCCCTCTGAGCGGGGACAGTACAAAGCCCTTTCCACATGTGTCCCTCACCTGTTCGTGGTCTCCCTGTTCCTCAGCACTCTCATATTTGCCTACCTGAAGCCCCCCTCCATCTCTTCCCCATCCCTGAAACCTGGTGGTGGCAGTTCTATACTCAGTGGTGCCTCCAGTAGTGAACCCCCTCATCTACAGCATGAAGAACCAGGAGCTCAGAGGTGCTATTAGAAAAGTATCTTCATGGATGTTTGAATATATTGAGAAATTTCCCCTCTTTCCCCTAAAGTGATTTCCTGGATACCTGTTTCATTATCATTATTGTTACTTTTATCTTCAGTATCATTTACATTCATTACTTTCTTAGAAAACTGTTTTTGATTTATACAGTGTCCATTCAGGAATGAAACTGCTCTACGTGATTTTTTTTGTCTGCCTATATGTGAGCACTGCCTCCCTCTTTTCTTTTTTTTTTTTGTATTAAAACAGAATCTCCCCAATGCACTGACTGAAATTTTTCATTTCCATGCATAGCTTGTGCCAATAACAGAGCTGTACAGTATGGTAGTTTCACACTGGTGGGCAGCTGAACTCTGCAACACTGCTCTTTCACTCCCCCTCTTCAAAGGAACAAATGAATAAAACAAAATGGGAAAATGCTCTAGGGTTGATTTAAGGGACAGGTGGAGCACTCAATTGCAGTCACGGGTAAAGCAGACTCAGTGTAGGGAGATTAAGATAATTTATTGAATGTAATTAACACTTTCTGTGTTTCCTTACGAGAGGGAGTGGAGGGGCAGGCGCCGATCTCTTCTCTCTGGTGACCAGTGATTGGACCTGATGGAATGGAGTCAAGCTGCGACAGGGGAGATTCAGGTTGTGTATCAGGAAGAGGTTCTTCACCGAGAGGGTGGTCGTGCACTGGAACAGGCTCCACAGGGATGTAGTCACAGCACCAATCCTGTCAGAGTTTAAGAAGTGTTTGGACTATGTTCCCTGTCATATGGTCTGAATTTTGTGTAGACCTGTGTGGAGCCAGGAGTTGGACTTGATGATCCTTGTGCATCCCTTCCAACTTGGGATATTCTATGATTGATTAAACAGACTAGAATAGTAAGAAACAACAAGCAAACTAAAAACACTTTCCTCCCCACCCACCATCTTATTCCTCATCCACCTGAGCAGCACAGGGGAACTAGGAATGGGGACTGCAGTCAGCCCGTGATGCTTTGTCTCTGCCACTCCTTCATCGTCACTCTCTGCCCATACTCCAGTGTGGGGTCTCTCCCAAAGGATGCCGTTCTTCCCAAATTGGTCCTGCCTGGACTTCTCAGAGGCAGCAGTTCTTCAAGATCTGCTCCAATATAGGTCCATACCACTGTGTACATCCATCGGGAGCAAACTGCTCCAACACAGGTCCCCCACAGGCAGCAGCTTCCCCTTGATCCTCTGCTCCTGGGTGGGCTCTCCATGGGCCGCAGCCTCCTTCAGGCATCTACCATGGGCTGCTCTACAGGCTGCAGCATGGAGATCTGCTCTGCTGTGGGACCCATGGGCTGCAGGGAGACAGCTTGCTCAACAGTGGGCCTCATACTATTATTTTGCTTAATTTTCTGTCCCATTAAACTTTATCACAATCTATAAGATATTCTTTTTTTTTTTTCTCATGATTGTCTTTCCCATCCCCCTGGCGGGGGTGGAATAGTTGTGGAGTGGTGCTGAGCTGTCTGACGGGTTAAATCCAACACTCCTTTTGGAGCCCAGCATGGGGACTGAATGGTAGAGATAATGATAGATCTGACCATGTTAAAAAATTGTTGTAAGCGTTATATTACAGAGTCACACAATGGTTGAGGTTGGAAAGGATCTTTGGAGATCATCTAGTGCAACCACCCCTGTCAAGCAGGGTCGCCTAGCAGATGTTGCACAGGATCACATCCAGGTGGGCTTTGAATATTTCCAGAGAAGAAGACTCCACAACCTCTTTGGGCAACCTGTTCCAGCGCTCTGTCACCCTTACAGTAAAGAAGTGTCCTCTCATATTCAGCCGAAACTTCCTGTGTGTCAGTGTGTACCTATTGTCCTGTTGCTGGGCACCACTGAAAAGAGTCTGGTCCCATCCTTTTGACTCCCTTCCCTCAAATAATTGTGCCCATTGGTAAGATCCCCTCGCAGTCTTCTCTTTTCCAGGCAAAATAGTTCTCTCAGCCTGTCCTTGTATGACAGGTGCTCCAATCCCATAATGATCTTTGCAGCCTTCCTCTGGACTTGCTCCAGTAGTTCCATGTCCCTCTTGTACTGGAGAGTCCAGAACTGGACACAGGACTGCAGGTGCGGCCTCACCAGGGCTGAGTAGAGGGGGAGGATCACTTCCCTTGGCCTCCTGGCAGCACTCTTAGGAATGCACCCCAGAATCCTGTTGGCCTTCTTGGCCACAAGGGCACACTGCTGGCTCGTGCTCAGCCTGCTTTCCCCCAGGACTCCCAGGTCCCTTTCTGCAGAGCTGCTCTCCAGAAGGTCACCCCACAGCCTGCACTGGTGCTTGGGGTTATTCCACCCTAGGAGCAGGACCCTGCACTTGCCCATGTTGAACTTCATGAGGTTCCTCTTGGCCCAGCCCTCCAGCATGTTGAGGTCCCTCTGAATGGCAGCACAGCCCTCTGGGGTATCAGCCACTCCCAGCTTTGTGTCGTCAGCAAACTTGCTGAGGGTGTACTCTGTTCCATCATCCAGGTCCATAATTGATGAGTAAGTTGAACAAGACTGGACCCAGTATGAATCCCCAGGGGACACCACTAGCTACAGGCCTCCAGCTAGACCCTACAGCACTGAGCACAGCCCTCCAAGCTCTGCCATCCAGGCAACTGTCCATCCTCCCCACTGTCCACTCATCTAGCCTGCATTTCCTGAGCTTTCCTATGAGGGTGTTATGGGTGACAGTGTCAAAAGCCTTGCTGAAGTCCATGTGGACCACATCCACTGCTCTCCCCTCATCTGTTCAGCTAGTCATCTCATCATAGAAGGACAGCAGATTAGTTAAGCAGAGAGAATTCGGTAGGACAGAAAAGGAAGGGAAATAATAATAAAGTAATAATAAGCAAGATGACGATGATTATGATGATGATGATAGAAGAATGCACGAAGTAAGTGATGCACAATGCTAATTGCTCACCACCTGCTGACCATGCCCAGCCTGTTCCAGGCCAGAGCAGCTGCTGGCCAGAGCCAAGCCAATAATCAATGCTGGTCACACCTCTGTGAGAACAGATTTAAAAAGGAACAAACATGCTGGGCAACAGCAGCTGGGAGAGAAAGAAGTAAGAATCAGCCCTGCAGACACCAAGGTCAGTGCAGAAAGAAGGCAGGAGGTGCTCCAGGTACAGAGCACAAGTTCCCCTGCAGCCTGTGGACAGGCCCATGTCTCCTTGTTTCTATGTACTGGAATTTTTGCCTACCTGAAGCTCCCCTCCATCTCCTCACCATCTCTGAACCTGGCAGTGGCAGTTCTGTACTCCGTGCTGCCTCCAGTAGTGAACCCCTTCATCTACAGCATGAGAAACCAGGAGCTCAAAGATTCAATATGGAAACTGCTGACTGGGCGTTTATCAGTGGCCACAGACTGTCTGCCTTCTTCTGCAGATGGCTCCAAGTATTATTCATGACAGGCCATCTTGCCTTTCCATATGGCGTTTGTTTCTTCAATTTTCCTTTCTGCCCTTGTGATATTGTTGCCTACACAAAAATGCCCTTTTTCATTCCTTCCTGCCTGAGTATCACCCTTTCTGTGTGACCCAGGATTTCTGTAGTCAAGGAGCCAGGATCTCTGTGTATTTTAACCAAATAAATGTTGGTCTGAGACCCATTCTGAGTTGATCAGGAGTGAATGGGAACTGGAGCTGTGGTGGCAGTGCCCAGAGCCCTGCAGCAGCCTGCGATGGGCACTGCCGTGGGACCAGCCCAGCCTAGGCTACTGGGCTGGGCTGGGCTGGGGAGAGGGCAGGGAGGTGGGAGAGCTGGGGGGCAGCTGAGCTGGGCTGGAAGCTTCCCAGTAGAGAGAAACATCCGTGTCGAGCTGGGATATGCGACCGTGCAGAGGGAGGACAGGCACTGCTGGCTTTGGATCGCGTGGCAGAGATCAAAGACAGGCTGGTGCAGGAGGGAGGCAGCTGGGCTGTGCCCTGCTGGCACGGACAGACCAGGAGGGTGGTCCAGGGCCTTTGTACCTGAAGCCTCTCTTGTCAGCCATGTCACAGCCCCTTTTCCGCTCTCAGCTCCTTGTTCCCTCACAAAATACCCCCTCACAGTCCCTGTCCCCTCACGAAGTGTCCTTTAACCCCTCATCTCCTCACAAAATGCCCCTCACAGCCCTTTTATCCCGTCACAGCCCCTTTTTTCCCCTCACGGCCCCTTTTTCCCCTCACGGCCCCTTTTCCCCTCACAAAACGTCCCCTCACAGCCCCTCTCCCCTCACCGAACACCCCCTCAGCCCTTTTTCCCCTCACAACCCCGCATCCCCTCACCGCCAGACGCCCCCCAGAGCCTCGCACGCCTTCTCCAAACCCCCCTGAGCCCCCCCAGCCCCCCATTTTCCCCCATATCCCCACAGATCCCCTCAGATCCCCCCCCACAAGCCCCCCCCCGCACCAGCCGCAGCCTCCGCCGCCATCGCTCCCGCCGGACCGTTTGAAACCGCGGGGCGGGAGCCAATGGGAGGCCGGCGAGCGCGCATGCGCAGTGCGGGCAGCCCGGCGGGGCAGGACGAAATGGCGTCGGTTGCCTGGCAATGGGGGGAGGGGACAAAATGGCGTCGGTTGCCTGGCAACGGGGGGAGGGGACAAAATGGCGGCGGTTGCCTGGCAACGGGGGGAGGGGACAAAAATGGCGGCGGTTGCCTGGCAACGGGGAGAGGGGACAAAATGGCGGCGGTTGCCTGGCAACGGGGAGAAAAGAGGCGGGAACGGCGGTGGCGGTTACCTGGCAACGGGGGGCGGGGCGAAGGGAAAGGCTCCCAGTTTGTACTGGGAATGGGCCCAGTTTGTACCGGGATGGGGTTGGGGGGCCCAGTTCGAACTGGGATTGGCTCAATTCATACTGGGAAAGGGCTGAGGGTCTCAGTTTGTACTGGGAATGGGCCCAGTTTGTACCGGGATGAGGCTGGGGAGCCCAGTTCATACTGGGAAAGGGCTGGGGGTCCCAGTCTGAGCTGGGGACAATCCCAGTTTGAGCTGGGTTGGAGCTGGGAGCCCTGGTTTTTACTGGGAAAGTTCCCAGTTTGCAGTGGAATGGGCCCAGTTCATACTGGGAAAGGTTTAAGGGTCCCAGTTCATAATGGGAAGGGGCTGGGGGTCCCAGTATGAGCTGGGAAGTGTAATACACAATAAATGTTTGTTCATTGTCTTTTGTATTATAAAAACAAGGAGCTCCGTTTGAGGAGCGGGAGTTGCGAAAGCTCCCTGCTGAAGTAAGGAGCTGGATAATGCTTGGCTAGACACTATGAAAATTCTTTTGCCTAATGTAACAAAAAAGAGAACCCCCTCCCCTTCTCTCCTTCTGCATCTCAGTTGCCTCTTTTGTTCAAAGACCCTGCTGCAAAGCTCATGTAACCATCTCCTGATCAGTTGCTAACCTAGCGTATCAGCATCCTGCCTTCCTGTCTCATGCTGGGCCAACAAGACCAAATAAAAAAAGAAGTTGAACCACAACGCCGAGGAAGACTACGGCCTTCATCTTCACGACCACCAGAGGGACAGAGATGACCCCCTAGCAACAGCGCGCGCAGTCGCAGAATATACCAGCATGTGCTGCGTAATCCCGGAATTACCAAGATATAAAAAGGGACCCTGGCGGGGGTGAGGTGTGCGCCGTTGGCGGAACCGAGACTCCCCAGCCGCCCAGCGCTGTTTTGCTTGCTGTTGCTTACTCAGTAAATTCCTTTCTATTATTAATGCAATGCTCTCTGAAAATTAATTAAGGGGGCAACATATAACAGGAAGGAGGTGGCTCGCGCTAGCTGCAGGTAGTTCAGCGGCTCGACCTTGACGTCATCTGCAAGGAGAAGCAACATCCTCAGTGCCACAGCAAGCCCAAGTTGCTTGCAGCATTCCGAACAAGGTCCTAGAGGAAGGGTCGCTAAGAGAAACAGCTCCGGGGCCACGGGGTCTTCTGGGGGAACTTGAGCTCTTCAAGCTCCAGAAATGACTCTCCGTCTGTCCCATGACAGGTCTGTCATGGGAAAGACTGAGAGTCATTTCTGGAGAGAGAGGAAAAGTTTATCACTTCTGAAAAATCCAAGGGGTGACAGCAAGTTTGTGTGCCCCAGGTGGTGTTTTGATGACCCGAGGAGATGCTCGGGTTCTCCACTCAGATGTAGGAGTGCGGTGGGGAGATTCTTGGGTGCTCCAGTGAGGTGCTTGTGTGTTCCAGGGAGGTGTTTCTGTGCTGCAGGAGTTGTATGGCAGGGGCAGAAACTTTTGTTAGGAGGGCAGAGGTTTGTGTGCTCCAGGGAGGCTTTTCTTCTGCCCCTGGGATATGCTTATGTGCCCCAGGGAGGTGCTTGTGTGCCCTGGGAATATCCTTGGGCTCTCTAGGAAGGTGCTTGATTCCTCTGGGGTCACTTGGAACCTCCGGAGTTGCCTGGGTCCAGCAGAGAGCAGGTTGTGTGCTCCAGGGAGTTGCTGGACTGCACTAAGTGTGTTGTTCAGTGCTTTAGGGAGGTTCTTGGTTGTCCCGACAAGATGCTCGTGTTCCACAGGGAAGGGGATGAGTGACCCAGAGGCAGGTGCTGGTTGTCCCCAGGGAGGTGCTTGCCTACCACGGGAAAATGCTTGTACACCCAAGAAGATCCTTTGCTCCTCCAGGACGTTGCGTGATTTACCCAGGGAGGTGTTTCTCTGACCCGGGGCAGGATAGGATTTCTTCATAGAGGTGCTTCATCAATGGAGGGAATTCCTTGGTTCTTGAAAGATCTTCTGGGGTGACCTATGCCGGTGCTTGGGCACCCATGGGGTTATTCTACTGTTCCCCAGGGAGGTGTTTCATTCTTCCAAGGAGGTGCTTGGGTTCTCTATAGAGGTTCCTGGGTTCCTCCAAGAAATGCTTGTATGCCTTTGGGCGATGTCTTAGAGCATCAGCAGGAGATGGGTTCACAGCGGAAATTGTTCAGGTGAACCCACCTAGAGTTGGGATCTTCTGTGAGGTGCTGGAATGCCCTCGGAAGATGCCTGAGAGGGAAAAGGTAGTGCTTAGGTGTCCTGGGGAGATGCTTGTCTACTCCAGCTCAATGCTCACGTGTCCTGCGGGAAGTATTTCTGATTTCAAGAGGTGCCTATATTCCCTGGGGAGATACTTGGGTGCCATGGAGGGTGCTTCAGGAAGATGCTTGTATTCCCAGGGGAGACTTTTACTTTCCCCAGGGACATGTTTGGCTTCTCCAGGGAGTTGCCAGAACGCTCCTTGGAAAAGACGGCTTGATCAGAGGACTTGTGCCGAGGTCCTGCTAGCAAGACTGGTGGTCTGGGGAGATTGTTGGCTGCTCCAGGGAGATGCCTGTGTGCTGCACGGAGAAGCCGGGGCATCCTTGGGATGTGCCCGTGTGCCTAATGGAGATGGTGGTGTGAATCAGGGCAGTGCTTTGCTACGGCGGATGAAGCGACACAAGCAGTCTGGCTGTGCTCTTTATTTTCCATTCAGGGGTGGAAAGCGGGAGAGCTTCCCAGCCCCTTTGCTCAGAGCTCCGCTGCTGCCTTCAGCATTCCCAGCACCTTCCCCTCCGTTGCGGTACCAGCATCTAGCGCTAGGGAGTCAGAAAGAAAAGAGGATGATCAGGTTGTGTACAGGCTGAACGCAGAGAAGTACTGCAGGCTTAGCTCGGGCCGTGCACGTAGGGGTCTGCTTCCCATGAAGCTTCAAGGTTGCCGTCAGCCGCGACAGATGCCTAGTGCCCAAGCTCATCAGCCTGGGGCTGAGGCAGGGGGAGCGGAGGGCCCCGGAATGCCCTCTCTGTCCCAGTGCTGCTCCCACGGGAAGGACGGGCCTTGCAGCAGCGGGAAGCACCATCCCTTTCTGGAGATACTTACCAGGGGAGCCGCTGCTGCTGCTGCTCTTGCCGCAGCCGCTTTTCCTCCGCAGCACTTCTGAACACCCTTTGTTGACTGCGATGCGGCTCCGACCTTTTCAAAACTTGCAGTGCTCGTGGGGAAAGGTGGCTGCAACACCAGGACAAAGGGATCCCTCAGCCTCTGCCAGACACCCCTTCTGCCTCTCCCCTCATCCAGACCCTGCACCCACGCGGTGCCACGTGCACCCACCCTTCCGCCCTGTGATGACTTTTAGGCCTTGGCGGTAACCAAGGTCATGCCCGCTTTAGGAGAAAGCCAAGGGTGTCATAGGCAAGCCCAGGACTCAGGGACCGGGCTGCTGGACATCTCCTGACGTCGCTCAGCAGCTACTCGAGTGCCCCAGCACGTGAACGCAGCCGGCACACACTTACTCAGGCTGGAGGCTCTCCAGCTTGGCTGCCGCTCTCCACTCCTCTTCTGGGGCAGGGATCTGAACCTTCCTCCACCTCCTCACGACCTCCTTGCTCCTGGGCTGGGCTGGGGGATGGGGAATCCAATCATGTTGCCTGGTGACCTGATGCAAGGAGAAGACGCTCTCATCAGACAGGACTGGACACACGGCTGCTGTTTCCCAGAGGACCCCTTGAAAGGACCCTGCAGCAGGACCTGGGAAGCAGGCGACTCGGCACTGCCGGCCCACGTCTGGCTGCTGCTTTGATCCCTCGCTTTCTGCTGACAGCCTCTCCCTCACAGGGAGGAGCAGGCAAAGCCCTGCCCTGCGCCCTGGTGCCCGTCCTGCTCCCACCACCCTGGGACCTGCCCCCCTCGGAGCCCTGGCGGGGAGGATCGCTGCTCTTCTCAGCGGTGTTGGTCATGGCCAGTACCTGAGGTGTCTCTCGGTCCTCCCCCTGAGACCAGGCTCCCCAAGCAGCCATTTCTGCCCGGGCTTGCTTTATTCGCTTTTGGTACAAGGGCCATGAGCTCTTTGTTTGGTCCCACTGCGAGGACAGGTTCCAGACCTCCTGGAGGAAAACAAACAAAAAACACAACGGCAGACAGGATTGGTCTCAGCTGTTGGACCAAAGACCTCTGCCATCAAAGACCCAGAAAGCCCTCATTCCTTTTCCATTGCCCCTGGTCCAAATGAAGCGGCTCATGGCAACACGGGAGGCAGCAAGAGGCAGGGAAGGTGTGCGGGACACCACCTTCCATCTCCCGAGGAAGAGAAGAAGGAGGTAACAAGTGTGAAAATGAACGCATCCCAAGGGTCCGGCTTGGGATCGCTCCACACAAAGAGGCTTTAGTACAGTCCCAAACCGCGTGGTCATTGCAGCAAGGCAGAGCAGGTACCTGCACCAATCTCCGAGAGGCTTCGGGAGTAGGGAGCGCAGTGCTGGTGGACTTGGCTTGAGGAGCTGCTTCCTGCCTGTCTGTCTTCTTTGTCCTGGGGGAGCTGCCTGGACACGGGGGGAGCACACTGCAAACAGACACCGGGAGGCTGCATGAGCCCAGGGGAATTCGGTCTCCAGTCCGCGCTCGCAAGCTGCGTCAGCCTCTGCAGCAGACGGCAGTTCCGCAGCGAATGGGTGTTGGACTGGCCGTGTTCGCTTCAGCAGACACGGAGAGAGCCAACCGCGAAGCAGTGGCACCAGCTGCCTTCAGGAAGGCTCGCGATGCCCGTATCCAGGCCCTCTGTGGTGGCAGAAGGAGAGGAGCAGTGTCTTGTGCAAGGACAGGATCCTAGAGACACCAATACGGCCCAGCCGGGCTTATGGGTGGAAAGCAGATTATCGCTGGGGAGCCAGCAACATCGGAGAACGCCATCAGGCAAGGAGGGCAGGCATGCCACCTCCCTCCCTCGGCACTCTCTTGTGCCTGCCACAAAGTCTGGGATATCGTTTGGAAAGAAACGTTTCCATCTGGTATCACAGCTCCTTAGGCTGGAAGAAGCTGCGGGGCAGCTGGAAGAAACCGCAGGGGACGTTTGCTCCCACAGACAAAGAGATGGACTCTTGCAATGTGGGGGGGCTCCTGAAGGGACAAGAGCTTCTGCAACACGGCTCTGCATCCAGCTCCCCCAAGGATCAGGGCCCTGGTGGAAAATGAAGCTGGCGTGCCAGTCTCAGGCAAACGTGCTGCACGCTTGCCATGCGTGGAGAGAGCGGCCTCCTCCGGGACGGGTGTCAGGAGCCTTTCTGAGTCCCTGCGCCTGGTGGGTCCAAAGGGGACATCTCTCCTGTGTGGCTGCAAGTGGCTCCTTCCTCCTTTCCCCCAAGGGTCTCACCTGGTGGAAGGCTTCTTCTCCAGATCTTGCTGCCTCGTGCCTGGCTCCCAGCTTCTCACCGTGGGGAGGGAAAGCTTCCGCCTCTGCAGCAGCTTGCCAGGATGGCACAATGAAACTAGGAAAGGAGGAAGCTCTTCAGAGCAGCCGCATGGGCACTGCCTTTTAAGCTGGTTGCAGTCAGCCAGCATGGGGCAGGGACCACCCCCAGACAGCACGGACCCTTACCTCCTCTCATCCTGCACTCTCCTGCAGCTTGCTGCTGCGAGGCGAACCACACTTTGGCCTCTGGCCTTGTCCTCACAGTCAGATGAAACCCGGCAAAGAAATGACACGGGCTTGAAGAAGGCTGGCCTCCTACCCGTTGCAGCTTGCTGGCAGTAATCCTCCTGGTGTTGCACGGGACATGGCATCCCTCTTCCGTCACGTTCACGCATGGGGTTTGTTGTCAAGCTTCCCGCAACACCAGAAAAGGTAGCCTAAATTCCCCTCCACATGCAGGCAGTTCTCTCTGAGGGGAATCGCGGCAGCACGGGCACAAGAAGCACAACCGCAATGCCCCTCCTCGCCAGGTGAAGACACTCGTAGCCGAAAGTCAGCATGAGTTAACCAGGACCCAGTCTCTTCAGGATTTAGCCCCGACTGGATGCTGAGCGTGGAGACCCGACCGCGCACGTTCCAAAGGAGGAGGTGGGAAGCCAAGGGCTGCGGAGGAAATGCACTCACCTTGGGAACATCTGGATCGCACGAGCGGTGGTCTCTCCACTCAAGGCAGTCGGGTGTGCCGGCCACATTCTCTGCAAAGAGACACAGACCTGCTGGAGGGTTTCTGAGGCACTTTTCTCAGGGCTCTCATTGACAGGAAGCAAACCTGTCTCCCAAGCCAAAAGAAAGCCTTCTCTCCAAAACCCTCCTCCAAAGCCTCTTCCATCCACCTTTGCTCTGCTCTGGAGGAGCATGGCAGAATATTGAGGCTGTACAGTAACGCTGCCAGGCCTTTTGCAGCGGCCAGCATCCAGACGCTCAGAAGAGCTAATGGAGAAAGCAGCTAATGGGGCAGGCGTGGGGAAAGGCATCTGACTGGCCTGCCGTGTCCAGGCTGGCCAACAGCGGTCGCATTGATCACCCTTCCACAGGATTCCCAAAGAAATTGAAGTAGCCCTCAAAACATCACCAGCTTACACTGTGGAGCATTGCAATGAGGTCCTCAGCGCTCTCCAGACGTTTAACACAGTCCGGATAAAACTTCATGCACAGGAAATCATCCTCGCACGTCAAAACACCGACGTCCCTGAAGGCAAAGGGGACGTGCTCCTTGTTCTTCAGGAGGCAACAGTACAAGATGATGGTCTCTTGCACACACTCCTGCTCCACGTACAGTGGGAAGGAGGTGGCTCGCGCTAGCTGCAGGTAGTTCAGCTGCTCGACCTCGACGTCATCTCCAAGGAGAAGCAACATCCTCAGCGCCACAGCAAGCCCAAGTTGCTTGCAGCATTCCAAACAAGGGCCTAGAGGAAGGGTCGCTAAGAGAAACAGCTCCGGGGCCACGGGGTCTTCTGGGGGAACTCAAGCTCCACCCTGACCGTTGGAGACAATCCTCTGCCTCTCCCAGGCCTTTCCAAAGAGCAGGGAGAACAAATCCTTCCGGACATGGGGCAGGAAGAGGGGGGCTGCTGCCTTCTCACCAGGGAGGATCTCAGGGGGACAGTACATGTCCTCCAGCCACCCCTCATCAACGTCCAGCTGGAAGAAGGGTTTGCGAATCAAGAGCCGCTTTTGCTTGACGTGGAATTGCTCTTGGAGAACAGCAAAGGTCCCGAGTCCCGCAACCTGAACAGCCTGCACACAGAGAAGACAGAAAGGCTGAGGAGGGAGTTCTTGAGAGACGGGAAAAGGGATGACTGTCAGGGCAGGGGGACACTGCTGTGTGCCCTGCCCGCTCCTGAGGGACAATGGGGCAAGGTGGGGCACTTTGGAAAGCTTTGGAGAAGAGCCGCATCCTCCGTTTCTTTCATCACCCCCCTCCCAGGATTTGCCACCATCCCTTGGCTAGGGAAGAGCCCAGAGGTTTCCAGCACACAGCTTAGGCCTGGGACTGATTATCCTAGGCACGGACCCAGGATATTCCCCCATCTCTCTGCTCGCCCTCTCCACTCAGGCCGCAGGGAAGAGTGAAGCCCTAGGGTGTGCCAAACCCCTGAGAAGCAGAGCAGATCTGGCCTTGGTTTCTCTCCCAGCTGGCCAGTAAGCTGCTCCGAGCACCCTGGGCGGTCTCAGTGCTCGGGTAGGGATTGCTCTGCAGGGCCCAGGACACCAGCCCACCTTATCCCGCTTCAGCGCTTCCAGAATTTGCTCGGATACAGCATCCCAGATAGCCTCAGTCTCTGGGAAGCAAGGAAAAGCCAGGTCAGGCTCCAGGCCAGCCAGCTCACCACCTCTTGGCAAGCACCTCACCCAGGCGAGGACACATGCAGGCATACGCGAGCCCCCCTGAAAAACACCATGCGGGCATTCCTGGGACATTCCTGAGAGGCCTGTGGAGCTGCAGGCCACACCAGTCTCTGGGACACCAGAGGTCTTTCCTCCCAGAGCCAGATCCCAAAGAGGCAGCAGCTCCCAGGGAAACCTGGCCCTGGATTGTCCCCATCACGAGGAGGCTGAGCCATGCCCAGAGGAGCCCTGGGGCTGAGGACAGCCCTAGCATCAGGAGCCAGGAGTCCTGGCTGCCACATTGTCCCCTGAGCCCAGCGGGACCCTCAGGCAGGGCTCTTGCAGCAGCCACCAGCTCTGTCCAGCACCGCCACCACCCCCCAGCCCAGGACTTGCAGCTTAGGACAGCTGGCAGCCCCTGGGCCACCCCTTGCGAAGGGGCTCCTGACACCCTTACCTTTGGGGGAGAGATTCAGGAGCACTGGGAACTGGGAAACCATATCAGAGGCGATGGTCACCCTCCAGCAGCCCTCCATCTCGCTTGCTGCTGGCCCTCAGCTCAGGACAAGGGATGCCCGCCCTGGCTCCTCAACCACAGCTCCTCTGCAAGGTGCCCCTGCTCCTCCCTCCGCCCGTCAGCGAGGGTCGCCCAGTGCAAGCTTGCTGCCTGCTGCCCCCACTCCTGGCCACAGAAGGACAGCGCTGGGGAGCACCCAAGCAGTGCCCAGCAGGGACCAGGCTGCACCTGGGGACAAAATGGAGATTTCGGGGGGGATATGGGGGAATATGGGGATTTTGGGGGCATATGGGGGCAAAATGGGGATTTTGGGGGGCATATGGGGGCAAAATGGGGATTTTGGGGTGGTCATATGGGGGAATATGGGGATTTGGGGGGGGAATATGTTTTTGGGGGGGGGATTATGCTTTTTTGGGGGCTATAGTGGGGTCTGGGGGGCATCTGCCTATAGGGGAATGCAGATCTGGAGACTGGGGATGGCACAGGTCGAGAAATGGGGGGACACCGGCACCTGGGGAGGGGAGGTGGACCAAAAGGGGGGCGATTTGAGGGGGGGGAACGGGGCACAAGCCCACCTCCTCGCAGTACACCTCCATGCAGGCCACGCTGAGGCGGCGGCCGGCCCCCACGGCCTGCAGAAGCTCCTCGAGGGCGCGCTGCACCAAGCCGGGCTCCCCTTCACCGCCCAGCATGGTGTGAGTCTTCCCTGGGGGGGGCACGGAGGCACCGTGTCAGCCTTTTGGGGGGTCGCCGCGGCACGGGGAGGGGGCGTCGAGGCTCACCGGAGCCGCTGGGCCCGTAGGCGAGAATGGTGACGTCGCGGCCGGCCAGGAACTGGGCCAGCAGCGGGCGGATGGAGCCCTCGTAGACGGCGGCCGTGGAGCTGGCGGCGTCGTAAACAGCATCGAAGCTGAGGGGAAAAAGGGGTTAAAATGTGAGGGAGGGGGGAAGCACCCATGGGTGCTGCCCGCCATCCCCCTCCCGAGGCTCACCGGTAGCAGGAGGGGGCGTGGGGGGGGTCCTCACGCAGCTGCAGGGTGTGGGAGTCGAGGGGCAGCAGGCAGGGCTCCTCACCGGGGGGGCCGGGGCGCAGGCGGACGCAGACCTGAACCCGCCGGGGGGGTGCTGGGGGGGCATTGGCAGCCGTTGAGGGGGGGCTGGGTGGACGCCGGGTCCTCGCAGCCCCCTGTCACCTAGAAAAGTGTCCCCTCAAAGCCCCCCCGTCCCCTCAAAAAATGTCCCTTCCCTGACTGCTTCCCTAAGGATTTGTCCCCTCGCAGCCCCTTGACACCCCCAAAATGCCCCCTCGCAGCCCCGTCCCCTCAGCCCCTTGTCCCCCTCGCAGCCCCTCACAAAATGTTCCCTCACACACCAGTGCCTCAGGATTTGTCCCCTCACAGCCCCTTTTCCGCTCACAGCTCTGTGTTCCCTCACAAAATACCCCCTCACAGTCCCTGTCCCCTCATGAAGTGTCCCTTAACCCCTCATCCCCTCACAAAATGCCCCCTCACAGCCCCTCATCCCCTCACAAAATATCCCCTCACAGCCCCCTCTCCCCTCACGAAGCGTCCTTTAACCCCTCATCTCCTCACAAAACGTCCCCTCACAGCCTGTTCCCTCACAAAATGCCCCTCACAGCCCCTTTTCCCCTAACAACCCCGCATCCCCTCACCGCCAGACGCCCCCCAGAGCCTCGCACCCCTTCTCCAAACCCCCCTGAGCCCCCCCAGCCCCCCATTTTCCCCCAAATCCCCACAGATCCCCTCAGATCCCCCCCCACAAGCCCCCCCCCGCACCAGCCGCAGCCTCCGCCGCCATCGCTCCCGCCGGACAGTTTGAAGCCGCGGGGCGGGAGCCAATGGGAGGCAGTGCGGGCAGCCCGGCGGGGCAGGACGAAATGGCGTCGGTTGCCTGGCAACGGGGGGCGGGGCAAAGGGAAAGGCGGCCAGTCTGTACTGGGAATGGGCCCAGTTTGTACTGGGATGGGGCTGGGGGGCCCAGTTCCAACTGGGACGGGCCCAATTCATACTGGGAAAGGGCTGAGGGTCTCAGTTTGTACTGGGATGAGGCTGGGGAGCCCAGTTCATACTGGGAAAGGGCTGGGGGTCCCAGTCTGAGCTGGGGACAATCCCAGTTTGAGCTGGCTTGGAGCTGGGAGCCCTGCTTTGTACTGGGAAAGTTCCCAGTTTGCAGTGGAATGGGCCCAGTTCATACTGGGAAGGGTATGGGGGTCCCACTTTGTACTGGGGTGGGCCCAATTCATACTGGGAAGGGGTTAAGGGTCCCAGTTCATAATGGGAAGGGGCTGGGGGTCCCAGTTTGAGCTGGGAAGTGTAATACACAATAAATGCTTGTTCATTGTCTTTTGTATTATAAAAACAAGGAGCTCCGCTTGAGGAGCGGGAGTTGCAAAAGCTCCCTGCTGAAGTAAGGAGCTGGATAATGCTTGGCTAGACACTATGAAAATTCTTTTGCCTAATGTAACTGATTTAAAGATCAAAGCCGCAATTTCCTTAAGTGGTATATTCTTTATTGCAGCGCTGGATGCACGGGGGATCCTTCCGCCTATCGTGCATGTTCGAAGTGACAAACTATCTCATATTTATACAGCAAAACAATGAATATTCAATTAGCACCTATACATATTCATTACCTAACCCCGCCCACCCTCGCTTCGTATGCTAATTAGCTTATCAGTCCTTGCGCTTGCGCAAAAGTCTTCCAAGAATTGTTGGCCGGGGTCTTCAGGATGTGGGCAGTGGTCGTTGGGAGGAAGGCTGTAGGTCTTCCTCGTAATGCACTTTTCACCTTTGCTTAATCAGTTGTTTTCCAAGCTGTAAAAATGCTGAGTTGGCTTTCAATTTAACTGGGGGTCGGCCGATAACAGGAAGTCTCAGTTAACAAGACAAGACAATTGACTCAAGTTATCTCAAGTCTCAGCCTGACTAACGGTTAACAGATACTGGGATGTTTTCAAATAACAAGATGCTTAAACATAACAAAAGGTCTACAGATAACAAGATGTCATTTACTTTGTCCCTGCTAACTTTTAACCACAAGTTTTATTCTATCCTAAAGTGAGTTTATACTATATCATTCCCCCCTTTTCTGGAAAATCTAGTAAATTCTTTTACTTAATACGGAAATTTTCTTCCCAGTCTTTATGATATGTACCCCTCAATACCTTGCCATGCACATTTGTCAAGGAGGCTAACATGGACATTCGTTGTAACAATTTCCAATTCCAAACAAGTAATACAAAAGACAATATTAAACTTATACCAACCAATATCAATAAAACAATAATTGGGTGACTCAGTGTGTTCAAAATCCCAGTTGCAGTTGGCGACCATCCAAAAAGTGTATCCCACCAGTTGTGACTTGTGTCTCGTTTCACTCTCTGCAAAACTCTGCTTATTTCCTTTGTATCATGATGGACAGTAATTAGAGTCTTCTCTCCATTTTCCTGAATACCTTTTAAAATTCTAATCAGGTCTTGGTGTTTAACTAGTTGCTTCACTAGTGTGAGGTTCATCCCAATAGGTGTAGGTAGTAACTTATGATACATTGTGTTGTTAGACTTGATCAGCTGGTGGGATACCACTGGTGCTAAATATAGAAAATCACACCCGACGATTCTAACAAAGTTACAAATACAAAAATTAGAATGATTTTTGCTATGGAGAGTTATATTCTCCTTGTCTATTTCTACAAAATCACAAGCAGTTCTTAAACACACGCACCCTTTACCAACATATACAAGCACAGTCTTTTGACTGGTATTTGGATGAATTTCAAAGTGGCAGATACCTTGCTCCGTGTCAAAACATACGTCCTGAGCATCAATTGTATTACTTTCACAAATAAATCCTTGTTGTTCCCGGGTAACACATGATTCTAGATTTACGGACTGCCATTTTCCATTCTCCATTCGTGCCCATGTTCTATGCTCTGAAGGATAAAGCACTGTCTTCTCATGGTTTAATCCTAGTGCAAGGATCGGGTGAATAACATAAACTGTAGCATTACGTATAGTAAGCACGAAGGCAGTAGCCATGTTAACAACGGGATCATAAGTAAAATTCACCAGGGTCCACCAAGACTGGAACTTCTTCTCAAAATCATTGGCATTGTCCCAAACTGCCTTTCGGATTTCAGCTGGAAAAATGCCTTCACTTCCTTCCCTAATAATCAGGGCAGCTGTTGCCTGCAACCATAACTGTGCTTGCATACAACTAAGAGCTAAGGATACATTATCTTGAATCATACTAAGTGCATCTATTATTAGTTTGTGGTCTTGGTCTTCTGCATTTTCCCATTTCTGTAACACCTTTGAAACTTGCCATTGGCTAGTTCCCAATGCCAATAAGGATGATTGTAAGGGTTGTTTTAATTTTGTCAAATCACTTGTTGCTGTGGCTAGCTTATTCATTAATATTTCTGAATCAATTCCATTTAAAATTCCTAATCCTGTTCCTAGCATTCCAGTTAAGTCTCTTCGTGTCCTGCCCCTGAAGTGCACTTGCTTCTGTGACCATATTGTCCAGTCTTCAAATGATGTTCTTAAGAAAGGAGAACAGGCTGGTTGAACTGCCGAGATGTTGATTTGTATTAGCAACTCAACACGCTTGAGTGACCATTCTGGATTAAATAACAATTGCTGTTGGCCCGTGTTCCTTACTACATACGGGCCAGTTTCATAAATTTTGGGTTCCAGTTTGATTAGAGGTGGGGCGTGGGTTGTAGAGGGTCTCACTGTTGTAGGAAGTGCCGCATATATTGTAAAATTTAACATGAGGCCCTCACCATTATTGACTTTGGACTGTTGGCCATTATTATTATTCCAAAAACAGCTGATTTCTACATTCTCTGTTAGTATAAAATTATACCAGCAATCCAATTTACCTGGGCGAATACAACCCTCTTGTTGTCCATTTTTGGAAATCGGTTTAACCAGAATCCCCGTTGCTTTCTCGTCAGTCGTTCCATTAAACATTCGACACCCTATTTTAATTTCATCTCCTATGGTTCTTTGGTGTGTCCACCCTTCCCCTAATTTTCGCCATTCTGATGGTTTATATAGATAGTTAACATTTGTTCGCCAGATGACAATGACTGATAACCTTCCATTAAGATTCTTATTCTCTGTTGTTACGGCTTCAGTCCAAGGCCACCCACCATTCTCTATTATCACAGAGGCACCTTCTTGAATCACAATTACAACTATAAGCCATAAAAACAAAACAATTCTCTGAACAAATCTTCTGCCAACCATATTACCAAATACTCTCAACCTTAATGTCCTCATTTTGATCGACTAAGCTTTAGTTTCAGTTCGTCGTCACCTGGTGTTACTTTCCAAGGAGCTCCTGGAGCCTTCTTCACTCGGGAATAGTGGATCCAAGCAGCTTGTTCTCTAATCTTGATAGCAGTGTGAGTTGTCAGCAACACTTGATACGGTCCATTCCATTTTTCCTCTAGGGGTTGTCCTGAAAAAATCTTTATATATACATAGTCCCCAGGCTTAAAGGGGTGGATTGGTTGATCCAACCCTCTAGCTCTGGTCCCTAACACAAATTTATGTACTTTATTTAATTGTTTTTGAAGTTCAGTTATAGAAGTATATAAATATTCTGATCCCAGCTGCGTTAGATCCTCCCCACTAAATAGAAATTGATATGGCCTTCCATATAAAATTTCAAAGGGGCTCAAATTCTCTTTTACTCTAGGTTTAACTCTAATTCTGAGTAATGCTAAAGGGAGGGATTGAGGCCATGACAAATTAGCCTCTTGTCCGATTTTAGCTATTTGTTGTTTAATTAAATGGTTCATTTTTTCTACCTGTCCACTTGCCTGTGGTCTATAAGGGGTATGTAGTTGCCAATCTATCTTTAAGATCTTACTTATCTGTTGTACCACTTGTGCACAAAAATGTGAACCTCTATCAGAAGACATTGCTACTGGAATCCCGTAGCGTGGTATTATTTCATTTAACAAGACTTTAACCACTTCTCTTGCTTTGTTTGTTCGACAGGGAAAAGCTTCGGGCCAACCAGAAAACGTGTCAGTCAAAACCAGTAAATAACGAAACCCCCCTTTTCTAGGGAGTTCTGAAAAATCAATTTGCCACTGTTGTCCTGGATAATTTCCTTTACTAATTATTCCAAATTTTATTCTATTCTTAGTATTGGGGTTGTTACGTAAACAGATGCTACATTGTTGAGTTACTTGTTTTATTGTTGTGTATAAATTTCGTCCTACTAATGTCTGACTCATGCTCTTATGCAATGTGTCAGCTCCCCAATGTGTTTTATTATGTTCTGTGAGAACTATGGGCCGTATCAAATTAGAGGGTATTATCACGCGGTTATCTTTTAAATATACCCATCCATCTGGTTTCCTTGTACCTTTCAAATCTTCAATTAATTTTAAGTCTTCTTTTGTATAATTTGGTTTTTGGTCCCTGTACATAGTTTGGATTTTACCGTCTGGTATCAAAGACATTGCCTTCACCTCAATTATTTCAGCTGCCCGTTTAGCCTCCTGATCTGCCAATCGATTTCCAATTTCAAAATCAGCATTCCCCTCTTGGTGTCCCCGACAATGCATGATAGCTACCTTCTCTGGTTGTTTTACTGCCTCTAACAACCTTAAAATTTCTTCAGCATGTTTTATCTGTTTTCCCTGGGCAGTCAACAATCCACGTTCTTTCCAAATTGCTCCATGAGCATGTACCACGCCGAATGCATATTTAGAGTCTGTCCAAATATTTATTTTCCTTCCTGCTGCTAGTTCCAGTGCTCGTGTAAGAGCAATTATCTCTGCTTTCTGGGCGGATGTCCCAGGGGGTAATGGTTTAGACTCGATCACCTGTTGAGCAGTTGTAACAGCATATCCTGCCTTACGTTGTCCTTGTTTTACAAAGCTGCTCCCATCAGTATACCAAGATTCATCAGCATCTTCTAAAGGTTCTTCCTTAAGATCGGGTCGACTAGAATACACAGTCTCCATTGTTTCTATACAATCATGAGTTATAGGTTCATCCAGAGTTCCGCTAAGGAAAGAAGCTGGATTTACGACGTTAGTGACCACAATTTCCACATCATCTTGTTCTACTAATATTGCTTGATATTTTAAAAATCTTTGTGGTGAAAGCCAATGATTTCCTTTTTGTTCCAAAACTGTTGAGACTGTATGGGAGACTAACACTGTCATTTTCTGTCCCATTGTAAATTTCCGAGCTTCTTGTATATTGATAACAACGGCTGCAACAGCTCGAAGGCATCCGGGCCATCCTTTACTTACTTCATCTAATTGTTTAGAGAAGTAAGCTACTGCTCGTTTATAGGGACCCAGTCTTTGTGCTAGTACTCCCAAAGCTATCCCTTGTCTCTCATGAGAAAACAACCAAAAGGGTTTCGAGAGATCCGGTAATCCCAAAGCTGGAGCTTGCATCAATTCTCGTTTAAGTTGTTTAAAGGCGTTTCGTGCCTCTCCAGTCCAGACTAACTTTGACTGATTACTCTTTATCAATTCATATAGAGGCTTTACCATTAGTCCATAATTATAAATCCAAAGGCGACACCAACCTGTCATTCCCAGAAAGGTTCGTAGCTCCTTTACCGTTTGAGGTTCTGGAGTCCGGCAAATGACTTCCTTACGTT
This sequence comes from Anas platyrhynchos, assembly GCF_047663525.1. Classification (NCBI taxonomy): domain Eukaryota; kingdom Metazoa; phylum Chordata; class Aves; order Anseriformes; family Anatidae; genus Anas; species Anas platyrhynchos. The sequence goes on along the minus strand of NC_092616.1, from coordinate 5,460,702 downwards.
CAGTTCCTAGTTCTCGCTGACCTCCCGAAATTCCAAATCCCAAGTAGGTCACGTGTTGTTGAACCAGCTGGACTTTCTGTTGAGAGACTCGATATCCATTTAAACCCAGAAAATTAAGGAGACTTACAGTCCATTGAATACAACTCTCTTTAGTCTTGGTAGCTATTAAGAGATCATCTACGTATTGTAACAAAGCCCCTTCAGTGTCCGGAGGTATCCAAGTTTCAAGTTCCTTTGCTAATTGGTTTCCAAAAATAGTGGGGCTATTCTTGAATCCTTGTGGTAGCACTGTCCACGTTAACTGTGTCTTTCTGCCTGAGTCAGGGTTTTCCCATTCAAAGGCAAATAGGTTTTGGCTTTCAGTGGCTAAAGGTAGGCAGAAGAAGGCATCTTTTAAATCCAGTACGGTAAACCAGACTTGACTATTCCTTAATTTAGTCAGCAAAGTATAAGGGTTTGCCACTACTGGATGTATATCCTCAGTGATCTTATTTATGGCCCTCAGATCCTGAACTAGCCTATATCTTTTCCCATCTGCCTTTTTAATTGGCAATATGGGTGTATTGTATTCTGATTCGCATTCAATCAGTAATCCATACTGTATAAATCTATCAATTATCTCTTTAATTCCTTTCCTATCTTCTATCATCAAAGGATATTGCTTAACCTTAACGGGTTTTTCTCCTGGCTTTAATTTAATAATTATTGGGGTCACATTTTTGGCTCTTCCAGGAACTTCAGTGGCCCAAACTCCTGGATATACTTGATTTATGATTTCTAAGGGTATTTCACTTTTAGGGTCTGTTTGTATTAGTGCCAGGCTTAACACATTTATTAGTTGTTCTTCTCCTATCCTTAATTCCATTTTCCCTTTTTCAAAGATAATTTCTGCTTCTAATTGTTCTAACAAATCTCGACCTAATAGAGATTTTGGAGATCCAGGCAGGTATAAAAATCTATGTATCCCCATTTGTTTTCCCAATTTATATTTCAATGGTTTTAAGAAAAAGGCTTTTTCTTGTTGGCCAGTGGCTCCTATCACAGTCACAAAGTCTTTATCTTCTGGTATTAGTTTCTGGTTCAGCACTGAATAAGAAGCTCCCGTGTCTATTAAAAATTCCATCTCCTGTTCCAATTTCCCTAGCTTAAGTTTAACCAGTGGATCTGCTAGGGTAGAGTCCCCCGGTCCCCCTCATGGGTTCGTAACCATTACTAGCTTGTTTCTAGTTCGTAACCATTACTAGTTGACGTTCCCGCACTGAGGTCACACTGCTGAGGTTCCCACGCAGAGGTTCCCGCGTTGAGGTCACATTGTATAGGTTCCCTCACTGAGGTCACAGCACTGAGGTTCCTACGCTGAGGTCACATTGCTGAGATTCCTGCGCTGAGGTTCCCGCGCTGATATCACATCGCTGATGTTCCCGCGCTGAGGTTCCCGCGCTGATATCACAACGCTGAGGTTCCCGCGCTGAGCTCACAGCGCTGAGGTTCCCCGGCCGAGGTTTCCGCGCTTAGGTGACATCCCGGAGGTTCCGGCACTGAGGTCACAACGCTGAGGTTCCCGTGGTGCGGTCACATTGCTGAGGTCACAACGCTGAGGTTCCCGCGCTGAGCTCACATCACTGAGTTTCCCGTGCTGAGGTTCCCACGCTTATGTGACATCGCTGAGGTTCCGGCACTGAGGTCACATCACTGAGGTTCCCACTGTGAGGTCACACTGTTGAGGTTCCTACGCTGAGGTTCCCACGCTGACGTGACACTGCTGAGGTTCCCACGCTGAGGTTCCCGCGCTGAGGTCACATTGTTTAGGTTCCCGCCCTGAGGTCACAGAGCTGAGGTTCCCGCGCTGAGGTTCCCACGCTGAGGTCACATCGCTGAGATTCCCGCGCTGAGGTTCCCGCGCTGAGGTCGCAGAGCTGAGGTCACAGAGCTGAGGTTCCCGCGCTGAGGTCACATCGCTGAGGTCACATCTCTGAGGTTCCCGCGTTGAGGTTCCCGTGCTGAGGTCACAGCGCTGAGGTTCCCACGCTTTGGTCACAGCGCTGAGGTTCCCTCGCTGAGGTCACATCGTTGAGGTCACATTGCTGAGGTTCCCGCTGTGAGGTCACACTGTTGAGGTTCCTACGCTGAGGTTCCTGCGCTGACGTGACACTGCTGAGGTTCCCACGCTCAGGTTCCCGCGCTGAGGTCACAGAGCTGAGGTTCCCGCGCTGAGGTCACATCGCTGAGGTTCCCGTGCTGAGGTGCCCACGCTGGGGTCACATCGCTGAGGTTCCCGCGCTGAGCTCACAGCGCTGTGGTTCCCACTCTGAGGTTCCCGCGCTGAGGTCACATCACTGAGTTTCCCGCGCTGAGATCACATCGCTGAGGTTCCCGCGTTGAGGTCACATCGCTTAGGTGACATCGCTGAGGTTCCCGTGCCGAGGTCACATGGCTGAGTTTCATGCGCTGAGGTCACATCGCTGAGGTGCCCGCACTGAGGTGCCCGCACTGAGGTCACACTGCTGAGGTTCCCAGTCTGAGGTTCCCGCGCTGAGGTCACATTGTTTAGGTTCCCGCGCTGAGGTCACAGAGCTGAGGTTCCTGCTCTGAGGTTCCCGCGCTGAGGTCACATCGCTCTGGTTCCAGCGTTGAGGTCACAGCTCTTATGTGACATCGCTGTGTTTCCCGCGCTGAGGTTCCCGCGCTTTGGTCACATCGCTGAGGTTCCTGCCCTGAGGTCACAGCGCTGTGGTTCCTGCGCTGAGGTCAAATCACTGAGGTTCTCGCACTGAGGATCACACGCTGAGGTCACATCGCTGAGATTCCTGCGCTAAGGTTCCCGCGCTGAGGTGACATCGCTGTGGTTCCCGCGCTGAGGTCACATCGATGAGATTCCTGAGCTGAGGTTCCTTCTCTGTGGTCACAGTGCTGAAGTTCCCACGCTGAGGTTCCTGCGCTGAGGTCACATCGCTGAGGTCACAACGCTGAGGTTCCCGCGCTGAGCTCACATCACTGAGTTTCCCGTGCTGAGGTTCCCATGCTTATGTGACATCGCTGAGGTTCCGGCACTGAGGTCACATCACTGAGGTTCCCACTGTGAGGTCACACTGTTGAGGTTCCTACGCTGAGGTTCCCACGCTGAGGTTCCCGCGCTCAGGTCACATTGTTTAGGTTCCCGCCCTGAGGTCACAGAGCTGAGGTTCCCGCGCTGAGGTTCCCACGCTGAGGTCACATTGTTTAGGTTCCCGCCCTGAGGTCACAGAGCTGAGATTCCCGCGCTGAGGTGCCCGCGCTGGGGTCCCATCGCTTAGGTGACATCGCTGAGGTTCCCGCGCTGAGGTCACAGAGCTGAGGTCACAGAGCTGAGGTTCCTGCGCTGAGGTCACATCACTGAGTTTCCCGCGCTGAGGTCACATAGCTGAGGTCACATCTCTGAGGTTCCCGCGTTGAGGTTCCCGTGCTGAGGTCACAGCGCTGAGGTTCCCACGCTTTGGTCACAGCGCTGAGGTTCCCTCGCTGAGGTCACATCGTTGAGGTCACATTGCTGAGGTTCCCGCTGTGAGGTCACACTGTTGAGGTTCCTACGCTGAGGTTCCCGCGCTGACGTGACACTGCTGAGGTTCCCACGCTCAGGTTCCCGCGCTGAGGTCACAGAGCTGAGGTTCCCGCGTTGAGGTCACATCACTTAGGTGACATCGCTGAGGTTCCCGCACTGAGGTCACATCACTGAGGTTCCCGTGCTGAGGTCACATCGCTTAGGTGACATCGCTGAGGTTCCCGTGCCGAGGTCACATGGCTGAGTTTCATGCGCTGAGGTCACATCGCTGAGGTGCCCGCACTGAGGTTCCCGCACTGAGGTCACACTGCTGAGGTTCCCAGTCTGAGGTTCCCGCGCTCAGGTCACACTGCTGAGGTTCCCAGTCTGAGGTTCCCGCGCTGAGGTCACAGAGCTGAGGTTCCTGCTCTGAGGTTCCCGCGCTGAGGTCACATCGCTCTGGTTCCAGCGTTGAGGTCACAGCTCTTATGTGACATCGCTGTGTTTCCCGCGCTGAGGTTCCCGCGCTTTGGTCACATCGCTGAGGTTCCTGCCCTGAGGTCACAGCGCTGTGGTTCCTGCGCTGAGGTCAAATCACTGAGGTTCTCGCACTGAGGATCACACGCTGAGGTCACATCGCTGAGATTCCTGCGCTAAGGTTCCCGCGCTGAGGTGACATCGCTGTGGTTCCCGCACTGAGGTCACATCGATGAGATTCCTGAGCTGAGGTTCCTTCTCTGTGGTCACAGTGCTGAAGTTCCCACGCTGAGGTTCCTGCGCTGAGGTCACATCGCTGAGGTACATGCTCTGAGGTCACATCGCTTAGGTGATATCGCTGAGGTTCCCGCACTGAGGTCACATCGCTGAGGTTCCTGCCCTGAGGTCACAGCGCTGTGGTTCCTGCGCTGAGGTCAAATCACTGAGGTTCTCGCACTGAGGATCACACGCTGAGGTCACATCGCTGAGATTCCTGCGCTAAGGTTCCCGCGCTGAGGTCACATCGATGAGATTCCTGAGCTGAGGTTCCTTCACTGAGGTCACAGTGCTGAAGTTCCCACGCTGAGGTTCCCGCGCTGAGGTCACAACGCTGAGGTTCCCGAGCTGAGGTGCCCGCACTGAGGTCAGATCGCTGAGGTTCCCGCGCTGAGGTCACAGCGCTGAGTTTCCCGAGCTGAGGTGCCCGCACTGAGGTCAGATCGCTGAGGTTCCCGCGCTGAGGTCACAGCGCTGAGGTTCCCGCGCTTTGGTCACATCGCTGAGATCCCTGCTCTGAGGTTCCCGCACTGAGGTCACAGTGCTGAGATCCCTGCGCTGAGGTTCCCGCACTGAGGTCACAGCGCTAAGGTTCCCACGCTGAGGTTCCCGCACTAAGGTCACAGCGCTGTGGTCACATCGCTGAGGTTCCCGTTGTGAGGTCACACTGTTGAGGTTCCCACTCTGAGGTTCCCGCGCTGAGGTCACATCGCTGAAGTTCCTGCGCTGAGGTCACACTGCTGAGGTTCCCACTCTGAGGTTCCCGCGCTGAGGTCACATTGTTTAGGTTCCCGCGCTGAAGTCCCATCGCTTAGATGACATCGCTGAGGTTCCCGCGCTGAGGTCACATCGCTGAGGTTCCCGCTGTGAGGTCACACTGTTGAGGTTCCTACGCTGAGGTTCCCGCGCTTATGTGACACTGCTGAGGTTCCGACGCTGAGGTTCCCGCGCTGAGGTCTCTTTGTTTAAGTTCCCGCGCTGAGGTCACATCACTGAGGTTCCCGCGCTGAGGTCACATAGCTGAGGTCACAGAGCTGAGGTTCCCGGCTGAGGTCACATAACTGAGTTTCCCTCGCTGAGGTCACATAGCTGAGGTCACATCGCTGAGGTTCCTGCGCTGAGGTTCCCGTGCTGAGGTCACATCGCTGAGGTTCCCACGCTTTGGTCACGTCGCTGACGTTCCCGCGATGAGGTCACATCGCTGAGGTCACATCACTGAGGTTCCCGCTGTGAGGTCACACTGTTTAGGTTCCTACGCTGAGGTTCCCGCGCTTATGTGACACTGCTGAGGTTCCGACGCTGAGGTTCCCGCGCTGAGGTCACATAGCTGAGTTCACATCGCTGAGGTTCCTGCGCTGAGGTTCCCGTGCTGAGGTAACATCGCTGATGTTCCCACGCTTTGGTCACATTGCTGAAGTTCCCGCGCTGGTGTCCCATCACTTATTTGACATCGCTGAGGTTCCCGCGCTGAGGTTCCCGCGCTTTGGTCACATTGCTGAAGTTCCCGCGCTGGTGTCCCATCACTTATTTGACATCGCTGATGTTCCCGCGCTGAGGTTCCCGCGCTGATATCACAACGCTGAGGTTCCCAGGCTGAGCTCAAAGCGCTGAGGTCACATCGCTGAGATTCCCGCTGTGAGGTCACACTGTTGAGGTTCCCACGCTGAGGTTCCCGCGCTGAGGTCACATTGTTTAGGTTCCCGCCCTGAGGTCACAGAGCTGAGATTCCCGCGCTGAGGTGCCCGCGCTGGGGTCCCATCGCTTAGGTGACATCGCTGAGGTTCCCGCGCTGAGGTCACATCGTTGAGGTCACATTGCTGAGGTTCCCGCTGTGAGGTCACACTGCTGAGGTTCCCACGCTGAGGTTCCCGCGCTGAGGTCACATCGCTGTGGTTCCCGCGCTGGGGTCCCATCGCTTAGGTGACATCGCTGAGGTTCCCGCGCTGAGGTCACAGCGCTGAGTTTCCCGCGCTGAGGTCACACTGCTGAGGTACCCACGCAGAGGTTCCCGCGTTGAGGTCACATTGTATAGGTTCCCTCACTGAGGTCACATCGCTGAGGTTCCCACGCTTTGGTCACGTCGCTGAGGTTCCCTCGCTGAGGTCACATCGTAGAGGTCACATTGCTGAGGTTCCCGCTGTGAGGTCACACTGTTGAGGTTCCTACGCTGAGGTTCCCTTGCTGAGGTCGCATCGCTGAGATTCATGCGCTGAGGTTCCCGCGCTGATATCACATCGCTGATGTTCCCGCGCTGAGGTTCCCGCGCTGATGTCTTAACGCTGAGGTTCCCGCGCTGAGGTCACACTGTTGAGGTTCCCACGCTGACGTGACACTGCTGAGGTTCCCACGCTGAGGTTCCCAAGCTTTGGTCACGTCTCTGTGGTTCCCGCACTGAGGTCACATCTCTTTGGTGACATCGCTGAGGTTCCCGCGCTGAGGTTCACACGCTGAGGTCACATCGCTGAGGTTCCCGCGCTGAGGTTCCCGCGCTGGGGTCCCATCGCTTAGGTGACATCGCTGAGGTTCCCGCGCTGACGTGACACTGCTGAGGTTCCCACGCTGAGGTTCCCGCACTGAGGTCACATCGCTGAGGTTCCCGCGCTGAGGTCACATCGCTGAGGTTCCCGTGCTGAGGTCACATCGCTGAGATTCATGCGCTGAGGTCCCCACGCTGAGGTTCCCATGCTGAGGTCACTGTGCTGAGGTTCCCACGCTGAGGTCACAGTGCTGAGGTTCCCACGCTGAGGTCACCGTGCTGAGGTCAGAGTGCTGAGGTTCCCACGCTAAGGTCACAGTGTTGAGGTCACAGTGCTGAGGTCAGAGTGCTGAGGTTCCCACACTGAGTTCACAGTACTAAGGTCACAGTGCTGAGGTTCCCACGCTGAGGTCACAGTGCTGAGGTCACAGTGCTGAGGTCACATCGCTGAGGTTCCCGCGCTGAGGTTCCCGCGCTGAGGTCACATCGCTGAGGTTCCCGCGCTGAGGTTCCCACACTGAGGTCACATCTCTGAGGTTCCCACGCTGGGGACACAGAGCTGAGGTTCCCGTGTTCTGGTTCCCGCGCTGAGGTTCCCGCGCTGAAGTTCCTGCGCTGAGGTTCCCATCGTCACATGGCTGAGGTCACATCGCTGAGGTTCCCGCGCTGATGTCACATTGCTGAGGTTCCCACGATGAGGTCACATCCCTGAGGTTCCCGCGCTGAGGTCACATCGCTGAGGTTCCCGCGCTGAGGTCACAGCGCTGAGGTTCCCGCGCTGATGTCACATTGCTGAGGTTCCCACGATGAGGTCACATCCCTGAGGTTCCCGCGCTGAGGTCACATAGCTGAGGTTCCCGCGCTGAGGTCACATCGCTCAGGTTCTCGCGCTGATGTCACATAGCTGAGGTTCCCGCGCTGAGCTCACTTGTCTGAGGTTCCCGTGCTTAGGTGACATCGCTGAGGTTCCCGCGCTGAGGTCACATCGCTGAGCGCACATCGCTTAGGTTCCCGCTGTGAGGTCACACTGTTTAGGTTCCTACGCTGAGTTTCCCGCACTGACGTGACACTGCTGAGGTTCCCACTCTGAGGTTCCCGCGCTGAGGTCACATTGTTTTGGTTCCCGCGCTGAACTCACATTAATGAGGTTCCCATGCTGAGGTACCCGCGCTGAGGTCAGTTCGCTGAAGTTCCTGCGCTGAGGTCACATTGTTGAGGTTCCCGCGCTGAGGTTCCCGCGCTGAGGTCACATCGCTGAGGTTCCCGCGCTGAGGTCACATCGCTGAGGTTCCCGCACTGAAGTCACAGCGCTGAGGTTCCCACGCTGAGGTTCCCGCACTGAGGTCACATCGCTGAGGTTCTGGCGCTGAGGTCACAGCGCTGAGGTTCCCGCACAGAGGATCCCACGCTGAGGTCACATCGCTGTGGTTCCCGCGCTGAGGTCATATCGATGAGATTCCTGAGCTGAGGTTCCCGCGCTGAGGTCACAGCGCTGAGGTTCCCGCTCTGAGGTTCCCGCGCTGAGGTCACAGCGCTGAGGTTCCCGCGCTGAGCTCACTTCTCTGAGGTTCCCGTGCTTAGGTGACATCGCTGAGGTTCCCGCGCTGAGGTCACATCGCTGAGCGCACATCGCTTAGGTTCCCGCTGTGAGGTCACACTGTTGAGGTTCCCACGCTGAGTTTCCCGCGCTGACGTGACACTGCTGAGGTTCCCACTCTGAAGTTCCTGCGCTGAGGTCACACTGTTGAGGTTCCCACGCTGAGGTTCCCACGCTGAGGTCACATCACTGAGGTTCCCGCGCTGAGGTTCCCGCGCTGAGGTCACATCACTGAGGTTCCCGTGCTGAGGTTCCCGCGCTGAGGTCACATTGTTTAGGTTCCCGCGCTGAGGTCACAGAGCTGAGGTTCCCGCGCAGAGGTTCCCACGCTTTGGTCACATTGCTGATGTTCCCGCGCTGAGGTCACATCGCTTAGGTGACATCGCTGAGGTTCCCGCGCTGAGGTCACATCGCTGAGGTTCCCGCTGTGAGAACACACTGCTGAGGTTCCCACTCTGAGGTTCCCGCGCTGAGGTCACATTGTTTCGGTTCCCACGCTGACGTCACATTGCTGAGGTTCCTGCGCTGAGGTCACACGGCTGAGGTTCCCACGCTGAGTTTCCCGCACTGAGGTCACATTGTTTAGGTTCCCACGCTGAGCTCACATTACTGAGGTTCCCACGCTGAGGTTCCCGCGCTGAGGTCACATTGTTTAGGTTCCCGCGCTGAGGTCACAGAGCTGAGGTTCCCGCGCAGAGGTTCCCACGCTTTGGTCACATTGCTGATGTTCCCGCGCTGAGGTCACATCTCTGAGGTTCCCGCGTTGAGGTTCCCGCGCTGAGGTCACATCGCTGATGTTCCCGCGCTGAAGTTCCTGAGCTGATATCATAACGCTGAGGTTCCCGCGCTGAGCTCACAGTGCTGAGGTTCCCGCGCTGAGCTCACATCACTGAAGTTCCCGTGCTGAGGTTCCCGCACTGAAGTCACAGCGCTGAGGTTCCCGCTCTGAGGTTCCCACGCTGAGGTCACATCTCTGAGATTCCTGCGCTGAGGTTCCCGCGCTGATATCACATTGCTGATGTTCCCGCTCTGAGGTTCCCGCGCTGATGTCTTAACGCTGAGGTTCCCGCTGTGAGGTCACACTGTTGAGGTTCCCGCGCTGACGTGACACTGCTGAGGTTCCCACGCTGAGGTTCCTGCGCTGAGGTCACAGAGCTGAGGTTCCCGCGCTGAAGTTCCCACGCTTTGGTCACGTCTCTGTGGTTCCCGCACTGAGGTCACATCTCTTTGGTGACATCACTGAGGTTCCCGCGCTGAGGTTCACACGCTGAGGTCACATCGCTGAGGTTCCCGCGCTGAGGATCCCGCGCTGGGGTCCCATCGCTTAGGTGACATCGCTGAGGTTCCCGCGCTGACGTGACACTGCTGAGGTTCCCACGCTGAGGTTCCCGCACTGAGGTCACAGTGCTGAGGTTCCTATGCTGAGGTCGCTGAGATTCATGCGCTGAGGTTCCGGCACTGAGGTCACATCGCTGATGTTCCCGCGCTGAGGTTCCTGGGCTGATATCACAACGCTGAGGTTCCCGCGCTGAGCTCACAGCGCTGAGGTTCCCGCGCTGAGCTCACATCACTGAGGTTCCCGTGCTGAGGTTCCCGCGCTGCGGTCACATCGCTGAGGTTTCCGCGCTGTGGTCACATCGCTGAGGTCACATCGCTGAGGTTCCCGATGTGAGGTCACACGGTTGAGGTTCCTACGCTGAGGTTCCTGCGCTCATATGACACTGCTGAGGTTCCCGCGCTGAGGTCACACTGCTGAGGTTCCCACGCTGAGGTTCCCGCGCTGAGGTCACATTGTTTTGGTTCCCGCGCTGAACTCACAATAATGAGGTTCCCACGCTGAGGTGCCCACGCTGGGGTCCCATCGCTAAGTTGACATCGCTGAGGTTCCCGCGCTGAGGTCACATCGCTGAGTTTCCCGCGCTGAGGTCACAGAGCTGAGGTCACAGAGCTGAGGATCCCGCGCTAAGGTCACATCGCTGAGGTTCCCGCCCTGAGGGTCCCGCGCTGATATCACATCGCTGAGGTTCCCGCGCTGAGGTCACAGCGGTGAGTTTCCCGCGCTGAGGTGCCCACGCTGGGGTCCCATCGCTAAGTTGAAAACGCTGAGGTTCCCGTGCTGAGGTCACATCGCTGAGGTTCCCGTGCTGAAGTGCCCACGCTGGGGTCACATCGCTAAGGTGACATCGCTGAGGTCACAGCGCTGTGGTTCCCGCTCTGAGGTTCCCGCGTTGAGGTCACATCACTGAGTTTCCCGCGCTGAGATCACATAGCTGAGGTCACATCGCTGAGGTTCCCGCGTTGAGGTCACATCGCTTAGGTGACATCGCTGAGGTTCCTGCGCTGAGGTTCCCGCACTGAGGTTCCCGCACTGAGTTCACACTGCTGAGGTTCCCACGCTGAGGTTGCCGCGCTGAGGTCACATTGCTTAGGTTCCCGCGCTGAGGTCAAAGAGCTGAGGTTCCCGCGCTGAGGTTCCCACGCTGAGGTCACATCTCTGAGCTTCCCGCGCTGAGGTGCCCGCGCTGGGGTCCCATCGCTTAGGTGACATCTCTGAGGTTCCCGCGCTGAGGTTCCCACGCTGAGGTCACATCACTGAGGTTCCCGCGCTGAGGTCACATCACTGAGTTTCCTGTGCTGAGGTCACAGAGCTGAGGTCACATCGCTGAGGTTCCCGCGCTGAGGTCACAGCGCTGATTTTCCCGCGCTGAGGTCACAACGCTGAGTTTCCCGCGCTGAGGTCACAATGCTGAGGTTCCCGTGCTGAGGTTCCCGCGGTGAGGTCACATTGCTTAGGTTCCCACGCTGAGCTCACATTACTGAGGTTCCCACGCTGAGGTTCCCGCGCTGAGGTCACATTGTTTAGGTTCCCGCGCTGAGGTCACAGAGCTGAGGTTCCCGCGCAGAGGTTCCCACGCTTTGGTCACGTCGCTGATGTTCCCGCGCTGAGGTCACATCGCTTAGGTGACATCGCTGAGGTTCCCGCGCTGAGGTCACAGAGCTGAGGTTCCCGCGCAGAGGTTCCCATGCTTTGGTCACATCGCTGAGGTTCCCGCGCTGGTGTCCCATCACTTAGTTGACATCGCTGAGGTTCCCGCGCTGAGGTTCGCGTGCTGAGGTCACAACGCTGAGGTTCCCGCGCTAAGGTCACATCGCTGAGGTTCCTGCGCTGAGGTTCCCGTGCTGAGGTCCCATCGCTGAGGTTCCCGCGCTGAGGTTCCCGTGCTGAGGTCACATGGCTGAGGTTCCCGCGCTGAGGTTCCCGCGCTGAGGTCACAACGCTGAGGTTCCCGCGCTGAGGTCACACTGTTGAGGTTCCTACGCTGACGTTCCCGCGCTGACAAGACACTGCTGAGGTTCCCGCGCTGAGGTCACAACGCTGAGGTTCCCGCGCTGAGGTCACATAGAATCATAGAATATCCTGAGTTGGAAGGGACCCTTAAGGATCATCAAGTCCAACTCTTGACACCGCACAGGTCTACCCAAGTTCAGACCATGTCGCTGAGTTTCCCGCGCTGAGGTCACACTGCTGAGGTTCCTGCGCTGAGGTCACAACGCTGAGGTTCCCGCGCTGAGGTCACATCACTGAGGTTCCCGCGCTGAGCTCACATCACTGAGGTTCCCATGCTGAGGTTCCTACGCTGACGTTCCCGCGCTGACAAGACACTGCTGAGGTTCCCGCGCTGAGGTCACAACGCTGAGGTTCCCGCGCTGAGTTCACATCGCTGAGTTTCCCGCGCTGAGGACACATCACTGAGGTTCCCGCGCTGAGGTCACATCACTGAGGTTCCCGCGCTGAGGTCACATCGCTGAGGTTCCCACGCTTTGGTCACATCGCTGAGGTTCCTGCGCTGAGGTCACATCGCTTAGGTGACATCGCTGAGGTTCCCGCGCTGAGGTTCCCACGCTGAGGTCACATCGCTGAGGTTCCCGCGCTGAGTTCACAGCCCTGAGGTTCCCTTGCTGAGCTCACATCACTGAGGTTCCCGCGCTGAGGTGACATCGCTGAGGTTCCTGCACTGAGGTCACATCGCTGAGGTTCCCACTGTGAGGTCACACTGTTGAGGTTCCTACGCTGAGGTTCCCGCGCTGACGTGACACTGCTGAGGTTCCCACTCTGAGGTTCCCGCGCTGATGTCACATTGTTTAGGTTCCTGCGCTGAGGTCACAGAGCTGAGGTTCCCGCGCTGCGGTCAGATCGCTCAGGTTCCCACGGTGAAGTCACATCGCTGAGCTTCCCGCTCTGAGGTTCCCGCGCTGAGGTCACATCACTGAGTTTCCTGCGCTGAGGTCACATAGCTGAGGTCACATCTCTGAGGTTCCCGCGTTGAGGTTCCCGTGCTGAGGTCACATCGCTGAGGTTCCCACGCTTTGGTCACGTCGCTGAGGTTCCCTCGCTGAGGTCACATCGTAGAGGTCACATTGCTGAGGTTCCCGCTGTGAGGTCACACTGTTGAGGTTCCTACGCTGAGGTTCCCGTGCTGAGGTCGCATCGCTGAGATTCATGCGCTGAGGATCCCGCGCTGATATCACATCGCTGAGGTTCCCACGCTGAGGTTCCCGCGCTGAGGTCACAGAGCTGAGCTGCCCGCGCTGAGGTTACCACGCTTTGGTAACGTCGTTGAGGTTCCCGCGCTGAGGTCACATCGCTGAGGTTCCCGCGCTGAGGTGCCCGCGCTGGGGTCCCATCGCTTAGGTGACATCGCTGAGGTTCCCGCGCTGAGGTCACAACGCTGAGGTTCCCGCACTGAGGTAACATAGCTTCGGTGACATCGCTGAGGTTCCCACGCTGATGTTCCCGCGCTGAGGTCACAGCGCTGTGGTTCCCACACTGAGGTCATATCGCTGAGGTTCCCGCGCTGAGATGCCCGTGCTGGGGTCCCATCGCTTAGGTGACATTGCTGAGGTTCCCGCGCTAAATTTCCATCGCTGAGGTCACATCGCTGAGGTTCTAGCGCTGAGGTCACATCGCTGAGATTCCTGCACTGAGGTTCCCGCACTGAGGTCACAGCGCTGTGGTTCCCGCGCTGAGGTCACATCACTGAGGTTCCCGTGCTGAGGTTCCCGCGCTGACGTGACACAGCTGAGGTTCTCACGCTGAGGTTCCCGCGCTGAGCTCACATCGCTGATGTTCCCGCGCTGAGGTCAAATCTCTTAGGTGACATCGCTGAGATTCCCGCGCTGAGGTTCCCACGATGCGGTCACATCACTGAGGTTCCCGCTGTGAGGTCACACTGTTGAGGTTCCTACACTGAGGTTCCCGTGCTGACGTGACACTGCTGAGATTCCCACGCTGAGGTTCCCGCGCTGATGTCAGAACGCTGAGGTTCCCACGCTGAGGTCACATCGCTGTGGTTTCCGCGTTGAGGTCACATTGCTTAGGTGTCATGGCTGAGTTTCCGGCACTGACATTCCCGTGCTGAGGTCACATCGCTGAGGTTCCCGCGCTGAGGTCACAGCGCTGAGGTTCCCGCGCTGAGGTCACAGTGCTGAGGTCACATCGCTGAGGTTCTCGCGCTGCGGTCACATCGCTGAGGTCACATCGCTGAGGTTCCCGCACTGAGGTCACTTTGTTTAGGTTCCCGCGCTGAGGTCACGGAGCTGAGGTTCCCGCGCTGAGGTCACATCGATTAGGTGACATCGCTGAGCTTCCCGCGCTGAGGTTCCCGCGCTGAGGTCACATCGATTAGGTGACATCGCTGAGCTTCCCGCGCTGAGGTTCCCGCGCTGAGGTCACATCTCTGAGGTTCCCGCGCTGAGGTTCCCGCGCTGAGGTCACATCGCTGATGTCACATTGTTTAGGTTCCCGCGCTGAGGTCACGGAGCTGAGGTTCCCGCGCTGCGGTCTAGTGGGTTTACGTGGCAAGGTTTTGGTAGCAGGGGGCCATAGGGGTGGTTTCTGTGAGAAAGATCTAGAAGCCGCCCCATGTTTGGGAAGGGCCCCGTTGTTTTCCAGATCTGAGCCAATAAGCGATGTTGTTTTGCGCCTCTGTGAGAGCATATTTAAGACAGGGAAAAAAACGCTGCGCCACACAGCAGCCGGGAGAGTCAAGGGAGTGAGAAACAGCCTTGCAGGTGCCAAGGTCAGTGTAGAAGGAGGGGGAGAGGTGCTCCAGGCGCCGGATCAGAAGTCCCCTGTGGCCTGTGGTGAGGACCATGGTGAAGCAGGATGTCCCCCTGCAGCCCATGGAGTACCACGGTGGAGCAGGGTTTCACGCTGCAGCCCGTGGAGGAGACCACGGTGGAGCAGGTGGCCCTGCACCGACGGAGGCTGCCGCCTGTGGAAGACCCCTGCCGGAGCAGATTCCGGGCCAGACCTGTAGCCCGTGGAGAGGAGACCACGCAGGAGCAGGTGACCTGGCAGGAGCTGCTGCCCGTAGGGGAGCCAGGTTGGAGCATTTTTCTCCTGAGGGATGGACCCCGTGGTACGGACCCATATCTGGAGCAGTTCTGGAAGAGCTGCTGCCTGTGGGAAGCCCACGCCAGATCAGTTCGTCAAGGACTGCATCCCGTGGGTGGGACCCCACAGCACAGGGGACGAGAGTGACCGAGAAGGAGCGGCAGAGAAGAAGTGCTGTAGACTGACCATAAACCCCATTCCCCCGTTCCCCTGCGCCGCTCGGGGGGAGGAGGTTGAAGAGGGTGGATGGGGGGGGAGGTGCTTTTGGTTTCTTTCCTTTGTTTCTCACTTCTTTAGCTTGTTAGTAATGAGCAATAAATCTTAGTATCTGTCTTCTTATGCTGAGTCTGGTTTGCCCATTACACTAATTATTGCGTTATTTTCTCGTCCTTGTCTCAATCCTTGAGCCCCTTTCACATATTTTCTCCCCATTCCTCTTTGAGGAGGGGGAGTGAGAGAGCGGCTGTGGTGGAGCTCGGCTGCCCACTCGAGCGGAACCACGACATGCGGTCAGATCGCTGAGGTTCCCACGGTGAAGTCACATTGCTGAGGTTCCCGCTCTGAGGTTCCCGCGCTGAGGTCACATCACTGAGTTTCCCGCGCTGAGGTCACAGAGCTGAGGTCACAGAGCTGAGGTTCCTGCGCTGAGGTCACATCACTGAGTTTCCCGCGCTGAGGTCACATAGCTGAGGTCACATCTCTGAGGTTCCCGCATTGAGGTTCCCGTGCTGAGGTCACGTCGCTGACGTTCCCATGCATTGGTCACGTCGCTGAGGTTCCCACGCTGAGGTCACATCGCTGAGATTCATGCGCTGAGGTTCCCGCGCTGATATCACATCGCTGATGTTCCCGCGCTGAGGTTCCTGCGCTGATATCACAACGCTGAGGTTCCCGGGCTGAGCTCACAGCGCTGAGATCCCCGCGCTGAGCTCACATCACTGAGGTTCCCGTGCTGAGGTTCCCGCGCTGCGGTCACATCGCTGAGGTTCCCGCGCTGCGGTCACATCGCTAAGGTGACATCGCTGAGGTTCCCGTGCTGAGGTCACACTGCTGAGGTTCCCACGCTGAGGTTCCCGCGCTTAGGTCACACTGCTGAGGTTCCCACGCTGAGGTTCCCGCGCTGAGGTCACATTGTTTAGGTTCCCGCGCTGAGGTCACAGAGCTGAGGTTCCCGCTCTGAGGTTCCCGCGCTGAGGTCGCATCGCTGAGGTTCCAGCGTTGAGGTCACAGCTCTTATGTGACATCGCTGTGTTTCCCGTGCTGAGGTTCCCGCGCTGAGTTCACATCGCTGAGGTTCCCGCACTGAGGTCACATCGCTGAGATTCCTGCGCTGAGGTTCCCACGCTGAGGTTCCCGCACTGAGGTTCCCACGCTGAGGTCATATCGCTAAGGTTCCCGCACTGAGGTCACATCGCTGAGATTCCTGCGCTGAGGTTCCCACGCTGAGGTTCCCGCACTGAGGTTCCCACGCTGAGGTCATATCGCTAAGGTTCCCGCGCAGAGGTCACATCGCTGAGGTTCCCGCACTGAGGTCACATCGCTGAGGTTCCCGCGCTGAGGTTCCGGCGCTGAGGTCACAACGCTGAGGTTCCCGCACTGAGGTCACATAGCTTCGGTGACATCGCTGAGGTTCCCGCGCTGAGGTTCCCACGCTGAGGTCACATCGCTGAGGTTCCCGCGCTGACGTGCCCGAGCTAGGGTCCCATTGCTTAGGTTCCTACGCTGAGGTTCCCGCGCTGACGTGACACTGCTGAGGTTCCCACTCTGAGGTTCCCGCACTGAGTTCACATTGTTTCGGTTCCCACGTTGACGTCACATTGCTGAGGTTCCTGCGCTGATGTCACACGGCTGAGTTTCCCACGCTGATGTCACATTGTTTAGGTTCCCGCGCTGAGGTCACATCACTGAGGTTCCCGCGCTGAGGTCACATAGCTGAGGTCACATAGCTGAGGTCACAGAGCTGATGTTCCTGGCTGAGGTCACATCACTGAGGTTCCCTCGCTGAGGTCACATAGCTGAGGTCACATCGCTGAGGTTCCCGCGTTGAGGTTCCCGCGCTGAGGTCACATCGCTGTGGTCACATCTCTGATGTCACATCGCTCACACAGGGGCCTTGGATGCAGGTCCCATGGACTGTGAAGGGTGTAGTTTGCAAAGTAACCACTGATTTTATCCTCACTGATGACCTTTTGTACCCCTGCAGAGTCCTGCCTCAAGGCACAAATGGTAGGGAGACCTGGCTGGTGAGAGCTGATGCCTGTGGAGATGACCGAGACACAACAGCCATTTCAGCCAAGGGCCGTGTAGAAGAGAAAAGAAAAAAGAGAACATTTAAAAGAGAACAGAATAGGTTTAGCTTTGCCTGTGACACATGACTCCTTTTGCTCTGCTGACAGCCTCTGCAGGCTGACCTACACATAAGGAGTAGGGACAGGTTCAGTTGTCCTACATGTGGCATCTGCTGCCATTTCAGTTGGCCTGAGGAATGCCCCATCAGATTCCCAGAGGATTAACCTCAAATTTCAGCAGGTATTTCCATCTGATCAGTTCCTGCCTGTCTTCTATCTCCACTAAGGAGCTATTGTGGCTCAATAATTCGCATTAAGGTGCCTATGTTGTGGACACCTGAACTGAGGCCTGAGGAATCCCAGCTCCTGTGGGTCTGTGGCAGATATGGGAGGGAGCTGAGATCCCTTTCCAGCCCCAGGAATAACAACCAGCATGAGATGCCTTGACTGACTGCTGAATTCTTTCCTTACGTGGGGATGAAGGAGATCAGTCCCTGACCATGACTTCATGTCCAAACTGATACTGGGACAAGAAGATGTGATTGTTACACTTAATTGGTGTTCTGTAAGGAGAAATGACACTGGTGTGAAGAAGTGTATGTGCCATGTGAGGAAGGGAACCCAAGGGATTCCTTCAGGCTGTTTCCCAGCAGGTTCCCCTGCAGCCCCAGGGCCATGTGCAGGGAGCCTGGTGGGGGGCAGAGCAAGGGAGGCCTTGGGCTGGGCCTCTGCTGCTGAGCTGGGCCGGGCTCCTGGGCCCAAGGGGAGCTCCTGGCAAGCGGGCAGCGCTGCAGAGAGACAGCTCTGCCCAGGAGCAGCTCCTATGCACAGCGCAGCAGGGCTGGGGGCACTGCCTGCAGAGACACAGTGCTTAAAGGCAGGCAGAAGTGGCAGCATGCCCAGAGCTCACCGGGGGAGAAGACTTCCCAGCCCTGCACCCGGTAAGTGTCTGGCTGGAGGGCAATGCAGCCGCAGTTCGTGGAGGCAGGAGAAGCCGGGGGTGCAGGCAGGGGTGTCCAGGGCTGTGGTGCAGAGCAGGGTCCCTGCTGTGCCCCAGGGGCTGTGTGCCGGGGCAGGGCCTCTGCCGCCTGCCAGGCTCAGCACTCAGCCTGCCCGGGGAGCTGCCCAGGGCGCTGCGGGGAGAAGCTGCGGGTGGAAGGAGTCCCCCCAGCAGGGTAGGGTCCTGCTGTTAGAGGGGGGCTGCTGCCTGGAGCAGCCTGCTCACAGCTCCACAGTGCAAGCAGGATGTATCCAAGGGGACTTTAAAAGAGCAGGGATAAAGTTGAGAATTCCTCGTTCACTCTTACTCTCTGCTTATATTTTTCTCTTTGCCTCAGTGAGAATAGAAATAAAGTCTGCTATTTCAGGATAGAGGCTTTTACATCTAAGCCTTACAAAGACCACAGCAAGTCCCTTTCCTGCCCCTCAGCCCATAGAAAGCTCCACCACCACCCGTGCAGTGTCAGCAGGGTCTGTGTGACCTGGGCTCTAGGACGTGCCCCCAGCGAGCTGCCACTGGGCAGAGCCCTGCTGCCAGGAGGTGTCTGCAGGGCAGAGCTGAGCACCCAGTGGGTGGGATGGGGGCTGTGAGCTGCAGGCAGGAGGCATGGGGACAGAGACGCAGCTGCAAGCACGAATAGCTGCAGGCAGCAGAACCACAGGCAGGGAATGACAGGGAGCTGCTCCCAGAAACTCCATGGCAGAAGGGAATTTGGCCACCTCCGTTCCATCCCAGCACTGCTGATGCTGTCCATTGCCTTGACTGCCATCCAGCAAAGCCTCTGCCCCCACAACTATGGGATCTCATGCTTTGTTGTCCCCTTGGCAGCAGGACCCTCAGAACAAAGAACCCATTCCCAAGTACCGATCTCTCACTCCATTTCCTGCCTCCCTCACTAGGAACCCTGGGCCATTTTTCTGTTTCCCCTCCCATCCATCCTGCCCTTGCTATTCCCCTCAGATTCCCTGGGGAGTGGGTTTAAAGATAGAGCTCGAACACCAGAATACTGAGTCCTGCTCTGGATGTGCATCCCTGGGAGCAGAGTGCCCAAGCTGTTCTAGCCAAAATGGCTCTGGTCCCAGCCTAGTGCTGGGAAATAATCTGTCTCTGTTCAGGTCACTGTGGTTTATGAACGTCCAGCAGAGGTTTTCCTGGAGTTATCCTGCTGTAGGATGTTGAACAGCCCCTCTGAATTATAGGTACACTGCATCTGAATGAAACTATGAATTTCAGAATGGGTCACCACCTTTCCCAGCAGTGCTGAATCCGATGGAGCTCATGTGCAGAGGTTGTGGCTCCAAACAGTGCTCAGCCAGCACAAACCAGAGCTTCATCCAGAACGGAGAATGAAGATGCTGCTGAGAAAGTGAATATTTGTGGAGGTGGGTGAGAAGGGAAGGGTGTTGCTGAAAGGACAGAGATTTGCTCAAAGAAGTCTGCCCAAAGTTTTCCACGTGCTTTTGTCTTTGGACAGGCCCCAAGGCCAAGAGGCATCAGATGTCCAACAGCAGCTCCATCACCAAGTTCCTTCTCCTGCCATTTGCAGACACACAGGAGCTGCAGCTTCTGCACTTCGTGCTCTTCCTGGGCATCTACCTGGCTGCCCTCCTGGGCAACGGCCTCATCCTCACCGCCACAGCCTGTGACCACCGCCTCCACACCCCCATGTACTTCTTCCTCCTCAACCTCGCCCTCCTCGACCTGGGCTGCATCTCCACCACTCTGCCCAAAGCCGTGGCCAATTCCCACTGGGACACCAGGGCCATCTCCTACTCAGGATGTGTTATACAGGTCTTTCTCATTGTCGTCTTGTTTTCAACAGAGCTTTCTGTTCTCACTGTCATGTCCTATGACCGCTACGTTGCCATCTGCAAGCCCCTGCACTACGGGATCCTCCTGGGCAGCAGAGCTTGTGCCCAGATGGCAGCAGCTGCCTGGGGCAGTGGGGTTCTCTATGCTCTGCTGTACACGGCCAATACATTTTCACTGCCCCTCTGCCAAGGCAATGCTGTGGACCAGTTCTTCTGTGAAATCACCCAGATCCTCAAAATCTCTTGCTCACACTCCTACCTCAGGGAAATTTGGGTACTTATGGTTGCTATCTGTTTTGTTTTCATTCTTTTTTCCTATGTGCGGATCTTCAGGGCAGTGCTGAGGATGCCCTCTGAGCATCTGAAGCCCCCTTCTATCTCCTCCCCAACCTTGGATCTTTTGGTGGCAGTTCTGTACTCAGTGGTGCCCCCAACATTCAATCCCCTCATTTACAGCATGAGAAACAAGGAGCTCAAGGGTGCTATTAGGAAAGGAATATCATGGATATTTCTGAATGGTGATAAACTTCCCCTCTTTCTCCACAAATGACTTCCTGGATATAATTTGAATGCCTGGTACTTGTTTCATTAAGAATATTGGTATTTTTATCTTTATCCTTAGTTTCATTTCTATTTATTACTTTCTTAGAAAAAAAAGGGTTATTATTCATCTAGCATCTCCTGAAGTATTAAACTGCTCTGTTTACTCTGCACAGTTTTTCCCTCCCTGCATGTCAGCATCAACTCTCCTTTAGCATCTGCTTAATAAAACAGCATCTCTCCAATGCACTGCCTGAAATCCTGCCTCTTCTTTCAAAGCTGGTGTCAGCAATAGGTCTGAGCATTGCAGTGGTTTCACACTGATGGTCAGCTGAACTCCACCACACCACCCTTTCACCCCTGCTCCTGAAAGGTACAGACAAAGAAAATGGAGTTGGAAAGGGCTGCTGTGTTTATACAAGGGACAGGGAGATGACTCATCAATTGCAGTCATGGAAGCAGACCCTGTAGGGAGATTAAGGTAATATTTATTAACAGACTGAAGCAGTGAGAAAAAAAATAAAAAAGAAAAATAAAAAGTGAACTAAAATGATTCAAAAGATATCCACCCTTCTCTCCTCCTTTATCTGCTGTCAGCTGTCAAAAACTGCAAGTCCTGGGCTTAGGGAGGGAGGAAGTGGGGGGCTGGAGAGGGCTGGTGGCTGCTCTGAGAGACCTTCCTGAGGGTCCCACTGGGCTCAGGGGACAATGGGGTGGCCAGGACTCTTGGGTCCTGTTATAAATGGCTCAGGATTCAAATTAGGATTAAATAAAAAAATAGGATTTATTAAAAGAATATAAAGGAATAGAGGTAAGCAAACAGCGCTGGGTGCACCGGGAGTCTCTGCTCCACCAGGATGCACACCAGTTACATCAAGCAGCTGATTTTTATGCTCCTAGACTAATACATATTCATTACTACTTCTCAAAAAATAGATTATTATAATTAGCTTCCGGGGTCCAGTTCCTCCTACTGGAGCATGCGCATCAGTCTCCTCTGGGGGTCTCTAGGGGTCTTTCATGCTGAAGGCTTGTAGTCTTCCTCTCACCCTTTGTACTCACTCGGCACTATTCCAAGTTTATGGAACACTCTCTGTACACTCTCTGCAGGTCTTGTCTCCCAACCGTCCTTCAGCTTCTTTTTTCTTCCTCTTAATCTCTTGGCCCCCCTGGCCAGATACCAAGGATCCTCATAGTATCCCATAACAGTCACTAGTTGTTATCAGTTGTTCTGAAACTCCCAGACATCAAACACAAACAGCTTTCTTATCTGATGCTTCACGAGTAATTAAAACATTCTTCCCCAGCCATTCACAGACACATCTATAGCAGTGTTAAGTTAATCTCAAAGAAGACAGGAAAAAAGGCTGTAACTGTTAGAAATAGAAGTCCGGAATAACAAAAGCAAACAGGTTCATAAATTTAAGGAGTGTTTTCTGAAGACGTGATAAATTGACTAGAATGAGGGGGAGACTGGGACACACTGCATCTGTGGTTCAAGAATTAAATTGCCAGTGCAGGACCCAGAGGCAGACAGGATTCAAACAGAATTGTTCTTTATGGACACGAATTTTTAACACATTCCTCACAGTCCTGATGCTAGGGCTGCTCTGAGCCCAAAGGCTGTTTTAATCACTGCTCTGCATATCCTCATAAAGATGGAAAATCCAGGGCCAGATTTCCCTGCGAGATATCAGATCATGTCCTGGGTGCTGAGATGCCATCCTTGGATGGCCACAGCTCTGGTGCTGAACCCCTCCCATTTGCCTTCTATGGTTGTTTTACTCTGCTAAGCAGCTCAACTCCACCATAACCTCTCTCTGACGCCTTCTTCTCAAAGGAAAAAGGGGGAGAAAATATGATGAAAAGTGCTCAGGGTTTGTTCTCCTAGTAAGATCAGATCAGCCACCAAGTTTCATGAAATCATAGAGTCATAGAAGGTTGGAAAAGACCTCCAAGATCATTTGGTCCAACTGCAACCCCCTGTATCGTCACAGTCACCAGTTATTGTCATGGGCAAAAATGAATGAGCGTAGGGAAACTAATATAATTTGTTGCCTATCACCAGCAAACTAGAATAATGAGGAGCTACAAGCAAACTAAAACCCACCTTGCCCTCCATACATCCTCTTCTACTGAGACCCTCCAAGTAGCTGAGGGGAATAGGGAATGGGGAATGGGGGCTGCAGTTAGTCCATGATGCTTCATCTCCACCACTCCTTCAGGGTTACTCTATGCCCCTGCTCCAGCATGGGATCCCTCCCATGGGATGCTGTCCTACCCAAACAGATCCTGTGTGCACTTCCCACAGGCAGCAGCTCTTCAATAATTGCTCTTACATGAGTCCGAACCATGGGGTCCATCTGTCAGGAGCAAACTGCTGTCCCACAGGCAGCAGCTCCTCCCAGATCCCCAGATTCCCTGCTACTGTAGGGGCTCTCCACGGGCTGCAGCCTCCTCCAGGCCACATCCACCTGCTCCACCGGGGGCTCCTCCACGGGCTGTGGTGTGGAGATCTACTCTGCCATGGTACCCATGGGCTGCAAGTGTTGTCCGTATGTTCATGCCCCGTTGGCCCCACCAATAAGCACGTACAGTCAGAATGCACACAAAGGTCTTTTAATTAAATAAGTAATTATAGAACTCTGCAGAGTCAGGTTTCTTAGTGAACTTTTGTAAAGCAAGCATACATCTAGCTTGAATCACCATTTTTTACACACAGCAAACTTGAGAAACTCTCTCTCTGGCTACTTTTAATTGGCTGTTTCAGCTTTCCTAACTTTCCTCTACTGAGTTTGTGCATTACAAAGGACCAGGCGCAGGGGGAGCAGGGGTATTGGGAGGCAGGTGGGGAAAACACCATATTCCACATTAGCATACATTACCATTTTGATTGGTGTGATTTTTAATATGTTAATGACCCTTAATGAGCAAAAGGTCAGTCTGGAATCTACCTGCAGTTGTTTTTCTCCTTTTTGTTTTTTATCTTCCATCCCTTATCTCCTTTGCTTCTGATATCTCAAGGCTACCTGTCTCCCTGTTTTCTTTAGGTTTCACAGAATCTTGGAATGGCTAAGGTTAGAAGGGACCTCTGAAGGGACATCTCCTATGCAGGATGTGTTGCACAGGAATTTCTGTTTGTCTTTTTGATGTCATCGGACTATTCTCTTCTCACTGTCATGGCCTATGACCGCTACATTGCCATCTGCAAGTCCCTGCACTATAGGATCCTCCTGAGCAGCAGAGCTTGTGCCCAGATGGCAGCAGCTGCCTGGGGCAGTGGGGTTCTCTATGCTCTGCTGCACACTGCCAATACATTTTCACTGCCCCTCTGCGGAGAAAATGCTGTGGACCAGTTCTTCTGTGAAATCCCCAAGATCCTCAAGCTCTCCTGCTCGCATTCCTACCATAGGGATCTTGGACTTCTCACATTTAGTAGTTTTCTGTTCTTGGGTTGTTTTGTTTTCATTGTTCTCTCCTATGTTCAGATCTTCAGGACTGTGCAGAAGATGCCCTCTGAGCAGGGACGGCACAAAGCCTTTTCCACATGTGTCCCTCATTTGGTCGTGGTCACTTTGTTAGTCACCACTGGTGCGTTTGCCTACCTGAAGCCCCCTTCTATCTTTTCTCCAGCCCTGGACCTGGTGGTGGCAGTTCTTTACTCTGTGGTTCCCCCAGCACTGAACCCCCTCATCTACAGCATGAGGACGCAAGCACTAAAGGATGCTATTTTGAAAGTGCTTTTATGGACATTTTTCAGGAATCATAAATGTCCCATATCTCTCCACAGGTGACCCTCTGTATCCATTCAAACCTTGTGTTGCCTTCTTTTCCATTATTATATTTTGTCTTGTTTTCATATTTCATTATTTTTAACTGTTGGTGCTTCTGCTTTTCAGCCACCCCTCCCCCAAATCCTTTCACTCCTACCACTGATATCAAGGAATGAACATGCATTGTGTCAGATGAAGCCCGTCCAAGCCTGTTTAAAAGTGTGTATCAATGTGGACTTTCTTGTAGCAAAGTAATAGCTGTATATGAATTAAATGGGACTTTTTCACTTCTTGATGGCTGAGCTTTCTGTTTAAAGCTCAGTATTGGTGGCATCAACCAAAGGGAAAGTACAAAATCCCAGGTGGGAGCTGGTCTTGGAGATGTCTGGCTCCTTCCTCCTGTTGGGATGTGCGGCTGTGTGTGGGGCAGTGGTGCTGGGCCAGCCCAGAGTCAGGCCTCTGGACAGGAGCCACAGCACTGCAGCAAGTTCCCACAAGGCCACCACCCCAAAACTACTGCCAGGCCCCAGCCAGGCCGGCCTCTCCCCTCAGTCACAGCAATGATCCCAGGGACCAAGAGACACCTGGGGCAGGATGTGAGGGTGGGCAGCACCAGCCCCAGCGCTCCTGGCAGCCCCTCTGGAGCCAGAGCAGCTCCCATAGGTCAGGACCGGACCCAGTGCCACCCACAGGGCTGGGGGACTCTGGTGGCTGCAGGCACTGGCAGCACCTGCTGGGAGACCCCAAAGCCAGGGCTCAGCATCAGTGCCTGGAACTGCAGCTCACACTGCCTCCTGTCCTATGTCCCGACCTCTCTCAGGAGCACTGCTGGGTGCATTATTCCCTTCCTGGGTGTGGAAAGGAGCTTCTGGAGCGCTTCTCTGCTCAGCACTGGAAATTTTAAATTTCAAATGATGTTAAGGAAAAAAATCACCTCTGAACATGAGAGCTGAACCAAGCACAGTCCAATGTGATCTAACCATCAAGTTACTCCATCTGAGGGCAGGCCAAGACCTCAAAAGGTTCCTTCCAACTCATAATCCTCAAGGAAGAAGGTGCTACACAGTGGACCCAGTGGCTGGGGACACTGCTGTGGGTTGAGACATTGCCTGCTTTTGTAACCTCTGCTCATCAGGGTTACCTAGTGAGTGAAGTCATCCTAAAAGCAAGCTCTGTTCCATGGACATGAGGACTCTGATTTAAGGTACCACAGAAAAGTTCTCAGAAATACTGCCAGGTATCACATAACTACAGAACGTTTGAGGCTGGAAGGGAGCTCTGGAGGTTTCCTAGGCCAACCCCAAGCAGGATCAGCCTGAGCAGGTTGTCCAACTCCATGTCCAAATGGGTTTTGACTGCCCCCAGGGATGTAGCTTCCACAGCTTCTCTGAGCAACCCGTGCCACTCATCAACCAAAGTCACAGTACAGAAGTGCTTTCCTGTGTTCAGATGGTATTACCAATGTTTCATTTGGTGCCCACTGTCTCACTGGGTGCCAGAGAAAAGACTTGGGCTGCCTTGTCTTTATCTAATATGGATAAGACCCCTCTCACGGATCTCACGGACTTGCCATTCCAGAAGGCAAGGTTGGAAAGAGTGCAGCAAAGAGGGCAGTGAGCAGTGCCTCAGCTCTCCCTATGGCCTTTGCCACCAGGGCCCTCCCTTCATTTAGCAGTGGGTCTGCCTTTTCTCTAGCCTTGCTTTCACTCCTGATGTACTGATTCATTTCCTGTAGAAGTCTTTCTTGTTGTTCTTCATGTCCCTTGCCAGATTCAACTCCAGGAGGCCTTTGGCTGGCCTAAGAATAACACTGCTCATAAATTTAACATTGATGACCTAGAGAAACCCGTTACATGGCTTGTTCCCTGCTGTGCTGGTATTCTAGCAGAAATCTGTTTGTTTCAACTTCCCCTGTGAGGAATGGCACCTGCAAACATTTTCCAGTTTTCTGAGGAAGGCCATAGCTGCTGCTTCTTCCTTACAGGAGGTCTCTAGGTGACAGCAACTACAAGGTCACCCATGTTGGTGTGCCTGCTCATTCAAAGCCATGAATTCATCAACAACACCATGGCAGAGCTCTTTGCATTGCTGCTGCTCTCCTATAGAAATGTCTGCTCCCCCTCCGTGCCTTACAATCCTGTCCACTCCTGTCTGCACTCCTCTTGTGGGCTGTCACACCATCTCTGCTATCCAAAATGAGACCTCTGTAACCACACACAGAACTCTGGTTACTCCTTCTCTTCTACACACTGTACACATCAGTGCCCTGGCACTTCAGGGAGATGCCCAGCAATTCTGATTTGCCAGAAAAGATATCACAGGATCACAAAATTACAAAATGGTTGAGGTCTGGAAGGATGCAATATTGACTCCACATTGCTCTGCTCGTGACTGACCTCCACCTAGACTGTGTGCCCCAGGGCTGTGAGCCCAACTGTCCAGGCACTTTTCAGTTCACCTCACTGCTTCCTCATTCTACTCAGACGTCATCAGCTTCTCTATCAGGATCTTATGAGAGACATCTCAAGAGCCTTTCTGAAGACAAGGCAGACAATATCCCCTTCTCTCCCCTCACTTACCAAGGCAGTCTTTTCATTGGAGAAGGCTATCAAGTTGGTAAGTCATAAGAAACCCTTGGTGAATCCATGTTGACCACTCCTGATCACTTTGTTGTCCTCCATGTGCTTGGAAATGTTTTCCAGGATTATCTGCTCCATCACCTTCCCAGGAACTGAGGAGGGGCTGTCTGGCCTCTAGTTTCCCATGTCCTCCTTCTTGCCTTCCTTGAAGACAGGGATCATATTTGCCTTCCTCGGCTCTGCTCTGGGCTTAAAAGGGAGGTTCAGGGGAGACCTTATCATACTCTACAATCACTGTAAATGGGGCTATAGTGAAGTTGGGGTGGGTCTGTTTTCCCAAGCATCAAGTGATAAGACAAAATGATAAGACCTAAGTTCTACCAGAGGAGGTTTAGATTGGATATTAGGAACAATTTGTTCTCTGAAAGAGTTGTGAAGTATTTGAACAGGCTGCCAAGGGAAGTAGTTGAGTCATCATCCTTGGAGGTCTTTAAAAAACATGAAGATGTAGGGCTTCATGACATGTTTTAATGGTGGACTGGGCAGTGCTAGGTTAAAGGTAGGACTGGATAAACTTAAAACCTAAATGATTCTATGATTCACTGATAAGTCTGTGCTCTGGCCTTTTGGGTATTGGTTGGAGTCTGCCACGTGTACCATAAAGATTTGGCTGGCTCATAAACAGGAAGGATGTGTGAGGGAAGTCCTAGCACAGGTGTGGCCATTGCTTGACAGCAAAGAGATAAAAGCAGGATGTATCCAGCCTCTCTAACCTTGCTCTCTGCTCTGCTTAGACCTGAGATGTAAAGGTGAAATGTGCCAATATGTGCATGTCCTGGGAACATAATCTCCCTTCCAAGTGCTGGGAAGAAATATATTTTTGGAAAGAGTTGCTTTTTTTTTTCTTTACATAAAGGGGGATGTCATCATCTTGCTGGTCCATGTACATGACCTATTAAAGAAAAAAAAGGTGAGAATTTGTGGACAATCATAAAAAGTTCTGAAACTGAAGTCTTCTTACAAATTTAATACATTAAATTAAGGAATTTTCCACATACATTCAATTTGGCCTACAATGTCCTTCAGGACTTGATTCAGTTGCCCACAAAGATGTTGCTGCTGCCTCAAGGATGTCGTGGAACAGCTGAAGCACCCATTTGGGACTAGGAGATACACAGGACCTTCTGTCTTTAAAAAACATGTTCAAAGTCCCTTAGAAGACATTCAGAATTAATATCAGTTTGAGGTTGCTGGTATCATTTTATCTGTAGGTAGACAACTAAAAAAAAAACACACAGCAGAAAGAAGGGATTCTTAGATTCTTTCCTATAAGTGTTATTATTATTATTATTATTATTATTATTATTATTATTATTATTATTATTATTATTATTATTGAAGTCAGTCCCTTTAAGGAGATTCCTGGCATGTCCCTAATGAACCCCATAGGAATTGAGGACTTCGGGAGAATTATGCCCAAAGCCTTGGCTTGTGAGGGAGTTTTGCATGTTGATTCGCCCTCTGCTGCCAAGTTCCTGAACTGCAGATCCTGAAGCAAGTCTCTGAAGAAGTAAAGGACAGAAGCAAGCCCCCAAATGTTTGAGGGTGTTGGCCAACCCTGATGAGGGCCATCCCAGAAGAGACCACGAGGGAAATAACCAGACAAGGTGCCTGTCCATGGGAGATAGGGGGAGGAGGAAATCAGAAGCACTGGTTACAGGTGGAAAATCAAATGGAGAAGTTACTCTGAAAGCCCTTGATGTGTTTCACCAAGGGGGATGGCCAAGGCCTGAGCGCATCCCCTGGGAAGGGGGATCGTGCACTTCCTGGGCTGCTCGGGGCTCTGGCAAGGGCAGTGTGATGTGGGGGTGTGTAATTCCGAGTGTAGGACACTGGTAGGACACTTGCCATGCTCTGTGGGGTTGAGGAGGTAACAAGGCCCTGGGGCAGTAAGGGACCAGTGTCCGCTGGTAAGCCTCAGTGGAAGAGGCTGCAGCTGTAGCCCTAAGGACATCAGTTACACTGGGGGCCCCAGCCCCACAATGGCCCTCTGCCATCCCCCTCCACAGCCTGTCCCAACTTTTCCTCTACCTGTGCTTGCATCCCTGCATCCTATTACCACACATTTACTTTCCCAGCTCACTCTGACCCCATGATTGTCAAAGCTGTCCTAATTTCTCTCCATCCTTTCTGGCTTTATCTTGAAATAGAACCCTTTATTTTTCTGAGGATTTACCAATATCTGTGGTTTCCTCACAACACATCAGGCTTCTTCCAAAGCCTGACCCTGTTGGTCCTCTATCAGCCAATATATCCCAGACCTATATTCACCTGAATCATCTCTGCACTGAATCTCTACATTGCAGCCCAGAACTCCTCATCATCCTTCTGCAATGGAAAAGGCCACACTAGAACAGGTACACCTCTGAAGAGAGTGTGGCACATGGATAAGTGCACAACACAGAAGGTATACCTGCAAGCATCCGTGACCGCTGGTAATTCCATGACACCGTAGGTAAAGCTCTGAAGGGAATAAGACTCATGAATAAGGCTGTGTTGGAACAGATACACCTCTAAAGGGCTGTGGCTGGTGGATGAGCCCAGGCTGGAGCAGGGGTGAGGGGAGGAGCTCATTGCAATGTCAGATTTTGCGGCCTGGTCTGTGCTGTGGTTTAACCCAGCAGGCAGATAAGCACCACATAGCCATGTTCCACAGCAGGAAACACTCGAACCAATAACAGAGGAGCCTCACAAGGAGCAGTGCAAGTGCAGTAGTGACCTAACCTGAGCTGGCATTGGTGCCCTCTCACTCCATGTAACATACGTCTTCTCCTGTCCTTTGGGGTCACAACAACAGATAGAACCCAATTCATGGACTAAATGGAATCACTGAATATTTTATGGACATTTCATTAAGTAGGCCCATAGACTAAGGGAATGATATCTGTGTCTTAATTGCAGGGTGTTGATTAATGAAGACTTATTGGAAAGTCTTGAACCTGTCATTGTATATGCGGTAGAGAATAAGAGGTGGATATTGTCCTGGTTACATCTTGGGTGACTTTTTAGGCTCGGAACCCAGCTCAGAGAGGTGGTTTGTTCCCCCCCAGGAGGACACTGAATGGCTAAGTCAGAAGTCCGTATGTGTGCCCTGTATAGATGAGGCTTCAGTGTGTACATTTTGTTCATGTACTGAGGCAAACCTGAGTGAGCACAAATACCTTCAGCCTGTGTCCATTCCTCCCTCATGCCATACAGTATCTCAGATGAGTGCAGAGCAGGGCAATGCACTGCAGGGCTGGGGTGCCTCCCAGCATCTGGGAGAGGCAGCAGGAGCCAGCGGGACACCACAACCACTGCAATGGCCTGCCTTTGGGTGTGCAAGGCAAAGACTTGTGTGTTCTTGCCTGTCTCCTGCATCACCTTCCCCTGCCTTCCTGGACTATGTCAGCAAATGTGCCAGAGGGATCAGAGAACTTTCTGGAGACTTAGAAGGACGTCAAACCTGTCTTCCAGAAGAAGAGAAAAGAGGGTGGGAAGAATTAAGGCTGGTGAGCCTCACCTCAGTCCCTGGGAAGGTGATGGGGCAAGCTTTTCCACAGCCACCTCCAGGCACTTGAAGGACAAAAACAGGATTGCTGGACCCATAGGGGAGGAGAAAGCAAGTGACACTGTCTACCTGTACTTTAGCAAGGTTGACATTGCCTCCCAGATACTTGTAGTGAGAATGGTGCTATGTGGATGTAACTAATGGATGAGACTGTGGGTGGGAATTTGGCTGGACAATCAGGCCTAAGTGCCATCCGTTGTGCAAAGTTTCCCTGTCAAGCAATTCCTAGCAGCATCCCTCAGTGATGAGCAGTTGTGCCAACACTGTTGAATGTTGTTATTAAATCTCGGAATTACAGGATGGAGCATGCTTTCAGATCCTTTCTGATTTGTGCCAAGCCCAGAGGAGCCCTTGAGAAACCTTGTCTATTTAGTTTGCTTTGACCAGGACAGTCCAAGAAGATGTCATTCAGGGGTCTCCTCTAATATCAGATATTTTGCAATTCAAAGATTTGTTCCTTTGGAGAACTCTCTGAAGACATAACACAAAGAGAAAGAAAAAGAGAAAGGCAGGGTAGAGGTACATGATGTGCCACTCTGAACACAGTAGATCCTAGGAAGAATGTTTCTAGCAGTGGCAGAAAAGTTACTTGACACATTTCATGTAAGAGGCTTACTTTTTTATCTCATCAGGGGCTGGCCCACAAGGAGAGTGTTGGGTGGGTATGTTATAAAGAGGTCTGTTGTGCCTCAGAAACTTCAAATCCATTGGAACCGTCTGGTCACCTCTGACTCTGGAGCTGACAGGCCAGCAGCAGTAACATGGCTGGGGACAGGGCCTATGAGGTGACCTTTTCCTGAAGCAGCTGCTGTGTCAGCCCTTGCCTCCTGGCTAACATCTGTGCTTTTCAACTCACACCTGCCAGCATCCCTGATAAGGCAGCAGAAGGCACCTGCTTGGCACACTGATTGTGAGATGCGCTCTGTCTGAGAGCCTGACAGGCCCCATGCAGGAAGAGGCCTTGGCTGTGGGTTTTCATGGGGGTTTTCCTTCTGCCTGAGTAAGTGGTAGGACAGCAGCTGGCACACAACTTGGTCACATCTACCTGAGAAGCTAGAAGGCCACCAGCAGGCATGTGGAGAAGACCAAGATCACTGGCAAGGCTGGAAGGCCCCAACTGAACTAAGGTCTTTGTCCCCTTTGCTCTTTGCTAAACTGAACCAATCAGCTTCAGCCCCTGGAATCTAACTACAACAGAGCCTGATAGACCCCATGCAGGAAGAGGCCTTGGGTGTGGGTTTTCAAGTCCCTTCTGCCCGATTATACGGTGGGACAGCAACAGGCACACAGCTTGGTCACACCTCCCTGAGAAGCTGGAAGGCCAGCAGCAGGTATGTGGATTGGAAGATGCTGGTAAGGTTTCATCTGTCTGATCAGCTCACAGTGTACCAGAAGGCTGATGGGTTAGGACACCTGCTTGAAGGGTGATTTGGGGGCAGGGATAGGACAGTGCAGGACAGCCTGCGTTGGAGAATACCAAGAGCACTGACAAGGCTTCAAGGCCCCAACAGCACTAAGGTCTTTGTCCCCCTGGCTATGGCAGTTGTCTCTGCTACTGAGGCTCACGAGGACAGATGCTGTGCTCATGACAACGGGGCGTTGTTGCCTCCTTGCAACCCAGTGGGGAGGCCAGCAGGTGTCATAGCGTTGTCCTTCACACAGCATCACACACCCCACATCCCACTGCCCCACAAAGAGCCCTGAGCCATGGGTGAGGGACAGGACCTCATCTTTCCTCAGTATCAGAGTCTCCTGCACAGTGCCTTGGACTATCTGTAATCGTGGCCTCTAATTGTCTGCTGTAACAAGTCCATGGGGAGTCTTTGGCAGTAATGACCCTCACTGGAGACCATTAAACTCCAGGACACTTCGAAGTCTCATTCTGACTAACTTCTCTTGCAGTTACATCATTCTCTCACTACCTGAGGTTCATGGACTCAGCACCAAATGCACCATGGGGATCATTACAATTCAGCCATTTTCATCCAGTCTTCTAGACTTGTCCTGTTCATTAGTGAGGTATCAAAGCTGCTGGTAAAGAGGAAGTTTCAGTGACAACTTTACAGAAAGCAGTTTCTTTATTTAAGAGTATTTTTCATTAGTTCAGAGTTTTGAGAAGAAGTGATAGCATCATTCTCTAGTTGACATTGGTCCAAAGTGTCTAAGGAGCTCTGTATGTGTAGGAAAAGCAGTCCCTTGAAGTCCTAGACTGTATGGATAACCTTGCTCCTCCCCTCCTCGTGCCCAGCACTTCTCTCAGCAGCCATATGGGAGTTCCCATGTGGGAATGTTTGAGATAGGAAATGATGTATAGAAACACAATTACCAAGTTGGCTGTGAGTATGATGAGATAGAAAACGAATTCAGGCAAGCTTGAAGCTCCCTCAGGATCCAAAAACCAACCGGGTAGGTGAGATGTATTTGTATGATCAAAGAGTAAGGGCAGGGGAATCTGGAGAAGAATGGAGAGTGCGCGTGTCCAGATAGTCTGCTGGAAAGGTGGCATCCAATATGGTCTGTTTAATCAAGCCAGGTGGAAGTACTTGAAAGACTGGGGAGATTAAGTGAAGTCCATAAGAGACAGACTCCTAGCAATGAAAGTATGGGAGAAGATGAGTACTTTTTCTACTCCTGCAATACACATCCTAAAAAATAATATTCTAATGTCATGGGTGGAAAAAAAGGAAAAAAAAAAAAAAAAAAAAAAAAAAAAAGCATTGCATTAGAAGTGTTCCATCATTTCAGATGATTGTAGTGTGCTGATCAAGATAAAGAAAGAAGCCTATATCTGCTGAAGGGTCTAATCAAATTCCTCAGCACATCCTGGAAAACATCCATGACATCACTTTCCTAATGGCTTCCTTGAGCTCCTGGTTCCTCATGCTGTAGATGAGGGGGTTCAATACTTGAGGCAGCACTGAGTATAGAACTGCCACTGCCAGGTTCAGGGATAGGGAGGAGATGGAGGTGGGCTTCAGGTAGAAAAAGATGCCAGTGCTGATAAACAGGGAGACCACGAACAGGTGAGGGAGGCATGTGGAAAAGGCTTTGTGTCGGCCCCGCTCAGAGGGCATCCTCAGCACGGCCCTGAAGATCTGCACATAGGACAGCACAACGTAAACAAAACACCCCAAAAACACAAAAACACTAAATGTGAGAAGACAAATTTCTCTGAGGTAGGAATTTGAGCAGGAGAGCTTTAAGGATCTGAGGAACTTCACAGAAAAATTGGTCAATAGCACTGCCTCTGTAGAATGGCAGTGAAAATGTGTTGGCAGTGTGCAGCACAGCATAGAGAACCCCACTGCTCCAGGCAGCTGCTGCCATCTGGGCACATGCTCCGCTGTTCAGGAGGGTCCCGTAGTGCAGAGGGTTACAGATGGCAACATAGAGGTCATAGTGATGGTGAGAAGACAATATTCTACTGAAAACAAAAAGAAGAAAAAAAGGGCGAGGTTGAGAAGGAAGAAGTACATGGGGGTGTGGAGGCGGTGGTTGCAGGCTACAGCGGTGAGGATGAGGCTGCAAACTGCTCAGAGAAGCTCGTACAGAAAGTCGCTGGAAATAGGTGCACTGGAGCTGGAGAGAAGCTTGAGCTGAGAGAAGCGGACCCATGCACACAACTGCCTCTTGCTGGTAAGCAGTTGCGCATTATGGTGAATCATACGTTCTTAGGAACAAAGACTGTCCTGGTAACCGTACAGCTTATTCTCCTTATTAACAATTGGACAGTTTATGAGCCTGAAATATGGAACCAAATTGAGGTCAAGGTGTGGGACTCTGCAACTAAAACCAACAAGGTTACAGTGGGGTTGCTCGGCACCTAGCAAGCAATCTCTGAGGCCTTAAAGAGCACTGTGGGACCACAGTCAGAAGCATGTGGTTTGCCAGAGAGTGAAGGAGCTGCGGGCTCCTTTACTGATCCGACTGCTACGCCATGGGCCCCTCTGCTGCTACAGCCATCGAAGGCTTTTGCTGTTACACCCCCTGCTGACCTGGACGTGCCTTTTAACTCAGGCATCATTGGCCTTGAAAAGGAGATAGATATGCTTTTCTTCGATCTGGGAAGAACGGGATACATAAGGCCTGAAGACTGAGTTGCTTGACAACTTAAAGCGAGACATATTGTTCAAAAGGAATGGAAAATGGAGACTTGTTAGTAATCAAGAAAAGGAATGGAAAATGGAGACTGTTAAGTCATGGAACTTAAAGGATTGTTTGTTACTTTTTCTGATTGTACGTATATATAGGCATACTCGGGTTTAGTATGTAAAGCAATGTTCTGTATATTTAGAATGTTTGATGTTTGTGTGTGCATGTTGGTGGAGTGTAGACTCCCCGCACACCCAGCGTTGTTTACTTGCCTTTTATACCTTTTAGAAATATTTGTTTTATAAATATTACAAAATTCAGATTGAGTTGAGACCTCATTTATAACACTTGCCCAGGACTGCTCATGCCACCCCTCATTCCTGGAACAGAGAAAATCTGTGATGTGTCAACCTCTCCTGCCTGTTAGAGCTGAAAAAAAAAAAAAAAGAAAGAAAAAGAAAAAAAAAAAAAAGCTAAATTTCCTCCAATTGTACCTGTACTATCTGCCTTTCCTGGTGAAAATATTCACATTTTCTGTCTGTATAGTGAAATATATATGTATAGCCCCAGCTGTAACTACAGCTATATGTGCAAGTAAAGGTAAATGTATATACAGAGTTAGATGTGTACACATGGATAACTGGGAGAGAGACAGGCAAGTGTCTGGGATTCGAGAATTTTACATCACCTGAACTATCAGGAAACCAACCCAGAAGTGCTGGGAGCTGAGGAGAGGGGACATGTGGAGGAAGGTCCCAGTGACACGGCTGGGAGGTGGGTTGTGATGCCATTCCTACTGCAGTGACCTGACTGCCTGGTGGCAGGCAGGCAGACATGGCGATGTCATCGAGTGCATCACAAACCCCACGGGACACAAGGGGCAGCTCAGGCAGCTCTTCACCCTGGTGTAGTGGGTTTATGTGGCAAGGTTTTGGTAGCAGGGGGCCATAGGGGTGGTTTCTGTGAGAAGGATCTGGAAGCTGCCCCATGTTTGGTAAGGGCCCCACTGCTGACCAGAGCCGAGCCAATAAGTGATGTTGTTTTGCACATCTGTGAGAACATATATAAGACAGGGAAAAAAAAAACGCTGCGCCACACAGCAGCTGGGAGAGTGAGAGGAGTGAAGAACGGCCTTGCAGGGGCCAAGGTCAGTGCAGAAGGACGGGGAGAGGTGCTCCAGGCACCAGAGCAGAAGTCCCCTGTGGCCTGTGGTGAGGACCATGGTGAAGCAGAATGTCCCCCTGCAGCCCATGGAGTACCACGGTGGAGCAGGGTTCCACGCTGCAGCCCGTGGAGGAGACCACAGTGGAGTAGGGGGCCCTGCACCGACAGAGGCTGCTGCCTTTGGAAGACCCCTGCTGGAGCAGATTCCGGGCCAGACCTGTAGCC
Organism: Anas platyrhynchos; assembly: GCF_047663525.1. Classification (NCBI taxonomy): domain Eukaryota; kingdom Metazoa; phylum Chordata; class Aves; order Anseriformes; family Anatidae; genus Anas; species Anas platyrhynchos. The sequence continues at coordinate 5,424,880 of NC_092616.1, read as the reverse complement.
CGTGGAGAGGAGACCACGCAGGAGCAGGTGACCCGGCAGGAGCTGCTGCCCGTGGGGGAGCCAGGTTGGAGCAGTTTTCTCCTGAGGGATGGACCCTGTGGTACGGACCCATATCTGGAGCAGTTGTGGAAGAGCTGCTGCCTGTGGGAAGCCCACACTGGATCAGTTCATCAAGGACTGCATCCCGTGGGTGGGACCCCACAGCACAGGGGACGAGAGTGACCAAGAAGGAGCGGCAGAGAAGAAGTGCTGTAGACTGACCATAACCCCCATTCCCCCGTTCCCCTGTGCCACTCGGGGAGAGGAGGTGGAAGAGGGTGGATGGGGGGGGAAGGTGCTTTTGGTTTCTTTTCTTTATTTCTCACTTCTCTAGCTTGTTAGTAATAAGCAATAAGTCTTAAATAAATTTTACTATCTCCCTATGCCGAGTCTGTTTTTCCTGTTACAATAATTACTGCATGATCTTCTTGTCCTTATCTCAACCTTAGAGCCCTTTTCATCGTATTTTCTCCCCATTCCTCTTTGAGGAGGGGGAGTGAGAGAGCGGCTGTGGTGGAGCTCATCTGCGCACTCGAGCGGAACCATGACAAAGGGTTGCTCTTTCTGTGATCATAGCTTCACTCCAGTCCTTCAAGTATACATGAGCTGAGAAGCCTTGTCCAGTGGTGACTTTTGAGGTAAGGACCAACCTACAGCTTGGGGGAAACTGTCTCAAGGATGTATGCTGGCCATAGGAACTGAAGGACAGAAGCAAACAGACGTCACTGCACAGGGTGGGAAGTAGACCCAGCTGGACTGCTGCCAAACACTCTCACTGGGTTCCATGGTTGTAGCAGGTGCTCGGAAAGACTAGGGAACATTTCAAGGACACTAGAGGTTTCAAGCTGTCTTTCTAGATCCACCCAATGGTAATACCTCAGAGATGACAGCAATTCCTCTCCATACTCCCCATCTTGTGTGTGATGGTGTCCTGGTTTCAGTTAGGACAGAATTAATTTTCTTCCTAGTAGCTGGTAGAATGCTATGTTTTGGCTTAGGATGAGAAGAATGCTGATAACACCCCGATGTTTTAATTGTTGCAGAGCAGTGCTTATACTAAGCCAAGGACATCTCAGCTTCTTGCTCTGTCCTGCCAACAGGCAGGCTGGGGGTGCAGTAAGAGCTGGGAGGGGACAGACCCAGGACAGGTGACCCAAACTAGCCAAAGGGGTATTCCATACCATCTGACGTCATGCTAAACAATATATAGGGGTAGCTAGCTGGGGGAGGGGAGCCGGACTGCTCAGGGTTAGGCTGGGCATCAGTCAGCAGGTGGTGCGCAATTGCATTGTGCATCACTTCTTTGTACACATTAGTAGTAGTAGTACTACTATCATCGTTATTATTATTGATATTATTATTATTTTCCTGTCTTATTAAACTGTCTTTATCTCATCTCATGGGCTTTACTTTCCCGTTTCTCTCCCCCATCCCAGAGAGAGAGGGGGGAGGGTGAGCAAACGGCTGTGTGGTGTTCAGCTGCCGGCCGGGTTAAACCACGACAGATGGTCCCCCACTGAATACCCCAGGCATTGCAGTGTCCTTGTGTGCACGTGGACATCTATATTTGGCATTCTCCCTATGGTGACTTCATCTTGGGTGAAGTGATCTCTCACTTTGTGGGGCTCCAGTCACTGACCACCCCAGACACATGATACTCAGGGAGAACACCTAGGCTCTTCAGGCAGCTCCCCATTAATTTCCTGGAGGATGTCCTCTGCCCTGACACTTGTGGGACAGTCATGGTTATATACCTCAGTGACTGTTAACCATTTCTGCTGTCATCAGACACCAACAGGTTACTCCTAAATCCTACCCTTGGTCTCTCACAACTCACAAAATGAGCTTTTTCTTTCCCTTATCCATAGAGCAACAGGCTTTTCAGGGAGCAGGTGCTCAGCCCTGGTCTTGGCACCAGCTTTGAAAGAAGAACCACGTCTTCAAGAAGTGGGAGATACAATTTTATTAGGCAGATCCTATCACAGAGTTTGTTCTGGCCTGCTGTTATACACATATTATAAAGCCTCAGTAGTAAACAGAACGGTTTCATTCCTCAGTAGATAGCCGATGAATAAAGAAACATATTGCTAATAAATTAGTAAATGCAAATGATACTGAGGATAACAATTTCAATAATGAGCAGGCCTGCAAGGGAAGTCATTTGTGTAGATACAGGGGAAATTTATCACCAATCAGAAATATCCATGAAAACACTTTCCGAACAGCACTCTTAAGCTCCTTGTTTCTCATGCTGTAGATGAGGGGGTTCAATGCTGGTGGCACAACAGAGTACAGAACTGCCACCACCAGGTCCAGAGACAGTGAGATAGAGGGGGACTTCAGGTAGGCAAATATGGTCATGCTGAGAAACAGGGAGACCACTGCCAGGTGAGGGAGACACGTGGAAAAGGCTTTGTACTGTCCCTGCTCAGAGGGCATCCTCAGTACAGCCCTGAAAATCTGCACATAGGACAGCACAATGAAAACAAAACACCCAGATGCTAAACAGAATCCAACCATAATAATCCAAACTTTCCTGAGGTAGGAGTTTGAGCAGGAGAGCTTGATGATCTCGGGGATTTCACAGAAGAACTGGTCCACAGCATTGCCTTGGCAAAGTGTCAGAGAAAACACATTAGCAGTGTGCAGCGCAGCATGGAGAAATCCACTGCCCCAGGCAGCTGCTGCCATCTGGGCACAAGCTCTGCTGCCCAGGAGGGTCTCGTAGTGCAGGGGCTTGCAGATGGCAACATAGCGGTCATAGGACATGACAGTGAGAAGATAATATTCTGCTGAAAAGAAAAAGAAGAAGAAAAAGACCTGTGCAGCACATCCTGAGTAGGAAATGGCCCTGGTATCCCAGAGGGAATTGGCCATGGCTTTGGGGACAGTGGTGGAGATGCAGCCCAGGTCGAGGAGGGCAAGGTTGAGGAGGAAGAAGTACATGGGGGTGTGAAGACGGTGGTCACAGGCTACGGCGGTGAGGATGAGGCCGTTGCCCAGGAGGGCAGCCAGGTAGATGCCCAGGAAGAGTGCGAAGTGCAGGAGCTGCAGCTCCCATGTGTCTGCGAATGGCAGGAGGAGGAACTCAGTGCTGGAGCTGCTGTTGGACATTTGACTCTTCTGGGCCTGGGGACCAGTCTGAGGAGGAAAATAAAGCAAAATGTTAGGCTAGACCATGTGAGCAAAATGTACTCTAATTCTTGTTACACCTCAAGACTGCTGCTACCCTTTCAGGAAAATCTATATCGCAGATGCCTTGCTGGTTCTAGTTGGTGCTGCCAGAGGGTGCTGCTGGGAGCAGGGGACTCTGGAAGTCCTTGGCATTACTGCTGCACTCCAGGTGAAATCTTGTGGGTCCTGTGAGGCAATGACTCTGTCCTTGAGATCAGAGTGAGCGAAGTAATCTGGGTATGGAGAGCTGTATGAGGAGGAAAAAACAGGAAAACATTAGGACAGAACACTGTGATCAAACCCACTCCATTTCTTGTACAAACCTCCCAGACTGCCTCTCCCCTTTCAGGAACACCTTTGCAGGTCCCTTTCATGAGCTGTGGTCGGTGCTGGTTGATGGCGCCACTGGGATGAGAAGGGCTCTCGAGGAGGCAGTCCTGCCCTCCACAGTTAGGTAAATGAGAACATGGGCTGTTCTTGGATTAAATACAGATGAGATATCAAACTATTTTCTCTGTTCTTGTGAAAACCCACCATCCAGACTCCAGTGTGTTTTTTAAAGTTTCTGCACCTCATCTAAGAGGTTCCTTTTAGGTATATATCATTGGTGTTTGTCCTGCCCACCCATGGAAATCTTGGAGGTCCCAAAAGGCAAAGGTCACACTCAGGTGTTCCCCTGAATAGAGCCTTAATGCTGCTGAGAGCACAGGAATCCATTTTCAAAGAGCAGACCTCTTAACCCCTCACCCATATCATCATATCTGAGGAGGATCTTAGCTCTCTGCCTTTCACCACGGACACAGAAGGGTCATAGCAGCTGCCCATATACAACCATTCAGCAACATTTCTACAGCCTTAGGACTGACATGTCTTCTCCATGGGGCTGCTAGATAACACAGGGTTGCTAGGGCAGAGCTGAGCCTTCTGCAAGGATATATGCAGCCCAGCAGAAGCCCCATGTAAAGAGTCAAATTTCCTTAGATGTGGTGTCCTGAAGGGCGAGTCAGCTCCTTCTCCACACACAGCATTTTGCCGAGACTCAACAGTTAGGAGGGAACATGGATGCCTTTTATTCATAGCATATCTGAGTGATAGGAACATCATCACCAGTTTTTGAGCCGCACACAAATTCTCATACCCAAAAGACTAGTTAGTCAAAAGAATCTCATGATATTATTATTAGATGAGAAAAGAAACTAAGGAGTTTGTATGAAGAAGGTGTTGGCAGGGCAAGTGCCCAAATCCAGCCTCCCATCTTGCTGCTGGGAGCAGCTCCTTCTCACTCCCTGCCCATGGCTCTACTGCCTGCAGCTTTCCCTGCCTGCAGCTGGGTCTCTGTCCCCACGCCTCCTGCCTGAAGCTCTCAGCCCCCATCCCACCCGCTGGGTGCTCAGCTCTGCCCTGCAGACACCTCCTGGCAGCAGGGCTCTGCCCAGGGGCAGCTCGCTGGGGACATGTCCTAGAGCCCAGGTCACACAGACCCTGCTGACACTATGTAAGGGGTGATGGTGGAGCTTTCTAGGGGCTGAGAGGCAGGAAAGGGTGTTTCTGGGGATTCTTCTAAACCTCCTTCTGATGGCGTATGAGTCTTAGGCTCCTCCTGGAAATAACAGCTTCTATTTCTATTCCCAGTGAGCTAAAAGAAGAGAAAACTGAAAGCAGAGCCTAAGGAAAGATGAGAGTGAAGTTCCCTTTGAAATTCTCTTGGTGTGCTGTGGATCTGTGAGCAGGCTGCCCCAGGCAGCAGCCTCCCACCAGCAGCAGGACCCTGCCATGCCGGGGGGCTCCTTCCACCCGCAGCTTCTCCCCGCAGCGCCCTGGGCAGCTCCCCAGGCAGGCTGAGTGCTGAGCCTGGCAGGCGGCAGAGGCCCTGCCCCGGCACACAGCCCCTGGGGCACAGCAGGGACCCTGCTCTGCACCACAGCCCTGGACACCCCTGCCTGCACGCCCGGCTTCTCCTGCCTCCACGAACTGCGGCTGCATTGCCCTCCAGCCAGACACTTACCGGGTGCAGGGCTGGGAAGTCTTCTCCCCCGGTGAGCTCTGGGCATGCTGCCACTTCTGCCTGCCTTTAAGCACTGTGTCTCTGCAGGCTGTGCCCCCAGGCCTGCTGCGCTGTGCAGAGGAGCTGCTCCTGGGCAGAGCTGTCTTTCTGCAGCGCTGCCCGCTTGCCAGGAGCTCCCCTTGGGCCCAGGAGCCCGGCACAGCTCAGCAGCAGAGGCCCAGCCCAAGGCCTCCCTTGCTCTGCCCCCCACCAGGCTCCCTGCACATGGTCCTGGGGCTGCAGGGGAACCTGCTGGGAAACAGCCTGAAGGAATCCCTTGGGTTCCCTTCCTCACATGGCACATACACTTCTTGACAGCAGGCTCATTTCTCCTTACAGAACACCAATTAAGTGTAACAATCACATTTTCTTGTCCCAGTATCAGTTTGGACATGAAGTCATGGTCAGGGACTGATCTCCTTCATCCCCACTTCAGGAAATAATTCAGCAGTCAGTCAAGGCATCTCATGCTGGTTGTTATTCCTGGGGCTGGAAAGGGATCTCAGCTCCCTCCCATATCTGCCACAGACCCACAGGAGCTGGGATTCCTCAGGCCTCAGTTCAGGTGTCCACAACATAGGCACCTTAATGCGAATTATTGAGCCACAATAGCTCCTTAGTGGAGATAGAAGACAGGCAGGAACTGATCAGATGGAAATACCTGCTGAAATTTGAGGTTAATCCTCTGGGAATCTGATGGGGCATTCCTCAGGCCAACTGAAATGGCAGCAGATGCCACATGTAGGACAACTGAACCTGTCCCTACTCCTTATGTGTAGGTCAGCCTGCAGAGGCTGTCAGCAGAGCAAAAGGAGTCATGTGTCACAGGCAAAGCTAAACCTATTCTGTTCTCTTTTAAATGTTCTCTTTTTTCTTTTCTCTTCTACACGGCCCTTGGCTGAAATGGCTGTTGTGTCTCGGTCATCTCCACAGGCCTCAGCTCTCACCAGCCAGGTCTCCCTACCATTTGTGCCTTGAGGCAGGACTCTGGAGGGGTACAACAGGTCATCAGTGAGGATAAAATCAGTGGTTACTTTGCAAACTACACCCTTATCAGTCCATGGGACCTGCATCCAAGGCCCCTGTGTGAGCGATGTGACATCAGCGATGTGACCACAGCGATGTGACCTCAGCGCGGGAACCTCAGCGATGTCACGTGAGCGCGGGAACATCAGCGCGGGAACCTCAGTGATGTGAGCTCAGCGCGGGAACCTCAGCAATGTGACCTCAGCGCGGGAACCACAGCGTTGTGACCTCAGCGCGGGAACCTCAGCGTGGGAACCTCAACAGTGTGACCTCACAGCGGGAACCTCAGCAATGTGACCTCAACGATGTGACCTCAGCGCGGGAACCTCAGCGCTGTGACCAAAGCGTGGGAACCTCAGCGATGTGACTTCAGCACGGGAACCTCAATGCGGAAACCTCAGAGATGTGACCTCAGCTATGTGACCTCAGCGCGGGAACTTCAGCGATGTGATATCAGCGCGGGAACCTCAGCTCTGTGACCTCAGCTCTGTGACCTCAGCGCGGGAACCTCAGTGATGTGACCTCAGCGCGGGAACCTCAGCGATGTCACCTAAGCGATGGGACCCCAGCGCGGGCACCTCAGCGCGGGAACCTCAGCGATGTGACCTCAGCGTGGGAACCTCAGCGCGGGAACCTCAGCTCTTTGACCTCAGGGTGGGAACCACGGCGCTGTGACCTCAGCGCGGGAACCTCAGCGTGGGGACCTCAGCACTGTGACCTCAGCGCGGGAAGCTCAGCGTGGGAACCTCAGCAGTGTCACGTCAGCGTGGGAACCTCAGCGTAGGAACCTCAACAGTGTGACCTCACAGTGGGAACCTCAGTGATGTGACCTCAGTGCCGGAACCTCAGCGATGTCACATAAGCGTGCGAACCTCAGCACGGGAAACTCAGTGATGTGAGCTCAGCGCGGGAACCTCAGCGTTGTGACCTCAGCGATGTGACCGCACCACGGGAACCTCAGCGATGTGACCTCAGTGCCGGAACCTCCGGGATGTCACCTAAGCGCGGAAACCTCGGCCGGGGAACCTCAGCGCTGTTAGCTCAGCGCAGGAATCTCAGCGATGCGACCTCAGCGCGGGAAACTCAGCGCAGGAATCTCAGCAATGTGACCTCAGCGTAGGAACCTCAGCGCTGTGACCTCAGTGAGGGAACCTATACAATGTGACCTCAACGCGGGAACCTCTGCGTGGGTACCTCAGCAGTGTGACCTCAGCGCGGGAACCTAAGAACTGTGAGCTCAGTGCGGGAACCTCAGCGCGGGAACCTCAGCGCTGTGACCTCAGCGTGGGAACCTCAGCGATGTCACCTAAGCGATGGGACCCCAGCGCGGGAACCACAGCGATGTGACCTCAGCGCGGGAACCTCAGCGTAGGAACCTCAACAGTGTGACCTCACAGCGGGAACCTCAGCAATGTGACCTCAACGATGTGACCTCAGCGCGGGAACCTCAGCGCTGTGACCAAAGCGTGGGAACCTCAGCGATGTGACCTCAGCACGGGAACCTCAACGCGGGAACCTCAGAGATGTGACCTCAGCTATGTGACCTCAACGCGGGAAACTCAGTGATGTGACCTCAGCGCGGGAACCTCAGCTCTGTGACCTCAGCTCTGTGACCTCAGCTCTGTGACCTCAGCGCGGGAAACTCAGCGATGTGACCTCAGCGTGGGAACCTCAGCGATGTCACCTAAGCGATGGGACCCCAGCGCGGGCACCTCAGCGCGGGAATCTCAGCGATGTGACCTCAGCGTGGGAACCTCAGCGCGGGAATCTCAGCTCTGTGACCTCAGGGCGGGAACCTAAACAATGTGAACTCAGCGCGGGAACCTCAGCGTGGGAACCTCAGCACTGTGACCTCAGCGCGGGAACCTCAGCGTGGGAACCTCAGCAGTGTCACGTCAGCGTGGGAACCTCAGCGTGGGAACCTCAACAGTGTGACCTCACAGTGGGAACCTCAGTGATGTGACCTCAGTGCCGGAACCTCAGCGATGTCACATAAACTTGGGAACCTCAGCACGGGAAACTCAGTGATGTGAGCTCAGCGCGGGAACCTCAGCGTTGTGACCTCAGCAATGTGACCGCACCACGGGAACCTCAGCGATGTGACCTCAGTGCCGGAACCACAGGGATGTCACCTAAGCGCGGAAACCTCGGCCGGGGAACCTCAGCGCTGTGAGCTCAGCGAGGGAACCTCAGCGTTGTGATATCAGCGCGGGAACCTCAGCGCGGGAACATCAGCGATGTGATATCAGCGCGGGAACCTCAGCGCAGGAATCTCAGCGATGTCAAATAAGTGATGGGACACCAGCGCGGGAACCTCAGCGATGTGACAAAAGCGTGGGAACCTCAGCGCGGGAACCTCAGCTCTGTGACCTCAGCGTGGGAACCTAAACAATGTGATCTCAGCGCGGGAACCTCAGCGTCGGAACCTCAGCAGTGTCACATCAGCGCGGGAACCTCAGCGTAGGAACCTCAACAGTGTGACCTCACAGCGGGAACCTCAGCAATGTGACCAAAGCGTGGGAACCTCAGTGATGTGACCTCAGCGATGTGACCTCATCGCGGGAACGTCAGCGACGTGACCAAAGCGTGGGAACCTCAGCGATGTGACCTCAGCACGGGAACCTCAGCGCAGGAACCTCAGCGATGTGACCTCAGCTATGTGACCTCAGCACGGGAACCTCAGTGATGTGACCTCAGCACGGGAACCTCAGCGTGGGAACCTCAGCAATGTCACGTGATCGCGGGAACCTCAGTGCGGGAACTTCAGTGATGTGAGCTCAGCGCGGGAACCTCAGCGATGTGACCTCAGCGCGGGAACCTCAGAGCGGGCACCTCAGCTCTGTGACCTCATCGCGGGAACCTAAACAATGTGACCAAAGCATGGGAACCTCAGCGCGGGAACCTCAGCTCTGTCACCTCAGCGCGGGAACCTAAACAATGTGACCTCAGCGCAGGAACCTCAGAGTGGGAACCTCAGCAGTGTGACCTCAGCTATGTGATCTCCGCGCTGGAAACTCAGCGATGTTACCTCAGAGCGGGAACCACAGCGCTGTGACCTCAGCGCGGGATCCTCAGCGATGTGACCTCAGCGTGGGCACCTCAGCACGGGAACCTCAGCGATGTGACCTCAGCGTGGGAACCTCAGCGTGGGAACCTCATTAATGTGAGTTCAGCGCGGGAACCAAAACTATGTGACCTCAGCGCGGGAACCTCAGAGTGGCAACCTCAGCAGTGTCACGTCAGCGCGGGAACCTCAGGTAAGGAACCTCAACAGTGTGACCTCACAGCGGGAACCTCAGCGATGTGACCTCAGCGATGTGACCACAGCGCGGAAACCTCAGCGATGTGACCGCAGCGCGGGAACCTCAGCAGGGTAACCTCAGTGATGTGAGCTCAGCGCGGGAACCTCAGCGCTGTGAGCTCAGCGCGGGAACCTCAGCGTTGTGATATCAGCGCAGGAACCTCAGCGCGGGAACATCAGCGATGTGATATCAGCGCGGGAACCTCAGCGCATGAATCTCAGCGATGCGACCTCAGCGCGGGAACCTCAACGCGGGAACCTCAGCGATGTGACCTCAGCGTGGGAACCTCAGAGATGTGACCTCAGCACTGTGACCGCAGCGCGGGAACCTCAGCGATGTCACTTAAGCGAGGGAACCTCAGCGCAGGAACCTCAGCGATATGACCTCAGCGCGGGAACCTCAGCGATGTGACCTCAGCGCGGGAAGCTCAGCGCAGGAACCTCAGCGATGTGACTTCACCGTGGGAACCTCAGCGATGTGACCTAAGCGTGGGAACCTCAGCGCGGGAACCTCAGCGCGAGAACCTCAGCGATGTGACCTCAGCGCGGGAACCTCAGCGATGTGACCTCAGCGCGAGAACCTCAGCGATGTGACCTCAGCGCGGGAAGCTCAGCGCAGGAACCTCAGCGATGTGACTTCACCGTGGGAACCTCAGCGATGTGACCTCAGTGACGGAACCTCAGAGCGGGAACCACAGTGCTGAGACCTCAGCGCGGGCACCTCAGCGATGTGACCTCAGCTTGGGAACCTCAGCGCGGGAACCTCAGCGATGTGACCTCAGCACAGGAACCTCAGCGATGTGACATCAGCACGGGAACATCAGCACGGGAACCTCAGCGATGTCACCTAAGCGGTGTGACCTCAACGCGGGAACCTCAGCGATGTGACCTAAGCTATGTGACCTCAGCGCGGGAACCTCAGCACGGGAACCTCAGTGATGTGAGCTCAGCGCGGGAACCTCAGCGTGGGAACCTCAGCAGTGTCACGTCAGCGCGGGAACCTCAGCGTAGGAACCTCAACAGTGTGACCTCACAGTGGGAACCTCAGCTCTGTGACCTCAGCGCGGGAACCTTAGCGACGTGACCAAAGCGTGGGAACCTCAGCGACGTGACCTCAGCACGGGAACATCAGCGATGTGTCCTCAGTTATGTGACCTCTGCGCGGGAACCTCAGCTCTGTGACTTCAGCTATGTGACCTCAGCGCGGGAAACTCAGTGATGTGACCTCAGCGCGGGAACCTCAGCGCGGGAACCTCAGCTCTGTGACCTCAGCTCTGTGACCTCAGCGCGGTAAACTCAGTGATGTGACCTCAGTGATGTGACCGCAGCGCGGGAACCTCAGCGTTGTGACCTCAGCGCAGGAACCTCAGCGATGTGACCTCAGCGTGGGAACCTCAGAGTGGGAATCTAAGCAATGTCACGTCTGCGCGGGAACCTCAGCGTAGGAACCTCAAAAGTGTGACCTCACAGTGGGAGCCTCAGCGATGTGACCTCAGCGATGTGACCTCAGCGATGTGAATTCAGTGCGGGAACCACAGCACGGGAATCTCAGCGATGTCACCTAAGCGATGTGACCTCAGCGCGGGAACCTCAGCGATGTGACCAAAGCGTGGGAACCTCAGCGTGGGAACCTCAGCACAGGAACCTCAGCGCGGGAACCTAAACAATATGACCTCACAGCGGGAACCTCAGCGTGGGAACCTCAACAGTGTGACCTCACAGCAGGAATCTCAGCGATGTGACCTCAGCGATGTGACCTCAGCGCAGGAACCTCAGCGATGCAACCGCAGCGCGGGAACCTCAGCGATGTAACCTCAGTGCTGGAACCTCAGCGATGTGCGCTCAGCGATGTGACCTCAGCGCGGGAACCTCAGCGTTGTGATATCAGCGCGGGAACCTCAGCGCGGGAACCACAGGGATGTGACCTCAGCGAGGGAACCTCAGCGCATGAATCTCAGCGATGTGACCTCAGCGCGGGAACCTCAGCGCTGTGACCTCAGTACGGGAACCTCAGCGTGGGAACCTCAGCAGTATCACGTCAGCGCAGGAACCTCAGCGATGTGACCTCAGCGCGGGAACCTCAGCGATGTCACCTAAGCGATGTGACCTCAGCACGGGAACCTAAACAATGTGACCAAAGCGTGGGAACCTCTGCGCGGGAACCTCAGCTCTGTGAGCTCAGCGCGGGAACCTAAACAATGTGAACTCAGCGCGGGAACCTCAGCGTGGGAACCTCAGCACTGTGACCTCAGCGCGGGAACCTCAGCGTGGGAACCTCAGCAGTGTCACGTCAGCGTGGGAACCTCAGCGTGGGAACCTCAACAGTGTGACCTCACAGTGGGAACCTCAGTGATGTGACCTCAGTGCCGGAACCTCAGCGATGTCACATAAACTTGGGAACCTCAGCACGGGAAACTCAGTGATGTGAGCTCAGCGCGGGAACCTCAGCGTTGTGACCTCAGCAATGTGACCGCACCACGGGAACCTCAGCGATGTGACCTCAGTGCCGGAACCACAGGGATGTCACCTAAGCGCGGAAACCTCGGCCGGGGAACCTCAGCGCTGTGAGCTCAGCGAGGGAACCTCAGCGTTGTGATATCAGCGCGGGAACCTCAGCGCGGGAACATCAGCGATGTGATATCAGCGCGGGAACCTCAGCGCAGGAATCTCAGCGATGTCAAATAAGTGATGGGACACCAGCGCGGGAACCTCAGCGATGTGACAAAAGCGTGGGAACCTCAGCGCGGGAACCTCAGCTCTGTGACCTCAGCGTGGGAACCTAAACAATGTGACCTCAGCGCGGGAACCTCAGCGTCGGAACCTCAGCAGTGTCACATCAGCGCGGGAACCTCAGCGTAGGAACCTCAACAGTGTGACCTCACAGCGGGAACCTCAGCAATGTGACCAAAGCGTGGGAACCTCAGTGATGTGACCTCAGCGATGTGACCTCATCGCGGGAACGTCAGCGACGTGACCAAAGCGTGGGAACCTCAGCGATGTGACCTCAGCACGGGAACCTCAGCGCAGGAACCTCAGCGATGTGACCTCAGCTATGTGACCTCAGCACGGGAACCTCAGTGATGTGACCTCAGCACGGGAACCTCAGCGTGGGAACCTCAGCAATGTCACGTGATCGCGGGAACCTCAGTGCGGGAACTTCAGTGATGTGAGCTCAGCGCGGGAACCTCAGCGATGTGACCTCAGCGCGGGAACCTCAGAGCGGGCACCTCAGCTCTGTGACCTCATCGCGGGAACCTAAACAATGTGACCAAAGCATGGGAACCTCAGCGCGGGAACCTCAGCTCTGTCACCTCAGCGCGGGAACCTAAACAATGTGACCTCAGCGCAGGAACCTCAGAGTGGGAACCTCAGCAGTGTGACCTCAGCTATGTGATCTCCGCGCTGGAAACTCAGCGATGTTACCTCAGAGCGGGAACCACAGCGCTGTGACCTCAGCGCGGGATCCTCAGCGATGTGACCTCAGCGTGGGCACCTCAGCACGGGAACCTCAGCGATGTGACCTCAGCGTGGGAACCTCAGCGTGGGAACCTCATTAATGTGAGTTCAGCGCGGGAACCAAAACTATGTGACCTCAGCGCGGGAACCTCAGAGTGGCAACCTCAGCAGTGTCACGTCAGCGCGGGAACCTCAGGTAAGGAACCTCAACAGTGTGACCTCACAGCGGGAACCTCAGCGATGTGACCTCAGCGATGTGACCACAGCGCGGAAACCTCAGCGATGTGACCGCAGCGCGGGAACCTCAGCAGGGTAACCTCAGTGATGTGAGCTCAGCGCGGGAACCTCAGCGCTGTGAGCTCAGCGCGGGAACCTCAGCGTTGTGATATCAGCGCAGGAACCTCAGCGCGGGAACATCAGCGATGTGATATCAGCGCGGGAACCTCAGCGCATGAATCTCAGCGATGCGACCTCAGCGCGGGAACCTCAACGCGGGAACCTCAGCGATGTGACCTCAGCGTGGGAACCTCAGAGATGTGACCTCAGCACTGTGACCGCAGCGCGGGAACCTCAGCGATGTCACTTAAGCGAGGGAACCTCAGCGCAGGAACCTCAGCGATATGACCTCAGCGCGGGAACCTCAGCGATGTGACCTCAGCGCGGGAAGCTCAGCGCAGGAACCTCAGCGATGTGACTTCACCGTGGGAACCTCAGCGATGTGACCTAAGCGTGGGAACCTCAGCGCGGGAACCTCAGCGCGAGAACCTCAGCGATGTGACCTCAGCGCGGGAACCTCAGCGATGTGACCTCAGCGCGAGAACCTCAGCGATGTGACCTCAGCGCGGGAAGCTCAGCGCAGGAACCTCAGCGATGTGACTTCACCGTGGGAACCTCAGCGATGTGACCTCAGTGACGGAACCTCAGAGCGGGAACCACAGTGCTGAGACCTCAGCGCGGGCACCTCAGCGATGTGACCTCAGCTTGGGAACCTCAGCGCGGGAACCTCAGCGATGTGACCTCAGCACAGGAACCTCAGCGATGTGACATCAGCACGGGAACATCAGCACGGGAACCTCAGCGATGTCACCTAAGCGGTGTGACCTCAACGCGGGAACCTCAGCGATGTGACCTAAGCTATGTGACCTCAGCGCGGGAACCTCAGCACGGGAACCTCAGTGATGTGAGCTCAGCGCGGGAACCTCAGCGTGGGAACCTCAGCAGTGTCACGTCAGCGCGGGAACCTCAGCGTAGGAACCTCAACAGTGTGACCTCACAGTGGGAACCTCAGCTCTGTGACCTCAGCGCGGGAACCTTAGCGACGTGACCAAAGCGTGGGAACCTCAGCGACGTGACCTCAGCACGGGAACATCAGCGATGTGTCCTCAGTTATGTGACCTCTGCGCGGGAACCTCAGCTCTGTGACTTCAGCTATGTGACCTCAGCGCGGGAAACTCAGTGATGTGACCTCAGCGCGGGAACCTCAGCGCGGGAACCTCAGCTCTGTGACCTCAGCTCTGTGACCTCAGCGCGGTAAACTCAGTGATGTGACCTCAGTGATGTGACCGCAGCGCGGGAACCTCAGCGTTGTGACCTCAGCGCAGGAACCTCAGCGATGTGACCTCAGCGTGGGAACCTCAGAGTGGGAATCTAAGCAATGTCACGTCTGCGCGGGAACCTCAGCGTAGGAACCTCAAAAGTGTGACCTCACAGTGGGAGCCTCAGCGATGTGACCTCAGCGATGTGACCTCAGCGATGTGAATTCAGTGCGGGAACCACAGCACGGGAATCTCAGCGATGTCACCTAAGCGATGTGACCTCAGCGCGGGAACCTCAGCGATGTGACCAAAGCGTGGGAACCTCAGCGTGGGAACCTCAGCACAGGAACCTCAGCGCGGGAACCTAAACAATATGACCTCACAGCGGGAACCTCAGCGTGGGAACCTCAACAGTGTGACCTCACAGCAGGAATCTCAGCGATGTGACCTCAGCGATGTGACCTCAGCGCAGGAACCTCAGCGATGCAACCGCAGCGCGGGAACCTCAGCGATGTAACCTCAGTGCTGGAACCTCAGCGATGTGCGCTCAGCGATGTGACCTCAGCGCGGGAACCTCAGCGTTGTGATATCAGCGCGGGAACCTCAGCGCGGGAACCACAGGGATGTGACCTCAGCGAGGGAACCTCAGCGCATGAATCTCAGCGATGTGACCTCAGCGCGGGAACCTCAGCGCTGTGACCTCAGTACGGGAACCTCAGCGTGGGAACCTCAGCAGTATCACGTCAGCGCAGGAACCTCAGCGATGTGACCTCAGCGCGGGAACCTCAGCGATGTCACCTAAGCGATGTGACCTCAGCACGGGAACCTAAACAATGTGACCAAAGCGTGGGAACCTCTGCGCGGGAACCTCAGCTCTGTGAGCTCAGCGCGGGAACCTAAACAATGTGACCTCAGCGCGGGAACCTCAGCACGGGAACCTCAGCGTTGTGACCTCAGCGCGGGAAACTCAGCGCTGTGACCTCAGCGCGGGAACCTCAGCGATGTGATATCAGCGCGGGAACCTCAGTGCGGGAACCTCAGCGATGTGACCTCAGCACGGGATCCTCAGCTCTGTGACCTCAGCGCGGGAAAATCAGCGATGTGACCTCAGAGTGGGAACCTCAGTGCCGGAACCTCAGCGTGGGAACCACAGCGCTGTGACCACAGCGCGGGAACCTCAGCGCGGGAATCTCAGCGATGTCACCTAAGCGATGTGACCTCAGCACGGGAACCTCAGTGATGTGACCTCAGTGCGGGAACCTAAACAATGTGACCTCAGCGCGGGAACATCAGAAGTGTGACCTCACAGTGGGAACCTCAGCGATGTGACCTCAGCGCGGGAACCTCAGCGCTGTGACCTCAGCGCGGGAACCTCAGCGCTGTGACCTCAGGGCGGGAACCTCACCGACGTGACCAAAGCGTGGGAACCTCAGCGCGGGAACCTCAGCTCTGTGACCTCAGCGCGGGAACCTAAACAATGTGACATCAGCGTGGGAACCTCAGCGTGGGAACCTCAGCCGTGTGACCTCAGCGCAGGAACCTCAGCAATGTGACGTCAGCGTGGGAACCGAAACAATGTGACCTCAGCGCGGGAACCTCATCACGGGAACCTCAGCAGTGTCACATCAGCGCGGGAACCTCAGCGTAGGAACCTCAGCGCTGTGACCTCACAGCGGGAACCTCAGCGATGTGACCTCAGCGCAGGAACCTCAGCGATGTCACCTCAGCACGGGAACCTCAGCGATGTTACCTAAGCAATGGGACCCTAGCGCGGGCACGTCAGCGGGGGAACCTCAGCAATGTGACCTCAGCGCGGGCACCTCAGCGCGGGAACCTCAGCGATGTTACCTCAGCGTGGGAACCTCAGCGCAGGAACCTCAGCGATGTCACCGAAGCTATGTGACCTCAGTGCGGGAACCTCAGAGCGGGAAACACAGCGCTGTGACCTCAGCGCGGGAACCTCTGCGATGTCACCTAAGCGATGGGACCCCAGCGCGGGCACCTCAGCGCGGGAACCTCAGCGATGTGACCTCAGCGCGGGAACCTCAGCGACGTTACCAAAGCGTGGTAACCTCAGTGCGGAAACCTCAGCTCTGTGACCTCAGCGCGGGAACCTCAGCGTAGGAACCTCAACAGTGTGACCTCACAGCGGGAACCTCAGCAATGTGACCTCTACGATGAGACCTCAGCGCGGGAACCTCAACGCGGGAACCTCAGAGATGTGACCTCAGCTATGTGACCTCAGCGCGTGAAACTCAGTGATGTGACCTCAGCGCGGGAACCTCAGAGCGGAAAGCTCAGCGATGTGACTTCACCGTGGGAACCTCAGCGATCTGACCGCAGCGCGAGAACATCAGCGATGTGACCTCAGCGTGGGAACCTCAGCGCGGGAACCTCAGCGATGTGATCTCAGCGCGAGAACCTCAGCTCCGTGACCTCAGCGCGGGGACCGAAACAATGTGACCTCAGTACGGGAACCTCAGCAGTGTGACCTCACAGCGGGAACCTCAGCGATGTGACCTCAGCGATGTGACCGCAGCGCGGGAACCTCAGCAATGTTACCTCAGCGCGGGAACTTCAGCGATCTGACCGCAGCGCGGGAACCTCAGCTCTGTGACCTCAGCGCGGGAACCTAAACAATGTGACATCAGCGTGGGAAACTCAGCGTGGGAACCTCAGCTGTGTGACCTCAGCGCAGGAACCTCAGCAATGTGACGTCAGCGTGGGAACCGAAACAATGTGACCTCAGCGCGGGAACCTCAGAGTGGGAACCTTCAGCAGTGTCACGTCAGCGCGGGAACCTCAGCGTAGGAACCTCAACAGTGTGTTCACACAGTGGGAACCTCAGCGATGTGACCTCAGCGCAGGAACCTCAGCGATGTCACCTCAGCGCGGGAACCACAGCGATGTGACCTCAGCGTGGGAACCTCAGCGCGGGAACATCAGCGATGTCACCTAAATGATGTGACCTCAGCGCAGGAACCTCAGCGATGTGACCAAAGCTAGGGAATCTCAGCATGGGAACCTCAGCAGTGTCACGTCAGCGTGGGGACTTCAGCACGGGAACCTCAGTGATGTGAGCTCAGCGCGGGAACCTCAGCGATGTGACCTCAGCGCGGGAACCTCAGCGCGGGAACATAAGCGATGTGATATTAGCGCGGGAACCTCAGTGCAGGAATCTCAGCGATGTGACCTCAGCGCGGGAACTTCAGCGCGGGAACCTCAGCAATGTGACCTCAGCGCGGGAACCTCAGCGTGGGAACCTCAGCAGTGTCTTGTCAGCGTGGGAACGTCAGCGTAGGAACCTCAACAGTGTGACCTCACAGCGGGAACCTCAGTGATGTGAACTCAGCGATGTGACCTCAGCACGGGAACCTCAGCGCAGGAACCTCAGCGATGTGACCTCAGCTATGTGACCTCAGCGAGGGAAACTCAGTTATGTGACCTCAGCCGGGAACATCAGTTCTGTGACCTCAGCTATGTGACTTCAGCTATGTGACCTCAGCGCGGGAACCTCAGTGATGTGACCTCAGCGCAGGAACCTCAGCGCGGGAACCTCAGCGATGTGACTTCACCGTGGGAACCTCAGCGATGTGACCTCAGCGCGGGAACCTCAGCGATGTGACCAAAGCGTGGGAACCTCAGCGTGGGAACATCAGCGATATTATATCAGCACGGGAACCTCAGCGCAGGAATCTCAGCGATGTGACCTCAGCGCGGGAACCTCAGTGCGGGAACCTCAGCGATATGACCAAGACGCGGGAACCTCAGAGCCGGAATCACAGCGCTGTGACCTCAGCGCGGGAACCTCAGCACGGGAACCTCAGCGATGTCACCTAAGTAATGTGACCTCAGCGCGGGAACCTCAGCTCTGTGACCTCAGCGCGGGAACCTCAGCGTTGTGACCTCAGCGCGGGAATCTCAGCGCGGGAACCTCAGCCATGACACCTAAGCGATATGACCTCAACGCGGGAACCTCAGCGATGTGACCTCAGCGCGGGAACCTAAACAATGTGACATCAGCGTGGGAAACTCAGCCGTGTGACCTCAGCGCAGGAACCTCAGCGATGTGACGTCAACGTGGGAACCGAAACAATGTGAACTCAGTGCGGGAACCTCAGAGTGGGAAACTCAGCAGTGTCACGTCAGCGCGGGAACCTCAGCGTAGGAACCTAAGCAATGGGACCCTAGCTCGGGCACGTCAGCGCGGGAACCTCAGTGATGTGACCTCAGCGCCGGAACCTCAGCGCGGGAACCTCAGCGATGTGACCTCTGCGCGGGAACCTTAGCGATATGACCTCAGCGTGGGAACCTCAGTGCGGGAACCTCAGCGTGGGAACCTCAGTGCAGGAATCTCAGCGATGTGACCTCAGCGCGGGAACCTCAGTGCGGGAACCTCAGCGATGTGAACTCAGCGCGGGAACCTCAGCACGGGAAACACAGCGATGTCACATAAGCGCTATGACCTCAACGCTGGAACCTCAGCGATGCGACCTCAGCGCGGGAACCTCAGAGCGGGAACCTCAGCTCTGTGACCTCAGCGCGGGAACCTCAGCGTGGGAACCTCAGCAGTGTGACCTCAGTGAGGGAACCTATACAATGTGACCTCAATGCGGGAACCTCTGCATGGGAACCTCAGCAGTGTGACCTCAGCGCGGGAACCTCAGCGCTGTGACCAAAGCGTGGGAACCTCAGCGATGTGACCTCAGCTATGTGACCTCAGCGCGGGAAACTCAGTGATGTGACCTCAGCGCGGGAACCTCAGCTCTGTGACCTCAGCTATGTGACCTCAGCGCGGGAAACTCAGTGATTTGACCTCAGCGCGGGAACCTCAGAGCGGGAACCTAAACAATGTGACCTCAGCGCGGGAACCTCAGCGATGTGACCTCAGCCATGTGACCTCAGCGCGGGAACCTCAGCGCTGTGACCTCAGCGCGAGAACCTCAGCGATGTGACCTCAGCGCGGGATCCTCAGCGCGGGAACCTCAGCCATGACACCTAAGCGATGTGACCTCAACGCGGGAACCTCAGCGATGTGACCTCAGCGTGGGAACCTCAGCGTTCTGACCTCAGCGCGGGAACTTCAGCGTGGGAATCTCAGCAGTGTCACGTCAGCACGGGAACCTCAGCGTAGGAACCTCAACAGTGTGACCTAACAGCGGGAAAGTCAGTGATGTGACCGCATCGTGGGAACCTCAGCGCGGGAATATCAGCGATGTCACCTAAGCGATTTGACCTCAGCGCGGGAACATCAGCGATGTGAGCCTCAGAGTGGGAATGTCAGCGATGTCACCTAAGCCATGTGACCTCAGCGCGGGAACCTCAGCTCTGTGACCTCAGCGCGGGAACCTCAGCGTGAGAACCTCAGCAGTGTCACGTCAGCGCGGGAACCTCAGTGATGTGAGCTCAGCGCGGGAACCTCAGCGTTGTGACCTCAGCGCGGGAACCACAGCGCTGTGACCTCAGTGCGGGAACCTCAGTGCAGGAATCTCAGCGATGTGACCTCAGCGCTGGAAATTTAACGCGGGAACCTCAGCAATGTCACCTAAGCGATGGGACCTCAGCGCGGGAACCTCAGCGCGGGAACCTCAGCGACCTGACCTCAGCGTGGGAACCACAGCGCTGTGACCTCAGCGCGGGAACATCAGCGCGGGAATCTCAGCGATGTCACCTAAGCGATGTGACCTCAGCACGGGAACCTCAGCGTTGTGACCTCAGCGCGGGAACCTCAGCGATGTGACCAAAGCGTGGGAACCTCAGCGCGGGAACCTCAGCGATGTCACCTAAGCGATGTGACCTCAGCATGGGAACCTCAGCTCTGTGACCTCAGAGCGGGAACCTCAGCTTTGTGACCTCAGCGCGGGAACCTCAGCGCAGGAACCTCAGTAATGTGAGCTCAGCGCGGGAACCTCAGAGATGTCACCTAAGCGATGTGACCTCAGCGCGGGAACCTCAGCGATGTCACCTAAGCGATGTGACCTCAGCATGGGAACCTCAGCTCTGTGACCTCAGAGCGGGAACCTCAGCTCTGTGACCTCAGCGCGGGAACCTAAACAATGTGACCTCAGCGCGGGAACCTCAGCGTGGGAACCTCAGTAATGTGAGCTCAGCGCGGGAACCTCAGCGATGTGACCTCAGCGCGGGAACCTCAGCACGGGAACCTCAGCGTTGTGACCTCAGCGCGGGAACCTCAGCGTTGTGACCTCAGCGCAGGAATCTCAGTGATGCGACCTCAGCGCGGGAAACTCAGCGCAGGAATCTCAGCAATGTGACCTCAGCGTAGGAACCTCAGCGCTGTGACCTCAGTGAGGGAACCTATACAATGTGACCTCAACGCGGGAACCTCTGCATGGGAACCTCAGCAGTGTGACCTCAGCGTGGGAACCTCAGCGCTGTAACCTCAGCGCGGGAACCTCAGCGATGTGACCTCAGCGCAGGAACCTCAGCAGTGTGACCTCAGCACGGGAACCTCAGCGTGGGAACCTCAGTACTGTCACGTCAGCGCGGGAACCTCAGAGTAGGAACCTCAACAGTGTGACCTCAGCGCGGGAACCTCAGCGATGTGACCTCAACGATGTGACCTAAGCGCGGGAACCTCAGCAATGTGACCTCAACGATGTGACCTCAGCGCGGGAACCTCAGCCACGTGACCAAAGCAAGGGAACCTCAGCGATGTGACCTCAGCACGGGAACCTCAACGCGGGAACCTCAGAGATGTGACCTCAGCTATGTGACCTCAGCGCGGGAAACTCAGTGATGTGACCTCAGCGCGGGAACCTCAGCTCTGTGACATCAGATAAGTGACCTCAGCACGGGAAACTCAATGATTTGACCTCAGCGCGGGAACCTCAGCGCGTGCACCTCAGCGCGGGAACCTCAGCGATGTGACCTCAGCGCGGGAACCTCAGCTCGGTGACCTCCGCGCGGGAACCTAAACAATGTGACCTCAGCGCGGGAACCTCAGCGCTGTGACCTCAGCGCGAGAACCTCAGCGATGTGACCTCAGCGCGGGAACCTCAGCGCTGTGAGCTCAGAGTGGGAACCTCAGCGTTCTGACCTCAGCGCGGGAACCTGAACGTGGGAATCTCAGCAGTGTCACGTCAGCACGGGAACTTCAGCGTAGGAACCTCAACAGTGTGACCTCACAGCGGGAACCTCAGTGATGTGACCGCATCGTGGGAACCTCAGCGCGGGAATCTCAGCGATGTCACCTAACCGTTTTGACCTCAGCGCGGGAACATCAGCGATGTGAGCTCAGCGCGGGAACCTTAGCGCCTGAATCTCAGCGATGCGACCTCAGCGCGGGAACCTCAGCGTAGGAACCTCAACAGTGTGACCTCACAGCGGGAACCTCAGCAATGTGACCTCAAAGATGTGACCTCAGCGCGGGAACCTCAACGCGGGAACCTCAGAGATGTGACCTCAGTTATGTGTCCTCAGCGCGGGAAACTCAGAGCGGGAACCTCAGCGATGTGACTTCACCGTGGGAACCTCAGCGATCTGACCGCAGCGCGGGAACATCAGCGATGTGACCTCAGGGCGGGAACCTCAGCGCGGGAACCTCAGCGATGTGATCTCAGAGCGAGAACCTCAGCTCCGTGACCTCAGCGCGGGAACCTAAACAATGTGACCTCAGCGCAGGAACCTCAGCAATGTGACGTCAGCGTGGGAACCGAAAAAATGTGACCTCAGCGCGGGAACCTCAGAGTGGGAACCTCAGCAGTGTCACGTCAGCGCGGGAACCTCAGCATAGGAACCTCAACAGTGTGTTGTCACAGTGGGAACCTCAGCGCTGTGACCTCAGCGCAGGAACCTTAGCGATGTCACCTCAGCACGGGAACCTCAGCGATGTTACCTAAGCAATGGGACCTTAGCGCGGGCACGTCAGTGCGGGAACCTCAGCGATATGACCTCAGCGTGAGAACCTCAGCGCGGGAACCTCAGCGATGTCACCGAAGCTATGTGACCTCAGCGTGGGAACCTCAGCGCGGGAACCTCAGCGATGTCACCGAAGGTATATGACCTCAGTGCGCGAACCTCAGCGTTGTGACCTCAGCGCGGGAACCTCAGCGCGGGAACCTCAGCGAAGTGACCTCAGTGCGGGAACCTCAGAGCGGGAAACACAGCGCTGTGACCTCAGTGCGGGAACCTCTGCGATGTCACCTAAGCGATGGGACCCCAGCTCGGGCACATCAGCGCAGGAACCTCAGCGATGTGACCTCAGCGCGGGAACCTCAGCTCTGTGACCTCAGCGCGGGAACCTCAGCGTGGGAACCTCAGCAATGTCACGTGAGCGCGGGAACCTCAGCACGGGAACCTCAGCAGTGTGACCTCAGCGCGGGAACCTCAGCAGTGTGACCTCAGCGCGGGAAACTCTGCGATGTGACCTCAGCGCGGGTACCTCAGCGATGTGACCTCAGCGCGGGAACCTTAGCAGTGTGACCTCAGCGCGGGAAACTCTGCGATGTGACCTCAGCGCGGGAACCTCAGCGTTGTGACCTCAGCGCGGGAACCTTAGCAGTGTGACCTCAGCGCGGGAACATCAACGAAGTGACATCAGC
This sequence comes from Anas platyrhynchos, assembly GCF_047663525.1. Taxonomy (NCBI): domain Eukaryota; kingdom Metazoa; phylum Chordata; class Aves; order Anseriformes; family Anatidae; genus Anas; species Anas platyrhynchos. The sequence continues at coordinate 5,401,744 of NC_092616.1, read as the reverse complement.
GCGGGAACCTCAGCGATGTGACCTCAGTGCCGGAACCTCAGGGATGTAACCTAAGCGCGGAAACCTCGGCCGGGGAACCTCAGCGCTGTGAGCTCAACGCGGGAACCTCAGCTCTGTGACCTCAGCGCGGGAACCTAAACAATGTGACCAAAGCGTGGGAACCTCAGCGCGGGAACTTCAGCAGTGTCACGTCAGCGCGGGAACCTCAGCGTAGAACCTCAACAGTGTGACCTCACAGTGGGAACCTCAGTGATGTGACCTCAGTGCCGGAACCTCAGCGATGTAACATAAGCGTGGGAACCTCAGCACAGGAAACTCAGTGATGTGAGCTCAGCGTGGGAACCTCAGCGTTCTGACCTCAGCGATGTGACCTCAGTGCCGGAACCTCAGGGATGTCACCTAAGCGCGGAAACCTCGGCCGGGGAACCTCAGCGCTGTGAGCTCAGCGCGGGAACCTCAGCGCGGGAACATCAGAGATGTGACCTCAGCGCGGGATCCTCAGCGATGTGACCTCAGCTCTGTGACCTCATCGCGGGAACCTAAACAATGTGACCTCAGCGCGGGAACCTCAGAGTGGGAACCTCAGCAGTGTGACCTCAGCGCGGAAACCTCAGCGTGGGAACCTCAGCAGTGTGACCTCAGTGCGGGAACCTCAGTGCGGGAACCTCAGCGATGTAACATAAGCGTGGGAACCTCAGCACAGGAAACTCAGTGATGTGAGCTCAGCGTGGGAACCTCAGCGTTCTGACCTCAGCGATGTGACCTCAGTGCCGGAACCTCAGGGATGTCACCTAAGCGCAAAAACCTCGGCCGGGGAACCTCAGCGCTGTGAGCTCAGCGCGGGAACCTCAGCGTTGTGATATCAGCGCGGGAACCTCAGCGCGGGAACCTCAGCCATGTGACCTCAGCACGGGAACCTCAGCGATGTCACCTAAGCGATGTGACCTCAACGCGGGAACATCAGCGATGTGACCTCAGCTATGTGACCTCAGCGCGGGAACCTCAGAGCGGGAACCACAGCGCTGTGACCTCAGCGCGGGATCCTTAGCGATGTGACCTCAGCACGGGAACCTCAGCGCTGGAACCTCAGCGATGTCACCTTAGCGATGTGACCCCAGCGTGGGCACCTCAGCACGGGAACCTCAGCGATGTGACCTCAGCACGGGCACCTCAGCGATGTCAACTTAGCGATGGGACCCCAGCGTGGGCACCTCAGCACGGGAACCTCAGCGATGTGACCTCAGCGCGGGAACCTCAGCGATGTGACCTCAGCACGGGAACCTCAGCGATGTGACCTCAGCGCGGGAACCTCAGCGATGTGACCTCAGCGCGGGAACCTCAGTGATGTGACCTCAGCGCCGGAACCTCAGCGCGGGAACCTCAGCGATGTGACCTCTGCGCGGGAACCTTAGCGATATGACCTCAGCGTGGGAACCTCAGTGCGGGAACCTCAGCGTGGGAACCTCAGTGCAGGAATCTCAGCGATGTGACCTCAGCGCGGGAACCTCAGTGCGGGAACCTCAGCGATGTGAACTCAGCGCGGGAACCTCAGCACGGGAAACACAGCGATGTCACATAAGCGCTATGACCTCAACGCTGGAACCTCAGCGATGCGACCTCAGCGCGGGAACCTCAGAGCGGGAACCTCAGCTCTGTGACCTCAGCGCGGGAACCTCAGCGTGGGAACCTCAGCAGTGTGACCTCAGTGAGGGAACCTATACAATGTGACCTCAATGCGGGAACCTCTGCATGGGAACCTCAGCAGTGTGACCTCAGCGCGGGAACCTCAGCGCTGTGACCAAAGCGTGGGAACCTCAGCGATGTGACCTCAGCTATGTGACCTCAGCGCGGGAAACTCAGTGATGTGACCTCAGCGCGGGAACCTCAGCTCTGTGACCTCAGCTATGTGACCTCAGCGCGGGAAACTCAGTGATTTGACCTCAGCGCGGGAACCTCAGAGCGGGAACCTAAACAATGTGACCTCAGCGCGGGAACCTCAGCGATGTGACCTCAGCCATGTGACCTCAGCGCGGGAACCTCAGCGCTGTGACCTCAGCGCGAGAACCTCAGCGATGTGACCTCAGCGCGGGATCCTCAGCGCGGGAACCTCAGCCATGACACCTAAGCGATGTGACCTCAACGCGGGAACCTCAGCGATGTGACCTCAGCGTGGGAACCTCAGCGTTCTGACCTCAGCGCGGGAACTTCAGCGTGGGAATCTCAGCAGTGTCACGTCAGCACGGGAACCTCAGCGTAGGAACCTCAACAGTGTGACCTAACAGCGGGAAAGTCAGTGATGTGACCGCATCGTGGGAACCTCAGCGCGGGAATATCAGCGATGTCACCTAAGCGATTTGACCTCAGCGCGGGAACATCAGCGATGTGAGCCTCAGAGTGGGAATGTCAGCGATGTCACCTAAGCCATGTGACCTCAGCGCGGGAACCTCAGCTCTGTGACCTCAGCGCGGGAACCTCAGCGTGAGAACCTCAGCAGTGTCACGTCAGCGCGGGAACCTCAGTGATGTGAGCTCAGCGCGGGAACCTCAGCGTTGTGACCTCAGCGCGGGAACCTCAGCGCTGTGACCTCAGTGCGGGAACCTCAGTGCAGGAATCTCAGCGATGTGACCTCAGCGCTGGAAATTTAACGCGGGAACCTCAGCAATGTCACCTAAGCGATGGGACCTCAGCGCGGGAACCTCAGCGCGGGAACCTCAGCGACCTGACCTCAGCGTGGGAACCACAGCGCTGTGACCTCAGCGCGGGAACATCAGCGCGGGAATCTCAGCGATGTCACCTAAGCGATGTGACCTCAGCACGGGAACCTCAGCGTTGTGACCTCAGCGCGGGAACCTCAGCGATGTGACCAAAGCGTGGGAACCTCAGCGCGGGAACCTCAGCGATGTCACCTAAGCGATGTGACCTCAGCATGGGAACCTCAGCTCTGTGACCTCAGAGCGGGAACCTCAGCTTTGTGACCTCAGCGCGGGAACCTCAGCGCAGGAACCTCAGTAATGTGAGCTCAGCGCGGGAACCTCAGAGATGTCACCTAAGCGATGTGACCTCAGCGCGGGAACCTCAGCGATGTCACCTAAGCGATGTGACCTCAGCATGGGAACCTCAGCTCTGTGACCTCAGAGCGGGAACCTCAGCTCTGTGACCTCAGCGCGGGAACCTAAACAATGTGACCTCAGCGCGGGAACCTCAGCGTGGGAACCTCAGTAATGTGAGCTCAGCGCGGGAACCTCAGCGATGTGACCTCAGCGCGGGAACCTCAGCACGGGAACCTCAGCGTTGTGACCTCAGCGCGGGAACCTCAGCGTTGTGACCTCAGCGCAGGAATCTCAGTGATGCGACCTCAGCGCGGGAAACTCAGCGCAGGAATCTCAGCAATGTGACCTCAGCGTAGGAACCTCAGCGCTGTGACCTCAGTGAGGGAACCTATACAATGTGACCTCAACGCGGGAACCTCTGCATGGGAACCTCAGCAGTGTGACCTCAGCGTGGGAACCTCAGCGCTGTAACCTCAGCGCGGGAACCTCAGCGATGTGACCTCAGCGCAGGAACCTCAGCAGTGTGACCTCAGCACGGGAACCTCAGCGTGGGAACCTCAGTACTGTCACGTCAGCGCGGGAACCTCAGAGTAGGAACCTCAACAGTGTGACCTCAGCGCGGGAACCTCAGCGATGTGACCTCAACGATGTGACCTAAGCGCGGGAACCTCAGCAATGTGACCTCAACGATGTGACCTCAGCGCGGGAACCTCAGCCACGTGACCAAAGCAAGGGAACCTCAGCGATGTGACCTCAGCACGGGAACCTCAACGCGGGAACCTCAGAGATGTGACCTCAGCTATGTGACCTCAGCGCGGGAAACTCAGTGATGTGACCTCAGCGCGGGAACCTCAGCTCTGTGACATCAGATAAGTGACCTCAGCACGGGAAACTCAATGATTTGACCTCAGCGCGGGAACCTCAGCGCGTGCACCTCAGCGCGGGAACCTCAGCGATGTGACCTCAGCGCGGGAACCTCAGCTCGGTGACCTCCGCGCGGGAACCTAAACAATGTGACCTCAGCGCGGGAACCTCAGCGCTGTGACCTCAGCGCGAGAACCTCAGCGATGTGACCTCAGCGCGGGAACCTCAGCGCTGTGAGCTCAGAGTGGGAACCTCAGCGTTCTGACCTCAGCGCGGGAACCTGAACGTGGGAATCTCAGCAGTGTCACGTCAGCACGGGAACTTCAGCGTAGGAACCTCAACAGTGTGACCTCACAGCGGGAACCTCAGTGATGTGACCGCATCGTGGGAACCTCAGCGCGGGAATCTCAGCGATGTCACCTAACCGTTTTGACCTCAGCGCGGGAACATCAGCGATGTGAGCTCAGCGCGGGAACCTTAGCGCCTGAATCTCAGCGATGCGACCTCAGCGCGGGAACCTCAGCGTAGGAACCTCAACAGTGTGACCTCACAGCGGGAACCTCAGCAATGTGACCTCAAAGATGTGACCTCAGCGCGGGAACCTCAACGCGGGAACCTCAGAGATGTGACCTCAGTTATGTGTCCTCAGCGCGGGAAACTCAGAGCGGGAACCTCAGCGATGTGACTTCACCGTGGGAACCTCAGCGATCTGACCGCAGCGCGGGAACATCAGCGATGTGACCTCAGGGCGGGAACCTCAGCGCGGGAACCTCAGCGATGTGATCTCAGAGCGAGAACCTCAGCTCCGTGACCTCAGCGCGGGAACCTAAACAATGTGACCTCAGCGCAGGAACCTCAGCAATGTGACGTCAGCGTGGGAACCGAAAAAATGTGACCTCAGCGCGGGAACCTCAGAGTGGGAACCTCAGCAGTGTCACGTCAGCGCGGGAACCTCAGCATAGGAACCTCAACAGTGTGTTGTCACAGTGGGAACCTCAGCGCTGTGACCTCAGCGCAGGAACCTTAGCGATGTCACCTCAGCACGGGAACCTCAGCGATGTTACCTAAGCAATGGGACCTTAGCGCGGGCACGTCAGTGCGGGAACCTCAGCGATATGACCTCAGCGTGAGAACCTCAGCGCGGGAACCTCAGCGATGTCACCGAAGCTATGTGACCTCAGCGTGGGAACCTCAGCGCGGGAACCTCAGCGATGTCACCGAAGGTATATGACCTCAGTGCGCGAACCTCAGCGTTGTGACCTCAGCGCGGGAACCTCAGCGCGGGAACCTCAGCGAAGTGACCTCAGTGCGGGAACCTCAGAGCGGGAAACACAGCGCTGTGACCTCAGTGCGGGAACCTCTGCGATGTCACCTAAGCGATGGGACCCCAGCTCGGGCACATCAGCGCAGGAACCTCAGCGATGTGACCTCAGCGCGGGAACCTCAGCTCTGTGACCTCAGCGCGGGAACCTCAGCGTGGGAACCTCAGCAATGTCACGTGAGCGCGGGAACCTCAGCACGGGAACCTCAGCAGTGTGACCTCAGCGCGGGAACCTCAGCAGTGTGACCTCAGCGCGGGAAACTCTGCGATGTGACCTCAGCGCGGGTACCTCAGCGATGTGACCTCAGCGCGGGAACCTTAGCAGTGTGACCTCAGCGCGGGAAACTCTGCGATGTGACCTCAGCGCGGGAACCTCAGCGTTGTGACCTCAGCGCGGGAACCTTAGCAGTGTGACCTCAGCGCGGGAACATCAACGAAGTGACATCAGCGCGGGAACCTCAGCGATGTGACCTCAGTGCCGGAACCTCAGGGATGTAACCTAAGCGCGGAAACCTCGGCCGGGGAACCTCAGCGCTGTGAGCTCAACGCGGGAACCTCAGCTCTGTGACCTCAGCGCGGGAACCTAAACAATGTGACCAAAGCGTGGGAACCTCAGCGCGGGAACTTCAGCAGTGTCACGTCAGCGCGGGAACCTCAGCGTAGAACCTCAACAGTGTGACCTCACAGTGGGAACCTCAGTGATGTGACCTCAGTGCCGGAACCTCAGCGATGTAACATAAGCGTGGGAACCTCAGCACAGGAAACTCAGTGATGTGAGCTCAGCGTGGGAACCTCAGCGTTCTGACCTCAGCGATGTGACCTCAGTGCCGGAACCTCAGGGATGTCACCTAAGCGCGGAAACCTCGGCCGGGGAACCTCAGCGCTGTGAGCTCAGCGCGGGAACCTCAGCGCGGGAACATCAGAGATGTGACCTCAGCGCGGGATCCTCAGCGATGTGACCTCAGCTCTGTGACCTCATCGCGGGAACCTAAACAATGTGACCTCAGCGCGGGAACCTCAGAGTGGGAACCTCAGCAGTGTGACCTCAGCGCGGAAACCTCAGCGTGGGAACCTCAGCAGTGTGACCTCAGTGCGGGAACCTCAGTGCGGGAACCTCAGCGATGTAACATAAGCGTGGGAACCTCAGCACAGGAAACTCAGTGATGTGAGCTCAGCGTGGGAACCTCAGCGTTCTGACCTCAGCGATGTGACCTCAGTGCCGGAACCTCAGGGATGTCACCTAAGCGCAAAAACCTCGGCCGGGGAACCTCAGCGCTGTGAGCTCAGCGCGGGAACCTCAGCGTTGTGATATCAGCGCGGGAACCTCAGCGCGGGAACCTCAGCCATGTGACCTCAGCACGGGAACCTCAGCGATGTCACCTAAGCGATGTGACCTCAACGCGGGAACATCAGCGATGTGACCTCAGCTATGTGACCTCAGCGCGGGAACCTCAGAGCGGGAACCACAGCGCTGTGACCTCAGCGCGGGATCCTTAGCGATGTGACCTCAGCACGGGAACCTCAGCGCTGGAACCTCAGCGATGTCACCTTAGCGATGTGACCCCAGCGTGGGCACCTCAGCACGGGAACCTCAGCGATGTGACCTCAGCACGGGCACCTCAGCGATGTCAACTTAGCGATGGGACCCCAGCGTGGGCACCTCAGCACGGGAACCTCAGCGATGTGACCTCAGCGCGGGAACCTCAGCGATGTGACCTCAGCACGGGAACCTCAGCGATGTGACCTCAGCGCGGGAACCTCAGCGTGGGAACCTCAGCAGTGTGACCTCAGCGTGGGAACCTCAGCAGTGTCACGTCAGCGCGGTAACCTCAGCGACGTGACCAAAGCGTGGGAACCTCAGCGATGTGACCTCAGCACGGGAACCTCAGCGCGGGAACCTCAGAGATGTGACCTCAGCACGGGAATCTCAGCGCGGGAACCTCAGCGATGTCACCTAAGCGATGTGACCTCAGCGTGGGAACCTCAGCGTGGGAATCTCAGCAGTGTCACGTAAGCACGGGAACCTCAGTGTAGGAACCTGAACAGTGTGACCTCACAGCGGGAACCTCAGCGATGTGACCTCAGCGCGGGAACCTCAGCGATGTCACCTAAGAGATGTGACCTCAGCGCGGGAACATCAGCGACGTGACCAAAGCGTGGGAACCTCTGCGCGGGATCCTCAGCGATGTGACCCCAGCGCGGGAACCTTTTAGCGGGAACCACAGCGCTGTGACCTCAGCGTGGGAACCTCAGCGATGTGATATAAGCGCGGGAACCTCACCGCGGGACCCTCAGCGATGTGACCTCAGTGCTGGAACCTTTCAGCGGGAACCACAGCGCTGTGACCTCAGCGCGGGAACCTCAGCAGTGTGACCTCAGCGCGGGAACCTCATTGTGGGAACCTCAGCAGTGTGACCTCAGCGTGGGAACCTCAGCACGGGAACCTCAGTGATGTGAGCTCAGCGCGGGAACCTCAGCGATGTGACCTCAGCGCGGGAACCTCAGCGTTGTGACCTCAGCGCGGGAAACTCAGGGTTGTGACCTCAGCGCGGGAACCTCAGCAGAGTGACCTCAGCGCGGGAACCTCAGCGATGTCATAACAGCGCGGGAACCTCAGTGCGGGAACCTCAGCGATGTGACCTCAGCGCGGGATCCTCAGCTCTGTGACCTCAGCTCTGTGAGCTCAGCGCGGGAACCTCAGCGATGTCACCTAAGCGATGGGACCCCAGCGCGGGCACCTCAGCGCGGGAACCTCAGCAATGTCACGTCAGCGCGGGAACCTCAGCGTAGGAACCTCAACAGTGTGACCTCACAGTGGGAACCTCAGTGATGTGACCTCAGTGCCGGAACCTCGGCGATGTCACATAAACGTGGGAACCTCAGCACGGGAAACTCAGTGATGTGAGCTCAGCGCGGGAACCTCAGCGTTGTGACCTCAGCGCGGGAACCTCAGCGCGGGAACCTCAGCAGTGTCATGTCAACGCGGGAACGTCAACGTAGGAACCTCAACAGTGTGACCTCAGCGCGGGAACCTAAACAATGTGACCTCAGCGCGGGAACCTCAGTGATGTAATATCAGCGCGGGAAACACAGTGCGGGAAACTCAGGGTTGTGACCTCAGCGCAGGAACCTCAGCGATGTGACCTCAGTGCGGGAACCTCAGCGTGGGAACCTCAGCAGTGTCACATCAGCGCGGGAACCTCAGCGTTGTGACCTCAGCGGGGGAACCTCAGCGTGGGAACCTCAGCGATGTAACCTCAGTGCGGGAACCTCAGAGCGGGAACCTCAGCGATGTCACCTAAGCGATGGGACCCTTGCGCGGGCACCTCAGCGCAGGAACCTCAGCTTTGTGACCTCAGCGTGGGAACCTCAGCAATGTGACCTCAGCGTGGGAACCTCAGCAGTGTCACGTCAGCGCGGGAACCTCAGCGTAGGAACCTCAACAGTGTTACCTCACATCGGGAACCTCAGCGATGTGACCTCAGCGATGTGACCTCAGCACGGGAACCTTCAGCGCGGGAACCTCAGCGTGGGAACCTCAGCACTGTGACCTCACAGCGGGAACCTCAGCGATGTGACCTGAGCGATGTGACCTCAGCGTGGGAACCTCAGCCATGTGACCTCAGCGATGTGACCTCAGCGTGGGAACCACAGCAATGTCATCGAAGCGCGGGAACCTCAGTAATGTGAGCTCAGCGCGGGAACCTCAGCGCAGGAATCTCAGCGATGTGACCTCAGCACGGGATCCTCAGCTCTGTGACCTCAGCTCTGTGACCTCAGCGCGGGAAACTCAGTGATGTGACCTCAGCGTGCTAACCTCAGCGCGGGAACCTCAGCGATGTGACTTCACCGTGGGAACCTCAGAGCGGGAACCACAGCGCTGTGACCTCAGCGCGGGAACCTTAGCTCTGTGACCTCAGCGTGGGAACCTCAGCAATGTCACCTAAGCGATGGGACCCAAGCGCGGGCACCTCAGCGCGGGAACCTCAGCGATGTGACCTCAGCGCGGGAACCACAGCGATGTCACCTAAGCGTGGGAACCTCAGCACCGGAACCTCATTGATGTGAGCTCAGCGCGGGAACCTCAGCGTTGTGATATCAGCGCAGGAATCTCAGTGAAGTGACCTAAACGCGGGAACCTCAGCGCGGGAACGTCAGCGATGTCACATATGCGATGGGACCCCAGCGCGGGAACCTCAGCGTGGGAACGTCAACAGTGTGACCTCACAGCGGGAACCTCAGCGATGTGACCTCAGCGCGGGAACCTCAGCGATGTGACCTCAGCGCGGGAACCTCAGCTCTGTGACTTCAGCTATGTGACCTCAGCACGGGAAACTCAGTGATGTGACATAAGCGCGGGAACCTCAGCGCAGGAACCTCAGTTCTGTGACCTCAACTATGTGACCTCAGCGTGGGAACCTCAGAGTGGGAACCTCAGCAATGTCACGTCTGCGCGGGGACCTCAGCGTAGGAACCTCAACAGTGTGACCTCACAGCGGGAATCTCAGCGATGTGACCTCAGCGCGGGAACCTCAGCGTAGGAACCTCAGCGATGTGACTTCACTGTGGGAACCACAGCGCTGTGACCTCAGCGCGGGAACCTCAGCTCTGTGACCTCAGCGCAGGAACCTAAACACTGTGACCTCAGCGCGGGAACATCAGCGATGTAACCTCAGCGCGGGAATCTCAGCGCAGGAATCTCAGCGATGTGACCTCAGCGCGGGATCCTCAGTGCAGGAACCTCAGCGATGTGACCTCAGCACAGGAACCTCAGCGATGTGAACTCAGCACGGGAACCTCTGCGCGGGAACCTCAGCAATGTCACCTAAGCAATGTGACCTCAACGCGGGAACCTCAGCACTGTGACCTCAGCGTGGGGACCTCAGCACTGTAACCTCAGCGTGGGGACCTCAGCGTGGAAACCTCAGCACTGTGACCTCAGCGTGGGGACATCAGCACTGTGACCTCAGCACTGTGACCTCACCGTGGGAACCTCAGCACTGTGACCTCAGCACTGTGACCTCAGCGTGGGAACCTTTGCATTGTGACCTCAGCCCGGGAACCTCAGTAATGTGACCTCGGCGCGGGAACCTCAGCGCGGGAACCTCAGCACTGTGACCTCAGAGAGGGAACCTCTGCGATATGACCTCAGCGATGCGACCTCAGCGCGGGAACCTCAGCGCGGGAACCTCAGCACTGTGACCTCAGCGTGGGAACCTTTGCATTGTGACCTCAGCCTGGGAACCTCAGCACTGTGACCTCAGCGCGGGAACCTCTGCGATGTGACCTCAGCGTGGGAACCTCAGCACTGTGACCTCAGTGAGGGAACCTCAGCGATGTGACCTCATCGCGGGAACCTCAGCGACGTGACCAAAGCGTGGGAACCTCAGCGATGTGACCTCAGCACGGGAACCTCAGCGCAGGAACCTCAGCTCTGTGACCTCAGCTATGTGACCTCAGCTATGTGACCTCAGCGCGGGAAACTCAGTGATGTGACCTCAGATCTGTTACCTCAGCGCGGGAAACTCAGCGATGTGACTTCACCGTGGGAACCTCAGAGATGTGACCTCAGCGCGGGAACCTCAGCGATGTGACCTCAGCACGGGAACCTCAGCGCGGGAACCTCAGCGATGTGACCAAAGCGTGGGAATCTCAGCGCGGGAACCTCAGCTCTGTGACCTCAGCGCGGGAACCTAAACAATGTGACCTCAGTGCGGGAACCTCAGCAGTGTGACCAAAGCGTGGGAACCTCAGCGATGTGACCTTAGCGCGGGAACCTCAGTGATGTGACCTCAGCGCGGGAACCTCAGCGATGTGACCTCAGCGTGGGAACCTAAAAAATGTGACCTCAGCGCGGGAACCTCAGAGTGGGAACCTCAGCAGTTTCAGGTCAGCGCGGGAACCTCAGAGATGTGACCTCAGCACGGGAACCTCAGCGATGTCACCTAAGCGATGGGACCCCAGCGCGGGCACCTCAGCGCGGGAACCTCAGCAATGTAACCTCAGCGTGGGAACCTCAGCGCGGGAACATCAGAGATGTGACCTCACAGTGGGAACCTCAGCAATGTAACCTCAGCGTGGGAACCTCAGCGCGGAATCCTCAGCGTTGTGACCTCAGCGCGGGAACCTCAGCGTAGGAACCTCAGCGATGTGATATAAGCGCGGGAACCTCAGCGCGGGAACCTCAGCGATGTGACGTCAGTGCTGGAAACTTTGAGCGGGAACTACAGCGCTGTGACCTCAGTGCGGGAACCTCAGCAGTGTGACCTCAGCGCGGAAACCTCAGCGTGGGAACCTCAGCAGTGTCACGTCAGCGTGGGAACCTCAGCACGGGAACCTCAGTGATTTGAGCTCAGCGCGGGAACCTCAGCTCTGTAACCTCAGCTATGTGACCTCAGCGCGGGAACCTAAACAATGTGACCTCAGCGTGGGAACCTCAGCAGTGTCACGTCAGCACGGGAACCTCAGCGTAGGAACCTCAGCGATGTGACCTCAATGCCGGAACCTCAGCGCAGGAATGTCAGCGATGTGACCTCAGCGCGGGAACCTCAGCGCAGGAATCTCAGCGATGTGACCTCAGCGCGGGAACCTCAGCGATGTGACCTCAGCGTGGGAACCTCAGCGTGGGAACCTCAGAAGTGTCACGTCAACGCGGGAACCTCAGCGTGGGAAGCTCTTCAGTGTGACCTCAGCGAGGGAACCTCAGCGATGTGACCTCAGCTATGTGACCTCAGCGCGGGAAACTCATTGATGTGACCTCAGCGCGGGAAACTCAGCACGGGAACCTCAGCGATGTGAATTCACCGTGGGAACCTCAGCGATGTGACCTCAGCACTGGAACATCAGCGATGTGACCTCAGTGAGGGAACCTCACCGATGGGACCCCAGCGCGGGCACCTCAGCGCGGGCACCTCAGCGATATGACCTCAGCTTGGGAGCCTCAGCGCGGGATCCTCAGCGATGTGACCTCAGCGCGGGAACCTTAACAATGTGACCTCAGCGCGGGAACCTCAGCGACGTGACCAAAGCGTGGGAACCTCAGCGCAGGAACCTCAGCCATGTGACCTCAGCGCAGGAACCTCAGCGATGTGACCTCAGCACAGGAACCTCAGCGCGGGAACCTCAGCGATGTCACCTAAGCGATGTGTCCTCAACGCGGGAACCTCAGCGATGTGACCTCAGCGCGGGAACCTCAGCGATGTGACCTCAGCGCGGGAACCTCAGCGTGGGAACCTCAGTAGTGTGACCTCAGCGCGGGAACCTCAGCGTGGGAACCTCAGCAGTGTCACGTCAGCGCGGGAACCTCAGCGTGGGAACCTCATCAGTGTGACCTCAGCGCGGGAACCTCAGCGCAGGAATCTCAGCGATGTGACCTCAGCGTGGGAACCTCAGCGCGGGAACATCAGAGATGTGACCTCACAGTGGGAACCTCAGCGATGTGACCTCAGCGCGGGAACCTCAGCAGTGTGACCTCAGCGCGGAAACCTCAGCGTGGGAACCTCAGCAGTGTCACGTCAGCGTGGGAACCTCAGCACGGGAACCTCAGTGATGTGAGCTCAGCGCGGGAACCTCAGTGATGTTACCTCAGCGCGGGAACCTCAGCGTGGGAACCTCAGAAGTGTCTTGTCAGCGCGGGAACGTCAGCGTAGGAACCTCAACAGTGTGACCTCACATCGGGAATCTCAGCGATGTGACCTCAGCGATGTGACCTCAGCACGGGAACCTCAGCAGTGTGACCTCACAGCGGGAACCTCAGCGCGGGAACCTCAGCACGGGAACCTCAGCGATGTGACCTCAGTGCGGGAAGCTCAGCGCGGGAACATCAGCGATGTGATATCACCGCGGGAACCTAGGCGCGAGCACCTCAGCGATGTCACCTAAGCGATGGAACCCCAACGCGGGAACCTCAGCGATGTGACCTCAGCGATGTGACCTCAGCGCGGGAACCTCAGCGACGTGACCAAAGCGTGGGAACCTCAGCGTTGTGACCTCAGCGTCGGAAGCTCAGCGTGGGAACCTCAACAGTGTGACCTCACAGCGGGAACCTCAGCGATGTGACCTCAGCGATGTGACCTCATCGCGGGATCCTCAGCGACGTGACCAAAGCGTGGAAACCTCAGCATTGTGACCTCAGCGCGGGAACCTCAGCGATGTGACCAAAGCGTGGGAACCTCAGCGCGGGAACCTCAGCGATGTGACTTCAGCGCGGGAACCTAAACAATGTGACACCAGCGTGGGAACCTCAGAGTGGGAACCTCAGCAGTGTCACGTCAGCGCAGGAACCTCAGTGTAGGAACCTCAACAGTGTGTTCTCACAGCGGGAACCTCAGCGATGTGACCTCAGCGCAGGAACCTCAGCGATGTCACCTCAGCACGGGAACCTCAGCGATGTTACCTAAGCAATGGGACCCTAGCGCGGGCACGTCACCGCGGGAACCTCAGCGCTGTGAGCTCAGCGCGGGAACCTGAGCGATGTGATATCAGCACGGGAACCTCAGCGCAGGAATCTCAGCGATGTGGCCTCAGCGCGGGAACCTCAGCGATGTGACCTCAGCGTGGAAACCTCAGCGTTGTGACCTCAGCGCGGGAACCTCAGCAGTGTGACCTCTGCGCGGGAACCTCAGCGATGTGACCAAAGTGTGGGAACCTCAGCGCGGGAACCTCAGCTCTGTGACCTCGGTGCGGGAACCTCAGCAGTGTGACCTCAGCGCGGGAACCTCAGCGCGGGAACCTCAGCTCTGTGAATCAGCGCGGGAACCTAAACAATGTGACCTCAGCACGGGAACCTCAGCGTGGGAACCTCAGCAGTGTGACCTCAGCGCGGGAACCTCAGCGTGGGAACCTCAGCGCGGGAACCTCAGTGCGGAAACCTCAGCGATGTCACCTAAGCGATGGGACCCCAGCGCGGGCAACTCAGCGCGGGAACCTCAGAGATGTGACCTCAGCATGGGAACCTCAGCGCAGGAATCTCAGTGATGTCACCTAAGCGAGTTGACCTCAGCGCGGGAACCTCAACGACGTGCCCAAAGCGTGGGAACCTCAGTGCGGGAACCACAGCGATGTCACCTAAGCGCAGGAACCTCAGCGCTGTGACCTCAGTACGGGAACCTCAGCGCGGGAACATCAGAGATGTGACCTCAGCGCGGGAACCTCAGTGATGTGACCTCAGCGCGGGAACCTCAGCGTTGTGACCTCAGCGCGGGATCCTCAGCGATGTGACCTCAGCGCGGGAACCTTAACAATGTGACCTCAGCGCGGGAACCTCAGCGACGTGACCAAAGCGTGGGAACCTCAGCGCAGGAACCTCAGCCATGTGACCTCAGCGCAGGAACCTCAGCGATGTGACCTCAGCACAGGAACCTCAGCGCGGGAACCTCAGCGATGTCACCTAAGCGATGTGTCCTCAACGCGGGAACCTCAGCGATGTGACCTCAGCGCGGGAACCTCAGCGATGTGACCTCAGCGCGGGAACCTCAGCGTGGGAACCTCAGTAGTGTGACCTCAGCGCGGGAACCTCAGCGTGGGAACCTCAGCAGTGTCACGTCAGCGCGGGAACCTCAGCGTGGGAACCTCATCAGTGTGACCTCAGCGCGGGAACCTCAGCGCAGGAATCTCAGCGATGTGACCTCAGCGTGGGAACCTCAGCGCGGGAACATCAGAGATGTGACCTCACAGTGGGAACCTCAGCGATGTGACCTCAGCGCGGGAACCTCAGCAGTGTGACCTCAGCGCGGAAACCTCAGCGTGGGAACCTCAGCAGTGTCACGTCAGCGTGGGAACCTCAGCACGGGAACCTCAGTGATGTGAGCTCAGCGCGGGAACCTCAGTGATGTTACCTCAGCGCGGGAACCTCAGCGTGGGAACCTCAGAAGTGTCTTGTCAGCGCGGGAACGTCAGCGTAGGAACCTCAACAGTGTGACCTCACATCGGGAATCTCAGCGATGTGACCTCAGCGATGTGACCTCAGCACGGGAACCTCAGCAGTGTGACCTCACAGCGGGAACCTCAGCGCGGGAACCTCAGCACGGGAACCTCAGCGATGTGACCTCAGTGCGGGAAGCTCAGCGCGGGAACATCAGCGATGTGATATCACCGCGGGAACCTAGGCGCGAGCACCTCAGCGATGTCACCTAAGCGATGGAACCCCAACGCGGGAACCTCAGCGATGTGACCTCAGCGATGTGACCTCAGCGCGGGAACCTCAGCGACGTGACCAAAGCGTGGGAACCTCAGCGTTGTGACCTCAGCGTCGGAAGCTCAGCGTGGGAACCTCAACAGTGTGACCTCACAGCGGGAACCTCAGCGATGTGACCTCAGCGATGTGACCTCATCGCGGGATCCTCAGCGACGTGACCAAAGCGTGGAAACCTCAGCATTGTGACCTCAGCGCGGGAACCTCAGCGATGTGACCAAAGCGTGGGAACCTCAGCGCGGGAACCTCAGCGATGTGACTTCAGCGCGGGAACCTAAACAATGTGACACCAGCGTGGGAACCTCAGAGTGGGAACCTCAGCAGTGTCACGTCAGCGCAGGAACCTCAGTGTAGGAACCTCAACAGTGTGTTCTCACAGCGGGAACCTCAGCGATGTGACCTCAGCGCAGGAACCTCAGCGATGTCACCTCAGCACGGGAACCTCAGCGATGTTACCTAAGCAATGGGACCCTAGCGCGGGCACGTCACCGCGGGAACCTCAGCGCTGTGAGCTCAGCGCGGGAACCTGAGCAATGTGATATCAGCACGGGAACCTCAGCGCAGGAATCTCAGCGATGTGGCCTCAGCGCGGGAACCTCAGCGATGTGACCTCAGCGTGGAAACCTCAGCGTTGTGACCTCAGCGCGGGAACCTCAGCAGTGTGACCTCTGCGCGGGAACCTCAGCGATGTGACCAAAGTGTGGGAACCTCAGCGCGGGAACCTCAGCTCTGTGACCTCGGTGCGGGAACCTCAGCAGTGTGACCTCAGCGCGGGAACCTCAGCGCGGGAACCTCAGCTCTGTGAATCAGCGCGGGAACCTAAACAATGTGACCTCAGCACGGGAACCTCAGCGTGGGAACCTCAGCAGTGTGACCTCAGCGCGGGAACCTCAGCGTGGGAACCTCAGCGCGGGAACCTCAGTGCGGAAACCTCAGCGATGTCACCTAAGCGATGGGACCCCAGCGCGGGCAACTCAGCGCGGGAACCTCAGAGATGTGACCTCAGCATGGGAACCTCAGCGCAGGAATCTCAGTGATGTCACCTAAGCGAGTTGACCTCAGCGCGGGAACCTCAACGACGTGCCCAAAGCGTGGGAACCTCAGTGCGGGAACCACAGCGATGTCACCTAAGCGCAGGAACCTCAGCGCTGTGACCTCAGTACGGGAACCTCAGCGCGGGAACATCAGAGATGTGACCTCAGCGCGGGAACCTCAGTGATGTGACCTCAGCGCGGGAACCTCAGCGTTGTGACCTCAGCGTGGGAACCTCAGCGTTGTGACCTCAGCGTTGTGACCTCAGCGCGGGAACCTAAGCAATGTCAACTAAGCACGGGAACCTCAGCGCTGTGAGCTCAGCGCGGGAACCTCAGCGCTGTGAGCTCAGCGCGGGAACATCAGCGATGTGATATCAGCACGGGAACCTCAGCGCAGGAATCTCAGCGATGTGACCTGAGTGTGGGAACCTCAGCGTTGTGACCTCAGCGCGGGAACCTCAGCGTTGTGACCTCAGCGTGGGAACCTCAGCGTTGTGACCTCAGCGTTGTGACCTCAGCGCGGGAACCTCAGCGTAGGAACCTCAGCGATGTGACCTCAATGCCGGAACCTCAGCGATGTGCACTCAGCGATGTGACCTCAGAGCAGGAACCTCAGCGATGTCACCTAAGCGCGGGAACCTCAGCGCTGTGAGGTCAGCGCGGGAACATCAGCGCAGGAATCTCAGAGATGTGACCTCAGCGTGGGAACCTCAGCGCTGTGACCTAAGTGCGGGAACCTAAACAATGTGACCTCAGCGCGGGAACCTCAGCAATGTGACCTCAGCGCGGGAACCTCAGCTCTGTGACCTCAGCGCGGGAACCTAAACAATGTGACCTCAGCGAGGGAACTTCAGCGTGGGAACCTCAGCAGTGTGACCTCAGAGCGGGAACCTCAGCGATGTGACCTCAGAGCGGGAACCTCAGCTCTGTGACCTCAGCGCGGGAACCTAAACAATGTGACCTCAGCGCGGGAACCTCAGCAATGTGACCTCAGCGCGGGAACCTCAGCTCTGTGACCTCAGCGCGGGAACCTAAACAATGTGACCTCAGCGCGGGAACCTCGGCGTGGGAAACTCAGCAGTGTCACGTCAGCGCGGGAACCTCAGCGTAGGAACCTCAACAGTGTGACCTCACAGCGGGAACCTCAGAGATGTCACCTCAGCGATGTGACCTCATCGCGGGAACCTCAGCGACGTGACCAAAGCGTGGGAACCTCAGCGATGTGACCTCAGCACGGGAACCTCAGTGCGGGAACCTCAGCGATGTCACCTAAGTGATGTGACCTCAGCGCGGGAATCTCAGCGATGTGACCAAAGCGTGGGAACCTCAGCGCGGGAACCTCAGAGTGGGAACCTCAACAGTGTGTTCTCACAGCGGGAGCCTCAGCGATGTGACCTCAGCGCAGGAACCTCAGCGATGTCACCTCAGCACGGGAACCTCAGCGATGTTACCTAAGCAATGGGACCCTAGCGCGGGCACGTCACCGCGGGAACCTCAGCGCTGTGAGCTCAGCGCGGGAACCTGAGCGATGTGATATCAGCACAGGAACCTCAGCGCAGGAATCTCAGCGATGTGGCCTCAGCGCGGGAACCTCAGCGATGTCACCTAAGCGCAGTAACCTCAGCGCTGTGAGCTCAACGCGGGAACCTCAGCGATGTGACCTCAGCGTGGGAACCTCAGCGTTGTGACCTCAGCGCGGAAACCTTAGCAGTGTGACCTCAGCGCGGGAACCTCAGCGCGGGAACATCAGCGCGGAAACCTCAGCGATGTCACCTAAGCGATGGGACCCCAGCGCGGGCAAATCAGCGTGGGAACCTCAGCGATGTGACCTCAGCGCAGGAACCTCAGCGATGTCACCTCAGCACGGGAACCTCAGCGATGTTACCTAAGCAATAGGACCCTAGCGCGGGCACGTCACCGCGGAAACCTCAGCGCTGTGAGCTCAGCACGAGAACCTCAGCGATGTGATATCAGCACAGGAACCTCAGCGCGGGAACCTCAGCGATGTCACCTAAGCGCAGGAACCTCAGCGCTGTGAGCTCAACGCGGGAACCTGACCGATGTGACCTCAGCGCGGGAACCTCAGCGTTGTGACCTCACTGCCGGAACCTCAGCAGTGTGACCTCAGCGCGGGAACCTCAGCTCTGTGACCTCAGCGCGGGAACCTCAGCGATGCAATCGAGTGCGGGAACCTCAGCCATGTGACCTCAGTGCCGGAACCTCAGCGATGTGCGCTCAGCGATGTGACCTCAGCACGGGAACCACAGCGATGTCACCTAAGCGTGGGAACCTCAGCACGGGAACCTCAGTGATGTGAGCTCAGCGCGGGAACCTCAGCGTTGTGATATCAGCGCGGGAAACTCAGCCCAGGAATCTCAGTGATGTGACCTCACTGCCGGAACCTCAGCGATGTGCTCTCAGCGATGTGACCTCAGCACGGGAACGTCAGCAATGTCACTTAAGCGCGGGAACCTCAGCGCAGGTATCTCAGCGATGTGACCTCAGCGCGGGAACCTCAGCGATGTGCGCTCAGCAATGTGACCTCAGCCCGGGAACCTCAGCGATGTCACCTAAGCGCGGGAACCTCAGCGCAGGTATCTCAGCGATGTGACCTCAGCACGGGAGCCTCAGCGCGAGAACCTCAGTGTGGGAACCTCAGCACGGGAACCTCAGCGATGTGACCTCAGCACGGGAACCTCAGCACAGGAACCTCAGCGCGAGAACCTCAGCGATGTCACCTAAGCGATGGGACCCCAGCACGGGCCCCTCAGCGCGGGAACCTCAGCGATGGGAACCTCAGCGTGGGAACCTCAGCGCGGGAACCTCAGCGATGTCACCGAAGCGATGTGACCTCAGTGCGGGAACCTCAGCTCTGTGACCTCAGCGCGGGAACCTAAACAATGTGACCGCAGCGCGGGAACCTCAGCCTTGTGACCTCAGCGCAGGAACCTCAGCGATGTGACCTCAGCGTGGGAAGCTCAGAGTGGGAACCTCAGCAATGTCACGTCTGCGCGGGAACCTCAGCGTAGGAACCTCAAAAGTGTGACCTCACAGCGGGAACATCAGCGATGTGACCTCAGCGATGTGACCTCAGCCATGTGACCTCAGTGCGGGAACCTCAGCGCGGGAATCTCAGCGATGTCACCTAAGCGATGTGACCTCAGCGCAGGAATCTCAGCGACGTGACCAAAGCTTGGGAACCTCAGCACGGGAACCTCAGCGCGGGAACCAAAACAATATGACCTCACAGCGGGATTCTCAGCGATGCAACCGCAACGCGGGAACCTCAGCGATGTGACCTCAGCGCGGAACCACAGCGATGTCACCTAAGCATGGGAACCTCATCACGGGAACCTCAGTGATGTGAGCTCAGCGCAGGAACCTCAGCGCTGTGAGCTCAGCGCGGGAACCACAGCGATGTCACCAAGCGCGGGAACATCAGCAAGGGAACCTCCGTGATGTGAGCTCAGCACGGGAACCTCAGCGCTGTGAGCTTAGCGCGGGAACCTCAGCGTTGTGATATCAGCACGGGAACCTCAGCGCAGGAATCTCAGTGATGTGACCTCAGCGTGGGAACCTCAGCGTGGGAACCTCAGCGATGTGACCTAAACGCGGGAACCTCAGCGCTATGAGCTCAGCGCGGGAACCACAGCGTTGTGATATCAGCGCGGGAACCTCAGCGCAGGAATCTCAGCGATGTTACCTCAGCGCGGGAACCTCAGCGCGGGAACCTCAGCGATGTCACCGAAGCGATGGGACCCCAGCGCGGGAACCTCAGTGACGTGACCAAAGCGTGGGAACCTCAGCGCGGGAACCTCAGCTCTGTGACCTCAGCGCGGGAACCTAAATAATGTGACCTCAGCGCGGGAACCTCAGCAGTGTCACGTCATCGCGGGAACCTCAGCGTAGGAACGTCAACAGTGTGACCTCACAGCGGGAACCTCAGCGATGTGACCTCAGTGATGTGACCTCAGCGCGGAAAACACAGCGATGTCTCCTAAGCGTGGGAACCTCAGCACGGGAACCTCAGAGATGTGAGCTCAGCAAGGGAACCTCAGGGCTGTGACCTCAGCGCGGGAACCTCAGCGATGTGACCTCAGCGCGGGAACGTCAGGGCTATGACCTCAGCGCGGGAACCTCAGCGCGGGAACCTCAGCGATGTGACCTCAGCGCAGGAATCTCAGCGCGGGAACCTCAGTGATGTGAGCTCAGCAAGGGAACCTCAGGGCTGTGAACTCAGCACGGGAACCTCAGCGATGTGACCTCAGCGTGGGAACCTCAGCGCGGGAACCTCAGCGATGTGATATCAGCGCGGGAACCTAAACAATGTGACATCAGCACGGGAACCTCAGCGTGGGAACCTCAGTGAGGTGAGCTCAGCGCGGGAACCTCAGCGATGTGATATCAGCGCGGGAACCTAAACAATGTGAGCTCAGCGCGGGAACCTCAGCACGGGAACCTCAGTGAGGTGAGCTCAGCGCGGGAACCTCAGCGATGTGACCTCAGTGCGGGAACATAAGCCATGTGATATCAGCGGGGGAACCTCAGTGCGGGAACCTCAGCGATGTCACCTAAGCGATACGACCCCAGCGCAGGAACCTCAGCGACGTGACCAAAGTGTGGGATCCTCAGCGCGGGAACATAAACAATGTGACCTCAGCACGGGAACCTCAGCGTGGGAACCTCAACAGTGTGACCTCACAGCGGGAACCTCAGCGATGTGCGCTCAGCGATGTGACCTCAGCGCGGCAACCTCAGCGATGTCACCTAAGCGATGGGACCCCAGCGCGGGCACCTCAGCGCGGGAACCTCAGCGATGTGACCTCAGCGTGGGAACCTCACCGCGGGAACCTCAGAGATGTCACCTAAGCGATGGGACCCCAGCGCGGGCACCTCAGCGCGGGAACCTCAGAGATGTGACCTCAGTGTGGGAACCTCAGCGCGGGAACCTCAGCTGTTTGACCTCAGCGCGGGAACCTCAGAGTTGTGACCTCAGCGCGGCAACCTCAGCGTGGGAACCTCAGCAGTGTCACGTCAGCGTGGGAACCTCAGCGTAGGAACCTCAACAGTGTGACCTCACAGTGGGAACCTCAGTGATGTGACCTCAGTGCCGGAACCTCAGCGATGTAACATAAGCGTGGGAACCTCAGCACAGGAAAGTCAGTGATGTGAGCTCAGCGTGGGAACCTCAGCGTTCTGACCTCAGCGATGTGACCTCAGTGCCGGAACCTCAGGGATGTCACCTGAGCGCAAAAACCTCGGCCGCGGAACCTCAGCGCTGTGAGCTCAGCGCGGGAACCTCAGCGCTGTGATATCAGCGCGGGAACCTCAGCGCGGGAACATCAGCTCTGTGACCTCAGCGCGGGAAACTCAGTGATGTGACCTCAGAGCGGGAACCTCAGCGCGGGAACCTCAGTGATGTGACATCAGCGCGGGAACCTCAGAGCGGGAACCTCAGCTCTGTGACCTCATCGCGGGAACCTAAACAATGTGACCTCAGCGCGGGAACCTCAGCGTGGGAACCTCAGCAGTGTGACCTCAGTGCGGGAACCTCAGTGCGGGAACCTCAGCGATGTGACCTCAGTGCGGGAACCTCAGCGCGGGAACATCAACGATGTGATATCAGCGCGGGAACCTCAGCGCGGGAACCTCAGCGATGTCACCGAAGCGATGGGACCCCAGCGCGGGAACCTCAGTGACGTGACCAAAGCGTGGGAACCTCAGCGCGGGAACCTCAGCTCTGTGACCTCAGCGCGGGAACCTAAACAATGTGACCTCAGTGCGGGAACCTCAGCGTGGGAACCTCAGCAGTGTGACCTCAGTGCGGGAACCTCAGCGTGGGAACCTCAGCAGTGTGACCTCAGTGCGGGAACCTCAGTGCGGGAACATCAACGATGTGATATCAGCGCGGGAACCTCAGCAGTGTGACCTCAGCGTGGGAACCTCAGAGCGGGAACCACAGCGCTGTGACCTCAGCGCGGGATCCTTAGCGATGTGACCTCAACGCGGGAACCTCAGCGCTGGAACCTCAGCGATGTCACCTTAGCGATGTGACCCCAGCGTGGGCACCTCAGCACGGGAACCTCAGCGATGTCAACTTAGCGATGTGACCTCAGCGCGGGAACCTCAGCGTGGGAACCTCAGCAGTGTCACCTCAGCGTGGGAACCTCAGCAGTGTCACGTCAGCGCGGGAACCTCAGCGTAGGAACCTTAACATTGTGACCTCACATCGGGAACCTCAGCGATGTGACCTCAGCGATGTGACCACAGCGCGGAAACCTCAGCGATGTGACGGCAGCGCGGGAACCTCAGCACGGGAACCTCAGTGATGTGAGCTCAGCGCGGGAACATCAGCACAGGAACCTCAGCGCTGTGAGCTCAGCGTGGGAACCTCAGCGCTGTGAGCTCAGCGCGGGAACATCAGCGCAGGAATCTCAGAGATGTGACCTCAGCGCGGGAACCTCAGCATGGGAACCTCAGTAATGTGACCTCAGAGCGGGAACATCAGCACAGGAACCTCAGCGTTGTGACCTCAGCGCGGGAACCTCAGCGTTGTGACCTCAGCGCGGGAAACACAGCGCTGTGACCTCAGCGCGGGAACCTCAGCGATGTGATATCAGCGCGGGAACCTCAGTGCAGGAACCTCAGCGATGTGACCTCTGCTATGTGACCTCAGCGAGGGAAACTCAGTTATGTGACCTCAGCGGGGAACCTCAGCTCTGTGACCTCAGCTATGTGACCTCAGCGATGTGACCTCAGCGCGGGAACCTCAGCGCGGGAACCTCAGCGATGTGACCTCAGCGCGGGAACCTCAGCGATGTGACCAAAGCATGGGAACCTCAGCGCGGGAACCTCAGCTCTGTTACCTCAGCGTGGGAACCGAAACAATGTGACCTCAGCGCGGGAACCTCATCGTAGGAACCTCAGCAGTGTCACGTCAGCACGGGAAGCTCAGCGTAGGAACCTCAACAGTGTGACCTCACAGCGGGAACCTCAGCGATGTGACCTCAGCGCGGGAACCTCAGCGATGTCACCTAAGAGATGTGACCTCAGCGCGGGAACATCAGCGACGTGACCAAAGCGTGGGAACCTCTGCGCGGGAACCTCAGCTCTGTGACCTCAGCGCGGGAACCTCAACAGTGTGACCTCACAGCTGGAACCTCAGCGATGTGACCTCAACGATGTGACCTCAGCGCAGGAACCTCAGTGACGCGACCAAAGCGTGGGAACCTCAGCGATGTGACCTCAGCACGGGAACCTCAACGCGGGAACCTCAGAGATGTGACCTCAGCTATGTGACCTCAGCGAGGGAAACTCAGTTATGTGACCTCAGCGCGGGAACCTCAACGCGGGAAACTCAGTGATGTGACCTCAGCGCGGGAACCTCAGCGCGGGAACCTCAGCGATGTGACTTCACCGTGGGAACCTCAGCGATCTGACCGCAGCGCGGGAACCTCAGCGATGTGACCTCAGCGCGGGAACCTCATCGCGGGAAGCTCAACGATGTCACCTAATCGATGGGACCCGAGCGCGGGCACCTCAGCGCGGGAACCTCAGCGATGTGATCTCAGCGCGGGAACCTCAGCGATGTTATCTCAGTGCAGGAACCTCAGCTCCGTGACCTCAGCGCGGGAACCTAAACAATGTGACCTCAGCGCGGGAACCTCAGCAGTGTGACCTCACAGCGGGAACCTCAGCGATGTGACCTCAGCGATGTGACCGCAGCGCGGGAACCTCAGCGCTGTGACCTCAGCGCGGGAACCTCAGCGTTGTGAGCTCAGCGCGGGAACCTCAGCGATGTGACCTCAGCACGGGAATCTCAGCGCGGGAACCTCGGCGATGTCACCTAAGCGATGTGACCTCAGCGCGGGAACCTCAGCTCTGTTACCTCAGCGTGGGAACTTAAACAATGTGACCTCAGCGCGGGAACCTCATCGTACGAACCTCAGCAGTGTCACGTCAGCACGGGAAGCTCAGCGTAGGAACCTCAACAGTGTGACCTCACAGCGGGAACCTCAGCGATGTCACCTCAGCACGGGAACCTCAGCGATGTTACCTAAGCAATGGGACCCTAGCGCGGGCACGTCACCGCGGGAACCTCAGCGCTGTGAGCTCAGCGCGGGAACCTGAGCGATGTGATATCAGCACGGGAACCTCAGCGCAGGAATCTCAGCGATGTGGCCTCAGCGCGGGAACCTCAGCGATGTCACCTAAGCGCAGTAACCTCAGCACTGTGAGCTCAACGCGGGAACCTCAGCGATGTGACCTCAGCGTGGGAACCTCAGCGTTGTGACCTCAGCGCGGTAACCTCAGCAGTGTGACCTCAGCGCGGGAACCTCAGCGTGGGAACCTCAGCGCGGGAACATCAGCGCGGAAACCTCAGCGATGTCACCTAAGCGATGGGACCCCAGCGCGGGCAACTCAGCGTGGGAACCTCAGCGATGTGACCTCAGCGCAGGAACCTCAGCGATGTCACCTCAGCACGGGAACCTCAGCGATGTTACCTAAGCAATAGGACCCTAGCGCGGGCACGTCACCGCGGAAACCTCAGCGCTGTGAGCTCAGCACGGGAACCTCAGCGATGTGATATCAGCTCGGGAACCTCAGCGCGGGAACCTCAGTGTGGGAACCTCAGCACGGGAACCTCAGCGATGTGACCTCAGCACGGGAACCTCAGCACAGGAACCTCAGCGCGAGAACCTCAGCGATGTGACCTAAACGCGGGAACCTCAGCGCTGTGACCTCAACGCGGGAACCTCAGCGTTGTGACCTCAGCGCGGGAACCTCAGCAGTGTGACCTCAGCGCGGGAACCTCAGCGATGTGACCAAAGCGTGGGAACCTCAGCGCGGGAACCTCAGCTCTGTGACCTCAGCGCGGGAACCTCAGCGATGTGACCAAAGCGTGGGAACCTCAGTGCGGGAACCTCAGCTCTGTGACCTCAGCGTGGGAACCTCAGCAATGTCACGTGAGCGCGGGAACCTCATTACGGGAACCTCAGTGATGTGAGCTCAGCGCGGGAACCTCAGTGATGTGACCTCAGCGCGGGAACCTCAGCGTTGTGATATCAGCGCGGGAACCTCAGCGTTGTGATATCAGCGCGGGAAACTCAGCCCAG
The DNA here is from genome assembly GCF_047663525.1 of Anas platyrhynchos. NCBI lineage: Eukaryota > Metazoa > Chordata > Aves > Anseriformes > Anatidae > Anas > Anas platyrhynchos. The sequence goes on along the minus strand of NC_092616.1, from coordinate 5,376,167 downwards.
GAATCTCAGTGATGTGACCTCAGTGCCGGAACCTCAGCGATGCGACCTCACTGCCGGAACCTCAGCGATGTGCTCTCAGCGATGTGACCTCAGCCCGGGAACCTCAGCGATGTCACCTAAGCGCGGGAACCTCAGCGCAGGTATCTCAGCGATGTGACCTCAGCACGGGAACATCAGCGCGAGAACCTCAGTGTGGGAACCTCAGCGTGGGAACCTCAGCGATGTGACCTCAGCGCGGGAACCTCAGCGATGTGCGCTCAGCAATGTGACCTCAGCCCGGGAACCTCAGCGATGTCACCTAAGCGCGGGAACCTCAGCGCAGGTATCTCAGCGATGTGACCTCAGCACGGGAGCCTCAGCGCGAGAACCTCAGTGTGGGAACCTCAGCACGGGAACCTCAGCGATGTGACCTCAGCACGGGAACCTCAGCACGGGAACCTCGGCGCGAAAACCTCAGCGATGTGACCTCAACGCGGGAACCTCAGAGATGTGACCTCAGCTATGTGACCTCAGCGGGGGAACCTAAACAATGTGACATCAGCGCGGGAAACTCAGAGTGGGAACCTCAGCAGTGTCACGTCAGCGCGGGAACCTCAGCGATGTGACCTCAGCGCGAGAACCTAAACAATGTGACCTCAGTGCGGGAACCTCAGTGTGGGAACCTCAGCAGTGTCACGTCAGCGCGGGAACCTCAGCGTAGGAACGTCAACAGTGTGACCTCACAGCGGGAACCTCAGCGATGTGACCTCAGCGATGTGACCTCATCGCGGGAACCTCAGCGACGTGACCAAAGCGTGGGAACCTCAGCGATGTGACCTCAGCACGGGAACCTCAGCGCAGGAACCTCAGCGATGTGACCTCAGCTATGTGACCTCAGCGAGGGAAACTCAGTTATGTGACCTCACAGCGGGAACCTCAGCGATGTGACCTCGGCGCGGGAACCTCAGCGATGTCCCCTAAGCGATGTGACCTTAGCGCGGGAACATCAGCGACATGGCCAAAGCGTGGGAACGTCTGCGCGGGAACCTCAGCTCTGTGACCTCAGCGCGGGAACCTCAGCTCTCTGACCTCAGCGCGGGAACCTAAACAATGTGACCTCAGCGCGGGAACCTCAGCGTGGGAACCTCAACAGTGTGTTCTCACAGCGGGAAGCTCAGCGATGTGACCTCAGCGCAGGAACCTCAGCGATGTCACCTCAGCGCGGGAACCTCAGTGATGTGAGCTCAGCAAGGGAACCTCAGGGCTGTTAACTCAGCGCGGGAACCTCAGCGATGTGACCTCAGCGTGGGAACCTCAGCACGGGAACCTCAGCGATGTCACCTAAGCGATGGGACCTCAGCGCAGGAACCTCAGCGATGTGACCAAAGCTTGGGAACCTAAGCGCGGGAACCTCAGCAGTGTGACCTCAGCGCGGGAACCTCAGCATGGGAACCTCAGCAGTGTCACGTCAGCGTGGGGACCTCAGCACGGGAACCTCAGTGATGTGAGCTCAGCGCGGGATCCTCAGTGATGTGACCTCAGCGCGGGAACCTCAGCGATGTGACCTCAGCGCGGGAACCTCAGCGCGGGAACATCAGCGATGTGATATTAGCGCGGGAACCTCAGTGCAGAAATCTCAGCGATGTGACCTCAGCGCGGGAACCTCAGCACGGGAACCTCAGCGATGTCAACTAAGTGATGGGACACCAGCGCGGGAACCTAAGCGATGTGACCAAAGCGTGGGAACCTCAGCGCGGGAACCTCTGCTCTGTGAACTCAGCGCGGGAACCTAAAAAATGTGACCTCAGCGCGGGAACCTCAGCATCGGAACCTCAGCAATATCACATTAGCGTGGGAACCTCAGCGTAGGAACCTCAAAAGTGTGACCTCACAGCGGGAACCTCAGTGATGTGAACTCAGCGATGTGACCTCAGCACGGGAACCTCAGCGCAGGAACCTCAGCGATGTGACCTCAGCTATGTGACCTCAGCGAGGGAACCTCAGTGATGTGACCTCAGCCAGGAACATCAGCTCTGTGACCTCAGCGATGTGACCTCAGCTATGTGACCTCAGCTATGTGACCTCAGCGAGGGAAACTCAGTTATGTGACCTCAGCACGGGAACCTCAGCGCAGGAACCTCAGCGATGTGACCTCAGCTCTGTGAGCTCAGCGCGGGAACCTAAACAATGTGACCTCAGCGCGGGAACCTCAGAGTGGGAACCTCAGCAGTGTGGCCTCAGCGCGGGAAACTCAGCATTGTCACGTCAGCGTGGGAACATCAGCGTAGGAACCTCAACAGTGTGACCTCACAGTGGGAACCTCAGTGATGTGACCTCAGTGCCGGAACCTCAGCGATGACACATAAGCGTGGGAACCTCAGCACGGGACCCTCAGCGACGTGAGCTCAGCACGGGAACCTCAGCGCGGGAACCTCAGGGATGTCACCTAAGCGATGTGACCTCAGCGCGGGAACCTCAGCGCAGGAAGCACAGCGCTCTGACCTCACCGCGGGAACCTCAGCGTTGTGACCTCAGCGCGGGAACCTCAGCGTAGGAACCTCAGCGATGTGATATAAGCGCGGGAACCTCAGCGCGGGAACCTCAGCGATGTGACCTCAACGCGGAAACATCAGCGTGGGAACCTCAGCAGTGTCACGTCAGCGTGGGAACCTCAGCACGGGAACCTCAGTGATTTGAGCTCAGCGCGGGAACCTCAGCTCTGTAACCTCAGCTCTGTGACCTCAGTGCGGGAACCTAAACAATGTGACCTCAGCGTGGGAACCTCAGCAGTGTCACGTCAGCACGGGAACCTCAGCGTAGGAACCTCAGCGATGTGACCTCAATGCCAGAACCTCAGCGATGTGACCTCAGCGCGGGAACCTCAGCGCAGGAATCTCAGCGATGTGACCTCAGCGCCGGAACCTCAGCGCAGGAATGTCAGCGATGTGACCTCAGCGCGGGAACCTCAGCGTGGGAACCTCAGCAATGTGACCTCAGCGTGGGAACCTCAGCATGGGAACCTCAGCAGTGTCTTGTCAGCGCGGGAACGTCAGCGTAGGAACCTCAACAGTGTGACCTCACATCGGGAATCTCAGCGATGTGACCTCAGCGATGTGACCTCAGCACGGGAACCTCAGCAGTGTGACCTCACAGCGGGAACCTCAGTGCGGGAACCTCAGCGCGGGAACCTCAGCGATGTGACCTCAGTGCGGGAAGCTCAGCGCGGGAACATCAGCGATGTGATATCACCGCGGGAACCTAGGCGCAAGCACCTCAGCGATGTCACCTAAGCGATGGTACCCCAACGCGGGAACCTCAGCGACGTGACCAAAGCGTGGGAACCTCAGCGCGGGAACCTCAGCGTGGGAACCTTAACAGTGTGACCTCACAGCGGGAACCTCAGCGATGTGACCTCAGAGATGTGACCTCAGCGCGGGAACCTCAGCGATGTGACCAAAGCGTGGGAACCTCAGCGTTGTGACCTCAGCGTCGGAAGCTCAGCGTGGGAACCTCAGCAGTGTGACCTCAGCGTGGGAACCGAAACAATGTGACCTCAGCGCGGGAACCTCAGAGTGGGAACCTCAGCAGTGTCACGTCAGCGCAGGAACCTCAGCGATGACACCTCAGCACGGGAACCTCAGCGATGTTACCTAAGCAATGGGACCCTAGCGCAGGCACGTCACCGCGGGAACCTCAGCGCTGTGAGTTCAGGGCGGGAACCTCAGCGATGTTATAACAGCATGGGAACATCAGCGCAGGAATCTCAGCGATGTGACCTCAGCGCGGGAACCTCAGCAATGTCACGTGAGCGCAGTAACCTCAGCGCTGTGACCTCAGCGCGGGAACCTCAGCGTTGTGACCTCAGCGTGGGAACCTCAGCGTTGTGACCTCAGCGTTGTGACCTCAGCGTTGTGACCTCAGCGTAGGAACCTCAGCGATGTGACCTCAGTGCCGGAACCTCAGCGATGTGCACTCAGCGATGTGACCTCAGCGCGGGAACCTCAGCAATGTCAACTAAGCGCGGGAACCTCAGCGCTCTGAGCTCAGCAGGGGAACCTCAGCGCTGTGAGCTAAGCGCGGGAACATCAGCACAGGAATCTCAGAGATGTGACCTCAGCGCAGGAACCTCAGCGCTGTGACCTCAGCGCGGGAACCTCAGCGTGGGAACCTCAGCAGTGTTACCTCAGCTCGGGAACCTCAGCGATGTGACCTCAGCGCGGGAACCTCAGCGCGGGAACCTCAGCTCTGTGACCTCAGCGCGGGAACCTCAGCGTGGGAAACTCAGCAGTGTCACGTCAGCGCGGGAACCTCAGCGTAGGAACCTCAACAGTGTGACCTCACAGCTGGAACCTCAGCGATGTGACCTCAGCGATGTGTGACCTCAGCGTGGGAACCTCAGCGACGTGACCAAAGCGTGGGAACCTCAGCGATGTGACCTCGGCACGGGAACCTCAGCGCGGGAACCTCAGTGATGTCACCTAAGTGATGTGACCTCAGCGTGGGAACCTCAGCGATGTCACATAAGCGTGGGAACCTCAGCACGGGAAACTCAGTGATGTGAGCTCAGCGCGGGAACCTCTGCGTTGTGACCTCAGCGATGTGACCGCAGCACGGGAACCTCAGCGATGTGACCTCAGTGCCGGAACCTCAGGGATGTCACGTAAGCGCGGAAACCTCAGCCGGGGAACCTCAGCGCTGTGAGCTCAGCGCGGGAACCTCAGCGTTGTGATATCAGCGCGGGAACCTCAGCGCAGGAATCTCAGCGATGTGACCTCAGCGCGGGAACCTCAGCGTTGTGAGCTCAGCGCGGGAACCTCAGCGTTGTGACCTCAGTGATGTGACCTCAGAGCGGGAACCTCAGCGCGGGAACCTCAGCGTTGTGACCTCAGCGCTGTGACCTCAGCGTGGGAACGTCAGCGACGTGACCAAAGCTTGGGAACCTCAGCAGAGTCACGTCAGCGCGGGAACCTCAGTGTAGGAACCTAAGCAATGGGACCCTAGCTCGGGCACGACAGCGCGGGAAACTCAGCGATGTGACCTCAGCGCGGGAACCTCAGCCTTGTGACCTCAGCGCGGGAACCTCAGCAGTGTGACCTCAGCGCGGGAACCTCAGCATTGTGACCTCAGCGCAGGAACCTCAGCGATGTGACCTCAGCACGGGAACCTCAGCGTTGTGACCTCAGCGCGGGAACCTCAGCGTGGGAACCTCAGCAGTGTCACGTCAGCGCGGGAACCTCAGCGTAGGAACGTCAACAGTGTGACCTCACAGCGGGAACCTCAGCGATGTGACCTCAGCGATGTGACCTCAGCGCGGGAACCTCAGCGATGTCACCTAAGCGATGGGACCCCAGCGCGGGCACCTCAGCGCGGGAACCTCAGCGATGTAACCTCAGCGTGGGAACCTCAGCGCGGGAACATCAGAGATGTGACCTCACAGTGGGAACCTCAGCGATGTGACCTCAGCGCGGAATCCTCAGCGTTGTGACCTCAGCGCGGGAACCTCAGCGTGGGAACCTCAGCGATGTGACCTCAGCGTGGGAACCTCAGCGTGGGAACCTCAGCAGTGTCACGTCAACGTGGGAACCTCAGCGTGGGAAGCTCATCAGTGTGACCTCAGCGCGGGAAACTCATTGATGTGACCTCAGTGCGGGAAACTCAGCACGGGAACCTCAGCGATGTGAATTCACCGTGGGAACCTCAGCGATGTGACCTCAGCGCTGGAACATCAGCGATGTGACCTCAGTGAGGGAACCTCAGCGACGTGACCAAAGCGTGGGAACCTCAGCGCAGGAACCTCAGCCATGTGACCTCAGCGCAGGAACCTCAGCGATGTGACCTCAGCACAGGAACCTCAGCGCAGGAACCTCAGCGATGTCAAGTAAGCGATGTGTCCTCAACGCGGGAACCTCAGCGCAGGAAGTACAGCGCTCTGACCTCACCGCGGGAACCTCAGCGATGTGACCTCAGCGCGGGAACCTTAACAATGTGACCTCAGCGCGGGAACCTCAGCGTGGGAACCTCAGTAGTGTGACCTCAGCGCGGGAACCTCAGCGTGGGAACCTCAGCAGTGTCACGTCAGCGCGGGAACCTCAGCGCAGGAATCTCAGCGATGTGACCTCAGCGTGGGAAACTCAGCGCGGGAAACTCAGCGATGTGACCTCACAGTGGGAACCTCAGCGATGTGACCTCAGCGCGGGAACCTCAGCGTTGTGACCTCAGCGCGGGTACCTCAGCGTAGGAACTTCAGCGCTGTGACCTCAGTGCGGGAACCTCAGCAGTGTGACCTCAGCGCGGAAACCTCAGCGTGGGAACCTCAGCAGTGTCACGTCAGCGTGGGAACCTCTGCACGGGAACCTCAGTGATGTGAGCTCAGCGCGGGAACCTCAGCGATGTTACCTCAGCGCGGGAACCTCAGCAGTGTGTCGTCAGCGCGAGAACCTCAGCGTGGGAACCTCAGAAGTGTCTTGTCAGCGCGGGAATGTCAGCGTAGGAACCTCAACAGTGTGACCTCACATCGGGAACCTCAGCGATGTGACCTCAGCGCGGGAACCTCAGCGCGGGAACCTCAGCTCTGTGAATCAGCGCGGGAACCTAAACAATGTGACCTCAGCGCGGGAACCTCAGCGTGGGAACCTCAGCGCGGGAACCTCAGTGCGGAAACCTCAGCGATGTCACCTAAGCGATGGGACCCCAGCGCGGGCAACTCAGCGCGGGAACCTCAGAGATGTGACCTCAGCGCGGGAACCTCAGCGCAGGAATCTCAGTGATGTCACCTAAGCGAGTTGACCTCAGCGCGGGAACCTCAACGACGTGACCAAAGCGTGGGAACCTCAGTGCGGGAACCTCAGCTCTGTGACCTCAGCGTGGGAACCTTAGCATTGTGACCTCAGAGCGGGAACCTCAGAGCGGGAACCACAGCGATGTCACCTAAGCGCAGGAACCTCAGCGCTGTGACCTCAGTACGGGAACCTCAGCGCGGGAACCTCAGCGTTGTGACCTCAGCGTGGGAACCTCAGCGTTGTGACCTCAGCGTTGTGACCTCAGCGCGGGAACCTAAGCAATGTCAACTAAGCACGGGAACCTCAGCGCTGTGAGCTCAGCGCGGGAACATCAGCGATGTGATATCAGCACGGGAACCTCACCGCAGGAATCTCAGCGATGTGACCTGAGTGCGGGAACCTCAGCGTTGTGACCTCAGCGCGGGAACCTCAGCGCGGGAACCTCAGCGCGGGAACCTCAGCGATGTGACCTCAGTGCGGGAACCTCAGCAGTGTGACCTCAGCGCGGGAACCTCAGCGATGTGACCTCAGCGCGGGAACCTCAGTGTGGGAACCTTAGCGATGTCACCTAAGTGATGTGACCCCAGCGCGGGAACCTCAGCGATGTGACCAAAGCGTGGGAACCTCAGCGCGGGAACCTCAGCAGTGTGACCTCAGCGCAGGAACCTCAGCAATGTGACGTCAGCATGGGAACCGAAACAATGTGACCTCAGCGCGGGAACCTCAGAGTGGGAACCTCAACAGTGTGTTCTCACAGCGGGAGCCTCAGCGATGTCACCTCAGCACGGGAACCTCAGCGATGTTACCTAAGCAATGGGACCCTGGCGCGGGCACGTCACCGCGGGAACCTCAGCGCTGTGAGCTCAGCACGGGAACCTCAGCGATGTGATATCAGCACAGGAACCTCAGCGCAGGAATCTCAGCGATGTGGCCTCAGCGCGGGAACCTCAGCGATGTCACCTAAGCGCAGTAACCTCAGCGCTGTGAGCTCAACGCGGGAACCTCAGCGATGTGACCTCAGCGTGGGAACCTCAGCGTTGTGACCTCAGCGCGGTAACCTCAGCAGTGTGACCTCAGCGCGGGAACCTCAGCGTGGGAACCTCAGCGCGGGAACATCAGCGCGGAAACCTCAGCGATGTCACCTAAGCGATGGGACCCCAGCGCGGGCAAATCAGCGTGGGAACCTCAGCGATGTCACCTCAGCACGGGAACCTCAGCGATGTGATATCAGCACAGGAACCTCAGCGCGGGAACCTCAGCGATGTCACCTAAGCGCAGGAACCTCAGCGCTGTGAGCTCAACGCGGGAACCTGAGCGATGTGACCTCAGCACGGGAACCTCAGCGTTGTGACCTCACTGCCGGAACCTCAGCAGTGTGACCTCAGCGCGGGAACCTCAGCAATGTGACCAAAGCGTGGGAACCTCAGCGCGGGAACCTCAGCTCTGTGACCTCAGCGCGGGAACCTCAGCCATGTGACCTCAGTGCCGGAACCTCAGCGATGTGCGCTCAGCGATGTGACCTCAGCACGGGAACCACAGCGATGTCACCTAAGCGTGGGAACCTCAGCACGGGAACCTCAGTGATGTGAGCTCAGCGCGGGAACCTCAGCGCTGTGAGCTCAGCGCGGGAACCTCAGCGTTGTGATATCAGCGCGGGAAACTCAGCCCAGGAATCTCAGTGATGTGACCTCAGTGCCGGAACCTCAGCGATGCGACCTCACTGCCGGAACCTCAGCGATGTGCTCTCAGCGATGTGACCTCAGCCCGGGAACCTCAGCGATGTGCGCTCAGCAATGTGACCTCAGCCCGGGAACCTCAGCGATGTCACCTAAGCGCGGGAACCTCAGCGCAGGTATCTCAGCGATGTGACCTCAGCACGGGAGCCTCAGCGCGAGAACCTCAGTGTGGGAACCTCAGCACGGGAACCTCAGCGATGTGACCTCAGCACGGGAACCTCAGCACAGGAACCTCAGCGCGAGAACCTCAGCGATGTGACCTCAGCGCGGGAACCTCAGAGATGTGACCTCACAGCGGGAACCTGAGCGCTGTGACCTCAGCGCGGGAATCTCAGCGATGTCACCTAAGCGATGTGACCTCAGCGCAGGAATCTCAGCGACGTGTCCAAAGCTTGGGAACCTCAGCACGGGAACCTCAGCGCGGGAACCAAAACAATATGACCTCACAGCGGGAACCTCAGCGTGGAAACCTCAGCAGTGTCACTTCAGTGCGGGAACCTCAGCATAGGAACCTCAACAGTGTGACCTCACAGCGGGAATCTCAGCGATGCAACCGCAACGCGGGAACCTCAGCGATGTGACCTCAGCGCGGAACCACAGCGATGTCACCTAAGCATGGGAACCTCAGCACGGGAACCTCCGTGATGTGAGCTCAGCGCAGGAACCTCAGCGCTGTGAGCTCAGCGCGGGAACCACAGCGATGTCACCAAGCGCGGGAACATCAGCAAGGGAACCTCCGTGATGTGAGCTCAGCACGGGAACCTCAGCGCTGTGAGCTTAGCGCGGGAACCTCAGCGTTGTGATATCAGCACGGGAACCTCAGCGCAGGAATCTCAGTGATGTGACCTCAGCGTGGGAACCTCAGCGTGGGAACCTCAGCGATGTGACCTAAACGCGGGAACCTCAGCGCTATGAGCTCAGCGCGGGAACCACAGCGTTGTGATATCAGCGCGGGAACCTCAGCGCAGGAATCTCAGCGATGTTACCTCAGCGCGGGAACCTCAGCGTGGGAACCTCAGCGATGTGACCTCAGCGCGGGAACCTCAGCGCGGGAACCTCAGCTCTGTTACCTCAGCGTGGGAACCGAAACAATGTGACCTCAGCGCGGGAACCTCATCGTAGGAACCTCAGCAGTGTCACGTCACCACGGGAAGCTCAGCGTAGGAACCTCAACAGTGTGACCTCACAGCGGGAACCTCAGCGATGTGACCTCAGCGTGGGAACCTCAGCGATGTCACCTAAGAGATGTGAACTCAGCGCGGGAACATCAGCGACGTGACCAAAGCGTGGGAACCTCTGCGCGGGAACCTCAGCTCTGTGACCTCAGCGCGGAAACCTAAACAATGTGACCTCAGCGCAGGAACCTCAGCGTGGGAACCTCAGCGTGGGAACCTCAGCAATGTCACGTGAGCGCGGGAACCTCAGCACGGGAACCTCAGTGATGTGAGCTCAGCGCGGGAACCTCAGCGATGTGACCACAGCGCGGAAACCTCAGCGTTGTGACCTCAGCGTGGGAACCTCAGCAGTGTGACCTCAGCACGGGAATCTCAGCGCTGTGAGCTCAGCGCGGGAACGTCAGCGTTGTGATATCAGCGCGGGAACCTCAGCGCGGGAACATCAGCGATGTGATCTCAGCACAGGAACCTCAGCGCGGGAACCTCAGCGATGTCACCTAAGCGATTTGACCTCAGCGCGGGAACCTCAGCGATGTGACCTCAGTGCCGGAACCTCAGGGATGTAACCTAAGCGCGGAAACCTCGGCCGGGGAACCTCAGCGCTGTGAGCTCAACGCGGGAACCTCAGCTCTGTGACCTCAGCGCGGGAACCTAAACAATGTGACCAAAGCGTGGGAACCTCAGCGCGGGAACTTCAGCAGTGTCACGTCAGCGCGGGATCCTCAGCGTAGAACCTCAACAGTGTGACCTCACAGTGGGAACCTCAGTGATGTGACCTCAGTGCCGGAACCTCAGGGATGTCACCTAAGCGCGGAAACCTCGGCCGGGGAACCTCAGCGCTGTGAGCTCAGCGCGGGAACCTCAGCGCGGGAACATCAGAGATGTGACCTCAGCGCGGGATCCTCAGCGATGTGACCTCAGCTCTGTGACCTCATCGCGGGAACCTAAACAATGTGACCTCAGCGCGGGAACCTCAGAGTGGGAACCTCAGCAGTGTGACCTCAGCGCGGAAACCTCAGCGTGGGAACCTCAGCAGTGTGACCTCAGTGCGGGAACCTCAGTGCGGGAACCTCAGCGATGTAACATAAGCGTGGGAACCTCAGCACAGGAAACTCAGTGATGTGAGCTCAGCGTGGGAACCTCAGCGTTCTGACCTCAGCGATGTGACCTCAGTGCCGGAACCTCAGGGATGTCACCTAAGCGCAAAAACCTCGGCCGGGGAACCTCAGCGCTGTGAGCTCAGCGCGGGAACCTCAGCGTTGTGATATCAGCGCGGGAACCTCAGCGCGGGAACCTCAGCAGTGTGACCACAGTGCGGGAACCTCAGTGCCGGAACCTCAGCCATGTGACCTCAGCACGGGAACCTCAGCGATGTCACCTAAGCGATGTGACCTCAACGCGGGAACATCAGCGATGTGACCTCAGCTATGTGACCTCAGCGCGGGAACCTCAGAGCGGGAACCTCAGCGATGTCACCTTAGCGATGTGACCCCAGCGTGGGCACCTCAGCACGGGAACCTCAGCGATGTGACCTCAGCACGGGCACCTCAGCGATGTCAACTTAGCGATGGGACCCCAGCGTGGGCACCTCAGCACGGGAACCTCAGCGATGTGACCTCAGCGCGGGAACCTCAGCGATGTGACCTCAGCACGGGAACCTCAGCGATGTGACCTCAGCGCGGGAACCTCAGCGTGGGAACCTCAGCAGTGTGACCTCAGCGTGGGAACCTCAGCAGTGTCACGTCAGCGCGGTAACCTCAGCGACGTGACCAAAGCGTGGGAACCTCAGCGATGTGACCTCAGCACGGGAACCTCAGCGCGGGAACCTCAGAGATGTGACCTCAGCACGGGAATCTCAGCGCGGGAACCTCAGCGATGTCACCTAAGCGATGTGACCTCAGCGTGGGAACCTCAGCGTGGGAATCTCAGCAGTGTCACGTAAGCACGGGAACCTCAGTGTAGGAACCTCAACAGTGTGACCTCACAGCGGGAACCTCAGCGATGTGACCTCAGCGCGGGAACCTCAGCGATGTCACCTAAGAGATGTGACCTCAGCGCGGGAACATCAGCGACGTGACCAAAGCGTGGGAACCTCTGCGCGGGATCCTCAGCGATGTGACCCCAGCGCGGGAACCTTTTAGCGGGAACCACAGCGCTGTGACCTCAGCGCGGGAACCTCAGCGATGTGATATAAGCGCGGGAACCTCACCGCGGGACCCTCAGCGATGTGACCTCAGTGCTGGAACCTTTCAGCGGGAACCACAGCGCTGTGACCTCAGCGCGGGAACCTCATTGTGGGAACCTCAGCAGTGTGACCTCAGCGTGGGAACCTCAGCACGGGAACCTCAGTGATGTGAGCTCAGCGCGGGAACCTCAGCGATGTGACCTCAGCGCGGGAACCTCAGCGTTGTGACCTCAGCGCGGGAAACTCAGGGTTGTGACCTCAGCGCGGGAACCTCAGCAGAGTGACCTCATCGCGGGAACCTCAGCGATGTCATAACAGCGCGGGAACCTCAGTGCGGGAACCTCAGCGATGTGACCTCAGCGCGGGATCCTCAGCTCTGTGACCTCAGCTCTGTGAGCTCAGCGCGGGAACCTCAGCGATGTCACCTAAGCGATGGGACCCCAGCGCGGGCACCTCAGCGCGGGAACCTCAGCAATGTCACGTCAGCGCGGGAACCTCAGCGTAGGAACCTCAACAGTGTGACCTCACAGTGGGAACCTCAGTGATGTGACCTCAGTGCCGGAACCTCGGCGATGTCACATAAACGTGGGAACCTCAGCACGGGAAACTCAGTGATGTGAGCTCAGCGCGGGAACCTCAGCGTTGTGACCTCAGCGCGGGAACCTCAGCGCGGGAACCTCAGCAGTGTCATGTCAACGCGGGAACGTCAACGTAGGAACCTCAACAGTGTGACCTCAGCGCGGGAACCTAAACAATGTGACCTCAGCGCGGGAACCTCAGCGTGGGAACCTCAGCAGTGTCACATCAGCGCGGGAACCTCAGCGTTGTGACCTCAGCGGGGGAACCTCAGCGTGGGAACCTCAGCGATGTAACCTCAGTGCGGGAACCTCAGAGCGGGAACCTCAGCGATGTCACCTAAGCGATGGGACCCTTGCGCGGGCACCTCAGCACAGGAACCTCAGCTTTGTGACCTCAGCGTGGGAACCTCAGCAATGTGACCTCAGCGCGGGAACCTCAGCAGTGTCACGTCAGCGCGGGAACCTCAGCGTAGGAACCTCAACAGTGTTACCTCACATCGGGAACCTCAGCGATGTGACCTCAGCGATGTGATTTCAGCACGGGAACCTCAGCGCGGGAACCTAAGCGTGGGAACCTCAGCACTGTGACCTCACAGCGGGAACCTCAGCGATGTGACCTCAGCGATGTGACCTCAGCGTGGGAACCTCAGCCATGTGACCTCAGCGATGTGACCTCAGCGTGGGAACCACAGCAATGTCATCGAAGCGCGGGAACCTCAGCACGGGAACCTCAGTAATGTGAGCTCAGCACAGGAACCTCAGCGCAGGAATCTCAGCGATGTGACCTCAGCACGGGAACCTTAGCTCTGTGACCTCAGCGTGGGAACCTCAGCAATGTCACCTAAGCGATGGGACCCCAGCGCGGGCACCTCAGCGCGGGAACCTCAGCGATATAACCTCAGCATGGGAACTTCAGCGCGGGAACATCAGAGATGTGACCTCACAGTGGAAACCTCAGCGATGTGACCTCAGTGTGGGAACCTCAGTAGTGTCACGTCAGCACGGGAACCTCAGCGTAGGAACCTCAGCAATGTCACGTGAGGGCGGGAACCTCAGCACGGGAACCTCAGCGATGTGACCTCAGCGCGGGAACCTCAGCGTGGGAACCTCAGCAATGTCACGTGAGTGCGGGAACCTCAGCGCGGGAACCTCAGCGATGTGACCTCAGCGCGGGAACCTCAGCCTTGTGACCTCAGCGCGGGAACCTCAGCAGTGTGACCTCAGCGCGGGAACCTCAGCGATGTGACCTCAGCGCGGGTACCTCAGCGTTGTGACCTCAGCGCGGGATCCTCAGCGTAGGAACCTCAACAGTGTGACCTCAGCGCGGGAACCTCAGCCATGTGACCTAAGCAATGTGAAATCAGTGCGGGAACCTCAGCGATGTGACCAAAGCGTGTGAACCTCAGCACGGGAACCTCAGCGATGTGACCTCCGCGCGGGAACCTCAGCGATGTGACCTCAGCGCGGGAACCTCAGCGCGGGAACCTCAGCGATGTGACCTCAGCGCGAGAACTTAAACAATGTGACCTCAGTGCGGGAACCTCAGCGTGGGAACCTCAGCAGTGTCACGTCAGCGCGGGAACCTCAGCGTAGGAACGTCAACAGTGTGACCTCACAGCGGGAACCTCAGCGATGTGACCTCATCGCGGGAACCTCAGCGACGTGACCAAAGCGTGGGAACCTCAGCGATGTGACCTCAGCACGGGAACCTCAGCGCAGGAACCTCAGCGATGTGACCTCAGCTATGTGACCTCAGCGAGGGAAACTCAGTTATGTGACCTCACAGCGGGAACCTCAGCGATGTGACCTCGGCGCGGGAACCTCAGCGATGTCCCCTAAGCGATGTGACCTTAGCGCGGGAACTTCAGCGACATGACCAAAGCGTGAAAACCTCTGCGCGGGAACCTCAGCTCTGTGACCTCAGCGCGGGAACCTAAACAATGTGGCCTCAGCGCGGGAACCTCAGAGTGGGAACCTCAGTAATGTGAGCTCAGCGCGGGATCCTAAGCAATGTGACCTCAGCGCGGGAAATTCAGTGATGTGACCTCAGCGATGTGACCTCAGCGCGGGAACCTCAGCGCAGGAACCTCAGCGATGTCACCTCAGCTATGTGACCTCAGCGCGGGAACCTCAGCGTGGGAACCTCAGCATTGTCTTGTCAGCGCGGGATCCTCAGCGTAGGAACCTCAACAGTGTGACCTCATCGCGGGAACCTCAGCCATGTGACCTAAGCGATGTGAAATCAGTGCGGGAACCTCAGCGATGTGACCAAACCGTGGGAACCTCAGCACGGGAACCTCAGCTCTGTGACCTCAGCGCGGGAACCTAAACAATGTGACCTCAGCGCGGGAACCTCAGCGTGGGAACCTCAGCAGTGTCACGTCAGGGCGGGAACCTCAGCGTAGGAACCTCAGCGATGTGACCTCAGCGATCTGACCTCATCGCGGGAACCTCAGCGACGTGACCAAAGCGTGGGAACCTCAGCGATGTGACCTCAGCTATGTGACCTCAGTGAGGGAAACTCAGCGATGTGACTTCACCGTGGGAACCTCAGCGATGTGACCTCAGCGCGGGAACCTCAGGGCGGGAACCTCAGCGATGTGACCAAAGCGTGGGAATCTCAGCGTGGGAACCTCAGCTCTGTGACCTCAGCGCGGGAACCTAAACAATGTGACCTCAGTGCGGGAACTTCAGCAGTGTGACCAAAGCGTGGGAACCTCAGCGATGTGACCTTAGCGCGGGAACCTCAGCGATGTGACCTCAGCGCGGGAACCTCAGCGATGTGACCTCAGCGTGGCAACCTAAAAAATGTGACCTCAGCGCGGGAACCTCAGAGTGGGAACCTCAGCATTTTCAGGTCAGCACGGGAACCTCAGAGATGTGACCTCAGCACGGGAACCTCAGCGATGTCACCTAAGCGATGGGACCCCAGCGCGGGCACCTCAGCGCGGGAACCTCAGCGATGTAACCTCAGCGTGGGAACCTCAGCGCGGGAACATCAGAGATGTGACCTCACAGTGGGAACCTCAGCGATGTGACCTCAGCGCGGAATCCTCAGCGTTGTGACCTCAGCGCGGGAACCTCAGCGTAGGAACCTCAGCGATGTGACCTCAGCGTGGGAACCTCAGCGATGTGACCAAAGCTTGGGAACCTAAGCGCGGGAACCTCAGCAGTGTGACCTCAGCGCAGGAACCTCAGCGTGGGAACCTCAGCAGTGTCACGTCAGCGTGGGAATCTCAGCACGGGAACCTCAGTGATGTGAGCTCAGAGCAGGAACCTCAGCGATGTGACCTCTGCGTGGGAACCTCAGCGCGGGAACATCAGAGATGTGACCTCACAGTTGGAACCTCAGCGATGTGACCTCAGCACGGGAACCTCAGTGTAGGAACCTCAGCGATGTGATATAAGCGCGGGAACCTCAGCGCGGGAACCTCAGCGATGTGACGTCAGTGCTGGAACTTTTGAGCGGGAACTACAGCGCTGTGACCTCAGTGCGGGAACCTCACCAGTGTGACCTCAGCGCTGAAACCTCAGTGTGGGAACCTCAGCAGTGTCACGTCAGCGTGGGAACCTCAGCACGGGAACCTCAGCGATGTGACCTCAGCGCGGGAACCTCAGCTCTATAACCTCAGCTATGTGACCTCAGCGCGGGAACCTAAACAATGTGACCTCAGCGTGGGAACCTCAGCAGTGTCACGTCAGCACGGGAACCTCAGCGTAGGAACCTCAGCGATGTGACCTCAATGCCGGAACCTCAGCGATGTGACCTCAGCGCGGGAACCTCAGCGCAGGAATCTCAGCGATGTGACCTCAGCGCCGGAACCTCAGCGCAGGAATGTCAGCGATGTGACCTCAGCGCGGGAACCTCAGCGTGGGAACCTCAGCGATGTGACCTCAGCGCGGGAACCTCAGCGATGTGACCTCAGCGTGGGAACCTCAGCGTGGGAACCACAGCAGTGTCACGTCAACGCGGGAACCTCAGCGTGGGAAGCTCATCAGTGTGACCTCAGCGAGGGAACCTCAGCGATGTGACCAAAGCGTGGGAACCTCAGCGCGGGAACCTCAGCTCTGTGACTTCAGCGCAGGAACCTAAACAATGTGACACCAGCGCGGGAACCTCAGAGTGGGAACCTCAGCAGTGTGACCTCAGCGCAGGAACCTCAGCGATGTGGCCTCAGCGCGGGAACCTCAGCGATGTCACCTAAGCGCAGTAACCTCAGCGCTGTGAGCTCAACGCGGGAACCTCAGCGATGTGACCTCAGCGTGGGAACCTCAGCGTTGTGACCTCAGCGCGGTAACCTCAGCAGTGTGACCTAAGCGCGGGCAACTCAGCGTGGGAACCTCAGAGATGTGACCTCAGCGCGGGAACCTCAGCGATGCAATCGCAGTGTGGGAACCTCAACCATGTGACCTCAGTGCCGGAACCTCAGCGATGTGCGCTCAGCGATGTGACCTCAGCACGGGAACCACAGCGATGTCACCTAAGCGTGGGAACCTCAGCACGGGAACCTCAGTGATGTGAGCTCAGCGCGGGAACCTCAGCGCTGTGAGCTCAGCGCGGGAACCTCAGCCCAGGAATCTCAGTGATGTGACCTCAGTGCCGGAACCTCAGCGATGCGACCTCACTGCCGGAACCTCAGCGATGTGCTCTCAGCGATGTGACCTCAGCACGGGAACGTCAGCAATGTCACTTAAGCGCGGGAACCTCAGCGCAGGTATCTCAGCGATGTGACCTCAGCACGGGAACATCAGCGCGAGAACCTCAGTGTGGGAACCTCAGCGTGGGAACCTCAGCGATGTGACCTCAGCGCGGGAACCTCAGCGATGTGCGCTCAGCAATGTGACCTCAGCCCGGGAACCTCAGCGATGTCACCTAAGCGCGGGAACCTCAGCGCAGGTATCTCAGCGATGTGACCTCAGCACGGGAGCCTCAGTGCGAGAACCTCAGTGTGGGAACCTCAGCACGGGAACCTCAGCGATGTGACCTCAGCACGGGAACCTCAGCACGGGAACCTCAGCGCGAGAACGTCAGCGATGTGACCTCAGCGCGGGAACCTAACCAATGTGACCTCAGCTATGTGACCTCAGCGGGGGAACCTAAACAATGTGACATCAGCGCGGGAAACTCAGAGTGGGAACCTCAGCAGTGTCACGTCAGCGCGGGAACCTCACCGATGTGACCTCAGCACGAGAACCTCAGCGATGTCACCTAAGCGATGGGACCCCAGCACGGGCCCCTCAGCGCGGGAACCTCAGCGATGTAACCTCAGCGTGGGAACCTCAGCGCGGGAACCTCAAAAGTGTGACCTCACAGCGGGAACATCAGCGATGTGACCTCAGCGATGTGACCTCAGCGATGTGACCTCAGCGATGTGACCTCAGCGCAGGAATCTCAGCGACGTGACCAAAGCTTGGGAACCTCAGCACGGGAACCTCAGCGCGGGAACCAAAACAATATGACCTCACAGCGGGAACCTCAGCGTGGAAACCTCAGCAATGTCACTTCAGTGCGGGAACCTCAGCATAGGAACCTCAACAGTGTGACCTCACAGCGGGAATCTCAGCGATGCAACCGCAACGCGGGAACCTCAGCGATGTGACCTCAGCGCGGAACCACAGCGATGTCACCTAAGCATGGGAACCTCAGCACGGGAACCTCAGTGATGTGAGCTCAGCGCAGGAACCTCAGCGCTGTGAGCTCAGCGCGGGAACCACAGCGATGTCACCAAGTGCGGGAACATCAGCAAGGGAACCTCCGTGATGTGAGCTCAGCACGGGAACCTCAGCGCTGTGAGCTTAGCGCGGGAACCTCAGCGTTGTGATATCAGCACGGGAACCTCAGCGCAGGAATCTCAGTGATGTGACCTCAGCGTGGGAACCTCAGCGTGGGAACCTCAGCGATGTGACCTAAACGCGGGAACCTCAGCGCTATGAGCTCAGCGCGGGAACCACAGCGTTGTGATATCAGCGCGGGAACCTCAGCGCAGGAATCTCAGCGATGTTACCTCAGCGCGGGAACCTCAGCGTGGGAACCTCAGCGATGTGACCTAAACGCGGGAACCTCAGCGCGGGAACATCAACGATGTCACCGAAGCGATGGGACCCCAGCGCGGGAACCTCAGTGATGTGACCAAAGCGTGGGAACCTCAGCGCGGGAACCTCAGCTCTGTGACCTCAGCGCGGGAACCTAAACAATGTGACCTCAGCGCGGGAACCTCAGCAGTGTCACGTCATCACGGGGACCTCAGCGTAGGAACGTCAACAGTGTGACCTCACAGCGGGAACCTCAGCGATGTGACCTCAGTGATGTGACCTCAGCGCGGGAAACACAGCGATGTCTCCTAAGCGCGGGAACCTCAGCACGGGAACCTCAGAGATGTGAGCTCAGCAAGGGAACCTCAGGGCTGTGACCTCAGCGCGGGAACCTCAGCGCGGGAACCTCAGTGATGTGACCTCAGCGCGGGAACCTCAGAGCGGGAACCTCAGCTCTGTGACCTCATCGCGGGAACCTAAACAATGTGACCTCAGCGCGGGAACCTCAGCGTGGGAACCTCAGCATTGTGACCTCAGTGCGGGAACCTCAGTGCGGGAACCTCAGCGATGTGACCTCAGTGTGGGAACCTCAGCGCGGGAACATCAACGATGTGATATCAGCGCGGGAAACTCAGCGCGGGAACCTCAGCGATGTCACCGAAGCGATGGGACCCCAGCGCGGGAACCTCAGTGACGTGACCAAAGCGTGGGAACCTCAGCGCGGGAACCTCAGCAGTGTGACCTCAGTGCGGGAACCTCAGTGCGGGAACCTCAGCAGTGTGACCTCAGTGCGGGAACCTCAGTGCGGGAACCTCAGCACTGTAACCTCAGCTCTGTTACCTCCGCACTGTGACCTCAGCGTGGGGACCTCAGCGTGGGGACCTCAGCACTGTGACCTCAGCACGGGAACCTCAGCGATGTCACCTAAGCGATGTGACCTCAACGCGGGAACCTCAGCGATGTGACCTCAGCTATGTGACCTCAGCGCGAGAACCTCAGAGCGGGAACCACAGCGCTGTGACCTCAGCGCGGGATCCTTAGCGATGTGACCTCAGCGCGGGAACCTCAGCGCTGGAACCTCAGCGATGTCACCTTAGCGATGTGACCCCAGCGTGGGCACCTCAGCACGGGAACCTCAGCGATGTGACCTCAGCACGGGAACCTCAGCGATGTCAACTTAGCGATGTGACCTCAGCGCGGGAACCTCAGCGTGGGAACCTCAGCAGTGTGACCTCAGCGTGGGAACCTCAGCAGTGTCACGTCAGCGCGGGAACCTCAGCGTAGGAACCTCAACAGTGTGACCTCACATCGGGAACCTCAGTGATGTGACCTCAGCGATGTGACCACAGCGCGGAAACCTCAGCGATGTGACCGTAGCGCAGGAACCTCAGCACGGGAACCTCAGTGATGTGAGCTCAGCGCGGGAACCTCAGCGCTGTGACCTCAGAGCGGGAACATCAGCACAGGAACCTCAGCGTTGTGACCTCAGCGCGGGAACCTCAGCGTTGTGACCTCAGCGCGGGAAACTCAGCGCTGTGACCTCAGCGCGGGAACCTCAGCGATGTGATATCAGCGCGGGAACCTCAGTGCAGGAACCTTAGCGATGTGACCTCAGCGCGGGATCCTCAGCTCTTTGACCTCAGGTCTGTGACCTCAGCGCGGGAACCTCAGCGATGTGACCTCAGCACGGGAACCTCAGCGCAGGAACCTCAGCGATGTGACCTGTGCTATGTGACCTCAGCGAGGGAAACTCAGTTATGTGACCTCAGCCGGGAACCTCAGCTCTGTGACCTCAGCTATGTGACCTCAGCGATGTGACCTCAGCGCGGGAACCTCAGCGCGGGAACCTCAGCGATGTGACTTCACCGTGGGAACCTCAGCGATGTGACCTCAGCGCGGGAACCTCAGCGATGTGACCAAAGCATGGGAACCTCAGCGCGGGAACCACAGCGCTGTGACCTCAGCGCGGGACCCTAAACAATGTGACCTCAGCGCGGGAACCTCAGCGTGGGAATCTCAGCAGTGACACGTCAGCACGGGAACCTCAGTGTAGGAACCTACACAGTGTGCCCTCACAGCGGGAACCTCAGTGATGTAACCGCATCGTGGGAACCTCAACGCGGGAATCTCAGAGATGTGACATCAGCGCGTCAACCTCAGCGATGTGACCTCAGCGCGGGAACCTAAACAATGTGACCAAAGCGTGGGAACCTCACAGTGGGAACCTCAGCCATGTAACCTCAGCACGGGAACCTCAGCGATGTCACCTAAGCGATGTGACCTCAGCGCGGGAACTTCAGCGATGTGACCTCAGCACTGGAACCTCAGAGCGGAAAACACAGCACTGTGACCTCAGCGCGGGAACCTCAGCTTGGGAACCTCAGCGATGTCACCTAAGCGATGTGACCTCAGCGCGGGAACCTCAGAGAGGGAACCTCAGTGATGTGACTTCACCGTGGGAACCTCAGCGATCTGACCTCAGCGATGTGACCTCAGCGCGGGAACCTCAGCGATGTGACCTCAGCAATGTGACCTCAGCCGGGAACCTCAGCGCGGGAACCTCAGCGATGTGACCTCAGCACTGGAACCTCAGTGATGTGACCTCAGAGCGGGAACCTCAGAGCGGGAACCACAGCGCTGTGACCTCAGCGCGGGATCCTCAGCGATGTGACCTCAGCGCGGGAACCTCAGCTTGGGAACCTCAGCGATGTGACCTAAACAATGTGACGTCAGCGCGGGAACCTAAACAATGTGACCTCAGTGCGGGAACCTCAGCGTGGGAACGTCAACAGTGTGACCTCACAGCGGGAACCTCAGCGAAGTGACCTCAGTAATGTGACCTCAGCGCGGGAACCTCAGCACGGGAACCTCAGTGATGTGAGCTCAGCGCGGGAACCTCAGTGATGTGACCTCAGCGCGGGAACCTCAGCGTTGTGACCTCAGCGCAGGGACCTCAGCAGTGTGACCTCAGCGCGGGAAACTCAGCGATGTGACCTCAGTGCGGGAACCTCAGCAGTGTCTTGTCAGGACGGGAACGTCAGCGCGGGAACCTCAACAGTGTGACCTCAGCGCGGGAACCTCAGCGATCTGACTTCAGCGCTGTGAGCTCAGCCCGGGAACCTCAGCGTTGTGATATCAGCGCGGGAACCTCAGCGCGGGAACATCAGCGATGTGATATCAGCGCGGGAACCTCAGTGCAGGAATCTCAGCGATGTGACCTTAGCGCGGGAACCTCAGCGATGTGACCTCAGCGCTGTGAGCTCAGCCCGGGAACCTCAGCGTTGTGACCTCAGCACGGGAACCTCAGCGCAGGAACCTCAGCGTTGTGACCTCAGCGCGGGAACCTAAACAATGTGACCTCAGCGCGGGAACCTCAGCGTGGGAACCTCAGCAGTGTTACGTCAGCGCGGGAACCTCAGCGATGTGACCTCAGCGCGGGAACCTCAGCGATGTCACCTAAGCGATGTGACCTCAGCGCGGGAACATCAGCGACGTGACCAAAGCGTGGTAACATCTGCGCGGGAACCTCAGCTCTGTGACCTCAGCGCGGGAACCTAAAACAATGTGACCTCAGCGCGGGAACCTCAGCGTGGGAACCTCAGCGTTGTGACCTCAGCGCGGGAACCTCAGCGTTGTGACCTCAGCGCAGGAAACTCAGCGCTGTGACCTCAGCGCGGGAACCTCAGGGCGGGAACCTCAGCAGTGTCACGTCAGCGCGGGAACCTCAGCGTAGGAACCTCAACAGTGTGACCTCACAGTGGGAACCTCAGTGATGTGACCTCAGTGCTGGAACCTCAGCGATGTCACATAAGAGTGGGAACCTCAGCACGGGAAACTCAGTGATGTGAGCTCAGCGCGGGAACCTCAGCGATGTGACCAAAGCTTGAGAACCTCACCGCAGGAACCTCAGATCTGTTATCTCAGCGCGGGAACCTAAACAATGTGACCTCAGTGCGGGAAACTCAGTGCGGGAACCTCAGCGATGTGACCTCAGCACGGGAACCTCAGCGATGTGACCTCAGCGCGGGAACCTCAGCGCTGGAACCTCAGCGATGTGACCTCAGCGTGGGAAACTCAGCGATGTCAACTTAGCGATGGGACCCCAGAGTGGGCACCTCAGCGTGGGAACCTCATTAATGTGACCTCAGCGCGGGAATCTCAGCGTGGGAACCTCAGCTCTGTGACCTCAGCGCGGGAACCTCAGCGTTGTGACCTCAGCGCGGGAACCTCAGTGATGTGACCAAAGCGTGGGAACCTCAGGACGGGAACCTCAGCGCGGGAACCTCATCGATGTGACTTCACCATGGGAACCTCAGCGATGTGACCTCAGCGTGGGAACCTCAGCAATGTCACGTGAGCACGGGAACCTCAGCACGGGAACCTCAGTGATGTGAGCTCAGCGCAGGAACCTCAGCGCTGTGACCTCAGCGCGGGAACCTCAGCAGTGTGACCTCAGCGCGGGAACCTCATCGCGGGAACCTCAGCGACGTGACCAAAGCGTGGGAACCTCACCGCGGGAACCTCAGCGCGGGAACCTCAGCGATGTCGTAACAGCGCGGGAACCTCAGCGCGGGAACCTCAGCGATGTGACCTCAGCGCGGGATCCTCAGCTCTGTGACCTCAGCTCTGTGACCTCAGCGCGGGAACCTCAGAGATGTGACCTCAGCGTGGGAACCTCAGCGCGGGAACCTCAGCGATGTCACCTAAGCGATGGGACCCCAGCGCGGGCACCTCAGCGCAGGAACCTCAGCGTTGTAACCTCAGCGTGGGAACCTCAGCGTGGGAACCTCAGCAGTGTCACGTCAGCGCGGGAACCTCAGCGCAGGAACCTCAACAGTGTTACCTCACATCGGGAACCTCAGCGATGTGACCTCAGCGATGTGACCTCAGCACGGGAACCTTCAGCGCGGGAACCTCAGCGTGGGAACCTCAGCACTGTGACCTCACAGCGGGAACCTCAGCGATGTGACCTGAGCGATGTGACCTCAGCGTGGGAACCTCAGCCATGTGACCTCAGCGATGTGACCTCAGCGTGGGAACCACAGCAATGTCATCGAAGCGCGGGAACCTCAGTAATGTGAGCTCAGCGCGGGAACCTCAGCGCAGGAATCTCAGCGATGTGACCTCAGCACGGGATCCTCAGCTATGTGACCTCAGCTCTGTAACCTCAGCGCGGGAAACTCAGTGATGTGACCTCAGCGTGCTAACCTCAGCGCGGGAACCTTAGCTCTGTGACCTCAGCGTGGGAACCTCAGCAATGTCACCTAAGCGATGGGACCCAAGCGCGGGCACCTCAGCGCGGGAACCTCAGCGATATAACCTCAGCATGGGAACTTCAGCGCGGGAACATCAGAGATGTGACCTCACAGTGGAAACCTCAGCGATGTGACCTCAGCGATGTGACCGCAGCGCTGGAAACTAAACGATGTGACCTCATCGCGGGAACCTCAGCGCAGGAACCTCAGCGATGTGACCTCAGCGCAGGAACCTCAGCGCTGTGACCTCAGCGCGGGAACCTCAGCGTTGTGACCTCAGCGCGGGAACCTCAGCGTGGGAACCTCATCAGTGTGACCTCAGCGAGGGAACCTCAGCGATGTGACCTCAGCTATGTGACCTCAGCGCGGGAACCTCAGCGCGGGAACCTCAGCGATGTGACCTCAGCGCTGGAACATCAGCGATGTGACCTCAGTGAGGGAACCTCAGCGATGTGACCTCAGCGCGGGAACATCAGCGATGTGACCTCAGAGCGGGAACCTCAGCGCGGGAACCTCAGTGACGTCACCTAAGCGATGTGACCTCAACGCGGGAACCTCAGCGATGTGACCTCAGCGATGTGACCTCAGCGCGGGAACCTCAGCGCGGGAAGTACAGCGCTCTGACCTCACCGCGGGAACGTCAGCGATGTGACCTCAGCGCGGGAACCTCAGCGTTGTGATATCAGCGTGGGAACCTCTGCAGTGTGACCTCAGCGCGGGAACCTCAGCGTAGGAACCTCAACAGTGTGACCTCACAGCGGGAACCTCAGCGATGTGACCTCAGCGATGTGACCTCAGCGACGTGACCAAAGCGTGGGAACCTCAGCAGTGTCTTTTCAGCGCGGGAACGTCAGCGTAGGAACCTCAACAGTGTGACCTCACAGCGGGAATCTCAGCGATGTGACTTCAGCGATGTGACCTCAGCGCGGGAACCACAGCGATGTCATCGAAGCGCGGGAACCTCAGCACGGGAACCTCAGTAATGTGAGCTCAGCGCGGGAACCTCAGCGATGTGAGCTCAGCACAGGAACCTCAGCGCAGGAATCTCAGCGATGTGACCTCAGCACGGGATCCTCAGCTCTGTGACCTCAGCTCTGTGACCTCAGCGCGGGAACCTCAGCAATGTCACCTAAGCGATGGGACCCAAGCGCGGGCACCTCAGCGCGGGAACCTCAGCGATGTGACCTCAGCGCGGGAACCACAGCGATGTCACCTAAGCGTGGGAACCTCAGCACCGGAACCTCATTGATGTGAGCTCAGCGCGGGAACCTCAGCGTTGTGATATCAGCGCAGGAATCTCAGTGAAGTGACCTAAACGCGGGAACCTCAGCGCGGGAACCTCAGCGATGTCACATATGCGATGGGACCCCAGCGCGGGAACCTCAGCGTGGGAACGTCAACAGTGTGACCTCACAGCGGGAACCTCAGCGATGTGACCTCAGCGCGGGAACCTCAGCGATGTGACCTCAGCGCGGGAACCTCAGCTCTGTGACTTCAGCTATGTGACCTCAGCACGGGAAACTCAGTGATGTGACATAAGCGCGGGAACCTCAGCGCAGGAACCTCAGTTCTGTGACCTCAACTATGTGACCTCAGCGTGGGAACCTCAGAGTGGGAACCTCAGCAATGTCACGTCTGCGCGGGGACCTCAGCGTAGGAACCTCAACAGTGTGACCTCACAGCGGGAATCTCAGCGATGTGACTTCAGCGTGGGAACCTCAGCGCATGAATCTCAGCGATGTGACCTCAGTGCGGGAACCTCAGCGTAGGAACCTCAGCGATGTGACTTCACTGTGGGAACTTCAGCGATGTGACCACAGCGCGGGAACCTCAGAGCGGGAACCACAGCGCTGTGACCTCAGCGCGGGAACCTCAGCTCTGTGACCTCAGCGCAGGAACCTAAACACTGTGACCTCAGCGCGGGAACATCAGCGATGTAACCTCAGCGCGGGAATCTCAGCGCAGGAACCTCAGCGATGTGACCTCAGCACAGGAACCTCAGCGATGTGAACTCAGCACGGGAACCTCTGCGCGGGAACCTCAGCAATGTCACCTAAGCAATGTGACCTCAACGCGGGAACCTCAGCACTGTGACCTCAGCGTGGGGACCTCAGCACTGTAACCTCAGCGTGGGGACCTCAGCGTGGAAACCTCAGCACTGTGACCTCACCGTGGGAACCTCAGCACTGTGACCTCAGCGTGGGAACCTTTGCATTGTGACCTCAGCCCGGGAACCTCAGTAATGTGACCTCGGCGCGGGAACCTCAGCGCGGGAACCTCAGCGATGTGACCTCAGCGCAGGAACCTCAGCGCGGGAACCTCAGCACTGTGACCTCAGCGTGGGAACCTCTGCGATATGACCTCAGCGATGCGACCTCAGCGCGGGAACCTCAGCGCGGGAACCTCAGCACTGTGACCTCAGCGTGGGAACCTTTGCATTGTGACCTCAGCCTGGGAACCTCAGTAATGTGACCTCAGCGTGGGAACCTCAGCGATGTGACCTCAGCGCGGGAACCTCAGCACTGTGACCTCAGCGCGGGAACCTCTGCGATGTGACCTCAGCGTGGGAACCTCAGCAATGTAACCTCAGCACTGTGACCTCAGCGTGGGAACCTCAGCACTGTGACCTCAGTGAGGGAACCTCAGCAGTGTGACCTCAGCACTGTGACCTCAGCGGGGGAACCTCAGCGATGTGACCTCAGCGCGGGAACCTCAACGCGGGAACCTCAGAGATGTGACCTCAGCAATGTGACCTCAGCACTGTGACCTCAGCGTGGGGACCTCAGCACTGTGACCTCAGCACTCTGACCTCAGCGTGGGAACTTCAGCACTGTGACCTCAGCACTGTGACCTCACCGTGGGAACCTCAGCACTGTGACCTCACCGTGGGAACCTCAGCACTGTGACCTCAGCGTGGGAACCTCAGCACTGTGACCTCAGCAATGTGACCTCACCACTGTGACCTCAGCGCTGTGACCTCACCACTGTGACCTCAGCGCTGTGACCTCAGCACTGTGACCTCCGCGTGGGAACCTCAGCACTGTGACCTCAGCTATGTGACCTCAGCGCGGGAACCTCAGCGATGTGACATCAGCACTGTGACCTCAGCGTGGGAACCTCAGCACTGTGACCTCAGCTATGTGACCTCAGCGCGGGAACCTCAGCGATGTGACATCAGCGCGAGAACCTCAGCACTGTGACCTCAGCACTGTGACCTCAGCGTGGGAACCTCAGCACTGTCACCTCAGCGATGTGACCTCAGCGCGGGAACATCAGCATGGGAACCTCAGCCCTGTGATCTCAGCGTGGGAACCTCAGCACTGTGATCTCAGCACTGTGACCTCATCACTGTGACCTCAGCACTGTGACCTCAGCACTGTGACCTCCGCGTGGGAACCTCAGCGTGGGAACCTCAGCACTGTGACCTCAGCACTGTGACCTCAGCACTGTGACCTCAGCGTGGGAACCTCAGCACTGTGACCTCAGTACTGTGACCTCAGCGCGGGGACCTCATCACTGTGACCTCAGCACGGGAACCTCAGCACTGTGACCTCAGCACTGTGACCTCAGCGTGGGAACCTCAGCACTGTGACCCCAGCGTGGGAACCTCAGCACTGTGACCCCAGCGTGGGAACCTCAGCCCTGTGATCTCAGCGTGGGAACCTCAGCACTGTGATCTCAGCACTGTGACCTCATCACTGTGACCTCAGCACTGTGACCTCAGCACTGTGACCTCCGCGTGGGAACCTCAGCGTGGGAACCTCAGCACTGTGACCTCATCACTGTGACCTCAGCACTGTGACCTCAGCACTGTGATCTCAGCACTGTTACCTCAGCGTGGGAACCTCTGCACTGTGACCTCATCACTGTGACCTCAGCACTGTGACCTCAGCACTGTGACCTCCGCGTGGGAACCTCAGCGTGGGAACCTCAGCACTGTGACCTCAGCACTGTGACCTCAGCACTGTGACCTCAGCGTGGGAACCTCAGCACTGTGACCTCAGCGTGGGAACCTCAGCACTGTGACCTCAGCGCGGGGACCTCATCACTGTGACCTCAGCGTGGGAACCTCAGCACTGTGACCCCAGCGTGGGAACCTCATCTCGAGAACCTCAGCGATGTGACCTCAGAGAGGGAACCTCAGCACTGTGACCTCAGAACTGTGACCTCAGCGTGGAACCTCAGCACTGTGACCTCAGAGAGGGAACCTCACCACTGTGACCTCAGCACTGTGACCTCAGCGCTGGAACCTCAGCGTGGGAACCTCAGCACTGTGACCTCAGCGTGGGAACCTCAGCACTGTGACCTCAGCGTGGGGACCTCAGCACTGTGACCTCAGCACTGTGACCTCAGCGTGGGAACCTCAGCACTGTGACCCCAGCGTGGGAACCTCAGCACGGGAACCTCAGCGATGTGACCTCAGCGCGGGAACCTCAGCACTGTGACCTCAGCACTGTGACCTCAGCGTGGGAACCTCAGCATGGGAACCTCAGAACTGTGACCTCAGCACTGTGACCTCAGCGTGGGAACCTCAGCACGGTGACCTCAGCACTGTGACCTCAGCGCGGGAACCTCAGCACTGTGACCTCAGCGTGGGAACCTCAGCACTGTGACCTCAGCACTGTGACCTCAGCGTGGGGACCTCAGCACTGTGACCTCAGCACTGTGACCTCAGCACTGTGACCTCAGCGTGGGAACCTCAGCGATGTGACATCAGCGTGGGAACCTCAGCACTGTGACCTCAGCGTGGGGACCTCAGCACTGTGACCTCAGCGCGGGAACCTCAGCACTGTGACCTCAGCACTGTGACCTCAGCGTGGGAACCTCAGCGCTGGAACCTCAGCGATGTGACCTCAGCGCGGGAACCTCAGCACGGGAACCTCAGATCGGGAACCTCAGCACTGTGACCTCAGCGTGGGAACCTCAGCACGGGAACCTCAGATCGGGAACCTCAGATCGGGAACCTCAGCACTGTGACCTCAGCACTGTGACTTCAGCGTGGGAACCTCAGCACTGTGACCTCAGCACTGTGACGTCAGCGTGGGAACGTCAGCACGGGAACCTCAGAGCGGGAACCTCAGCGATGTGACCTCAGCGTGGGAACCTCAGTACTGTGACCTCAGCACTGTGACCTCAGCACTGTGACCTCAGCGTGGGAACCTCAGCACTGTGACCTCAGCACTGTGACGTCAGCGTGGGAACCTCAGCACTGTGACCTCAGCGTGGGAACCTCAGCACTGTGACCTCAGTGCGGGAACCTCAGCCATGTGACCTCAGCGCGGGAACCTCAGCACTGTGACCTCAGCACTGTGACCTCAGCGCGGGAACCTCAGCGCGGGAACCTCAGCGATCTGACCTCAGCGCGGGAACATCAGCGATGTGATATCAGCGCGGGAACATAAGTGCAGGAATCTCAGCGATGTGACCTCAGCGCGGGAACCTCAGCGAAGTGACCTCAGCGCGGGAACCTCAGCGATATCACCGAAGCGCGGGAACCTCAGCGCGGGAACCTCAGCATGGGAACCTCAGTAATGTCAGCTCAGCGTGGGAACCTCAGCACTGTGACCTCATCACTGTGACCTCAGCGTGGGAACCTCAGCAGTGTGACCTCAGCGTGGGAACCTCAGCGTGGGGACCTCAGCACTATGACCTCAGGACTGTGACCTCAGCACGGGTACCTCAGCGATGTGACCTCAGCGCGGGAACCTCAGCGATGTGACCTCGTGTCCTGGTTTCAGTTAGAATAGAATTAATTTTCTTCCTAGTAGCTGGTGGAATGCTGTGTTTTGGCTTAGGATGAGAAGAGTGCTGATAACACCCCGATGCTTTAATTGTTGCAGAGCAGTGTCTATACCAAGCCGAGGACATCTCAGCCTTTTGCTCTGTCCTGCCAACGGGCAGGCTGGGGGTGCAGTAAGAGCTGGGAGGGGACAGACCCAGGACAGGTGACCCAAACTAGCCAAAGGGGTATTCCATACCATCTGACGTCATGCTAAACAATATATAGGGGTGGCTAGCCGGGGGGAGGGGGCCGGACTGCTCGGGGTGAGGCTGGGCATCGGTCAGCGAGTGGTGAGCAATTGCATTGTGCATCACTTGTTTGTACATACTATTATTACTTTTGTATTATCACTATTGTATCATTATTATTATTTTTGTTATTATTATTTTCCTGTCTTATTAAACTGTCTTTATCTCAACTCACGGGCTTCACTTTCCATTTCTCTCCCCCGTCCCAGAGAGGGAGGGGGGAGGGTGAGCAAACGGCTGCGTGGTGTTTAGCAGCCGGCCGGGTTAAACCACAACAGTCTTTTTTGGCGCACAATGTGGGGCCCGAAATGTTGAGATAACGGCAGATCTGATCAGAGTGTGTTAAACTAAATTTGGTGTAAGGATTAGACCTGCTTAATAGTCACCTGTCATGATGCTGATTGCTTTAATCTCAACTCTGCTGCGCCTGTTTTCCAAATTGAGTATTATAGTACATTATTTTCCGTATTTGCTCTCTGTCGTGTTGTTTATCCTCTCTGGGCCCTGGTTTCAGATCATTATGGTACTGAGTGTTATAGCAATGGCTTATGAGACGATAAGATATCTGGTCATGACTCTAACTTGGTATTTATACTCAGTAACATCGTCGACTCTGTACTTTGGAAACTGTATCTTGGGAACTATTAGCAATTATACCTATTGTTTTTCTCCATTAGGGAGTCAATCTGTGGAGGGGAAAGGGGAAGATATTTTTTCTTACTTGACTACTCTCCCTTTCTCCTTCACCACCCCTGTATCCTCCTGGATCACTCTCCCTTCCTCCTTCACCACCCTCTTATCCCCCAGCCTGCCCGTTGGCAAAGCCGGCTGAAAGCCGGTTTTGCCATAAAACAAAATAAAGTCAAAGGACCTGCACGAGAGATCCAGTTTTTAGGAATAAAATGGCAAGATGGACGTCGTCAAATCCCAATGGATGTGATCAACAAAATAACAGCTATGTCTCCACCAACTAACAAAAAAGAAACACAGACTTTCCTAGGTGTTGTGGGGTTTTGGAGAATGCACATCCCAAATTACAGTCTGATTGTAAACCCGCTCTACCAAGTAACCCGTAAGAAGAATGAGTTTGAATGGGGCCCTGAACAACGACAAGCCTTTGAACAAATCAAGCAGGAAATAGTCCATGCAGTAGCCCTTGGGCCAGTTCGAACAGGACCAGATGTAAAGAATGTGCTCTACACTGCAGCCGGGGAGAACGGCCCCACCTGGAGCCTCTGGCAGAAAGAACCTGGGGAAACTCGAGGTCGGCCCCTGGGGTTTTGGAGTCGGGGATACAGAGGATCTGAGGCCCGCTATACTCCAACTGAAAAGGAGATATTGGCAGCATATGAAGGAGTTCGATCTGCTTCGGAGGTGGTCGGTACTGAAGCGCAGCTCCTCCTAGCACCCCGATTGCCAGTACTAGGCTGGATGTTCAAGGGAAGGGTCCCCTCTACGCATCATGCAACTGATGCTACATGGAGCAAGTGGGTTGCACTGATTACTCAGCGGGCTCGAATAGGAAACCCCAGTCGCCCAGGAATACTGGAAGTGATCATGGACTGGCCAGAAGGCAAATACTTTGGGATATCATCAGAGGAGGAGGTGGGTCGTGCTGAAGAAGCCCCGCTGTACAACCAGTTGCCAGAGAATGAAAAGAAATATGCCCTGTTCACTGGTGGGTCCTGTCGTATTGTGGGGAAGCATCGGAGATGGAAGGCTGCTGTATGGAGTCCTACGCGACGAGTTGCAGAAGCTGCTGAGGGAGAAGGTGAATCGAGTCAGTTTGCAGAAGTGAAGGCCATTCAGCTGGCTTTAGACATTGCTGAACGAGAAAAATGGCAAGTTCTCTATCTCTACACCGATTCATGGATGGTAGCAAATGCCCTGTGGGGATGGTTACAGCAATGGAAGCCAAACAATTGGCAGAGCAGGGGCAAACCCATCTGGGCTGCTGCATTGTGGCAAGATATTGCTGCTCGGGTAGAGAACCTGGCTGTGAAAGTACGCCACGTAGATGCTCATGTGCCCAAGAATCGGGCTACTGAAGAACATCAAAACAACCAGCAGGTGGATCAGGCTGCTAAGATTGAAGTAGCTCAGGTGGACTTGGATTGGCAGCATAAAGGTGAATTATTTATAGCCCGATGGGCCCATGACACCTCAGGCCATCAAGGTAGAGACG
Source organism: Anas platyrhynchos (assembly GCF_047663525.1). Taxonomy (NCBI): domain Eukaryota; kingdom Metazoa; phylum Chordata; class Aves; order Anseriformes; family Anatidae; genus Anas; species Anas platyrhynchos. The sequence continues at coordinate 5,344,232 of NC_092616.1, read as the reverse complement.
CAACATACAGATGGGCTCGTGATCGAGGGGTGGACTTGACCATGGACGCTATAGCACAGGTTATTCATGACTGTGAAACATGTGCTGCAATCAAGCAAGCCAAACGGTCAAAGCCTCTTTGGTATGCAGGACGATGGCTGAAATATAAATATGGAGAGGCCTGGCAGATTGATTACATCACACTCCCTCAAACTCGCAATGGCAAGCGCCACGTACTTACAATGGTGGAAGCAACCACCGGATGGCTGGAAACATATCCTGTGCCTCATGCCACTGCCCGGAACACCATCCTGGGCCTTGAAAAGCAAGTCCTATGGCGACATGGCACCCCAGAAAGAATAGAATCAGACAATGGGACTCACTTCCGAAACAACCTTATAGACACTTGGGCCAAAGAACATGGTATTGAATGGGTGTATCACATCCCCTATCATGCACCAGCCTCCGGAAAAGTCGAACGATACAATGGCCTGTTAAAGACTACCTTGAAAGCAATGGGCGCTGGGACGTTCAAAAACTGGGATACGCATTTAGCAAAGGCCACTTGGTTAGTCAATACTAGGGGATCTACCAACCGAGCTGGACCTGCCCAATCAAACCTGTTACGTACTGTAGATGGGGATAAAGTTCCTGTAGTGCATGTAAAAAATATGCTGGGTAAAACAGTCTGGGCTACTCCTGCCTTAAAAGGAGGAACGTTGCACCCCCATGCTGCGTCTCGAACCCCTGACCTCAGATCTCTCTCCACGTCGCGAGGTCAGGGTTATGCGAGCGCCTCAAGGAAAAGGCAAACCTATTCGTGGAATTGTTTTCGCTCAGGGACCTGGATACACTTGGTGGGTGATGCAAAAGAACGGAGAGGTCCGGTGTGTACCTCAAGGAGATTTAATACTGGGTGAGAATAGCCCATGAACTGAATTGTACCATGTTAAATAGTATATTATACTGTATGTTATCACTACCATGATTACTATAGGTGACTAATTAGAATGTATGGAAAAGAGTGTAACCTGAGCATGACATAAATGGTATGGAATAAGGGGTGGATAGATGTCCTGGTTTCAGTTAGCACAGAATTAATTTTCTTCCTAGTAGCTGGTGGAATGCTGTGTTTTGGCTTAGGATGAGAAGAGTGCTGATAACACCCCGATGCTTTAATTGTTGCAGAGCAGTGCTTATACTAAGCCAAGGACATCTCAGCCTTTTGCTCTGTCCTGCCAACGGGCAGGCTGGGGGTGCAGTAAGAGCTGGGAGGGGACAGACCCAGGACAGGTGACCCAAACTAGCCAAAGGGGTATTCCATACCATCTGACGTCATGCTAAACAATATATAGGGGTGGCTAGCTGGGGGGAGGGGGCCGGACTGCTCGGGGTTAGGCTGGGCATCGGTCAGCGAGTGGTGAGCAATTGCATTGTGCATCACTTGTTTGTACATACTATTATTACTTTCCTATTATCACCATTGTATTATTATTGTTATTATTTTATTATTATTTTGTTATTATTATTTTCCTGTCTTATTAAACTGTCTTTATCTCAACTCACGGGCTTCACTTTCCATTTCTCTCCCCCGTCCCAGAGAGGGAGGGGGGAGGGTGAGCGAACGGCTGCGTGGTGTTTAGCTGCCGGCCGGGTTAAACCACGACACCCCCAAAGGTAAGGGTGTCAGGATCCCCTTCGCAAGATGTGTCACAGGGGCTGTCAGCTGTCCAAAGCTGCAAGTCATGGGCTTTGGGGGGAGGCTGGAGAAGGCTGGTGGCTGCTGTGAGAGCCCTGCCTGAGTGTCCTTCTGAGTTCACGGGACAATGTAGCAGCCAGGACTCCTGGGTCCTGATGCTAGGGATGCCCTTATCCCTGGGGCTTCTCTAGGCATGACTTCTTTGCTCTGGGGGACAATGCAGGGCCAGGTTTCCCTGGGAAATGGTGCTTCTTTGGGATCTCGCTCTGGGAGGAAAAACATTATGGAATCATGGAATTTCCTGGGTTGAAAAGGACCTTCAAGATCATCTACTTTCAATCCCCCTGCTCTGAGCAGGGTTGCCAACCACTAGAGCAGGATGCCCAGAGCTGCATTCAGGTGGTCTTGAATGCCTCCAGGGATGGGGCATCCACAACCTCTCTGGGCAACATGTTCCAGTGCCTCACCACCCTCTGAGTGAAAAAAGCTCTCCTAATTTCTAGTCTAAACCTCCCCTGTCTTACTCTAAAACCATCCCCCCTTTTCCTATCACTACCAACACATATGAACAGGCATTTCCCCGTCCTGTTTATACACTCCCTTCACATACTGGAAGGCCACAATGAGGTCTCGGCAGAGCCTTCTCTTCTCCAAGCTAAACAAGACCAGTTCCCTGAACCTTTCTGCATAGGAGAGGTGCTCCAGCCCTCTGATCATCTGAGTGCCCTCCTCTGGATCCGTTCCAAGAGCTCCACGTCCTTCTTGTGCTGGGGGCTTCAGGCCTGTACACAGTATTCCAGGTGGGGTCTCACAAGAACAGAATAGAGGGGGACAGTCACAGCCATATCCCTCCTGGCCACTCCTTTTAATGCAGCCCAGGACACAGTTGGCCTTCCAGGCAACAAGCTCATGCTGCTGGCTCATGTGCAGCTTCTCGCCCAGCAGGACCCCAAAGTCCTGCTCCACAAGGCTACTCTCAATTTCTTCTTTGCCCAGTCTATATAAAGACCTGGGATGGCCCAAGTCCAAGTGCAACGTCTTGCACTTGGCCTTGTTGAACCTCATTAGGTTCTCATGGACCCAGTACTCCAGCCTGTCCAGGTCCCTCTGGATGGCATCCCTTCCCTCTATTGTATCGACTGCACCACTCAGCCTGGTGTCATCTCCAAACTTGCTGAGGATTCACTGGATTCCATCACCTATGTCATTAATAAAGATGTTGAAGAGTACCCGTCCAAAGACCGACCCCTGAGGGACACCAATTGTGACCAGACTCCACCCAGACATAGAACCATTGACCACAACACTTTGGCTGCGACCAGCCAAACAATTCTTGATCCACCTAACAGGCCATCCTTCAAATCCATACTTCTCCAATTTAGAGAGACAAATGTGGTGAGGGACCATATCAAAGGCTTTGCCCAAGTCCAGGTAGATGATATTCGTAGCCCTTCCTTTGTCCACTGATGCTGTCACTCCATCATAGAAGGCCACCAGATTGGTTAGGCAAGATCTGCCTTTGGTGAAGCCATACTGGCTGTCTCAAATCACCTCTTTATCTCATGCATGCCTTCAGATGTGTTCCAGGAGGGACTGCTCCATGATCATCTCAGGCACAGAGGTGAGGATCACCAGCCTGTAGTTCCCCAACTCTTCTGTTTTCCCTTTCTTAAAAATGAGAGTCATGTTTCCCTTTTTCCAGTCACTGGGGGCTTCGCCCAACAGCCATGATTTTTCGAATATGATGGAGAGCGGCTCAGCAACCGCATGAGCCATCTCTCTCAGCATCCTGGGATGTATACCCTCTGGTCCCATGGACTTGTATACATCCAGTTTCATTAGGCAGTCCTGGACTTGTTCCACTGTCACAGTGGGACAAAATCTGCTCCTCTCACCCTCTCCTCGAGTTTCAGGGTCCTGACAGACACAGGAAACTTGACCACGAGTGAAGACTGAGGCAAAGCACTTATTGAGTACCTCAGCTTTTTCCATGTCTGAGGAAGCCAGTTCTCCCACCTTGTTTATCAGAGGGGGAACACTCTCCTTGGGCTGTCTCCTCCTGCCTATGTATCCGTAGAACCCCTTCTTGTTCTTCTTCATGTCCCTTGCCAAGTTCAGCTCCGTCTGTGGCTTGGCTTTCCTGGTCCCGTCTCTACACATCTAGTTGACACCCCGTATTCCTCCCAAGCAATACAACCCTCCTTCCACTTCTTGTACATTTTCCTATTTTTCCCTCAGTTTAAGCAGCAGGTCCTTGCTCAGCCATGCCAGTTGCCCATCTCCTCTGCTCGAAGTGTACTTCACTCTGCTCACAGTGTTTGTCTTAGCTCATGGATGAACTGCATTAGATGTCCTTGAGTCTTCTGAGGCTCAATCCAAGGCTTATTGCCTTCTGCACCTACAGCACAATAACTATTACTTCCCCTTACTATGCTGACTGACCTGATGGGTCTGTTCATATTAATGCCTTATAATTTCCATAGTTGGACAGGGGCATATTCCCAGACTGGGGCAAGCTTCTGGGCTGTGCCACAGCCATTCAGAGTTACCTGTTCTTGAGTCTTTCCACCTGAGTTTATCACACGTGGCCCAACACAAGTTTTCTGGTGTTGTCTGTGTTGTCTTTCCTCCAGACATTTGGGAAGTTGAAGTCCCCCACCAGAGTATTTTCCATAACCAACACACTATAGGCCAGTGTGTGATTGGCTCTAAGATATTCCAGGCTTTGATTCAATAACCTGCAATGTTCTAGGACCAAAGTCATTGAGCACAAGCTAAAATATCAAAGCTCTTTTGTATTTGTATAGAGAATTCCCATACTCCAAAGTCACCTCTAGAAGAGTCCGTAATAATGTAGGCAATCACGATTGACATAAGCAAAGGCAGAATTACTGAAGCCAGTTGCAAGGAGTCCCAGAGGTGCCTTTCCATGATGACCAGCTGTGGTGAAGACCTTGGGTTGCTTTGTGTTGACTGAATGCCAGAGGATGTTGGAAAGCAAGAGAACCAAGACTTTGCACATCTCTGGGCCCCAATGGCAGATGCCACTCACAGAAGGAGTCCAGGCAACAGCGATATGCTTTGCTGAGAGGCAAAACCCCTCTCACAACAGAAGGGTCAGGGAACAAATCCTTCATCCCATTTGGCTGATCTCACAGGAATACCCAGACACAAGGCTGCCAGGCTGTCACCATGACTGTGGCAGTGTGCCGCTCTGTCAAGCACCAAGTTGCATTTCTGGAGAATCCATCCCTATTGCTTCTTCTGCAAATAAATGGCCACTTTTCTGACCCTGTCAGGCTTCTCATGCATTTGACATCACAAAGAAAAGGTGGTGTCTCCTTCCTAGGGAGGAATAACTCCGAGCACCAATACAGGCTGAGGAGAGGGGGAGGATCACCTCTCTTCAGCCTGCTGGCAACACTTTTCCAAATGCAGTCCAGGATCCCGTTGGCCTTCTTGGCCACAAGGGCACATTGCTGGCTCATGCTCAGCGTACTGTCCACCAGGACTCCCAGGTCTCTCTCTGCAGAGTTGCTCTCCTGCTGGTTAGTCCCCAGCCTCAACTTCAAAAATTGTGCCAGGGCAGTTTTTGGTTGGATGTTAGGAAGAACTTCTTTACCAAAAGGGTTGTTAGGCATTGAATTGGGCTGCCCAGGGAAGTGGTTGAGTCACCATCCCTCGAGGTCTTTAAAAGACGTCTAGATGTAGAGCTTAGTGATATGGTTTAGTGGAGGACTTGTTAGTGTTAGGTCAGAGGTTGGACTCGATGATCTTGACGTCTCTTCCAACCTAGAAATTCTGTGATTCTGTGATTCTGTGTTGGCACATTGCACATCTCAGGTCTAAGCAGAGCAGAGAGCAGTGAAGGTTAGAGAGGTTGGATACGTCCTGCTTTTATCTCTTTGCTGTCAAGCAATGGCCACACCTGTGCTAGGACTTCCCTCTCATCCTTCCTGTTTATGAGCCAGCCAAACCTTTATGGCACAAGTGGCAGACTCCAAACAATACCCAAAAGCCCAGAGCACAGACTTATCAGTGAATCATAGAATCATTTAGGTTGGAAATGACCTCTAAGATTATCCAGTCTAACCTTTAACCTAGCACTGCTCAGTCCCCCATTAAAACTTGTCATGAAGCCCTACATCTTCATGTTTTTTTATAGACCTCCAAGGATGATGAGTCAACTATTTCCTTTGGCAGCCTGTTCCAATACTTCACAACTCTTTCAGAGAAGAAATTGTTCCTAATATCCAACCTAAACCTCATCTGGCACAACTTAAAACATTTCCTCTTATAACTTGGTGCTTGGAGAAGAGACTGATCCCCACTTCACTGTAGCCCCTTTACAGTGATTGCAGAGTGTGGTAAGGTCTCCCCTGAACCTCCTTTCCGAGGACAAGAGCAGAGCTGAGGAAGGCAAATGTGACCCCTGCCTTCAAAGAAGACCCAGGAAAATAGAGGCTAGACAACCTTTCCTTGGTTCCTGGGAAGGTGATGGAGCAGCTAATCCTGGAAAACATTTCCAAGTACATGGAAGATCAGGAGTCAGCATGGATTCACCAAGGCTTTGTAGTGACTTAACAACTTGATAGCCTTCTCCAATGAAAAGACCGTGTTGGTAAATGAGGGGAGAGCAGGCAATATTGTCTGTCTTGTCTTCAGAAAGGCTTTTCACTTGTCTCCCATAAGATTCTGACAGAGATGCTGATGAAGCCTGGGCAGAATGAGGAGCCAGTGAGGCGGAATGGAACATGCCCAGACAGCTGGGCTCACAGCCTTGTGGTTCACAGTCTATTTGGAGGTCTGTCACTGTATGGATCAATACTGTCTCCAAACCTGTCCTTTCAGACCTCAATTATTCTATAATTTTGTGATCCTTTTTGGGAAATCAGAATTCCTGGGCATCTCCCTGAAGTGCCAGTGCACTGATGTGTACAGGATGTAGAAGAGAAGAAGGAACCAGAGGTCTGTGTGTGGTTACAGAAATCTCATTTTGGATAGCAGTGGCAGCCAGCAACAGGAGTGCAGCCAGGGTTGGACAAGCTTGTAAGGCACGGAGGGGAGCAGACATTACTGTGTGAGAGAAGCAGCAACGCAAGGAGCTCTGCCCTGGTGTTGGTGATGAGAGCTCAGGGGTGTGGATTTAGCAGGCAGACCAATACACATGACCTTGTAGTTGGTGTCACCTAGAGACGTCCTCTAATAAAAAAAGCAGCAGAAGGCATGGCTTTCCTCAGACAACTGGAAAATGCCTCATGTTTACAGGCAAAGGTCCTCATGAGGGAAACTGAAAGACACCAATTCTGCTAGAATACCCATGCAACAGAGCACAAGCCATTTAATGGTGTCCTGGTTTCAGTTAGGAAAGAGTTAATTTTCCTCCTAGTAGCTGGTAGGGTGCTATGTTTTGGCTAAGGATGAGAAGAGTGCTGATAACACGATGTTTTAATTGTTGAAGAGCAGTGCTTACACCAAGCCAAGGACTTTTCAGCTTCTCACTCTGTCCTGCCAGCGGGCAGGCTGTGGGTGCAGCTGGGAGGGGACAGACCCAGGACAGGTGACCCAAACTGGCCAAAGGGGTATTCCAGTATTCCATACCATCTGACATCATGCTAAACAATGTGTAGGGGTGTCTAGCCGGGGTGGGGAGGTCAGGACTGCTCGGGGTTAGGCTGGACATTGGTCAGCGGGTGGTGAGCAATTGCATTGTGCATCACTTGTTTGGTACACATTATTATTAGTAGTAGTATAATCATCATTATTGTTTTTATTATTATTGTTATTATTACTATTGTAATTATTATTTTTCTGTCTTAATAAACTGTCTTTATCTCAACTCACAGGCTTCACTTTCCCGTTTCTCTCTCCCATCCCAGAGCGGGAGGGGGGAGGGTGAGCGAACGGCTGTGTGGTGTTTAGCTGCTGGCCACGTTAAACCACAACAAATGTGTTTCTGGAGGGCATCAATGCTGAATTTATGAGCATGTAGAGATAACGTTAGGACAGCCAAAGCCCTCCAGGAATTGAATCTGGCTAAGGACATGAAGAACAACAAGAAAGACATCTACAAGGAGATCAGCAGTGAAAGGAAGGCTGGAGAAAATGCAGGCACACTGCTAAATGAAGGTAGGGCCCTGGAAGCAGAGGACATCGAGACGGATGAGGCACACAGTGCCCCCTTTGCCACACTTTTTCCAACCCTTCCTTCTAGAATGTCAAGTCCTTGAGATCAGAACAAAAAAAGACTGCAGCAAGGAAGCCTGACTTTGAGTTGTGGAGGATCTCGTTAGGGAACCCTTGGGCAAATTCCAAAGAATGTGACTGGGTGGAGTCAGTGAGAATTTATGAAGTGGAAACCATGTTTAACCCACCTGCAGACTTCCACTAAAAGATGTCCTCAGATCATGGAATTTTGTGGTTTAAGGGCACAGTAGAAGTTGTGGAAGCAGTAGAAGTTGTCTAAACTTGTGTAAGGCTTCTGACACTCTCCCCTAACACCCTCCTAGAGAAGATGATGAGGTATGGACTAGACAAATGGAAAATGAGGTGGACTGGACCTTTGCTCAATGTCTGGTTTCAGAGGGTTGTGACCAGATAGAAACAAATCAGCTGGAGGTCACTCATGACTGCAGCCTACAAGGATGCAATACTTGGCCAACTCTGTTTAGTGCCTTCATTAACCATCTGTACAATGGGACAGTGTGCACCCTCAGGAAATTTGCAAATGATATGGATCTGAGAGCAGTGGCTGGCACACAAGATGGTTGTGCTGTTCTTTAGAGGAACCGTAGCAGGCTGGAGAACCTGGCAGAGAGGAACCACGTGAAATTCAGTGAAATGTTCCAGCAGGAAGGACACCCAGCACCAAGACATTGCTTGGGGCCAACCAGCTAGAAATCAGCTTGGTAGTGAAGGATCTGGGTTTTCTGGTGGTCAACAACATAAACAGGAGCCAGTCGTGTGTCATTACATCAAAGAAGGCCTCCAGCACCCTGGGCTTCATTATTATGAGCCTTGCCAGCACATTGAGGAAATTGGTCCTACCTCTTTACTCAGCCCTGCTGAGGCCACACCCAGGGTGCAGTGTGCAGATCTGGTCTGCCCTGTGCAAGAAAGACCTGGATGTAGTGCAATGTTTCCAGTAAATGCCAAAAAGATGCTTGAGAGATTGAAGCATCGTCAGATGAGGAGAGGCTGGGAGAGCTGGGAATGTTCAGCCTGGAGAATGTCTGGGGGGTTCTTGTCCATGTTATGTGAAGACCTGATGAAAGGATATCAGATAAGGCAGCCCGAGTCTTTTTTGTGGTGCTCAGTGACAGGACATGAGGCAATGGGTACCAAATGAAACATCAGTAATTTCACCTGAACAGGAAAGCCTGAAAGTGGGCTGTGGTGCCCATGGGGTGATCCCGCATGGCAGTGCTGGTCTGGGTGGGAAGCAAAGCCAGCCAGGTGGGGGTCCCTCCTGTTAATCCCTCTCCCCAAGGCCTATGGATATGGCAGGAGACTGAAGAGATGATGGTGCATTGCCAGTGACTCTAGATGTGACCGCTGGTGGTACTTCACTAACAATGACATGAGTCACTGCCAGTTTCCCTTCCCTGTGCCTGCTGTGCTCCAACCCTCTCCTCTAGGGCTGCATAGTCCTTGCTTACCTGGGAATACTTCAGGTTAGAACTCACTTTATCCACACAGATGCATGGATTCAGTGCTTTCTTTTTTGCCACTGCCTTGTCTGATCTCTCACTTTGCTGGAATCTGGTCACCACAGGCTCACACTGTCCGTGGAGGTTTTCCTGGGCTCTCCTGGCAGATACAGGTTCTTCTCCTCATCTGCATGTCATGTGTATGACAGTCCTCGGTATGTAATACTGTGACCATTAAACATGACCATGAACTATTTGCTTATGAATGCAAAGAGAAACAGTCCCTTCTGGGGAGCAATTCCTTGCTCTCACTTTCGAATAAGAGGCAAACCTTCAGGCACTGAACTGGGGAAATCTGTTTTTTTACAGAAATGCAATGGGAGAGTACACACTGATAGGCTTCAAGTGAGAAAATACAGGTTAATTCCTTGGTAGCAGTGGAAGGAATACAGATACTGGTGTAGGAGCAGAAGAAGCATAAAGAAAAAAATACTACTAATAATTGATAATTATTAATTAATAATCAATTAATAGAAATATACTAATAATGAGGGGAGAAAAAAAAAAAAAAACACAACAACAAAAACTCAAGGACCAAATGGCAAATACTGGGGAGAGAAGGAAGAACGTTACGACTATTGAAAACAATCCAGAATAACACTTTCCTGATAGCATAATTGGGAACATGTACAGATATGAACAATATATGAAATCACTTTTATAACAGCTCCCTTGAGCTCCTTGTTCCTCATGCTGTAGATGAGGGGGTTCAGTGCAGGGGGCATCACTGAGTACAGAACTGCCACTACCACATTCAAGAATGGGGAGGAGATGGAGGGGGGCTTCAGGTAGGAAAACATGGCTGTGCTGAGAAAAAGAGAGACCACGGCCAAGTGAGGGAGGCACGTGGAAAAGGATTTGTGCCGTCCCTGCACAGAGGGGATCCTCAGCACGACCCTGAAGATCTGCACATAGGACAGTACAATAAAAACAAAACACCCAAACCCAAAAAAGGCACTAACAATGACAAGCACAATTTCCCTGATGTAGGATTCTGTGCAGGAGAGCTTGAGAATCGAGGGGATTTCACAGAAGAACTGGTCCACAGCATTGCCTTGGCAGAGTGGCAATGAAAATGTATTGGAAGTTTGCAGGACAGCATTGAGAAAGCCACTGCCCCAGGCAGCTGCTGCCATCTGGGCACAAGCTCTGCTGCCCAGGAGGCTTCCGTAGTGCAGGGGCTTGCAGATGGCAATGTAGCGGTCATAGGCCATGACAGTGAGAAGAAAATACTCTGCTGACATAAGAAAGGGGAAAAGGAAGACTTGGGCAGCGCATCCTGCATAGGAAATTGCTCTGGTATCATGAAGGGAATTGGCCATGGCTTTGGGGACAGTGGTGGAGATGCAGCCCAGGTCGAGGAGGGCGAGGTTGAGGAGGAAGAAGTACATGGGGGTGTGGAGACGGTGGTCGCAGGCTACAGCGGTGAGGATGAGGCTGTTGCCCAGGAGGGCAGCCAGGTAGATGCCCAGGAAGAGCGCGAAGTGCAGGAGCTGCAGCTCCCGTGTGTCTGCGAATGCCAGCAGGAGGAACTCTGTGATAGAGCTGCTGTTGGACATCTCATGCCTCTGAGCCTGGGGAGCTTTCAAGATGGAAAAAACAATGACATGTTAATACTGGCTCCCCAGTCTGAAATCTACTTCATTTCTCCTTGACCCTCTCCCTACCACACTCCCTCACTTTTTCTTCAGCTTCTTGAGTAATATTTTATGAGGTTAAATATGATACTTAAGGATCAGGGACCTCCGCCTATAGGCTCAGGAGGAAGCAGCCTTGTCCTTCTGCAGTGGGTACATCAGAACCTGGCAGGGGCTCCAAGTTATATTTTTAGAATTTGTCAGATGAAATCAATGCAGAAGGGCATATGGGCTGGTGTCCTAACAGGCCTAAAGAATGTGGAGGGCTGAAAGGACTTCTAGGACTTTTTGTTTTTTCCTACACAACCTCATCATGCCCAAGGAATGTCCTCTGAAATCAGAAGTCCTGAGGATTTCTGCTGCACTCACAGTGAATGTTTACGAGAGCTGAGAGCCAAAGGGATTCACTCTGGCTGAAAGCAGGGTGAGGGGAGATGGCTGGGCTTGTGCCCAACGGCCCTGATCTTCCAGCTTTTGTTAATGGAGGGCAATCACATTTATGGTACCCTGAAAAGAGGGCAGACACTGCTGAGAGCAGAGGCGGTCATTGCCAATCCCTCAATGTGCAGCCTTTCTCAAGGTACCTAAGCAAGGTCTCAGCACCACACCTCTTGCCAAGGACACCTATCATTCATTTCACCAGTCCAGCAGCACATCCTTGCATGCAGTATCTCTTTGCTTCTTCCTGGTGCATTCACATAACAGAGATACTACAGAAAAGATTTCTATCCTGCAGGGCAGCACACACCTTGGAAGGACATCCCAGGGAGACAGACAAGTGTCCTAATGATGGTGTCTCATTAAGGGAAAGTCAGCTCATTCCCCAGCCTCACAGAATGCATTGCCCACAGCCCCAGGCTGCTGCTCTCAGTCCCCCTGCACCACAGAGGGAAATGGGCACGTGGCTGGAGAGATGCACCTCTGCTCTGCTGGAACTGTGGCTGCAGAGGACGTGCTTCATGCCCTGGACACACAACAGTGACTGCAGGGGCTTTCCAGTGTGGGACAGGAGGCAAGAGGGCTTGCTCAGAGGAAGGGGGCTGCAATGTAGGGAATAATACAGACTTTTCTGAGAAGTTCTCCCTCTGACAACATATCCGTTTTATCTTCTGCCTGAAGATTTTATAACTGGGGGATGTTTCCATGTCCCATGGTCTTTTCCCCATCTGTGTTCAGAGCCCCCATGCCAACCTCTTTGCCCTTCAGAAACCAGCAGTTCCCAGAGCACTGCCTAGGTGCATATCCATCTTTGCAGATAGAAAACAGCCTGTCAGAAAGCCCTGAGAGGTACAGTAAAGTTGCCAGTGAAGCTGGCCATAAACAAAGGAGAGGCTGTAGGCAATTTATAAGCCTTCTTACAAACCCACTGATCATCAAAGGAACAGTTCAGGAACCTTAGAGATGTGTTGGAACTTCACAGTTCCTTTTCCATTTCTTTCTGCAACCTCACCCAATCCTGCAAGTGCTGGAAAGGGAAAAGGAAGCAGAAAATACCTGCCTTGACCATCCTCGTGAATAAATAAATAAATAAATAAATAAATAAATAAATAAATAAATAAATGTGGAATGCCCTGTGGGTGTGCTGTGTATCTGTGAGCAGTCCGCCCCAGGCAGCAGCCTCCCACCAGCAGCAGGACCCTGCCCTGCCAGGGGGGGCTCCTTCCACCCGCAGCTTCTCCCCGCAGCGCCCTGGGCAGCTCCCCGGGCAGGCTGAGTGCTGAGCCTGGCAGGCGGCAGAGGCCCTGCCCCGGCACACAGCCCCTGGGCCACAGCAGGGACCCTGCTCTGCACCACAGCCCTGGACACCCCTGCCTGCACCCCCGGCTTCACAACCTGCAGCTGGCCTGTGACAAGGGAGTTCTCAGGGCCTCCACACTGACGCTGCAGCTCGGAAGCCCTGCTCTGGAGCATGTCCTTCTCTGTATTAAAGAAACACGCAGTGTCTCCAGCCTGTCCTGCTCTGGGACAATCCATGTCTAGGACACCTCCAGGATATTCCAGTGCATTGCAATGCACTTAAACTTACCATGTAAAGGTTGCTAGAATTGCTCCTCCAGTGTATTCTCAGCTTTCTAACACTCCACACAGTCTTAAACAACTCTCCCTTCTCTCCCCTCCCAGTGCCAGCCACAGGTAGTGCCCCCAGCCCTGCTGCGCTGTGCAGAGGAGCTGCTCCTGGGCAGAGCTGTCTCTCTGCAGCGCTGTCCGCTTGCCAGGAGCTCCCCTTGGGCCCAGGAGCCCAGCCCAGCTCAGCAGCAGAGGCCCAGCCCAAGGCCTCCCTTGCTCTGCCCCCCACCAGGCTCCCTGCACATGGTCCTGGGGCTCCAGGGCTCACGGCTCCCGGATGGCAGCAGGGTCTCTCCTGGGCAAAACACTTGGAAGCAGACAAAGCAAACACTGACTGGCCCTCTCTAAACACTGTGCTGACTGATTCCTGTAGCAGGAAGTGCCCTACTTGGGTGTGCAGGGCTATGGGATGTGCCAAAGTTCCTCTCTTTTGTTCAACTTATTCATCAGTGAAGTGGATGATGTAACAGAGTGCACCCTCAGCAGCTTTGTTGATGACACAAAGCTGGGAGGAGTGGCTGATACCCCAGAGGGCTGTGCTGCCATTCAGAGGGACCTTGAGAGGCTGGAGAGATAAGCTGAGAGGAACCCCAAAAAGTTTAAGAAGGGCAAGTGCTGGGTCCTGTCTCTTTCCTAGGGAGGAATAACCCCCAGCACCAGTACAGGCTGGGAATGACCTGCTGGAGAGCAGCTCTGCAGAGAAGGACCTGGGAGTCTCAGGGGACAGCAGGCTGACCATGAGCCAGCAGTGTGCCCTTGTGGCCAAGAAGGCCAACGGGATCCTGGAGTGCATTCGGAAAAGTGTTGCCAGCAGGCCAAGGGAGGTGATCCTCCCCTTCTACTCAGCCTGTACTGGTGCTTAGGGTTATTCCTCACAGGGAAGGAGACACCACCTTTTCTTTGTGATGTCAAATGCATAAGAATCCTGACAGGGTCAGAAAAGTGGCTAGGAGGGAGAGGAAGGTGATTGTCCCCTTCTACTCTGCTCTTGTGAGACCCCACCTGGAATACTGCATGCAGGCCTAGGGCCCCCAGCACAAGAACCATGTGGAGCTCTTGGAACGGGTCCAGAGGAGGGCCACTCGGATGATCAGAGGGCTGGAGCATCTCCCCTTTGCAGAAAGGTTGAGGGAACTGAGCTTGTTTAGCTTGGAGAAGAGAAGGCTCAGGGAGACCTCAACAGGGAGGGAATGCCTGTTTACATGTGTTGATAGCAATAAGACAAGGGGAAATGGTTTTAAACTAAGATGGAGGAGATTTAGGTTAAGTATTAGGAGGAAGTTTTTCACTCAGAGGAAGGTGAGACACTTTGCACAGAGAGGCTGAGGATGCCCCATCCCTGGAGGCATTCAAGGCTAGGCTGGATGCATCTCTGGGAAGCATGCTCTAGTGGTCAGCAAAACCTGACAGCCACAGGACCACCCCTTTGGGAAGGGGCTCCTGACACCCTCACCTTTGGGGGAGAGATGCAGGAGCACTGGGAACAGGGAAGTCATGTCAGAGGCGATGGTCACCCTCCAGCAGCCCTCCATCTCGCTTACTGTTGGCCCTCAGCTCAAGACAAGGGATGCCTGCCCTGGCTCCTCAACCACAGCTCCTCTGCAAGGTGCCCCTGCTCCTCTGCCTGTCAGCGAGGGTCGCCCAGTGCAAGCTTGCTGCCTGCTGACCCCACTCCTGGCCACAGAAGGACAGCGCTGGGGAGCACCCAAGCAGTGCCCAGCAGGGACCAGGCCTTGCAGGGAAGTGCCGGCACTGCTGCTGCTCCAGAGACGATATCCTGGTGATGCAGTGCACCCCCTGTGACATCAGCACGTGACATTTGAAGTCCTATAAGGTCAGTAGCAAGGAGACAGAACAACCTGGGAGAGAAATGAGGGGTTTGCCTTCTTCTCCTGAGAAAAAAATACCTCCTTTCTACCCTGTTATATTCCAGCATTTCCTGACAAATCTGCCAGGAGCATCTTCAAATGTTGACAAAACCCACGGAATAAAGGAAGTGGAGCACTGGAGAAGTCCCTGCTGTGTACCTGCACCAACATGCCTCTGTTTCTGGGAGCCCTCCGAGGAAGTTGGGGTTTGAAGCTTGTCCTGGCACTGGGCTTTTTTCAAAAGATGGGAGTGAAGGCACCTGGGATGCAGCAGGCCCTCAGTATACCTGAATTCCTCTTCACTGCATGTCGCTCACTTGGAGAAGTAGTAGGTCTTATATGGAGGAATTGCAGCACATGCCAGGGCCTTCCTTCCCAGATATCACTCAGGATTCTGAGAATTCAGAAGGCCTCAGCACCATCCCCCGGTCTGCCATGCAGGAGGCAGAGGTGGTACATGAGGGAATGGCAAATGTATTCGCTGTTTATCATTCCTGCTTGTCTCTTCTGAAGAATCTGCACCCATCCAGCACAGCACCCCAAGCTGAGGGACCTGTCCCCCCACACCTCAGCAGCTCTTCCATCAATGTCCCAGCCCTGTGACAGCAGGCGGGGATCCAGCTCCTCCTGCCTGTGCCCCAGGCTGAGGGCATTGGGGCACATCTGGGCTGCAGCACCTCAGCTGTGGCACAAGGGCCAAACTCAGACTTGTCCCAGACCTCGTGCCAAGAGCCTGGGCATGCACAGACTTTCCATCACAGCTGCCGTGGATGCCAGATGGCCAGAGGAGGATGAAATTAGGGGTCCCATGGAGGGCAATCCCTGGTGTTTCTAAGAAGAGTCTGAGACTCACAATCTGTCAGAGTGAGGGTTACAAGGACACTTTCCTTGTAACCACCACCACCCTTGCAATGTCAGTATAGTCTGTGTGCCCTGGGCTCTAGGACATGTCCCCAGCGAGCTGCCCCTGGGCAGAGCCCTGTTGCCAGGAGGTGTCTGCAGGGCAGAGCTGAGCACCCAGCGGGTGGGATGGGGGCTGTGAGCTGCAAGCAGGAGGCGTGGGGACAGAGACCCAGCTGCAGGCAGGGACAGCTGCAGGCAGCAGAGCCATGGGCAGGGAATGGTAGGACAGTGCTAACAGAGTAGTCTGGCACCTCTCTGCCTGTGCTATAGCCTACAGGATTCAGGAGATGACTCACAATCTCAGTAGCAGGACCTCACTCACAGCAGACATTTCTCAGTTCCTGTTGGTCCCCTGCCTTGCTTCCTCTGGCAGAAGCCCTGTGATATTTCTCTCTGTTCTTGGAGCTGCAGCTGCTGTTCTTGCTTTATGGCTCCCTGCAGATGGGGAGATGGGGCTACAAGTCAAGCACTGACCCTCTGGGTCCCACCACGTAGATGTGTCCATAGGAGGAAGGTGCCCACAGTTCCCCTTCTAACCTGTGGTGCTCTGGGCACCAAGGCAGGGAGAGAGCTGCATCTCCTTCCAGAGAGTTTTTTTTTCCAATTTTGCAATCATTGAGCAGCTCAATGTGGGTAACTCAACTGAGACCTAGAGGAGTTTGGCTGAGACCAGGGTAGATGAAAATTGGCTATCCTCACTGCACTAAGGACAGTCACTTTGCCTTCCGGGACTCACAAGAGCTCACCTGGTATACCTTACAACGGCCAGGGTTTTCTACCCTCTAAAAATGCTTCTGAGTGAGACACAACTGGAACAAAGTAAATCACAAGTATATCAGTAATGAGTGTTAAGAGTTGTAATGCTGTGAAGTCCATATATATCAGAGAGAGATTTAATCAGAGATCACTCCTGGTTTCTTTTCATGTAGAGCTGTAGGACAGGTCTGAATCCTCCAGCACCCACAGCAGAGACCACTGCTTCCAGGGCTACATTCCTCCAACACCAACCAAACATCAAGCAAGGGATCAACAGAAATGCCTCAGAAAAGGGAAAGTCACTGTAGGGGTGTTTGGATGGGAAGAGAAATAGGTTGTCTCTCCTAATGATCACTGTCTTTTCTTCCTTGGGTAGTCCCCTTTGTCCAGGAGGATCTGATGTCCAACAGCAGCTTCATCACCGAGTTCCTCCTGGCATTCACAGACACATGGGAGCTGCAGCTCCTGCACTTTGCGCTCTTCCTGGGCATCTACCTGGCTGCCCTCCTGGGCAACGGCCTCACCCTCACCGCCATAGCATGCGACCACCACCTCCACACCCCCATGTACTTCTTCCTCCTCAACCTCGCCCTCCTCGACCTCGGATCCATCTCCACCACTGTCCCCAAAGCCATGGCCAATTCCCTTCATGATACCAGGGCCATTTCCTATGAAGGATGTGCTGCACAGGTCTTTCTTTTTCCCTTTCTGATGTCAGCAGAGTATTTTATTCTCACTGTCATGGCCTATGACCGCTACGTTGCCATCTGCAAGCCCCTGCACTATGGGAGCCTCCTGGGCAGCAGAGCTTGTGCCCAGATGGCAGCAGCTGCCTGGGGCAGTACTTTTCTCTATGGTCTGCTGCACACTGCCAATACATTTTCCCTGCCCCTCTGTGGAGGAAATTCTGTGGACCAGTTCTTCTGTGAGATCCCCCAGATCCTGAAGATCTCCTGCTCACGCTCCTATCTGAGGAATTTTTGGGTGCTTGTGATTGGTGCCTGTTTAGCGTCAATGTGTTTTGTTTTCATTCTTTTTTCTTATGTGCAGATCTTCAGGGCTGTGCTGAGGATGCCTTCAGAGCAGGGGCGGCACAAAGCCTTCTCCACGTGCCTCCCTCACCTGTTTGTGGTCTCCCTGTTTATCAGCACTGGCTTTTTTGCTTACCTGATATCCCCCTCCATCTCCTCTCCATACCTAAACCTGGTGGTGACAGCTCTGTACTCGGTGATGCCTCCAACATTGAACCCCTTCATCTACAGCATGAGGAACAAGGAGCTCAAGTGGGCTATTAGGAAAGTGATTTCATGGATGCTTCTGAACAGTAACAAATTTCCCCTCTTTTTCCAGAAATGACTTAACATGGTACCTCCCCTCAGGCCTGGTCCTTCTTTCATTGTCAATATTGTTATTTTTCTCTTTGGTATCATTTGATTTATTGTGCTCTTAGAGTAATATCTCTTTTTTACCCTACTTCTCTGTTTTTTCTTGAGGCTCTACAAGTATGTGTCCAACAAAAGGTCAGAGCTGACTCTTACATAGTATCTGCAAAATAAAATGGGATCTCTGCAGTGCACTGTCTGAAGGCTTGTCTGTTTTTTCAAGGTTGTTGCTAAGGTTTCCAGAAGCTTATGCCACTTTCCATCACCTATCAGACACTTTCCATCATCTGTCAGTGGTCATGGTCCTCCAAAGAGGTCCCAGATGACTGGAGACTTGCTAACGTGATGCCAATCTTTAAGAAAGGTCATAAAGAGGACCCAGGGAACTACAGGCCTGTCAGCCTGACCTCGGTGCCAGGAAAGGTGATGGGACAGGTCATCTTGAATGCAATCATGCAGCATATGCGGGACCACCGGGGGATCAGACCCAGTCGGTATGGGTTCAAGAAAGGCAAGTCCAGCCTGACCAACCTCATCTCCTTCTATGACCAGTGACCTGCCTGGGGGATGAGGGAAAGCCTGTTGACATAGTCTACCTAGGCTTCAGCAAGGCCTTTGCCATGGTCTCCCACAGTATTCTCCTGGAGAAGCTGGCAGCCCATGGCTTGGACAGGTACACGCTTTGCTGGGTTAAAAACTGGCTGGGTGGCCGGGCCCAGAGAATAGTGGTGAACGGAGTGAAATCCAACTGGTGACCGGTCATTAGTGGTGTTCCCCAGGGGTTGGTGTTGAGGCCCACCCTCTTTAACATCTTTATTGATGATTTGGATGAGGCAATTGAGTGCACCCTCAGTAAGTTTGCAGATGAAACCAAGGTGGAGGGAAGTGTCAAACTGCTGGAGTATAGGAAGGCCCTGCAGGGGGACCTGGACAGGTTGGATCAATGGGCAGAGGTCAGTGGGATGAGGTTCACCATGGCTAAGTGCTGCGTCTTTCCCTTTGGCCACAACAACCCCATGCAATGCTACAGGCTTGGGGAAGACTGGCCTGAAAGCTGTGCAGAGGAAAAGGTTGGATGTAGTACTTAGGGACATGGCTTAGTGGGTGATATTGGTGGTAGGGGGATGGTTGGACCAGAAGATTTTGGAGGTCTTTTGCAACCTTAATAATTCTAAGATTCTATGCTTCTTATTATGCACAAGTCCATGGTTTCCTGGTGCTTTGCCAAGCCTAGGAAGTGTCTGAGGAAGAACTGGTTGGTGCCCTATATTCTCCAGCCCTTAATGCAACCATCTTTCCAGTTGGGTGGCATCAAAACTATGCCTGTGCCCTGTGTCAGGGCTTTGACTGATGGAAACATGGTCCAGCAGCCGCAACAGTTTGCTGCTGTTCCTCTGGCTGTGTCCAGCACATGTCCATGAGACAGTTTTCCCCACCTGCGTGCTGAACCTCAGCCCAAAATTCATCAACAAGTCCTCATCTTGGGTCCACCCCAAGGACTGGAATGCAGCAGTGACCGCAGGAAGGACGAGCCCTCTCCTTGGGCCTGTCCATGGCTGGATGCCTTTGTATGCTCCACAGGCAAAGGGAGAATATCCATAGCATGCTAATGCCCCTTTCACTTTCCTGTGCCTTTGGGAGCCTCAAAAACTGTCCCTCAGACCGAAGATCTAGCCCAGCATCTTGCATAAGGAAGCTGGAGAAATTCTCTCAGAATTTCTAATACTCTCCTTGTTGCAGGAAGAATGGCCAAAAACACAACAGACACCCATGTAGTCAGATCACACTCTCTCTTTATTACCTGAATAGCCTGACTTTTATAGCAAACTTAACAGGGGTGGATAGTGTCTCACACAATATTATTGGTCAAAAGCAGTCAAAAAACTGCAAGAAAACAACCCCACCTGCAAGAAAACAACCCCCTTGTGATTAGCGGTCACGTAGATCCCGTCCTTGAAGCCAGCTGCTGGCAACAATATTTTTTAAATTCTTCAATCAGGCGATGTGGGAACACTGTCATGGGAACTTCTCATAGTCGTCCTGGCAACTCAGTTTGCTCAGCTGCAGCAAGTCATGGCCTCCTTGCTGTTTCAAAAATCCCTCAACACATCACCTTCGGAGGATCTGAGGAAAGGCTGTCTGACTTCTGTCTTGCCTTCGTGCAAGATAGGAGTCACATTTGCTTTCTTCAGTTGTGCTCTGGGCCTCTTTCTAAGGCTGTTCTCTGGGTTTCTGGGTATTGCTTGGAGTCTGGCACATGGAGAGCCATGGTGCTATGCAACTGTACACCCACAAAGATTTGGCCAGCTCATAAAGAGGAAGGACGAAAGGGAAGTCCTAGCAGGTGTGACCATTGGTGGACAGCAAAGAGCTAAAGGCAGGACCTATCCTGCCCCTCTAACCCTCATCGCTCTCTGCTCCATTTAGATCTGAGGTGGAGATTTGCAATGTGCCAATACATGCATGTCCTGGGAACACAGTTTCACTATTTAAGGTTTTGGGAAGGAACATGTTTGGGAAAATGTGTGCAAATTTGGGTGAGAATTCATAGACAAGCCTAAAAATTCTGAAAATTAGTGCATTTCATTTGTTTTGTCTCTTGTCTTCCTTCTGTAAATCAAGAGAGCTCCAGATTTCAACATGTGACTCTCTGAGTACAAAAAAAGAATATCAGGAAATGAAGTCCTGGGAAAAGAGTGGTTTTAGTGGCCTTGAAATCTGTGCCTGACACAAAAATATATATAATTTCAATTTCTCTAAGGTTTTCCATTGTGGAAATTGAGCTAAGTGGAGGTAATATGGGTTTAATATGGAGCTGAAGAGTGTCTTTTATTTCTTACTGGACTGTGCCTTTTATTTTTCATTGCTGTCAGTTAAGACATTACCTTCAGTGCCTGCGTGTAGCTCATTCTCTGAGGAAAGCAGCTGGGAATTGATGCCAAAGGGCTGGAAAACATTCCAATGCAATGCTAGTGGAAAAATATCAGAGCTTATCACAGCTGCTGTCAGTCCCAGGAGGCTGATGAGAGAAAGGGTGGGGCTGAGGAGTAGGGATGAAGACTGTGCATAGAGTGCCTGACAGAAAGGGTCTTGGTTTCCCTACAGGCTCAGAGTCCGTTAGAAGACATTCAGGATCAATACCAGTTGGAGATTGTTGATATCACTTTAACTGTAGGCAGACAACTAAAGAAATAGCAGAAATAATAAATCCTTTTCTATATTTTGTATTATTCTTATTCTTGAAGTCTGTCCCTTTAAGGAGACTCCTGACATCTCCCTAATGAACCCCATAAGAATTGAAGACTTAGAAGAATTATTCCTTGGTTTGTGAGGGAGTTTTGCATGTTGATTCGCCCTCTGCTGCCAAGTTCCTGAACTGCAGATCCTGAAAGCTTGAGCAAGGCTCTCAAGAAGTAAAGACAGAAGCAAGCCTGCAAATGTCTGAGGGTCTTGGCCAACCCCGATGAGGGCCATCCCAGAAGAAACCACGAGAAAAATAACCAGACAAGGTGCCTGTCCCTGGGAGATGGTGGAGGAGGAAATCAGAGGCACTGTTTACAGGTGACAAATCAAGTGGGGAGGTGGCTCTGAAAGCCCTTGATGTGTTCAACCAAGGAGGATGGCCAAGGCCTGAGCACATCCCCTGGGAAGGGGGATCCTGTATTTCCTGGGCTGCTCAGGGCTCTGGCAGGGGCAGTGTGATGTGGGGTGTGCAATTCCAAGTGTAGGGCACTGGTAGGACAGTTGCCAGGCTCTGTGTTGTTGAGGAGGTAACAAGGCCCTGGGGCTGTAAGGGACCAGTGTCCTCTGGTGGGCCTTAGTGGAAGAGGCTGCAGCTGTAGCCCTGAGGCCATCAGTTCCACTGGGGGGGCTCCAGCCCCAAAATGGCCCTTTGTCATCCCCCTCCACAGCCTGTCCTACATTTTCCTCTACCTGTGCTTGCATCCCTGCAGACTTTTACCATACGCTCACATTCTCAGTTCAGTTCTCTCCATCCTTACTGGCTGTGGCTTGAAATGCAACCCTGTGTATTCTGAGGATTTACCAATACCTGTGGTTTCCCCACAACTAATCAGGCTTCTTCCAATGCCTGATCCTAATGGTCCTCTATCAGCCAATACATGTATGTCCCAGACCCACATTTGCTTGAATTGTTTTTGTATTGAATCTCTACATTGCAGGCCAGAACTCCAAGTCATGCTTCTGGAATGGAAAAGGCCACACTAGATCAGGCAGGCCTGTGAAGTGAATTTGGCCCATGGGTAAGTGCACACCTCTGAAGGCACACCTGCAAGCATCCGTGGCCGCTGGTAATTCCATGACACAGTAGGTAAAGCTCTGAAGGGACTGTGGCTCGTAAATAACAATGTGTTGGAACAGGTACATCTCTAAAGGACTGTGGCCTGTGGACAAGCCCAGGCTGGAGCAGGGGTGAGGGGAGGAGCTCATTGCAATGTTAGATTCTGCAGCCTGGTCTGTGCTGTGGTTTAACCCAGCAGGCAGATAAGAACCACACAGCCATGTTCTGTAGGAGGTACCACTCAAACCAATGGCAGAGGAGCCTCACAAGAAGTAGTGCAAGTGCAGCAGTGACCTAACCTGAGCTGGCATTGGTGCCCTGTCACTCCATGTAACATAAGTCTTCTCCTGTCCTGTGGGGCCACAACAACAGATAGAGCCCAATTCATGGACTAAATGGACTCCTTGAACATTTTATGAAGATTTCAGAGAGGTGGCCCATAGACTAAGGGAATGATATCTGCGTTTTAATTGCAGGGTGCTGATTAATGAAGACTTATTGGAAAGTCTGGGACCTGTCATGATATAAACGGTACAGAACAAGGGCTGGATATTGTCCTGGTTACTTCTTGGGTGACTTTTTTGGCTCTCAACCCAGCTCAGAGAGGTTGTTTTGTTCCTCCACAGAAGGACACAGAATGGATCAGTCAGAAGTCCACCTACGTGCCTTGCACAGATGAGGCTTCAGTGTGTACATTCTGTGCATGTACTTAGCCAAACCTGAGTGAGCACAAATGCCCTCAGCCTGTGTCCATTCCTCATGCTGTGGGGCATCTCAGATGAGTGCAGAGCAGAGAAATGCACTGCGGGGCTGAGGTGCCTCCAGCATCTGGGAGAGGCAGCAGGAGCCAGAGGGATACCACAACCACTGCAATGCCTTGCCTTTGGGTGTGCAAGGGAAAGTCTTGTGTGTGCTTGCCTGTCTCCTGCATCACCCTCCCCTGCCTTCCTGGACTGTGTCAGCAAATGTGCCAGAGGGACCAGAAAGCTTTCTGGAGACTTGGAATGACATCCAACCTGTCTTCCAGAAGAGGAAAAAAAGAATGTGTGGAAAGAATTAAGGCTGGTCAGCCTCATCTCAGTCCCTCAGAAGGTGATGGGAGATGTTCTCCACAGCTACCTCCAGGCACTTGAAGGACAAAAACAGGATTGCTGAACCCATAGGGGAGGGGAAAGAAAGGGACGCTGTCTACCTGCACCTTGGCCTGTGACTTTGTCTCTCAGAGACTCCTCATAGCCTGATTGGTGCTATGTGGACTTAACAAATGGATGAGGCTGTGGGTGGGAATTTGGCTGGACAATCAGGCCCAGGTGTCATCCGTGCTGCAAAGTTCTCCTGTCAGGCAGTTCCTGGCAGCATCCCTCAATGATCAGCACTTGGGCCAACACTGCTGAATGTCATTATTAACTCAAACTACAGGATGGAGCACACTTTCAGAACCTTTCTGGATGGTGACAAGCACAGAGGAGCCATTGAGCAACCGCATCAGAAACTTCAAATCCATTGGAGCCATCAGCTCACCTCTGACTCTGGAGCACACAGGCCAGCAGCAGTAACATGGCTGGGGACAGGGCCTATGAGGTGACTGCTTCCTGAAGCAGCTGATGTCTCAGCCCTTGCCTCCTGGCTGACATCTGTGCTTTTCTACTTACACCGGCCAGCATCCCTGATAAGGCAGCAGAAGGCACCTGCTTGGCACACTGACTGTGAGATGCCCTCTGTCTGAGAGCCTGACAGGCCCCATGCAGGAAGAGACCTTGGGTGTGGGTTTTTACATCCCTTCTGCCTGAGCACATGGTGGGACAGGAATGGGCACACAACTTGGTTACGTCCATCTGAGAAACTGGAAGGCCAGCAGCAGGCATGTGTCTTGGAAGATCCTGGTGAGGATTCTCTGGTGGTGGGAAATAGCAGGAGAGAGTCACAAGTGGCACAAAGTGCTGCTTGGAAGGAGAAGAGTGGGAATGAAGAGGAGGAAATGTCACTGAAAAGGTAGTGCTGTGGGACCTGACATCACCCAGAAGGAGTCTGTGGTCAGCCCGTGCCACTGTGTTTCAAAGGACAGACAGGGAGGGTGGGGAGACCTCAGTGAAAGTAAGGAAATGCCAGGGTGAGAGCAAGGGGGAGAAGTGAAGTGCGTGCCTACAGCCAGTAGGGAGAACAGGGCAAGAATTGGACAGTGCAGTACAGCCTGTGGTGGAGAAGACCGAGTGCACTGGCAAGGCTGCAAGGCCCCAACAGCACCATGGTCTTTGTCCCCTTGGCTATGGCAGTTGTCTCTGCTACTGAAGCTCATGAGGACACATGCTGTGCTCATGACACTGGGGCCTTGTTGCCTCCTTGCAACCCAGTGGGGAGGCCAGCAGGTGTCGTAGCATTGTCCTTCACACAACATCACACACCCCACATCCCACTACCCCAGGAAGAGCCCTGAGCCATGGGTGAGGAACAGGACATCCCTGCCCAGGGGCTGGGGGCCAGGGCTTGGCCTTTCTGCTTCACCAAACAAACCAAGGCCTTTACTCAGCAGCAGAGTCTCCTGCCCAGTGCCTTTGCCTACCTGCAATCATGGCCTCCAATTGTGTTCTCTAACAAGTCCATGGGGAGGCTTTGTCAGTATTGACCCTCACTGGGGCCCATTAATACTCCCAGACAATTCAAAGTTTCCTTCTGACTTTTACTTCTCCTGCAGTTACATCATTCTCTTCTCACTACCTGAGGTCCATGGGCTCAGCACCAAATTCACCATGGGGCTCATTACCATTCAGCCATTTTCATCCGGTCTTTCAGACTTACACAGTTAATTAGTGAGTTTTCAAGAATGCAGTTTAAAGAGAAAGTATTCAATGACCAAATTTCTAAGAGAATTTTCTTTATTTCATATCATTTTACATTAGTTTAGAGTTTTCAGAAGAACTGATAGCATCATTCTCTAGTTGTCATGAATTCAATGTGCCTCCTAAGGAGGTCTGTATGGGTGGAAAAGCAGTCCCTTGCAGTCCTAGACTGTATGGACAACCGTGCTGCTCAGCTCTCCATCCCCACCACTTCTCTCATCAGCCACCTGGGACTTGCATCACTTTTCCTTACTCCAGACTTCTCCACTGAAGTCCACAGAGGGATGTTACAGCATCTTTTCTCCAAGTCCCAAGTCTCCTTTCCTCAGACAACTGGCTGCACACAGGCAATTTTTGATGTCGTTGTTATTAACATTTAACCACAAACAAGCAAACCCCATAGTCCTCAACAGTGAGCCAAATCCAAGTTGCCTCTGATGAGGTGCACCTTCCACAAGGAATGACTATACAAGAAATGTTTGACATGGGTAGGAAATGATGACTAGAAATGCAATTACAGAGTTGGTATTGGGATGATGAGATAGAAAAGTGAAATATGGGCATGGTTGAAGATCCCCCAGGTTCTGAGAACCAACTGTGCAGGTGAGAGTTATCTGAATGATCTAAGAGTGAGGGGAGGGGAATCTGGAGAAGAATGGGGAGTGCACATGTCCAGATAGTATGCTGGAAAAGAGACTTCCAACATGGTTTGTTTCATAAAGCCAGGTGGAAATACCAGAAAGATTGGGGAGATGAAATGCAGTGCATAAGAGACAGAGTTCTGGCAATGCAAGTACAGGGGAATATTGGTATTTTTTCTCTTGCTGTAATAAACTTCCAAGGGGAAAAAAAATGTCATGGGACAACTCAAATATTGTATTAGAAGTGTTCAATCATTTCAGCTGATTGAAGTGTGCTGATTGAAGAGAAATGTTTGAAATGGTTAAAAAAATTGGAGGCAGTGGGCCTACAGCCCAGCTCAGGTCTTTAGCCTAACTTGGGCCTACAGCCATAAAATGATGATTTTCTGTCCTGCATGGAGCCCAGTTACCACAAAACACTCCCTCCCCTGGAGATTTCATGCCACACTTCACTCCTTGCACAGAGCAAATCTGTGACATGTCGACCTCTCCTGCCTGTTAAAGGACCAGATGATGTAGGCAATGGTATCTGAATTACCGAATGGCAAGGGCCTTGCTGAAATCTAGGTAGACTATGTCAACAGGCTTTCCCTCATCCCCCAGACACGTCACTGGTCATAAAAGGGGATGAGGTTGGTCAGGCAGGACTTGCCTTTCCTGAACCCATACTGACTGGGCCTGATCCCCTGGTGGTCCCGCATATGCTGCATGATTGCATTCAAGATGACCTGTCCCATCACCTTTCCTGGCACCGAGGTCAGGCTGACAGGCCTGTAGTTTCCTGGGTCCCCCTTATGACGTTTCTTAGAGATGGGCATCACATTTGCAAGTCTCTACTCACTGAGAACCTCTTTGGAGGACTATGACCACTGACACATGGTGGAAAGTGTCTGATAGGTGACGGAAAGTGGCACAAGTTTCTGGAAAGCTTGGTAACAACCTTGAAAAAACAGCTAAGCCTTCAGACAGTGCACTGTGGAGATCCCATTATATTTTGCAGATACTATGTAAGAGTCAGCTCCGACTTTCTGTTGGACACATATCTGTAGAGACTCAAGAGCAAACAGAGAAGTGTCAATCCTCAGCAGAAGTAGGGTGAAAAAGAGATATTACTCTAAGAGCATAATAAATCAAATGATACCAAAGAGAACAATAACAATATTGACAATGAAATATGGACCAGGATTGAGGGGAGGTACCAAGTTAAGTCATTTCTGGAAAAAAGAGGGGAAATTTGTCTCTATTCAGAAGCATCCATGAAATCACTTTCCTAATAGCCCACTTGAGCTCCTTGTTCCTCATGCTGTAGATGAGGGGGTTCAATGTTGGAGGCATCACCGAGTACAGAACTGCCATCACCAGGTTCAGGGATGGAGAGGAGATGGAGGGGGGCTTCAGGTAAGCAAAAAAGCCAGTGCTGATAAACAAGGAGACCACAAACAGGTGAGGGAGGCATGTGGAAAAGGCTTTGTGTCGCCCCTGCTCTGAAGGCATCCTCAGCACAGCCCTGAAGATCTGAACATAAGAAAAAAGAATGAAAACAAAGCACACGGACGCTAACCAGACACCAACCACAAGCACCCAAAAACTCCTCAGGTAGGAGTGTGAGCAGGAGATCTTCAGGATCTGGGGGATCTCACAGAAGAATTGTTCCACAGCATTGCCTTGGCAGAGGGGCAGTGAAAATGTATTGGCAGTGTGCAGCAGAGCATAGAGAACCCCACTGCCCCAGGCAGCTGCTGCCATCTGGGCACAAGCTCTGCTGCCCAGGAGGGTCCCATAGTGCAGAGGATTGCAGATGGCAGCATAGCGGTCGTAGGCCATGATAGTGAGAATAAAATACTCTGCTGACATCAGAAAGGGAAAAAGAAAGACCTGTGCAGCACATCCTTCATAGGAAATGGCCCTAGTATCATGAAGGGAATTGGCCATGGCTTTGGGGACAGTGGTGGAGATGCAGCCCAGGTCGAGGAGGGCGAGGTTGAGGAAGAAGAAGTACATGGGGGTGTGGAGGCGGTGGTCACAGGCTATGGTTGTAAGGACGAGGCCGTTGCCCAGGAGGGCAGCCAGGTAGATGCCCAGGAAGAGCGCGAAGTGCAGGAGCTGCAGCTCCCGTGTGTCTGCAAATTGCAAGAGGAGGAACTCGGTGATGGAGCTGCTGTTGGACATCTGATCCTCCTGGACAAAGGGGACTACCCAAGGAAGAAAAGACAGTGATCATTAGGAGAGACAACCTATTTATCTTCCCGTCCAAATACCCCTACAGTGACTTTCCCTTTTCTGAGGCATTTCTGTTGATCCCTTGCTTGATGTTTGGTTGGTGTTGGAGGAATGTAGCCCTGGAAGCAGTGGTCTCTGCTGTGGGTGCTGGAGGATTCAGACCTGTCCTACAGCTCTACATGAAAAGAAACCAGGAGTGATCTCTGATTAAATCTCTCTCTGATATATATGGACTTCACAGCATTACAACTCTTAACACTCATTACTGATATACTTGTGATTTACTTTGTTCCAGTTGTGTCTCACTCAGAAGCATTTTTAGAGGGTAGAAAATACTGGCTTTTGTAAGGTATACCAGGTGAGCTCTTGACAAGCAAAGTGACTGTCCTTACTGCAGTGAGGATAGCCAGTCTGTCCATCTACCCTGGTCTCAGACAGACTCATCTAGTGCTCAGCCAAGTTTCCGACACTGAGCTGCTCAAGGATTGTGAAATTGGAAGAAAGATGCAGCTCTGTCCCTGATGCATTGCCCAGAGCCCTGCAGGTTAGAAGGGGAACTCTGGGCACCTTCCTCCTACGCAAATATCTGCGTGGTGAGACCCAGAGGGTCAGTGCTTGAGTTGCAGCTGAAAGCCAGATCTGCAGGGAGCCATAAAGCAAGAAGCAGCAGGTCCAAGGAGAGGAATGGCACAGGGCTTCTGCCAGGGGAGGAAAGGCGAGGGACCAACAGGAACGCAGAAGGGTCTGTTGTGAGGGAGGTCCTGCTGCTGAGGTTATGAGTCACGTCCTGAATCCTGTGAGCTTCAGGGCAGACAGAGAGGTGCCAGACTACTCTGTTAACACTCTCCTGCCATTCCCTGCCCATGGCTCTGCTGCCTGCAGCTGTCTCTGCCTGCAGCTGGGTCTCTGTCCCCACGCCTCCTTCCTGCAGCTCACAGCCCCCATCCCACCCGATCAGAGCTGGGTGCTCAGCTCTGCCCTGCAGACACCTCCTGGCAGCAGGGCTCTGCCCAGGGGCAGCTCGCTGGGGGCACATCCTAGAGCCCAGGGCACACAGACCCTGCTGACACTGCACAGGTGGTAATGGAGCTTACTATGGGCAGTAAAGGGACTTGTTACAGTCCTTGGAATGCTCCTCGTGAAGGCTTAGGAATCTTAGTATCTTAGAAAAAAAAAAAAAAAAAAAAAAAAAAAGCCTCTATTTTCAATTCCACAAGGATGAAGAAGAGAAAACTGAAAGCAGAGGCTAAAGAAATATGAGAGTGAAGTTCTCTTTGAAAATGCCTTGGTGTGCTGTGGAGCTGTGAGCAGGCAGCCCCAGGCAGCAGCCTCCCACCAACAGCAGGACCCTGCCCTGCCGGGGGGCTCCTTCCACCCGCAGCTTCTCCCCGCAGCGCCCTGGGCAGCTCCCCGGGCAGGCTGAGTGCTGAGCCTGGCAGGCGGCAGAGGCCCTGCCCCGCCACACAGCCCCTG
This sequence comes from Anas platyrhynchos, assembly GCF_047663525.1. NCBI lineage: Eukaryota > Metazoa > Chordata > Aves > Anseriformes > Anatidae > Anas > Anas platyrhynchos. The sequence goes on along the minus strand of NC_092616.1, from coordinate 5,314,761 downwards.
GGGCACAGCAGGGACCCTGCTCTGCACCACAGCCCTGGACACCCCTGCCTGCACCCCCGGCTTCACAGCCTGTAGCCAGCCCATGATAAGGGAGCCGTCAGGGCCTGGACACTGACCCTGCAGCTCACAGCCCTGCTATGGAGATTGTGCTTCTCTGCAAGAAATAAACATGCAGCGTCTCCAGACTGATCTGCTCTGGGACAATCCAGGTCTAGGACACCTCCAGAACATTCCAGTGCAGTGCACTGCACTTAAACTTACCATGTAAAGGTTGCTAGAATTGCTCCTCCAGTGTATTCTCAGCTTTCTAACACTCCACACAGTCTTAAACATCTCTCCCTTCTCTCCCCTTCCCAGTACAGCTGCAGGCAGTGCCCCCAGCCCTGCTGCACTGTGCACAGGAGCTGCTCCTGGGCAGAGCTGTCTCTCTGCAGCGCTGCCCGTTTGCCAGGAGCTCCCCTTGGGCCCAGGAGCCCGGCCCAGCTCAGCAGCAGAGGCCCAGCCCAAGGCCTCCCTTGCTCTGCCCCCCACCAGGCTCCCTGCACATGGCCTTGGGGCTGCAGGGGAACCTGCTGGGAAAGCAGCCTGAAGGAATCCCTGGAGTTCCTTCCCTCACATGGGTACACACTCTTCTTGACAGCAGTGTGCTGGAGTAGTTGGCTGTTCATATTCCCCCTGGCATTCCTCATACCCACAGGGGCTTGATTCCTCTGGCCTCCATTGAGGTGTCCTCAACATAGGTACCTGAATGTGAGATATCTCACTATTGCTGCTAACTGAGCCACTACAGCTAATTAATGGAAATAGAGGACAGGAAAGAGCTGCTCAGATCCTCCTGGGGCCATCTGCCATCCACAGCAGCTGGTGTCTGTTCTGAAGGAAAGCCTCATCATGCCCAGGCTCTTGGCACAAGGTCTGGGACAAGTCTGAGTTTGGCCCTTGTGCCACAGCTGAGGTGCTGCAGCCCAGATGTGCCCCAATGCCCTCAGCCTGGGGCACAGGCAGGAGGAGCTGGATCCCCGCCTGCTGTCACAGGGCTGGGACATTGATGGAAGAGCTGCTGAGGTGTGGGGGGACAGGTCCCCCAGCTTGGGGTGCTGTGCTGGATGGGGGTAGATTCTTCAGAAGAGAGAAGCACGGATGATAAACAGCGAATACGTTTGCCATTCCCTCGTGTACCACCTCTGCCTCCTGCATGGCAGACCGGGGGACGGTGCTGAGGCCTTTTCAAATCTCAGAGCCCCGTGTGATATCTGGGAAGGAAGGCCCTGGCATGCACTGGAATTCCCTCCATATAACACATCCTACTTCTCCAAGTGAGTGACATGCAGTGAAGAGGAATTCAGGCACACTGAGGGGCTGCTGCATCCCAGGAGCAGCCACTTCCTATATTCCATGGCCTTTGTCACCATTTGGACATGTTCCTGATGGATTTGTCAGGATCCTGTGGAAAAGAACTGGGCAGAAGGGAGGTGAGAATTTCTCAGGACAAGAAGGGAAATCTCTCATCATTCTCGCGAGCTGTCCTGTCTCCTTGCTGCTGAACTAATAGGACTTTAAATGACACGGGCTGATGTCACAGGGGGATACACTGCATCACCAGGATATCGTGACTGGAGCAGCGGCAGTGCCGGCACTTCCCTGCAAGGCCTGGTCCCTGCTGGGCACTGCTTGGGTGCTCCCCAGCGCTGTCCTTCTGTGGCCAGGAGCAGGGTCAGCAGGCAGCAAGCTTGCACTGGGCGACCCTCGCTGACGGGCGGAGGAGCAGGGGCACCTTGCAGAGGAGCTGTGGTTGAGAACCCAGGGCGGGCATCCCTTGTCCTGAGCTGAGGGCCAGCAGCAAGTGAGATGGAGGGTGCTGGATGAATGGGTGACCATCTCCTCTGTCCTGACTTCCCTGTTTCCAGTGCTCCTACAGCTCTCCTCCAAAGGTAAGGGTGTCAGCAGCCCCGTCGTAAGGGGTGGCCCAGGAGCTGTCAGCTGTCCAAAGCTGCAAGTCCTGGGCTTTGGGGGGAGGCTGGACAAGGCTGTTGGCTGCTCTGAGAGCCCTGCCTGAGTGTCCCTCTGAGCTCAGGGGACAATGTGGCAGCCAGGACTCCTGGTTCCGGATGCTAGGGATGCCCTTATCCCTAGGGCTTCTCTAGGAATGCCTCCTTGCTATGGGGGACAATCCAGGGCCAGGTGTCCCTGGGAGCTGGTGCCTCTTTGGAATCTGGCTCTGTGTGGAAAGATGGCCAGTGTCCCAGGGCCTGGTGTGGCCTGCAGCTCCCACTGGCTTCTCAGGAGTGCACCAGAAATGCCTGTGTTGGACTCTTCTACTGCTCTCATTCAGGGGAATCTCTCTTCATTCCCATTTGTGTGGCCAAGCTGGCAGAGCATGTCCTGGGTGCTGAGATGCCATCTCTTGAATGCCATGGCCCTAGTTCTGAACCTTTCCCATACCCCTGCTGTGGTGGATTTACCGTGCTACACAGGTGATCTCTTCCACACTACCCCATCACAACCCCTCCCCAGAGGAAAAGAGGAAGTAAATATTTTTTTTGTGTGGTTGTTTGGGGTCCCAGGATTTGGAGTTTTCTTCAGCAGTAGCTCTCCATGGGCCGCAGCTTCCTCCAGGCCAAATCTACCTGCTCCACCGGGGACTCCTCCATGGGCTGCAGTGTGGAGATCTGCTCTACCGTGGGACCCATGGGCTGTATGGGACAGCCTGCTCCACCATGGGCCTATTCATGGGCTGCAAGGGAACTTCTGGTGTCTGGAGCACCTCCTGACCTTGGTGTCTGCAGGACTGGTTCTCACTCCTCTCTCTCTCAGCTGCTGTTTCCCAGCAGGATTTCCCTATTTAAATCTGCTCTCACAGAGGCACAACCAGCATCACCCATTGGCTCGGCTCTGCCCAGCAGCTGCCATGGCCTGGAGTGGGCTGTGCACTGGTCAGCAGATGGTGAGCATCACCACTGTGCATCACTTGCTTTTTGCATTCTACTATCATCATCATCAACAACAATAACAACACTAACATCTTGATTATTATTATTTCCCTTTATTCGCTCTCCTATTAAACAGTCTATCTCAACCCATGAGATTTTATCTTTTTTTCCCCTTCAATTCTCTCCCCCATCCCACTGGTAGGGTGTGCAGCAAACGGCTATGCGGTGCTGAGCTGCCTGCCAGGTTAAACCACAACACTCCCTTTGGCACATAAGGTAGGGCCCAAAGGGTAGAGATAATGACAGATCTACCCAGTGCATGTTACATGTAAAATTAAATTGTTATGAGCTTATTATTTGTTGAAACGATGTTGATTTTTTGTGGATCTCAGGGTTGTAGTTGTGTTTGGTCTCTGAATTATGTTCAATAGCACATTACCAACTGTGTGTTCCTTGCAGTGTTGTTTATCACTTTTGGGGCTGGTTTAAGGTTATTATTTTGCTGTAATGTGTAACACTGGCTTATGGCATGATAAAATTATTGGATGTGAGACTTATCTGGTAGTTGTACTCAGCATTGCTGTCACCACCACACTACAGGAACCATCTATGAGAAACTATTCTGCTCTTGTGAGGCCCCATTTGGAGTACTGCATTCATGTCTGGGGTCTCCAGTACAAGAAAAATATTGATCTGTTAGAATGGGTCCAGAGGAGAGCCACAAAGTTGGTCAAAAGGCTGGAAAACTTCTCCTATGAAGTAAGGCTGAGAGAGCTGGGAATGTTGAGCCTGAAGAAGGGAAGGCTCAGGGGTGACCTCATTGCAGCTTTTCAAATTTTAAAGGGGGCTTATAAAAAAGATGGAGAGTGACCTTCTTCTCCTGCAGCCAATGAGAGGACAAAGGGGGATGATATTAGACTAAAAGTGGGAGACACTCCTTTTGGCACATAACGTGGGGCCCAAAAGGTAGTTTTAAGGTTTAAAGGAGAGATTAGGAGGAAATTCTTCACGGTGAGGCACTGGAACAGGTTGTCCAAAGAAGTTGTGGATGTCTCATCCCTGGAGGTGTTCAAGACCAGGTTGGATGAGGCCCTGAGCAACCTGTTCTAGTGGGTGGCATCCCTGCCCATGGCAGGAGGGTTGGAACTAGATGTTCTTTAAAGTCCCTTCCAACCCAAGACATTCTATGATTCTGCGATTCTCTTCTGGGACTTCCTGTGGCCTCAGCTTCCCTTCAGTCTTCCAGGAGGACCTGAGCTGAAGAACCTTGTCTGGGGGTGATCTCTAGGATAAGGGCCAGCATATGGGTTGGGAGAGACTGTCTGACTGTCTCAAGGACATGTGCTGCATACAAGTACAGCAGGAGAGCAGGAAGCTCACATATCTGCTGGGTCATGCTTCCATCAATGCAAACTCTGACCCGGGATCCCAGCCTTGCTTTCCAACCCACCCTTCGGGAAGTGCGATGATATTAAGAGATGGGGAGTGTACAGCAGCAATCCTTCTTCAGTCACTGCTCAGGCCAGGTGGTGCACCAGAAAACCATGGACATTTGGTTCTGCATGAGGAGCATGAATTAGGGTACCCATAGTCCAGTTCTTGTCTTGGATGAGATGAACACCAGTATTTGAGGCAACTTCTAGACAAGGTCAGCTCCCATCTGATCTCTCCCCATCCCTCCTCTCACCTCTCCAGCTCTTCCTGGCCTAATGAGGTTGCTCGGCTTACTCAGCCTGGAGAAAAGAGAGTGTTGGAGAGGAGGAAAACAATAGCAGAGAATGGCCAGGGGACTCTCAAGGAGATAAAGCCACCAGTAGTGCTTCCAAGCAGGAGGATAAGATCCAGATGGCAGAAGTTGACCTCTGGAAGTTCTTTCCAACCTGAATTATCCTTTCATCCCATGACGTGTATCACTGGGACCATTTCTGATGGTCATGGGCCTTTGAAAGGACCAAGATGTTTGAAGGATAGAACACAGGGCCATCTCAGGTATTTTTTATTCTTAGCAAAGCTGAGGTTATTCTCAGCTTCACAAAGGGGCAACTGGAAGCAGAGATAATGCTGTGAGAGTTGGGGTGCATACGGGAAGGTCTGCTATGCACCAGCACTGCCAAAAGTATGAAGAGTGCCCGCGTCAATATGCAATGTGCACACCTTGTGTTGGCAATTGCAACATCTTACTCTTGGGAACTCTTCTGACATTGTGTGGTGAGTGTGGATGAGTCTTGATGATTGCCCTGCCTCCATTTAGCTTCTGGAGGAGCCTGACTCAGACTTCAAAGGGCTCAGGGACCGGACAAAGGGAGACACTGCTTGAGAAGTTTACAGACTTTCCAGCAGTTCAGAAGTTTCAGCCTCCTTTGAGAGCACATCAAGCAATGCTCCCTCTCTGCAGTCCCTGGGGAGAGCAGAGTTATAGAAGGAACCTTCAGAGAGTTGGTGCTATAAACCCCAGAACACTGCACAGAGCAGGGGGCATGGGATGCTGTTGGAGACCCACCACAGGAGGTGCTGGGAGGAGAAAACAAGGACAAAGCAAGGTGTGAATCCTGGGGCCAGCTTGGCAGAAAAATCAGGGAAGGGAAGGGAAAAGAAAGACATGGTGAGGAAGAGGCAGAGAGACCCTGGTGAGATCCTGGCCTTGGTCTTCATTCCCAGGCACTAAGAGTGGAGAATTCACCGCTTCATGCTGAGGACTTCAGGTGAGTGCTGGATGTCCTGAGTCAGGCTGGTGGTTGTTTTGCTGCTGGGTGTCTGCACAGGGTAAGTTTTGGAGGCCTCAGTCTCAGTCCTGTCCTTTGCTGTGTGTCTTCCCACCTTCCCCTAGACATCCTGAGCCCTAGTACCAAGCAGAAGAGATGCTGAGATGGCAGTGCTGAGTTAGAGGTGGGCTGGGGGTGTTGGAGCCAGCCCTGCGGTACTCACCTACCTTGGCTTGGATGGGGAAGCATTTGGGGAGGATGTGCATGGAGGCAGATTACCTAAGTCCCCTCTTGAAACTTTCTCCTCTCCTCTCTCTCTCTATACAAAAAAATCTATATTTGGTACTTTTTGCTTTATTTTTTTAGCTGTGAAGTCCACCATAACTCTCTCTGTCCTGTTTTCAGCTGGGAGAGAGAGAATTTTGGTGCCATGCTTCAGATTTAGGAGGAAAAATATTGATGCCTCACTGATATTTTAATTTCTGCTGAATAGTGCTTGCTCAGAGTCAAGGATTTGTTTGGCTCCTCACACTGCCCTGCTAGTGGGGAGGCTGGGAGTGCACGAGAATCTGGGAGGGACAGATGATCCAAACTGCCCAAAGGGATATTCTGTACTGTATAATATCACACTCAAAAATAAAACTAGGGGGGGAGTTAGCCGGGGAGCTACTGTTGCTCTGAGACTGGCTGGGCAGCAGTCTGCTGGTATTGACCAATTGCGTTTTGCATCACTTTTCTTGTGATTTTTTTTCCCCTCCCCTTTTTTGTTCCTACTAAACTGTCTTTATCTCAGCCCATGAGCTTTAATGATTTTCACTTTTTTTTTAACCCCATTCCACTGGCAGGGAGAAGTGAGCAAATGGCTGTGTGGTGCTTAGCTGCCTGCCAGGTTAAACCACAAGACTTTCTTAAATTTAACACAGAAGTATTCTTTCTCACAGGTCTCCTTCCTGGCAAGTGAGAAAAGAAAGATAAAAAACACTGCATGGGGGAAGGACAGCTTGACAATTGGACATCACCAATGGATTTTCTGCTGCTGGGACTGGGAAATGTCCCTGAACTCCAGTCACCCCTTTTCTTCCTGACATTCATGATCTACTCAGTCACCATGGCTGGGAACATCCTCATCATCGTGCTGGTGGTGGCAGTGCAGCATCTGCACACCCCCATGTACTTCTTCCTGGTCAACCTGTCCTCCTTGGAGACCTGCTACAGCTCCACCATCCTGCCCCGGCTGCTGGCCAGCTTCCTGACAGGGGACGGGACCATCTCTGCTCATGGCTGTATCGCTCAGTTCTACTTCTTTGGCTCCTTTGTAACATCTGAGTGTTACCTGCTGGCAGCCATGTCCTATGATCGATACTTGGCCATCTGCCAGCCCCTGTTCTATGCAAGCTTCATGACCTGGAAGGTCTGTATCCAGATGGCAGCTGGATCTTGGTTAATGGGTTTTCTGCTGTCTGCTGTAGTCATACACCTCTTATCCCAGCTGAAGTTCTGTGGCCCCAAGGCAATTGACCACTTCTTCTGTGACCTTATCCCACTGCTAGAGCTCTCCTGCAGTGAAACCAGAGTGGTCACGCTTGTAACTTTTATGCTGTCTCTCCTAGATCTGGTTTTCCCTTTCTTGTTTATGCTGGCCTCCTATGTGTGCATCATAGCTGCCATCCTGAGAATCCCATCCAGAGTGAGCAGGCAGAAGGCCTTTTCCATTTGCTCCTCTCACCTCACTGTCATCACTGTTTTCTAAGGCACCCTCATCATTGTCTATATGATGTCCCGATCGGTCTCGCTAAGGCAACTCAACAAAGTGCTCTCCTTCTTCTACACTATCCTCACGCCCCTGGTCAATCCCCTCATTTACAGCCTGAGGAACAGGGAGGTCAGGGAGGCCCTGAGCAAAGGGCTTAGGAAAGCTGTGGTCTGCATACAGAGATCATAGTAGGTGAGTGACCCTTGGCACAGGCTACCTGTGGGTCTTTCACAAAGGCAAGTGCCATGTACTGTATGTATCTTTAGAAGTTTGTGCCTTTGAGCCTGCTTGCAGAGTGATGGGAATGAATGAGAGAGCTTCTTGGTGAGAAATACTGCTTTATATAGACAGATTGTGAAAAATGTTGTGGGTTTGCTTTTCCCTTCTTAATGAACTGTTCAATGCTCCTCTGATACCAGCTGCACCTCTGATCTTATCTTCACCTTCTTGTAGGGAGGTGGAGATAGATATCTCCTGTTTCTAGATCATTTACCCTTGGAGGACCATCCGTGTCTGTTGTGTCCATGGTAGTAACTGGTAAGCAATTTCCCTGTCCTGATCTGGACACATGAGCTTTCTCCTCTTCTCCCCTTCTTCTGCTATGGACAGGACTCAGAGAGTGGCCACTGTGCACCTGGTGGCCAGCCAAGGTCAACCCACCATACTGGAGTTTCATGGATGCTTTTGAATAATGATATCTTTCCCTTTATTTAATATTTCCCCCAACACGTGTGCTGAACCTGAGACCAAAAGTCCTCAGTAAGTCCTCAGCTTGGGTCCACCTGGAGCACTGGAATGAAGCCATAAACACTGGAAGGATGCGCCCTCTCCTGGGACTGCTGGAAGCCTCTGTATGCTCCACAGGAGCTGGGAGATTAGAGAGGACACCCTGATGCCCTGTTCACCATCTCCATGTCCATGGGACCCTCAAAAATGTCCTTCAGTCCTAAGATACAGCCTTCTTCAGGAACCTGGAGAAATTGCCCCAGAAGTCTCAACACTCTGGTGCACACAAGTAAATACACAAAAATACACACAAATACGCATGTCCAAACACACAAACACACATCTCACCCACACACAGAGATGTGTACACAAGGCATGGGCACAGACAACCAGACACAGACCAGCTCCAACAGGGAACAGCGCCTTCACAGCCACCACGCCACCACTAGCACACAGAGCCGTGAGCAACACACCTGGCCCCATCCCCTTCCTCACCTCAGCCTGTTCTGCTGTGAAGGTCTCCAGCACTCCATGCATCCCCTGCAGCACTTACCCATGGGCACAGATGCACCCATGGCTCCCTGAGTGTGGACCTGGTGTTTGGGACCAACCCGATGTCCTACCCAGGCTCTGAGCTGTTCCCCATTTGGCAGCTCCAACCCTGGCTCTCTTCAGTTCCTGCTCTCCTCCTCCTCCTCTGACCAGCCCCACCTGAGCTTGGCCAGCAAAGCAGGCACATACATTCACCTCCAACACACCAGGAGTATTCAGCAAACAACATCACCACAGCTGAAAAAGAAGGCAGGACAGAGCCTAGTGACTGGGCACGGGGTCTGGACAGACCAGCCCTGACCAGCCCCCTGTCCACATGGAGATGCCCATGTGCATCCCCTCCTCTCCTCTTCCACAGGATTCTTCCTCCTCAATCCATTTTGATCCCTTCCTTTCTCGGCCATAGTCACTTCTCCACTTATCAACTCTTTCTATATTTCCCCTGCTGATCCCTAGTTTGCTGTACCTGTCCACTCATTTGATAGTTCAGATACCATTGCCTACATCATTTGGACCTTCACTGGCATCACACATGGGTTCCCTGGACATGGATGCCTTTGCTAGACTTGATGCCCAGAGGGTCCCCACTGCTCCCCTCCATCTCTCTGTGCCGTTTGGCCATTGCTCACATCTCTGCCCATCAAGGGCTCATGAGATGCTACTATCCCTCACAGCCCTGCCTGTATTCTGCTCCTTTCTCCCGCTGTGCTGTCACACCCAGCACTTTGTCATGCCGCATCCCACAGGCTCCCACCCCATGTCCAGCTGGCATCACTGCAGGGCAGCCCTCCCCAGGGCCCAGGCATCTGCCTGCAACTTCCACAGCTGCTGCTCTTGATGGCCTCCTGAGGCCTGCCTGATCCTGGCCCATCGCACTGTTGTGAGGAGGTGACCTTAGCAGCAGCCCAGCCATGGTGGACAGAGCTGTCCCCTGCCTGAGCTGCCCCCTATGTCCCATGGGGTTTGTGATTCACTCGATGACATTGCCGTGTCTGCCTGCCTGCAACCAGGAGGAAATTTAGCCATTCCCAGAATCACAGATTTACAGAATCACAGAATTGAAGGGGTTGGAAGGGACCTTGAAAGACAGTCAGGTCCAACCCTCCTGCCAAAGCACGTTGCTTAGAGCAGGCTGCCCAGGTAGGCATCCACGTGGGCTTTGAATATCTCCAGAGAAGGAGACTCCACAGCCTCCCTGGGCAGCTGGTCCCAGTGCTCCGTCACCCTCACAGTGAAGAAATTCTTTGCATGTTGGAGCAGAAATTCCTGTGCTCTATCTTGTGGCCATTACCCCCTTGACCTGTCCCTGCAAACCACTGAAAAGAGGTTGGCTAAATCCCTCTGTCTCCCACACCTCAGGTATTTATACACATTGATGAGATCCCCTCTCAGTCTTCTTTTCTCCAGACCCAGGTCTCTCAGCCTTTCCTCATAAGGAAGATGCTCCAGGCCCCATATCATCTTTTTTTTGGCCCTCCATTGGACTCTTTTGAGGAGATCCCTGTCTTTCTTGTACCGGGGAGCCCAGAACTGGACACAGTACTCCAGGTGAGGCCTGACCAGGGCAGAGTAGAGGGGGAGGATCACCTCCCTTGACCTGCTGGCCACACTCCTTTTAATGCACGCCAGGATCCCATTAGCCCTCTTGGCCACAAGGGTACAGTGCTGGCTCACGGTCAACCTGTCGTACACCAGAACCCCCAGGTCCTTCTCCTCAGAGCTCCTCTCCATCAGGTCATCCCCCAGCCTGTACTGATATGCGCGGTTGTTCCTTCCCAGGTGCAGGACTCTACACTTACTCTTATTAAATCTCATTTGGTTTCTTCCTGCCCATCTCTCCAGCCGGTCCAGGTCTCGCTGAACGGCAGCACAGCCTTCTGACATGTCAGCCACTCCTCCCAGCTTTGTGTCATCGGCGTACTTGCTGAGGGCAGACACTATTCCCTCATCAAGGTCGTTGATGAAGATGTTGAACAAGACCAGACCCAGCAGCCACCCCTGGGGAACACAGCTAGTCACAGGCCTCCAGCCAGACTCTGCTCCTCTGATCACCACCCTCTGAGCTCGGCCAGTCAGCCAGTTCTCAACCCACCTTACTGTCCACTCCTCTATCCCACACTTTTTCAGCTTTGCTAGTAGGATGCCATGGGAGACAGCATCAAAAGCCTTGCTAAAGTCAAGGTAGATGACATCCACTGCTCTCCCCCCATCTACGCAGCTGGTGATGCCATCATAGAAGGCAACAAGGTTGGTTGAGCACGACTTCCCCTTGGTGAATTCATGCTGACTACCCTTCATAACCTTCTTCTCTTCCAATTGCTTGGAGATGGCATCCAGAACAAGGTGCTCCAATACCTTTCCAGGGACAGAGGTGAGACTGATTGGCCTGTAGTTTCCTGAATCCTCCTTCCTGCCCTTCTTGAAGACCGGAGTGACATTGGCTATCCTCCAGTCTTCAGGCACCTCTCCTGTTCTCCAGGACCTTTCAAAGATGATAGAGAGCAGTTTGGCGATCAACTCTGCCAGCTCCCTTAGCACATGTGGATGCATCCCATCGGGACCCATGGATTTGTGTGCATTGAGCCCACTCAGATGCTCCTGAACCACTCTCACGTCCACTAGGCGGGAACCCTCCATTTCCCAGACACATTGTCCTATTGCCAGGGGCGAGGAGTCCCGGGGGAGTGTCCTTGAAGCAAAGACTGAAGCAAAGAAAGCATTCAGTATCTCTGCCTTCTCAGCGTCTCCCGTGACCAGGACACCCCCCTCATTCAGCAAGGGATCCACATTATCCCTAGTCTTCCTCTTGCTGTTTACATACTTGAAAACACCCTTCTTAATATCCTTTATCTCTTTTGCAAGCCTCATATCTAGGTGGGCTTTAGCCTTCCCCTTACTCTTTGATTATACAGGCACTTACACAGTTGGTTCTCAGAACTAGGGGGACCTTCAAGCTTGCCTGTATTTCAGTTTTCTATCACATCTTTGCTACAGACAACACTCTACTTGTGTTTCTATTTCATCATTTCCTACCTATGTCAAACATTTCTTGTATAGTCATCCCTTGCAGAAGGTGCATCTTGTTGGAAGCAACTTGGATTTGGCTCACTGTTGAGGACTGTGGAGTTTGCTTGTTAGCTTATTTGGTGTTAAATGTTGACAAAACAATAACAACCGAGTCTGTGTGCAACCAGTTGTCTGTGAAAAAGAGGTTGGGAGTTGGTGCAAAGAAGCTGTAGCATCCACCTGCAGATTTCAGTAGGTGATTTTCAGTTCCTGAAAGCCTCTTCAGTGCTGTACATTTTCTTTACAACGTGAATATTAGTTTTATTTTACTAGTTACTTTAGGCAGTTATACCACATAACCCATCCCGTGACTGTAGTCACTCAAACTTCATGACATTTGTAATGTGTTGGAGATATCACATATATTCTCAGGATGAGGTTTATTGAGTGTATGCACATTGTGTAGGGATGCTAAATGTTGCATCATAATCCAGCGTTTAACATACTAACTAATTGTCAGCATAAAGCATAATACAGTGAGTATTAACAGAACAACAACAGGGTGAAGCATCTTGTTGAAGATTCCCGTGGCAGCTGGTGACCATCCAAAGTGTTCCACCAATGGTGTTTTTCATCTCTACTCTTTCCATCACTCAATGTATTTCTTGTACATCATGATGGACAGTAATCAGAGTCTTTTGTCCATTTTCTTGAACTTATTCCATCAGCAGCTTTCAAGGTTTTCATTAGGATTTCTCTCAAAGTGGCAAATATTTTGTTCAGTGTGTTAGAAATGGCTCAGTATTCAAAATAGGATTAAACAGAAAAATAGGATTTATTAAAAGAATAGAGGTAAGCAAACAGCGCTGGGTGCACCGGGAGTCTCCGCTCCACCAGGACGCACACCAGTTACATCAAGTAGCTGATTTTTATGCTCCTAGACTAATACATATTCATTACTACTTCTAAAAAAAACAGTTTATTATAATTAGCTGCCGGGGTCCAGTCCCTCCTACTGGAGCATGCGCATCAGTCTCCGGTGGTCTCTCTGGGGGTCTCTAGGGGTCTTTCATACTGAAGGCTCGTAGTCTTCCTCTCCAAGTTTTTTTTCTCATCCTTCCCCTTTGTACTCCCTTGGCACCGTATCAAGTTTATAGAACATCCTCTGCAGGTCTTGTCTCCCAGCCATCCTTCAGCTTCTTTTTTTCTTCTTCTTAATCTCTTGGCCACCTGGCCAGATATCAGAGGCCTGCATAGAATCCCATAACAGTCACTAGTTGTTATTAGTTGTTCTGAAACCCCCAGACATCAAAGACTTCATACAAACACAAATAGCATTCTTATTGACACTTCACCAGTAATTAAAACATTCTTCCCAGCCAATCACAGGGACAGTCACACCTATAGCAGTGTTAAGTTAATCTCACATAAGTTAATGTCTCATAAGAAGACAGAAAAAAGGCTGTAACTGTTAGAAATAGAAGTCCGGAACAACTAAAGCAAACAGGTTCATAAATTTAAGGAGTATTTTCTAAAGACTTGATAAATTGACTAGAATGAGGGGGAGACTGGGACACACTGCATCTGTGGTTCAAGAATTAAATAGCCAGTGCAGGACCCAGAGTCACACAGGACTGTTCTTTATGGACACGTTAATGTTAAAACATTCCTAACACTCTCCAAGCCTTGAGCAGCCAGTTTCTCCAGGACAATGCTGTGGGAAACAGTTTCAAAAGCCTTACTGAGGTCTAGGTAGACCACATCCACAGCCTTTCCCTTGTTCACTGAGCACATCGCCTTGTTTCAGAAGGAGATCAGATTTGCCAAGCAGGACCTGGCTTTGACAAACCCATGTTGACAGGGCCTGATCACCTGGTGGTCCTGTAAGTGTTATGTGATGGTACTCAAGATAATCTGCTCCATGAGTTTCCCCAGCTCAGAGGTCAGACTGACAGGCCTGTAGTTCCCCGGATCCTCCTTGCGGCCCTTCTTGTAAATGGTCGTCATATTTGCTAGGTTCCAGTCGACTGAGACCTCCCCTGACAGCCAGGACTGCTGATAAATGATGGAAAGCAAATTGGCAAGCACTTCAGCCAGCTCCCTCAGTACTAATGGGTGGAGCTCAAATTGTTGCCTAGACTTGAGTACATCGAAAAAGAATAGCAGTTCTCTAACCATTTCCTCATAGATTATGAGGGCTTCATTCTACCAGCTCAGGGGCTGAGTACTAGGGGAACAACTGGTCTTGCTGTAAAACAATGAGGTAAAGAATGCACTAAATACCTCAGCCTTTTCATCATCTCTTTTAATTCTGTTTTCCCACATCCAATAAAGGATGATGATTCTCCTTAATTCTCTCTCTCTCTCTTTTTTTTTTTCTTACGCATTTATAAAAATAAAAATAAACAAAGAAGGAAAGAAAGACAGAAAAAAACAAAACAAACAAACAAACATCTTTTATTGTTCTTTAACAGTAAAAGACATATTGAGCTCCAGTTGGGCTTTGGCCCTTCTAATTTTTTTCTTTGCACAGCCTAACAACATTTAGGACTCAGCTTCAGAGAAAATGACAGCATACATGAGAAGCGCAGAAAAAGTGGAATTGGGCAGCCTTCCATCTCCACCCTTCTGTGAGCCTGTTCTGCAGCTCCATTCAAATAGTTCCTCCTGTATTGTCCAAACTCTCCTGCAACTCCTCATCCTGCTATCTTGTGAGAACACAGTTAGAATGAGACATCTCCCTGCAGACATTAAAAGCTGACAGAACGGGTCATCTGTCCAGGGGAACCTTGACAAACTGCAGAATTTTCCCTAGAGAAACTTCTTGACGTTTACAAGGAGAAGAGCCCAGTCCTGCAACGGAGGAAGAGTAACCCCACACATCAGGGCAGACTGGGACCCTGCTGAGTGAGCAGTGTCCAGGAGGAGGAGGGCCTGGGCACCACGAGGGATGCCATACGAGCAGTGGTACTTGCTCACCAGGAACAAGGCCAGCTTCCTACAGAGCTGCCTTATGAGGAGCATGACCACTGAGAAAATCTGAGTTATCAGACTCACCTCCAATATGGTGTGACACCACCTGCACATGGGTGTCCCAGTGTGCAGCTCCTCATTTTCAAGGGCATGGGATAGTGCCCAGAGAGGTTGTGCCAAGGAGGGATTCAGGGCCTAAACCACCTGCCCTGTGTAGAGAGGTTGAGACACCTGGGTTTCTCTGGCCCAGTGGCATGGAGCATCTAAGCAGACCAAAAGTAGCCTGAGACTGCCTGAAGGGTGGTTTTGGAGATGATGTAGCTTTCCTCTGTAGGGGAAAACAGTGTGAGACAGAAATAATGCCACAAAGTTGACTTCAAGATGTTGAGACTGGACAAGAAGAGAAAGAAATCCCCATCTCTGGCTACCGAAGGAAGAGCCCTGAGCAATGTGTGAAAGGAAAGGATCTCCCTTCCCAGGGGCTTGGGATCAAGGCCTGGCCCTAGTGCTTAGTGAAACACATCCAGTTTTCCTACACATCAGTGTCACCATCACATTGCCTTTGTTTCCTTGTCCTCACTGCCTCCAGGGTTCTGCTCTAATGAGCTCCAAGGGAGACTGTGTCAGTGTTGGCCCTCATGGGGACAC
The DNA here is from genome assembly GCF_047663525.1 of Anas platyrhynchos. Lineage (NCBI taxonomy): Eukaryota > Metazoa > Chordata > Aves > Anseriformes > Anatidae > Anas > Anas platyrhynchos. Next base: position 5,299,471 of record NC_092616.1, on the reverse strand, counting down.
TGCAGGAAACTTGTATCTGATTTGGACTTCTTGAGAGATTTCTTCCATTTGCTCTCAGTGCCTGAGATCTGTGGGATCATCACCAAAGTCCCCAGAGGGCTGATAACACTGCCTTGGGCTGGGCCTCTGCTGCTGAGCTGGGCCAGGCTCCTGGGACAGAGAGAGCTCCTGGCAAGAGGGCCCTGGTGCAGAGACAGCTCTGCCCAGAAGAAGCTCCTCTGCACAGCGCAGCAGGGCTGGGGGCACTGCCTGAAGGCACCCAGGCAGAAAGGGATTCCAGGCAGACTGGAGGGTGTGAGCAGAGGAGAGCTCGGTGCAGGAGAAACCTTCACAGCTCTGTCCAAGGTAAGTCTCTGGCTGCAGGACAGTGCAGGGGAGGTTCCTGGAAGGGGCTCCTGGATCCAGGACATCTCTGCCTGGCCAGGAGCTGCCAGGATGTCTCTTGTGGCTTGTGCGGTGTGGAGAAGAAGGTGCTGCAGGGCAGCTGCAGGGATGCCCAGGGCTGTGCTGCAGAACGGGGTCCCTGCTGTGTCCCAAAGGCTGTGTGCTGGGGCAGGGCCTCTGCTGCCTGCCAGGGCTTGGGCAGGGGAAGGGCAGGGCAGGGGATGCCTGCAAAGAGAAGGCACTTTCTGCAGTCTCCGCTCTGATTTTTGAGCAGGCTCCATGTTAACAATGTGGTTGGATTTGCACAGGTGACTGAGCATCCTATTGCCTTGAACATTGAGACATAAACAGGTTAGTGACGAACCTGAGAATATCCCTTCCCTTCTCTCTGCTGATAGACTGCACCAGAGCTTTTCTGAGCTGTTCTTTTAGGACCTGCAGACAGGGAGATGTCCCCAGAGCTGTCTCCATCCCCGGCAGGTGTCTGCAGGGCAGAGCTGGGCACCCAGCGGGTGGGATGGGGTCTGTGAGCATGAATGGGAGGAGACGTGGGGACAGAGAAAGAGGGGCTGGCAGGGACAGCTGCAGGCAGCAGGGACATGGGCAGGCAGTGAGAGGGAGCTGCTGCAGAGCATACTGTAGAGTCTTTGTTATACCTGAGACCCTTGGTCTGCCCTTGTGAATCAGCACCCTTGCCACGTACTTGTCATTGAATTCTGCACAGCTGTGCTAAAAGGGAGGCATTTCCATCTCCGCTTGGAGCTGGTACCCTCTCCTCCCAGCACAGCCCAGGTGATTTTTCAGCACAACCTCTGAGTGCAGCCATCCCTCAGCTGAAAGTACTGCAAGCACCCAGCCTTTGGGCACGAGGGGATGGACAGAGCAGCCCTCCTGGATGTGACCTCTGGCTGAGGTTTTCCCCCACAGCAATGACATTTACCACTGCAGTGGAGCAGAAGTGGCCCACTGGGGGCTGATGGGCAGAGGTGGCTGCTGTGTACAGGACACTCAGCCAGCACAAAGCAGGGCTCCAGACAGGGAGATAGACAAAGATCCTCGTCGGAAAAGAGAATGTAAGGCTTTAATTGGGAATTAACTGAATTTTGCTCAGAGACCTTACTCTTAACACTCTCTTTCTTTATATATATTTTTGTTTCTCATTTCACAGTCTACTTGACCAAAGGCAGCAAATGCCCAACAGCAGCTCCATCACTGAGTTCCTCCTCCTGGCATTCTCAGACACACGCGAGCTGCAGCTCCTGCACTTTGCGCTCTTCCTGGGCATCTACCTGGCTGCCCTCCTGGGCAACGGCCTCATTCTCACCACCATAGCCTGCGACCACCGCCTCCACACCCCCTTGTACTTCTTCCTCCTCAACCTCGCCCTCCTCGACCTGGGTTGCATCTCCACCACTGTCCCCAAAGCCATGGCCAATTCCCTCTGGGACACCAGGGCTATCTCCTATCAAGGATGTGCTGCCCAACTCTTTTTCGTTGCTTTCTTGGTTGGAGCAGAGTATTCCCTTCTCACCGTCATGGCCTATGACCGCTATGTTGCTATCTGCAAACCCCTGCACTATGGGACCCTCCTGGGCAGCAGAGCTTGTGCCCAGATGGCAGCAGCTGCCTGGGGCAGTGGCTTTCTCAATGCTATCCTGCACACAGCCAGTACATTTTCCCTGCCCCTCTGCCAAGGCAATGCCATGGACCAGTTCTTCTGTGAAATCCCCCAGATCCTCAAGCTCTCCTGCTCAGATGCCTACCTCAGGGAAGTTGTGGCACTTGTGTGTAGTGTTTCTTTAGCCTTCGGTTGTTTTGTTTTCATTGTTTTCTCCTATATTCAGATCTTCAGGACCGTGTTCAGGATCCCCTCTGAGTTGGGCCAGCACAAAGCCTTTTCCACATGCCTCCCTCACCTGGCTGTGGTCTTCCTGTTTATCAGCACTGGCATATTTGCCTACCTGAAGCCCCCTTCCATCTCCTCCCCATCAATGGATCTTATTGTGGCAGTTCTCTACTCAGTTGTTCCTTCATCACTGAACCCCCTTATCTACAGCATGAGGAATCAAGAGCTCAAGGATGCAGTGAGGAAACTCTATGGATACATGCTTCTTCGGAATCAATAATGACTTTAAGTTCCCTGATAATTTCAGACACCGTAAATTTTTTGTTATTATATTTCTCTATAAATATTTTCTCCAAGTTGTTTTGATTTAAATAATGTTATCCTTAACCTGTAACGTGATATTTTTTTGATTTACAATGACCAGTCATCAAATCTACCTAAAGAAGCGGGCTTACCATGTACATAAAGACAATAAAGACGCCATCAGGACTACATCGGTCTCAGCTGCTCTCCCATCTCCTCTGCAGCTGGAGGTGCAGCCCCAGCAAGCAGGAAGGGCTCAGGGCCCCTGCTGCTTCCCTGGAGCCATGGCCATGGCCAGCAGCAGGACGTGGCCTTTTCACTGTTGCTCTCTTTTGGCTCTCCTGTGCTCTTGTATCTGTGTTAGTCTTGAGGTCTCATATGCCTTGGTGACAGTCCTGTTGTCTCTACAATGACATCCCTGTGGCTGCAGGCAGCAGCAGGCAATGTGCAGCCCTGTGTCATAGCTGGCCTACCCGCTAGCACAACAGTAACAAAAGGGGCTGCTCAGGGCAAACCCAGAACCCTGGACACCTCTTCCAAATGTTGTATCAGGAATAGAGCCAAGGGGTTGTTCCCTGCTCTTTTGTATTCTGGGGTTCATCACGGAGTGAAGGACACAGGCTGAAAGTCCCAGGGTGGTCCCTAAGGAACCAAGCACTGGGCCAAGAACTCCTTTTGTGGCAGCACATGCCCAAATAGACAACACTGTCCCTTGAAGTGGGGCAGATGGCCAGTGCTAGGCTGGAGAGGAATATGGAGCTGCCAGGAAATGTCAGGGGATCTGCAGGGACAATGTGCTCAGTGGGAAGTGATTAGAACATCATAAAATGAGTGATCATCCAAGCAAAGGTCTGGTAAAGGAAAAGGCAAATCTGAGGAGTCCATGGGCTAACGGAGGGCTCTGCAATGCCAGAAGAGGTGGTGAAGAGCCAGCAGGCAAAGGCCCATAAGACTGCAGAGTAATTAAGGATAACCATTTTGAAGCTCCATGGGTGAAGTCTGGTGCAGCACTCACCTGCCCTTTGTGCCCTTAGAGACACCCCATGGCCCTGCCCAGCACTGCCCTGTGCTGCTGAGCCATCAGGGCAGATGGAAAGGGGCTCAGCAGCAGAGATCCCCACAGAGTTGAGTCTGCTCCCCACCCTGAGCAGCACAGGCAGAGGGGAGTCCTCTGGGGGTCCCAGGGCACCATATCCCTCTGGCTCTGCACAGCAGCACTGCCAGCATGGGGCCCTGAGGGGAATAAGGGGAAGGAAGAAACAACGGCCAGCACAGACACAGTACCCTGGGAAAGGCTCTCTGGGAGCAGGGATGGCCCCGGGGAAGAGCAGGGCAGCATTTCTGGGCCTGCACTGACGAGTAAAGGAGAAAGGACAAGCTCTTTGTGCAGGCATCTGCTCGGGGCAGGCTGCTCTGTGCCTGGGCCAGGTCTTTTGTGCTGGCCTGGGGAGCGGGGCTGGCCCTGCGGGACACAGGCACTCTGTGCTGGGGATCTCCCAGGCAAGAGAGCAGGGCTCCTGCAGCATCATGGACCTCCATTTCCTGGCACCATGGACACCTCCTTGCTCAACATATCCAACAGATAAACACGTATTGGCCACCTGCTTTCTCTTCTTCTAGAAGAATTGGAGGCAGAATAGCAAAAGTAAGTAAAACTCACAAACTGCAAACCACAGAAAGCCTTGATGCTGTGCAAGCACTGCTCAGAAAGAGCAACCACAGCTGTGGGTGACCAACACGTCTCTGATCACTTTTAAAATACACAGCACCATAGGGGCTGCTCTGCAGAGAGTAACTCCGTCCCAGCCAGAGCCAGTGCAGGGCCCCTGATGGACAAGAAAGCTCCCTCTGAGCTTAGGAAGGAGCCAGGAAGGTGCTAATAAGCAGCAGGACAATTGAGAGCAAGGGGTTGTGGTGCCCAGGGCACAGAGGCACTCTGCAGGGCTGTGCTGGCCAGTGGGGAGGGCCAGGAGACAGACTTGTGAGAAGGCTGTGAGAAACAAGGAAATGTCTCTGCCATTGCCCCAGGGCTGCAAGAAATCACTCAATGGATTCCTCTGTCAGGGCTGTGTGAGCCCAGGGGACAACACTGAATGGAGCCCACAGAACGTGACCCTGTCCAAGGTGGACTGTCCAGAGCTCAAGTGCTCAATCTGGTGTGAGTGGGCTGAAGAGAGCTCTGCAGCTCCAGGGCACACAGCAGCCCCAGCAGAAGAGTCTGGTGAGTGATTCCTTGCAGCCCTGGGGCAATGGCAATGACCCCATGAGCTGGGTCTGCCTCCCAGCCTGCCCAGCACGGACCTGCAGAGTGCCTCTGTGCCCTGGGCACCACAACCCCTTGCTCTGCACAGCAGCACCGCCAGCTGGGGCTCAGGCTGGGGCTGGGAGAGCACTTCCCCTCAGTTTCTTCTAGGCCAGATTCAGGCACATGGCTTCTGGATGTGAGCGTGATCTTCTCTGTGAGTAAGGAGCTGAGAGACCACCTATAGGACCCTTGTCCTTACCTTTACTCTCTTGATCACCCTGATCCCTGCCCTTAATATTAGCAATAAAATGCTCTGCTTAACTCTACACAATTTCCTGACAGCCTTAAAAAAAACCCTAAACCAAAATACTTGCCCATACCCAATAAAACACAGACCTGACACCACAAGCAGAACAACAAACCCTCCCATTAAACTTTTGCTTAATCTTTAACCCAGAAAGGTGAGCTCTAGTCCCTAATCCCATACATGAACACCTAGCACCCAAAGCCCTCATTCCTGTGCATTAACTTCCTCACCTTCAACCCCTCTCCTGACCCTTAACTTGAGGTGCCTGGCCCCTTGGGTCAGGGCAGGAACCGTGAGGTTGCTGTGCAGTTACATGGCATTCAAAGGTGAATGCAAGGGGCCATGGATCTGATCAGCATACCCAATAAAACACAGACCTGACACCACAAGCAGAACAACAAACCCTCCCACTAAACCTTTGCTTAATCTTTAACCCAGAAAGGTGAGCTCTAGTCCCTAATCCCATACATGAACACCTAGCACCCAAAGCCCTCATTCCTGTGCATTAACTTCCTCACCTTCAACCCCTCTCCCGACCCTTAACTTGAGGTGCCTGGCCCCTTGGGTCAGGGCAGGAACCGTGAGGTTGCTGTGCAGTTACATGGCATTCAAAGGTGAATGGCATTCAAAGGTGAATGTAAGGGGCCATGGATCTGATCAGCTTGTGGGCCCCTTGGGTCAGGGCAGGAACCCTGAGGTTGCTGTGCAGTCACATGGTATTCAAAGGTGAATGTGAGGGGCCATGGATCTGATCAGCTTGTGGGCCACAAGGAGGAGACGGGTGGGAATGCTCTGATCAGCTCAGCTCTGCCTCAGGATCTCCTGCCCCAGCAGGAGAAATGTGACTGTGGCAGTGACTGTGAGGTCACTTCTGTCCCTGCAGATGATAGGGCAGCAGCAGGAATGTGTCATGGAAAGGGACTCTGAGGTCACTTCTGCCTGAAGTAGCTGACATTTCACGCTTGACTTAGATCTTGGATCTGTACTTTTGGGCTGACATCTGCCAGTGCCCCTTCTAGGCCAGCAGAAGGTACCTGGTGGGCATGCTTACTGTGGGATCCCCTCTGCCTACATACCCAGGAGGACCCAGACAGAAAGAAGGCCCCAATATGGGTTGTCCTGTCTCTTCTGCTTGAGTCCATGACTGGACAGCAGGAGGCATAAGGCTTGGTTGTGTCTACACAAGAAGCTGCAAGGCCAGCAGCAGCTTCATTTCTTGGAAAATGCTTGATGAGGTGACTTCTGTCTGGTTGGCTGACATGCTGAAAGAAGGTTGGTGGGTTGGGATACCTACTTTAGGAGGGGATTCCACCCTGATGAGGCTTCCTTTGGTTGTAGGAAAGAGCAGGAGAGAAAAAACTGCCACAAAGTGCACCTTGGAAGGTTGGCACTGGCTACGAGGAGGAAGAAATGTCCCGTAAAATGTCATGCTGTGGTGCCAGATGTCACCCAAAGAGTATCCATGATCAGACCATAGCTTTGTGTTTCAAGGAACAGCTGGTGAGGGTTGACAAGACATTGGTGAAATGATGTAAATGCCGCGATGAAATCAAGGTGGTGAACAGAGATGGGTATCTGCAGACTTCAAGGAAATATGACAAAGTGTGGAACAGCACAGAAAGGCCTGCAGAGGAGAAGGTGGATGGTGGTGGCAAGAATTGAAGGCCCCAACATCCCTGACATTTTTGTCCCTTTGGCTAGAGCTTATGAGGTGTTATGTTATACTTGTTGTGATGGGGCCTCATTGCTTCCTTTCAACCCTGTGCAAAGGCTGGGAGGTGTCTTACCATTGTTCTTCTCATGGCATCACAGTACCCACCACATCCCACAGATCCCCAGGAAAAGCTCTGAGCCAGACATGGGGTACGGGATCTCCCCTTCAGTAGCTGGTGGCAGGCCTTGGCCCTTTTGCTTCATCAAAGCAAACCAAGACTTTTCTCAGCACAGTGCCTTTGCCTATCGGTAATCATGGCCTCCAGTTATCTGCTCTAACAAGTCCCTGGGGAGGCTGTCTTAGTAACAGCCCTCAATGGGGCCCATTAATACTCCAAACCACATCAACTTTTTCTTCTGACTATACTTTCTCAAGCAATTGCATCATTCTCTTCTGAGTACCTGAGCTTCATAGACTCAGCACCAAAATACACCAAGGAACTCATTAAAATGAAGAAACTCCTACCATGTTCTCTACAGTTTTGTTGAAGACTTCAAGACTTGTACAGCTAATTGGAGAGCTTTCCTGTTGTAGTTAAGGAGGAAGATTTCAAAAAGCACCTAATAAAAAATTTCTCATCTTAAAGGATGTGTTTAGTTGAATTTTACTGTGGAGCTTTATTCTCTAATTGATATTGATCCAGGGTGTCTCCTTCGGAGACTTGCATGGGGAGGAAAAGCAGACACTTGAGGTCTGACACAGCATAGACAACCTTGCTCCTCACCACCACAGTCTTGCCATTTCTCCCATTGGCCACTTCTCTTTTCCTTACATTAGTCTTTTGTACCAAAGTCTGCAGCTGGATGTTACGGCTCCTTTGCAACAGCTCCTACCTGCTTTACTAAGAGACTTGGCTGCACACAGGTGCAGAAGGGTTTTCCTATAGCCAGCCAAAGAACATGAAATCATGCATCAATTTTCCAAAAAAAAAAAAAAAAAAAAAATAAGCAGAGCAAGCTCCTCATCTTGTATGCCTCCTGTGAGGTTTACCTTCCCAAAAGAGTACAAGAAGTATTTTACACTGATAGATAGTAAATTATAAATAATAGTGTTAGTATTAGCCCATATCATATGAATTCAATGAGAAATGATGAGATTCTTCCTAAGGAAACAATTAGACAAACTGTTGATACATGGGTGAGCTTGAACTCACTGAAACTCAAAGCAGCAACTATGTCTGTGAGAGCAGTCTGAAAGATCAGAGAGTAAAGGGAGGGCAAACCAGCAGAACCATGGGAAGTGCATAGGTCCAGACAGGCAGCTTGAATGGGGACATTAAACAGCGTCTGTTTAATCAAGACATGGATGTTCCTGAAAGATGAGAGAGCGTACTATAACAGACAAAGCGATGGCAAAGCAAGTACAGGTGAACTTCAGAATTTCTTCTCCTGCGATGAATATACATCCTGAAAATTACATTTCTTCATAATAGTAATTGCACTTTGCGTGTGATGTTTTATGGAAAGGATTGAACCATTTGAAGTCATAAGTAGTTACTCTATTACTTAAGTATTAAAAAAATACTGGGTATTCAGGCAGGGCTTTGCATTCTGAACATAAGCAACCAGGACGTGCAAGACACCAGAGCCTTTTGGAGGATTCAGATGGAGCCAGGTGCAGATACCAGAGGACCTCCACTGCCAGCAGTGGTCTTTGTCCCTGTAACTGCAGCCCAGGCCAGCACAGGAAACTCCTTCAGAAAGAACACCCCAGTCCACTGGGTTCTTGGGATTAACCCAAAGTGGAAATGGCCATTGGGAACTCAAGATACTCTCTTTTGTTCCTAGTAGACAGCTGAACATCCATTTACCATCCTGGATCACCTGTGGCAAATTCAGGCTGCAAGACTCAAGAACAGGACACTTCAAATGGCTGAGACAGAACCCATCAGCTTGCCCCACTTTGGGTAATTGTCCCCTTCAAATTATGGGTATGAAAGAAAAAAATGTGAAATGACCCATCAGGTCAATGCACAGAGTATTGTGCATACGCATTGTGCTGTAGTGGCAGAAGGCAAAAAGCATTGCATTTTGCCTCAGATTAATCAAGGACACCTAATCCATTTAAACTGTGAGATAAAGAAAACACTCTAAAAATAGCGAAGGACATTCAGTTGTGGCCTAACATGAAGAAGGATGTAGACCACTGGTGAAGGAACTGTCTTTTTGTGCCATCACCAATGTGGATTTACAAACACTATGTGAGGAATGTTTTAACAATTCCAATTTGTGTCCATAAATTTGTGTCCATAAATTCGTGTCCATAAAGAATAATTCTGTTTGAATCCTGTCTGCCTCTGGGCCCTGCACTGGCAATTTAGTTCTTGAACCACAGATGCAGTGTGTCCCAGTCTCCCCCTCATTCCAGTCAATTTATCACGTCTTCAGAAAACACTCCTTAAATTTATGAACCTGTTTGCTTTTGTTATTCCTGACTTCTAGTTCTAACAGTTACAGGTTTTTTTTTTCTGTCTTCTTTGAGATTGATTTAACACTGCTATAGCTGTTATATAGATGACTGTGAATAGGTGGGAAAGAATGTTTTAATTGCTTGTGAGTCGTCAACCTGTTTGGGAGTTTCAGAACAACTGATAATAACTGGTGACTGCTGGTGACTGTTATGAGATACTATGTGGATCCTTGGTATCTGGCCAGGGGGGCCAAGAGATTAAGAGGAAGAAAAAAGAAGCTGAAGGACGGTTGGGAGACAAGACCTGTAGAGAGTGTTCCATAAACTTGGAATAGTGCCGAGTGAGTACAAAGGGTGAGAGGAAGACTACGAGCCTTCAGCATGAAAGACCCCTAGAGACCCCCAGAGGAGACTGATGCGCATGCTCCAGTAGGAGGAACTGGACCCCGGAAGCTAACTATAATAATCTATTTTTTTTAGAAGTAGTAATGAATATGTATTAGTCTAGGTGCATAAAAATCAGCTGCTTGATGTAACTGGTGTGCGTCCTGGTGGAGCGGAGACTCCCGGTGCACCCAGCGCTGTTTGCTTACCTCTATTCCTTTATATTCTTTTAATAAATCCTATTTTTCATTTAATCCTAATTTGAATCCTGAGCCATTTATAACAACTACAACACCTAAAGGCAGTATGTCCTATGGCTCAGTCATCACACAGGACAGGGGGAGGGGGACACATTTGGGTGTGGACGGTGGGGCCCAGCAGAGACAAGGAGGCAAGGCAGTGGGGTGGGGGAAGCCAGGTGAAGCAGCCCAAAGGGTGGTGCTGCTTGTGAGGACACGGTTGTGCCAGTAGGCTGAGTGTGCAGCAGCTGTGCGCAGGGGAGGAGGGGAGGCCAGAAAGCGCATGCCAAGAGCTCTCCTGCCAGCAGAGCCACGGCCGTGGCCGAGGCCAAGGGCAGAAGCAGGCCCAGGGCAGGGGGCTGCAAGGGCCATGCTGAGTTCCCTGCCCCTACAGCAAGCCGCACTGGCCCTCAGCAGATGTGCTGGCTGGCATGCACTGGGAGGTCCTGGACTGCATCAAAGAGCAGCAAGGAGGGCACTGGAGAAGGCTGGGGCGAGGTGGGTGGCAGAGCCCCATGCAGGGGCTGGCTGGGGGTCCCCTCTGCTGCAGTCAGCGCACAGAGCATGGCAGGAAGAGGGCAGGCAGGGCTTGTGGCCACGGGGAAGAGCCTGGCCCTGGGTGCTCCATGACCGCCTTGCAGGTCCTGGTAGTCTGCGGTGAGGGACGAATGCCCTGGGCCCCCTTCCTGCTTTTCCCAGGGCAGCAAGGGCCCAGAGCAGCCTCCTCTCCCCTGCCCCTGCAGCTCTGGGCTCCATTCGTGCAGCCCTGGCTCTGCAGCACCAAGCCCTGCTGGGAGCCCTCCCATGCATGCTGCCACCGCTCCCTGATGCTGCTGTTGCCCTCTGCCAAGCACTGCCAAGTCCAGCCCAGACCCTGCCCACCTCTCCCCAGCTCCCTGCCCTCTCCCCAGCCCAGCCCGGCCCAGCAGCCCAGGGCAGTGCCCTCCACAGGCTGCTGCAGGGCTCTGGGCACAGCCACCACAGCCCCAGCCCCTCGCAAGGCACCACAGCTGTTGGGACAAAGGTGGCTCTGGGCCTCCCCAGCAGCCCCTGGGCTGGGGCCAGCCAAGGCTCAGGAGATGAAGGTCCGTGAAGCTGCAGGAGCCCTGCTCTCTTGCCTGGGAGATCCCCAGCACAGAGTGCCTGTGCCCCGCAGGGCCAGCCCTGCTCCCCAGGCCAGCACAAGAGGCCTGGCCCAGGCATAGAGCACCCTGCCCCGAACAGGGGCCTGCAGAAAAAGCTTTCTCCTTTATGCCTCTGGTTATGCCCAGAAATGCTGCGCTGCTCTTCCCCAGGGCCATTCCTGCTCCCAGAGAGCCTTTCCCAGGGCAGTGTGTCCGTGCTGGCCTGTCCTGCTGTTGCTGCTTCCCTCCCCGTGCACCCCACTGAGCTCCGAGCTGGTGGTGTTGCTCTGTAAAGCCATGGGGCTGTGATGCCCTGGGACCCCCAGGGGATTCTCTGGTGCCCATGCTGTTCAGGGTGGGCAGCAGACCCAAGTCAGTGGGGCTCTCTGCTACTGAGCCCCTTTCCATCTGCCCTGGTGTCTCAGCAGCACAGGGCAGTGCTTGGCAGGGCCGTGGGGTATCTCTAAGTGATAAAAGGGCAGGCAAGTGGTGTACTAGATCCAGCTCAGGAGCTTTCAAAGAAGTTGTCCTGAACCACAGTTGACTCTTTGGTGCCTTTGCCTGCTGGCTCCTCACAACCCCTGCAGGCATGGCAGAGCCCTCCTTAACCCATCGGCTCTTCAGGGTCATCTTTTCCTTTGGGATGCTTTATAAATGTCTTTATAAATGATTTGGATGTAGGACTAGAAGGTCTTTTGAGCACATTTGCCGACAACACCAAACTTGGAGGAGCTGAGGACTCTGATTAGGGTGGGAAGGCCTTGCACACAGATCTGGACAGATTGGAGAGCTGGGCGATCACCAACCACATTAAGTTTAACAAAGGCAAGTGCCAGGTCCTGCACCTGGAAGAGGGCAACCCTGCTATACATACAGACTGGGTGATGAGACGCTGGAGAGCAGCCCTGCAGAGAGGGATCTAGGGGTTGTGGTTGACAGCAAGCTGAATATAAGCCAGCATTGTGCCCTTGCAGCCAGGAGGGCCAACCATATCTTGGGGTGCATCAAGCATGGCATTGCTAGTTGGTCAAGGGAGGTGATTGTCCCGCTCTACTCTGCACTGGTCCGTCCTCTCCTCAAGTACTGTGTGAAGTTCTGGGTACAACAAGGACATTAAACTGTTGGAGGGTGTCCTGAGGAGGGCGACAAAGATGGTGAAGACCCTAGAGGGGAAAACGTATGAAGAGCGGCTGAGGACACTGGGCCTGTTCAGCCTGGAGAAGAGGAGGCTGAGGGGGGACCTCATCGCGGTCTACAACTTCCTCGCGAGGGGGAGTGGAGAGGCAGGTGCTGGTCTATTCTCTGTAAACACTGTGGGAATGGTGTTAAGCTGAGGCAGGGAAAGTTTAGGCTGGACATCAAGAAGAGGTTCTTCACTGAGAGAGTGGTTGCACATTGGAACAGGCTCCCCAGGGACGTAGTCACTGCACCAAGCCTGTCTGAATTTAAAAAGTATTTGGATTGTGCACTTAGTCACACGGTCTAAACCTTTGGGCAGACCTGTGCGGTGCCAGGAGTTGGACTTGATGATCCTTGTGGGTAACTTCCAACTTGGGAGATTCTATGATTCTATGATTCTATGATTCTATGCTGTACCTTGTATCATCACTCACTAGATGAGGAACAACTCTCTACCAACCCATACTCGCACACTGTCCCTGGAGATCAACTGACATCTCCTGGCACATCCACATTCCTCTCCAAGATGCCATTTGCAATCAGCCCCAGCACAAGTGGGACAGTCCCAAGCAGATAAGTCAAAGGCCAGTTATTGTTTGCTGGGCCATAGGCAAGCAAGAAGGCAGCTCCCAGTCCAGGCCTTGGTCGTTCACTGATGACTCTGGAGCTCTGATCCATTGTGAGGACCAGAAAAGCAAGAGGTCTGTTCAGGAAGCAGCTCCTTGGGTGTGTTCCTGAAACCAGGTTTGCAAGAGGTGTTCAGAGATATTGCAGAGAGGCCACTGCAGACATAACAGGACTGTCACCAAGGTACATGAAATCTGAGGGCTAACACAAATACAGGAGTACAAGAGAACAACGTAGAAGCCTAAGGAGAGTAGATGTGAAAAGACCAGGTCCTGCTGCTGGCCATGGCCATGGCTCCAGGGAAGCAGCAGCCCTGACCTGAAGGTAGCAGAGAGGCAGAGCCCAGCAGGCAGTGAGGGGCAGCCCCAAGGGCCACCAGGGCTGCTCCTCCATGTGGAAGGTGGGGTCTTGATCCTGAGCCCCTCCTGCGTACTGGGGCTGCTCCCCCAGCTCCAGAGGAGATGGGAAGGGACGGAAGCTGAGACCAATGCATTTCTGCTGGATTCTTTACTGTCTTTATCTGAACGGGAAGCCCAGTTCCATAAGTACATGACATACTTGGTTCAAAAATAAATAGAACACAGGATACTAAGAATAGCATTTCTGAATGAAAATCACAAGGTTCAGAAAATAGTACAAAAGTAAGACTGCTCTAACACATATTCCGAAAAAAAAATTGAGTTAGGACTGTTCAGACTTTGGGTCCGTTATTAATGGTGAAGAAACATATATCCAAAGAGTTTCCTCAATGCATCCTTGAGCTCCTTGTTTCTCATGCTGTAGATGAGGGGATTCATAGCTGCAGGAACCACCGAGTACAGAACTGCCACAACCAGGTTCAGGGATGGGGAGGAGATGGAGGGGGGCTTCAGGTAGGCAAACATGCCAGTACTGATAAATAGGGAGACAACTGCAAGGTGAGGGAGGCACGTGGAAAAGACTTTGTGCTGGCTCTGCTCAGAGGGGATCTTCAGCACGGCCCTGAAAATCTGCAGATAGGACAGCACAATGAAAACAAAACAGCCAAATGCTAAACAGATACTAACTACAATGAGCCCAACCTCCCTGAGGAACGACTCTGAGCAGGACAGCTTGAGGATTTGAGGAAGCTCACAGAAGAACTGATCAAGCTCATTACCTCGGCAGAGGGGCAGGGAAAATGTATTAACTGTGTGCAGGACAGCATCAAGAAAGCCACTGCCCCAGGCAGCTGCTGCCATCTTGGCACAAGCTCTGCTGCCCAGGAGGGTCCCGTAGTGCAGGGGCTTGCAGATGGCAATGTAGCGGTCATAGGCCATGACTGTAAGAACAGAATATTCAGCTGCTATAAAGAAGAGAAAGAAAAAGACCTGTGCAGCACATCCTGCATAAGAGATGGCCCTGGTGTCCCAGAGGGCATTGGCCGTAGCTTTGGGCACAGTGGTGGAAATGGATCACAGGTTGAGGAGGGCAAGGTTGAGGAGGAAAAAGTACATGGGGGTGTGGAGGCGGTGGTCGCAGGCTACGGTGGTGAGGATGAGGCCGTTGCCCAGGAGGGCAGCCAGGTAGATGCCCAGGAAGAGCACGAAGTGCAGGAGCCGCAGCTCCCGTGTGTCTGCAAATGGCAGCAGGAGGAACTCACTCACAGAGCTGATGTTCGGCATTTTCTGAATTTCAGTGTCATCTCTGAAGAGGGGAAAGTAGAACAAAGTTAGACGAGACTTCTCTCAGGATAACCTACTGCAAGTCTTAAGAGCACCCCCAAAAAGAGCCTCTTTCTTTGCAGGACAGCCTTTCTGCTGGTCTCTTGATTAAGCTGCAGCAGGTGCTGTCTGAGAGTGGCATTGGGAGCAGGGGCTGCTGTGGGCTCCAGAGGAGTCCTTCCCGCTGTGCCGCAGGAGGGAAGCAGGAACATGGGGGAAACTGAGGTGCCGTCCACTTGTCACATCCATGAGCTTTGCAGTGTTGTTGCAAACAACTCATCTCAATGCAGAGCAGAGCTGCAGGGATTTTTTTTTTCTTTTGTTTTCTTTTTTCAATTACCCTTTTCACGCTTAGGAGAGAACTTGAACTCCCTGACATTTCCTCTACACTCCTGGTGAAATCCTATGGGTGCCAGGAGGCAAACAGACTGTCCCTTGGTGAAGACCGAGCAGTGCAGCTCTGCCCATCAGACCAGTTCTCAGTTGTCCTCAGTTGTCCTTTGCCACACCTCTGAGCTGCAAGACCATCCTGCTCAGGTGTTTCCGTGAGAAGAAACTGGATATGGCTGCCAAGGAAGGAAAGAGACAGCAAGGCAGACGGAGCTTGGGAGCTTCTCCTCATCTAGGCTCTGCCTGCTATGCTGGCCATGCCTGCCACATAGCCCCTGCATGGGCTGAGGAGGCCATGGAGGGGCTGCTCCAGGGGAAGGCATCTGCACTGCAGGGCATGGCTGCAAGGTGCCCGAATCCCTCACTGCCATGGTGTTTCTGCCAACAGCTGCTTCTGGCCACCTGCGCCTCTCTCTGCTGCCTGCAGCTGTCCCTGCTGGGAGCTGCTGCTCTGTGCCTGCCTCTTCTTTGCCCCTGCCCGTGCTCACAGACCCCATCCCACAGGGCTGTGCTCAGCACTGCCCTGCAGCACCCTGCCACCAGCAGGGCATGGCCAAGGGGCACCTCCATGGCTGCAGGAGCTACGGGGCAGCTGACAGAGAGCCCGGCATGGCCAGCCAGGGCAGGGTGTTCTGGCCTGAAAGGGGGCACCTGGGTTAGGGCACTCCAAGGGGCTTCTGCCAGACTTCCTCACCCTGCAGTGTAATCCAGCAGGACTCTCAAAGCCTACTGCATTGCCCACTGCCCTCCCAGAAACATGACCCAGAAGGAGACCCTTTCAGGAGCTGCAGCTGCATGGCTCTGCAGCCAGAGACTTACCTTGTCAAGAGCTGTGCAGATTTCTCCTCCAGTCAGCTCTCAGCATTCTCCCACTCTCAACTGCCTCCAACCCCTCTCTCCTTCTCTCCTCTGTGAGTGCCACCTGTGATTAGAGCCCCCAGCCCTGCTGCGCTGTGCAGAGGAGCTGCTCCTGGGCAGAGCTGTCTCTCTCCATCATGGGTCTTTTTGAAATGTGTTTCCTCTGTCCCAGGAGCCCAGCCCAGCTAAACAGCAGAGGCCCAGCCCAAGCACTGTAATCACCCCTCTGGTGGCTTTTGTGATGAGACCTCAAAATGAAGGCACTGAGAGAAAATTGAAGAAATCTCTCCAAGTCCAAGTCAGGCGAAGGTTTCTTGGAGTGTCCTCCTGAGAGCCAGCACTGACACAGCCTCCCTTGGAGCTCATTAGAAGAGAACATTGGAGGCAGTGAGGACAAGTAGACAAAGGCAATATGAAGGTGATACTGATCTGTAGGAAACCTGGATGTATTTCACCAAGCACAAGGGCTGAGCCTTGACCCCCGGCCCCTGGAAGGGAGATCCTTTCCCTTCACACATTGCTCAGGGCTCTTCCTGGGGCAGTGGGAGATGGGGATGTGCATGGACAAGTGCAGGATAATTGTATGACCCCTGCCTCGTTCATAGGTGGGCGAGGATTCAATCAGGCTCTGGTGCTTTAGTGATTAGCTGTCTCCTCATAGGCCTCAGTGGCAGAGACAACAGCCCTAGCCATGGACACAAATATCTCATAAGACAGCTCTTTATGAAGCCAGCCTGGTTCCCGGTGATCAGGCACCATTGCCCTGTGGCATCCATCGTGGTGGCCAGGCCCTCCTCCTCCTGGGCACTGCTCACTCAGCAGGGTCCCAGTCTGCCCTGATGTATAGGGTTATTCTTCTGTTGCAGGACTAAGTTCTTCTTTTTGTAAATGTCAAGAGTTTTCTTACTGTGGTCAGCAGAAATAGGGAAATGATTGTTGCTCTGTACTCGGCCCTGGTGAGGCCACACCTTGAGTACTGTGTTCAGCTCTGGGGCCCCCAGCACAAGAAGGGCACAGATCTATTAGAATGAGTCCAGAGGAGGGCCATGAGGATGAGCAGTGGGCTGGAACACCTCTCATCTGAAGACAGGTTGGGGGTTGTTCAGCCTGGAGAAGAGAAGGCTCTGGGGAGACCTTACAGTGGCCTTCTAGTCTCCTTTCCTGGGTACTTCCCAGGAAAGCTGGGGAGGGACTCTTCATCAGAGAGTAGTGATGGGACTAGGGGTAATGGTTTTAAACTGAAAGAGGGTAAATGCAAATTAGAAGTTCTTTATTCAGAGGGTGGTGAGGAACAGGCTGCCCAGAGAAGCTGTAGGGATGCTCTATCCCTGGAGGTGCTCAGGGCCAGGTTAGATGGAGCTTTTAGCAACCTGGTCTAGTGGAAGGTGTCTCTGACCATGTCAGGAGAGTTGGAATTATGTCATCTTTAAGGTGCTTTCATACCCAAACTATTGTGTGATTCTGTAAATATGAAACACAGCACCATACCAGCTACTAGGAAAAACAAACAAAAACAAACAAACAAAAAACTATCTTAGTCAAAACTAGGACAATAGCTACCCCTCATTCCGTACCATGTCTGTTATGCTCAGGTCAGACACTTCCCAATTAATCACCATCGATTTTCCTATCTCTTGATATGCACACAAAAATATCATGCCCTTAGTCTATTAGTGTCTATAACATTAACATTTAACAACAACAACAACGATACTACTAATAATAATTATTGTAATTCCTTTTGTGTCCTAATAAACTGCCTTATCTCAACCCACGATCTTTTGCATTTTTGTTTCCTCTCAGTTCTCTCCTCCATCCCACTGGATGAATATCACTGGAGTGTTGAGCTTCCTGCAAGGTCAAACCACAGCAAATCTTTTTGGTGCCTTTTGTGGAGCACAAAGGTTGAGACAACAGATCTGACCACAGTGTTTTAAAAGTAAATTGTTATAAGCATTAGATCACTTTAAAAGTTGCTGATTACAATGTTGATTTTTTGATCTCAGGTCTGTTGTGCTTGTTTTCAGAATTGTGTTGTATAGCACATTACTAACTGTCTTCCATGTCAGGCTGTTTATCGGTTCTGGGGGCTGGTTTAAGGTAATACTTTTGCTTTATTGGATAACACCGACATAGGATAAATTTATTGCCACCTCCATATCTTCATCTCTTAGAAACTATTAATAATTACACTCTTTTACACTCTTTTGTCATGTGTTGTCATGTCAGAGGTTTCATCTTTGCCCAATTAATCCTTCAGGACTGCTTTCAGTTTTCTACACAGAGGGGGCCACTGCCTCCCTGATGCCCGGGGGAACATAAAGCCTGCATGGGAGCTTGGAAGAAGTTACCCTGGGTCCATAGCAGCCATTCTAGATCCAAAAGTTATAGGCAGAAAGTGCACTTTTGAGGTGTTGCAGAGCTGCTGGGCACATTGTGCAGGGTGCTCCTACAGACCTTGGTGTCTTTCTCCAGGCTGGCTTAGGAGCTGTTTCTTTCTCAGACATGGACTAGCCAGCAGAGGTGAGACAGATACTCTAAATTCATGAAAGCCATCAGAAAACTGCCCCTAAGAAGATGGCTGATATCAGGAAGTCAGGAAAACCTGGCCAGGAGAGATGAGAGATTTGGGGGAGGGAGGAGGAGCTTGGATAGCAGAAGATAACAACTTGGAAGAGGTAAGAATTATGATTTTAAAGAGTGTTGCCTTCAGGGGGCAGTGGCGACCTGGTTCAGGAACGGCACGGCGGCCAACCCCAGGCCGCTCGGTCCATCAGCTCACAGACACCAATGTGGTGGATGGCAAATGGCGTTTATTGTCGAGTCACATGGGCTTATATACCCGAGGCCCATAGCGTCACTTCCGCTTGCTTACATCACAGGCCACACGCTACTGTCCATCAAGGGAGGGGCTCCACCTTTCCGTACAGCACGACATCTTCCGGCCGCCAGACCCTAACTACCCACAAAGAGGTTGAGGTAATGTTGATCCTGACTTAATGCTGACTTAAAGCAGTCATGTGAGGCCCTTAGCCTATTTTAATCTGTAACATTAATCCCTAAACATAAATGCTGCTCTACACCCTGAGAGGAATACCCTACTCTAATGTTTGATCACAATATCCCTTGAAGCCAAACTTAGTTCATAGCCACTTTCCATTATGCTTACATTCTTGCTCGCCTTGATGCCTGCCCTTAACACTAGCATTAAAGCGCTCTATTTAACCCTCGTCTTCTTGCAGACCTAAACAAAACCCTATACTGCAGAGCTTGACCATACCCTAACCACAGACCTGACACCACCAGCAGAACACTAAACCTTTGCTTCATCTCTAATCCAGAAAGGTGAGCTCTAGTCCTTAATGCCATAAATGAACAACTAACACCCAAAGCCCCCATTTCTGTGCATTAACTTCCTCACATTCAATCCTTCTCCTAAGCCTTAACTTTAGGCCCTTGGGGCAGGGCAGGAACCGTGAGGCTGCTGTGCAGTCACATGGCATTCAAAGATGAATGTGAGGGGCCATGGATCTGATCAACTCACAAGGAGGAGATGGGTGGGAATGCACTGATGAGCTCAGCTCTGCCTCAGGATCTCCTGCCCTAGCAGGAGCAATGTGACTGTGAGGTCACTTCTGTCCCTGCAGTTGATAGGGCAGCAGCAGAAACGTGTCAAAGAAAGGGGCTGTGAGGTCACTTCTGCCTGAACTAGCTGACAGGTCACCTTTGACTTAGATCTGGGGTCTGTACTTTTTGGCTGACATCTGGCAGTGGCCTTCCTAGGCCAGCAGAAGGCACCTGGTTGGCATGCTGACTGTAGCATCTGCACTGCCTACGTACCCAGGGGGACCCAGACAGAAAGAATGCAAATTGCTTGCAGAAGAGATAAAGGATAATAAGAAGGGTTTTTTAAAGTACGTAAACTGTAAAAGGAAGACAAGGGTTAATGTGTATTCCTTGCTGAATGAGGCGGGTGTCCTGGTAATGGGAGATACCGAGAAGGTGGAGATACTGAATGCTTTCTTTGCTTCAGTCTTTGCTTCAAGGACTCCCCCATGGGACTCCTCAACCCTGAAGGAAGGAGAAAGGGTTTGGGAAATGGAGGGCTGCCCCCTGTTTGATGAGAGAGTGGTTCAGGAGCATCAGAGTGGGCTCAACACACACAAATCTATGGATCCCAGTGGGATGCATCCATGTGTGCTAAGGGAGTTGGCAGAGGTGATCGCCGAACCGCTCTCTATCATCTTTGAAAGGTCCTGGAGAACAGGAGAGGTGCCTGAAGACTGGAGGATAGCCAATGTCACTCCGGTCTTCAAGAAGGGCAGGAAGGAGGATTCAGGAAACTACAGGCCAGTCAGTCTCACCTCTGTCCCTGGAAAGGTATTGGAGCACCTTGTTCTGGATGCCATCTCCAAGCAATTGGAAGAGAAGAAGATTATGAGGGGTAGTCAGCACGAATTCACCAAGGGGAAGTCGTGCTCAACCAACCTTGTTGCCTTCTATGATGGCATCACCAGCTGCGTAAATGGGGGGAGAGCAGTGGATGTCATCTACCTTGACTTTAGCAAGGCTTTCGATACCGTCTTCCATGACATCCTGCTAGCAAAGCTGAGAAAGTGTAGAATAGAGGAGTGGACAGGAAGGTGGGTTGAGAACTGGCTGACTGGCTGAGCTCTGTGGGGATAGGACAAGGGGCAATGGTCAAAAAATGGAACACAGGAAGTTCCACACCAACATGCGAAAGAACTTCACGGTGAGAGTGATGGATCACTGGAACAGGCTGCCCAGGGAGGTTGTGGAGTCTCCTTCTATGGAGATATTCAAGGCCTGTCTGGAGACCTATCTGGGCAGCCTGCTCGAAGGAACCAGCTTTGGGAGGGGGGTTGGACCCAACAATCTCTCAAGGTCCCTTCCAACCCCTACAAGTCTGTGATTCTGTGAAATATCTGAGAGGAGAGTTTCAAAAGGATGGAACCAGACTCAGTTCTGTCCAGCGACAGCATGAGAGGTAATGGGCAGAAACTGAAGCACAGGAAATTCCGGCTGAATGAGGGGGCACACTTCTCCCCTCTGCCCCCCCTTCCTCCCCCAATCCCCTCTGCTTGTCCTCTGTAATGTGAAAACTCAGTAGAGATAAGTATAGCAAGTTGAAACGGCCAATTAAGAGAAGCCAGGTAGATAGTTTCACAAATTTACTGTGTGTAAAACAATGGTGATTCAAGCCAGAGGTGTGCTGGCTTTGTGAAAGGTTGCCAAGCACCTGACTCTGCAGAGTTATATAATTAATGATTTCCTTAAAAGACTTTTGTGTACTTTCTGTCTCCATGTGCTATTGTCTCGGCACACAAACATACAGATAACACCTGCAGCCCATGGGTCCCGTGGCAGAGCAGATCTCCATGTGGCAGCCTGTGGAGGAGCCCCCGCAGGAGCAGGCCCTGGGCCAGAGCTGCAGCCCATGGAGAAGAGCCCATGGAGGTGCATGGGATCAGGGGGAAGCTGCCATCCGTGGGGGACCCATGTTGGAGCAGTTTGCTCCTGATGGATGGACCCTGTTTTACGGACCAATACTGGAGCAGCTCTTGAAGAGCTTCTGGCTGTGGGAAGCCCACTCAGGATCAGTTCAAGAAGGATGGCATTCCATGGGATGGAACCCACGCTGGAGCAGGGGCAGAGAGTGACCCTGAAGGAGCGGTGGAGATGAAGCATCATGGACTAACCACAGCCCCAATTCCCCTGAACTACTTGTGGGGTAGAAGTAGGAGATGGTAGATGTTGGGGGAAGGTGGTTTTACTTTGCTTGTAGCTCCTCACTATTCTAGTCTTCTGGTGATAGCAACAAATTATATTAATCACCCTGTGCTCATTTATTTTTGCCCATGAAAATAATTGTTGACTGTGACAATACAGGGGGTTACAGTTGGACAAGATGATCTTGGAGGTCTTTTCCAACCTTAGTGATGCTATGACTCTATGATTTTGTTACACTTGGTGGCTGATCTCCTGATCTTACTAGGAGAACAAACCCTGAGCTCTTTTCATCACATTTTCTCCCCCTTTTCCTTTGAGAAGGAGGAATTAAGAGACAAGTTGTAAAGGGGTTCAGCTGCTTAGCAGAGTAAAACCACCACTGCAGGAACATGGGAGGGGTTCAGCACCAGAGTAGAACCACCAGAGCAGGGATATGGGAAGGGTTCAGCACCAGAGCTGTGGCCATCCAAGGATGGCATCTCAGCACCCAGGACATGATCTGATATCTCCCAGGGAAATCTGGCCCTGGATTGTCCCCCTTTATGAGGACATGCAGAACAGTGACTGAAGAAGCCTTAGGGCTCAGGGCAGCCCTAGCATCAGAACCTAGGAGTCCTGGCTCCCCCATTGTCCCCTGAGCCCAGCGGGACCCTCAGGAAGGGCTCTCACAGCAGCCACCAACTCTGTCCAGAGACACAGCCCCCAGCCCAGCCTAGGACTTGCAGCTTTGGACAGCTGACAGGAGGTAGAGGAGGGTGGATATCTTTTTAGTTCACTTTTTGTTTCTCACTGCTCCAGTCTGTTAGTAAGGTTAGTAAATATATTATCTTAATCTCCCTACACAGTCTGCTTATACCATGACTGCAACTGATGAGTCATCTCCCCTTCCCTTAACTCAACCCAGCAGCCCTTTCCAACTCTATTTTCTTCATCTGTACCTTTCAGGAGCAGGGGTGAAAGGGTGGTGTGGTGGAGTTCATCTGCCCATCAGTGTGAAACCACCGCAATGCTCAGACCTATTGCTGACACCAGCTTTGAAAGAAGAGGCAGGATTTCAGGCAGTGCATTGGAGAGATGCTGTTTTACTAAGCAGATGCTAAAGGAGAGTCGAAGTTGACATGCAGGGAGGGAAAAACTGTGCAGAGTAAACAGAGCAGATTAATACTTCAGGAGATGCTGGATAAATAAGTTTTCTTGTTTTTTTTTTGTTTGTTTGTTTGTTTGTTTGTTTTTTTTTCATAAGAAAGTAATAAATGGAAAGGAAACTGAGGATAAAGATAAAAATAACAATACTCTTAATGACACAAGGAGCAGGCCTTCAAATGACCCAGAAAGTCATTTGTTGAGAAAGAGGGGAAGTTTATCACCATTCAGAAATATCCATGAAATTCTTTTCCTAATAGCACCCTTGAGCTCCTTGTTTCTCATGCTGTAGATGAGGGGATTGAGTGCTGGGGGCACTACTGAGTACAGAACTGCTACCACGAGATTTAAGGTTGGGGAGGATAGGGAAAGGGACTTCAGGTAGGCAAAAAAGCCAGTGCTGACAAAGAGGGAGACCACAAACAGGTGAGGGAGGCACGTGGAGAAGGCTTTGTGCCGTCCCTGCTCTGAGGGCATTCTCAACACAACACTGAAAATCTGCACATAGGAAAAAAGAATGAAAACAAAACAGCCAGATGCAAAACAAATACCAACCATAAGTACCCAAATTTCCCTGAGGTAGGAATCTGAGCGGGAGAGCTTGAGGATCTGGGGGATTTCACAGAAGAACTGGTCCACGGCATTGCCTTGGCAGAGGGGAAGTGAAAATGTACTGGCCGTGTACAGTACAGCATTGAGAAAGCCACTGCCCCAGGCAGCTGCTGCCATCTGGGCACAAGCTCTGCTGCTCAGGGGGGTCCCGTATTGCAGGGGTTTGCAGATGGCAATGTAGCGGTCGTAGGACATGACAGTGAGAAGAGAATGCTCTGCTGATATCAAGAAGATGAACAAAAAGAACTGTCCAGCACATCCTGCACAGGAGATGGTCCTGGTGTCCCAGAGGGAATTGGCCATGGCTTTGGGGACAGTGGTGGAGATGCAGCCCAGGTCGAGGAGGGCAAGGTTGAGGAGGAAGAAGTACATGGGGGTGTGGAGGCGGTGGTCGCAGGCTACGGCAGTGAGGATGAGGCCATTGCCCAGGAGGGCAGCCAGGTAGATGCCCAATCTACCAAATTGGCAAATTGGCAAATCTTGGACATAGCGATCACAAATTAGTAGAGGTTTTGATAGGTAAGGAGCAGGGTTAGCAGTATTGCCTCCCTGTATTTCTGAAGGGTTGCCTTTGGCTTGTTAAGGAGACTGATTGGCAGATTCCCTCGGGAGGCAGTCCAGAAGGGCAAAGGAGTCCAGGAAGGCTGGACACACTTCAAGAACGAAATCCTAAAGGCACAGGAAAAGGTCATCCCCGTGTGCTGAAAGATGAGCCAGCAGAGGAGATGGTCCTGGCTGAACAGAGAGCTTTGGCTGAATCTCAGTAAGAAAAAGAGAGTTTATGACCTTTGGAAGGAGGAGCAGGACACTCAGGAGGATTAACTACAAAGATGTTGTGAGGTTGTGCAGGGAGAAAATTCGATGGGCCAAAGCCCAACTGGAACTCAGTCTGGCCATAAAGGAGAATGAAAAATGATTTTCTAAATGACTTAGCAATAAAAGGAGGACTAAAGAGAATCTCCATCCATAATCAACTCAAGGGTATTGGAGGAGCTAGCAGAAGTACTTACCAAGACATTTTCAGTAATTTATCAGCAGGCCTAGCTGTCAAGGGAGGTCCCAGTCAATTGTCAGCTAGTGAATGTGATGCCCATCTACAGCAAAGGCCAGAAGGAGGACCCAGGGAACTACAGGCCTGTCACTCTGACTTTGGTGCCAGGGAAGGTTATGGTGCAGATTATCCTGAGTGCCATCATACGACACATACAGGATAACCAGGTGATCAGGCCCAGTCAGCATGGCATGAAAGGCAGGTCCTGCTTAACAAACCTGTTCTCCTATGGAAAGGTGATGTATTTAGTGGATGAGGGAGAGGCTGTGGATGTTTTCTACCTAAGGTTTAGTAAAGGTTTTGACTCTGTTTCCCAGAGTTAAATCCAATTGGCAGCAGGTCACAAGTGGAGTCCCCCATGGCTCAGAACAGGGGCCTGCAAAAGTACAAGAGGAAATGGCCTCAAGTTGCACCAGGGGAGATTTAGGTTGAATATTGGGAAAAATGTTTTCCCTGAAAGGGTTGTGATGCACTGGAACAGGCTGTCCAGGGATGTGGTGGAGTGGTCATCCCTGGCGGTGTTCACAAGACGTGTAGATGTGGTGCTTAGGGACATGGTTTAGTGGTAGATGTGGCACTGTTAGGTAAATGGTTGAACTTGATGATTTGAGAGATCTTTTCCAATCTACATTATTCTATGGCTCTATGGTTCTATGAGTCTAACATAAGTCACAATCATTGGAAGGCAGCCACTGCAGTCTGGGAACTCAAGACTATGGCCTGGACAAGTCTGTAGGTTCTGCAAGGGATTCCTGTGGGCTGGCACCACACTTCCTGGAAGACTTGCCAGTGGATTCCTGGAGTTCACTACACTTGAAATTGCCACTGAAACCCAAAGATATTCATGTTTGTCCATGTGTGATAAACTCAGGCTGAAAGACTCAAGAATAGGCGACTTTAAGTGGCTGTGGCAGAGCCCAGCAGCTTGTCCCAGTCTGGGAATATGTTACATTCCAACTAGGGAAATTAAAAAGGATTAGTGTAAACAGACCCATCAGGTCAATCCACACAGTAAGGGAAAGTAATAGTTATTGTGTGGTGCATTTGGGCATCAGGAGACTCAAACAGATGTAATCCAGTTCATCCGTGAGCTAAGACAAACACCGTGAGCAGAGTAAAGGACATGGAGTGGTGCCTTCCCATGAAGGAGGATGCAGAGCGCAGCTGTAAGAGGCGTCTTGCTTGTGCCTCAACCAACTCAGGTTCAGCTGAAGTGAAAGTCCCAGCCCAGGACCAATGGAGTGAAGGTCCCTGGGCACAACTGCAAAAAGACTTTGCAAGACCTCTGCCAGTGACAGTTTGAAACACCAAATGCATCTTGGTGGTAGTAGGTCCTTTTGGCACATGGGCAGATGTCCTCCCTGAAATTGTCCTACACATCAGAGAGCCCCCTGGGCAGCAATGACGTCACTGCAGAGGGGAGGGCGAGGGGCTGGCAGAGCCCCATCGAGGGGCTGGCTGGGGGTCCCCTCTGCTACAGCCACCTGCCGGCACAGGGCAGGCAGGAGGGCAGGCAGGGTTGTGGCTGCCTTGCTCAGGACGAGCCCTGGGTGAGCTGGGTGCGAAATCTGAGCCTTAGCTCCAGCAGAAGCTCTTCTCTTTCCTCTTGACTTTTCTTGGTAACACCGCTTCCAGGTGAGTTCTGCCCTTGCTAAAACCATATCTCCGTCTCCACCATAAATTTCTGTCTTGGAGCCTGTCCTTTCTGTCACCCCCTGCCAGCTCCTTTGTGGCTCCTTTCAGTGCCCTGTCCCTGCATTGTCCCAGCCCCACTGCCCGACACATGGTCCCACAGCCGTGCTGCCAAGGCACCGCAAATGGCAGTGCACAGTCAGGGCTTGGTCAATGTCCCCCCATTACAATCCTGAAGGCACCCTCAGGGTCCCTTCCTGCCACATCCCAGCTGCCTTTGCAGCCTTCTCCAGCCCATGGCCCCTGCCCTGACCCAGCCACCATGGGGGCCTCTGCAAACAGCCCTGCTCCAGGTCTGCAGGGCTATGGGCCAGGACAGAGGCCGACAGAGCTGGCTGTTCCCACAACACAGACCTTGAGCATGGCTCTCCCACTTCCCTGATCTCTGCCCACCTCCTTGCCCTCATCCCAGCCCAGTGGCAGTGGTCACAGAATCACAGAATTTCTAGGTTGGAAGAGACCTCAAGATCATTGAGTCCAACCTCTGACCTAACGCTAACAGTCCCCACTAAACCATATCCCTAAGTTCTACATCTAAACGTCTTTTAAAGACTTCCAGGGATGGTGACTCCACCACCTCCCTGGGCAGCCTGTTCCAGTGCTTAACAACCCTTTCAGTAAAGAACTTCTTCCTAACATCCAACCTAAAACTCCCCTGGCGCAACTTTAGCCCATTCCCCCTCATCCTGTCACTAGGCACGTGGGAGAACAGGCCAACCCCCACCTCACTACAGCCTCCTTTAAGGTATCTGTAGAGAGCGATAAGGTCGCCCCTGAGCCTCCTCTTCTCCAGGCTGAACAAGCCCAGCTCCCTCAGCCGCTCCTCATAGGACTTGTTCTCCAGACCCCTCACCAGCTTCGTCACCCTTCTCTGGACCCGCTCAAGCACCTCAATGTCCTTCTTGTAGTGAGGAGCCCAAAACTGAACACAGTACTCGAGGTGCGGCCTCACCAGAGCCGAGTACAGGGGGACGATCACCTCCCTAGCCCTGCTGGTCACACTGGTTCTGATACAAGCCAGGATGCCGTTGGCCTTCTTGGCCACCTGAGCACACTGCTGGCTCATATTCAGCCGACTGTCCACCACCACTCCCAGGTCCTTCTCTGCCTGGCAGCTCTCCAACCATTCCTCTCCCAGCCTGTAGCTCTGCTTGGGGTTATTGCGCCCCAGGTGCAGGACCCGGCACTTGGCCTTGTTGAACTTCATGCAGTTGACCTCAGCCCATCGGTGCAGCCTATCCAGATCCTCCTGCAGAGCTTTCCTACCCTCGAGCAGATCAACACATGCGCATATCTTGGTGTCATGTGCAAACTTACTGAGGGTGCACTCAATGCCCTCGTCCAGATCATTGATGAAGATATTAAAGACCCTTCATCGCCCCTATCAGTGTCCAGTCGCTACAGTGGCCCAGCCCCACTGCCCCAAACATGTTCCCACAGCCGTGCTCTCACGATAACACCATGTCCTCCCCCTGCATGGACGTACATCCCAGCTCAATACAGATATTTCTCTCTGCTGGGCAGCTTCCAGACCGACCCAGCTGGCCCTTGGCTCTCCCCCCTCCCTACCCTCTGCCCACCTCCCCAGCTGGGCTGGCACCACGGTAGTGCCCACTGCAGGCTGCTGCAGGGCTCTGGGCACTGCCACCACAGCCCCAGTTTCCATTCACTCCTGATCTGCTGAGAATGGGTCTCAGACCAAGATTTGTTTGGTTTAAATACACAGAGAGCCTGTTTCATAGTTTAGAGAAACCATGGGTCACACAGATGGGAATACTTAGATACAAGGGAATGGAGAAGGGCATTTCTGTGTAGGCAACATTATCACAAAGCCAGAAAGGAAAATCAAACAAATGAACAAGCAAACTCCATATGGAAAGTTCCTGGGGAGGAATAACCCCAAGTAGCAGAACAGGCTGGGGGGGTGACCTGCTGGAGAGCAGCTCTGCAGACAGGCACCTGGGAGTCCTGGGGGACAGCAGGCTGAGCACGAGTCAGCAGTGTGCCCTTGTGGCCAAGAAGGCCAACAGGACCCTGGGGTGCATTTGGAAGAGTGTTGCCAGCAGGCCAAGGGAGGTGATCCTCCCCCTCTACTCAGTCTCAGTGAGGCCGCACCTGCAGTCCTGTGTCCAGGTCTGGGCTCCCCAGGACAAGAGGGACATGGAACTACTGGAGCGAGTCCAGAGGAGGGCTACTAAGCTGATTAGAGGACTGGAATATTAGATTAATGGGCCTGTATAGGAGAGGAGAAGACTGAGGGGAGACCTCATCCATGTGTATAAATATCTGAGGGGAGGGTGTCAGGAAGATGGAACCAGACTCTTCTCAGTTGTACCCAGTGACAGGACAGGAGGCAACGGGCACAAACTGAAGCACAGGAGGTTCCGTCTGTATATGAGGGAGCACTTCTTTACTGTGAGAGTGACAGTTTCACAAAGAGGTGGTGGAGTCTTCCTCTCTGGAGATATTCAAAACTCACCTGGATGCCATCCTGTGCAATGCGTTCTCGGTGATCCTGCTTGGCAGGGGGGTTGGACTAGATGATCTTCAGAGGTCCCTTCTAACCTTGGCTACTCCAAGATTCTGTGAAACCTAAAGAAAACAGGGAGATAGGTAGCCTTGAGATATCAGAAGCAAAGGAGATAAGAGATGGAAGATAAAAAACAAAAAGGAGAAAAACAACTGCAGAAAGATTCCAGACTGACCTTTCGCTCATTAAGGGTCATTAACATACTAAAAATCACACCAGTAAAAATGGTAATGTATGCTAATGTGGAATATGGTGTTTTCCCCACCTGCCTCCCAATACCCCTCCTCCCCCTGTGCCTGGTCCTCTGTAATGCACAAACTCAGTAGAGGAAAGTCAGGAAAGCTGAAACAGCCAATTAAAAGTAGCCAGAGAGAGAGTTTCTCAAGTTTGCTGTGTGTAAAAAATGGTGATTCAAGCTAGATGTATGCTTGCTTTACAAAAGTTCACCAAGAAACCTGACTCTGCAGAGTTCTATAATTACTTATTGAATTAAAAGACCTTTGTTTGCATTCTGAGTGTACGTGCTTATTGGTGGGGCCGACGGGGCATGAACATACGGACAACACTTGCAGCCCATGGGTACTATGGCAGAGTAGATCTCCACACCACAGCCTGTGGATGAGCCCCCGGTGGAGCAGGTGGATGTGGCCTGGAGGAGGCTGCAGCCCGTGGAGAGCCCCTACAGAAGCAGGGGATCTGGGGATCTGGGGGGAGCTGCTGCCTGTGGGACAGCAGTTTGCTCCTGACAGATGGACCCTATGGTACAGACCCATATAAGAGCAATTATTGAAGAGCTGCTGCCCATGGGAAGCACACACAGAAGCTGTTTGGGTAGGACAGCATCCCATGGGAGGGATCCCATGCTGGAGCAGGGGCAGAGAGTAACCCTGAAGGAGTGGTGGAGATGAAGCATCATGTACAGCCCCCATTCCCCATTCCCTATTCCCCTCAGCTACTTGGAGGGTCTAAGTAGAAGAGGATGTATGGAGGGCAAGGTGGGTTTTAGTTTGCTTGTAGCTCCTCACTAGTCTAGTTTGCTGGTGATAGGCAACAAATTATATTAGTTTCCCTACGCTCATTCATTTTTGCCCATGACAATAACTGGTGACTGTGACAATACAGGGGGGTTGCAGTTGGACCAAATGATCTTGGAGGTCTTTTCCAACCTTCTATGACTCTATGATTTCATGAAACTTGGTGGCTAATCTGATCTTACTAGGAGAACAAACCCTGAGCACCTTTCATCAGATTTTCTCCCCCTTTTCCTTTGAGAAGAAGGAGTTAGAGAGAGGTTATGGTGGAGTTGAGCTGCTTAGCAGAGTAAAACCACCATACAAGGAAAATGGGAAGGGTTCAGTACCAGAGCTGTGGCCATCCAAGGATGGCATCTCAGCACCCAGGACATGATCTGATATCTCGCAGGGAAATCTGGCCCTGGATTTTCTATCTTTATGAGGATATGCAGAGCAGTGATTAAAGCATCCTTTGGGCTCAGAGCAGCCCTAGCATCAGGACCCAAGAGTCCTGGCTGCCCCATTGTCCCCTAAGCCCAGTGGGACCCTCGGGAAGGGCTCTCACAGCTGCCACCAGCCCTCTCCAGCCCCCCACTTCCTCCCCCTCTAAGCCCAGAACATGCAGTTTTTGACAGCTGACAACAGGCAGAGGAGGAGAGAAGGGTGGATATCTTTTTAGTTCACTTTTTTTTTTTTTCTCCACTGCTCCAGTCTGTTAATAAATATATTATCTTAATCTCCCTACAGAGTCTGCTTATACCATAACTGCAATTGATGAGTCATCTCCTCGTCCCTAAACTCAACCTTGCAGCCCTTTCCAGCTCTATTTTCTTTGTTTGTACCTTTCAGGAGCAGGGGTGAAAGAGTGGTGTGGTGGAGTTCAGCTGTCCATCAGTGTGAAACCGCTGCAATGCTCAGACCTATTGCTGACACCAGCTTTGAAAGAAGAGGCAAGATTTCAGGCAGTGCATTGGAGAGATGCTGTTTTATTAAGCAGATGCTAAAAGAAAGTCAGTAGTGACATGCAAGGAGGGAAAAACTGTGCAGAGTAAACAGAGCAGTTTAATACCTCAGGAGATGCTGGATGAATAAGTTTTCTTTTTTTTTTTTTTTTTTTTTTTTTTTTTTTTTTATAAGAAAGTAATAAATTGAAAGGAAACTGAGGATAAAGATAAAAATAACAATACACTTAATGAAACAAGGAGCAGGCCTTCAAAGCATACCCAGGAAGTCATTTGTGGAGAAAGCGGGGAAGTTTATCACCATTCAGAAATATCCAAGAAATTCCTTTCCTAATAACACCCTTGAGCTCCTTGTTTCTCATGTTGTAGATGAGGGGATTGAATGCTGGGGGCACTACTGAGTACAGAACTGCCACCACGAGATCCAGGGATGGGGAGGAAATAGAGGGGGGCTTCAGGTAGGCAAAAAAGCCAGTGCTGACAAAGAGGGAGACAACAAACAGGTGAGGGAGGCATGTGGAAAAGTGCTTGTGTCGCCCGTGCTCAGAGGGCATCCTCAGCACAGCCCTGAAGATCCGTACATAGGAAAAAAGAAGGAAAACAAAACAGCCAGATGCAAAACAGATAGCAACGACAAGAACCCAAAGTTCCCTGTGGTAGGAATTTGAGCAGGAGAGCTTGAGGATCTGAGGGATTTCACAGAAGAACTGGTCCAAAGCATTGCCTTGGCAGAGGGGCAGGGAAAATGTACTGGCCGCGTGCAGGATAGCATTGAGAATGCCACTGCCCCAGGCAGCTGCTGCCATCTGGGCACAAGCTCTGCTGCCCAGGAGGGTCCCCTAGTGCAGGGGTTTGCAGATGGCAACGTAGCGGTCATAGGACATGAT
Organism: Anas platyrhynchos; assembly: GCF_047663525.1. Taxonomy (NCBI): domain Eukaryota; kingdom Metazoa; phylum Chordata; class Aves; order Anseriformes; family Anatidae; genus Anas; species Anas platyrhynchos. The sequence continues at coordinate 5,268,139 of NC_092616.1, read as the reverse complement.
GGTGAGAAGGCAATATTCCGCTGATATCAAAAAGAGGAAAAAAAAGAACTGTGCAGCACATCCTGAGTAGGAGATGGCCCTGGTATCATGAAGGGAATTGGCCATGGCTTTGGGGACAGTGGTGGAGATGCAGCCCAGGTCGAGGAGGGCGAGGTTGAGGAGGAAGAAGTACATGGGGGTGTGGAGACGGTGGTTGCAGGCTATGGCAGTGAGGATGAGGCTGTTGCCCAGGAGGGCAGCCAGGTAGATGCCCAGGAAGAGCGCGAAGTGCAGGAGCTGCAGCTCCCATGTGTCTGCGAATGGCAGGAAGAGGAACTCGGTGATGGAGCTGCTGTTGGACATTTAATTCCTGTGGGCCTGAGGACCCGGCTCTGAGGACCTGGATGAGGAAAGTACAGCAAAATGTTAGGCTAGACACTGTGAGCAAAATGTACTCTAGTCTTGTTAAACCTCAAAGCTGTTCACAGAATCACAGAATCACAGAATTTCTAGGTTGGAAGAGACCTCAAGATCATCGAGTCCAACCTCTAACCTAACACTAACAGTCCCCACTAAACCATATCCCTAAGCTCTACATCTAAACGTCTTTTGAAGACTTCCAGGGATGGTGACTCCACCACCTCCCTGGGCAGCCCGTTCCAGTGCCTCACAACCCTTTCAGTAAAGAAAGTCTTCCTAACATCTAACCTAAAACTCCCCTGGCGTAACTTTAGCCCATTCCCCCTCGTCCTGTCACCAGGCACATGGGAGAACAGGCCAACCCCCACCTCTCTACAGCCTCCTTTAATGTACTTATACAGAGCAATAAGGTCACCCCTGAGCCTCCTCTTCTCTAGGCTGAACAAGCCCAGCTCCTTCAGCCGCTCCTCATAGGACTTGCTCTCCAGGCCCCTCACCAGCTTCGTCGCCCTTCTTTGGACCCGCTCAAGCACCTCGATGTCCTTCTTGTAGTGAGGGGCCCAAAACTGAACACAGTACTCGAGGTGCGGCCTCACCAGAGCCGAGTACAGGGGGACGATCACCTCCCTAGCCCTGCTGGTCACAGTGTTTCTGATACAAGCCAGGATGCCGTTGGCCTTCTTGGCCACCTGAGCACACTGCTGGCTCATATTCAGCCGACTGTCCACCATCACTCCCAGGTCCTTCTCTGCCTGGCAGCTCTCCAACCATTCCTCTCCCAGCCTGTAGTTCTGCTTGGGGTTATTGCGCCCCAGGTGCAGGACCCGGCACTTGGCCTTGTTGAACTTCATACAATTGACCTCAGCCCATCGGTGCAGCCTATCCAGATCCTCCTGCAGAGCCTTCCTACCCTCGAGCAGATCGACACACGCACCTAGCTTGGTGTCATCTGCGAACTTACTGAGGGTGCACTCAATGCCGTCATCCAGATCATTGATGAAGATGTTAAAGAGGACCGGCCCCAGCACCGAGCCCTGGGGGACGCCACTAGTGACTGGCCTCCAACTGGACTTGGCTCCATTTACCACAACTCTTTGGGCCCGGCTATCCAGCCAGTTTCTAACCCAACGAAGTGTGCGCCAGTCCAAGCCAAGAGCAGCCAGTTTCTTGAGGAGAATGCTGTGGGAGACGGTGTCAAAAGCCTTGCTGAAGTCAAGGTAGACCACATCCACAGCCTTTCCCTCGTCCACCCAGCGCGTCACTTTGTCGTAGAAGGAGATCAGGTTCGTCAAGCAGGACCTGCCTTCCATAAACCCATGCTGGCTGGGCCTGATCGCCTGCTTGCCCTTCAAGTGCCGCATGATGACTCCCAAGAGGATCTGCTCCATGAGCTTCCCTGGTACTGAGGTCAAACTGACCGGCCTGTAGTTCCCCGGGTCTGCCCTCCGGCCCTTCTTGTAGATGGGCGTCACATTTGCTAGTCGCCAGTCAGCTGGGACCTCCCCCGATAGCCAGGACTGCTGATAAATGATGGATAGGGGCTTGGCCAGCTCCTCTGCCAGTTCTCTCAGTACCCTCGGGTGGATCCCATCCGGCCCCATCGATTTGTGCACATCCAAGTGCCGTAGCAGGTCACCAACCAGTTCTTCGTGGATGGTGAGGGCCACATCCTGCTCCCCGTCCCCTTCCACCAGTTCTGGGTACTGGGTATCCAGAGAGCAACCGGTTTTGCCGCTAAAGACTGAGGCAAAGAAGGCATTAAGCACCTCCGCCTTTTCCTCATCTCTTGTAACTAAGTTTCCCCCCGCATCCAGTAAAGGATGGAGATTCTCCCTACTCCTCCTTTTGGTGTTGATGTATTTATAAAAGCATTTTTTGTTATCTTTAACAGCAGTAGCCAGATTGAGCTCCAGATGAGCTTTGGCCTTCCTAATCTTGTCCCTGCACAGCCTCGCTACATCCTTATAGTCCTCCTTAGTGGCCTGCCCAATTTTCCAAAGATTATAAACCCTCTGTTGCTGCCCTTTCAGGAAAACCTCTGCTGCAGTTGCCTTGGTCGACCTCTGATGAATGCTATGAGAGGGTGCCACTGGGAACAGGGGACTCTGGAAGTCCTTGGCATTACTGCTGCACTCCAAGTGCAATCTTGTGGGTGCTGAGAGGCAAAGGCTCTGTCCCTTAGAGCCGAGTGAGGGCAGCCATCCTGTCCCTCAGTCCTGGTCACAGCTGCCCTGCGCTGGCATCACTTTGAGCTGGAAGATACCAGACTCAGGTGTTCCCCTGAGAAGGGTCTAAACACTGCTGAGAGCAAAGGAATCCAGATACTGGGATAACAGGGCCGGTAGCCTTGAATTAGAGGGCAGGGAAGCCAAGCAGCTGGGATCCCTCTCCAGGGAAGGGGGCATTGACAAAGCATTTGCAAAGGGGGCACAAATCCTCCTTCTCCTGAGGTAACTCCTGTCAGGTGTAAAGGAAAGGTATCCCTTCAAGGAAGATGTTGTATGTCACCCAGGCAAATGGACCACCAGGGAGAGAGGCAGCCCGTATCTGATGCAATTGGCCATGCTGGAGGTGATTTATGGTGATTTATGCACATTCAACAGTTTTCTACCTTGCCCGGTGCCTCACAGGATCCTTCAGTTGTGGGGTTGCTGAGGGTCAAAGTGCCAGTAGCTACCCAAATGGTGCACCAGTGGCAATATGGCACCACCCAAGAATCCCTGATTCCCATATATATGCTGATTCATCAACTGGAGAGCCAAGGACTGATCAGCAACATTTGCTCACCTTTAATAATCCCATAGGGTCAGTGCAAACATGTAATGGAGATCTGAGACTAACGGTGGAGTATTGTGTCTAGAATAAAGTCACACCAAATTCAATAGATGATCTATAGTCTTCTCTCCTTATAGTCTTAGCTTTAAGAGCAGTTAAATGATCTCTTACAGCACCTGAATGCTGCTGTCTGATCCCTTCCTGGGATCATAAGGAGCCAGTACCTCCAGGCCAGAACACTCTCCCTGTACCCTTGGATGCAGGCCCCTAGGTCCCATGGACTGTTAAGGGTGTAGTTTGCAAAGTAACCACGGATTTTATCCTCACTGATGACCTGTTGTACCCCTGCAGAGTCCTGCCTCAAGGCACAAAGAGCAGGGAGTCCTGGCTGGTGAGAGCTGAGGCCCTGTGGAGATGTCCGAGACACAACAGCCATTACAGCCAAGGGTCACATAGAAGAGAAAGGAAAAAAGAGAACATTTAAAAGAGAACAGAATAGGTTTAGCTCTGCCTGTGACACATGACTCCTTTTGCTCTGCTGACAGCCTCTGCATGCTGCTCTGAACATAAGGAGTAGGGACAGGTTCAGTTGTCCTACACGTGGCATCTTCTGCCATTTCAGTTGGCCTGAGGAATGCCCCATCAGACTCCCAGAGGATTAACCTCAAATTTCAGCAGGTATTTCCATCTGAACAGCTCCTGCCTGTCCTCCATCTCCGCTAAGGAACTATTGTGGCTCAGTAATTCACATTAAGGTGCCTATGTTGTGGACACCTGAACTGAGGCCTGAGGAATCCCAGCTCCTGTGGGTCTGTGGCAGATATGGGAGGGAGCTGAGATCCCTTTCCAGCCCCAGGAATAACAACCAGAATGAGATGCCTTGACTGACTCTGCTGAATTCTTTCCTTAAGTGGGGATGAAGGAGATCAGTCCCTGACCATGACTTGATGTCCAAACTGATAGTGGGACAAGAAGATGTGATTGTTACGCTTAATTAGTGTTCCCTTAGGAGAAATGATCCTGCTGTCAAGAAGTATGTGTGCCAGGTGAGGGCTGGAGCCCCAGTGATCTCTTCAGGCTGTTTCCCAGCAGGTTCCCCTGCAGCCCCAGAGCCATGTGCAGGGATCCTGGTGGGGGGCAGAGCAAGGGAGGCCTTGGGCTGGGCCTCTGCTGCTGATCTGGGCCAGGCTCCTGGGCCCAAGGGGATCTCCTGGCAAGCGGGCAGCGCTGCAGAGAGACAGCTCTGCCCAGGAGCAGCTCCTGTGCACAGCGCAGCAGGGCTGGGGGCACTGCCTGTAGCTGGCACAGAGAGGGGAGAGAAGGGAGAGAGAGGTTACAAACTGAGAGGAATATGTGAATGCTGAGAGCTCAGTGGAGGAGAAACCTTCCTAGCATATAACACGGTAAGTCTCTTTCTGCAGTGTATTGCACAGGAATATCAGGGAAGTTCTCAGGACTGAGAACTTCCCTTAGAAGATTAGGCCAGATGCATTTGGTATTTCTTTAGTGTGGAAAAGCACAAACTCCAGTGCAGAGGTTCCCTGCTGCAGGGTAAGTGTCCAGGCCCGGAGGGTTCCCTTGTCTTGGGCTGACTGCAGACTGTGAAGCTGGGGGTGCAGGCAGGGGTGTCCAGGGCTGTGGTGCAGAGCAGGGTCCCTGCTGTGGCCCAGGGGCTGTGTGCCGGGGCAGGGCCTCTGCCGCCTGCCAGGCTCAGCACTCAGCCTGCCCAGGGAGCTGCCCAGGGCGCTGCAGGGAGAAGCTGCGGGTGGAAGGAGCCCCCCTGGCAGGGCAGGGTCCTGCTGCTGGCGGGAGGTTGCTGCCTGGGGCATCCTGCTCACAGCTCCACAGCACATCCAGGATGTATCCAAGGGGACTTCGCAAGAGGAGAGTCAGGACAGGGGTTAGCAGCTTCAATCACAGATTTTCTCAGCCTCTGCTTTCATTTTTTAATTCTTTTTCTCAGCCAGAATAGAAATAGATATTCTTATTTCCAAGAAGAGCCTGAGACTCCTTAAGCATCACTAGGAACTCTATAAGGATCACAGCAAGTCCCTTTTCTGCCCCTCAGCCCATATAAAGCTCCATGACCACACGTGGCTGAACCTGGCAGCGGCAGTTCTGTACTCCATTTCGTGCCATCCCTGCACTGCAGACACCTTCCCCTGAGCAACTGCATGGTCTGTTCTCCCGTCCAGAAAAGCTTCTGCCCCCAAAATCATGGGGTCTCTAACTGTTACCCTTTGGCTGACCAACCTTCAGAACAAGAGGACACTCCCAGTGCTCATCTCTCACTCTCATTCTTGCCTTCCTCAGCAGAAGCACTGGGGCATTTCTTTGTGTTTCCCCTCCCATTCATCCTGCCCTTACTATTCTCCTCAGACTCTGGACAGTGGGATTAAAGCCAGAGCTCAAACACCAGAATAGTGAGTCCTGCTCTGGAGATGTGTCACTGGGAGCAAAGTGCCCAAGCTGTTCTAGCCAAAATGTCTCAGGGCACTGCAGTGCGTAGTGCTGGGAAGTGAGCTGACTCTGTTCAGGTCACTCTGGTTAAAGGTAATCCAGCTGTGTCCCTGAGGTTATCCTGCTGGAAGATGTTGAACGGCCTTTCTTTATTATAGGTGCACTACATCTGAACAAAAGAAGTATGTGTTTCAGAACGTTCCCTTCCCAGAACGTTCAATTCCTTTCCCAGGAACACACTGCTGTACAGAGCAGGTGGGAATAGGGGGGGGTGGGATGGGGAGGGGTAAAGGATGGGTAAGGGAGAGTCCTTGAGAGCTCATGGGCATAGGCTGCTGCTCCAAACAGTGCTCAGCCAGCACAAACCAGAGCTCCAGCCAGAGACGAGAATGAAGCTGCTTCTGAGAAAGCATGTGTTTGTGAGTGATAGGAACAACATCGCCACTGTTTGAGCTGCATTAGGGATCATAATTCATATGTGGCTCAAACAGTGACGATGTTGTTCCTATTGCTCAGGTGTATGCACGAACAAAAAGCATCCATGTTCCCTCCTAACTTTTGGGCCTCTAAGGTGTGTTGGGCTAGGAAGGAGCTCACTCTTCCTTCAGGACACCACAGCTAAGGACATTTAACTCTTTATAAGGGGCTTCTGCCGGGCTGCAGGCTGCCATGCACAAGGGCACAGCTCTGCCCTAGCAGCTCTGTGTTATCTAGCAGCCCTGTGGAGAAGACACGTCAGTCCTAAGGCCATGAAAATGCTGCTGGACGGCTGAATGTGGGCAGCTCCTGTGGTCCCTCCATGTCCGTGGTGAAGAGCAGAGAGCTGAGATCCTCCTGAGGTACAAGATGAGTGAGGGGTTTGGAGATCTGCCCTTTGAACCTGGATTCCTCTGCTGTAAGCAGCATCCAGGTTGTTTTCAGGGGAACACCTGAGTGTGACCATCCTTCAGAGGTGCCTGTACAGAGCAGTTGAGACAAGGACTGATGGATATACCAGCTGCCTCCACTCTGCCCTGAGGTGCAGTCATGCTGAAAAAATCTTTGATAGCTCAACTGTATTCTGAGAAAAGCCCGTGTTGTCATCTACCTAACTCTGTAGGGCAGGACTCCCTCCTCCAGAGCCCCTCTGATCCTGGTGGCACCGTCAACCAGTACCAATCACAGCTCATCAAAGGGACCTGCAAAGGCCTTCCTGAAAGGGGAGAGGCAGTCTGTGAGGTTTCTGCAAGAAATGGAGTGGGATGCATCACAGAGTTCTGTCTTAATATTTTCCTGTTTTTTCCCTCCTCAGTCAGCTCTCCATACCCAGATTGCTTCCCCAGCTCTGATCTAAAGGACAGAGTTGTTGCCTCACAGGACCCACAAGATTTCACCTGGAGTGCAACTGAAATACAAAGGGTTTCCATAGTTGGCTGCATCCAGTAGCACTCTCTGGCACCACCAAGCAACACCCTAGCAAGGCACCTGCAGAGGTCTTCCTGAAAGGGAAGCATCAATTTTGAGTTTTAAGAAGTGGGGTACATTTTTCTCACACAGTCTAGCCTAGCATTTTGCTGTATTTTCCTCCTCAGACAGGTCTCCATGGCCAGAGGAATCAAATGTCCAACAGCAGCTCCATCACTGAGTTCCTCCTCCTGCCATTTGCAGACACACGCGAGCTGCAGCTCCTGCACTTCACGCTCTTCCTGGGCATCTACCTGGCTGCCCTCCTGGGCAACGGCCTCATCCTCACCGCCATAGCCTGCAACGATCGCCTCCACACCCCCATGTACTTCTTCCTCCTCAACCTTGCCCTCCTCGACCTGGGCTTCATCTCCACCACTCTCCCCAAAGCCATGGCCAATTCCCTCTGGGACACCAGGGCCATCTCCTATGCAGGATGTGTTGCACAGGTCTTTTTCTTCTTTTGTTTGTTTTTAGCAGAGTATTCTATTCTCACCATCATGTCCTATGACCGCTACGTTGCCATCTGCAAGCCCCTGCACTACGGGAGCCTCCTGGGCAGCAGAGCTTGTGCCCAGATGACAGCAGCTGCCTGGGGCAGTGGGGTTCTCTATGCTTTGTTACACACTGCCTATTCATTTTCCCTGCCCCTCTGCAGAGGAAATACCCTGGACCAGTTCTTCTGTGAAATCCCCCAGGTCCTCAAGCTCTCCTGCACAGACTCCTACCTCAGGGAAGTTTGGCTTCTACTGGCTGGTTTCTGTTTAGCATTTGTCTGTTTTGTTTTCATCATACTGTCCTATGTGCAGATCTTCAGGGCTGTGTTGAGGATGCCTTCTGAGCAGGGACGGCACAAAGCCTTTTCCACTTGCCTCCCCCACCTCTTTGTGGTCTCCCTGTTTCTCAGCACTGGCTTTTTTGCCTACCTGAAGCCCCCGTCCATCTCCTCCCCATCACTGGATCTGGTGGTGGCAGTTCTCTATTCAGTCTTGCCCCCAGTATTCAATCCTCTCATCTACAGCATGAGAAACGAGGAGCTCAAGCGTGCTATCAGGAAAGTGATTACATGGATTTTTCTTAAGATGGTTACCTTTTTCACTTTTCTTCACAAATGACATTGTTTGTTTTCCATTGCAGGCCTGAGTGGTACTTTCTTTCTCATTACTTTACAATTACCTTCTGTGTCATTTCCAATTACTACTTTCTTAGAAAAAACATATTTGTTCATTCCACATCTCCTGAGCTATGAAACTGCTCTGTTTACTCTGGACATTATTGGACTACCTGTTTGTAAGCACTCTTCCTTGGCATCTGCTTAATAAAACAGGATCTTCCCCAATGCACTACCTGAAATCATGCTTCTTCTTTCAAAGCTGTTGCCAGCAGTAGGGTTGAACATTATGGTGGTTTCACACTGATGGGAAGCTCACCTCCACCACTCCTTTCACCCCCACTCCTGAAAGGAATAGATGGAGAAAAGAGAGTTGAAAAGGACTCCAGGGTTGTTTTAAGGGACAAGCAGATCAGTCACCAATTGCAATCATGAGCAAAGCGGACACAGTGTAGGGAGATTAAGATAATTTATTGAGCATTACTAACAGTCTGGAGCAGTGTGTACTGGGTCTGATTGGCACAGCATCAGGACTCTCTCTAACCCTCCTCCCAGAGCCAGCAGGCTGGGGGTGAGCAAAAAGTGAGAAAGGAACATCACCAGGGCAGCTGACCTAAACCAATCAAAGGGATATTCCATGCCGTATGATGTCACACTCATCAATAAAAGGTGTAAAAAGGAAGCTGAGGGGAGGGGTGGGCTCTCATTGCAAAAACGCCTGTCTTCCCGAACAGCTATGTTCATTGAGGCCCTGCTTCAAGAACGTGGCCAAGCATCACTCCTTTGTGGGAAGCAGAGAGTAATTTCTTTCCTCTGCACTTCCACTCAGCATTTACTTTTTTTTTTTTTTTTTTTTTTCCCCACGCCCTTTTCCCCTTTCCCTTTTTTCCCTTTAGTTAAAATGTTTAATTAATAATAATCTTTCCTTAATAATTATTTGTCCTGGTTTCAGCTAGGCTAGATGTAATATTCCTCCTCCTCCTCCTAATAATAATAATAATAATGGTAATAATACTACTACTAATAATGTGTACAAACAAGTGATGCACAATGCAATTGCTCACCACCCACTGACCGATGCCCAGCCTAACCCCGAGCTGTCCGGCCCCCTCCCCCAGCTAGCCACCCCTATATATTGTTTAGCATGAAGTCAGATGGTATGGAATACCCCTTTGGCTAGTTTGGGTCACCTGTCCTGGGTCTGTCCCCTCCCAGCTCTTACTGCACCCCCAGCCTGCCCGTTGACAGGACAGAGCAAAAGGCTGAGATGTCCTTGGCTTAGTATAAGCATTGCTCTGCAACAATTAAAACATCGGGGTGTTATCAGCACTCTTCTCATCCTAAGCCAAAATATAGCATTCTACCAGCTACTAGAAGGAAAATTAACTGTCCTAACTGAAACCAGGACATCTATGTAAAGCAATGTTCTGTACATTTAGAATGTTTGATATTCGTGTTGGTGGAGCGTAGACTCCCCGCACACCCAGCGCTGTTTACTTGCCTTTTATATCTTCTATAAATATTCTTTTATAAGTATTACTAAATTCAGATTGAGATGAGACTTCATTTATAACACTCTCATGTTGGCCCACCCTCAAACATTTGGGGGCTTGCTTCTGTCCCTTACTTCTTTAGAGACTTGCTTCAGGATCTGCAGTTCAGGAACTTGGCAGCAGAGGGCAAATCAACATGCAAAACTCCCTCACAAGCCAAGGCTCTGGGCATAATTCTCCTGAAGTCTTTAATTCTTACGGGGTTCATTACGGAGACGCCAGGAGTCTCCTTAAAGGGATAGACTTCAAGAATAAGAATAATAATAAGTATAGGAAAAGATTTCTTCTTTCTGCTGTTTCTTTAGTTGTCTGCCTACAGAGAAAGTGATATCAACAATCTACAACTGATATTGGTCCTGAATGTCTCCTAAGGGACTCTGAGCCTGTAGGGAAGTCAAGACCTTTTCTGCCAGGCACTCTATGCACAGTCTTCATCCCTACTGCTCAGCCCCACCCTTTCTCTCATCAGCCACCTGAGACTGACATATCAGTTTTGTCTGAGCTGATTCTTGATGCCTACACTCACACAACCAAATGCCTCATTGGGACTTTCGGTACAATTTGGGCTTCTTTCACATACTCTGCCATATCACTTTCTCCACAGGAGTCTTCTCAGGGCAATTCTAACTTCCTTGTTCCTCAGAGTATAGATGACTGGGTTAAACATGGGGGTCACGACTGTGTAAAACAGGGCAAGGTATTTGTCAGTGTCTGCAGAGTCCTGTGACCGGCGTTTAAAGTACACAAGCATGGCTGAGCCATAAAAGAGAGTCACAATCCCGAGGTGTGAGGAGCAGGTGGAAAAAGCTTTGTGTCTGCTCAGAACTGAAGGCATTTTCAGAATTGCCTTGATAATTTTAGAGTAAGAAATAACTATCATGGAAAAGGGAAGGACAGCAAATATGAAGATGATAGTGTGCAGGGTCACTTGGTTGCAGAAAGTGTCTGCACAGGCCAGTTCCAACAGAGGGGGGACGTCGCAGAAGAAGTGATGAAGGTCACGGGATGCACAGAAGGGCAAGGTGAACACCTGATAGGTCTGTCCTACTTGTAGTGGCACGACGGCCATCCACGCCCCCACTACCAGTCTCATGCAGAACCCCCCATTCATGATGAGGCTGTAGCGCAGGGGGTCACATATGGCTACGTAGCGGTCATAGGCCATGGCAGCCAAGAGAAGGCATTCAGTGCTTCCCAGCATGATCAAGAAATACAGCTGGGCAGCACAGCCAAGAAAGGAGATCCTGCCATCTCCCGTCAGGAAAGCTACCAACATTTTTGGTAGAGTAGTCGATGTGTAGCAGATCTCCAGGAAGGACAGGTTTCTCAGGAAGAAATACATAGGGTTGTGGAGGCTTGAGTCCATCACTGTGATGAGCATAATCAGGCTGTTCCCAATGAGAACCATGAGGTAGATGATCAGGAAGACTGTGAAGCACATGCTGGGTAGGCAAGGGTGGTCAGAAAATCCCAAAAGAAGAAATCCAGGTTCAGTGGTGTGATTATCCAAGCCTTTTCTCTGGGGCATTTTCTCTACATAGATCAATGCCAACAACATGCTGTTAGAGGATGCTTATGGCCCATCCACCACCATGTAGATCTCAAGTACAGCGACAAGCTACAAACATCAGCATACACATGACTGCAGTATTAGGACAGTTTGACCAAAATCTGCATGTGTGTATGGAAATCTAACATGGTCTGGTGGGCAGACCCCAGCTGGTAGCTAAGCCCCCACCCAGTTACTCACTTACTCCCCCTCGGTGGGATAGTGGAGAAAAACTAAGGGCCAAAAGCAAGAAAACTCATGGGTCAAGACAAAGACAGTTTAATAAGCTAGGGTTAGAGGAAGGAAAAAGAAAACAAACCAAGAAACCAAAACAAGCCAGCCTTCAAGCAATGCCTACCTTCCCCACCACCTAGTCCCTCAGCTTTTTATTGCTGAACATGGCATTACATGGCACGGAATATCTCTTTGGCCAGTCTGGGTCATCTGTTCTGGTTGTGTGCCCCTTGACTCTTGTCCGGCCATGGCCAGTACACTGTAGGGGCAGAGTAGGAAAAAGAGAAGGCTTTGATGCTATACAATCACTACTCAGCAATAGCCAAGACATTGGTATGTCATCAACAGTGTTTTAAACTCCAACCTAAAACACAGCACCACAGGGACTGCTAAGAAGAAAATTATCTCCATCCTAGACAGCCCTAGTACCTGAGTTTCTTGCTTGTCAGGAAGGGTCAGAACAAAATCGTTAAGCCTGAATGACAGCTAATTGTCATATGAATAAGAGAAATTTAGTTTTCTTTGTAAGAGAGGATTTAAATAAGGGAAGTGGAGGGAAGTGGAGGGAAGGCAAGGCAAGGCAAGGCAAGGCAAGGCAAGGCAAGGCAAGGCGAATATTTGCTGCAAGACTTCAGTGAGAGAGATTCATCCCAGTTTTCCTCAGGGATAAGTACACATCTCCTGAAGCTCTGTCCACCACACAGAGAGCAGAGACACTACCTTAGTTCCAAATTATTCATTTTTTTGGCATGGCTGATGGGTGAACTCCACAAGCTTTCAGAGGGCTAAAAGGGGCATTATGCAAGCAATCACAACACAATCTCAAATAGTTTTCAAGGGATCCAAAGAGGAAGGTAATTAAAGGTGGGGCAAACAGGGCAGGCTAATATAACTTCTGAATATGCTCCATCTAGTTCCCTTGCTTGACCTTGCTGTTCTGTCTCTTGGATTTCTGGAAGCTTACAAATGCAACTGAAGGCTGACTCACTCTGATCTCAACAAAGCAAGGCTTCCCAGTCCACTGCAAGCCCTCACAGAGCAGAGCGATGCTCTTGCTGGCTGGAAAACCAAGCCTTCCCTTTTGAATTTCCCATTTCCCAGAGCGTAATGATGTTGCTGATCACACTTGAAGGGCGTGAGCTGTAAGCAAGCAGCCCTTGCAATTGCAGGTTGCTTCCTGGAAATAACAGACTCAAGTGAAAGCTTTTGGAAGGTATCAGTTTGACATGGGGAAGAAATGTTCTATTCCAAGCAGAGAGAACTGAGGATGCTTGCTGCATGTCTCTAGCCATTGCTAACTTGCCTCAAAAAGTCTTCTTAAGCTCTGTTAAAAAAAAAAAAAAAAATAGAAAGAAAAGAGGAAAGGAAAGGAAAGGAAAGGAAAGGAAAGGAAAGGAAAGGAAAGGAAAGGAAAGGAAAGGAAAGGAAAGGAAAGGAAAGGAAAGGAAAGGAAAGGAAAGGAAAGGAAAGGAAAGGAAAGGAAAGGAAAGGAAAGGAAAGGAAAGGAAAGGAAAGGAAAGGAAAGGAAAGGAAAGGAAAGGAAAGGAAAGGAAAGGAAAGGAAAGGAAAGAAATCTGTGATCTGAGAGCTTGATTTCATTCTTTTTTTTTTTTCTATCATGCCTGCCTATTTCTATGTTTTGTCTTTGGAGTTCTCCTAGAAGTACTATTCAAAATCTCCAAGATAAAATTAGTGTACATCTGAGGAAGAAGTGGCCATAATCTGCTTCCTAACCTACCTATTTACACATACTTTGAGATCCCTGCATTAATTGTAAACAAGTTTTGTAACTGAAAACAACCGTTTAGAGGCAGATTTTCCATATATCAGCATTGTTTCCTTGTTTCTTCCCTAAACCTGTAGCATATGCTTTTTAATGCCCAGATATCTCAGTGCTTCACATGATCACACATAGAGCACGGCTTGGGCTAGCATTGCTCAAGGAAAACTGGTGGAGTACTCCTTACATAGTGAAAGTCTCACCAGCAGCATTGCTCCAAGTTGAGAGAAACCCATTCCTCTGAGCCCAGACAAGCCACAGATGCCTGCAGCTGCTTTTAGCAGTGGCTGTTATAGCACAGTATCTCAGCACTTCAGAGCACAGCAAAAGAGATTTACCATTGTCAGGAGCTAGCACACAGGTGCACTCTTCTCAGTTGGTGATACAGTAGACAGAGGTGACTTCATTTTCTGTTTGTCATTTCCCTGGAAAGCACCTGGACGGGGCTCTCTGGACACTACTCCATCACTCTTGCTCCTGCCTCATTATAAGTCAGTCAGTGAGCAATCCTAGGAGAAAAGTCGTCAACCCTAGTGCTACCAGTGCTTCTCCCCAGACACTCACAACATCAGTAACAACATTAAGAGGATCTGAGCAACTTTCAGAATAATTACATGTCTTTAAAAAGTACAGAAATTGAGGAATAAGATTTAGCTGTTCAAATGAAAACAGCTAAAAACAAACAAACAAACAAACAACAAAAACGGAATAACACAGAAAATGAGAAAAATCAGTCTGTGTTTAATTTTACTTTGGAGCAACAGAGAAGGCTTCTCTGCATCTCCACCTCTGTGGGTCCCAACACCTTTTCTGCATCCAGTGTTAGCTAAAAGGTGGAGGCAGCCCTGAGAGATCCAGCTCCAATTGTGCATGCTTTCTGCCCCCAGTACACACCCAGAAAGGACCTGGAGAGAAAGCTCAGCTGGAAACAGATAGCAAGGAAAAAAGGACGGTATCATGCCACTGCAGAACAAGCCTCTACATTCATACAAATTAATGTGGCTTCAGGGCCTATAAAAAAGGGATGACTGGGTCTTACCAAGCTAGCCTTGTGTGGCTTTATGGTCAGTAGCACAAGTCACATTTCCAGAGGGGAGTTTCTCCTGCCCTTGTGTGAGGTTCATGCAGTTTTTGATTTCTTACTCTGAAATCCTGCAGGTAATGCAGCTCCAGTCTGTCTTTCTGGGGTATCCAATAAAGTCAGGATCTAGACAAGACCGTTTCTCACCAGGATGAAAAGATACACAAGTCAGAAAGGCCACAAAGAGCCAATGCTGTGGGTTGGAGCAACTGTGGACAAATCCAGGCACTTCAGGGTGATTTCCTTCTGTGAGAGGTGTAGGACCATAAGTATGGGGAGAGCCTGTGGCGAGCAGAGTTCCTCCAAGAGCTCATTGCAGGAGGAATATCCCATCCAGAGCCTGCATGACTCAGTAACTACAGTCCCATTCGGGTCAACAGGGAAAGAGTCAGTAGAGTTTATGAGAGCTGAAAAATAGTTCATCTGACCCAAATTCTGAGCTGGGTGACACACAGAGGTGCCTACAGTGCTGCCAGGCTTTGAACCAGCACTGACAAGGCGATAGCACAATGCTCATCACTCTGTCCCAGTCCTGCTACCTCTATATCCAAACTGAGAGTTTTTTTCTGATACTTCTAGGAGGGTAATAATTGCCTGATGTGATATTACACCCTTTGGGTTATCTCTCACTTTGTGGGGCTCCAGTCACTGCCCACCCTGGGCAGCTGCTGCTCATGAAGATAGCCTGGCCTTTCTACATATCTCCACATTCCTCTGCTGGAGGATGTCCTCTGTCCTGCCACATGTGGGACAGCCTTGGAGAAGTACTTCAATGACCATTCTCCATCTCCACTGCCAACAGACACTGATGGGTAACTTTTAAGTCCTACCTTTGGTCTTTCACATCTCGCAGTATGATGAAGAGCCTTTTTTCTCTGGAGCAGCAGGCCTTCTGGGGTACAGCTGCTTGTATTGGGTTTATGTGGCAATGGTTTGGTAGCAGTGGTGCTGCAGGGGTGGCCTCTGTTAGAAGGGTGCAGAAGCTGCCCCCTGCCAGGTAAGAGCCCGTTCCACATGGCTTCAAAAGTGACCCATCACTGACCAAAGCTGAGCGAATGGGCAATGCTAGTTGCAACTCTGTAAGAGGGTATTTAAGAAAGGAGAAATACTGCTCTGAAACAGCAGCTGGGAGAGAGGAGTGAGAAAATGTAGAAAGAAACAGCCCTGCACACACTCCGGTCAGCGCAGAAGGAGGGCAGGAGGGGATCTAGGCACCAGAAGAGAAGTTGCCCTGAAGACTATGGAGAGGCCCCTGGTGGAGCAGGCTGTCCCCCTGCAGCCCATGGGTCCCACATGGAGCAGATCTCCATGCTGCAGCCCGTGGAGGAGCCCTCAGTGGAGTAGGTGGATGTGGCCTGGAGGAGTCTGCAGCCCATGGAGAGGCCCTGCAGGAGCAGGCCCTGGGCCAGAGCTGCAGCCTTTGGAGAGGAGCCCACACAGGAGCAGGGTCAGGGGGCAGCTGCCACCCATGGGGGACCCGTGCTGGAGCAGTTTGCTCCTGACAGATAGATGCTGTGGTACGGACCATATTGGAGCAGTTCTTGAAGAGCTTCTGCCTGTGAAAAACCCATGAAGGATCAGTTTGGGAAGCTCAGCATCCCGTGGGAGGGACCCCACACTGGAGCATGGGCAGAGAGTGACCATGAAGGAGCAGCGGAGGTGAAGTGTCATGGACTGACCGCAGCTCCCATTGCCTGTTCCCCTGACCTGCTCAGGGGAAGGAGAAAGAAGAGGGTGGATGGTCTTTTGCTTTTAGTTTCTCACTGTTCCAGTCTGCTAGTAACACTCAATAAATTATCTTAATCTCCCTGCATTAAGTATGCTTTACCCATGACTGCAATTGGTGAGTGATCTGCCTATCCGGTATATCAGCGCCTGGAAAATTATGGAGAAGATGATTTTTGAAGTCATTGAGGTGTACCTGGGGGACAATGCAGTCACTGGTCCCAGCCAACATAGGTTCGTGAGGGGTAGATCCTGCCTAACAAACCTGATTTCCTTTTATGATAAGATCACCCATCTCGTTGACCAAGGGAAACCAGCTGATGTGATCTTTTTGGACTTCAGCAAGGCTTTTGACACAGTTTTCCAGTGGATCCTACTGGAAAAAATGTCCAGCATACAACTCAACAAAAACATCATACAATGGGTGTACAATTGGCTGATGGGCAAGGCTCAAAGGGTTGTGATAAATGGGGCCACATCCAGCTGGTGGATGGTCTCTAGTGGGGTCCCTCAAGGCTCCATTTTAGGGCCAGTCCTCTTCAATGTCTTTAAAAATTACTTAGATGTAGGACTAGAAGGTGTTTTGAGCAAATTTTCTGATGACACCAAACTTGGGGGAGTTGTGGACTCAGATGAGGGTGGAAAGGCCTTGCAGAGAGATCTGGACAGATTGGAGATCTGGGTGATCACCAACCACATGGAGTTTAACGAAGGGAAGTGCCAGGTCCTGCACCTGGGACAGGGCAACCCTGGCTATATGTACAGACTGGGCAATGAGACACTGGAGAGCAGCCCCACAGAGAGGGATCTGGGGGTTGGGGTGGAGAGCAAGTTGACTATGAGCCAGCAGTGTGCCCTGGCAGCTAGGAAGGCCAACTGTATCCTGGGGTGCATCAAGCACAGCATTGCTAGTCAGTCGAGGGAGGTGACTGTCCTGCTCTACTCTGCACTGGTCCGTCTTCCCCTTGAGTACTGTGTACAGTTCTGGTCACCACAGTACAATAAGGACATTAAACTGTTGGAGAGTGTCCAGAGGAGGGTGACGAAGATGGTGAAGGGCCTAGAGGGGAAGACATATGAGGAGCATCTGAGGGCACTGGGCCTGTTCAGCCTGGAGAAGAGGAGGCTTAGGGGAGACCTCATCACGGTCTACAACTTTCTCGCTAAGGGGAGTGGAGAGGCAGGTGACCTATTCTCCGTAAACACCAGTGATAGGACCCACAGGAATGGCGTTAAACTGAGGCAGGGGAAGTTTAGGCTGGACATCAGGAAGAGGTTCTTCACTGAGAGGGTGGTTGCACACTGCAACAGGCTCCCCAGAGACGTAATCACTGCACCAAGCCTGTCTGAATTTAAAAAGCGATTAGACTGTGCACTTAGTCACATGGTCTAAACTTTTGGACAGACCTGTGTGGTGCCAGGAGTTGGACTTGATGATCCTTATGGGTCCCTTCCAACTCGGAATATTCTATAATTCTATCATTCTATCCCTTAAATCAGCCCTGGAGCCCTTTTCCATTCTGTTTTCTCCATCTGTGCCTTTGAGGATGGGGGGTGAAAGTGTGGCGTTGTGGAGTTCAGCTGCCCATTGTTGTGAAACCACCATACCACTTGGTCACGTTATTGGCATCAGCTTTGAAAAAGGAGAAACAGTTTCAGACAATTCATAGGGGAGATCATGTTTTATTAAACAGATGGTTAGAGAGAGCCAATCCTGACATACAGATGGACAAAATAACATAATAGACAGAGCAGTTTTATTCCTCCCTGTACACTAGAGAAATAAAATTTTTACTAAGAAACTAATGAAAGGAAATGACACTGAAGGTAAAAGTAAGAATATATAATGATAATGAAACCAATACTCAGGAAATCATTTGTAGAGAAAAAGGGGAAGTTTATCAATTTTCAGAAACATCCATGAAATCTTTTTCCTAACAGCACCCTTGAGCTCCTGGTTCCTCATACTGTAGATGAGGGGGTTCACTGCTGGGGGCACCACTGAGCGAGTATAGAACGGCCACCACCAGATCCAGGGATGGGGAGAAGATGAAGAGGGGCTTCAGGTAGGCAAAAGTTCCAGTGCTCATAAACAGGGAGACTACAGCCAGGTGAGAGAGGCGCATGGAAAAGATTTGTTGCATCCCCACTCAGAGGGAATCTTCAGCACAACCCTAAGATCTGCACATAAGACAACATGATGAATACAAAACACCCCCAAACCAGAAAATAATGAAATCAGAGAACCAGAAAACAACCAAGGAATAATGAAAACAAAACATCCAAAGGCCAAAAAGGAACAAAACTATGAGAAGCTCAGCTTCCCTGAGGTAGGAGTGTGAGCAGGAGAGCTTGAGGATTTGGGCGATTTCACAGAAGAACTGGTCCACAGCATTGCCTTGGCAGAGGGGCAGGGAAAATGTACTGGCAGTGAGCAGCAGAGCATGGAGAACCCCACTGCCCCGGGCAGCTGCTGCCATCTGGGCACGAGCTCTGCTGCCCAGGAGGCTCCCACAGTGCAGGGGCTTGCAGATAGCAATGTAGTGGTCATAGGACATTACGGTAGGAATAGAATATTCTGCTGGTATCAAGAAAACAAACAGAAAAACCTTTGCAGCACATCCTGCATAGGAGATGGCCCTGGTGTCCCACAGGGAATAGGTCATGCCTTTGGGGACAGTGGTGAAGATGTACCCCAGGTCTAAGAACAGCAGAAGCACAAACAATACAAAAATTAATAATTACAAAAAAAAAAAGAAAAAAGTATGTTAACATAAAACAGCAAGACACAAGGCTAGAATGGGATATATTGAGAGTCACTTTGGGAGAGAGATGAGAACTTTACGATTACTGAAAAATATCTGTAATAACACATTCCAAATGGCATTCTTTAGCTCCTGGTTCCTCATGCTGTAAATGAGGGGATTCATTGCTGGGGGCATCACTGAGTACAAAACTGTAGTCACTAGATCCAGAGATGGTGAGGAGATGGAAGGGGACTTGAAGCCTGCAAATGCAGCAGTGCTTATAAAAACAGAGACCACAACCAGGTGAGGGAGGCACGTAGAGAAGGCTTTGTGCTGTCCCTTCTCAGAGGGCATCTTCAGCACAGCCCTGAAGATCTGCACGTAGGAAAAAAGAATGCAAGCAAAACAACCCCAAAATACAAAACCACTACATGTGAGAAGACCAACTTCCCTGAGGTAGGAGTCTGAGCAGGAGAGCTTGAGGATCTGGGGGATTTCACAGAAGAACTGGTCCACAGCATTGCCTTGGCAGAGGGGCAGGGAAAATGTATTGGCAGTGAGTAGCAGAGCATGGAGAACCCCACTGCCCCAGGCAGCTGCTGCCATCTGGGCACAAGCTCTGCTGGCCATTACTGTCCTGTAGTGCAGGGGCTTGCAAATGGCAACATAGCGGTCGTAGGCCATGAAAGTGAGAATAAAATACTCCGCTGAGATCAAAAAGACAAACAGAAAGACCTGGGCAGCACATCCTGCATAGGAAATGGCCCTGGTGTCCCAGAGGGAATTGGCCATGGCTTTAGGAACAGTGGTGGAGATGCAGCCCAGGTCAAGGAGGGCGAGGTTGAGGAGGAAGAAGTACATGGGGGTGTGGAGGCGGTGGTCACAGGCTACGGCAGTGAGGATGAGGCCGTTACCGAGGAGGGCAACCAGGTAGATGCCCAGGAAGAGCGCGAAGTGCAGGAGCTGCAGCTCCCGTGTGTCTGCGAATGGCAGGAGGAGGAACTCGGCGATTGAGCTGCTGTTGGACATCTGATCCTCCTGGGAATGGGGATCTGATGCCTCTGAATAAGGAGGCCTGTCCAAGAAGGAAAAAGGGTTAAAATTCTAGGGTAGACCTCTGTAAGGAAAACCTACTCTGTTTCTTATAGTAACCTGAAAAAAAATTGCCTCTTCACTTTCAGGAAAACTGGTCCTCTGTTTGATCTCAAACCGATGCTTCAGGAGTCAAGGGACTCTGCAGGAGATGGTCCTGCCCTAGAGCAGTATACAAATGGAACATGGCATTGTCCTAGATGAAGTATGCTTTGCAAAACTAAGAGTTTGTCAGCATTCTTTCTCAAAATTAATCCAAATGCAGAGCAAAGGTTTTTGCATGTTTTGGTTTGTTTCTTTATACTTGTCTCCCCACGCCTGAGGAGCGTATTCAAGGCATAAAACCTTGGCAATTGTACTGCCCACCCATGGAAATCTTGGGGTCCTGGGAGGCAAAGGGACCGTCCCTCAAGGCAGAATGAGGACAGCTGCTGTATCCACCAGTCCTGGTCTCAGCTGCCCATTGTGGGCACCTCTGGAGGATGGTCACATTCAGGTGTTCCCCTGAAAACAACCTGGATTCTGCTGAGAGCAGAGGAATCCAGGTTCAAAGTGCAGATCTCCAAACCCCTCACCCATCTCATCGTACCTGAGGAGGATCTCAGCTCTCTGCTCTTCTCCAGGGACAGAGAGGGATCATAACAGCTGCCCACATTCAGGCATCCAGTAGCAATAGTATGGCCTTAGGAATGATGTGTCTTTTCCATGGGGCTGCTAGATAACACAGAGCTGCTAGAGCAGAGCTGTGCCATTGTGCACGGCAGCCTGCAGCCCAGCAGAAGTCCTGATGACACCATGGCTGGAGGTCGAAGGTGTGAGAGAACTGAAAGCAGGGGGTTGCTCCAGGGAAGTGTCTCCAGTGCAAGGATGGCAGGGAGATGCCCAAATCCCTTCTGCCATGGAGATACTGGGAGCAGCTCCCTCTCAATACCTGCCCATGGCTCTGCTGCCTGTCGCTGTCCCTGCCTGCAGCTGGGTCTCTGTCCCCACGCCTCCTGCCTGCAGCTCACAGCCCCCATCCCACCCGCTGGGTGCTCAGCTCTGCCCTGCAGACACCTCCTGGCAGCAGAGCTCTGCCCAGGGACAGCTTGCTGGGGGCACGTCCAAGAGGCCAGCTAACACAGATCCTGCTGACAATGCACCTGTGGCGGTGGAGCTGTTCGGGGCTGAGGGGCAGGAAAGGGACCTGATGGGGGTCATGGCAACCTCCTTAGGATGCCTTAGGACTCTCAGGCTTTTCTAGGAAATAATATTATATTTTGCTATTTCTACTGAGCCAAAAAGAAAACTGAAAGCAGAGGCTAAGGAAAGATGAGAGTAAAGTTCCCTTTGAAATTCCCTTGGTGTGCTGTGGAGCTGTGAGCAGGCTGCCCCAGGCAGCAGCCTCCCTCCAGCAGCAGGACCCTGCCCTGCCGGGGGGGCTCCTTCCACCCGCAGCTTCTCCCCGCAGCGCCCTGGGCAGCTCCCCAGGCAGGCTGAGTGCTGAGCCTGGCAGGCGGCAGAGGCCCTGCCCCGGCACACAGCCCCTGGGGCACAGCAGGGACCCTGCCCTGCACCACAGCCCTGGACACCCCTTTCATCAACCTGGCTGCAGAGCCTGCTGCCAGACTGTGAAAAGAGAGCACTCAGGGCCCGGCCTATCTGCCTTTTCCTTCTGCCACAGACTTACCCTGTAATGTGCTGCAAGCATTCATTCCCCATCGAGCTTTCAGTATCCCCCAATTCACGCAGCCCGTAACCTCTATCTCCCTTCTCTCCCCTCCCAGTGCCAGCCACAGGCAGTGCCCCCAGGCCTGCTGCGCTGTGCAGAGGAGCTGCTCCTGGGCAGAGCTGTCTCTCTGCAGCGCTGCCCGCTTGCCAGGAGCTCCCCTTGGGCCCAGGAGCCCGGCCCAGCTCAGCAGCAGAGGCCCAGCCCAAGGCCTCCCTTGCTCTGCCCCCCACCAGGCTCCCTGCACATGGCCCTGGGGCTGCAGGGGAACCTGCCGGGAAACAGCCTGAAGGAATCCCTGGGGCTCCCTCCCTCCTCTGGGCACATACACTTCTTCACACCAGTGTCATTTCTCCTTAGAGAACAACAATTAAGTGTAACAATCACATCTTCTTGTCCCAGTATCAGTTTGGACATGAAGTCATGGTCAGGGACTGATCTCCTTCATCCCCACTTCAGGAAAGAATTCAGCAGTCAGTCAAGGCATCTCATGCTGGTTGTTATTCCTGGGGCTGGAAAGGGATCTCAGCTCCCTCCCATATCTGCCACAGACCCACAGGAGCTGGGATTCCTCAGGCCTCAGTTCAGGTGTCCACAACATAGGCAACTTAATGTGAATTACTGGGCCACAATAGCTCCTTAGCGGAGATGGAGGACAGGCAGGAGCTGTTCAGATGGAAATACCTGCTGAAATTTGAGGTTGATCCTTTGGTCTGATGGGGCATTCCTTGGGCCAGCTGAAATGGCAGCAGATGCCACATGTAGGACAACTGAGCCTGTCCCTACTCCTTATGTTCAGAGCAGCATGCAGAGGCTGTCAGCAGAGCAAAAGGAGTCATGTGTCACAGGCAGAGCTAAACCTATTCTGTTCTCTTTTAAATGTTCTCTTTTTCCATTTCTCTTCTACGTGACCCTTGGCTGTAATGGCTGTTGTGTCTCAGACATCTCCACAGGGCCTCAGCTCTCACCAGCCAGGTCTCCCTGCCCTTTGTGCCTTGAGGCAGGACTCTGCAGGGGTACAACAGGTGGTGGGTGGGGATAAAATCAGTGGTTACTTTGCAAACTACACCCTTAACAGTCCATGGGACCTAGGGGTCTGCATCCAAGGGTACAGGGAGAGTGTTTTGGCCTGAAGGTACTGGCTCCTTTTGATCCCAGGAAGGGATCAGACAGCAGCATCCAGGTGCTGTAAGAGATCATTTAAATGCTCTTAGAGCTAAGAATATAAGGAGAGAAGACAATAGATGATCTATTGAATTTGGTGTGACTTTATTCTAGACACAATACTCCACCGTTAGCCTCAGATCTCCATCACATGTTTGCACTGACCCTATGGGATTATTAAAGGTGAACAAATTTTGCTGATCAGTCCTTGGCTCTGCAGTTGACGAATCAGCATATATATGGGAATCAGGGAATCTTGGGTGGTACCATATTGCCACTGGTGCACCATTTGGGTAGCTACTGGCACTTCAACCCTCAGCAACCCCACAACTGAAGGATCCTGTGAGGCACCGGGCAAGGTAGAAAACTGTTGAATGTGCATAAATCACCATAAATCACCTCCAGCATGGCCAATTCCATCAGATATGGGCTGCCTCTCTCCCTAGTTGTCCATTTGCCTGGGTGACATACAACATCTTCCTTGAAGGGATACCTTTCCTTTACACCTGACAGGAGTTACCTCAAGAGAGGGAGGATTTGTGCCCCCTTTGCAATTGCTTTGTCAATGCCCCCTTCCCTGGAGAGGGATCCCAGCTGCTTGCTTTCCCTGCCCTCTAATTCCAGGCTACCAGCCCTGTTATCCCAGTATCGGAGCAGCCAGGTGACAATGTGCTGGCCTAGATGATGGCTGAAATCTAATCACACATCTCACAGCTCCCCAAGGAATGGTGCTCAGGAGCTTACTGCTCCTTTTATGTTATCTCTGTCTTCATCCACCTTTTCCTGTGATGGCTCTACTTGGGAGTAGCCTGTCTCATTTTCTTCTTCGTCCTTCCCCGTATGAGCAGGAGCTTATTTCCTAGCTAAGCAAGCTGATTTTGTCTCTCCTGTTTCTTCTCATATGCATGTATGAGTGATAGAGGCACAGGTTGTTTCTTTGGCCCAGTCGCAGGGATTGGAGTTGTGTAGATTGCAACTCAGTAAGCATAGGCCAAACCCCAGCACATTGCAGTGATTTCTCTCTCTTTGGAATCGCAAGGGTGATGACACTCCTTTTTCAAGCACTCTGCCTTTTTATTTATGTATGTATGTATGTATTTATTTATTTATTTATTTGGAATCTGCACTTTTCAGGGGTGAAGTTAGAAAGCATTGGAGGTGCCCACAGTTCTAGGTGCTTGCCCATATCCTCCCACACACCCTGCCCCTCATAATTATCCCGCCTCAGGGCAGATCATTGTGTGGCAATCTGAAATAGTTTACTCTAACCTTAAACAAAACCTGAAACACATTCAAGACACATAACAATATGTACAGGCTGATTTGAACATCCCAAGGATTCCAAGTTTTGAAGAGCTATTATAACTAGCTGTGGGGAGAAGAAGTGTCCCCCCTCTCCCCCCCATCATTTCCATAGATTGGCTCCCCGAGGTGAAAAGTAAAGACTGTTAATTATAAATAGTTTCTGAGAGAAAGTTCCTCGAGCATGGAGGTGACAGCAATGCTGAGTACAACTACCAGATTTGTCTCATGACCAGTAATTTTATCACAACATAAGGCAGTGTTAGGCCGTGGAGTAAACTAATAACCATAAACCAGCCCCCACAAAGGATAAACAGCACAACAGGGAACACACACAATATGTAATGTGCTACCCAACACAGTTCTGAGACCAAACACAACTACTACACCAACAAAAAATGAACATTGTGGTCAGCAACTATGAAGCTGATCTATTGCTTATAACAACTTTATTTTATCATGATCCAGTCATATCTGTCATTATCTGAGCCCTTTATGGCCCCACGCAGGATTCATTTGAAAAGGAGGGCATCCCACAGGAGGGACCCAGAGAGGGCAGAGATTGACCATCAAGGAGCAGTGGAAACAATGTCAGGGACTGACTGCAATTCCCAATTCTCCTGTTCCACCTAGGAGAAGGAGTTACAGGAGGCTGGATGGGGGGAATGGTGTTTTTAGTTTGCTTGTAGTTCCTCAAGGTTGTAGTGCACCGATGATAGGCAATAAAATATAATAATAATAAAATATCTGCCTATGCTAAGTCTGTCTTGCCTGTGATGATAATTGGTACCCATGAGGATATTTGGTGGGTGACCTCCTGTTCTACCTCAAGCCTTGAGCTCTTTTCATCATATTTTTCCCCCTTTTTCTTGTAGGTGGGGAAGTAAAAGAGCGGTGGCCATGGAGTCCACCTGTGTACCTGTGTAAACCCACCACAATATGGAGATTGGAAGGGTCCAGCACCAGGGCTGTGTCCATCCAGGGATGGCATCTCAGCACCCAGAACACGCTCTGCCAGCCTGGTGGCACAGGAGAGAAGGAGCAGAGGTTCCCCTGAAGGAGATCAGTACAAGGGGAAGGCTTGATTTCCAACACAGACATTTCTAGCACATTCCTGAGAGGCCTGTGGAGCTGCAGGACACACCAGTCTCTGGGACACCGGACGCCCTTCCTCCCAGAGCCAGATCCTGAAGAGGCACCAGCTCCCAGGGAAACCTGGCCCTGGACTGTCCCCATTGCAAGGAGGCTGAGCCATGCCCAGAGGAGCCCTGGGGCTTAGGGCACCCCTAGCATCAGGACCCAGGAATCCTGGCTACCACATACTCCCCTGAGCCCAGAGGGACACTCAGGCAAGGCTATTGCAGCAGCCACCAGCCATTTCCAGCCCCCCGCAAAGCTTTGGACAGCTGCCAGCCCCTGTGACACATCTTGGGAAGGGGCTGCTGACACCCTTACCTTTGAGGGAGAGCTGCAGGAGCACTGGGAACAGGGAAGTCATGTCAGAGGCGATGGTCACCCTCCAGCAGCCCTCCATCTCGCTTACTGTTGGCCCTCAGCTCAGGACAAGGGATGCCCGCCCTGGCTCCTCAACCACAGCTCCTCTGCAAGGTTCCCCTGCTCCTCCGCCCGTCAGCGAGGGTCGCCCAGTGCAAGCTTGCTGCCTGCTGCCCCCACTCCTGGCCACACAAGGACAGCGCTGGGGAGCACCCAAGCAGTGCCCAGCAGGGACCAGGCCTTGCAGGGAAGTGCCAGCACTGCCACTGCTCCAGTGATGATATCCTGGTGATGCAGTGCACCCTCCGTGACATCAGCATGTGTCATTTGAAGGCCTGTGAGGTCAGCAGCATGGAGATGGCACAGCTCAGGAGAGACATGAGAGATTTCCCTTCTTGTCCTGAGAAACAACCACTTCCCTTCTACCCAGTTCTTTTTGGGATCAGGAACAGATCAGGGACATCTCCAAATGGTGGTAAAGGCCATCGAGTAAAGGAGGTGGAGCCTTGGAGAAATCACTACTGCCCCCTTATACCAACATGCTTCTGCTGTTGGGAGCCCTCCCACACTGGTTGGGTTTGAGGCTTGTCCTGGGGCTTGGATTTTTCAAAAGATGGGAGCAAAGGCACCTGGGATGGAACAGCCCCTCGGTGTGCCTGAACTCTTCACAGCATAGAATTCACTTCTGAAAGAAAGATGGGCTTTACAGAGTGAATTGGGGTACATACCAGGGCCTCAGCACCATCCCCCAGTCTGCCATGCAGGAGGCAGAGGTGGTACACGAGGCAAGGGCAGACGTACCCTCAACATGTCATGATGAGAGACAGGAGTAGGGAAGTGCTGCAGACAAAAAAGGGAATGGTCTAGGACGGATGCCGTGCTCTCCTGTAGGCTGCCACAGCCTCCCCATGGCTCACGGCTTTGGGCCTTCAGAGGAGGTGGAGACCACAGAAGAGGCTGAGGTGGGGGGGCAGCCTGCCCCTTGCAGCTGGGCTGACAGATCTGCCTGCAGGAGACTACTTGTGTCTTGGTGTCCACAATGGAGGAGGAACCCATCTTGATTTAGGATCTAAGCTCTCTCATTTCAGGAGACCTGTGGCATGTTGAAGGCGGGACAACAACCCCTGACCGTACTGCACACAGATGTACCTGGTCCTGTGTCAGCTGGACCATGTCAAGTGGGCTGCAGGGAAAGACAAGAGTGAGCATATGCAGTGCTGGGTATAGGTCTGTCTGTGAAAGCTCATCTCTTTGCATGTGCTGAAAAGCAACTGGATTATGACATCCATTTTGCAGGAGGAGTGTCAAGACACAGGTTTTCCTGCTTGCAAGTGCCAGATCCTGGTGAACATCACCTAGGTTGGCCCATCTGGCTGCTGTGCACAGAAGCTGTCTCCAAGAACCCACAGAAAACATGGGGAATGTTTGCACCGAGCACTGTCACTGTCCTGTGATTAAAGTCACTGTCTCGGTGATTAAAGGCCCCCAAGGTGACATGGGGTCATTGAACTCAACTTACTCCAATGGCTTCCATAAGACTTTGCCCAATTCTTTAGCCTGCCTTCAGAGATTTACCTCCTGCCATGCTGTCACCTGACTAACGCACATTTTGAACCCACAAGGGTTCCCCCAATCTGCTGCCCAATCCATAGAAGAGATTGACGCATCCAGGCAGCTTCTTTCATGCTGAGGGCAAATCCCTGTTGATCATCCCCAATTGTCTCTTCTGAAGAATCTGCACCCATTCAGCATGACCACACTGTCACCCTGATTGACTCTCATCTGAACTTCACCCACACTGGCTCCCCCAGGCTGCTGCCCATCCCACAGAGGAGCTGCTCCTGAAAATGGAGGAAAATACTCTGTTATTCATCACCCCATCCAATGTCCCTATCCAGCACAATGCCCCAAGCTGAGGGACATGTCTCCTGACACCTCGTCAGATGTCAATGTCCCAGCCCTGTGACAGCAGATTGCGATCCAGCTGCTCCTGCCTGTGCCCTAGGCTATGGGCATTGGGGCACAAGTGGGCTGTGTGTCCTGCTTGTAAACAGGACAAAGGGACAGGACAAAGAAATTGATTCCTTCTGGAAAAGAAGAAATAAGCTTGCTGTCAAGAAGTGTGTGTGCCCAGGGGAGGGAGGGAAGCCCAGGGATCCCTTCAGGCTGTTTGCCAGCAGGTTCCCCTGCAGCCCCAGGGCCATGTGCAGGGAGCCTGGTGGGGGGCAGAGCAAGGGAGGCCTTGGGCTGGGCCTCTGCTGCTGAGCTGGGCCGGGCTCCTGGGCCCAAGGGGAGCTCCTGGCAAGCGGGCAGCGCTGCAGAGAGACAGCTCTGCCCAGGAGCAGCTCCTCTGCACAGCGCAGCAGGGCTGGGGGCACTGCCTGCAGAGACACAGTGCTTAAAGGCAGGCAGAAGTGGCAGCATGCCCAGAGCTCCCTGCGGGAGAAGACTTCCCAGCCCTGCAGCCGGTAAGTGTCTGGCTGGAGGGCAATGCAGCCGCAGTTCCTGGAGGCAGGAGAAGCCGGGGGTGCAGGCAGGGGTGTCCAGGGCTGTGGTGCAGAGCAGGGTCCCTGCTGTGCCCCAGGGGCTGTGTGCCGGGGCAGGGCCTCTGCCGCCTGCCAGGCTCAGCACTCAGCCTGCCCGGGGAGCTGCCCAGGGCACTGCGGGGAGAAGCTGCGGGTGGAAGGAGCCCCCCCCAGCAGGGCAGGGTCCTGCTGCTGGTGGGAGGCTGCTGCCTGGGGCAGCCTGCTCACAGCTCCACATCTCAACCGGAGTGTATCCAAGGGGTCTTTGTAAGAGGAGAGTCAGGGCTGGGGTTGGCTGCTTCAGTCACAGATTTCCTCAGACTCTGCGTTCAGTTTTCTCTTCTCTGGCTCACTGGAAAACTAAGTAGAGGCTGTTATTTCCCAGAAGGTTCAGAAACTCCTGAGCCTTCATAAGGAGGTTAATAAGGATACCCCATTAAGACTCTTTGCTGCCCCTCAGCCTACAGAAAGCTCCACCACCACTCCTGCACTGTCAGCAGGGTCGGTGTGACCTGGGCTCTAGGACGTGCCCCCAGCGAGCTGCCCCTGGGCAGAGCCCTGCTGCCAGGAGGTGTCTGCAGGGCAGAGCTGAGCACCCAGCAGGTGGGATGGGGGCTGTGAGCTGCAGGCAGGAGGCGTGGGGACAGAGACCCAGCTGCAGGCAGAGACAGCTGCAGGCAGCAGAGCCCTGGTCAGGGAGTGAGAGTGAGATGCTCCAAGAAAATTTATGGCAGGGGGGATTTGTGTACTTCCCTCCCATCCCTGAAGCGCCAACGCCTTCTCACAAACTTCTTGGCTACTTTTCTCATCCAGCCATGTCATGGAAATTTTAACACGAGTTTCTTTGGAATCCCTAGATTTTGGGAGATGAAAATTCATCTGGAGCTCAAAATCTGATGATGATGTTCCTAAGTGTTAGTTCTGTCCATAAATAAAAATCATCCATATTTTCTCCAAAGTGTTGGGTCTCAGAGAAATGCTATGTGGGGAAGGAGCTGACTCTCCCTTCAGTACATAGGCCATACAAATGCTGCTGGATGGCTGCATGTGGGCAGCTGCTACGATCCCTCTGTGTCCACGGTGAAAAGCAGAGAGCTGAGATCCTCCTCAGGTTTGGGTGATCCACCTCAGAGATGGGTGAGGGGTTTGGAGATCTGCCCTTTGAATCTGTCTTCATCTCTTCACAGCAGCATTATGGTTCTTTTTAGGGGATTACCTTAGTGCAACCATCCTCCAGAAATGCCTGCAAAGGGCAGCTGAGACCAGGACTGGCTGATAAAACAGCTGTCCTCACTCTGTCCTGAGGAACAGTCCCTTTGCCTCGCAGGACCCCCAAAACTACCTTATTGGGGAGTACAAACACCAAGGTTGTATGCATAAATGCACCCCTCAGATGAGGTGGAGAAACTAGAAAATACCCCCAAAGCCTGGACAATTGGTTTTCACAAAAAATGTTGATTTTTTTTTTGAATTTTCAGCAAGCATTCTGAAATTAGTTTGATACCTCATCTTTATTTAATACAACAACAGCCCATGTCCTCATTTACTTAACTGCGTGGGTCAGGACTGCCTCCTCCAGCGCCCTACTTATCCCAGTGACACTGGAATCAGCATCAACTAGCACAAACAAGCTCTTGTGAAATGGACCTGCAAAGATCTTCCTGAAAAGGGAGAGGCAGGAGGGAGGATTGTATAAGAAATTGAGTAGGTTTGATCACAGAGTTCTGTCCTAATGTTGTCCTGATTTTCTCTCTTCAGACTGCCCTCTATACCCAGAGGCATCAAAAGTCCAACAGCAGCTCCATCAGCGAGTTCCTCCTCCTGCCATTTGCAGACACACGGGAGCTGCAGCTCCTGCACTTCGTGCTCTTCCTGGGCATCTACCTGGCTGCCCTCCTGGGCAACGGCCTCATCCTCACCGCTGTAGCCTGCGACCACCGCCTCCACACCCCCATGTACTTCTTCCTCCTCAACCTCGCCCTCCTCGACCTGGGCTGCATCTCCACCACTGTCCCCAAAGCCATGGCCAATTTTCTGTGGGACACCAGGGCCATTTCCTATGCAGGATGTGCTGCACAGGTCTTTCTTTATCCCTTCCTGATATCAGCAGAATATTCTCTTCTCACCATCATGGCCTACGACCGCTACATTGCCATCTGCAAGCCCCTGTACTACAGGACCCTCTTGGACAGGAGAGCTTGTGCCCAGATGGCAGCAGCTGCCTGGGGCAGTGGGCTTCTCTATACCTCTATGCTATGCTGCACACTGCCAATACATTTTCCCTGTCCCTCTGCCAAGGCAATGCTGTGGACCAGTTCTTCTGTGAAATCCCCCAGATCCTCAAAATCTCTTGCTCACACTCCTACTTCAGGAAAGTTTGGGTTCTTCTGGTTGGTTTCTCTTTAGCATCCAGGTGTTGTTTTTTTCATCATGCTTTCCTATGTGCAGATCTTCAGGGCCGTGCTGAGGATGCCTTCTGAGCATAGCCGGCACAAAGCCTTCTCCATGTGCCTCCCCCACCTCTTTGTGGTCTCCCTTTTTCTCAGTACTGCCATGTTTGCCTACCTGAAGCCCCCATCCATCTCCTCCCCATCCTTGAATGTGTTGGTGGCAGTTCTGTACTCAGTGATTCCTCCAGCAGTGAACCCTCTAATCTACAGCATGAGGAACCAGGAGCTCAAGGTTGCTGTTAGGAGAGCAATTTCACAGATGTTTCCTAAGAATGATTATTTTCCCTTCTTTCTCCAGAAATGACTTTCTGCATATCCTCTTGCAGTCTTGATCCTTGTATTATTATCATTATAGCTATTGTTATCTTCAGTGCCACTTGCATTTATAATGTTCTAAAAAAAAAAAAAAAAGAAGTCATTTATTCATCATCCTTTTACTGAGGAGGTACTTCCTTTTTGTACATCCCTTTTTTGTACTTCCTTTTTGTACATCCCTTTACTGAGGATGTACAGTAAACACTGCTCTGTTTACTGTTGAGGTTCTGTAAAAGTCTGTCTAAAAGCACATCATCACTGACTCATCTGTGTAATAAAATGGGGTGTCCCCAGTTCACTGCCTGAAGATTTGGCTAGTCTTTCAAAGCTGGTGCCAAGATCAGGGCTGTGTAGCTGCTCCCTGGAAGGCCTGTTGCTGCATGGATCTGGGAGAGAAATAGGTCATTGTGTGAGCTGTGAGAGACCACAGGTAGGATTTAGGAGCAGCCTGCTGGTGTCTGATGACAGTGGAGATGGTGAAAGGTCACTGAGATACAGAGCCATGACCGTCCCAAATGTGGCAGGGCAGAGGACAGCCTCCAGGACACGAACGTTGAGCTGTGTGGAGAGCCCAGGTGTTCTCCATGGGCAGCATGTGCCCAGGGCAGGCAGTGACTGGAGGCCAAAAAAGAGAGAAAATGCCCAAGATCTTGTCACCAAAGAAGAATGTCATAATTCCTGTGGGATTCTGTGGAGTACCAGCATGCACAGGGAAGGGAGGTTGGAGAGAGATTAATGTCACCCTTACAAAGTTATCACCAGCTGGATCTAGAAAGACACCGGGAAACCCCTAGTGTCCTTGGCAATGTTCCCTGCTCTTTCTGAGCACCTGCCAGAACGACAGACCATAGTAAGTGGGATTAGCAGCACTGATCCCAACCCAGCTGGATTTACTTCCCACGCTGTGCAGCTCAGCCCGTGTGCAGTCACCTCTGGGGCACCACAGCCTGCTTGGTCTGCTAATAGTGCCACCAGCCCAGGGACATGTGGGGATCATGGGAGGTGGCCAGGAAGAGCTGGACAGATCAGAGGACACATGGGGAGAGATCAAATGGGAGTTGGCCTTGGCTGGAAGTTGTCTGAAATACTGGTGTTAACCTAATCCCAAGACTAGGTCTGGACTGTGGGTACCCTAATGCGTGCTCATGGGTTAGAGTAGAAGATGAGCCAGAAGTCCACAGTTTCCTGGTGCTGCACTAGGTTGGGAAGTGGCTGAAAAAGGACTGGTGCCCTCTATTCTGCATCTCATAACTCCATAATCTTTCCTGAAGGGTGGCATCGAAAGCCAAGTCTGGTGCCTGTGCCAGGGCTTCCACTGACGGAAGCATGACACAGCAGCCATATCAGTTTGCTTCTGTTCCTCAGTCTAAGTCCATCACATGTCCATGTGAGAGTCTCCCCCAGCCTATGTGCTGAACAATAGCCCAGAAGTCATCAGCAAGCCCTCAGCTTGGGTCCACCCCAAGGCAATGCTGTGAACCAGTTTTTCTGTGAAATCCCACAGATCCTTGTTGTGGTTTAACCCAGCCAGCAGCTAAGCACCACACAGCAATTCACTCACCTTCCACCCTCCCTTTCTGAGATGGGGGAGAGAATCAGAAAAAAAAAAAATATTAAGCCTATGGGTTGAGATAAAGACAATTTATTAGGGCAGAAAATAAAGGAAAATACTGATATGTACAAACAAAGTGATGCACAATGCAATTGCTCACCACCTGCTGACCAATGCTAAACCTATCCCTGAGCAGCCTGCCCCCTCCCCTGGCCATTCCCCCCCCCCTCTCCCCCCCCCCGTATAATTGTTGAAAATGACATCATATGGAATGGAATACCCGTGGCCACTTTGGGTCAGCTGTCCTGGTTCTGTTCACTCCCAGCTCCTGCTGCACCCCCAGCTTGCCCACTGGCAGGACAGAGAAAGAAGCTGAAAAGTCCTTGGCCTGGTGTAAGCAGTGCCCTGCAACAATTAAAACATTTTTCTCATCCTAAATACAAAACACAGCACCATACCAGCTACAAGGAGGAAAACTAACTCCATCCTAGCTGAAACCAGGACAATCCTTAAACTCTCCTGCTCATAGTCCTTCCTTGGTGGGTGAAGGGAATTTATCACACGACTCCAGGCTGGTGTGCAACTGAAGCATTTATTGAGTATACATTCTTGCATTTATACCCTTAGCATCTCTGCACGTGCCAGTTATGCTACCAGGCAAGCTCGCTCATTGGTGGCTATACTAGTGTTCACACAACTATCACGCTCTTATTCCGCTCGTTGATTTGTTGTCACGTGGACCTCTTGTGCTGGTTGTTTTCTCAACTCCTCAATTGTTACTTCTTCTTCGACCTTGTGCCTTATCTTGCATTATCTTGTACCTTAGCTTGCATTTTTCTATTAGCTACTTTATTTTTGTGACTAGCAGGTACCACAGGCTTCCAAACTGAGCTCCCATAGGTGGGTGCTTGTGGGTAATGTTTTTGTGGACTCTGGGAGTGCAGCTGTGACTGCAGGAAGGACAAGTCCTCCCCTTGATCTTGTCCATGACTAGATGCCTCTGCATGCTGCACTGGAAAAGGGAGCATATTGATGACATGCTAACGCCCCTTTCACTTTCCCCGTGTCTGTGGGGTCCTCAAAGAATGTGCCTCAGTCCTAAGGTCCAGCCCAGCTCCTGCAAGCATCAGGAGCCTGGAGAAATTGCCCCAGAAGTCTCAGCCCTCTTGTGGACTCAGGCAAATACACACAAGTGTATGCACAAGCACACAAACACACAATCTCACACACACAGAGATGTGCGCACAAGGCACGCACTTCTGTGCATTCTTTACCTTCTCATCTGTTTCTCCAGGTGATCCTGTGAATCACATCAGGCAGACCACGTGGTTCAAATGGCACAAGCTTCCATCTTACTGCCTTTTCTCTTTTCTAATTATAACTAGTAATGTACTGTTCCCAGGCTGCAATGGTAGACCTGCTACTTCAAAGCAGCCTATCCTGCAAGGGCATTTCCTGCATTTAAGGATGATCTGCCCAAGTTCAGATCAAAGTCAGTTCCTCCAGCTGGAAAAGGAACCTGTCAGCTGCTGGCCAAACCTGAGCCAATGAGCAATGCTGGTTGTGCCTCTTTGTCATAATTTCCTGGCAGAGGAGTGAGAAAATGTGAGAGAAGCAGCCCTGTAGACACCAAGTTCAGTGCAGAAGGAGGGCAGGATATGCTCCAGGTGCCAGAGCAGAAGTTCCCCTGAAGCCCATGGAGGAGCCCATGTGGAGCAGGTGGATGTGGCTTGAAGGAGGCTTCAGCCACTGGAGAGGAGCCCACATGGGACCAAGTTTTCTGGTGGGATCTGCAGCCCATAGGGAGGAGCTGACACTGGAGCAGACCACTTCCAAAGGCCTTTCCCCAGCTCTGTACAGATCCATGTTGGATAACATCTTAAGAACTGCAGTCTGTGGAAAACTCATGTTGGATCATTTTGGGAAGAGAATTCATGCATCCCATGGGAGGGAAGGACCCCACCCTGGTGCAGCAGGAGGGTGAAGATGGAGATGAAGTGTTATGGATGGACCACACCTCTCATTGCCCAGTCCCACGCATCGCTTGGTGGGGAGGAGGTTGAGGATGTGGGGTGGAGGATGGTTTTTGTTGGCTTTTGTTACTGCTCTAGATTGTTATTAATCCGCATTAAATGACATTAATTCTCCCCAAGCTAAGTCTGTCTTGCTGTGACAGTAATTGTGAATGATTTCCTGCCACTTACCTCAAGCCATGAGATGTTTAATTGTATTCTCTCACCCTGCCCATAAGGAAATGTTCCCCCAGCACAGCCCCCTGCCAGCCCTCACTGCCCTGGCCCTCACTGCCCTCCTGCTTTAGCAGCCTCCCCCCTTCACCCAGCGCTGCCCCAGCCCCATCATGTCCCTCACAGGGGTTCACAGACAGCCCTGCCCTGGGGCTGGCTGGGCTCTGGGCCTGGAGAAGGACCAGGCTGGGCTGGCTGTTCCCCCGGTACAGGCCCTGAGCCCAGCAGGAGGATGGGAGTGCTCACATTTCAGTGATTGGCCCTCCCCAGACTGAGGTGGAAGGCTGGTGCTGGGAACCGTGAGGGGCTGGGGCTGGTGGTAGCTTTCTCGGGCAGTTTCTCCTTTTTGTTCATGCTACAAGCTGGGCTGAATCTGTGCCCTGGGACACTCTGCTCGAAGACACTGTGGGTGTAGAGATAGTCTTTATTGTCTGACCACACTCATGGTAAGGAAATTTTTCATAATGTCCATATTGAACCGCCCCGGTACAGCTTTGTGCCATTCCTTTGTGCCTGAGGATGACTTGAATCCTTTTTCAGACCCACCTTCCCTGTGCCTGCTGGGTCCACATTTCCTCCATGGAGACCGCAGACGTCTCATTTGCCTGTAGAAGCCAAGATACCAAAAAGACGCTATGAGAGAGTAAGCTCAGTCCCAGTGGTACACATATTTTATAGGGGCTACAGGGAAAGAGAGCAGGTTGATGTTTCAGATGAAATGAGACAAAGCCAAATGTGTGTCGGAACATCGCACTGGTACTTAACAACAACAACATCAAAATCAATGTCAACATAAACATAAAATAATATAATATATAATATAATATAGTAACAATAATAATAATAATACAATGCATAGGAATGTACTGAATATACAATGAATATACTGTGAGTCAGTTGTGGAGACAGATGAAAAGTTTACCAGCTGTGAAAAATGTCAATGAAATCACTTTGTTCAGTGCAACTTTCAGCTCCTGGTTTCTCATGCTGTAGATGAAGGGGTTCACTGCTGGGGGCACCACTGAGTACAGAACTGCCACCACCAGGTCCAGGGATGAGAAGGACAGGGAGGGGGGCTTTAGGCAGCTGAAAAAGCCAGTACTGAGAAACAGGGAGACCACTGCCAGGTGAGGTAGGCATGTTGAAAAGGCTTTGTGCTGCCCCTGCTCAGAGGGCATCCTCAGCACGGCCCTGATGATCTGAACATAGGAGAGCACAATGAATACAAAACACCCAAAGTCGATGAAAACATTACCTACAAGAACCCAAACTTCACTGAGGAAGGACTGTGAACAGGAGAGCTTGAGGATTTGGGGGATTTCACAGAAGAACTGGTTCACAGCATTGCCTTGGCAGAGAGGCAGGGAAAATGTACTGGCAGTGTGCAGCACAGCATTGAGAAAAGCAGAACCCCAGGCAGCTGCTGCCATCTGGGCACAAGCTCTACTGCCCAGGAGGGTCCCGTAGTGCAGGGGCTTGCAGATGGCAACGTAGCGGTCGTAGGCCATGATGGTGAGAAGAGAATACTCTGCTGACATCAAAAAGACAAACAGAAAGACCTGTGCAACACATCCTGCATAGGAAATGGCCCTGGTGTCCCAGAGGGAATTGGCCATGGCTTTGGGGACAGTGGTGGAGACAGATCCGAGGTCGAGGAGGGCGAGGTTGAGGAGGAAGAAGTACATGGGGGTGTGGAGGCGGTGGTCACAGGCTACGGCAGTGAGGATGAGGCCGTTGCCCAGGAGGGCAGCCAGGTAGATGCCCAGGAAGAGCGCGAAGTGCAGGAGCTGCAGCTCCCTTGTGTCTGCGAATGGCAGGAGGAGGAATTCAGTTATGGAGCTGCTGTTGGACATTTGATTCCTCTGGGCATGAGGACCTGTCTGAGGAGGGAAATACAGCAAAATGTTAGGCTCAGCCCTGTGAGCAAAACCTACTCTGTTTCTTGTTAAACCTCAGAACTGCTGCTTCCCTTTTAGGAAAACCTCTGCTGCACATTCCTTGGTAGAGCTCTGGTTTATGCTACCAGAGGGTGCCACTGGGAGCAAGGGACTCTGGAAGTCCTTGGCATTACTGCTGTACTCAAGTGAAATCTTGCCTGAGAGGCAAGGGCTCTGTCCCTTAGAGCAGAGTAAGGGCAGCTATCCTGTCCCAAAGTCCTGGTCACAGCTGCCCTGGACTGGCACCGCTTTGAACTCAAAGATACCATCATACCCAGGTGTTCCCTTAGAGAAGAGCCTGCACACTGCGCAGAGTAAAGGAATCCAGTTTCCAAGTGCAAATCTCCAATCTCCTGTGGCCTTGAGTGTGGTCTCAGTTCTCCACGTGTAGCAAGGGATACAGAGGGATCACTGCAGCTAACACATAGAGATTTCCAGCAGCATTTCCATGCCCTTAGCCATCAGGTGTCTTCTCCATGGAAAGCACTGAGCTGCTATGGCAGAGCTGTGCCCTGGAGGGGGGCAGCCTGCAGCCCAGCAGAACTCTTGCAGGAAAAGTTTTGAATGCACTAAAAACAATGTGACCTGAAGACAGAGTGAGCTCATTCTCAGCCCCACACACAGCCCTACATGTCATGACAGGACATGGAGGCTTTTCCTTAATTTATGTATCTGAATGACAAGAATGTGAATCATTCTGAGCTGCACCTGACTTATTCTCTACATCACTGACTCCAAAGGAGGATCATGAATAAGTTCCCATGCCAATATCTCTGGTGGTCCATGCTGGAGGAGCGGAAGAGACCACAGGCTGTATTGTGGAAGACAGCAACTGTGCAGGGGTGGCAGAGAAATTTCAAAAGTCCCCCTTCTATGTTTCTGGGAGCAGCTATCTCTCACTCCCTGCCCATGGTTGTGAAGCCTGCGGCTGTCCCTGCCTGCAGCTGGGTCTCTGTCCCCACACCTCCTGCCTGCAGCTCACAGCCCCCATCCCATCCTCTGGGTGCTCAGCTCTGCCCTGCAGACACCTCCTGGCAGCAGGGCTCTGCCCAGGGGCAGCTCGCTGGGGACACGTCCTAGAGACCAGGTCACTCCAACCCTGCTGACACTGTGCAAGGAGTGGTGGAGGTTTCTAGGGGTTGAAGGGCAGGAAGGGACTTACTGGGGGTCATTGTAACCTCCTTAGGATGCCTTAGGACTCTCAGGCTTTTATAGGATAGCATCATATCTTTCTATTTCCACTGAACCAAAAAGAGAAACTGAAAGGAGAGGCTAAGGGAAGGTGAGAGTGAAGTTCCCTTTGAAATTCCCTTGGTGTGCTGTGGAGCTGTGAGCAGGCTGCCCCAGGCAGTAGCCTCCCACCAGCAGCAGGACCCTGCCCTGCTGGGGGGGGCTCCTTCCACCCGCAGCTTCTCCCTGCAGCGCCCTGGGCAGCTCCCCGGGCAGGCTGAGTGCTGAGCCTGGCAGGCGGCAGAGGCCCTGCCCCGGCACACAGCCCCTGGGCCACAGCAGGGACCCTGCTCTGCACCACAGCCCTGGACACCCCTGCCTGCACCCCCGGCTTCTCCTGCCTCCACGAACTGCGGCTGCATTGCCCTCCAGCCAGAGACTTACCGGGTGCAGGGCTGCGAAGTCTTCTCCTGCAGGGAGCTGTGGGCATGCTGCCACTTCTGCCTGCCTTTAAGCACTGTGTCTCTGCAGGCAGTGCCCCCAGCCCTGCTGCGCTGTGCAGAGGAGCTGCTCCTGGGCAGAGCTGTCTCTCTGCAGTGCTGCCCGCTTGCCAGGAGCTCCCCTTGGGCCCAGGAGCCCGGCCCAGCTCAGCAGCAGAGGCCCAGCCCAAGGCCTCTCTTGCTCTGCCCCCCACCAGGCTCCCTGCACATGGCCCTGGTGCTGCAGGGGAACCTGCTGGGAAACAGCCTGAAGGGATCCCTGGGGCTCCAGCCCTCCCATGGCACACACACTTCTTCACACCAGTGTCATTTCTCCTTACAGAACACCAATTAAGTGTAACAATCACATCTTCTTGTCCCAGTTTCATTTTTTACATGAAATCATGGTCAGGGACTGATCTCTTTCATCCCCAGTTAAGGAATTAATTCAGCAGAGTCAGTCAAGGCATCTCATGCTGGTTGTTATTTCTGGGGCTGGAAAAGGATCTCAGCTCCCTCCCATAGGAGCTGGGATTCCTCAGGCCTCAGTTCAGGTGTCCACAGCATAGGCACCTTAATGCGAATTACTGAGCCACAGTAGCTCCTTAGTGGAGATGGAGGACAGGCAGGAGCTGTTCAGATGGAAATACCTGCTGAAATTTGAGGTTGATCCTTTCGTCTGATGGGGCGTTCCTCAGGCCAACTGAAATGCCAGCAGATGCCACATGTAGGACAACTGAACCTGTCCCTACTCCTTATGTGCAGGGCAGCCTGCAGAGCCTGTCAGCAGAGCAAAAGGAGTCATGTGTCACAGGCAGAGCTAAACCTATTCTGTTCTCTTTTAAATGTTCTCTTTTTTCCTTTCTGTTCTACACGGCCCTTGGCTGTAATGGCTGTTGTGTCTCGGACATCTCCACAGGGCCTCAGCTCTCACCAGCCAGGTCTCCCTGCCCTTTGTGCCTTGAGGAAGGACTTTGCAGGAGCACAACAGGTCATCAGTGAGGATAAAATCCATGGTTACTTTGCAAACTATACCCTTAACAGTCCATGGGACCTAGGGGCCTGCATCCAAGGGTACAGGGAGAGTGTTCTGGCCTGGAGGTACTGGCTCCTTATGATCCCAGGAAGGGATCAGACAGCAGCATTCAGGTGCTGTAAGAGATCATTTAAATGCTCTTAGAGCTAAGACTATAAGGAGAGAAGACTATAGATGATCTGTTGAACTTGGTGTGACTTTATTCTAGACACAATACTCCACCGTTAGTCTCAGATCTCCATTACATGTTAGCACTGACCCTATGGGATTATTAAAGGTGAACAAATTTTGCTGATCAGTCCTTGGCTCTGCAGTTAATGAATCACCATATATATGGGAATCAGGGAATCTTGGATGGTGCCATATTGCCACTGGTGCACCATTTGGGTAGCTACTGGCACGTTGACCCTCAGCAACCCCACAACTGAAGGATCCTGTGAGTGACTGGGCAAGGTAGAAAACTGTTGAATGTGCATAAATCACCATAAATCACCTCCAGCATGGCCAATTCCATCAGATATGGGCTGCCTCTCTCCCTGGTTGTCCATTTGCCTGGGTGACATACAACATCTTCCTTGAAGGGATACCTTTCCTTTACACCTGACAGGAGTTACCTCAAGAGAGGGAGGATTTGTGCCCCCTTTGCAATTGCTTTGTCAATGCCCCCTTCCCTGGAGAGGGATCCCAGCTGCTTGCTTTCCCTGCCCTCTAATTCCAGGCTACCAGCCCTGTTATCCCAGTATCGGAGCAGCCAGGTGACAATGTGCTGGCCTAGATGATGGCTGAAATCTAATCACACATCTCACAGCTCCCCAAGGAATGGTGCTCAGGAGCTTACTGCTCCTTTTATGTTATCTCTGTCTTCATCCACCTTTTCCTGTGATGGCTCTACTTGGGAGTAGCCTGTCTCGTTTTCTTCTTCGTCCTTCCCCGTATGAGCAGGAGCTTATTTTCTAGCTAAGCAAGCTGATTTTGTCTCTCCTGTTTCTTCTCATATGCATGTATGAGTGATAGAGGCACAGGTTGCTTCTCTGGCCCAGTCGCAGGGATTGGAGTTGTGTAGATTGCAACTCAGTAAGCATAGGCCAAACCCTAGCACATTGCAGTGATTTCTCTCTCTTTGGAATTGCAAGGGTGATGACACTCCTTTTTCAAGCACTCTGCCTTTTTATTTATTTATTTATTTATTTATTTATTTATTTATTTATTTATTTATTTGGAATCTGCACTTCTTCAGGGGTGAAGTTAGAAAGCATTGGAGGTGCCCACAGTTCTAGGTGCCTGCCCATATCCTCCCACACACCCTGCCCCTCATAATTATCCCGCCTCAGGGCAGATCATTGTGTGGCATTCTGAAATAGTTTACTCTAACCTTAAACAAAACCTGAAACACATTCAAGACACATAACAATATGTACAGGCTGATTTGAACATCCCAAGGATTCCAAGTTTTGAAGAGCTATTGTAACTAGCTGTGGGGAGAAGAAGTGTCCCCCCTCTCCCCCCCATCATTTCCATAGATTGGCTCCCCGAGGTGAAAAGTAAAGACTGTTAATTATAAATAGTTTCTGCGAGAAAGTTCCTCAAGCATGGAGGTGACAGCAATGCTGAGTACAACTACCAGATTTGTCTCATGACCAGTAATTTTATCACAACATAAGGCAGTGTTAGGCCGTGGAGTAAACTAATAACCATAAACCAGCCCCCACAAAGGATAAACAGCACAACAGGGAACACACACAATATGTAATGTGCTACCCAACACAGTTCTGAGACCAAACACAACTACTACACCAACAAAAAATGAACATTGTGGTCAGCAATGAGCTGATCTATAAGCTGATCTATTGCTTATAACAACTTTATTTTATCATGATCCAGTCATATCTGTCATTATCTGAGCCCTTTATGGCCCACGCAGGATTCATTTGGGAAGGAGGGCATCCCACAGGAGGGACTCAGAGAGGGCAGAGATTGACCATCAAGGAGCAGTGGAAATAATGTCATGGACTCACTGCAATTCCCAATTATCCTGTTCCACCCAGGACAAGGAGTTACAGGAGGCTGGATGGGGGGAATGGTGTTTTTAGTTTGCTTGTACTTCCTCAAGGTTGTAGTGCACCGATGATAGGCAATAAAATATCTTAATCTGCCTATGCTAAGTCTGTCTTGCCTGTGATGATAATTGGTACCCATGAGGATATTTGGTGGGTGACCTCCTGTTCTACCTCAAGCCTTGAGCTCTTTTCATCATATTTTTCCCCCTTTTTCTTGTAGGTGGGGAAGTAAAAGAGCGGTGGCCATGGAGTCCACCTGTGTACCTGTGTAAACCCACCACAATATGGAGATTGGAAGGGTCCAGCACCAGGGCTGTGTCCATCCAGGGATGGCATCTCAGCACCCAGAACACGCTCTGCCAGCCTGGTGGCACAGGAGAGAAGGAGCAGAGGTTCCCCTGAAGGAGATCAGTACAAGGGGAAGGCTTGATTTCCAACACAGACATTTCTAGCACATTCCTGAGAGGCCTGTGGAGCTGCAGGACACACCAGTCTCTGGGACACCGGACGCCCTTCCTCCCAGAGCCAGATCCTGAAGAGTCACCAGCTCCCAGGGAAACCTGGCCCTGGACTGTCCCCATCGCAAGGAGGCTGAGCCATGCCCAGAGGAGCCCTGGGGCTTAGGGCACCCCTAGCATCAGGACCCAGGAATCCTGGCTACCACATACTCCCCTGAGCCCAGAGGGACACTCAGGCAAGGCTATTGCAGCAGCCACCAGCCATTTCCAGCCCCCCGCAAAGCTTTGGACAGCTGCCAGCCCCTGTGACACATCTTGGGAAGGGGCTCCTGACACCCTTACCTTTGAGGGAGAGCAGCAGGAGCACTGGGAACAGGGAAGTCATGTCAGAGGCGATGGTCACCCTCCAGCAGCCCTCCATCTCGCTTACTGTTGGCCCTCAGCTCAGGACAAGGGATGCCCGCCCTGGCTCCTCAACCACAGCTCCTCTGCAAGGTTCCCCTGCTCCTCCGCCCGTCAGCGAGGGTCGCCCAGTGCAAGCTTGCTGCCTGCTGACCCCACTCCTGGCCACAGTGGTGGGGAGCACCCAAGCAGTCCCCAGCAGGGACCAGGCCTTGCAGGGAAGTGCCGGCACTGCCACTGCTCCAGTGATGATATCCTGGTGATGCAGTGCACCCTCTGTGACATCAGCATGTGTCATTTGAAGGCCTGTGAGGTCAGCAGCATGGAGATGGCACAGCTCAGGAGAGACATGAGAGATTTCCCTTCTTGTCCTGAGAAACAACCACTTCCCTTCTACCCAGTTCTTTTTGGGATCAGGAACAGATCAGGGACATCTCCAAATGGTGGTAAAGGCCATCGAGTAAAGGAAGTGGAGCCTTGGAGAAATCACTACTGCCCCCTTATACCAACATGCTTCTGCTGTTGGGAGCCCTCCCACACTGGTTGGGTTTGAGGCTTGTCCTGGGGCTTGGATTTTTCAAAAGATGGGAGCAAAGGCACCTGGGATGGAACAGCCCCTCGGTGTGCCTGAACTCTTCACAGCATAGAATTCACTTCTGAAAGAAAGATGGGCTTTACAGAGTGAATTGGAGTACATGCCAGGGC
Source organism: Anas platyrhynchos (assembly GCF_047663525.1). Classification (NCBI taxonomy): domain Eukaryota; kingdom Metazoa; phylum Chordata; class Aves; order Anseriformes; family Anatidae; genus Anas; species Anas platyrhynchos. The sequence goes on along the minus strand of NC_092616.1, from coordinate 5,225,190 downwards.
CTCAGCACCATCCCCCAGTCTGCCATGCAGGAGGCAGAGGTGGTACACGAGGCAAGGGCAGACGTACCCTCAACATGTCATGATGAGAGACAGGAGTAGGGAAGTGCTGCAGACAAAAAAGGGAATGGTCTAGGACGGATGCCGTGCTCACCTGTAGGCTGCCACAGCCTCCCCATGGCTCACGGCTTTGGGCCTTCAGAGGAGTTGGAGACCACAGAAGAGGCTGAGGTGGGGGGGCAGCCTGCCCCTTGCAGCTGGGCTGACAGATCTGCCTGCAGGAGACTACTTGTGTCTTGGTGTCCACAATGGAGGAGGAACCCATCTTGATTTAGGATATAAACTCTCTCATTTCAGGAGACCTGTGGCATGTTGAAGGCGGGACAACAACCCCTGACCGTACTGCACACAGATGTACCTGGTCCTGTGTCAGCTGGACCATGTCAAGTGGGCTGCAGGGAAAGACAAGAGTGAGCATATGCAGTGCTGGGTATAGGTCTGTCTGTGAAAGCTCATCTCTTTGCATGTGCTGAAAAGCAACTGGATTATGACATCCATTTTGCAGGAGGAGTGTCAAGACACAGGTTTTCCTGTTTGCAAGTCCCAAATCCTGGTGAACATCACCTAGGTTGGCCCATCTGGCTGCTGTGCACAGAAGCTGTCTCCAAGAACCCACAGAAAACATGGGGAAAGTTTGCACCGAGCACTGTCACTGTCCTGTGATTAAAGTCACTGTCTCGGTGATTAAAGGCCCCCAAGGTGACATGGGGTCATTGAACTCAACTTACTCCAATGGCTTCCATAAGACTTTGCCCAATTCTTTAGCCTGCCTTCAGAGATTTACCTCCTGCCATGCTGTCACCTGACTAACGCACATTTTGAACCCACAAGGGTTCCCCCAATCTGCTGCCCAATCCATAGAAGAGATTGACGCATCCAGGCAGCTTCTTTCATGCTGAGGGCAAATCCCTGTTGATCATCCCCAGTTGTCTCTTCTGAAGGATCTGCACCCATTCAGCACGACCACACTGTCACCCTGACTGACTCTCATCTGACCTTCACCCACACCGGCTCCCCCAGGCTGCTGCCCATCCCACAGAGGAGCTGCTCCTGAAAATGGAGGACAATACTCTGTTATTCACCACCCCATCCAATGTCCCTATCCAGCACAATGCCCCAAGCTGAGGGACATGTCTCCTGACACCTCGTCAGATGTCAATGTCCCAGCCCTGTGACAGCAGATTGCGATCCAGCTGCTCCTGCCTGTGCCCTAGGCTATGGGCATTGGGGTACAAGTGGGCTGTGTGTCCTGCTTGTAAACAGGACAAAGGGACAGGACAAAGAAATTGATTCCTTCTGGAAAAGAAGAAATAAGCTTGCTGTCAAGAAGTGTGTGTGCCCAGGGGAGGGAGGGAAGTCCAGGGATCCCTTCAGGCTGTTTGCCAGCAGGTTCCCCTGCAGCCCCAGGGCCATGTGCAGGGAGCCTGGTGGGGGGCAGAGCAAGGGAGGCCTTGGGCTGGGCCTCTGCTGCTGAGCTGGGCCGGGCTCCTGGGCCCAAGGGGAGCTCCTGGCAAGCGGGCAGCGCTGCACAGAGACAGCTCTGCCCAGGAGCAGCTCCTCTGCACAGCGCAGCAGGGCTGGGGGCACTGCCTGCAGAGACACAGTGCTTAAAGGCAGGCAGCAGTGGCAGCATGCCCAGAGCTCCCTACGGGAGAAGACTTCCCAGCCCTGCACCCGGTAAGTCTCTGTCTGGAGGGCAATGCAGCCGCAGTTCGTGGAGGCAGGAGAAGCCGGGGGTGCAGGCAGGGGTGTCCAGGGCTGTGGTGCAGAGCAGGGTCCCTGCTGTGTTCCAGGGGCTGTGTGCCGGGGCAGGGCCTCTGCCGCCTGCCAGGCTCAGCACTCAGCCTGCCCGGGGAGCTGCCCAGGGCGCTGCGGGGAGAAGCTGCGGGTGGAAGGAGCCCCCCCGGCAGGGCAGGGTCCTGCTGCTGGTGGGAGGCTGCTGCCTGGGGCAGCCTGCTCACAGCTCCACATCTCAACCGGAGTGTATCCAAGGGGTCTTTGTAAGAGGAGAGTCAGGGCTGGGGTTGGCTGCTTCAGTCACAGATTTCCTCAGACTCTGCGTTCAGTTTTCTCTTCTCTGGCTCACTGGAAAACTAAGTAGAGGCTGTTATTTCCCAGAAGGTTCAGAAACTCCTGAGCCTTCATAAGGAGGTTAATAAGGATACCCCATTAAGACTCTTTGCTGCCCCTCAGCCTACAGAAAGCTCCACCACCACTCCTGCACTGTCAGCAGGGTCGGTGTGACCTGGGCTCTAGGACGTGCCCCCAGCGAGCTGCCCCTGGGCAGAGCCCTGCTGCCAGGAGGTGTCTGCAGGGCAGAGCTGAGCACCCAGCGGGTGGGATGGGGGCTGTGAGCTGCAGGCAGGAGGCGTGGGGACAGAGACCCAGCTGCAGGCAGAGACAGCTGCAGGCAGCAGAGCCCTGGTCAGGGAGTGAGAGTGAGATGCTCCAAGAAAATTTATGGCAGGGGGGATTTGTGTACTTCCCTCCCATCCCTGAAGCGCCAACGCCTTCTCATAAACTTCTTGGCTACTTTTCTCATCCAGCCATGTCATGGAAATTTTAACACGAGTTTCTTTGGAATCCCTAGATTTTGGGAGATGAAAATTCATCTGGAGCTCAAAATCTGATGATGATGTTCCTAAGTGTTAGTTCTGTCCATAAATAAAAATCATCCATATTTTCTCCAAAGTGTTGGGTCTCAGAGAAATGCTATGTGGGGAAGGAGCTGACTCTCCCTTCAGTACATAGGCCATACAAATGCTGCTGGATGGCTGCATGTGGGCAGCTGCTACGATCCCTCTGTGTCCACGGTGAAAAGCAGAGAGCTGAGATCCTCCTCAGGTTTGGGTGATCCACCTCAGAGATGGGTGAGGGGTTTGGAGATCTGCCCTTTGAATCTGTCTTCATCTCTTCACAGCAGCATTATGGTTCTTTTTAGGGGATTACCTTAGTGCAACCATCCTCCAGAAATGCCTGCAAAGGGCAGCTGAGACCAGGACTGGCTGATAAAACAGCTGTCCTCACTCTGTCCTGAGGAACAGTCCCTTTGCCTCGCAGGACCCCCAAAACTACCTTATTGGGGAGTACAAACACCAAGGTTGTATGCATAAATGCACCCCTCAGATGAGGTGGAGAAACTAGAAAATACCCCCAAAGCCTGGACAATTGGTTTTCACAAAAAATGTTGATTTTTTTTTTGAATTTTCAGCAAGCATTCTGAAATTAGTTTGATACCTCATCTTTATTTAATACAACAACAGCCCATGTCCTCATTTACTTAACTGCGTGGGTCAGGACTGCCTCCTCCAGCGCCCTACTTATCCCAGTGACACTGGAATCAGCATCAACTAGCACAAACAAGCTCTTGTGAAATGGACCTGCAAAGATCTTCCTGAAAAGGGAGAGGCAGGAGGGAGGATTGTATAAGAAATTGAGTAGGTTTGATCACAGAGTTCTGTCCTAATGTTGTCCTGATTTTCTCTCTTCAGACTGCCCTCTATACCCAGAGGCATCAAAAGTCCAACAGCAGCTCCATCAGCGAGTTCCTCCTCCTGCCATTTGCAGACACACGGGAGCTGCAGCTCCTGCACTTCGTGCTCTTCCTGGGCATCTACCTGGCTGCCCTCCTGGGCAACGGCCTCATCCTCACCGCTGTAGCCTGCGACCACCGCCTCCACACCCCCATGTACTTCTTCCTCCTCAACCTCGCCCTCCTCGACCTGGGCTGCATCTCCACCACTGTCCCCAAAGCCATGGCCAATTTTCTGTGGGACACCAGGGCCATTTCCTATGCAGGATGTGCTGCACAGGTCTTTCTTTATCCCTTCCTGATATCAGCAGAATATTCTCTTCTCACCATCATGGCCTACGACCGCTACATTGCCATCTGCAAGCCCCTGTACTACAGGACCCTCTTGGACAGGAGAGCTTGTGCCCAGATGGCAGCAGCTGCCTGGGGCAGTGGGCTTCTCTATACCTCTATGCTATGCTGCACACTGCCAATACATTTTCCCTGTCCCTCTGCCAAGGCAATGCTGTGGACCAGTTCTTCTGTGAAATCCCCCAGATCCTCAAAATCTCTTGCTCACACTCCTACTTCAGGAAAGTTTGGGTTCTTCTGGTTGGTTTCTCTTTAGCATCCAGGTGTTGTTTTTTTCATCATGCTTTCCTATGTGCAGATCTTCAGGGCCGTGCTGAGGATGCCTTCTGAGCATAGCCGGCACAAAGCCTTCTCCATGTGCCTCCCCCACCTCTTTGTGGTCTCCCTTTTTCTCAGTACTGCCATGTTTGCCTACCTGAAGCCCCCATCCATCTCCTCCCCATCCTTGAATGTGTTGGTGGCAGTTCTGTACTCAGTGATTCCTCCAGCAGTGAACCCTCTAATCTACAGCATGAGGAACCAGGAGCTCAAGGTTGCTGTTAGGAGAGCAATTTCACAGATGTTTCCTAAGAATGATTATTTTCCCTTCTTTCTCCAGAAATGACTTTCTGCATATCCTCTTGCAGTCTTGATCCTTGTATTATTATCATTATAGCTATTGTTATCTTCAGTGCCACTTGCATTTATAATGTTCTAAAAAAAAAAAAAAAAGAAGTCATTTATTCATCATCCTTTTACTGAGGAGGTACTTCCTTTTTGTACATCCCTTTTTTGTACTTCCTTTTTGTACATCCCTTTACTGAGGATGTACAGTAAACACTGCTCTGTTTACTGTTGAGGTTCTGTAAAAGTCTGTCTAAAAGCACATCATCACTGACTCATCTGTGTAATAAAATGGGGTGTCCCCAGTTCACTGCCTGAAGATTTGGCTAGTCTTTCAAAGCTGGTGCCAAGATCAGGGCTGTGTAGCTGCTCCCTGGAAGGCCTGTTGCTGCATGGATCTGGGAGAGAAATAGGTCATTGTGTGAGCTGTGAGAGACCACAGGTAGGATTTAGGAGCAGCCTGCTGGTGTCTGATGACAGTGGAGATGGTGAAAGGTCACTGAGATACAGAGCCATGACCGTCCCAAATGTGGCAGGGCAGAGGACAGCCTCCAGGACACGAACGTTGAGCTGTGTGGAGAGCCCAGGTGTTCTCCATGGGCAGCATGTGCCCAGGGCAGGCAGTGACTGGAGGCCAAAAAAGAGAGAAAATGCCCAAGATCTTGTCACCAAAGAAGAATGTCATAATTCCTGTGGGATTCTGTGGAGTACCAGCATGCACAGGGAAGGGAGGTTGGAGAGAGATTAATGTCACCCTTACAAAGTTATCACCAGCTGGATCTAGAAAGACACCGGGAAACCCCTAGTGTCCTTGGCAATGTTCCCTGCTCTTTCTGAGCACCTGCCAGAACGACAGACCATAGTAAGTGGGATTAGCAGCACTGATCCCAACCCAGCTGGATTTACTTCCCACGCTGTGCAGCTCAGCCCGTGTGCAGTCACCTCTGGGGCACCACAGCCTGCTTGGTCTGCTAATAGTGCCACCAGCCCAGGGACATGTGGGGATCATGGGAGGTGGCCAGGAAGAGCTGGACAGATCAGAGGACACATGGGGAGAGATCAAATGGGAGTTGGCCTTGGCTGGAAGTTGTCTGAAATACTGGTGTTAACCTAATCCCAAGACTAGGTCTGGACTGTGGGTACCCTAATGCGTGCTCATGGGTTAGAGTAGAAGATGAGCCAGAAGTCCACAGTTTCCTGGTGCTGCACTAGGTTGGGAAGTGGCTGAAAAAGGACTGGTGCCCTCTATTCTGCATCTCATAACTCCATAATCTTTCCTGAAGGGTGGCATCGAAAGCCAAGTCTGGTGCCTGTGCCAGGGCTTCCACTGACGGAAGCATGACACAGCAGCCATATCAGTTTGCTTCTGTTCCTCAGTCTAAGTCCATCACATGTCCATGTGAGAGTCTCCCCCAGCCTATGTGCTGAACAATAGCCCAGAAGTCATCAGCAAGCCCTCAGCTTGGGTCCACCCCAAGGCAATGCTGTGAACCAGTTTTTCTGTGAAATCCCACAGATCCTTGTTGTGGTTTAACCCAGCCAGCAGCTAAGCACCACACAGCAATTCACTCACCTTCCACCCTCCCTTTCTGAGATGGGGGAGAGAATCAGAAAAAAAAAAAATATTAAGCCTATGGGTTGAGATAAAGACAATTTATTAGGGCAGAAAATAAAGGAAAATACTGATATGTACAAACAAAGTGATGCACAATGCAATTGCTCACCACCTGCTGACCAATGCTAAACCTATCCCTGAGCAGCCTGCCCCCTCCCCTGGCCATTCCCCCCCCCCTCTCCCCCCCCCCGTATAATTGTTGAAAATGACATCATATGGAATGGAATACCCGTGGCCACTTTGGGTCAGCTGTCCTGGTTCTGTTCACTCCCAGCTCCTGCTGCACCCCCAGCTTGCCCACTGGCAGGACAGAGAAAGAAGCTGAAAAGTCCTTGGCCTGGTGTAAGCAGTGCCCTGCAACAATTAAAACATTTTTCTCATCCTAAATACAAAACACAGCACCATACCAGCTACAAGGAGGAAAACTAACTCCATCCTAGCTGAAACCAGGACAATCCTTAAACTCTCCTGCTCATAGTCCTTCCTTGGTGGGTGAAGGGAATTTATCACACGACTCCAGGCTGGTGTGCAACTGAAGCATTTATTGAGTATACATTCTTGCATTTATACCCTTAGCATCTCTGCACGTGCCAGTTATGCTACCAGGCAAGCTCGCTCATTGGTGGCTATACTAGTGTTCACACAACTATCACGCTCTTATTCCGCTCGTTGATTTGTTGTCACGTGGACCTCTTGTGCTGGTTGTTTTCTCAACTCCTCAATTGTTACTTCTTCTTCGACCTTGTGCCTTATCTTGCATTATCTTGTACCTTAGCTTGCATTTTTCTATTAGCTACTTTATTTTTGTGACTAGCAGGTACCACAGGCTTCCAAACTGAGCTCCCATAGGTGGGTGCTTGTGGGTAATGTTTTTGTGGACTCTGGGAGTGCAGCTGTGACTGCAGGAAGGACAAGTCCTCCCCTTGATCTTGTCCATGACTAGATGCCTCTGCATGCTGCACTGGAAAAGGGAGCATATTGATGACATGCTAACGCCCCTTTCACTTTCCCCGTGTCTGTGGGGTCCTCAAAGAATGTGCCTCAGTCCTAAGGTCCAGCCCAGCTCCTGCAAGCATCAGGAGCCTGGAGAAATTGCCCCAGAAGTCTCAGCCCTCTTGTGGACTCAGGCAAATACACACAAGTGTATGCACAAGCACACAAACACACAATCTCACACACACAGAGATGTGCGCACAAGGCACGCACTTCTGTGCATTCTTTACCTTCTCATCTGTTTCTCCAGGTGATCCTGTGAATCACATCAGGCAGACCACGTGGTTCAAATGGCACAAGCTTCCATCTTACTGCCTTTTCTCTTTTCTAATTATAACTAGTAATGTACTGTTCCCAGGCTGCAATGGTAGACCTGCTACTTCAAAGCAGCCTATCCTGCAAGGGCATTTCCTGCATTTAAGGATGATCTGCCCAAGTTCAGATCAAAGTCAGTTCCTCCAGCTGGAAAAGGAACCTGTCAGCTGCTGGCCAAACCTGAGCCAATGAGCAATGCTGGTTGTGCCTCTTTGTCATAATTTCCTGGCAGAGGAGTGAGAAAATGTGAGAGAAGCAGCCCTGTAGACACCAAGTTCAGTGCAGAAGGAGGGCAGGATATGCTCCAGGTGCCAGAGCAGAAGTTCCCCTGAAGCCCATGGAGGAGCCCATGTGGAGCAGGTGGATGTGGCTTGAAGGAGGCTTCAGCCACTGGAGAGGAGCCCACATGGGACCAAGTTTTCTGGTGGGATCTGCAGCCCATAGGGAGGAGCTGACACTGGAGCAGACCACTTCCAAAGGCCTTTCCCCAGCTCTGTACAGATCCATGTTGGATAACATCTTAAGAACTGCAGTCTGTGGAAAACTCATGTTGGATCATTTTGGGAAGAGAATTCATGCATCCCATGGGAGGGAAGGACCCCACCCTGGTGCAGCAGGAGGGTGAAGATGGAGATGAAGTGTTATGGATGGACCACACCTCTCATTGCCCAGTCCCACGCATCGCTTGGTGGGGAGGAGGTTGAGGATGTGGGGTGGAGGATGGTTTTTGTTGGCTTTTGTTACTGCTCTAGATTGTTATTAATCCGCATTAAATGACATTAATTCTCCCCAAGCTAAGTCTGTCTTGCTGTGACAGTAATTGTGAATGATTTCCTGCCACTTACCTCAAGCCATGAGATGTTTAATTGTATTCTCTCACCCTGCCCATAAGGAAATGTTCCCCCAGCACAGCCCCCTGCCAGCCCTCACTGCCCTGGCCCTCACTGCCCTCCTGCTTTAGCAGCCTCCCCCCTTCACCCAGCGCTGCCCCAGCCCCATCATGTCCCTCACAGGGGTTCACAGACAGCCCTGCCCTGGGGCTGGCTGGGCTCTGGGCCTGGAGAAGGACCAGGCTGGGCTGGCTGTTCCCCCGGTACAGGCCCTGAGCCCAGCAGGAGGATGGGAGTGCTCACATTTCAGTGATTGGCCCTCCCCAGACTGAGGTGGAAGGCTGGTGCTGGGAACCGTGAGGGGCTGGGGCTGGTGGTAGCTTTCTCGGGCAGTTTCTCCTTTTTGTTCATGCTACAAGCTGGGCTGAATCTGTGCCCTGGGACACTCTGCTCGAAGACACTGTGGGTGTAGAGATAGTCTTTATTGTCTGACCACACTCATGGTAAGGAAATTTTTCATAATGTCCATATTGAACCGCCCCGGTACAGCTTTGTGCCATTCCTTTGTGCCTGAGGATGACTTGAATCCTTTTTCAGACCCACCTTCCCTGTGCCTGCTGGGTCCACATTTCCTCCATGGAGACCGCAGACGTCTCATTTGCCTGTAGAAGCCAAGATACCAAAAAGACGCTATGAGAGAGTAAGCTCAGTCCCAGTGGTACACATATTTTATAGGGGCTACAGGGAAAGAGAGCAGGTTGATGTTTCAGATGAAATGAGACAAAGCCAAATGTGTGTCGGAACATCGCACTGGTACTTAACAACAACAACATCAAAATCAATGTCAACATAAACATAAAATAATATAATATATAATATAATATAGTAACAATAATAATAATAATACAATGCATAGGAATGTACTGAATATACAATGAATATACTGTGAGTCAGTTGTGGAGACAGATGAAAAGTTTACCAGCTGTGAAAAATGTCAATGAAATCACTTTGTTCAGTGCAACTTTCAGCTCCTGGTTTCTCATGCTGTAGATGAAGGGGTTCACTGCTGGGGGCACCACTGAGTACAGAACTGCCACCACCAGGTCCAGGGATGAGAAGGACAGGGAGGGGGGCTTTAGGCAGCTGAAAAAGCCAGTACTGAGAAACAGGGAGACCACTGCCAGGTGAGGTAGGCATGTTGAAAAGGCTTTGTGCTGCCCCTGCTCAGAGGGCATCCTCAGCACGGCCCTGATGATCTGAACATAGGAGAGCACAATGAATACAAAACACCCAAAGTCGATGAAAACATTACCTACAAGAACCCAAACTTCACTGAGGAAGGACTGTGAACAGGAGAGCTTGAGGATTTGGGGGATTTCACAGAAGAACTGGTTCACAGCATTGCCTTGGCAGAGAGGCAGGGAAAATGTACTGGCAGTGTGCAGCACAGCATTGAGAAAAGCAGAACCCCAGGCAGCTGCTGCCATCTGGGCACAAGCTCTACTGCCCAGGAGGGTCCCGTAGTGCAGGGGCTTGCAGATGGCAACGTAGCGGTCGTAGGCCATGATGGTGAGAAGAGAATACTCTGCTGACATCAAAAAGACAAACAGAAAGACCTGTGCAACACATCCTGCATAGGAAATGGCCCTGGTGTCCCAGAGGGAATTGGCCATGGCTTTGGGGACAGTGGTGGAGACAGATCCGAGGTCGAGGAGGGCGAGGTTGAGGAGGAAGAAGTACATGGGGGTGTGGAGGCGGTGGTCACAGGCTACGGCAGTGAGGATGAGGCCGTTGCCCAGGAGGGCAGCCAGGTAGATGCCCAGGAAGAGCGCGAAGTGCAGGAGCTGCAGCTCCCTTGTGTCTGCGAATGGCAGGAGGAGGAATTCAGTTATGGAGCTGCTGTTGGACATTTGATTCCTCTGGGCATGAGGACCTGTCTGAGGAGGGAAATACAGCAAAATGTTAGGCTCAGCCCTGTGAGCAAAACCTACTCTGTTTCTTGTTAAACCTCAGAACTGCTGCTTCCCTTTTAGGAAAACCTCTGCTGCACATTCCTTGGTAGAGCTCTGGTTTATGCTACCAGAGGGTGCCACTGGGAGCAAGGGACTCTGGAAGTCCTTGGCATTACTGCTGTACTCAAGTGAAATCTTGCCTGAGAGGCAAGGGCTCTGTCCCTTAGAGCAGAGTAAGGGCAGCTATCCTGTCCCAAAGTCCTGGTCACAGCTGCCCTGGACTGGCACCGCTTTGAACTCAAAGATACCATCATACCCAGGTGTTCCCTTAGAGAAGAGCCTGCACACTGCGCAGAGTAAAGGAATCCAGTTTCCAAGTGCAAATCTCCAATCTCCTGTGGCCTTGAGTGTGGTCTCAGTTCTCCACGTGTAGCAAGGGATACAGAGGGATCACTGCAGCTAACACATAGAGATTTCCAGCAGCATTTCCATGCCCTTAGCCATCAGGTGTCTTCTCCATGGAAAGCACTGAGCTGCTATGGCAGAGCTGTGCCCTGGAGGGGGGCAGCCTGCAGCCCAGCAGAACTCTTGCAGGAAAAGTTTTGAATGCACTAAAAACAATGTGACCTGAAGACAGAGTGAGCTCATTCTCAGCCCCACACACAGCCCTACATGTCATGACAGGACATGGAGGCTTTTCCTTAATTTATGTATCTGAATGACAAGAATGTGAATCATTCTGAGCTGCACCTGACTTATTCTCTACATCACTGACTCCAAAGGAGGATCATGAATAAGTTCCCATGCCAATATCTCTGGTGGTCCATGCTGGAGGAGCGGAAGAGACCACAGGCTGTATTGTGGAAGACAGCAACTGTGCAGGGGTGGCAGAGAAATTTCAAAAGTCCCCCTTCTATGTTTCTGGGAGCAGCTATCTCTCACTCCCTGCCCATGGTTGTGAAGCCTGCGGCTGTCCCTGCCTGCAGCTGGGTCTCTGTCCCCACACCTCCTGCCTGCAGCTCACAGCCCCCATCCCATCCTCTGGGTGCTCAGCTCTGCCCTGCAGACACCTCCTGGCAGCAGGGCTCTGCCCAGGGGCAGCTCGCTGGGGACACGTCCTAGAGACCAGGTCACTCCAACCCTGCTGACACTGTGCAAGGAGTGGTGGAGGTTTCTAGGGGTTGAAGGGCAGGAAGGGACTTACTGGGGGTCATTGTAACCTCCTTAGGATGCCTTAGGACTCTCAGGCTTTTATAGGATAGCATCATATCTTTCTATTTCCACTGAACCAAAAAGAGAAACTGAAAGGAGAGGCTAAGGGAAGGTGAGAGTGAAGTTCCCTTTGAAATTCCCTTGGTGTGCTGTGGAGCTGTGAGCAGGCTGCCCCAGGCAGTAGCCTCCCACCAGCAGCAGGACCCTGCCCTGCTGGGGGGGGCTCCTTCCACCCGCAGCTTCTCCCTGCAGCGCCCTGGGCAGCTCCCCGGGCAGGCTGAGTGCTGAGCCTGGCAGGCGGCAGAGGCCCTGCCCCGGCACACAGCCCCTGGGCCACAGCAGGGACCCTGCTCTGCACCACAGCCCTGGACACCCCTGCCTGCACCCCCGGCTTCTCCTGCCTCCACGAACTGCGGCTGCATTGCCCTCCAGCCAGAGACTTACCGGGTGCAGGGCTGCGAAGTCTTCTCCTGCAGGGAGCTGTGGGCATGCTGCCACTTCTGCCTGCCTTTAAGCACTGTGTCTCTGCAGGCAGTGCCCCCAGCCCTGCTGCGCTGTGCAGAGGAGCTGCTCCTGGGCAGAGCTGTCTCTCTGCAGTGCTGCCCGCTTGCCAGGAGCTCCCCTTGGGCCCAGGAGCCCGGCCCAGCTCAGCAGCAGAGGCCCAGCCCAAGGCCTCTCTTGCTCTGCCCCCCACCAGGCTCCCTGCACATGGCCCTGGTGCTGCAGGGGAACCTGCTGGGAAACAGCCTGAAGGGATCCCTGGGGCTCCAGCCCTCCCATGGCACACACACTTCTTCACACCAGTGTCATTTCTCCTTACAGAACACCAATTAAGTGTAACAATCACATCTTCTTGTCCCAGTTTCATTTTTTACATGAAATCATGGTCAGGGACTGATCTCTTTCATCCCCAGTTAAGGAATTAATTCAGCAGAGTCAGTCAAGGCATCTCATGCTGGTTGTTATTTCTGGGGCTGGAAAAGGATCTCAGCTCCCTCCCATAGGAGCTGGGATTCCTCAGGCCTCAGTTCAGGTGTCCACAGCATAGGCACCTTAATGCGAATTACTGAGCCACAGTAGCTCCTTAGTGGAGATGGAGGACAGGCAGGAGCTGTTCAGATGGAAATACCTGCTGAAATTTGAGGTTGATCCTTTCGTCTGATGGGGCGTTCCTCAGGCCAACTGAAATGCCAGCAGATGCCACATGTAGGACAACTGAACCTGTCCCTACTCCTTATGTGCAGGGCAGCCTGCAGAGCCTGTCAGCAGAGCAAAAGGAGTCATGTGTCACAGGCAGAGCTAAACCTATTCTGTTCTCTTTTAAATGTTCTCTTTTTTCCTTTCTGTTCTACACGGCCCTTGGCTGTAATGGCTGTTGTGTCTCGGACATCTCCACAGGGCCTCAGCTCTCACCAGCCAGGTCTCCCTGCCCTTTGTGCCTTGAGGAAGGACTTTGCAGGAGCACAACAGGTCATCAGTGAGGATAAAATCCATGGTTACTTTGCAAACTATACCCTTAACAGTCCATGGGACCTAGGGGCCTGCATCCAAGGGTACAGGGAGAGTGTTCTGGCCTGGAGGTACTGGCTCCTTATGATCCCAGGAAGGGATCAGACAGCAGCATTCAGGTGCTGTAAGAGATCATTTAAATGCTCTTAGAGCTAAGACTATAAGGAGAGAAGACTATAGATGATCTGTTGAACTTGGTGTGACTTTATTCTAGACACAATACTCCACCGTTAGTCTCAGATCTCCATTACATGTTAGCACTGACCCTATGGGATTATTAAAGGTGAACAAATTTTGCTGATCAGTCCTTGGCTCTGCAGTTAATGAATCACCATATATATGGGAATCAGGGAATCTTGGATGGTGCCATATTGCCACTGGTGCACCATTTGGGTAGCTACTGGCACGTTGACCCTCAGCAACCCCACAACTGAAGGATCCTGTGAGTGACTGGGCAAGGTAGAAAACTGTTGAATGTGCATAAATCACCATAAATCACCTCCAGCATGGCCAATTCCATCAGATATGGGCTGCCTCTCTCCCTGGTTGTCCATTTGCCTGGGTGACATACAACATCTTCCTTGAAGGGATACCTTTCCTTTACACCTGACAGGAGTTACCTCAAGAGAGGGAGGATTTGTGCCCCCTTTGCAATTGCTTTGTCAATGCCCCCTTCCCTGGAGAGGGATCCCAGCTGCTTGCTTTCCCTGCCCTCTAATTCCAGGCTACCAGCCCTGTTATCCCAGTATCGGAGCAGCCAGGTGACAATGTGCTGGCCTAGATGATGGCTGAAATCTAATCACACATCTCACAGCTCCCCAAGGAATGGTGCTCAGGAGCTTACTGCTCCTTTTATGTTATCTCTGTCTTCATCCACCTTTTCCTGTGATGGCTCTACTTGGGAGTAGCCTGTCTCGTTTTCTTCTTCGTCCTTCCCCGTATGAGCAGGAGCTTATTTTCTAGCTAAGCAAGCTGATTTTGTCTCTCCTGTTTCTTCTCATATGCATGTATGAGTGATAGAGGCACAGGTTGCTTCTCTGGCCCAGTCGCAGGGATTGGAGTTGTGTAGATTGCAACTCAGTAAGCATAGGCCAAACCCTAGCACATTGCAGTGATTTCTCTCTCTTTGGAATTGCAAGGGTGATGACACTCCTTTTTCAAGCACTCTGCCTTTTTATTTATTTATTTATTTATTTATTTATTTATTTATTTATTTATTTATTTGGAATCTGCACTTCTTCAGGGGTGAAGTTAGAAAGCATTGGAGGTGCCCACAGTTCTAGGTGCCTGCCCATATCCTCCCACACACCCTGCCCCTCATAATTATCCCGCCTCAGGGCAGATCATTGTGTGGCATTCTGAAATAGTTTACTCTAACCTTAAACAAAACCTGAAACACATTCAAGACACATAACAATATGTACAGGCTGATTTGAACATCCCAAGGATTCCAAGTTTTGAAGAGCTATTGTAACTAGCTGTGGGGAGAAGAAGTGTCCCCCCTCTCCCCCCCATCATTTCCATAGATTGGCTCCCCGAGGTGAAAAGTAAAGACTGTTAATTATAAATAGTTTCTGCGAGAAAGTTCCTCAAGCATGGAGGTGACAGCAATGCTGAGTACAACTACCAGATTTGTCTCATGACCAGTAATTTTATCACAACATAAGGCAGTGTTAGGCCGTGGAGTAAACTAATAACCATAAACCAGCCCCCACAAAGGATAAACAGCACAACAGGGAACACACACAATATGTAATGTGCTACCCAACACAGTTCTGAGACCAAACACAACTACTACACCAACAAAAAATGAACATTGTGGTCAGCAATGAGCTGATCTATAAGCTGATCTATTGCTTATAACAACTTTATTTTATCATGATCCAGTCATATCTGTCATTATCTGAGCCCTTTATGGCCCACGCAGGATTCATTTGGGAAGGAGGGCATCCCACAGGAGGGACTCAGAGAGGGCAGAGATTGACCATCAAGGAGCAGTGGAAATAATGTCATGGACTCACTGCAATTCCCAATTATCCTGTTCCACCCAGGACAAGGAGTTACAGGAGGCTGGATGGGGGGAATGGTGTTTTTAGTTTGCTTGTACTTCCTCAAGGTTGTAGTGCACCGATGATAGGCAATAAAATATCTTAATCTGCCTATGCTAAGTCTGTCTTGCCTGTGATGATAATTGGTACCCATGAGGATATTTGGTGGGTGACCTCCTGTTCTACCTCAAGCCTTGAGCTCTTTTCATCATATTTTTCCCCCTTTTTCTTGTAGGTGGGGAAGTAAAAGAGCGGTGGCCATGGAGTCCACCTGTGTACCTGTGTAAACCCACCACAATATGGAGATTGGAAGGGTCCAGCACCAGGGCTGTGTCCATCCAGGGATGGCATCTCAGCACCCAGAACACGCTCTGCCAGCCTGGTGGCACAGGAGAGAAGGAGCAGAGGTTCCCCTGAAGGAGATCAGTACAAGGGGAAGGCTTGATTTCCAACACAGACATTTCTAGCACATTCCTGAGAGGCCTGTGGAGCTGCAGGACACACCAGTCTCTGGGACACCGGACGCCCTTCCTCCCAGAGCCAGATCCTGAAGAGTCACCAGCTCCCAGGGAAACCTGGCCCTGGACTGTCCCCATCGCAAGGAGGCTGAGCCATGCCCAGAGGAGCCCTGGGGCTTAGGGCACCCCTAGCATCAGGACCCAGGAATCCTGGCTACCACATACTCCCCTGAGCCCAGAGGGACACTCAGGCAAGGCTATTGCAGCAGCCACCAGCCATTTCCAGCCCCCCGCAAAGCTTTGGACAGCTGCCAGCCCCTGTGACACATCTTGGGAAGGGGCTCCTGACACCCTTACCTTTGAGGGAGAGCAGCAGGAGCACTGGGAACAGGGAAGTCATGTCAGAGGCGATGGTCACCCTCCAGCAGCCCTCCATCTCGCTTACTGTTGGCCCTCAGCTCAGGACAAGGGATGCCCGCCCTGGCTCCTCAACCACAGCTCCTCTGCAAGGTTCCCCTGCTCCTCCGCCCGTCAGCGAGGGTCGCCCAGTGCAAGCTTGCTGCCTGCTGACCCCACTCCTGGCCACAGTGGTGGGGAGCACCCAAGCAGTCCCCAGCAGGGACCAGGCCTTGCAGGGAAGTGCCGGCACTGCCACTGCTCCAGTGATGATATCCTGGTGATGCAGTGCACCCTCTGTGACATCAGCATGTGTCATTTGAAGGCCTGTGAGGTCAGCAGCATGGAGATGGCACAGCTCAGGAGAGACATGAGAGATTTCCCTTCTTGTCCTGAGAAACAACCACTTCCCTTCTACCCAGTTCTTTTTGGGATCAGGAACAGATCAGGGACATCTCCAAATGGTGGTAAAGGCCATCGAGTAAAGGAAGTGGAGCCTTGGAGAAATCACTACTGCCCCCTTATACCAACATGCTTCTGCTGTTGGGAGCCCTCCCACACTGGTTGGGTTTGAGGCTTGTCCTGGGGCTTGGATTTTTCAAAAGATGGGAGCAAAGGCACCTGGGATGGAACAGCCCCTCGGTGTGCCTGAACTCTTCACAGCATAGAATTCACTTCTGAAAGAAAGATGGGCTTTACAGAGTGAATTGGAGTACATGCCAGGGCCTCAGCACCATCCCCCAGTCTGCCATGCAGGAGGCAGAGGTGGTACACGAGGCAAGGGCAGACGTACCCTCAACATGTCATGATGAGAGACAGGAGTAGGGAAGTGCTGCAGACAAAAAAGGGAATGGTCTAGGACGGATGCCGTGCTCACCTGTAGGCTGCCACAGCCTCCCCATGGCTCACGGCTTTGGGCCTTCAGAGGAGTTGGAGACCACAGAAGAGGCTGAGGTGGGGGGGCAGCCTGCCCCTTGCAGCTGGGCTGACAGATCTGCCTGCAGGAGACTACTTGTGTCTTGGTGTCCACAATGGAGGAGGAACCCATCTTGATTTAGGATATAAACTCTCTCATTTCAGGAGACCTGTGGCATGTTGAAGGCGGGACAACAACCCCTGACCGTACTGCACACAGATGTACCTGGTCCTGTGTCAGCTGGACCATGTCAAGTGGGCTGCAGGGAAAGACAAGAGTGAGCATATGCAGTGCTGGGTATAGGTCTGTCTGTGAAAGCTCATCTCTTTGCATGTGCTGAAAAGCAACTGGATTATGACATCCATTTTGCAGGAGGAGTGTCAAGACACAGGTTTTCCTGTTTGCAAGTCCCAAATCCTGGTGAACATCACCTAGGTTGGCCCATCTGGCTGCTGTGCACAGAAGCTGTCTCCAAGAACCCACAGAAAACATGGGGAAAGTTTGCACCGAGCACTGTCACTGTCCTGTGATTAAAGTCACTGTCTCGGTGATTAAAGGCCCCCAAGGTGACATGGGGTCATTGAACTCAACTTACTCCAATGGCTTCCATAAGACTTTGCCCAATTCTTTAGCCTGCCTTCAGAGATTTACCTCCTGCCATGCTGTCACCTGACTAACGCACATTTTGAACCCACAAGGGTTCCCCCAATCTGCTGCCCAATCCATAGAAGAGATTGACGCATCCAGGCAGCTTCTTTCATGCTGAGGGCAAATCCCTGTTGATCATCCCCAGTTGTCTCTTCTGAAGGATCTGCACCCATTCAGCACGACCACACTGTCACCCTGACTGACTCTCATCTGACCTTCACCCACACCGGCTCCCCCAGGCTGCTGCCCATCCCACAGAGGAGCTGCTCCTGAAAATGGAGGACAATACTCTGTTATTCACCACCCCATCCAATGTCCCTATCCAGCACAATGCCCCAAGCTGAGGGACATGTCTCCTGACACCTCGTCAGATGTCAATGTCCCAGCCCTGTGACAGCAGATTGCGATCCAGCTGCTCCTGCCTGTGCCCTAGGCTATGGGCATTGGGGTACAAGTGGGCTGTGTGTCCTGCTTGTAAACAGGACAAAGGGACAGGACAAAGAAATTGATTCCTTCTGGAAAAGAAGAAATAAGCTTGCTGTCAAGAAGTGTGTGTGCCCAGGGGAGGGAGGGAAGTCCAGGGATCCCTTCAGGCTGTTTGCCAGCAGGTTCCCCTGCAGCCCCAGGGCCATGTGCAGGGAGCCTGGTGGGGGGCAGAGCAAGGGAGGCCTTGGGCTGGGCCTCTGCTGCTGAGCTGGGCCGGGCTCCTGGGCCCAAGGGGAGCTCCTGGCAAGCGGGCAGCGCTGCACAGAGACAGCTCTGCCCAGGAGCAGCTCCTCTGCACAGCGCAGCAGGGCTGGGGGCACTGCCTGCAGAGACACAGTGCTTAAAGGCAGGCAGCAGTGGCAGCATGCCCAGAGCTCCCTACGGGAGAAGACTTCCCAGCCCTGCACCCGGTAAGTCTCTGTCTGGAGGGCAATGCAGCCGCAGTTCGTGGAGGCAGGAGAAGCCGGGGGTGCAGGCAGGGGTGTCCAGGGCTGTGGTGCAGAGCAGGGTCCCTGCTGTGTTCCAGGGGCTGTGTGCCGGGGCAGGGCCTCTGCCGCCTGCCAGGCTCAGCACTCAGCCTGCCCGGGGAGCTGCCCAGGGCGCTGCGGGGAGAAGCTGCGGGTGGAAGGAGCCCCCCCGGCAGGGCAGGGTCCTGCTGCTGGTGGGAGGCTGCTGCCTGGGGCAGCCTGCTCACAGCTCCACATCTCAACCGGAGTGTATCCAAGGGGTCTTTGTAAGAGGAGAGTCAGGGCTGGGGTTGGCTGCTTCAGTCACAGATTTCCTCAGACTCTGCGTTCAGTTTTCTCTTCTCTGGCTCACTGGAAAACTAAGTAGAGGCTGTTATTTCCCAGAAGGTTCAGAAACTCCTGAGCCTTCATAAGGAGGTTAATAAGGATACCCCATTAAGACTCTTTGCTGCCCCTCAGCCTACAGAAAGCTCCACCACCACTCCTGCACTGTCAGCAGGGTCGGTGTGACCTGGGCTCTAGGACGTGCCCCCAGCGAGCTGCCCCTGGGCAGAGCCCTGCTGCCAGGAGGTGTCTGCAGGGCAGAGCTGAGCACCCAGCGGGTGGGATGGGGGCTGTGAGCTGCAGGCAGGAGGCGTGGGGACAGAGACCCAGCTGCAGGCAGAGACAGCTGCAGGCAGCAGAGCCCTGGTCAGGGAGTGAGAGTGAGATGCTCCAAGAAAATTTATGGCAGGGGGGATTTGTGTACTTCCCTCCCATCCCTGAAGCGCCAACGCCTTCTCATAAACTTCTTGGCTACTTTTCTCATCCAGCCATGTCATGGAAATTTTAACACGAGTTTCTTTGGAATCCCTAGATTTTGGGAGATGAAAATTCATCTGGAGCTCAAAATCTGATGATGATGTTCCTAAGTGTTAGTTCTGTCCATAAATAAAAATCATCCATATTTTCTCCAAAGTGTTGGGTCTCAGAGAAATGCTATGTGGGGAAGGAGCTGACTCTCCCTTCAGTACATAGGCCATACAAATGCTGCTGGATGGCTGCATGTGGGCAGCTGCTACGATCCCTCTGTGTCCACGGTGAAAAGCAGAGAGCTGAGATCCTCCTCAGGTTTGGGTGATCCACCTCAGAGATGGGTGAGGGGTTTGGAGATCTGCCCTTTGAATCTGTCTTCATCTCTTCACAGCAGCATTATGGTTCTTTTTAGGGGATTACCTTAGTGCAACCATCCTCCAGAAATGCCTGCAAAGGGCAGCTGAGACCAGGACTGGCTGATAAAACAGCTGTCCTCACTCTGTCCTGAGGAACAGTCCCTTTGCCTCGCAGGACCCCCAAAACTACCTTATTGGGGAGTACAAACACCAAGGTTGTATGCATAAATGCACCCCTCAGATGAGGTGGAGAAACTAGAAAATACCCCCAAAGCCTGGACAATTGGTTTTCACAAAAAATGTTGATTTTTTTTTTGAATTTTCAGCAAGCATTCTGAAATTAGTTTGATACCTCATCTTTATTTAATACAACAACAGCCCATGTCCTCATTTACTTAACTGCGTGGGTCAGGACTGCCTCCTCCAGCGCCCTACTTATCCCAGTGACACTGGAATCAGCATCAACTAGCACAAACAAGCTCTTGTGAAATGGACCTGCAAAGATCTTCCTGAAAAGGGAGAGGCAGGAGGGAGGATTGTATAAGAAATTGAGTAGGTTTGATCACAGAGTTCTGTCCTAATGTTGTCCTGATTTTCTCTCTTCAGACTGCCCTCTATACCCAGAGGCATCAAAAGTCCAACAGCAGCTCCATCAGCGAGTTCCTCCTCCTGCCATTTGCAGACACACGGGAGCTGCAGCTCCTGCACTTCGTGCTCTTCCTGGGCATCTACCTGGCTGCCCTCCTGGGCAACGGCCTCATCCTCACCGCTGTAGCCTGCGACCACCGCCTCCACACCCCCATGTACTTCTTCCTCCTCAACCTCGCCCTCCTCGACCTGGGCTGCATCTCCACCACTGTCCCCAAAGCCATGGCCAATTTTCTGTGGGACACCAGGGCCATTTCCTATGCAGGATGTGCTGCACAGGTCTTTCTTTATCCCTTCCTGATATCAGCAGAATATTCTCTTCTCACCATCATGGCCTACGACCGCTACATTGCCATCTGCAAGCCCCTGTACTACAGGACCCTCTTGGACAGGAGAGCTTGTGCCCAGATGGCAGCAGCTGCCTGGGGCAGTGGGCTTCTCTATACCTCTATGCTATGCTGCACACTGCCAATACATTTTCCCTGTCCCTCTGCCAAGGCAATGCTGTGGACCAGTTCTTCTGTGAAATCCCCCAGATCCTCAAAATCTCTTGCTCACACTCCTACTTCAGGAAAGTTTGGGTTCTTCTGGTTGGTTTCTCTTTAGCATCCGGGTGTTTTTTTTTCATCATGCTTTCCTATGTGCAGATCTTCAGGGCCGTGCTAAGGATGCCCTCTGAGCATAGCCGGCACAAAGCCTTTTCCATGTGCCTCCCCCACCTGTTTGTGGTCTCCCTTTTTCTCAATACTGCCATGTTTGCCTACCTGAAGCCCCCATCCATCTCCTCCCCATCCTTGAATGTGTTGGTGGCAGTTCTGTACTCAGTGATTCCTCCAGCAGTGAACCCTCTAATCTACAGCATGAGGAACCAGGAGCTCAAGGTTGCTGTTAGGAGAGCAATTTCACAGATGTTTCCTAAGAATGATTATTTTCCCTTCTTTCTCCAGAAATGACTTTCTGCATATCCTCTTGCAGTCTTGATCCTTGTATTATTATCATTATAGCTATTGTTATCTTCAGTGCCACTTGCATTTATAATGTTCTAAAAAAAAAAAAAAAAAAAAGAAGTCATTTATTCATCATCCTTTTACTGAGGAGGAACTTCCTTTTTGTACATCCTTTTTTTGTACTTCCTTTTTGTACATCCTTTTACTGAGGATGTACAGTAAACACTGCTCTGTTTACTGTTGAGGTTCTGTAAAAGTCTGTCTAAGAGCACATCATCACTGACTCATCTGTGTAATAAAATGGGGTGTCCCCAGTGCACTGCCTGAAGATTTTTCTCGTCTTTCAAAGCTGGTGCCAAGATCAGGGCTGTGTAGCTGCTCCCTGGAAGGCCTGTTGCTGCATGGATCTGGGAGAGAAATAGGTCATTGTGTGAGCTGTGAGAGACCACAGGTAGGATTTAGGAGCAGCCTGCTGGTGTCTGATGACAGTGGAGATGGTGAAAGGTCACTGAGATACAGAGCCATGACCGTCCCAAATGTGGCAGGGCAGAGGACAGCCTCCAGGACACGAACGTTGAGCTGTGTGGAGAGCCCAGGTGTTCTCCATGGGCAGCATGTGCCCAGGGCAGGCAGTGACTGGAGGCCAAAAAAGAGAGAAAATGCCCAAGATCTTGTCACCAAAGAAGAATGTCATAATTCCTGTGGGATTCTGTGGAGTACCAGCATGCACAGGGAAGGGAGGTTGGAGAGAGATTAATGTCACCCTTACAAAGTTATCACCAGCTGGATCTAGAAAGACACCGGGAAACCCCTAGTGTCCTTGGCAATGTTCCCTGCTCTTTCTGAGCACCTGCCAGAACGACAGACCATAGTAAGTGGGATTAGCAGCACTGATCCCAACCCAGCTGGATTTACTTCCCACGCTGTGCAGCTCAGCCCATGTGCAGTCACCTCTGGGGCACCACAGCCTGCTTGGTCTGCTAATAGTGCCACCAGCCCAGGGACATGTGGCGAGCATGGGAGGTGGCCAGGAAGAGCTGGACGGATCAGAGGACACATGGGGAGAGATCAAATGGGAGTTGGCCTTGGCTGGAAGTTACTGTTAACCTAATCCCAAGACTAGGTCTGGACTGTGAGTACCCTAATGAGTGCTCATGAGTTAGAGTAGAAGATGAGCCAGAAGTCCGCAGTTTCCTGGTGCTGCACTAGGTTGGGAAGTGGCTGAAGAAGGACTGGTGCCCTCTATTCTTCATTTCATAACTCCATAATCTTTCCTGAAGGGTGGCATCGAAAGCCAAGTCTGGTGCCTGTGCCAGGACTTACACTGATGGAAGCATGACACAGCAGCCATATCAGTTTGCTTCTGTTCCTCAGTCTAAGTCCGTCACATGTCCATGTGAGAGTCTCCCCCAGCCTATGTGCTGAACAATAGCCCAGAAGTCATCAGCAAGCCCTCAGCTTGGGTCCACCCCAAGGCAATGCTGTGAACCAGTTTTTCTGTGAAATCCCACAGATCCTTGTTGTGGTTTAACCCAGCCAGCAGCTAAGCACCACACAGCAATTCACTCACCTTCCACCCTCCCTTTATGAGATGGGGGAGAGAATCAGAAAAAAAAAAATGAAGCCTATGGGTTGAGATAAAGACAGTTTATTAGGACAGAAAATAAAGGAAAATACTGATATGTACAAACAAAGTGATGCACAATACAATTGCTCACCACCTGCTGACCAATGCTAAACCTATCCCTGAGCAGCCCGCCCCCTCCCCTGGCCATTCCCCCCCCCCCTTCCCCCCCCCCGTATAATTGTCGAAAATGACATCATATGGAATGGAATACCCCTGTGGCCACTTTGGGTCAGCTGTCCTGGTTCTGTCCCCTCCCAGCTCCTGCTGCACCCCCAGCTTGCCCGCTGGCAGGACAGAGCAAGAAGCTGAAAAGTCCTTGGCCTGGTGTAAGCAGTGCCCTGCAACAATTAAAACATTATTCTCATCCTAAATACAAAACACAGCACCATACCAGCTACAAGGAGGAAAACTAACTCCATCCTAGCTGAAACCAGGACAATCCTTAAACTCTCCTGCTCACAGTCCTTCCTTGGTGGGTGAAGGGAATTTATCACACGACTCCAGGCTGGTGTGCAACTGAAGCATTGATTGAGTATACATTCTTGCATTTATACCCTTAGCATCACTGCACATGCCAGTTATGCTACCAGGCAAGCTCGCTCATTGGTGGCTATACTAGTGTTCACACAACTATCACGCTCTTATTCCGCTCGTTGATTTGTTGTCACGTGGACCTCTTGTGCTGGTTGTTTTCTCAACTCCTCAATTGTTACTTCTTCTTCGACCTTGTGCCTTATCTTGCATTATCTTGTACCTTAGCTTGCATTTTTCTATTAGCTACTTTATTTTTGTGACTAGCAGGTACCACAGGCTTCCAAACTGAGCTCCCATAGGTGGGTGCTTGTGGGTAATGTTTTTGTGGACTCTGGGAGTGCAGCTGTGACTGCAGGAAGGACAAGTCCTCCCCTTGATCTTGTCCATGACTAGATGCCTCTGCATGCTGCACTGGAAAAGGGAGCATATTGATGACATGCTAACGCCCCTTTCACTTTCCCCATGTCTGTGGGGACCTCAAAGAATGTGCCTCAGTCCTAAGGTCCAGCCCAGCTCCTGCAAGCATCAGGAGCCTGGAGAAATTGCCCCAGAAGTCTCAGCCCTCTTGTAGACTCAGGCAAATACACACAAGTGTATGCACAAGCACACAAACACACAATCTCACACACACAGAGATGTGCGCACAAGGCACACATTTCTGTGCATTCTTTACCTTCTCATCTGTTTCTCTAGGTGATCCTGTGAATCACATCAGGCAGACCACATGGTTCAAATGGCACAAGCTTCCTTCTTACTGCCTTTTCTCTTTTCTAATTATAGCAAGTAATGTACCATTCCCAGGCTGCAATGGTAGACCTGCTACTTCAAAGCAGCCTATCCTGCAAGGGCATTTCCTGTATTTAAGGATGAGCTGCCCCAGTTCAGATCAGAGCCAGTTCCTCCAGCTGGAAAAGGAACCTGCCAGCTGCTGGCCAAAAGCTGAGCCAATGAGCAATGCTGGTTGTGCCTCTTTGTCATAATTTTTTGAAAGGGTAAAAATGCTCTGTGCAGCAGCAGCTGGCAGAGGAGTGAGCAAATGTGAGAGAAGCAGCCCTGTAGACACTAAGGTCAGTGCAGAAGTAGGGCAGAAGGTGCCCCAGGTGCCAGAGCAGAAGTTCCCCTGAAGCCTGTGGAGGAGCCCATGTGAAGCAGGTGGATGTGACCTGAAGGAGGCTGCAGCCATTGGAGAGGAGCCCACATGGGACCAAGTTTTCTGGTAGGAGCTGCAGCCCATAGGGAGGAGCTGACACTGGAGCAGACCACTTCCAAAGGCCTTTCCCCAGCTCTGTACAGATCCATGTTGGATAACATCTTAAGAACTGCAGTCTGTGGAAAACTCATGTTGGATTATTTTGGGAAGAGAATTCATGCATCCCATGGGAGGGAGGGACCCCACCCTGGAGCAGCAGAAGAGGGTGAGGATGGAGATGAAGTGTTATGGACAGACGACAACACTCATTGCCCAGCCCCACGCATCGCTTGGTGGGGAGGAGTTTGAGGAAGTGGGGTGGAGGATGGTTTTTGTTGGCTTTTGTTAACGCTCTAGACTCTTATTAATTCACATTAAATGACATTAATTCTCCCCAAGCCAAGTCTGTCTTGCTGTGACAGTAATTGTGAATGATTTCCTGCCCCTTACCTCAAGCCATGAGATGTTTACTTGTATTCTCTCACCCTGTCCATAAGGAAATGTTCCACCAGCACAGCCCCCTGCCAGCCCTCACTGCCCTGGCCCTCACTGCCCTCCTGCTTTAACAGCCGCCCGCCTTCACCCAGCCTTGCCCCAGCCCCATCATGTCCCTCACAGGGGTTCACAGACAGCCCTGCCCTGGGGCTGGCTGGACCCTGGGCCTGGAGAAGGACCAGGCTGGGCTGGCTGTTCCCCCGGTACAGGCCCTTAGCCCAGCAGGAGGATGGGAGTGCTCACATTTCAGTGATCGGCCCTCCCCAGACTGAGGTGGAAGGCTGTTCCTGGGAACCGTGAGGGGCTGGGGCTGGTGGTAGCTTTCTGGGGCAGTTTCTCCTTTTTGTTCATGCTACAAGCTGGGCTGAATCTGTGCCCTGGGACACTCTGCTCGAAGACACTGTGGGTGTAGAGATAGTCTTTATTGTCTGACCACCCTCATGTTAAAGAAATTTTTCCTAATGTCCAGACTGAACCGCCTCTGGTGCAGCTTTGTGCCAATCACTTGTGCCTGAGGATGACTTGAATCCTTTTCCAGACCCACCTTCCCTGTGCCTTCTGGGTCCGCATTACCTCCATGGAGACTGCAGACATCTCATTTGCCTATAGAATCCGAGATACCAAAAAGACACTATGAGAGAGTCAGCTCAGTCCCAGTGGCACACATATTTTATAGGGGCTACAGGGAAAGATGGCAGGTTGATGTTTCAGATGAAATGAGACAAAGCCAAATGTGTGTCGGAACATCGCACTGGTACTTAACAACAACAACATCAAAATCAATGTCAATGTAAACATAAAATAATATAATATATAATATAATATAGTAACAATAATAATAATAATACAATGCATAGGAATGTACTGAATATACAATGAATATACTGTGAGTCAGTTGTGGAGACAGATGAAAAGTTTACCAGCTGTGAAAAATGTCAATGAAATCACTTTGTTCAGTGCAACTTTCAGCTCCTGGTTTCTCATGCTGTAGATGAAGGGGTTCACTGCTGGGGGCACCACTGAGTACAGAACTGCCACCACCAGGTCCAGGGATGAGAAGGACAGGGAGGGGGGCTTTAGGCAGCTGAAAAAGCCAGTACTGAGAAACAGGGAGACCACTGCCAGGTGAGGTAAGCATGTTGAAAAGGCTTTGTGCCGTCCCTGCTCAGAGGGCATCCTCAGCACGGCCCTGATGATCTGAACATAGGAGAGCACAATGAATACAAAACACCCAAAGTCGATGAAAACATTACCTACAAGAACCCAAACTTCACTGAGGAAGGACTGTGAACAGGAGAGCTTGAGGATTTGGGGGATTTCACAGAAGAACTGGTTCACAGCATTGCCTTGGCAGAGAGGCAGGGAAAATGTACTGGCAGTGTGCAGGACAGCATTGAGAAAAGCAGAACCCCAGGCAGCTGCTGCCATCTGGGCACAAGCTCTACTGCCCAGGAGGGTCCCGTAGTGCAGGGGCTTGCAGATGGCAACGTAGCGGTCGTAGGCCATGATGGTGAGAAGAGAATACTCTGCTGACATCAAAAAGACAAACAGAAAGACCTGTGCAACACATCCTGCATAGGAAATGGCCCTGGTGTCCCACAGAGAATTGGCCATGGCTTTGGGGACAGTGGTGGAGACAGATCCGAGGTCGAGGAGGGCGAGGTTGAGGAGGAAGAAGTACATGGGGGTGTGGAGGCGGTGGTCGCAGGCTACGGCAGTGAGGATGAGGCCATTGCCCAGGAGGGCAGCCAGGTAGATGCCCAGGAAGAGCACGAAGTGCAGGAGCTGCAGCTCCCGTGTGTCTGCGAATGGCAGGAGGAGGAACTCGGTGATGGAGCTGCTGTTGGACATTTGATTTCTCTGGGCATGGGGACCTGTCTGAGGAGGGAAATACAGCAAAATGTTAGGCTCAGCCCTGTGAGCAAAACCTACTCTGTTTCTTGTTAAACCTCAGAACTGCTGCTTCCCTTTTAGGAAAACCTCTGCTGCACGTTCCTTGGTAGAGCTCTGGTTTATGCTACCAGAGGGTGCCACTGGGAGCAAGGGACTCTGGAAGTCCTTGGCATTACCGCTGTACTCAAGTGAAACCTTGCCTGAGAGGCAAGGGCTCTGTCCCTTAGAGCAGAGTAAGGGCAACTATCCTGTCCCAAAGTCCTGGTCACAGCTGCCCTGGACTGGCACCGCTTTGAACTCAAAGATACCATCATACTCAGGTGTTCCCTTAGAGAAGAGCCTGCACACTGCGCAGAGTAAAGGAATCCAGTTTCCAAGTGCAAATCTCCAATCTCCTGTGGCCTTGAGTGTGGTCTCAGTTCTCCACGTGTAGCAAGGGATACAGAGGGATCACTGCAGCTAACACATAGAGATTTCCAGCAGCATTTCCATGCCCTTAGCCATCAGGTGTCTTCTCCATGGAAAGCACAGAGCTGCGATGGCAGAGCTGTGCCCTGGAGGGGGGCAGCCTGCAGCCCAGCAGAACTCTTGCAGGAAAAGTTTTGAATGCACTAAAAACAATGTGATCTGAAGACAGAGTGAGCTCATTCTCAGCCCCACACACAGCCCTACATGTCATGACGGGACATGGAGGCTTTTCCTCAATTTATGTATCTGAATGACAAGAATGTGAATCATTCTGAGCTGCACCTGACTTATTCTCTACATCACTGACTCCAAAGGAGGATCATGAATAAGTTCCCATGTCAATATCTCTGGTGGTCCATGCTGGAGGAGTGGAAGAGACCACAGGCTGTATTGTGGAAGACAGCAACTGTGCAGGGGTGGCAGAGAAATTTCAAAAGTCCCCCTTCTATGTTTCTGGGAGCAGCTATCTCTCACTCCCTGCCCATGGTTGTGAAGCCTGCAGCTGTCCCTGCCTGCAGCTGGGTCTCTGTCCCCACACCTCCTGCCTGCAGCTCACAGCCCCCATCCCACCCGCTGGGTGCTCACCTCTGCCCTGCAGACACCTCCTGGCAGCAGGGCTCTGCCCAGGGGCAGCTCGCTGGGGACATGTCCTAGAGCCCAGGGCACACAGATCCTGCTGACACTGCACATGTGGTGGTGGAGCTTTCTATGGGCTGAGGGGAAGGAAAAGATCCTTGTAACCTCTCAGCCATCATGGAGTCTCAGGCACTTCCTGGAATTAACAGCATATATTTCTATTACAACTGAGGCAAGTAGAGAAGATTGGAAGTTCAGGAGGCTCAGAAAAGCTGTGACTGAAGCTGAAATCCCCTACTTTATCCCAGCTCTCACAAAGACCCTTCAGATACACCCTGGTTGTGCTGTGGAGCTGTGAGCAGGCTGCCCCAGGCAGCAGCCTCCCACCAGCAGCAGGACCCTGCCCTGCCGGGGGGGCTCCTTCCACCCGCAGCTTCTCCCCGCAGTGCCCTGGGCAGCTCCCCGGGCAGGCTGAGTGCTGAGCCTGGCAGGCGGCAGAGGCCCTGCCCCGGCACACAGCCCCTGGGCCACAGCAGGGACCCTGCTCTGCACCACAGCCCTGGACACCCCTGCCTGCACCCTGCCTTCACAGCTTGCAGCTGGCCCACGAGAAGGGAGCCCTCGGGGCCTGGACAATGACCCTATGGCAGGGAACCCCTGTGCTGGAGCATGTCCTTCTCTCGAAGAAATAAACACTCTCTGTCTACAGCCTCATCTGCTCTGGAATAATCCAGGTCTAGGGCACATCCAGGATACTCCAGTGCATTGCAAAGCACTCAGACTTACCGTGTTAAGGGTTGCAAGCATTGCTTTTCCAGTGTACTCTCAGCTTTCTAACAATCCATGCGGTCTTTAACAACTCTCCCTTTTCTGTCCTCCCAGTGCCAGCTGCAGGCAGTGCCCCCATCCCTGCTGCGCTGTGCAGAGGAGCTGCTCCTGGGCAGAGCTGTCTCTCTGCAGTGCTGCTCGCTTGCCACGAGCTCTCCTTGGGCCCAGCTCAGCAGCAGAGGCCCAGCCCAAGGCCTCCCTTGCTCTGCCCCCCACCAGGATCCCTGCACATGGCCCTGGGGCTGCAGGGAAACCTTCCAGGGAAACAGCCTGAAGGAATCCCTTGGGCTCCCTCCCTCACCTGGGCACACACACTTCTTCACACCAGGGTCATTTCTCCTTACAGAAAACCAATTAAGTGTAACAATCACATCTTCTTGTCCCACTATCAGTTTGGACATCAAGTCATGGTCAGGGACTGATCTCCTTCATCCCCACTGAAGGAAAGAATTCAGCAGTCAGTCAAGGCATCTCATGCTGGTTGTTATTCCTGGGGCTGGAAAGGGATCTGAGCTCCCTCCCATATCTGCCACAGACCCACAGGAGCTGGGATTCCTCAGGCCTCAGTTCAGGTGTCCACAACATAGGCACTTTCATGTGAATTACTGAGCCACAATAGCTCCTTAGTGGAGATGGAGGACAGGCAGGAGCTGTTCAGATGGAAATACCTGCTGAAATTTGAGGTTAATCCTCTGGGAGTCTGATGGGGCATTCCTCAGGCCAACTGAAATGGCAGCTAATGCCACTTGTAGGTCAACTGCAGCAGATGCCACATGTAGGACAACTGAACCTGTCCCTACTCCTTACGTGTAGGTCAGCCTGCAGAGGCTGTCAGCAGAGCAAAAGGAGTCATGTGTCACAGGCAGAGCTAAACCTATTCTGTTCTCTTTTAAATGTTCTCTTTTTCCATTTCTCTTCTCTGTGACCCTTGGCTGTAATGGCTGTTGTGTCTCGGTCATCTCCACAGGGCCTCAGCTCTCACCAGCCAGGTCTCCCTGCCCTTTGTGCCTTGAGGCAGGACTCTGCAGGGGTACAACAGGTGTTGGGTGGGGATAAAATCCATGGTTACTTTGCAAACTACACCCTTAACAGTCCATGGAACCTAGGGGCCTGCATCCAAGGGTACAAGGAGAGTGTTCTGGCCTGGAGGTACTGGCTCCTTATGATCCCAGGAAGGGATCAGACAGCAGCATTCAGGTGCTGTAAGAGATCATTTAAATGCTCTTAGAGCTAAGACTATAAGGAGAGAAGACTATAGACGATCTGTTGAACTTGGTGTGACTTCATTCTAGACACAATACTCCACCGTTAGCCTCAGATCTCCATTACATGTTTGCACTGACCCTATGGGATTATTAAAGGGTGAACAAATTTTGCTGATCAGTCCTTGGCTCTGCAGTTGACGAATCAGCATATATATGGGAATCAGGGAATCTTGGGTGGTGCCATATTGCCACTGGTGCACCATTTGGGTAGCTACTGGCACGTCAACCCTCAGCAACCCCACAACTGAAGGATCCTGTGAGGCACCGGGCAAGGTAGAAAACTGTTGAATGTGCATAAATCACCATAAATCACCTCCAGCATGGCCAATTGCATCAGATATGGGCTGCCTCTCTCCCTGGTGGTCCATTTGCCTGGGTGACATACAACATCTTCCTTGAAGGGATACCTTTCCTTTACACCTGACAGGAGTTACCTCAGGAGAGGGAGGATTTGTGCCCCTTTTCCAATTGCTTTGTCAATGCCCCCTTCCCTGGGGAGGGATCCCAGCTGCTTGGCTTCCCTGCCCTCTAATTCGAGGCTACTGGCCCTGTTATCCCAGTATCGGAGCAGCCAGGTGACAATGTGCTGGCCTAGGTAATGGCTGAAATCTAATCACACATATCGCAGCTCCCCAAGGACTAGTGATCAGATGCTTACTGCTGCTTTTATGTTATCTCTGTCTTCGTCCACACATTTCTCTGATGGCTTTACTTGGGAGGAGCCTGCCTCATCTTCTTCTTCCTCCTTCCCTCTAGGAGTAGGAGCTTCTTTCCTGATTTTATTTTATTCACATGTATATATTTGACTGATACAGGCACAGGTTGGTTCTCTAGCCCAGTCATAGGGATTGGCATTGTGTAGATTGCAACTCAGCAATCTAAGCCCCAGCACATCGCAGTGATTTCTGTCACTTTGGAATTGTCAGGATTCTTTTTTTTTTTTTTTTTTTTTTTATGATTCTGCACTTCTTTGGGGGTGAAGTTAGAAAGCATTGGAGGTGCCCAGAGTTCTAGGTGCCTGCCCATATCCTCCCACACACCCTGCCCCTCATAATTATCCTGCCTCAAGGCAGATCATTGTTTGGCATTCTGAAATAGTTTACTCTAACCTTAAACAAAACCTGAAACACATTCAGGACACATAACAATATGTACAGGCTGGTTTGAACATCCCAAGGATTCAAAGTTTTGAAGAGCTATTGTAACTTGCTGTGGGGAGAAGTGTTCCCCCTTATCCCTTCCATAGATTGGCTCCCCGAGGTGAAAAGTAAAGACTGTTAATTATAAATAGCTTCCGAGAGAAAGTTCCTCGAGCATGGAGGTGACAACAATGCTGAGTACAACTACCAGATTTGTCTCATGACCAGTAATTTTATCACAACATAAGGCAGTGTTAGGCAGTAAACTAATAACCATAAACGAGCCCTCACAAAGGATAAACAGCACAACAGGGAACACACACAATATGTATTGTGTTACCCAACACAGTTCTGAGACCAAACACAACTACTACACCAACAAAAAATGAACATTGTGGTCAGCAACCATGAAGCTGATATATTGCTTATAACAACTTTATTTTATCA
The DNA here is from genome assembly GCF_047663525.1 of Anas platyrhynchos. Classification (NCBI taxonomy): domain Eukaryota; kingdom Metazoa; phylum Chordata; class Aves; order Anseriformes; family Anatidae; genus Anas; species Anas platyrhynchos. The sequence goes on along the minus strand of NC_092616.1, from coordinate 5,193,595 downwards.
TGATCCAGTCATATCTGTCATTATCTGAACTGTTTATGGCCCCACGCAGGATGCATTTGTGAAGGAGGGCATCCCACAGGAGGGACCCAGAGAGGGCAGAGATTGACCATCAAGGAGCAGCGGAAACAATGTCAGGGACTCACTGCAATTCCCAATTCTCCTGTTCCACCCAGGAGAAGGAGTTACAGGAGGCTGGATGGGGGGAATGGTGTTTTTAGTTTGCTTGTAGTTCCTCAAGGTTGTAGTGCACCGATGATAGGCAATAAAATATATTAATCTGCCTATGCTAAGTCTGTCTTGCCTGTGATGATAATTGGTACCCATGAGGATATTTGGTGGGTGACCTCCTGTTCTACCTCAAGCCTTGAGCTACTTTCATCATATTTTTCCCCCTTTTTCTTGTAGGTGGGGAAGTAAAAGAGCGGTGGCCATGGAGTTCACCTGTGTACCTGTGTAAACCCACCACAGTAGGGAGATTGGAAGGGTCCAGCACCAGGGCTGTGGCCATCCAGGGATGGCATCTCGGCACCCAGAACATGCTCTGCCAGCGTGGTGGCACAGGAGGGGCTGGTTCCCCTGAAGGAGATCAGTACAAGGGGAAGGCTTGATTTCCAACACAGGCATTTCTGGCACATTCCTGAGAGGCCTGTGGAGCTGCAGGCCACACCAGTCTCTGGGACACCGGACGTCCTTCCTCCCAGAGCCAGATCCCGAAGAGACACCAGCTCCCAGGGAAACCTGGCCCTGGACTGTCCCCATCACAAGGAGGCTGAGCCATGCCCAGAGGAGCCCTGGGGCTTAGGGCACCCCTAGCATCAGGACCCAGAAATCCTGGCTACCACATACTCCCCTGAGCCTAGAGGGACACTCAGGCAAGGCTCTTGCAGCAGCCACCAGCCATTTCCAGCCCCCTGCAAAGCTTTGGACAGCTGACAGCCCCTGTGACACATCTTGGGAAGGGGTTCCTGACACCCTTACCTTTGGGGAGAGCTGCAGGAGTACTGGGAACGTGGGAGTCATATCACAGGTGATGGTCACCCTCCAGCAGCCCTCCATCTCACTTGCTGCTGGCCCTCAGCTCAGGACAAGGGATGCCCGCCCTGGCTCCTCAACCACAGCTCCTCTGCAAGGTGCCCCTGCTCCTCCGCCCGTCAGCGAGGGTCGCCCAGTGCAAGCTTGCTGCCTGCTGACCCCACTCCTGGCCACAGAAGGACAGCGCTGGGGAGGACCCAAGCAGTGCCCAGCAGGGACCAGGCCTTGCAGGGAAGTGTCGGCACTGCCGCTGCTCCAGTGATGATATCCCAGTGATGCAGGGCTTCCCCCTATGACATCAGACCGTGTCATTAGAAGGCCTGTGAGGTCAGTAGCAAGGAGACATATTTTCCGTCATTTCTTGACAAATCCACCAGGAACATCTCCAAATAGTGGCAAAGGCCACGGAATAAAGGAAGTGGAGCACTGGAGTAGTCCCTGCTGTGTTCTTGTACTAAGATACCTCTGCTTTTGGGAGCTCTCCCAGGAAGGTAGGGTTTGAGTCTTTTCCTAGGGCTGGGCTTTTTTCAAACGATGGGAGCGAAGGCGCCTGGGATGCATTATATGTGTTAGGATGCATTAGGATGTGTTATATGGAGGGAATTGCAGCACATTCCTGGGCCTTTCTCCCCTCATGTCCCACAAGGCTCTGTGCTCTGAGAAGGCCTCAGCACCCTCGCCCAGGACATCCCCGCTGCCATGCCACAGGCAGAGGTGGCACACGAGGGAATGGCAAACTTACCTTCAGCACCTCATGGTAAGGGAGAGGGGTAGTGCAGAACTGCAGATGAAGGGTAGAGTAGGGAGAACAGCTTGGGACAGATGCAGTGCACTCTTTAATGCTGACACAGCTTCCTTGCAGTGGGGATCCAGCTCCTCCCGTCTGTGCCCCAGGCTGAGGGCATTGGGGCACATCTGGGCTGCAGCACCTCAGCTGTGGCACAAGGGCCAAACTCAGACTTGTCCCAGACCTTCTGCCCAAGACCCAAGACATGCAAAGGCTTTCCAGCAGGGCAGAGACCTGCTGCCGTGGATGGCAGATGGCCATAGGAGGATGAAATGAGGGACCCCAAGGAGGGCAAGCCTTGGTGTTCCTGAGGCCAGAAGGAAACAGGCCTGGGTTGTGCCACCGTGACAGCAGAGGGCCTTTGTGGTGTTGGTGCAGTCCTGAGGGCCAGTGCTGGAGCTGTGACCGATCTCCAGGCACAAGAATGGGCTGCTGACAATGTCCTTGGCTATGGGACTCCTGTGATCCAGGGACACAGAAAAAATCACTGTGTCTGGATAGTACCATCAGAGTGATTAACGGGTGGGGATGAGAAGCAGCAGCAGTGTTTTGCAAGCTGAATGACATAAATGGAAACTCTGGTGTGATGTGCCTCATATCCATGCACTGCCTGCCTCTACCCGATAGAAGTGGGACAGACCTTGGCTCTCTGGGAAGCAGTCACGTGCTCATAAGCACCAGGTCTACCAGAGATGCCCTCAGGGGTGCCCTCTAAGTACCAGCTGTGAATGGCCAGAGCTGTCCTGTGGGTCCTGTGCTGTCCATGTCAGCTGCATGCTCCAGTGGTGCTGGGCAGCGTTGGCATCTCAGGTAGCACTGCAGGCCTGGAATTGGCTTTAAATGGAGCAGCTGCCCCGAATTTCATTAGGCAATGTAGGGATGTCCATGAGACAAGTGCCGTTACAGTCCCTGGCGATGGAGGGAAAACCAGATGGAGAAGAGGGAGAGAGAGACTCAGCTCTCCCTGTGGCACAGTTCTCCATTGGGTCAGGTGGATGCCTCTACAGGCTGCCCTGAGCCTACTGAGGAGGGACAGGTTTAGTTGTCCTAAATGGGTGCATTTGCTGTCATTTCAGCTGGCCAAAGGCATCGCCCACCAGCCTCCAAGGGGATATCCCCAGGTGCTGCCCTGTCCCTCATAGTACCTCCATGAGAGTTTGCAGATGCCTGCATGTACCTCTGCCCCCTGACATGTCACCAGGTGTTTGCAGCCCCCTGATTTCCTCCATCTCCATTTATGATCCTGGAGATGAGACAAGGAACTCACCTGCAGGTGCCCATGTGGTGCACACCTGAAGTGAGGGCAGGCGAATCCCAGTTCCTGTGTGCCTTGGGCAGGAATGGGTGTGAGCTGAGTGCCCTCCTAGCAACAGGATTAAAATCCAGGATGAGATGTTTTAATGGATTCTGCTGCCTAACTTTTTGGAGAAATGTACTTGTGTTCAAGAAGTGTGCGTGCCCAGCTGAGGAGGGAGCCCCAGGGATTCCTTCAGGCTGTTTGCCAGCAGGTTCGATGTGCAGGGAGCCTGGTGGGGGGCAGAGCAAGGGAGGCCTTGGGCTGGGCCTCTGCTGCTGAGCTGGGCCGGGCTCCTGGGCCCAAGGGGAGCTCCTGGCAAGCGGGCAGCGCTGCAGAGAGACAGCTCTGCCCAGGAGCAGCTCCTCTGCACAGCGCAGCAGGGCTGGCGGCACTGCCTGCAGCTGGCACTGGGAGGGGAGAGAAGGGAAAGAGAGGTTATGGGCTGCATGGAATATGAGAGAACTAAGAGCTCAGAGGAGGAGAAATCTTGCTAGCACATAACACGGTAAGTCTCTTTATGCAGTGCATTGCACATGAGTATCAGGGATGATTTCCAGACTGAGTACTTCCCATAGAAGATAAGGTCAGATGCACTTGGTATTTCTTTAGTGTGGAAAAGCACAAGCTCCAGCCCAGGGGTTCCCTGCCATAGGGTCATTGTCCAGTCCCAAGGGCTCCCTTGTCGCAGGCTGGCTGCAGGCTGTGAAGCCGGGGGTGCAGACAGGGGTGTCCAGGGCTGTGGTGCAGAGCAGGGTCCCTGCTGTGGCCCAGGGGCTGTGTGGCGGGGCAGGGCCTCTGCCGCCTGCCAGGCTCAGCACTCAGCCTGCCCAGGGAGCTGCCCAGGGCGCTGCGGGGAGAAGCTGTGGGTGGAAGGAGCCCCCCTGGCAGGGCAGGGTCCTGCTGCTGGTGGGAGGCTGCTGCCTGGGGTAGCCTGCTCACAGCTGCACAACAAACCAAGGCAATTTCAAAGGGAACTTCACTCTCATCTTTCCTTAGCCTCTGCTTTCAGTTTTCTCTTCTTTTGGCTCACTAGGAATAGAAATAGAAGCTGTTATTTCCTGGAAGAGCCTAAGACTCATACACCACCAGAAGGAGGTTTAGAAGAATCTCCAGAAACTCTTTCCTGCCTCTCAGCCCATAGAAAGCTCCACCACCACTCGTGCAGTGTCAGCAGGGTCTGTGTGACCTGGGCTCTTGGACCTGCCCCCACCGAGCTGCCCCTGGGCAGAGCCCTGCTGCCAGGAGGTGTCTGCAGGGCAGAGCTGAGCACCCAGTGGGTGGGATGGGGGCTGTGAGCTGCAGGCAGGAGGCGTGGGGACAGAGACCCAGCTGCAGGCAGGGACAGCTGCAGGCAGCAGAGCCCTGGTCAGGGAGTGAGAGGGAGCTGCTCCAAGAAAATTTATGGCAGGGGGGATTTGTGTACTTCCCTCCCATCCCTGAAGCGCCAACGCCTTCTCACAAACTTCTTGGCTACTTTTCTCATCCAGCCATGTCATGGAAATTTTAACACGAGTTTCTTTGGAATCCCTAGATTTTGGGAGATGAAAATTCATCTGGAGCTCAAAATCTGATGATGATGTTCCTAAGTGTTAGTTCTGTCCTTAAATAAAAATCATCCATCTTTTCTCCGAAGTGTTGGGTCTCAGAGAAATGCTATATGGGGAAGGAGCTGACTCTCCCTTCAGTACATAGGCCATACAAATGCAGCTGGTTGGCTGCATGTGGGCAGCTGCTACGATCCCTCTGTGTCCGCGGTGAAAAGCAGGGAGCTGAGATCCTCCTCAGGTTTGGTGAGATGGGTGAGGGGTTTGGAGATCTGCCCTTTGAATCTGTCTTCATCTCTTCCCAGCAGCATTACGGTTCTTTTTAGGGGATCACCTAAGTGCAACCATCCTCCAGAAATGCCTGCAAAGGGCAGCTGAGACCAGGACTGGCTGATAAAACAGCTGTCCTCACTCTGTCCTGAGGAACAGTCCCTTTGCCTCGCAGGACCCCCAAAACTACCTTATTGGGGAGTACAAACACCAAGGTTGTATGCATAAATGCACCCCTCAGATGAGGTGGAGAAACTAGAAAATACCCCCAAAGCCTGGACAATGGGTTTTCACAAAAATGTTGAGTTTTTTTGAATTTTCAGCAAGCATTCTGAAATTAGTTTGATACCTCATCTGTATTTAATACAACAACAGCCCATGTCCTCATTTACATAACTGCGTGGGTCAGGACTGCCTCCTCCAGCGCCCTACTTATCCCAGTGGCACTGGAATCAGCATCAACTAGAACAAACAAACTCTTGTGAAATGGACCTGCAAAGATCTTCCTGAAAAGGGAGAGGCAGGAGGGAGGATTGTATAAGAAATTGAGTAGGTTTGATCACAGAGTTCTGTCCTAATGTTGTCCTGATTTTCTCTCTTCAGACTGCCCTCTATACCCAGAGGCATCAAATGTCCAACAGCAGCTCCATCACCGAGTTCCTCCTCCTGCCATTTGCAGACACACGCGAGCTGCAGCTCCTGCACTTCGCGCTCTTCCTGGGCATCTACCTGGCTGCCCTCCTGGGCAACGGCCTCATCCTCACCGCTGTAGCCTGCGACCACCGCCTCCACACCCCCATGTACTTCTTCCTCCTCAACCTCGCCCTCCTCGACCTGGGCTGCATTTCCACCACTCTACCCAAAGCCATGGCCAATTCCCTCTGGGACACCAGGACCATTTCCTATGCAGGATGTGCTGCACAGGTCTTTCTTTATCCCTTCCTGATATCAGCAGAGTTTTCAATTCTCACCATCATGGCCTACGACCGCTACATTGCCATCTGCAAGCCCCTGCACTACGGGACCCTCCTGAGCAGCAGAGCTTGTGCCCAGATGGCAGCAGCTGCCTGGGGCAGTGGGGTTCTTTATGCTCTGCTGCACACTGCCAATACATTTTCCCTGCCCCTCTGCCAAGGCAATGCTGTGGACCAGTTCTTCTGTGAAATCCCCCAGATCCTCAAAATCTCTTGCTCACACTCCTACTTCAGGAAAGTTTGGGTTCTTCTGGTTGGTTTCTCTTTAGCATCCGGGTGTTTTTTTTTCATCATGCTTTCCTATGTGCAGATCTTCAGGGCCGTGCTGAGGATGCCCTCTGAGCATAGCCGGCACAAAGCCTTTTCCATGTGCCTCCCCCACCTGTTTGTGGTCTCCCTTTTTCTCAATACTGCCATGTTTGCCTACCTGAAGCCTCCCTCCATCTCCTCCCCATCCTTGAATGTGTTGGTGGCAGTTCTGTACTCAGTGATTCCTCCAGCAGTGAACCCTCTAATCTACAGCATGAGGAACCAGGAGCTCAAGGTTGCTGTTAGGAGAGCAATTTCACAGATGTTTCTTAAGAATGATTATTTTCCCTTCTTTCTCCAGAAATGACTTTCTGCATATCCTCTTGCAGTCTTGATCCTTGTATTGTTATCATTATAGCTATTGTTATCTTCAGTGCCACTTGCATTTATAATGTTCTAAAAAAAAAAAAAAAAAGAAGTCATTTATTCATCATCCTTTTACTGAGGAGGTACTTCCTTTTTGTACATCCTTTTACTGAGGATGTACAGTAAACACTGCTCTGTTTACTGTTGAGGTTCTGTAAAAGTCTGTCTAAGAGCACATCATCACTGACTCATCTGTGTAATAAAATGGGGTGTCCCCAGTGCACTGCCTGAAGATTTGGCTAGTCTTTCAAAGCTGGTGCCAAGATCAGGGCTGTGTAGCTGCTCCCTGGAAGGCCTGTTGCTGCATGGATCTGGGAGAGAAATAGGTCATTGTGTGAGCTGTGAGAGACCACAGGTAGGATTTAGGAGCAGCCTGCTGGTGTCTGATGACAGTGGAGATGGTGAAAGGTCACTGAGATACAGAGCCATGACCGTCCCAAATGTGGCAGGGCAGAGGACAGCCTCCAGGACACGAACGTTGAGCTGTGTGGAGAGCCCAGGTGTTCTCCATGGGCAGCATGTGCCCAGGGCAGGCAGTGACTGGAGGCCAAAAAAGAGAGAAAATGCCCAAGATCTTGTCACCAAAGAAGAATGTCATAATTCCTGTGGGATTCTGTGGAGTACCAGCATGCACAGGGAAGGGAGGTTGGAGAGAGATTAATGTCACCCTTACAAAGTTATCACCAGCTGGATCTAGAAAGACACCGGGAAACCCCTAGTGTCCTTGGCAATGTTCCCTGCTCTTTCTGAGCACCTGCCAGAACGACAGACCATAGTAAGTGGGATTAGCAGCACTGATCCCAACCCAGCTGGATTTACTTCCCACGCTGTGCAGCTCAGCCCATGTGCAGTCACCTCTGGGGCACCACAGCTTGCTTGGTCTGCTAATAGTGCCACCAGCCCAGGGACATGTGGCGAGCATGGGAGGTGGCCAGGAAGAGCTGGACGGATCAGAGGACACATGGGGAGAGATCAAATGGGAGTTGGCCTTGGCTGGAAGTTACTGTTAACCTAATCCCAAGACTAGGTCTGGACTGTGAGTACCCTAATGAGTGCTCATGAGTTAGAGTAGAAGATGAGCCAGAAGTCCGCAGTTTCCTGGTGCTGCACTAGGTTGGGAAGTGGCTGAAGAAGGACTGGTGCCCTCTATTCTTCATTTCATAACTCCATAATCTTTCCTGAAGGGTGGCATCGAAAGCCAAGTCTGGTGCCTGTGCCAGGACTTACACTGATGGAAGCATGACACAGCAGCCATATCAGTTTGCTTCTGTTCCTCAGTCTAAGTCCGTCACATGTCCATGTGAGAGTCTCCCCCAGCCTATGTGCTGAACAATAGCCCAGAAGTCATCAGCAAGCCCTCAGCTTGGGTCCACCCCAAGGCAATGCTGTGAACCAGTTTTTCTGTGAAATCCCACAGATCCTTGTTGTGGTTTAACCCAGCCAGCAGCTAAGCACCACACAGCAATTCACTCACCTTCCACCCTCCCTTTATGAGATGGGGGAGAGAATCAGAAAAAAAAAAATGAAGCCTATGGGTTGAGATAAAGACAGTTTATTAGGACAGAAAATAAAGGAAAATACTGATATGTACAAACAAAGTGATGCACAATACAATTGCTCACCACCTGCTGACCAATGCTAAACCTATCCCTGAGCAGCCCGCCCCCTCCCCTGGCCATTCCCCCCCCCCCCCCCCCCCCGGTATAATTGTTGAAAATGACATCATATGGAATGGAATACCCCTGTGGCCACTTTGGGTCAGCTGTCCTGGTTCTGTCCCCTCCCAGCTCCTGCTGCACCCCCAGCTTGCCTGCTGGCAGGACAGAGCAAGAAGCTGAAAAGTCCTTGGCCTGGTGTAAGCAGTGCCCTGCAACAATTAAAACATTATTCTCATCCTAAATACAAAACACAGCACCATACCAGCTACAAGGAGGAAAACTAACTCCATCCTAGCTGAAACCAGGACAATCCTTAAACTCTCCTGCTCACAGTCCTTCCTTGGTGGGTGAAGGGAATTTATCACACGACTCCAGGCTGGTGTGCAACTGAAGCATTTATTGAGTATACATTCTTGCATTTATACCCTTAGCATCTCTGCACATGCCAGTTATGCTACCAGGCAAGCTCGCTCATTGGTGGCTATACTAGTGTTCACACAACTATCACGCTCTTATTCCGCTCGTTGATTTGTTGTCACGTGGACCTCTTGTGCTGGTTGTTTTCTCAACTCCTCAATTGTTACTTCTTCTTCGACCTTGTGCCTTATCTTGCATTATCTTGTACCTTAGCTTGCATTTTTCTATTAGCTACTTTATTTTTGTGACTAGCAGGTACCACAGGCTTCCAAACTGAGCTCCCATAGGTGGGTGCTTGTGGGTAATGTTTTTGTGGACTCTGGGAGTGCAGCTGTGACTGCAGGAAGGATAAGTCCTCCCCTTGATCTTGTCCATGACTAGATGCCTCTGCATGCTGCACTGGAAAAGGGAGCATATTGATGACATGCTAACGCCCCTTTCACTTTCCCCATGTCTGTGGGGTCCTCAAAGAATGTGCCTCAGTCCTAAGGTCCAGCCCAGCTCCTGCAAGCATCAGGAGCCTGGAGAAATTGCCCCAGAAGTCTCAGCCCTCTTGTGGACTCAGGCAAATACACACAAGTGTATGCACAAGCACACAAACACACAATCTCACACACACAGAGATGTGTGCACAAGGCACACACTTCTGTGCATTCTTTACCTTCTCATCTGTTTCTCTAGGTGATCCTGTGAATCACATCAGGCAGACCACGTGGTTCAAATGGCACAAGCTTCCATCTTACTGCCTTTTCTCTTTTCTAATTATAACTAGCAATGTACTGTTCCCAGGCTGCAATGGTAGACCTGCTACTTCAAAGCAGCCTATCCTGCAAGGGCATTTCCCGTATTTAAGGATGAGCTGCCCCAGTTCAGATCAGAGCCAGTTCCTCCAGCTGGAAAAGGAACCTGTCGGCTGCTGGCCAAACCTGAGCCAATGAGCAATGCTGGTTGTGTCTCTTTGTCATAATTTCCTGGCAGAGGAGTGAGAAAATGTGAGAGAAGCAGCCCTGTAGACACCAAGTTCAGTGCAGAAGGAGGGCAGGATGTGCTCCAGGTGCCAGAGCAGAAGTTCCCCTGAAGCCTGTGGAGGAGCCCATGTGGAGCAGGTGGATGTGGCCTGAAGTAGGCTGCAGCCACTGGAGAGGAGCTCACACGGGACCAAGTTTTCTAGTGGGATCTGCAGCCCATAGGGAGGAGTTGACACTGGAGCAGACCACTTCCGAAGGCCTTTCCCCAGCTCTGTACAGATCCATGTTGGATAACATCTTAAGAACTGCAGTCTGTGGAAAACTCATGGTGGATCATTTTGGGAAGAGAATTCATGCATCCCATGGGAGGGAGGGTGCAGGAGGGTGAACATGGAGATGAAGTGTTATGGATGGAAAACACCCCTCATTGCCCAGCCCCACACATCGCTCGGTGGGGAGGAGGTTGAGGAAGTGGGGTGGAGGATGGTTTTTGTTGGCTTTTGTTAACGCTCTAGATTCTTATTAATTCGCATTAAATGACATTAATTCTCCCCAAGCTAAGTCTGTCTTGCTGTGACAGTAATTGTGAATGATTTCCTGCCCCTTACCTCAAGCCATGAGATGTTTAATTGTATTCTCTCACCCTGTCCATAAGGAAATGTTCCCCCAGCACAGCCCCCTGCCAGCCCTCACTGCCCTGGCCCTCACTGCCCTCCTGCTTTAACAGCCTCCCCCCTTCACCCAGCCTTGCCTCAGCCCCATCATGTCCCTCACAGGGGTTCACAGACAGCCCTGCCCTGGGGCTGGCTGGACCCTGGGCCTGGAGAGGGACCAGGCTGGGCTGGCCATTCCCCTGGTACAGGCCCTGAGCCCAGCAGGAGGATGGGAGTGCTCACATTTCAGTGATTGGCCCTCCCCAGACTGAGGTGGAAGGCTGGTGCTGGGAACCATGAGGGATGGGGGCTGGTGGTAGCTTTCTCGGGCAGTTTCTCCTTTTTGTTCGTGCTACAAGCTGGGCTGAATCTGTGCCCTGGGACACCCTGCTCAAGACACTGTGGGTGTAGAGATAGTCTTTATTGTCTGACCACCCTCATGTTAAAGAAATTTTTCCTAATGTCCAGATTGAACCACCCCTGGTGCAGCTTTGTGCCATTCCTTTGTGCCTGAGGATGACTTGAATCCTTTTCCAGACCCACCTTCCCTGTGCCTGCTGGGTCCGCATTACCTCCATGGAGACTGCAGACATCTCATTTGCCTGTAGAAGCCAACATACCAAAAAGACACTATGAGAGAGTCAGCTCAGTCCCAGTGGCATACATATTTTATCGGGGCGACAGAGAAAGAGAGCAGGTCGATGTTTCAGATGAAATGAGACAAAGCCAAACGTCTGTAGGAACATTACAATGGTACTTAAAAAAAAAAAAAAAAAACAACAACAATATAATGATAAAAAAATAAAAGAAGAAGAAGGAGAAGGAGAAGGAGAAGGAGAAGGAGAAGGAGAAGGAGAAGGAGAAGGAGAAGGAGAAGGAGAAGGAGAAGGAGAAGGAGAAGGAGAAGGAGAAGGAGAAGGAGAAGGAGAAGGAGAAGGAGAAGGAGAAGGAGAAGGAGAAGGAGAAGGAGAAGGAGAAGGAGAAGGAGAAGGAGAAGGAGAAGGAGAAGGAGAAGGAGAGGGAGAAGGAGAAGGAGAAGAAGAAGAAGAAGAAGAAGAAGAAGAAGAAGAAGAAGAAGAAGAAGAAGAAGAAGAAGAAGAAGAAGAAGAAGAAGAAGAAGAAGAAGAAGAAGAAGAAGAAGAAATGCACAGGAGTGTCATGAGTATACTGTCAGTCAGTTGTGGAGACAGATGAGAAGTTTACCATCAGTGAAAAATGTCAATGAAATCACGTTGTTCAGTGCAACTTTCAGCTCCTGGTTTCTCATGCTGTAGATGAAGGGGTTGACTGTTGAGGGCACCACTGAGTACAGAACTGCCACAACCAGGTCCAGAGATGGGGAAGAGATGGAAAAAGGCTTCAGGTAGGCAAACATGGAAGTGCTGAGAAACAGGGAGACCACTGCCAGGTGAGGTAGGCATGTGGAAAAGGCTTTGTGCCGTCCCTGCTCAGAGGGCATCCTCAGCACGGCCTTGATGATCTGAACATAGGAGAGCACAATGAATACAAAACATCCAAAGTCGACGAAAACATTACCCACAAGAACCCAAATTTCACTGAGGAAGGACTGTGAACAGGAAAGCTTGAGAATCTGTGGGATTTCACAGAAGAACTGGTCCACAGCATTGCCTTGGCAGAGGGGCAGGGAAAATGTATTGGCAGTGTGCAGGATAGCACTGAGAACCCCGCTGCCCCAGGCAGCTGCTGCCATCTGGGCACAAGCTCTGTTGTCCAGGAGGGTCCCGTAGTGCAGGGGCTTGCAGATGGCAATGTAGCGGTCATAGGCCATGATGGTGAGAAGAGAATACTCTGCTGAAAACAAAAACACAATGAGAAAGACCTGTGCAACACATCCTGCATAGGAAATGGCCCTGGTGTCCCAGAGGGAATTGGCCATGGCTTTGGGGACAGTGGTGGAGATGCAGCCCAGGTCAAGGAGGGCGAGGTTGAGGAGGAAGAAGTACATGGGGGTGTGGAGGCGGTGGTCGCAGGCTACAGTGGTGACGATGAGGCCGTTGCCCAGGAGGGCAGCCAGGTAGATGCCCAGGAAGAGCACGAAGTGCAGGAGCTGCAGCTCCCGCATGTCTGCGAATGCCAGGAGGAGGAACTCGGTGATGGAGCTGCTGTTGGACATTTGAGTCCTTTGGGCATGGGGACCTGTCTGGGGAGGAAAATATAGCAAAATATTATGCCAGATTCTGTGAGGAAAACTCGATTTCTTGTACAAACCTTGGAAGAATGTGCTGAGGTCAAAATAATCCAATTTCAATGTGCATATCTCCAAACTCCTCAGATATTGGGGGTTGTCTCAGTTCTCCCCATGTATCAACAGACAGACAGATCATTGCAGCTGACCTATTCGAGATGTCCAATAGCATTTCCATGCCCTTATCTCTCACATGTCTTCTCCATGGATAGCACAGAGCTGCTATGGCAGAGCTGTGCCCTAGTGGAGGACAGCCTGCAGCCCAGCAGAACCCTTGCAGGAAAAGAGTGGAATGCCCTAAACGTGGCGTGACCTGAACACAGAGACAGCTCATTCACAGCCCCACACACAGCATTTCCACAACCCTACACATCAGGAGGGGACATGGATCCTTTCCCTCCGTTAACATATCTGCATGGCAGAACGTGCAGGCTCCGTGTCTGAGCTGCACCTGAATTACATCGCTGACTCCAAAGGCGACTCATGAACAAGTCCCCATGCAATTATGTCTAGACCTCTATACTTGGGGAGGGGAAGAGTCCAGGGGGCTATATTATGAAGGCATCATCAGTGCAGGGATGGCAGGGAGGTGCCCAAATCGCTTCTGCCATGGAGATACTGGGAGCAGCTCCCTCCCACCCCCTGCCCATGGATCTGCTGCCTGCAGCTGTCCCTGCCTGCAGCTGGGTCTCTGTCTCCACACCTCTTGCCTGCAGCTCACAGCCCCCATCCCACCCACTGGGTGCTCAGCTGTGCCGTGCAGACACAGGCAGCAGGGCTCTGCCCAGGGGCAGCTCGCTGGGGGCAGGTCCTAGAGACCAGGTCACAACGACCCTGCTGACACTATGCAAGGGGTGGTGATGGAGCTTTCTAGGGGCTGAAGGGCAGGAAAGGGACTTACTGAGGGTCCTTGTAATGTTCTCAGGATGCCTTAGGAATGTTAGGCTTTCTAGAAAATAACATCATATATATCTATTTCCACTGAGCCTAAAAGAGAAATTGAAAAGAGAAGCTAAGGAAAGATGAGAGTGAAATTATCTTGGTGTTCTGTGGATCTGTGAGCAGGCTGCCCCAGGCAGCAGCCTCCCACCAGCAGCAGGACCCTGCCCTGCCAGGGGGGCTCCTTCCACCCGCAGCTTCTCCCCGCAGCGCCCTGGGCAGCTCCCCGGGCAGGCTGAGTGCTGAGCCTGGCAGGCGGCAGAGGCCCTGCCCCGGCACACAGCCCCTGGGCCACAGCAGGGACCCTGCTCTGCACCACAGCCCTGGACACCCCTGCCTGCACCCCCGGCTTCTCCTGCCTCCACGAACTGCGGCTGCATTGCCCTCCAGCCAGACACTTACCGGGTGCAGGGCTGGGAAGTCTTCTCCCGCAGGGAGCTCTGGGCATGCTGCCACTTCTGCTTGCCTTTAAGCACTGTGTCTCTGCAGGCAGTGCCCCCAGCCCTGCTGCGCTGTGCAGAGGAGCTGCTCCTGGGCAGAGCTGTCTCTCTGCAGCGCTGCCCGCTTGCCAGGAGCTCCCCTTGGGCCCAGGAGCCCGGCCCAGCTCAGCAGCAGAGGCCCAGCCCAAGGCCTCCCTTGCTCTGCCCCCCACCAGGCTCCCTGCACATGGCCCTGGAGCTGCAGGGGAACCTGCTGGCAAACAGCCTGAAGGGATCCCTGGGGCTCCCTCCCTCCCCTGGGCACACACATTTCTCACCAGCAGTGTTGTTTCTCCTAGCAGAGGATGAATTAGCTGTAACAATAACTTCTTTATGCCCCAGTATCAGTTTGGACATGAAGTCATGGTGGGGGACATTTCTTCCTCCTTGTGGCCACTTCCAACCTTCCTGGATGCACCAGAAGGGACAAGAGAACACATATCCGGGCCTTCTTTCTGTCTGGGTCCTCCTGGGTATGTAGGCAGAGGGGATCCCACAGTCAGCATGCCCACCAGGTGCCTTCTGCTTGCCTAGCAGGGCCACTGGCAGATGTCAGCCCAAAGGCACAGATCCCAGGGAAAAGTCAAGGGTGACCTGTCAGCTACTTCAGGCAGAAGTGACCTCACAGTCCCTTTCTGTGACATGTTCCTGCTGCTGCCCTATCAAGTGCAGAGACAGAAGTGACCTCACAGTCACTGCCACAGTCACATTGCTCCTGCTGGGGCAGGAGATCCTGAGGCAGAGCTGAGCTGATCAGAGCATTCCCACCCGTCTCCTCTTTGTGGCCCACAAGCTGATCAGATCCATGGCCCCACGCATTCATCTTTGAATGCCATGTGACTGCACAGCAACCTCACGGTTCCTGCCCTGACCCAAGGGGCCAGGCATCTCAAGTTAAGGGTTGGGAGAGGGGTTGAAGGAATGGAGAGGGGCACAGGAATAGGGGCTTTGGGTGTTAGGTATTCATGTATGGGATTAGGGACTAGAGCTCACCTTTCTGGGTTAAAGATTAAGCAAAGGTTTAGTGGGAGGGTTTGGTCTTTTGCTTGTGGTGGCAGGTCTGTGTTTTTTTAGGTATGGGCAAGTATTTTGGTTTAGGGTTTTGTTTAAGGCTGTCAAGAAGTTGTGTAGAGATAAGCAGAGCATTTTACTGCTAATATTAAGGGCAGGGATCAGGGTGATCAAGAGAGTAAAGGTAAGGACAAGGGTCTATTGGCCGAGCTTGGGCTTCAGGGGATACTTTGAGGTCAGGCATTAGAGCAGTGGATTCCTGTCATGGTGTGGAGTAGCATTTAGGTTTAGGGAGTAATGTCACTGCTAGAAATAGGGAAAGGGTTTATGTGACTGTTTTTAGTTAGTGTAACAGCAGAAACACTACCTGAACCTTCTTACATCTCTGAAACCATTACTTTTTGCTGGCCAAGCTCCTCTTCCCTCTCTCATATCTCACATCTCTCCTGGCCAGGCTTCCCCTGATTTCCCCATATCGGTCATCTTCTTAGGGGAAGTTTTCTGATGGCTTTCATGATCTCAGAGTCTCAGTCTCACCTCTGTTGGCTACTCCATTCCTGAGACAGACACGGCACCTAAGCCAGGATGGAAAAGGACACAAAGGTCTGTAGGAGCACCCTGCACAATGTGACCAGCGTCTCTGCACCACACTGAAATGGTGCTTCCTGCCTACAACTTTTGGATCTAGAATGGCTGCTATGGATCCAGGGTAACTTTTCCCAGGCCCTCATACATGTTTCGGTTTGTTACGGGCGTCTTGGAGGCAGCGGCAGTTTCTTTATAGAAAACTGAAAGCAACCCTGAAGGATGGCTTTAGGTAAAAGCTGAAACCTCAGATGTGAACACCCCTCTTCCTCTATGGGGTTTACCAGGCCCTTGGGAAGAGAGGATCTCACAAACTACGTGCAAAGCAGGTGCCTTCTGCTTGCCTTTCAGGTGCATTCGCAGATGTGAGCCTAAAGGCACAGATCCCAGCCAGGAGTCAAGGGATGACCCGTTGGCTACTTCAGAAAGGAGTTAGCTCACAGCAGTTTAACAGCCATTCACTTCCTGCTGGACTTTGAGTTTCCGAGGCACCACTGTCCTCATAATACCTCACCTACATAACACCTCCTTTTTGTCCCAGGACCTGTCCAGGTAGAAGTGAGCTGGTTGTGATCCTTCCGGCCCATGGCACTGCTGCTGGACTCCCAGCCTCTCTGACGCACAGGAGCCAGTTCCATGCCAGTCCTGGGAGGTGCCAGGGCAGGAGGGACCTTGCAGGCAGTGTCCAAGCCCTGTGCCTGTTGGTGGTCTCTCAACTCCTTGCACAAAGTGAAGATCACACTGGCGTCCAGAAGCCATGTGCCTGCAGCTGGCCTAGAAGACACTCAGGGGAAGTGCCCACCCAGCCCCATCTCGTGCCCATCCCCACCCCCAGCCCCAGCCCCAGATCCATCCCCAGCTGACGATGTTGCTTTTCAGCAACATTGATGTTGCGAGGGGGTTGTGGTGCCTGGGGAACAGGGGCATTCTGCAGGACCAAGCTGGGCAGGCTGGGAGGCAGACCCAGCTCATTGGGTCTCTGCCATTGCCCCAGGGCTGCAAGAAATTACTCGCCAGACTCATTTGCCGGGCTGCTGTATGCCCTGGAGCTGCAGAGCTGTCCTCTGCCAGCTCACACCAGATTAACCACTTGAGCTCTGGTCAGTCCACCTGGAACAGGCTCACACTCTGTGATTGTCTCCCAGGCTCATATTGCCCCTGCAGATCACCTGGGCTCTCCTGGAAGCTCCTGGTTCCCTCCAGGTTAAATAAATAAATAAATAAAATCTTGTCTGCCATCAGCCCCATCATGTTCTGTGGAGCCCGAGTGCCTAGGAATTGGAAATACTCATCAGCTGCCTGGTTACTAGCAACTAATAGGGAACTTGTGAACCAGCCCCAGATCCCTAAAAGTCCATTCTGGGACTCCGCTTTCACTACACCAAGCCCATGTGGAAAGCATTAAAGCATGGAACCTCTTTGGAGTTTTTTCCTTGGACTTGTTCTTGACAGCAGCTTTGCAAGAAGGCCTCAGCCTTCAGGCAGTGCCCCGAGGAGATCCCCTCTTAGGCAGGAAGTGCTGCAGTGCAGGCCAGCTCTGCCACTGCTGTGCCCACCGCCTGTCCCTACCTGCAGTCCCAGCTCAGCCCCACAGCACCACTGGCACCAAGCTACAGGAGCAGCCACGCCTGACCCCCCAGGCAGTGCCCGGCAGGAGAGGGTGGAAGTGGCAAGAGAGCAGATCTGCATGCACCAAGCACTGGTGCTCCCTGGTCGTGCTGCTGGGATGGGACTCTTTTCCTCTGCACACAGGCACTGTCCCTGCAGAGCCAGACCAGGTCTCAGAGGAAGGATGCCAGACAAAGAAGGCAGTGCAGGCTCCTTTATTTTGTTTCAATTCACAGAGAGCCCGGCTCCTCATGTATAGAGTCTTTGAGCTACACTTGACAAGTAGACACTGAAATGGAAATGTCATGAACTATATTATTTTAATGGGCAAAATAAGCCAAATTAAAACTATGAAAAACCTCTAATAAAAATGCTTCCAAGCACACAAACAAACAAAAGGATATTGCCTACAGGAGTAGTAATTCACATCATGAGTCAGATGCAGAAGCAGATTGGAAATATACCGTGTCTTAAACATATCCAGTCAGCAATTTCCACAAGGCAGTCTCGAGGTCCTTGTTCCTCATGCTGTAGATGAGGGGGTTCAGTGCTGGAGGCACCACCGAGTACAGAACTGTTACCACCAGGTCCAGGGATGGGGAGGAGATAGAGGGGTGCTTTAAGTAGGCAAATAAGGCAGTGCTGATAGACAGAGAGACCACGGTCAGGTGAGGGAGGCACGTGGAAAAAAGGCTTTGTGCCATCCCTGCTCAGATGGCATCCTCAGTACAGCCCTGAAGATCTGCACGTAGGAAATAACAATGAAAACAAAACAACCATAAGCTAAACAGACACTAAAAACAAGTGCCCCAACTTCCCTGAGGTAGTCATCTGAGCAGGAGAGCTTGAGGATCTGGGGGATTTCACAGAAGAACTGGTCCAAAGCATTGTCATGACAGAGGGGCAGGGAAAATGTATTGGCAGTGTGCAGGACAGCATTGAGAATGCCACTGCCCCAGGCAGCTGCTGCCATCTGGGCACAAGCTGTGCTGCCCAGGAGGGTCCCATAGTACAGGAGCTTGCCACAGCCCTTGCTCCTCTCCACACCTGGCTGTCCTAAGGACTCCCAGACCTGCACCTCTTTCCCTGCTGGCTGCAGACCCGTGTGCATGTGGTGCCACTCCGCATCTGAGCTGAGTCTGATAACTCAGACCACCCAGCCAGGATGATGACACCAATGAATTATTCTTTGAAGAGCTAAGAAATACCTCAAGATCAATTGCCCTTGTCCTGATGGGGAATTCAACTTGCCAGCCATCAACTGTGATTACCAAATGGCCAACACAAGCAGGTCCAGGAGGTTCCTAAAGCACCTTGAAGATAACTTTTTGGTTCAGGTGCTAAGGGAGCCAACTAGGAAAGGTTCTCTCCTAGATCTGTTGCTGGAGAACAGAGAGGGTCTTGTAGGGGACGTGGCAATTGGTGGCCATCTTGGTCATAATGACCATGAAGTTGTTGAATTTGAAATTTTTGGTGACAGGAGGAAAACTGCCACCAAAACTTCAGTCTTGAATATGGGGAGAGCAGACTTCAGGCTGCCTGGGGAACTAGTTAGCAAGGTCCCCTGGGAAACTGCTTTTGAAGTCATTGGCGTCCATCAGTGCTGGTCAGTCTTCAAGCACTGCTTCCTAAAAGCACAGGATCAGGCAATTCCAAAATATCAGCAATGAGACCGTGGTGCTCTAGTGATGAGCTGTCTCCTCCTAGGCCTCAGTGGCAGAGACAACAGCCATAGCCATAGGTATAATTATCTTGGTCTTGTTGGGACTTACAGCCTTGCTAAGTCCTTGTTCCTCTCCAGACCAG
Source organism: Anas platyrhynchos (assembly GCF_047663525.1). Taxonomy (NCBI): domain Eukaryota; kingdom Metazoa; phylum Chordata; class Aves; order Anseriformes; family Anatidae; genus Anas; species Anas platyrhynchos. Next base: position 5,174,686 of record NC_092616.1, on the reverse strand, counting down.
GATACCCTAGGGACTCCCAGACATACACCTCTTTCCCTGCTGGCTGTAGAACCTTGTCCGTGTCATGTCACACCGGATCTGAGCTGAGGAAGACAACTCAGATTTTCTTGGTGGCCGTGTTCCTTGTAAGGCAGCTCTGTAGGAAGCTGGCCTGGTTCCTGGTGAGCAGACACTACTGCTCGTATGGCATCCCTCATGGTGCCCAGGCCCTCTTCCTCCTAGGCACAGCTCACTCATCAGGGTCCCATTCTGCCCTGATGTGTGGGGTTCTTCTATTGCAGGACTAGGCTTTTCTCCTTCAAAATGTCAAGAGGTTTCTGTAGGCAAAATCCTGCTGTTTCTCAAGGTTCCCCTGGATAGATGTTCCACTGTGTCAGCTGTTAATGTCTATAGGCAGATGGCTCACCCTGATTGTGCTGTCTCTCACAAGATAGCAGCATTGGCAGTTGCAGGAGAGTTTGGACAATACAGGAGTAAGTAGTTGAATGGAGTTGCAGCACAGACTCACAGAGGGCTCGAGCATGGAAGGCTGCCAGAGTCCACCTTTTCTGTGCTTCCTTCTCATGCCTTCTGTCATTTTGTTTGGAGCTTTGTCCTAAATCTTGGAGGGCTTTGCAAGGACAAAAATAGAAACTTCTTCACTCCTCTTTCTCCTTCTCCTCCCCTTTCTCTTCCAGGCTAGTTACAATAGCTTCAAAGCTTTCAGTATCCTGGGGATGGTCAAACTAGCCTGTTCCTATTGTGATGTCTCCTGAATGTGCTTCAGCTTTTGTTTAAGGTTAAACAAGTATTTGAGAGTGCCATCCAGAAGTCTGCCCCAAGGCAGGAGATTTAGTAGAGGCTAGGAGTATGGGAGGATACTAGCAGGCACCTAGAGCAGTGGGCACATCCAATGCTTTGGAACTTCACCTCTGAGCAAGTGCAGAATCCTAAAAAACATGGTGAAATGCATGAAAAAGGGTTGTGAAAAGATACAAATCGCTGGAAAGAGCTGGGGTTTTTCCTATGTTTAGAAGACACAGTCAATGCTACTCCAAGTCCAGTGACAGGCCCTCCCACAAGTCTAGCCTGTGTGATGGCTCCTGCTGCCACTCCAATTCCTCTGAAAGGCCCTGCAGCCACAGCAACTCCTGCAATGGGCCCTGCAGACACTCCAACCCCTGTGACAGGCCCTGCAGCCACTCCAGCCCCTCTGATACTCTGATGGGCCCCATAGCTGGGCCAGAGAACCAACCTGTGCCACTATTGGTTACACCTATATGCAAGAGAAAAAAATGGATGAAAAAAAACTTTTTTTTTTTTTTTTAGAAAGGAAACTCCTATGCAGACAAGAAAGGAGGAAGAAGACAAGGAATGCTTCAACAAAGTTGGGCCATCAAGGAAGAAGGAGGGCAAAGAGGAAGAGATCAGAACAGCATCAGTAACCTATCCCAGATTTGTGAAAAAATGTCAGTCATCATCTCGATGAGCACATTGTCACTTGGCTGCTCCAGTGCTGGGAGAACAGGGCCAATAGCCTGGAATTAGAGGGCAGAGAAGCCAAGCAGCTGGGATCCCCCTCTAGGGAAGGGGTGATTGACAAAGCAATTGGCCCTACCATTTACCATGGACTGACCCAGACTGCCCTGCAATGGGGGAAGCTCCTGAACACCTGCAGTACCTTGGTGACATCATCATGTGGGGCAACAGAGCAGAAGTATTTGAGAAAGGGAAGCAAATAATCCAAATCCTTCTGAAAGCTGGTTTTACCCTAAAACAAATGTCAAGGGACCGCGCAACACTTGATTCCCATGCAGGCTGGCCAGGGCTGGGCGGACCACTGATCGAGGACAGGCTGGGCATCGATCATTGGGTGGTGAGCAATTGTATTGTGCATCACTTGCTTTGTACACCTAATTATTATTGTTGTTATTGTTGCTGTTATTATTATTATTAATCTCTTCCTTTTCTGTCCTTTTAAACTGTCTTCATCTCAACCCATGAGCTTTACAGTTGTGGAGCTGTAGGGGCAGTGAGCTAACAGCTGTGTGGTGCTGAGCTGCCAGCTGTGTTAAACCACAACATATTGACAACTGTACATCAATAGCACAAATCACTCTTCTAACATCAGTCTCTCCCATGTTGAGCAAGGAGCAGTCGCTGCTGACTTCAGTCTGCTTCAAACACCACACCCCAGGAGAGACCCCGATGACTTCAGGAGCTGTCAGCCCTGAGGCCTTTGGGACACCTCGAGGGAGCCCAATGGCACAGAGCAAGTGATGCCATGGTCGGGTGCTGTGCTGCTGAGCTGGGCCGGGCTCCTGGGCCCAAGGGGAGCTCCTGGCAAGCGGACAGCGCTGCACAGAGACAGCTCTGCCCAGGAGCAGCTCCTCTGCACAGCGCAGGATCTGACCGCAGGTGGCACGGGGAGAGAAGGAGAGAGTGATTGGCGGCAACGAGGAGTGCAACAACAGAGGGCAGCGTGTGGCAGGACAGATCTGCAGGCTCTTGACACCGTGAGTCTCTGGCAGCAGGGAAATGCAGATGGGGTTTCCAGATGGGTCTTCTACAGCTGGCACATCTGATGGCTGATAGCTTCTCTCAGGATAGCTCTTTCTGTTTCTCCAGCACAGAGTAGATGTTTTAGAGAATGGCATTGATTTTTCAAGAGGAAGTCCAAAGCAGGGGCTACCCGAAGGGTAAGAATTTTTCTGCAATCTGTGCTTGTAAATTCTTGCAGTGGAAGGCAGGCAGGCTTCATGGTAATGGGTTGTTGGGATTGTACAGGAGACCGAGACTCCTAAAGCATTGCACTGAGAGATCAATGTGTCAATGATGAACTTCATAAAGTCCCTTTCCACACCTCAGCCCACAGACTGCACCAACACCATCTTTGTGGCCCTTTCAGGTTTTATCCTAGCTGATCTTTGGGAGCTGCAAACCCTCTGATGCCCAGTGCCCTGTCTTTGTGTCTTCATGCCAGAACAGAACATACAGTATTTGCAACGAGCATGAGCAGTCTCCTCTGCAGGCAGAGCTGCAGCAGAGGAGGATCTGCTGAGTGTCTGTCTGTCCCTCTCTGGCCTTGCCTCCCCTGGCAGCAGCACGGTGCCATTCCTCCTTGCTTCTCCACCTAACCATGCTGCTGCTGTTCTTGTTTCCAGTCTGGCTGGGGATGGGGATTTCACATGCACATGGAGTGAGCCCTCGGTGTTCCTGGGGGAAGGGGAGTATGGGAACAGGGTGAGGTGTCTGGAAATGTGCACTTTGAGCCTGGATTACTCTGCTCTCAGCAGTGTTCAGGTCCTTCTCAGGTAAAACCCTGATTGCAATTGTCCTGCAGCTCAAAGAGATGCCAGCACAGGGCAGCTCAGACAAGCACTGATGGACAGACTGGCCATCCTCCCTGAAGGACACTCTTCACTAAAGGGACGGTCCCTTTGCCTCTGAAGATCCACAGGATTTCACTTGGAGTGCAGCAGAAATGCCCAAGATTTCTGCCTTAGAAAAAGACATTAAGTGCTGGGGGGGTATTGAGAACAAGAAGGAAAAAAAATAAATAATTAAAAAAAAAAATCCCCAAAGACCTGCTCAGCAATTGGTTGAACTATGAGCAACAAAGGGGTAAGGTTCTTTGATATCATCACTACATTTTATCTGAGATATTTTCCTCTTTACCTCATACTATAGGGCAGGACTAATTCCTCTGTTGCCTACAGCAGAGTCCCCTTCTCCCAGAGATACCCTCAGGCAGCATGAATCAGAACTCCTGAAAGTGACCTGCCAAATGTCTTCCTGGAAGGGAACAAGTATATTGGGGGGTTTAAGCTGAGAAATAGAATAAGCTTTTCTCACTAACTCTGCAATAGCTTCTCAGATAAGTCTGCTGTAACTTGGCAGTGCTTTCTCTTCCTTGGGCATGACCAAATGACCCAAACCAGCAAATGGCCAACAGCAGCTCTGTGAGTGAGTTCCTCCTCCTGGCATTCGCAGACACAAGGGAGCTGCAGCTCCTGCACTTCGCACTCTTCCTGGGCATCTACCTGGCTGCCCTCCTGGGCAACGGCCTCATCCTCAACACCGTAGCCTGTGACCACCGTCTCCACACCCCCATGTACTTCTTCCTCCTCAACCTCGCCCTCCTCGACCTGGGCTGCATCTCCACCACTGTCCCCAAAGCCATGGCCAATGCCCTCTGGGACGACAGGGCCATCACTTATGATGGGTGTGTTGCACAGGTGTTTCTGTTTGTATTTTTTATGTCCGTGGAATATTCACTTCTCACCATCATGTCCTATGACCGCTACGTTGCCATCTGCAAGCCCCTGCACTATGGAAGCCTCCTGGGCAGCAGAGCTTGTGCCCAGATGGCAGCAGCTGCCTGGGGCAGTGGGCTTCTCAATGCTGTCCTGCACACGGCCAGTACATTTTCCGTGCCCCTCTGCCAAGGTAATGCTGTGGACCAGTTCTTCTGTGAAATCTCCCAGATCCTTAAGCTCTCATGTGCTGACTCCTACCTCAGAGAAGTTAGAGCACTTGTGTTTAGCTTTTCTTTAGGCTTTGGTTGCTTTGTTTTCATTGTGGTGTCATATGTTCAGATCTTCAGGGCTGTGCTGAGGATGCCCTCTGAGCGGGGCCAGCTCAAAGTCTTTTCCACATGCCTCCCTCACCTGGTTGTGGTCTTCCTGTTTGTCAGCACCATCATATTTGCCTACCTGAAGCCCCCGTCTGTCTCTTCCCCATCCTTGGACTATGTGTTGGCAGTTCTGTACTCGGTGGTGCCTCCAGCATTGAATCCCTTCATCTATAGCATGAGGAATAAGGGACTGAAATATGCACTGTGGAAACTGATATCTTGATGTGTTTCAGAAGAAATTATTTTTCGATCATCTTCTGGAAATGATTCATAATGTCACTTATTATAGGGAGAACCAATATTCTCTTCTATATTCTCTTTGTTGTTGTTGTTGTTGTTTGTTTGTGTCTTTGAGTATTGTTAGCACTAGTATTTTTTAGTTTTAATTTAGCTGTTGCCCAATAAAATATCATTATTTGTCCCATTTCCAATTCAGTGTGTACATGTTGAGTATTTCTGAAGCAGCTGACAGGTCATCCCTTGACTTCTGGCTGTGATCCATGCCTTTAGGCTCACATCTGCCAGTGTCTGTGATAGGCCAACAGATGCACCTGCTTTGCACATAGTTTGTGAGATCCTCTCTTCCTAAGTGCCTGGAAGGCCCCATAGAGGAAGAGGTCTTGGATAGCTGTTGTCATGTCAGATGTTTCAGCTTTGCCCGATTCATTCTTGAGGGCTGCTTTCAGTTTTCTACACAGAAGGGGCCACTGCCTCCCAGATGCCCGGGGGAACATAAAGCCTGCATGACAACCTGGAAGAAGTTACCCTGGGTCCATAGAAACCATTCTGGAAACAAAACTTGTAGGCCAGAAGTGCACTTTTGTGGTGTTGCACAGCTGCTGGGCACATTGTGCAGGGTGCTCTTACAGGCCTTGGTGTCTTTCTCCATGTTGGCTTAGGAGCTGGTTCTTTCTCAGGCATGGAGTAGCCAGCAGAGGTGAGACAGATACTCTAAATTCATGAAAGCCAATTCATGAAAGTCATCGAAAAGCTGTCCCTAAGAAGATGGCTGATATGGGCAAGTCAGGAAAGCCTGACCAGGAGAGATGAGAGATTTGATGGAGGGAAGAGGAGCTTGGATAGCAGAAGATAATGATTTTGAAGAGGTAAGAATGTTCAGGTAATGTTGATCCCACCATAACACTGACTTAAAGCAGTCGTGTGAGGCCCTTAACCTATTCTAATCTGTAACATTAATCCCTAAACCTAAATGCTACTAAACACCCTGAGAAGAATACACTACTGTAATGTTTGACCACAGTATCCCTTAAAGCCAAATTTAGTCCATAGCCACTTTCCATTATGCTTCCACTCTTGCTCGCCCTGATCCCTGCCTTTAACACTAGCATTAAAATGTTCTATTTAACCCTAGTCTTCTTGCAGACCTAAACTGTTGAAGAATGGCTCAAAGAGCAAGGGCACTGGTCTGTTATATATGGAGTGGTAATTCATGTCGAGAAAATGGTTGATATTAATAAAGAAGGGGGAGATCTGGGAATGTGGCCATGGATGTTGGAAAACCCCATGATTGAGATAACACCAGACTCTTAATGATGAGGCCATCAGGAATATAAAAGAGTTTAGAGGGAACAAAGAAGGGTGATTCAGGAGACTCCATGCAGTCTCCAGTTTCTTGTTCTGCAAATGGTTTCTTCTTCTCCAGCCATTAAGGCATGGATGTTTCTGGGTGTTTGCTGTTGTTGTTACATTCAAAGTTGTTTGACCAATAAAAAGTTGTTTTGAAAAAAACTGCTGTGCAGAGAAGGGTATAAGAGGGGAGCCTGCCCTCAAGATAAAAAAGGCAACGCGATGAAGTTACGTCATCAATAAAGAAGCAGGAAAAATAAGTGAAGAGGAACAGGCTGGCAGAATGGAGACCAGGACAGGAACAGGCACTTTGATTGCCTCATGAAGATAGGTTCGGCCAAACTCAGCAAACTGCTCAGAGAAGCTCGTACAGAAAGTCGCTGGAAACAGGCGCACTGGAGCTGGAGAGAAGTGGACCCGTGCACACAACTGCCTCTCACTGATAAGCAGTTGCGCATTATGGGGAATCATACGCCCTTAGGAACAAAGACTGTCCTGGTAACCTTACAGCTAATTCTCCTTCTTAACAATTGGACAGTTTATGAGCCTGAAATATGGGACCAAACTGATGTCAAGGTGTGGGACTCTGCAACTAAAAATGACAAGGTTGCAGTGGGATTGCTCGGCACCTGGACAGCAATCTCTGAGGCCTTAAAGAACCATGTGGAGCCACAATCACAAATGTGTGGCTTGCCAGATAGTGAGGGAGCTGCGGGCTCCTTTACTGATCCAACTGCTACGTTTCCATCGGCCCCTCTGCTGCTACAGCCATCGAAGGCTTTTGCTGTTATGCCCCCCGGGTGACCTGGGGGCCTTTTGACCCAGGCCTATTGGCCTTGAAAAGTAGGTGGATATGCTTTTCTTCGATCTGGGAAGAATGGGATACATAAGGCCTGAAGACCCAGTTCCTTGACAACCTAAAGCGAGACATATTGTTCAAAAGGAATGGAAAATGGAGACTTGTTAGTAATCAAGAAAAGGAATGGAAAATGGAGACTGTTAAGTCATGGAACTTAAAGGATTGTTTGTTACCTTTTCCGATCGTGAATATGTATAGGCGTACTCGATTTTAGTAAGTTATGGAACTTAGAGGATTGTTTGTTACCTTTCCTGATTGTACGTATGTATAGGCATACTTATGTTTAGTATGTAAAGCAATGTTCTGTATATTTAGAATGTTTGATGTTTGTGTGTGCGTGTTGGTGGAGTGTAGACACCCCACACAGCCAGCGCTGTTTACTTGCCTTTTATACCTTTTAGAAATATTTGTTTTATAAATATTACAAAATTCAGATTGAGTTGAGACCTCATTTATAACACTTGCCCAGGACTCTTCATGCCACCCCTCACTCCTGGAACAGAGAAAATCTGTGATGTGTCGACCTTTCCTGCCTGTTAGAGCAGAAAAACAAAACAAAACAAAACAAAAACAGAGTTAAAATTGTTCCCTGAAATGTTCCATCTTTGAATAGCTAAATTTCCTCCAATCATACCTGTACTATCTGCCTTTCCTGGTGAAAATATTCACATTTTCTGTCTGTATAGTGAAATATATATGTATAGCCCCAGCTGTAACTACAGCTATATGTGCAAGTAAAGGTAAAGGGAGCACCAGAAGGCAGCAGCTGCCTGGGGCAGTGGCATTCTCAATGCTGTCCTGCACACTGCCAATACATTTTCCCTGCCCCTCTGTCATGACAATGCTTTGGACCAGTTCTTCTGTGAAATCCCCCAGATCCTCAAGCTCTCCTGCTCAGATGACTACATCAGGGAAGTTGGGGCACTTGTTTTTAGTGTCTGTTTGGTTGTTTTGTTTTCATTGTTATTTCCTATGTGCAGATCTTCAGGGCTGTACTGAGGATGCGATCTGAGCAGGGATGGCACAGAGCCATTTCCATGTGCCTCCCTCACCTGACCGTGGTCTCTCTGTCTACCAGCACTGCCTTATTTGCCTACTTAAAGCACACCTCTATCTCCTCCCCATCCCTGGACCTGGTGGTAACAGTTCTGTACTCGGTGGTGCCTCCAGCACTGAACCCCCTCATCTACAGCATGAGGAACAAGGACCTCAAGACTGCCCTGTGGAAATTGCTGACTGGATATGTTTAAGACACGGTATATTTCCAATCTGCTTCTGCATCTGACTCATAATGTGAATTACTACTTCTGTAGGCAATATCCTTTTGTTTGTTTGTGTGCTTGGACGCATTTTTATTAGAGGTTTTTCATAGTTTTAATTTGGCTTATTTTGCCCATTAAAATAATATAGTTCATGACATTTCCATTTCAGTGTCTACTTGTCAAGTGTAGCTCAAAGACTCTATACATGAGGAGCCGGGCTCTCTGTGAATTGAAACAAAATAAAGGAGCCTGCACTGCCTTCTTTGTCTGGTGTCCTTCCTCTGAGACCTGGTCTGGCTCTGCAGGGACAGTGCCTGTGTGCAGAGGAAAAGAGTCCCATCCCAGCAGCACGGCCAGGGAGCACCAGTGCTTGGTGCATGCAGAGCTGCTCTCTTGCCACTGCCACCCTCTCCTGCCGGGCACTGCCTGGGGGGTCAGGCGTGGCTGCTCCTGTAGCTTGGTGCCAGTGGTGCTGTGGGGCTGAGCTGGGACTGCAGGCAGGGACAGGTGGTGGGCACAGCAGTGGCAGAGCTGGCCTGCACTGCAGCACTTCCTGCCTAAGAGGGGATCTCCTCGGGGCACTGCCTGAAGGCTGAGCCCTTCTTGCAAAGCTGCTGTCAAGAACAAGCCCAAGGAAGAAACTCCAAAGAGGCTCCATGCTTTACTGCTTTCCACATGGGCTTGGTGTAGTGAAAGCGGAGTCCCAGAATGGACTTTTAGGGATCTGGGGTTGGTTCACAAGTTCCCTACTAGTTGCTAGTAGCCAGGCAGCTGATGAGTATTTCCAATTCCTAGGCACTCGGGCTCCACAGAACATGATGGGGCTGATGGCAGATGAGATTTTATTTATTTATTTATTTATTTATTTATTTATTTATTTATTTATTTAACCTGGAGGGAACCAGGAGCTTCCAGGAGAGCCCAGGTGATCTGCAGGGGCAATATGAGCCTGGTAGACAATCACAGAGTGTGAGCCTGTTCCAGGTGGACTGACCAGACCTCAAGTGGTAAATCTGTGAGCTGGCAGAGACAGCTCTGCAGCCCCACGGCATACAGCAGCCCGGCAAAGGAGTCTGGCGAGTAATTTCTTGCAGCCCTGGGGCAATGGCAGAGACCCAATGAGATGGGTCTGCCTCCCAGCCTGCCCAGCTTGGTCCTGCAGAATGCCCCTGTTCCCCAGGCACCACAACCCCCTCGCAACATTGATGTTGCTGAAAAGCAACATCGTCAGCTGGGGATGGATCTGGGGCTGGGGCTGGGGGTGGGGATGGGCACGAGATGGGGCTGGGTGGGCACTTCCCCTGAGTGTCTTCTAGGCCAGCTGCAGGCACATGGCTTCTGGACGCCAGTGTGATCTTCACTTTGTGCAAGGAGTTGAGAGACCACCAACAGGCACAGGGCTTGGACACTGCCTGCAAGGTCCCTCCTGCCCTGGCACTTCCCAGGACTGGCATGGAACTGGCTCCTGTGCGTCAGAGAGGCTGGGAGTCCAGCAGCAGTGCCATGGGCCGGAAGGATCACAACCAGCTCACTTCTACCTGGACAGGTCCTGGGACAAAAAGGAGGTGTTATGTAGGTGAGGTATTATGAGGACAGTGGTGCCTCGGAAACTCTAAGTCCAGCAGGAAGTGAATGGCTGTTAAACTGCTGTGAGCTAACTACTTTCTGAAGTAGCCAACGGGTCATCCCTTGACTCCTGGCTGGGATCTGTGCCTTTAGGCTCACATCTGCGAATGCACCTGAAAGGCAAGCAGAAGGCACCTGCTTTGCACGTAGTTTGTGAGAGCCTATCTTCCCAAGGGCCTGGTAAACCCCATAGAGGAAGAGGTCTCGAATAGGGGTGTTCACGTCCGAGGTTTCAGCTTTTACCTAAAGTCATCCTTCAGGGTTGTTTTCAGTTTTCTATAAAGAAACTGCCGCTGCCTCCAAGACGCCCGTTACAAACCGAAGCATGTATGAGGGTCTGGGAAAAGTTACCCTGGATCCATAGCAGCCATTCTAGATCCAAAAGTTGTAGGCAGGAAGCACCATTTCAGTGTGGTGCAGAGATGCTGGGCACATTGTGCAGGGTGCTCCTACAGACCTTTGTGTCCTTTTCCATCCTGGCTTAGGTGCTGTGTCTGTCTCAGGAATGGAGTAGCCAACAGAGGTGAGACAGAGACTCTGAGGTCATGAAAGCCATCAGAAAACTTCCCCTAAGGAGATGACTGATATGGGGAAGTCAGGGGAAGCCTGGCCAGGAGAGATGTGAGATATGGGAGAGGGAAGAGGAGCTTGGCCAGCAAAAAGTAATGGTTTCAGAGATGTAAGAAGGTTCAGGTAGTGTTTCTGCTGTTACACTAACTAAAAACAGTCACATAAACCCTTTCCCTATTTCTAGCAGTGACATTACTCCCTAAACCTAAATGCTACTCCACACCATGACAGGAATCCACTGCTCTAATGCCTGACCTCAAAGTATCCCCTGAAGCCCAAACTCAGACAATAGACCATTGTCCTTACCTTTACTCTCTTGATCACCCTGATCCCTGCCCTTAATATTAGCAGTAAAATGCTCTGCTTAACTCTACACAATTTCCTGACAGCCTTAAACAAAACCCTAAACCAAAATACTTGCCCATACCTAAAAAAACACAGACCTGCCACCACAAGCAAAAGACCAAACCCTCCCACTAAACCTTTGCTTAATCTTTAACCCAGAAAGGTGAGCTCTAGTCCCTAATCCCATACACGAACACCTAACACCCAAAGCCCCTATTCCTGTGCCCCTCTCCATTCCTTCAACCCCTCTCCCAACCCTTAACTTGAGGTGCCTGGCCCCTTGGGTCAGGGCAGGAACCGTGAGGTTGCTGTGCAGTCACATGGCATTCAAAGATGAATGCGAGGGGCCATGGATCTGATCAGCTTGTGGGCCACAAAGAGGAGATGGGTGGGAATGCTCTGATCAGCTCAGCTCTGCCTCAGGATCTCCTGCCCCAGCAGGAGCAATGTGACTGTGGCAGTGACTGTGAGGTCACTTCTGTCCCTGCAGTTGATAGGGCAGCAGTAGGAATATGTCACAGAAAGGGACTGTGAGGTCACTTCTGCCTGAAGTAGCTGACAGGTCACCCTTGACTTTTCCTTGGGATCTGTACTTTTGGGCTGACATCTGCCAGTGGCCCTGCTAGGCCAGCAGAAGGCACCTGGTGGGCATGCTGACTGTGGGATCCCCTCTGCCTACATACCCAGGAGGACCCAGACAGAAAGAAGGCCCGGATATGTGTTCTCTTGTCCCTTCTGGTGCATCCAGGAAGGTTGGAAGTGGCCACAAGGAGGAAGAAATGTCCCCCACCATGACTTCATGTCCAAACTGATACTGGGGCATAAAGAAGTTATTGTTACAGCTAATTCATCCTCTGCTAGGAGAAACAACACTGCTGGTGAGAAATGTGTGTGCTCAGGGGAGGGAGGGAAGCCCAGGGATCCCTTCAGGCTGTTTCCCAGCAGGTTCCCCTGCAGCCCCAGGGCCATGTGTAGGGAGTCTGGTGGGGGACAGAGCAAGGGAGGCCTTGGGCTGGGCCTCTGCTGCTGAGCTGGGTCGGGCTCCTGGGCCCAAGGGGAGCTCCTGGCAAGCGGGCAGCGCTGCAGAGAGACAGCTCTGCCCAGGAGCAGCTCCTCTGCACAGTGCAGCACGGCTGGGGGCACTGCCTGCAGCTGTCACGGGGAGAGGAGGAAAGGGAGAGTTGTTACAGGCTGTATGGATTGTTAGAAAGCTGAAAGTATAATGGAAAAGCAATGTTTGTAACCCTTAACACGGTAAGTCTAAGTGCATTGCAATGCACTGGAATATCCTGGAGGTGTCCTAGACCTCAATTGTCCCAGAGCAGAAATGGCTGGAGACACTGTGTGTTTCTTTAATACAGAGAAGGACATGCTCCAGAGCAGGGCTTCCAAGCTGCAGGGTCAGCGTCGAGGACCCGAGAACTCCCTTGTCACAGGCTGGCTGCAGGCTGTGAAGCTGGGGGTGCAGGCAGGGGTGTCCAGGGCTGTGGTGCAGAGCAAGGTCCCTGCTGTGCCCCAATGGCTGTGTGCCGGGGCAGGGCCTCTGCCGCCTGCCAGGCTCAGCACTCAGCCTGCCCGGGGAGCTGCCCAGGGCGCTGCGGGGAGAAGCTGCGGGTGGAAGGAGCCCCCCCGGCAGGGCAGGTTGCTGCTGCTGCTGGGAGGCTGCTTCCTGGGGCAGCCTGTTCACAGCTCCACAGCACAACCAGGTTGTATCGAAGGGGGCTTTGCAAGAACACAGAGAAGGTGGGGAATTCCAGCTTCAGGCTTAGGTTTCCAGACTCTCTGCTTTCAATTTTCTCTTCTTTGGCTCACTGGGAATAGAAATAGAGGTTATTATTTCAGAATAGAGGTTGTAACACCTAAGCCTTCACAAGAGGCTTAAAAGGACCATAACCAGTCCCTTTCCTTCCCCTCAGCCCATGGAAAGCTCTACCACCCCTTGCACAGTGTCAGCAGGGTCTGTGTGCCCTGGGCTGTAGGACCTGCACAGAGTGACCTGCCCCTGGGCAGAGCCCTGCTGCCAGGAGGTGTCTGCAGGGCAGAGCTGAGCACCCAGCGGTTGGGATGGGACTGTGAGCTGCAGGCAGGAGGTGTGGGGACAGAGACCCAGCTGCAGGCAGCAGAGCCATGAGCACGAAGAAGGAAACCCAAGAAGCTCTAAGAAACTCTATGGCAGGGGGGATTTGTGTACTTCCCTCCCATCCCTGCACTTTAGATGCCTTCTCCGCAGTAACCCCTTGCTCTCTTTTCCCCCTACAAAACTGATCTCCCTCCATAATTTTAGGGGAACTTGGTCATGAGCTCTGGATTCCCTTGTGCTGAGGGAGAATTCAGATATCTTTGTACTAGATTAGTCAAGGTAACATTCAAGGTAGGGGTTACTTCCAGGATAAGAGCTGTCCTGAGTATCAGTTAACTTTTTCATGCCCTGCTGGGGAGCCATGGGGTTAGTAATGAAATTATAGTGTTTGTAAGAGACTGAGGCTCCAAGAACATTCCTCTGTAAAAGATGTACAGCTCAGTGACGCACTTTACAAAGACCTTTTAGATACCTCAGCTTACAGCCAGCAACAACATCAATTATGTTGTTTCTTGAGGGATTATTTGACCTACTCCTCCAGATCTGCAATGAGGAGGATGTCCCTGGACAGTGGGCATCTGAGGTTGCACCCAGTTCATATATGCCTTCTGGAAGCAGAGCAGGACTGATACCCCCAGTGCCCAAGGGCTCTGCTCACAGACTCCTGCTGACAGACCGAGCCTTAGCCAACAGAACTCAGTCAGAGTTCTGGCCAAGGAGCACTACAAATTTCTTCCAGAACTGAGCAGGAGGTAGTATGTCTTTGATGTTGTGGGTAGTTAGGGTCTGGCGGCCGGAAGATGTTGTGCTGTACGGAAAAGTGGAGCCCCTCCCTTGATGGACAGTAGCGTGTGGCCTGTGATGTAAGCAAGCGGAAGTGACGCTATGGGCCTCAGGTATATAACCCCATGGGACTCGACAATAAACGTCATTTGCCATCCACCACATTGGTGTCTGTGAGCCGATGGACCAAGCGGCCTGGGGTTGGCCGCCGTGCCGTTCCTGAACCAGGTCGCCACTGCCCCCTGAAGGCAACAGATGTGGTGTGGAGGGCACTTCCTACAAGATATGCAATAGGTGTTGTACATGTTTGACTTTTCACTTGTAATTCCTTCCATGAACAGGACCCATGTCCAGAGGCATCAGATGTCCAACAGCAGCTCCATCACCGAGTTCCTCCTGCTGGCATTCGCAGACACACGGGAGCTGCAGCTCCTGCACTTCGCGCTTTTCCTGGGCATCTACCTGGCTGCCCTCCTGGGCAACGGCCTCATCCTCACCACCATAGCCTTCAACCACCGCCTCCACACCCCCATGTACTTCTTCCTCCTCAACCTCGCCCTCCTTGACCTGGGCTGCATCTCCACCACTGTCCCCAAAGCCATGGCCAATTCCCTCTGGGACACCAAGGCCATTTCCTATGATGGGTGTGTTGCACAGGTCTTTCTCTTTCTATTTTTCATCTCAGCAGAATATTTTCTTCTCACTGTCATGTCCTACGACCGCTATGTTGCCATCTGCAAGCCCCTTCACTACGGGACCCTCCTGGGCAGCAGAGCTTGTGCCCAGATGGCAGCAGCTGCCTGGGGCAGTGGCTTTCTCAACGCTGTCCTGCACACTGCCAATACATTTTCCCTGCCCCTCTGCCAAGGCAATGCTCTGGACCAATTCTTCTGTGAAATCCCACAGATCTTCAAACTGTCCTGCTCAGATTTCTATCTCCGGGAAGTTGGGGTGTTTGCCAGCAGTTTTGTCCTTGCTCTGGGGTGTTTTGTTTTCATTATCCTGTCTTACATTAAAATCTTCACTATTGTGTTGCAGATGCCCTCTGAGCAGGGACAGCACAGAGCCTTTTCCACGTGCCTCCCTCACTTGGCCGTGGTCTTTATGGTTATCAACACCAGTATGTTTTCCTACCTGAAGCCCTCCTCCACCTCCTCTCCACCTCTAGATCTGCTGGTGGCAGTTCTGTACTCAGTGATTCCTCCAGCAGTGAACCCCCTCATCTATAGCATGAGGAACCAGGAACTCAAATATGCCCTCAGGAAACTGATTCAATGGGTTCACAGTCAGGAGCAGGAAGATGCCCATGTTTCCTGACAGGTTTTTCCTTCTTTTACCCCAGGGAAGGTCTGTGCATTTTTTCTTTTAAAGTCTGACGATCATGTTAATACACAAATGTATTTATCCACCCCTCATCTCCAAAGGCATGAACCTGCTGTGCCTGCTAACCCAAAGACCTTCTGTACAGTTGTCATCAAGGTGTTATTTCTGTCTTCCTGAGGAGCATCTCTAATAAAAGGGTGCCTCCTCACTGCAGGAACCGAAGGCTGGTCTCTTTTTCCTTATGAAAGCAGGAATTAGCTTCAGGAATTGCAGTCTCCATTGCCTTGGCTGTGCTTCGTTTTCCATAGGTTCAGGGGTGGGGATCACAGGGAGGTGTGTTGCAGAATGAGGACTGGACTCTTGTGCACTTGTGGGTGTTTCCTACTTTGACCATCTTAGCCAGTACAAAGTAACTGCAGCACCTTGGGCATCACGGTCCCCTCTCTCTGCGGAGCAGCACTCAGGGTCCTGTGAGGAGCACTTGGAGGAGGCCAGGAGCACCAGGCCTGATCAGAAGAGGAATGGGGAGAGATCAGACAGGAGCTGATCTGGGTTGGAAATTTTCTGATAGACAAAAATGTGGATACTCTATTAGCTTGGGAAACTGTTGACCATCACTGTGCACATGGGACCCTCAGCCCAAGATCCCAATTGGCTTGTTGTTGCATGAACAGATAGGAGAAGCTTTCACAGGAGCCTTAGTCCAAGATCACACAATTTCACAGAATGCTTGAGGTATCAGTCATTTTATCATAGAACGTTTTCAAGTTGTTCAAGCATGACTTCCCTTTGCAAGTTGTTCAAGCATGACTTCCCTTTGGTGAATCCAGCTTACTACTGCTGATGACTTTCATGTCCTTTCTTTGCCTGTAAATGGTTGACAGGATGAGCTGCTCTGTTATCTTCATAGGGAAGAAGGTGAGGCTGACCAGCCTGTAAGTCTCATTGGTCCTTCTTCTTGCCCTTGAAGAAATGGAAAGAACAGCACTATTTAAGCTGCTCTAAGAATGTTAACTCAATCCCAGCAACACTTAAAAAAATTAGGCTTGAAGAAGGCAGAAAGAAATTTATAATGGTTTTAAGGAGAAAATAAATCACCATGAATGTGAATTAACACTTGGTCAGGAGAAAGTACTGACCAATCCGATCTCTTAGTTAAGTTATCCCTGCTCAGAGCAGACCATGGTGCGAGAGAGCTCCAGAGGTCCTTTGTGACACTAAGTCTTGTCAGGGGAAGGGGCTGGACAGTGGAGCCAGGGGTAATGGGCACTTCTGTGTGTTGTGACGTTGCTGGCTTTTGTAATCCCTGTCTGGCCCTGTCCTCAGCACTACCCAGTGACCATGTTCATCCTCAAAATGCAGCTCTGATCCATGGGCTGCAGGACTCATTGAGGATGAGGGTACCACAGAAAATTTCTCAGAAACACTGTTGGGCATTACAGAATCACAAAATAATGAGGGTTGGAAGAGGCCTATGGAGACTGTCTAGTTCAAGCGCTTCCCACTCAAGCATGGCCAGCTGGAGCAGGTTGGCCAGGACAGGGTCCAGCAGTGTTTAGAACATCCCCAAGGATGGAAGCTGCAGTATCTCTCTGGGCAATGTTCGTCAGTCACCTACAGTAAAGAGAAGTTTTCTTAGGGTCAGTTAGTGGCCATTGCCTCTTGTCCTGCTGCTCAGCCGCCCTGAGAACATCCTGGTTCCCTTATCCTGTCCTTTTGTCAGACATTGACAAGAACACCCTTGGAACGGTCTCTTCTCCAAGCTGAATAGTACCAGCTCTCTCAACCCATGTCCTTCTTGTACTTTGAAGCCCAGCAACAAACATAGGACTGCAAAAATGGCATTACCAGTGCTGAGCAGAGTGGAAGGACCGCCTCCTTTGACCTGCTGGCAATGCTCTGTCTAATGCAGTCCAGGAGGCTGTTGGCCACCCTTGACACAAGGGCAGCCTGCTGGCTCATGGTCAGCTTGCTGTCTACCAGTACCCCAAGGTCCTTGTCTCTTCATCAGTCCCTCCCCAGCCTGTACTGGTGCAGGACTTATTTCTCACTATGGGAAGGACTTCCTTTTCCCTTTGTTAAAATTCCTGAGGTTCTGGTTCCCCAGCATGCTGAGGTCTATCTGGATGGAAGAACACCCTTCTTCTCTATCAACCACTTCTCCCAGTTTTGTGTCCTCAGCAACCTGCTGAGGGTGCCCTATGCCCCATTGACCATGCTCTCTATAGAATTATGGAACCATTTACGTTCATACACACTCACTGCTACACACACTGTGCTCTCTCCCTGCATCTCATGTGTCTCACTGTTCCCCTGCAATAAAGGGACATCACTCCAGGAGGTTCATGCATCCTCCAGGATTGTGGATGTTTCATGTGTCCATCCAAGTGTGGAGAGTGACAGAGGGGAAGAGAGCAAGGTCAACTCACAGGGTACAGCTGAGCACAGACGCCCCAGCACTGGGCATTCCCCACCTCCTATGCCAAGGCACAAATGCCAAAACGAAACTTCATCATCTCTGATTTTGTAAGGGCCTTCAGCACTGCCATGTTGACATAACATATGTCTTTCTCCTTCACTCACAGACATGAATTCTTTCCAATTCATGATTTCAAAAATTTTCTACTCTATAGAAGATATCTTGAGCTTGCTGGATCTTCCTGGTGCTTGTTACAGTCTTCTGGGTTCCCTCCAGAGCTCACAGTGAGGCTTCCTGTCTGCAGCAGGGCCTGTATGAAAAGCTTTGATGAAATGTTTGTCTTTTTGTCATTCTGCTGTGCAGAAAGAGGAATCACAGAAAAGCACTTCTTCCTGGCAAAAATTCTCTCTTGAGAAGGGGACCCAGCCTTTTCCACATCAGAGAGGGAAACCAGCACTGTCCATGCCACTTTGGGCACATAAGGGCGCAACTTCTGCAAGATCACTTCTCATTGGCTGCTTTTTGCTTTTGCTTTTGCTCTACTCCCGATCATTTGATTTTGCTGTGGTTGGACCAGATGGTCTTGGAGGTCTTTTGCAACTTTAATGATTCTATGATTCTGTAATGTGCTGAGGGGAACCTGAGTGAGCACTAATGTCTTCAGTCTGTGTCCACTCCGCATGCCATAGGGTATCGTAAATGAGAACCCAGAAGGGCAATGCACCACAGGGCTGAGATGCCCCCCAGGCTCTAGGAGAGGCAGAAGGAGCCAGAGAGACATTGCAATCACAACCATTGCAATGCCTTGCCTTTGGGTGTTCAAAGGAAGGACTTGTGTCTCTGAATACTATTCTGTGTACGAGAAGTGCAGAAGGCCAGCTCAAATGTGGACGCCTCACAAAGCCCTGATGCTTCCATGTATGATGCCATGAACAATCCCCACCATCCCCATGAGATCCATCTCACCTGCCCTACACAGGTTCATTGCAAATGCCCCTGTCTGTTGCATCACCCTCCCCTGCCTTTTTGGACTGTGTCAGGAAATGTGCCAGAGGGACCAGAGAGATTTCTGGAGACTTGGAATGACATCAAACCTTTCTTCTGGAAGAGGACAGTGGAGGGTGGGGAGAATTCAGGCTGGTCAGCCTCACCTCAGTCCCTCAGAAGGTGATGGACCAAGCTACAGCCACCTCCAGGCACTTGGACAAAAACGGGATTGCTGAACCCATAGGTGAGGGGAAAGAAAGGGATGCTGTCTACGTGCATTTTAGGAAGTCTTTTGACATTGTCTGACAGAGACTTCTTCTAGCCTGGTTGGTGCTATGTGGACTTAACAAATGGATGAGGCTGTGGGTGGGAAGCATGCTGGACAATCAGGTCCAGGTGTCATCTGTGGTGCAAAGTTCTCCTGTCAGACAGTTCCTAGCAGTATCCCTCAGTGATCAGCACTTGGGCCAACACTGTTGAATGTCTTTATTAAATCTTGGAATTAGGAGAGAGCAGAGGTAGAGATACATGTACATCATGTGTTACTAGGAACACAGTAGATCCTCTGAAGAGTGTATAGTTGAAGCAGTTTGTGATACATGGCGTAGTAATTTGTGTCAATTAGATGATTGAGACAATGCTGGCAAGACTGTGGCAAGGCTGGAGAAAGTTTATGGCTTAGCTTGTACTCATGACACTTGCAGCTGGAAAAGCTGACCAGAGGACAGCAGGGGAAGATAATGATGGATGAAGTAACAACTTTCACGGAGCCAGTTCAACACCAACTCAAGTGGTGCACATGTGCATTTGTAGTCGTGATTATACAACACCAAGGAGGAGCATGGTGGCCATTGTGACATGTGTTTGCCCCACATGTCAGAACAGCTACTGGATAGGAGGGGATAAAATGAGTACTCCACCAGAGGAGAGATACGTGATGCACTATCAAGGACAACGTTGCCTCAATGGGGACAACCGTTCAAGCAGTGTGCCTACTGACTCCTTCCTCTAGTACATCATTGACTGGGGAAACCACCATGCTCATCGGTACCAGTGTCATCGCCCTGGGGTCTGTATGTATGCAAATAGCTCATAATAAAGCTTGCTTAGTTTATACATATATATATATAAATGTAATAATATATATACATGTAGTCTGCTCTTTGCTAAACTGAACCAATCAGCTTCAGCCCCTGGAATCTAAGTACAACAGAGATTGATAGGCCCCATGCAAGAAGAGGCCTTGGGTGTGGGTTTTCAAGTCCCTTCTGCCCGATTATACAGTGTGACAGCAACAGGCACACAGCTTGGGCACATCTCCCTGAGAAGCTGGAAGGCCAGCAGCAGGTATGTGGATTGGAAGATGCTGGTAAGGTTTCATCTGTCTGATCAGCTCACAGTGTACCAGAAGGCTGATGGGTTAGGACACCTGCTTGAAGGGCGATTTGGGGGCAGGGATAGGATAGTGCAGGACAGCCTGCGTTGGAGAATACCAAGAGCACTGACAAGGCTGCAAGGCCCCAGCAGCACCAAGGTCTTTGTTCCCCTGGCTATGGCAGTTGTCTCTGCTACTGAGGCTCACAAGGACACATGCTGTGCTCATGACAACGGGGCCTTGTTGCCTCCTTGCAACCCAGTGGGGAGGCCAGCAGGTGTCATAGCGTTGTCCTTAACACAGCATCACACACCCCACATCCCACTGCCCCAGGAAGAGCCCTGAGCCATGGGCGAGGGACAGGACCTCCCTGCCCAGGGGCTGGGGACCAGGGCTTGGCCTTTCTGCTTCACCAAACAAACCAAGGCCTTTACTCAGCAGCAGAGTCTCCTGCCCAGTGCCTTTCTCTACCTGCAATCATGGCCTCCAATTGTGTGCTCTAACAAGTCCATGGGGAGGCTTTGTCAGTAATGACCCTCACTGGGGCCCATTAATGCTCCTAGACACTTCAAAGTTTCCTTCTGACTTTTACTTCTCCTGCAGTTACATCATTCTCCTCTCACTACCTGAAGTTCATGGACACAGCACCAAATGCACCATGGGGCTCATTACCATTCAGCCATTTTCATCCAGTCTTTCAGACTTACACAGTTAATTAGTGAGGTTTCAAGAATGCAGTTTATAGAGAAAGTATTCAATTACCAGATTTCTAGGTGCATTTTCCTAATTTAAGATTATTTTCCATTAGTTTAGAGTTTTCAGAAGAACGGATAGCATCATTCTTTATTTGTAATGGATCCAATCTACCTCCTAAGGAGGTCTGGAGAGGTAGAAAACAGTTCCTTGATGTTCTAGACTGTGTGGTCAGCTTTGCTGCTCAGCTCTCCATCCCCACCACTTCTCGCATCAGCCACCTGGGACTTGCATCACTTTTCCTTACACCAGACTTCTACACTGTATTCTGCAGGTTGTTGTTACAGCTCCTTTGCGCCCATTCCCACCTCTGTTCCTCATTCAACTGGCTGCACACTGACACAGTTTTTGTTGTTGGTTTTGTTGTTAACATCTAACACCAACCAAGCTAACAAACAAACCCCACAGTCCTCAACAGTGAGCCAAATCCAAGTTGCCTCCAATGAGGTGCACCTTCCAAGGGTTGGCTATACAAGAAAATATTGACATAGATTAGAAATGACAAATAGAAGTGCAATTACACAGTTGGGCCTCACAAGGACAGAGTAGAGGGGGACAATCACCTCCCTCCACCTGCTGGCTGCTTATCTCTTGATACAGCCCAGGACACAGTTGGACTTCTGGCCCACAAGCACACACTGCCAACTCACATCAAGCTTTTCATCTAACAGAACCCCCAAGTCCTTCTCTGCAGGGCTACTCTCAATGAGTTCTTCTCCCAGCCTGTACTCGTGCCCAGGATTGCCTCGGCCCAGGTGCAGCACCTTGCACTTAGATGTGTTGAATCTCATTAGGTTCACATGGGCCCACTTCTCAAGTGTGTCCAAGTCCCTTTGGATGTCATCCCTTCCTTCTGTCATATCAACAGCACCACTCAGTTTGGTGTCATCTGCAAATTTGCTGAGGGTGCACTCGGTCCTACTGTCTATGTCATAGATAAAGATACTGAACAGTACTGGTCCCAGGACAGACCCCTGAGGGACACCACACATCACCAGCCTCCACTTGGACACAGAGCCATTGACCACCATTCTCTGGGTGCGAGTTTAAGCCAATTCCTTATCCACTGAACGGTGCACCCATCAAATCCATACCTCTCCGATTTGGAGAGCAGGATGTCATGTGCGATCACGTCAAAGGCCTTGCAGAAGCCCAGGAAGATGACATCGATTGATCTTCCTTTTTCAATTGATGCAATCACTCCTTAGTAGAAAGCCACCAGATTGGTCAGGCACGATTTACCCTTGATGAAAACGTGCTGGCTCTCTCGGATCACCTCTTTGTCTTGCATGTATCTTGACATTGCTTCAAGGAGGATCTTTTCCATGGCATGTCACTCTCTCCTGCATGTTAGAGGAAACCAGAGTGAAAATGTTTCATGAAATGCTTCAGATGGCTAAAGTTGTTCCAATCATAACTGTATTATTTGCCTTTCTTGGTGGGAATATTCATATCTTTCTCTATGCATAGAAATATATATTTGTATAGCTCCATCTGTAACTACAGATATATGTGCAAGTAAATGGAAAAGTATATACAGAGTTACTGCATACATATAGATAACTGGGAGACTCACAGGCAAGTGGATGGGATTCTAGAATTTTATATCGCCCAAACTATCAGGAAAACAACCCAGAAGTGCTGGGAGCTGGGGAAAGGGGACATGTGGAGGAAAGTCCCAGTGACACGGCTGGGAGGTGGGTTGTGATGCCATTCCTACTGCAGTGACCTGACTGCCTGGTGGCAGGCAGGCAGACACAGCGATGTCATTGAGTGCATCACAAACCCCATGGGACACAGGCGGCAGATCTGGCAGGGGACAGCTCTGTTGAGCCACCATGGCTGGGCTGCTGCTGCTGAGGTCACTTCCTCACAACACTGTGATGGGCCAGGAGCAGGCAGGCCTCAGGAGGCCATCAAGAGCAGCAGCTGTGGAAGCTGCAGGCAGATGCCTGTGCCCTGGGGAGGGCTGCCCTGCAGTGATGCCAGCTGGACATGGGGTGGGAGCCTGTGGGAAAAGGCACAAGGAAGTGCTGGGTGTGACAAAGCACAGCGGGAGAAAGGAGCAGAGTACAGGCAGGGCTGTGAGGGACAGCAGTATCTCACGTGCCCTTGGTGGGCAGAGATTTGAGCGATGGGCAAATGGCACAGAGAGATGGAGGGGAGCAGTGGAGACCAGAGGTCTGGTCCTTGCTCTAGAGACTCCAGATACCCTGTACCTGATCGCATCTCTCTGTCCTGCCTTCTTCCAGTTGCAGTTGGTCTGGGTGTGCTCAGCTGTACACACCTGTGTGTGCACATCCATGTGTGCTTACAAGATTGTGTCTTTGTGTACACATGGCCTGATATCCTTGCAGTCACCAGCTCTAGGTGAGCTTTGCCTTTCCTAAAAGCATATGTCCACCACAAAGGTCAGATATCTAAGTTTCTTTTTTGGAGCCTGTCCTTGCTGTCACCCCCTGGCAGATCCTTCATGGCCCCTCTCAGTGCCCTATCCCTGCAGCGTCCCAGCCCCACTGCCCCACACACGGTCCCACAGCCGTGCTGCCAAGGCAACGCACATGGCAGTGCACATTCAGGGTTGGGTCAAGCTCCTGCTATTACAATCCCAATGACACACTTGGGGTCCCCTCCTGCCATGGCCCTCCTGCGTTTGCATCCCCCTCCAGCCCCCAGCTGTGGGAGTGTGGCCATGGGGGTCGACAAGCCCCATGGTTGGTGATAACATCGGACTCTTAATGATGAGACCATCAGGAATGTAAAGAGTTTAGAGGGAACAAAGAAGGGTGATTCAGGAGACCCCTTGTTGTCTGGGGTTGCTTGTTCTCCAGCCATTAAGGCATGGAAGATGCTGGGTGTTTGCTGTTGCAGGGCAAAGTTGTTGACCAATGAATAGTCAGTGGAAAAGTACTGCTGGGGGGCGAATGGTATAAGAAGGGAGCCTGTCCTCGATAAGGGATAATGAAGTTATGTCCTCAATATGAGAGATGAAGTTAGGCCCTCAGTAAGAAAGAGCTGAAGTTATGTCATCAATAAAGATGTAGCAGTTACAGATCCTAAAAGAACCCTGGTGTCCGTGTGGTCATTATGCCACACCCGGCCCCTGCCCTGACCCATCCACATCCCACGGGAGCCTCTGCAGACAGCCCTGCTCCATGTCTTCAGGGCTCTGGGCCAGGACAGAGGCCAGCAGGGCTGGCTGTTCCCCTGACACAGGCCCTGAGCCTGGCACAAGGATGGAGATGGCCTGGCAGCCAAATGCACCCCTAAACCTGGGGGGAGCAGCCAGTGCTGGACATGGATGACAAGAGGTGACGAAAGCCCTGGGCCACCTCCCTGCTCTGTCTGTGCCTGATGGGCACAGCCCGGCCTCCTCCCTCCTGCACCAGCCTGTCCTCCATCCCTGCCACACGACCCAAAGCCAGCAGTGGGTGTCCTCCCCTTGCGTGGCTGCACATCCCAGCTCAACACAGATGTTTCTCTCTGCTGGGCAGCTTCCAGCCTGGCCCAGCTGGCCCCCAGCTCTCCCAGCTCCCTGTCCTCTGTCCACCTCCCAGGCTGGGATGGCCCCACAGCAGTGCTCACTGCAGGCTGCTGCAGGGCTTTGGGCATTGCCACCACAGCCCCAGTTTCCATTCACTCCTGATCTGCTGAGAATGGGTCTCAGACCAAGATTTGTTTGGTTTAAATACACAGAGAGCCTGTTTCATTGTTTAGAGAAACCATGGGTCACACAGATGGGAATACTTAGATACAAGGGAATGGAGAAGGGCATTTCTGTGTAGGCAACATTACCACAAAGCCAGAAAGGAAAATCAAACAAATGAACAAGCAAACTCCATATGGAAAGTTCCTGGGGAGGAATAACCCCAAGTAGCAGAACAGGCTGGGGGGGTGACCTGCTGGAGAGCATCTCTGCAGAGAGGCACCTGAGAGTCCTGGGGGACAGCAGGCTGAGCACGAGCCAGCAGTGTGCCCTTGTGGCCAAGAAGGCCAACAGGATCCTGGGG
This sequence comes from Anas platyrhynchos, assembly GCF_047663525.1. Lineage (NCBI taxonomy): Eukaryota > Metazoa > Chordata > Aves > Anseriformes > Anatidae > Anas > Anas platyrhynchos. Next base: position 5,150,092 of record NC_092616.1, on the reverse strand, counting down.
TGCATTCGGAAGAGTGTTGCCAGCAGGCCAAGGGAGGTGATCCTCCCCCTCTACTCAGTCGCGGTGAGGCCCCACCTGCAGTCCTGTGTCCAGGTCTGGGCTCCCCAGGACAAGAGGGACATGGAACTACTGGAGAGAGTCCAGAGGAGGGCTACTAGGCTGATTAGAGGACTGGAACATTAGATTAATGGGCCTGTATAGGAGAGGAGAAGACTGAGGGGAGACCTCATCCATGTGTATAAATATCTGAGGGGAGGGCGTCAGGAGGATGGAACCAGACTCTTCTCAGTTGTACTCAGTGACAGGACAAGAGGCAATGGGCACAAACTGAAGCACAGGAGGTTCCAACTGTATATGAGGGAGCACTTCTTTACTGTGAGAGTGACAGTTTCACAGAGAGGTGGTGGAGTCTTCCTCTCCGGAGATATTCAAAACTCACCTGGATGCCATCCTGTGCAATGCGTTCTCAGTGATCCTGTTTGGCAGGGGGGTTGGACTAGATGATCTTCAGAGGTCCCTTCTAACCTTGGCCATTCCAAGATTCTGTGAAACCTAAAGAAAACAGGGAGACAGGTAGCCTTGAGATATCAGAAGCAAAGGAGATAAGGGATGGAAGATAAAAAACAAAAAGGAGAAAAACAACTGCAGGAAGATTCCAGACTGACCTTTTGCTCATTAAGGGTCACTAACATATTAAAAATCACACCAATAAAAATGGTAATGTATGCTAATGTGGAATATGGTGTTTTCCCCACCTGCCTCCCAATACCCCTCCTCCCCCTGCGCTTGGTCCTCTGTAATGCACAAACTCAGTAGAGGTAAGTTAGGAAAAGCTGAAACAGCCAATTAAAAATAGCCAGAGAGAGAGTTTCTCAAGTTTGCTGGTGTAAAAAATGGTGATTCAAGCTAGATGTATGCTTGTTTTACAAAAGTTCACCAAGAAACCTGACTCTGCAGAGTTCTATAATTACTTATTTAATTAAAAGACCTTTGTGTGCATTCTGACTCTATGTAGATCTCCACACCACAGCCTGTGGAGGAGCCCCCAGTGGAGCAGGTGGCTGTGGCCTAGAGGAGGCTGTGGCCCATGGAGAGCCCCTACAGGAGCAGGGGATCTGGGGGGAACTGCTGCCTGTGGGGGACAACAGTCTGCTCCTGACAGAGCAGACCCTAACATTACGCACCCATGTAAGAGCAATTATTGAAGAGCTGCTGCCTGTGGGAAGCACACACAGGATCAGTTTGGATAGGACAGCATCCCATGGGAGGGATCCCATGCTGGAGCAGGGGCAGATAGTGACCCTGAAGGAGCGGTGGAGATGAAGCATCATGGACTGACCGCAGCCCCCATTCCCTATTCCCCTGAGCTATTTGGGGGGTGTAAGGAGAAGAGGATGTATGGAGGGCAAGGTGGGTTTTAGTTTGCTTGTAGCTCCTCATTATTCTAGTTTGCTGGTGATAGGCAACAAATTATATTAATTTCCCTACGCTCATTCATTTTTGCCCATGACAATAACTGGTGACTGTGACGATACAGGGGGTTGCAGTTGGACCAAATGATCTTGGAGGTCTTTTCCAACCTTCTATGACTCTATGATTTCATGAAACTTGGTGGCTGATCTGATCTTACTAGGAGAACAAACCCTGAGCACCTTTCATCATATTTTCTCCCCCTTTTCCTTTGAGAAGAAGGAGTTAGAGAGAGGTTGTGGTGGAGTTGAGCTGCTTAGCAGAGTAAAACCACAATAGAAGGCAAATGGGAAGGGTTCAGCACCAGAGCTGGGGCCATCCAAGGATGGCATCTCAGCACCCAGGACATGATCTGATATCTCCCAGGGAAATCTGGCCCTGGATTTTCCATCTTTATGAGGATATGCAGAGCAGTGATTAAAGCAGCCTTTGGGCTCAGAGCAGCCCTAGCATCAGGACCCAAGAGTCCTGGCCGCCCCATTGTCCCTTAGCAAAGTGGAACCCTCAGGAAGGGCTCTCAGAGCAGCCACCAGCCCCGTCCAGCCCCCTGCTTCCTCCCCCCCTAAGCCCAGGACTTGCAGGTTTTGACAGCTGACAGCAGATAGAGGAGGAGAGAAGGGTGGATATCTTTTGAATCATTTTAGTTCACTTTTTATTTTTCTTTTTTATTTTTTTTTCTCACTGCTTCAGTCTGTTAATAAATGTTACCTTAATCTCCCTACAGGGTCTGCTTCCATGACTGCAATTGATGAGTCATCTCCCTGTCCCTTGTATAAACACAGCAGCCCTTTCCAACTCCATTTTCTTTGTCTGTACCTTTCAGGAGCAGGGGTGAAAGAGTGGTGTGGTGGAGTTCAGCTGTCCATCAGTGTGAAACCACTGCAATGCTCAGACCTATTGCTGACACCAGCTTTGAAAGAAGAGGCAGGATTTCAGGCAGTGCATTGGAGAGATGCTGTTTTATTAAGCAGATGCTAAAGGAGAGTTGACTCTGACATGCAGGGAGGGAAAAACTGTGCAGAGTAAACAGAGCAGTTTAATACTTCAGGAGATGCTGGATGAACAATAAGCTTTTATAAGAAAGTAAAAAATGGAAAGAAAACTAAGGATAAAGATAAAAATAACAATACTCTTAATGAAACAAGTACCAGGCCTTCAAAGCATACCCAGGAAGTCATTTGTGGAGAAAGAGGAGAAGTTTATTACCATTCAGAAATGTCCATGAAATTCCTTTCCTAATAGCACTCTTGAGCTCCTTGTTTCTCATGCTGTAGATAAGAGGGTTCAATGTTGGGGGCACCACCGAGTACAGAACTGCCATCACAAGATCTAGGGTTGGGGAGGAGAAGGAGAGGGTCTTGAGGTAGGCAAAAAAGCCAGTGCTGACAAAGAGGGAGACCACAGCCAGGTGAGGGAGGCATGTGGAAAAGGCTTTGTGCTGGCCCTGCTCAGAGGGCATCCTCAACACAGCCCTGAAAATCTGTACATAGGAAAAAAGAATGAAAACAAAACAGCCAGATGCAAAACAAATACCAACCATAAGTACCCAAAGTTCCCTGAGGTAGGAATCTGAGCAGGAGAGCTGGAGGATCTGAGGGATTTCACAGAAAAACTGATCCACAACATTGCCTTGGCAGAGGGGCAGGGAAAATGTATTGGCAGTGTGCAGCAAAGCATAGAGAAAGCCACTACCCCAGGCAGCTGCTGCCATCTGGGCACAAGCTCTGCTGCCCAGGAGGTTCCCGTAGTGCAGGGGCTTGCAGATGGCAACATAGCGGTCATAGGACATGATGGTGAGAAGGCAATATTCCGCTGATATCAAAAAGAGGAAAAAAAAGAACTGTGCAGCACATCCTGAGTAGGAGATGGCTTTAGTGTCCCAGATGGAATTGGCCATGGCTTTGGGGACAGTGGTGGAGATGCAGCCCAGGTCGAGGAGGGCGAGGTTGAGGAGGAAGAAGTACATGGGGGTGTGGAGGCGGTGGTCACAGGCTATGGCGGTGAGACTGAGGCCGTTGCCCAGGAGGGCAGCCAGGTAGATGCCCAGGAAGAGCGCGAAGTGCAGGAGCTGCAGCTCCCTTGTGTCTGCAAATGGCAGGAGGAGGAACTCGGTGATGGAGCTGCTGTTGGACATTTGACTCCTTTTGGCATGGGGACCTATCTGAGGAGGAAAATACAGAAAAATGTTAGGCTCTATTCTGTGAGCAATATGTATTATATTTCTTGTTAAACCTCAAAACTGATGCTCTGCTTTCAGGAAAACCTCTTAAGCAAAGGAATCCAGTGCAAATTCCAAGTGCAAATATCCAATCTCTTCACCTCTTGAGGATGATCTCAGTTCTCCTCACCTAGAAAGTGATAGGGAAATCGTTAAACTTAATCACACAGAGATGTCCAGCAGCATTTCCATGCCCTTAGCCCTCAGCTGTCTTCTCCATGGATAGCACAGAGCTGCTATGGCAGCCATAGTGGAGGGCAGCCTGTACCCCAGAAGAAACCTTGCAGGAAAGTAGTGGAATGCCCTAGAAGTGGGTGATCTGTAGGTAGGGTCAGTTCATTCACAGCCCTGCATAAAGCATTTCCAGAGCCCTAGATGTGATGAGGGGACATGGAGACTTATTCCCCATTAACATATCTGCATGACAGAACGTGCAGCATTGGTGCTTGAGCTGCACCTGAATTATGCCTTACAAGGTTGACTCCAAAGGCGACTCATGAACAAATTCCCATGCAATCATGTCTGAGGGTCTATACTGCGGGAGGGGAAGATGCTGGAGGACTGCAGTGTGAAAGGCAACAACAGTGCAGGGAATGCAGATAAATGGCAAAATCCCCCTCCCATGTTGTCTCTGGGAGCAGCTCCCTCTCACTCGCTGCTGATGGCTGTGCTGCCTGCCGCTGTCTGTGCCTGCAGCTGGGTCTCTGTCCCCACGCCTCCTGCCTGCAGCTCACAGCCCCCATCCCACCCGCTGGGTGCTCAGCTCTGCCCTGCAGACACCTCCTGGCAGCAGGGCTCTGCCCAGGGGCAGCTCGCTGGGGGCACGTCCTAGAGCCCAGGTCACACAGACCCTGCTGACACTGCACGAGTGGTGGTGGAGCTTTCTAGGGGCTAAGGGGCAGGATAGGGATTTACTGGGGGTCCTTGTAACCTCCTTAGGATGCCTTAGGACTGTCAGACTTTTCTAGAAAATAACATCATATATTTCTATTTCCACTGAGCCAAAAACAGAAACTGAAAGGAGAGGCTAAGGAAAGACGAGAGTGAGATTCTCTCAGTGTTCTGTGGATCTGTGAGCAGGCTGCCCCAGGCAGCAGCCTCCCACCAGCAGCAGGACCCTGCCCTGCCGGGGGGGCTCCTTCCACCTGCAGCTTCTCCCCGCAGCGCCCTGGGCAGCTCCCCGGGCAGGCTGAGTGCTGAGCCTGGCAGGCGGCAGAGGCCCTGCCCCGGCACACAGCCCCTGGGCCACAGCAGGGACCCTGCTCTGCACCACAGCCCTGGACACCCCTGCCTGCACCCCCGGCTTCTCCTGCCTCCAGGAACTGCGGCTGCATTGCCCTCCAGCCAGAGACTTACCGGGTGCAGGGCTGGGAAGTCTTCTCCCCCGGTGAGCTCTGGGCATGCTGCCACTTCTGCCTGCCTTTAAGCACTGTGTCTCTGCAGGCAGTGCCCCCAGCCCTGCTGCGCTGTGCAGAGGAGCTGCTCCTGGGCAGAGCTGTCTCTCTGCAGCGCTGCCCGCTTGCCAGGAGCTCCCCTTGGGCCCAGGAGCCCGGCCCAGCTCAGCAGCAGAGGCCCAGCCCAAGGCCTCCCTTGCTCTGCCCCCCACCAGGCTCCCTGCACATGGCCCTGGGGCTGCAGGGGAACCTGCTGGGAAACAGCCTGAAGGGATCCCTGGGCTTCCCTCCCTCACCTGGGCACACACACTTCTCACCAGCAGTGTCGTTTCTCCTACTGGAAATAAGTGTGCAGAAGTAGAGAATTACCTCTCCATGTCCCATCAATAGGCAGGACACCAAGAGATGGATGGGAGGGGGAGAGCTGAGGTCCTCTATCCCTTCAGAAGGAAGCCATTCAGATGAGCGTTTTCAAGCCCAGGCTCTTGGGCACAAGGTCTGGGACAAGTCTGAGTTTGGCCCTTGTGCCACAGCTGAGGTGCTGCAGCCCAGATGTGCCCCAATGCCCTCAGCCTGGGGCACAGGCAGGAGGAGCTGGATCCCCGCCTGCTGTCACAGGGCTGGGACATTGATGGAAGAGCTGCTGAGGTGTGGGGGGACAGGTCCCTCAGCTTGGGGTGCTGTGCTGGATGGGGGCAGATTGTTCAGAAGAGACAAGCAGGGATGATAAAGAGCAAACACGTTTGCCTTTCCATCGTGTATCACCTCTTCCTCCTTCATGGCAGAACAGGGAATGGTGCTGAGGCCTTCTGAAATCTCAGAGCCCCATGTGATGGAAGGAAGGCCCTGGCATGCACTGGAATTCCCTCCATATAACACATCCTACTTCTGCAAGTGAGCGACATGCAGTGAAGAGGAATTCAGGCACACTGAAGGGCTGCTGCATCCCAGGTGCCTTCACTCCACTTCCTTTATTCCGTGGCCCTTGTCAGCATTTGGATATGTTCCTCATGGATTTGTAAGGAACTGCTGGAAAATAACAGTGTAGAAGAAAGGTATCTTTTTCTCAGGACAAGAAGGGAAATCTCTCATCATTCTCGCGAGCTGTCCTGTCTCCTTGCTGCTGAGATAATAGGACTTTAAATGACATGTGCTGATGTCACAGGGAGATGCCCTGCATCACCAGGATATCATCACTGGAGCAGCGGCAGTGCCGGCACTTCCCTGCAAGGCCTGGTCCCTGCTGGGCACTGCTTGGGTGCTCCCCAGCGCTGTCCTTCTGTGGCCAGGAGTGGGGTCAGCAGGCAGCAAGCTTGCACTGGGCGACCCTCGCTGACGGGCGGAGGAGCAGGGGCACCTTGCAGAGGATCTGTGGTTGAGGAGCCAGGGCGGGCATCCCTTGTCCTGAGCTGAGGGCTAGCAGCAAACGAGATGGAGGGCTGCTGGAGCATGACAATCACCTCTGACATGACTTCCCAGTTACCAGTGCTCCTGCAGCTCTCCCCCAAAGGTAAGGGTGTCAGGAGCCCCTTCCCAAGATGTGTCACAGGCGCTGTCAGCTGTCCAAAGCTTTGCGGGGGGCTGGAAATGGCTGGTGGCTGCTGCAAGATCCTTGCCTGAGTGTCCCTCTGGGCTTAGGGAAGGCTTGGAAGGCCTGGCCACAATAGCTCCTTAGTGGAGATGGAGGACAGGCAGGAGCTGTTCAGATGGAAATACCTGCTGAAATTTGAGGTTGATCCTTTAGTCTGATGGGGCATTCCTCAGGCCAACTGAAATGCCAGCAGATGCCACATGTAGGACAACTGAACCTGTCCCTACTCCTTACGTGCAGGGCAGCCTGCAGAGGCTGTCAGCAGAGCAAAAGGAGTCATGTGTCACAGGCAGAGCTAAACCTATTCTGTTCTCTTTTAAATGTTCTCTTTTTTCCTTTCTCTTCTCTGTGACCCTTGGCTGTAATGGCTGTTGTGTCTCGGACATCTCCACAGGGCCTCAGCTCTCACCAGCCAGGTCTCCCTGCCCTTTGTGCCTTGAGGCAGGACTCTGCAGGGGTACAACAGGTGGTGGGTGGGGATAAAATCCATGGTTACTTTGCAAACTACACCCTTAACAGTCCATGGGACCTAGGGGCCTGCATCCAAGGGTACAGGGAGAGTGTTCTGGCCTGGAGGTACTGGCTCCTTATGATCCCAGGAAGGGATCAGACAGCAGCATTCAGGTGCTGTAAGAGATCATTTAAATGCTCTTAGAGCTAAGACTATAAGGAGAGAAGACTATAGATCATCTATTGAATTTGGTGTGACTTCATTCTAGACACAATACTCCACTGTTAGTCTCAGATCTCCATTACATGTTTGCACTGACCCTATGGGATTATTAAAGGTGAACAAATTTTGCTGATCAGTCCTTGGCTCTGCAGTTGATGAATCACCATATATATGGGAATCAGGGAATCTTGGATGGTGCCATATTGCCACTGGTGCACCATTTGGGTAGCTACTGGCACTTCGACCCTCAGCAACCCCACAGCTGAAGGATCCTGTGAGGCACCGGGCAAGGTAGAAAACTGTTGAATGTGCATAAATCACCATAAATCACCTCCAGCATGGCCAATTGCATCAGATATGGGCTGCCTCTCTCCCTGGTTGCCCATTTGCCTGGGTGACATACAACATCTTCCTTGAAGGGATACTTTTCCTTTACACCTGACAGGAGTTACCTCAGGAGAGGGAGGATTTGTGCCCCCTTTGCAATTGCTTTGTCAATGCCCCCTTCCCTGGAGAGGGATCCCAGCTGCTTGGCTTCCCTGCCCTCTAATTCCAGGCTACCGGCCCTGTTATCCACGTATCAGAGCAGCCAGGTGACAATGTGCTGGCCTAGATGATGGCTGAAATCTAATCACACATCTCACAGCTCCCCAAGGAATAGTGATCAGATGCTTACTGCTGCTTTTATGTTATCTCTGTCTTCGTCCACACATTTCTCTGATGGCTTTACTTGGGAGGAGCCTGCCTCATCTTCTTCTTCCTCCTTCCCTCTAGGAGTAGGAGCTTCTTTCCTGATTTTATTTTATTCACATGTATATATTTGACTGATACAGGCACAGGTTGGTTCTCTAGCCCAGTCACAGGGATTGGAGTTCTGTAGATTGCAACTCAGCAGTCTAAGCACCGGCACATCGCAGTGATTTCTGTCACTTTGGAATTGTCAGGATTCTTTTTTTTTTTTTTTTTTTTATTTTTTATGATTCTGCACTTCTTCAGGGGTGAACTTAGAAAGCATTGGAAGTGCCCACAGTTCTAGGTGCCTGCCCATATCCTCCCACACACCCTGCCCCTCATAATTATCCTGCCTCAGGGCAGATCATTGTGTGGCATTCTGAAATAGTTTACTCTAACCTTAAACAAAACCTGAAACACATTCAGGACACAAAACAATACGTACAGGCTGGTTTGAACATCCCATGGATTCAAAGTTTTGAAGAGCTATTGTAACTAGATGTGGGAAGAAGTGTTCCCCCTCATCCCTTCCATAGATTGGCTCCCTGCGGAGAAACGTAAAGACTGTTAATTATAAATAGTTTCTGAGAGAAAGTTCCTCGAGCATTGAGGTGACAGCAATGCTGAGTACAACTACCAGATTTGTCTCATGACCAGTAATTTTATCACAACATAAGGCAGTGTTAGGCCGTGGAGTAAACTAATAACCATAAACCAGCCCCCACAAAGGATAAACAGCACAACAGGGAACACACACAATATGTAATGTGCTATCCAACACAGTTCTGAGACCAAACAGGACTACTACACCAACAAAAAATGAACATTGTGGTCAGCAACTATGAAGCTGATATATTGCTTCTAACAACTTTATTTTATCATGATCCAGTCATATCTGTCATTATCTGAGCCCTTTATGGCCCCACACAGGATGCATTTGGGAAGGAGGGCATCCCACAGGAGGGACCCAGAGAGGGCAGAGATTGACCATCAAGGAGCAGTGGAAACAATGTCATGGACTCACTGCAATTCCCAATTCTCCTGTTCCACCCAGGAGAAAGAGTTACAGGAGGCTGGATGGGGGGAATGGTGTTTTTAGTTTGCTTGTATTTTCTCAAGGTTGTAGTCCGCCACTGATAGGCAATAAAATATATTAATCTGCCTATGCTAAGTCTGTCTTGCCTGTGATGATAATTGGTACCCATGAGGATATTTGGTGGGTGACCTCCTGTTCTACCTCAAGCCTTGAGCTACTTTCATCATAATTTTCCCCCCTTTTCCTTGTAGGTGGGGAAGTAAAAGAGCGGTGGCCATGGAGTCCACCTGTGTACCTGTGTAAAACCACCACAGTACACAGAAACTGGCTGGATAGCCGGGCCCAAAGAGTCGTGGTAAATGAAGTCTAGTCCAGTTGGAGGCCAGTCAATAGTGGCGTTCCCCAGGGCTCAGTACTGGGGACAGTCCTCTTTAATATCTTCATCGATGATCTGGACGAGGGCATTGAGTGCACCCTCAGTAAGTTTGCAGATGACACCAAGTTAGGTGCGTGTGTCAATCTGCTCGAGGGTAGGAAGGGTCTGCAGGAGGATCTGGATAGGCTGCACCGATGGGCTGAGGTCAACTGCATGAAGTTCAACAAGGCCAAGTGCCGGGTCCTGCACGTGGAGCACAATAACCCCAAGCAGAGCTACAGGCTGGGAGATGAGTGGTTGGAGAGCTGCCAGGCAGAGAAGGACCTGGGAATATTGGTTAATAGTCCGCTGAATATGAGCCAGCAGTGTGCTCAGGTGGCCAAGAAGGCCAACGGCATCCTGGCTTGCATAAGAAGCAGTGTGACCAGCAGGGCTAGGGAGGTGATCGTCCCCCTGGACTCGGCTCTGGTGAGGCCGCACCTCGAGTACTGTGTTCAGTTTTGGGCCCCTCGCTACAAGAAGGACATCGAGGTGCTTGAGCGAGTCCAGAGAAGGGCGACAAAGCTGGTGAGGGGCCTGGAGAACAAGTCCTATGAGGAGCGGCTGAAGGAGCTGGGCTTGTTCAGCCTGGAGAAAAGGAGGCTCAGGGGCGACCTTATCGCTCTCTACAGGTACCTTAAAGGAGGCTGTAGTGAGGTGGGGGTTGGTCTGTTCTCCCACGTGCCTGGTAACAGGACGAGGGGGCACGGGCTTCAGTTGTGCCAGGGGAGTTTTAGGTTGGACCTTAGGAAGAACTTCTTTACCGAAAGGGTTGTTAGACACTGGAACAGGCTGCCCAGGGAGGTGGTGGAGTCACCATCCCTGGAAGTCTTTAAAAGACGTTTAGATGTAGAGCTTAGGGATATGGTTTAGTGGGGACTGTTAGTGTGAGGTCAGAGGTTGGACTCGATGATCTTGAGTTCTCTTCTAACCTAGAAATTCTGTGATTCTGTGATTCTGTGATTCAGTAGGGAGATTGGAAGGGTCCAGCACCAGGGCTGTTGGCATCCAGGGATGGCATCTCAGCACCCAGAACACGCTCTGCCAGCCTGGTGGCACAGGAGGGGCTGGTTCCCCTGAAGGAGATCAGTACAAGGGGAAGGCTTGATTTCCAACACAGGCATTTCTGGCACATTCCTGAGAGGCCTGTGGAGCTGCAGGACACACCAGTCTCTGGGACATCGGACGTCCTTCCTCCCAGAGCCAGATCCCGAAGAGGCAGCAGCTCCCAGGGAAACCTGGCCCTGGACTGTCCCCATCACAAGGAGGCTGAGCCATGCCCAGAGGAGCCCTGGGGCTTAGGGCACCCCTAGCATCAGGACCCAGGAATCCTGGCTACCACATAATCCCCTGAGCCCAGAGGGACACTCAGGCAAGGCTCTTGCAGCAGCTACCAGCCATTTCCAGCCCCCTGCAAAGCTTTGGACAGCTGACAGCCCCTGTGACACATCTTGGAAAGGGGCTCCTGACACCCTTACCTTTGGGGGAGAGCTGCAGGAGCACTGGTAACTGGGAAGTCATGTCAGAGGTGATTGTCATGCTCCAGCAGCCCTCCATCTCGTTTGCTGCTAGCCCTCAGCTCAGGACAAGGGATGCCCGCCCTGGCTCCTAAACCACAGCTCCTCTGCAAGGTGCCCCTGCTCCTCCACCCGTCAGCGAGGGTCGCCCAGTGCAAGCTTGCTGCCTGCTGACCCCACTCCTGGCCACACAAGGACAGCGCTGGGGAGCACCCAAGCAGTGCCCAGCAGGGACCAGGCCTTGCAGTGAAGTGCCGGCACTGCCGCTGCTCCAGTGACGATATCCTGGTGATGCAGTGCATCCCCTGTGACATCAGCTCATGTCATTAGAAGGCCTGTGAGGTCAGTAGCATGGAGACAGCACATATCGGGAGAGAGACGAGAGATTTCCCTTCTTGTCCTGAGGAACAGTCACCTCCCTTCTGCCCAGTTCATTCCTAGCGGTTCCTGACCCATCGAACAAAGGCCACGGAATAAAGGAAGTGGAGCGCTGGAGAAGTCCCTGCTGTGTTCCTGCCCCAACACGCCTCTGCTCTTGGAAGCCCTTCCAGGAAGGTGGGGTTTGAGGCTTGTCCTGGCACTGGGCTTTTTTCAAATGATGGGAGCGAAGAGACCTGGGATGCAGCAGCCCCTCAGTGTGCCTGAACTCCTCTGCACCGCATGTCGCTCACCTGGAGAAGTAGGATGTGTTATATGGAGGGAATTGCAGCACATTCCCGGGCCTTCCTCCAGGCAGAGGGCCTTTGTGGTGTTGGGGCAGCCCTGAGGGCCAGTGGTGGAGCTGGGGCCGATCTCCAGGCAGGAGAAGGGGCTGTTGTAAATGTCCTTGGCTATGGGCATCCTGTGATCAAGGGACACAGAAAAAAATCACTGGGCTGTGTCTTGACTGAGTAAGGGATGCGGGTAAGACGCAGCAGCAGTGTTTGCAAACCAAAGGACACAAGTGGAAACCCCAGTGTGATATGCCTCATATCCATGCACTACCTGCCTCTAACACATAGAGGTGGGACAGACATGTGGCTCACTGCAGCCATGGGAAGTGATCACCTGCTCATAAGCACCACGTCTACCAGAGATGCCCTCAGGGTTGCCCGTTAAGTACCAGCTGTGAATGGCCAGAGCTGTCCTGTGGGTCCTGTGCTGCCCATGTCAGCTGCGTGCTCCAGTGGTGCTGGGCAGCGTTGGTATCTCAGGTAGCACTGCAGGCCTGCAATTGGCTATTAAATAGAGCAGCTGCCCCGAATTTAGTTAGGCAATGTAGGGATGTCCATGAGACAAGTGCCGTTACAGTCCCTGGAGATGGAGGGAAAACCAGATGGAGAAGAGGGAGAGAGAGACTCAGCTCTCCCTGTGGCACAGTTCTCCATTGGGTCAGGTGGATGCCTCTACAGGCTGCCCTGAGCCTACTGAGGAGGGACAGGTTTAGTTGTCCTAAATGGGTGCATTTGCTGTCATTTCAGCTGGCCAAAGGCATTCCTCACCAGCCTCCAATGGGATGCCCCCAGGTGCTGCCCTGTCCCTCAGGGTACCTCCATGAGAGCTTGCAGATGCCTGCACGTACCTCTACCCCCTGACCTGTCACCAGGTGTTTGCAGCCCCCTGATTTCCTCCATCTCCATTTATGATCCTGGAGCTGAGATAAGGAGCTCACCTGCAGCTGCCCACATGGTGCACATCAAAGTGAGTGCAGAGGAATCCCAGGTCCTATGGATTTGTGCCAGGCATGGGAGGGATCTGAGTCCCATTCCAGCCCCAGGACAAAAACACAGCATGAGATGGTGGGTTAACTGGCTGTGCTGAATCCCTTCCTTAAGCAGGGGGTTAGAGGAGTTACATCTATGACCATGTGAGGGTGTCCTACCATCAACTGGCATGAGAAGAGAAGACTGCTACAGATAATAATTTTTTTGCTAAGAGAAATGAGCCTAATGTCAAGAGGTGTGTGTGCCAGGTGAGGGAGGGAAGCCCAGGGATCCTTTCAGGCTGTTTCCCAGCAGGTTCCCCTGCAGCCCCAGGGCCATGTGCAGGGAGCCTGGTGGGGGGCAGAGCAAGGGAGGCCTTGGGCTGGGCCTCTGCTGCTGAGCTGGGCCGGGCTCCTGGGCCCAAGGGGAGCTCCTGGCAAGCGGGCAGCGCTGCAGAGAGACAGCTCTGCCCAGGAGCAGCTCCTCTGCACAGCGCAGCAGGCCTGGGGGCACTGCCTGCAGAGACACAGTGCTTAAAGGCAGGCAGCAGTGGCAGCATGCCCAGAGCTCCCTGCAGGAGAAGACTTCCCAGCCCTGCAACCGGTAAGTCTCTGGCTGGAGGGCAATGCAGCCGCAGTTCGTGGAGGCAGGAGAAGCCGGGGGTGCAGGCAGGGGTGTCCAGGGCTGTGGTGCAGAGCAGGGTCCCTGCTGTGCCCCAGGGGCTGTGTGGCGGGGCAGGGCCTCTGCCGCCTGCCAGGCTCAGCACTCAGCCTGCCCGGGGAGCTGCCCAGGGCACTGCGGGGAGAAGCTGCGGGTGGAAGGAGCCCCCCAGCAGGGCAGGGTCCTGCTACTGCTGGGAGGCTGCTGCCTGGCGCAGCCTGCTCACAGCTACACAGCACAACTGGGTGTATAAAAGGGGACTTAGCAAGAGCTGGTTTAAGGAAAGGGATTTCAGCATCAGTCTCAGCTTTCCTGAGACTCCTGACCTTTCAGTTTTGTCTTATCTGGCTCAGTGGAAATAGAAATAAATACTGTTATTTCCAAGATGAGTCTGACACACTTAATCCATCCCATGGAAGGTTACAAGCAACCCTAGCAAGTTGCTTTCCTGCCCTTCAGCCCATACAAAGCTCCACCACCACCCGTGCAGTGTCAGCAGGTTCTGTGGGAAGTAGTCTCTAGGACATGCCCTCAGCGAGCTGCCCCTGGGCAGAGCCCTGCTGCCAGGAGGTGTCTGCAGGGCAGAGCTGAGCACCCAGCGGGTGGGATGTGTGCTGTGAGCTGCAGGCAGGAGGCATTGGGACAGAGACCCAGCTGCAGGCAGGGCCAGCTGCAGGCAGCACATCCCTGGGCTGGAAATGGCAGGACAGTGCGAACATAGTCTGGTACCTCCTTTTCCGACCTCAAGCCCACAGGAATCAGGATGTCTCATAACCTCATGAGTGGAACCTCCGGCAGAGCTGGCTCTCCTGAGATCCTTTCAGTCCCTCCCTGGCCTTGCCTCCCCTGGCAGAAGCCCTGGGCTGTTTCTCTTTGTTCCTTCATCTGCTGTTGCTGTTCTTGTTTTATGGCTTGCTGCAGGTCTGGCTTTCAGCTGCAGCTCTAGCACTGACTTCTACCACACAGATGTGTCCATAGGAGGAAGGTGCCCAAAGTTCCCCTTAAAACCTGTGGGGCTCAGGGCAATGCAGTTTACGGGGCAGGAAAAATCTGAATCGTCTTACAGGCAGTTCCTGAGGCCACAGTAATTGGGCCAGTGGACTGAGCCCTCAAGGACTCTGGCTGAGACGAGGGTAGATGGACAGACTGGCCAACCTCACTGCATGAAGGAGAGTGCCTATGTCTCAAGGGACTCAGAAGATCTCAGTTGGAATACCTGAAAAGTGCCGGGGTTTTCTTCCCTTAAGAAATGCTCCTGAGTATGACACAGCTAGCTGCAAGAAAGTAAACCACAAATTTTGGCAGTCAAGAGCATTCACAGTGGTAATGCTGTGAAGTCCACATACATCAGAGATAGATTAAGCAGAGATCACTCGTATTTCTTATTTACCTAGACATGAAGGGAAAGCCTGACTCCTTCAGAGCCCACAGCAGAGCCCCCTGCTCCCAGTGGCACCCTTTACCACGATCACCAACTGGAGCTCAAGCAAGGGAGCAGAAAAAATGTCTCAGAAAGAGGAAAATCACTGTGGGGGATTTCAGAAAGAAGTGGAGCAGGTTTTTATCAAAGATGTCTTTCCTAATTATCATTGTCTTTTATTTTCCTGGGATTGTTCCCCTTTGTCCAGGAGGATCAGATGTCCAACAGCAGCTCCATCACTGAGTTCCTCCTCCTGGCATTTGCAGACACACAGGAGCTGCAGATTCTGTACTTCGTGCTCTTCCTGGGCATCTACCTGGCTGCCCTCCTGGGCAACAGCCTCATCCTCACCGCTGTAGCCTGCGACCACCACCTCCACACCCCCATGTACTTCTTCCTCCTCAACCTCGCCCTCCTCGACCTGGGCTGCATCTCCACCACTGTCCCCAAAGCCATGGCCAATTCCCTCTGGGACACCAGGGCTATCTCCTATCAAGGATGTGCTGCACAGGTCTTTTTGTTCCTCTTCTTGTTTTCAGCAGAGTATTCTCTTCTCACTGTCATGTCCTATGACCGCTATGTTGCCATCTGCAAGCCCCTGCACTACGGGACCCTCCTGGGCAGCAGAGCTTGTGCCCAGATGGCAGCAGCTGCCTGGGGCAGTGGGGTTCTCTGTGCTCTGCTGCACACTGCCAATACATTTTCCCTGCCCCTCTGCAGAGGAAATGCAGTGGACCAGTTCTTCTGTGAAGTCCCCCAGATCCTCAAGCTCTCCTGCTCACACTCCTACCTCAGGAATGCTTGGGTACTTATGATTGGTGCCTGTTTAGCGTCCATGTGTTTTGTTTTCATTCTTTTTTCTTATGTGCATATCTTCAGGGCCGTGCTGAGGATGCCCTCTGAGCAGGGCCAGCACAAAGCCTTCTCCACGTGCCTCCCTCACCTGTTTGTGGTCTCCCTGTTTGTCATCACTGGACTTTTTGCCTACATGAAGCCCTCCTCAATCTCCTTCCCAGCCCAGGACCTGATGTTGTCATTTCTGTACTCAGTGATGCCTCCAGCAGTGAACCCCCTCATCTACAGCATGAGGAACCAGGAGCTCAAGTGTGCCATTAGGAAAATGATTTCAGGGATGTTTCTGAAAAGTGATAAATTACCACTTTTTCTCCACAAATGACTTCCTGGGTACTTGTTTCATGATCATTATTGTTACATTTATCTTTGTTGTCATTCCCATTCATTAGTTTATTAGATTTATTTATTTTTAATATGTATATCTACTGTACACTGAGGAATGAAACTGCTTTTTTAGTACTCTCTCTTAGCATCTGCTTAATAAAACAGGATCTCCCCAACAGACTGCCTGAAATCCTGCTTCTTCTTTCAAAGCTGATGCCAGATGCCAGTAACACGGCTGAGCAGTGTGGTGGTTTCACACCAATGGGCAGCTGAGCTCCAGCACATCACACTCATCACACTTTCACCCCCTCCTCAAAGGAGCAGCCGGAGAAAACAGAGTGGAAAGGGCTCCTTTTTTTTTTTTTTTTTGAAGATACAGTTAGAAGACTTACCATTTGCAGTCTTGGGCAAAACAGATTCAGTGTAGGGAGATTAAGATCACTTACTGAGATTTAACTAACTGACTGGAGCAGTGAGGAACTAAAACCAAAAAGTTTCTCACTCTTATCTCTCCCAGCTGCTGTTGTGTAGCAGCTTATTTTTTACCCTTTCTTAAATATGTTTTCACAGAAATGCAAACACCATTGCTTATTGGCTTGAATCTGGCTTGCGGCAGGCCCCTAGTCTAACATGGGGCTGCTTCTGGGTTCTTCTCACAGAAGCCACCCCTATGGCACCCTGCTACCAAAACCTTGCCAAGTTAACTCACTACAGGAGGGATACAAATTTAATCAGAAGGTTGGAGCACCTCTTGTATGAAGAGAGTTTGAGAGAGGTGGGGATGGTCAGACTGGAGAATAGAAGTCTCTGGGGTGACCTCATTGCAGCTTTTCTTTTTTTTTTTCTTTTTTTTTTTTTCCTTTTTTTTTATAAAAAAAAGACCCTTAAAGGGACCTTAAAGAGGTCTTTTTAAAAGTACTTTTTTAAAAATACTTTTCAGTACTTAAAAGGGTGAAGAGGGACTCCTTATTTGGCTATATGATGATAGGAAAAGGGGGAATAGTCTTAAAATAAAAGAATATAGATTGTTATTATACTTTGTAGGAAATTAACCTGGCTGCCCTCCTGGGCAACGGCCTCATCCTCACAGCTGTAGCCTGCAACCACCGCCTCCACACCCCCATGATACCAGGGCCATTTCCTATGCAGGATGTGCTGCACAGGTCTTTTTCTTTTTCTTTTTAATGTCAGCAGAGTTTTTTCTTCTCACTGTCATGTCCTATGACCGCTACGTTGCCATCTGCAAGCCCCTGCACTACGGGAGCCTCCTGGGGAGCAGAGCTTGTGCCCAGATGGCAGCAGCTGCCTGGGGCAGTGGGGTTCTCTGTGCTCTGCTGCACACTGCAAATACATTTTCCCTGCCCCTCTGCCAAGGCAATGCTGTGGACCAGTTCTTCTGTGAAGTCCCGCAGATCCTCAAGCTCTCTTGCTCTGACTCCTACCTCAGGGAAATGGGGCTTCTCACATTTAGTGTTTTTGTTTTGTTTGGGGGGTGTTTTGCATTCATTTTGTTGCCCTATGTGCAAATCCTCAGGATCTGTTGCTCATATTCCTACCTCAGGAATGTTTGGGTACTTATGATTGGTTTCTCTTTAGCATCCACATGTTTTATTTTCATTCTTTTCTCCTATGTGCATGGACAGCAGAAAGCCTTTTCCATGTGCCTCCCTCACCTGTTCGTGGTCTCCCTGTTTTTCAGCACTGCCATTTTTACCTACCTGAAGCCCCCCTACATCTCCTCCCCATCCCTGGATCTGGTGGTGACAGTTTTGTACTCGGTGGTTCCTCCAGCCATAAACCCCCTCATCTACAGCATGAGGAACAAGGAGCTCAAGGATGCACTGCAGAAACTCATGAGTGGGTGTACATCAGAAGTAATGTACTGCCTGTCTTCTCCTGAATAGCACTGGTAATATAACTCATGCCATGCCAAACTTGTCTTTTGTTCTTGAGTGGGTTTTTTTGTTCGTTATTGGGGAGAGGGCCATCAACGTAATCCATATAAATTGTCATTGTTTATCCCACTCCTGTGTTTAAACAAAATAAAGGAACCTGCACTGAAGACTGTTTCTGAGATGCTTTTTCTGAGAATTTTGCTGGGGGTTCCATGGTAATGCCCATGGGTAGAAGCGGAAAGCAATAGAGTCCCATCAGAACAGCACTGCCAGGAAGCACCGGTGTTTGGTCTGTCTGGGGCAGCTCTTGCTCCATCTCCACACTCTCCTTCTGAGCCTTTTCTGTTGGCATAAGCCTGATTGTTCCTGCAGCTTGGTCACAGTACTGCTGTGTGGCAATCCTGTGACCACAGGCAGGGACTGGCAACGGGCATTTTTGTGATACAGATGGCCTCCAGAACAGCATTTCCATCCCATAATGTGATTCAGCTCAGGGTAGCGCCTAGGGTTCAAGTCTTCCTTCACAGTTTCTGTCAAGAACATTGCAGTCCAGAAATGGATTCTAAAGGGGGACCTGGCTTTGCCTGTTTCTCCATGGGCTCAGGGTGAAGTGATCAGAGCCCCAGCTGGGTGTTTGAGGGCATGGGGACTCACTCAGGTGTTGCTTGTTGGTGTCCAGCACTCAGGCAGATGGTGAGGAGTCTCCAATTAACCTGCCTGGGGCACTACAACATGTGCTGGGGCTGGTGGCAGGTGAGCAGTTTTTGGAAGGAATCAGGAGAGCCCAGGGGAGCTGCAGGGACAGTGTGTCCCAGGGGGTCAGCAGTGAATGGAGCCCACAGAGCATGAGCCTCTTCCAGGTGGAGTCCCCCTGTGATAAAGTGTTAAATCTGGATGTGAGCAGGAAAAGAAGAGCCCCGTGACCCAGGGGACATAGCAGGAATGGGGAAAGAAGTCTGGTGAGCGAATGCGGAATGTGAATAGTGGAATGCCATAGGGTGCAGCACCCAAACACTTCTTGTGGCACTGGAAAGAAGGCAGGCTACCTCTGAGCACCCTCGACAGCCACAGAAGAGCTGGTGTGGGAAGCAGTCAGTGGAAGAGCCCTATGAGCTGTCTCTGCCTCCCAGCCTGCCCAGCACAGCCCTGCAGAGTGCCCCTGTGTCCCAGACACCACAGCCCCCTTGCTCTGTAAAGCAGTACCACCAGCTGGGGCGGTAGGGAGCATGGGGAGAGGGTGCAGGAATGGTTGGCCAGGCCAGCACAGGCGTGCTCCTTCCTGGGAAAGGCTCTCTGTTGATGTGGAAAGTCCTGGGAGGAGAGTGGGGCCCCGTGTGTGTGCAGGGGATCCCTGGAAAGAGAAACCCCTGGGTACTTCTGCAGCTTGGAGCAGGCTGCTAGGGCTCGGCGGCAGCAGGAGCTGCCTGAGGAGCTCCAGGACCAGGGCTCTCAGCCCAGCTCAGAGAGGTGGTTTGTTCCTCCACACTGGGACACAGAATGGCTCACTCAGAAGTCCAGATGTGCCTGGTACAGTTGAGGCTTCAGTGTGCAATTGTGTGCATGTGCTAAGGCAAACCTGGGTGAGCACAAATGTGCTCAGCCTGTGTCCATTCTTCATGCCGTGGGGTATCTCTGATGAGTGCAGAGCAGGATGATGCACCAGAGGGCTGAGGTGTCTCCCAACCTCTGGCAGAGGCAGCAGGAGCTAGAAGGACACCACAACCACTGCAGTGCCCTGCCTTTGGGTGTGCAAAGGAAGGACTTGTGTACTTGAACACCTCTGTGTGTACAAGGAGTGCACGAGGACAGCTCAGATGTGGACACCTCACAGAGCCCTGACACTTCCACGTGTGACACCAGGAAAAACCCCCACCCCATCCCCGTGAGATCCATCTCACCTGCCCTGCACAGATTCATTGCAAATGCCCCTGTCTGCTCCATCACCCTTCCCTGCCTTCCTGGACTGTATCAGCAATTGTGCCAGAGAGACCATAGAGCTTTCTGGGGACTTGGAATGACATCAAACCTGTCTTCCAGAAGAGGAAAGAGCAGGGTGGGAGAACTAAGGCTGGTCTCACCTCAGTCCCTGGCAAGGTGATGGGGCAAGCTTTTCCACAACCACCTCCAGGAACTTCAAGGACAAAAGTGGGATTGCTGAACCCACAGAGGAGGGGGAAGAAAGACATATGTCTACTGAATGTAACATATGTCTTTTCCTGTCCTGTGGAGCCACAGCAACAGCTAGAAAGCAATTCATGGACTAAATGGATTCGTTGACCATTTTATGGACATTCCAGGGACGTGGCCCATGGACTATGGGAATGACATCTGTGCATTAATTGCTGGGTGATGATTAATGAAGATGTTTAGGAACGTCTGGAATCTGTGATGAAATAAATGGTATGGAATAAGAGGTTGATACTGTCCTGGTTATTTTTTTTGAGATCTTCATGGCTTTCAGCCCAGCTCAGAGAGGTGGTTTCATCCTGCACAGTTGGACACAGAATGGATCAGTCAGAAGTCCACATGTGTTGTGTACATATGAGGCTTCAGTGTGCACATTGTGTACATGTGCTGAGGTGAACCTGAGTGAGCACAAATGCCCTCAGCACGTGTCCATTCCTCATGCCGTGGAGGGTTGGAAAAACTAAGGCTGGTCAGCCTCACTTCAGTCCCTGGGAAGGTAATAGGGCAAGCTTTTCCACAGCCACCTCCAGGCACTTGAAGGAAAAAAACAGGATTGCTGAACCCATAGGGGAGGGGAAGGAAAGGGAAGCAAAGGGAAGCAAAGGGAAGCAAAGGGAAGAGAAGGTGCCTACCTGTCTTTAGCTTTGTCTCAGAGACTTCTTATAGCCAGAATGGTGCTATGTGGACTTCACAAATAGATGAGGCTGTGAGTGGGCCAGGTTGCTGGACAATCAGGCCCAGTTATCATCCATGACACATAGTGCTGTCAGCCAGTTCTTAGTATCATCCCTCAGTGATCAGCACTTGTACCAGCATTGCTGAATGTCGTTATTAACACTATGAATGGATGGAGCACACTTTCAGATCTTTTCTGGATGGTGTCAAGCTCAGAGGAGCCCTTGATCAATCTTATCTATTCAGTCTACCTTGAGCAGAAGAGTTGAAGAAGATAAAAATCAGAGGTCTCTTGGAATATTTATTTATTTATTTGTTTATTGTGATTCAATGACCTTTCCTTCAGAGAGCTCTCTGAAGACATAACAGGCAGAGGAAGAAGAAATGAGAGAGATTCAGAGGCAGAGATATGTCTTGTGTTACTATGACCACAGTAGATCCTGCACAGAATTATTCTATATTTGAAGCAGTGGTAGAAAATTCAATTCATAAAGTAAGGATAGAAGATTTACTTGATAAGCTTACTTTTTTATGCCTCAGGTCCTGGCTGACAATGACGGTGCCGGGTTAATAACCTGAGGTCTGTGGTGCCTCAGAAACTTAACAACCAGTAGGAAGCCTCTGGTCAGCTCAATCTCTGGAGCTGACAGGCCAGCAGCAGTAACATGGCTGGGGAAAGGGCCTGTGAGGTGACTGCTTCCTGAAGCAGCTGCTGTGTCAGCCCTTGCCTCCTGGCTAACATCTGTGCTTTCCCACTTACACCTGCCAGCATCCCTGATAAGGCAGCAGAAGGCACCTGCTTGGCACGCTGCTTGTGAGATGCCCTCTGTCTGAGAGCCTGATAGGCCCCATGCAGGAAGAGGCCTTGGCTGTGGGTTTTCACATCCCTTCTGCCTGAGCACATGGTGGGACAGCAATGGGCACACAACTTGGTCACATCTACATGAGAAGCTGGAAGGCCAGCAGCAGGCATGTGGCGTCGAAGATCCTGGTGGTGGGAAATAGCAGGAGACGGACAAAAGTGGGACAAAGTGCTGCTTGGAAGGTGAAGAGTGGGAATGAGGAGGAGGAAATGTCACTGAAAGGGTAGTGCTGTGGGACCTGACATCACCCAGAAGGAGTCTATGGTCAGCCCATGCCATTTTGTTTCAAAGGACAGCCAGGGAGGGTGGGGAGACCTCAGTGAAAGTAAGGAAATGACAGGGTGAGAGCAAAGTGGAAACGTGAAGTGCATGCCTGTAGCCTGCAGGGAGAAAAGGGCAAGAATTGGACAGTGCAGGACAGCCTGTGGTGATGAAGACTGAGTGCACTGACAAGGCTGCAAGGCCCCAACAGCACTAAGGTCTTTGTTCCCCTGGCTATGGCAGTTGTCTCTGCTACTGATGCTCACGAGGACACATGCTGTACTCGTGACACTGGGGCCTTGAAACCCAGTGGGTAGGCCAGCAGATGTCATAGCATTGTCCTTCACACAGCATCACACACCCCACATCCCACTGCCCCAGGAAGAGCCCTGAGCCATGGGTGAGGGACAGGACCTCCCTGCCCAGGGGCTGGGGGCCAGGGCTTGGCCTTTCTGCTTCACCAAACAAACCAAGGCCTTTACTCAGCATCAGAGTCTCCTGCCCAGTGCCTTTGCCTACCTGCAATCATGGCCTCCAATTGTCTGCTGTAACAAGTCCATGGGGAGGCTTTGTCAGTAATGACCCTCACTGGGGCCCATTAATACTCCCAGACTCTTCAAAGTTTCCTTCTGACTTTTACTTCTCCTGCAGTTACATCATTCTCCTCTCACTATCTGAAGTTCATGGACACAGCACCAAATGCAGCATGGGGCTCATTACAATTCAGCCATTTTCATCCAGTCTCCCAGACTTGTACAGTTAATTAGTGAGGTTTCAAGAATGCAGTTTAAAGAGAAAGTATTCAATGACCAGATTTCTAAGAGCATTTTCCTTATTTAAGATTATTTTCCATTAGTTTAGAGTTTTCAGAAGAACTGCTAGCATCATTCTCTAGTTGTCATGGATTCAATGTGCCTCCTAAGGAGGTCTGTATGGGTGGAAAAGCAGTCCCTTGAAGTCCTAGACTGTATGGACAACCTTGCTGCTCAGCTCTCCATCCCTACCACTTCTCTCTTTAGCCACCTGGGACTTGCATCATTTTTCCTTACACCAGACTTCTCCACTGAAGTCCACAGAAGGGTGTTACAACATCTTTTCACCAAGTCCCACCTCCCTTCCTCAGACAACTGGTTGCACACAGGCAGTTTTGGATGTTGTTATTAACATTTAACAACAAACAAGCAAACCCCAACGTCCTCAACAGAGAACCAAATCCAAGTTGCCTCCAATGAGGTGCACCTTCCACAAGGGATGACTATACAAGAAATGTTTGACAGGGGTAGGAAATGATGAATAGAAATGCCATTACAGAGTTGGGTGTAGGGTTGATGAGATAGGAGAGTGAAATATGGGCAAGCTTGAAGAGTCCTCAAGTTCAGAGAACCAACAGTGCAGGTGAGAGGTATCTGAATGATCAAAGAGTGAGGGGAGGGGATTCTGGAGAAGAATGGAAACTGCACATGTCCAGACAGTCTGCTGGAAAAGTGACTTCCAACATGGTCTGTTTCATAAAGCCAGGTGGAAATACCAGAAAGACTAGGGAGATGAAGTGCAGAGCATAAGAGACAGAGTCATGCAAGTACAGGGGAAGACTGGTATTTTTTCTCTTGCTGCAATAAACATCCAAGGGAAAAAAATGTCATGGGACAGCTCAAACATTGTATTAGAAGTGTTCAATCATTTCAGCTGATTAAAGTGTGCTGATTGAAGTGAAATGATTGAAATGGTTAAAAAAATTGGCCCATCTCAGGTCTTCAGCCCAACTCAGACCTAAAGCCTTAAAATTACAATTTTCTGTCTTGCATGGAGCCCAGTTACCATAAAACACTCCCTGCCCAGGACTGTTCATGCCACTCCTCAGTCTGGCACAGAGCAAATCTGTGACATGTCAAACTCTCTTTCCTGTTGGAGGCCCAGATCATGTAGGCAATGTTATCTGAATTACCAAATGTGGGTATAGGTATAGCAAACTAAGGATCAATGGGGGACAATGTGATTGGTGAGAACTGATAATTGAGCAGGGGACTGCATGTAAAAAAAGGAAGGGATTACAGTGTCTTGAGGAGGAAGAATCCTGTGGAAGAGGAGGGGAGAGGGATGCAAGGGGCCAGCTGCATGTGGATATGGGGCTGGTCAGGGCTGGTCATGTCAGGCCCTGTGCCTGATCACTGTCCTCCCCTCTCATTCAACTCTGTTGCTGGCTATTTGCTGTGTGAGTGTGCTCACTCCTGGGTGTGTCGGGATGAATCATACAATCATGGAACCACATAGCCATGTGTGCATCTGCACCCATGGGTAATTGCTGCTGGGGATGCGTGGAGCACTGGGGACCTTCAGAGCAGATCAGGCTGAGGTGGGGAATGGGATGGGGCCAGGTGTGTTGCTCATGGCTCTGTGTGTGCTGGTGGTAGTGTGGTGGCTGTGAAGGTGCTGCTCCCTGTTGGAGTTGGTCTGAGTGTGATCGGCTGTGTCCATGCCCTGTGTGCACATCTGTGTATTTATGAGAGTGTGTGTTTGTGCATGCAGTTGTGTGTGCCTGTGTGCACAAGAGTGTTGGAAATTGTGAGAGAATTTCTCCAGGGTCCTGATGCTTGACACTGGGCTGCATCTTAGGGCTGAGGGACATTTTTGAGGTCCCAAAAGGCACAGGGAAGTGAACGGGGCATAAGCATGCTATGGATATGCTCCCTTTTCCTGTGGAGCATACAAAGGCATCCAGCCATGGACAGGCCCAAGGAGAGGGCTCATCCTTCCTGCAGTCACCACTGCACTACAGTCCTTGGGGTGGACCCAAGCCGAGGACTTGTTGATGACTCTTGGGCTGAGGTTTAGCACGCAGGTTGGGGGAGACTGTCTCATGGACATGTGTTGGACACAACCTGAGAAACAGCAGCAAATTGATATGGCTGCTGGGCCATGTTTCCATCAGTCAAAGACCTGACACAGGGCACAGGCATTGCTTTTGATGCCATCCAATGAGAAAGATGGTTGCATTAAGGCCTGGAGAATATAGGTCACCAGTTTTTTCCTCCGCCACTTCCTAGGCTTGGCAAAGCACCAGGGAACCATGGACTTGTGGCTCTGCATCATAAGAAGCATAGAACCTTAGAATTATTAAGGTTGGAAAAGACATCCAAGATCTTCTGGTCCAACCATCCCCCTACCACCAATATCACCCACTAAACCATGTCCCTAAGTACTACATCCAACCTTTTCCTCTGCACAGCTTTCAGGCCAGGCTGTCCCAAGCCTGTAGCATTGCATTGGGGTTATTGTGAGCAAAGGGCAGGACCCGGCACTTAGCCGTGGTGAACCTCATCCCACTGACCTCTGCCCATTGATCCAACCTGTCCAGGTCCCCCTGCAGGGCCTTCCTATACTCCAGCAGTTTGACACTTCCCTCCACCTTGGTGTCATCTGCAAACTTACTGAGGGTGCACTCAATTCCCTCATCCAAATCATCAATAAAGATGTTAAAGAGGATGGGCCTCAACACCAAGCCCTGGGGAACACCACTCGTGACTGGTCACCGGTTGGATTTCACTCCGTTCACCACTATTCTCTGGGCCCGGCCACCCAGCCATTTTTTAACCCAGCAAAGCGTGTACCTGTCCAAGCCATGGGCTGCCAGCTTCTCCAGGAGAATACTGTGGGATATCATGGCAAAGGCCTTGCTGAAGCCTAGGTAGACTATGTCAACAGGCTTTCCCTCATCCCCCAGGCAGGTCAGTGGTCATAGGAGATGAGGTTGGTCAGGCAGGACTTGCCTTTCTTGAACCCATACCGACTGGGTCTGATCCCCCGGTGGTCCCGCATATGCTGCATGATTGCATTCAAGATGACCTGTCCCATCACCTTTCCTGGCACCGAGGTCAGGCTGACAGGCCTGTAGTTCCCTGGGTCCTCTTTATGACCTTTCTTAAAGATGGGCATCACGTTAGCAAGTCTCCAGTCATCTGGGACCTCTTTGGAGGACCATGACCACTGATAGATGATGGAAAGTGTCTGATAGGTGACGGAAAGTGACACAAGCTTCTGGAAACCTTGGCAACAACCATGAAAAAACAGCCAAGCCTTCAGACAGTGCACTGCAGAGATCCCATTTTATTTTGCAGATACTATGTAAGAGTCAGCTCTGAGCTTTTGTTGGACACATATTTGTAGAGCCTCAAGAAAAAACAGACAAGTGTCAATCCTCAGCAGAAGTAGGGTAAAAAAGAGATATTACTCTAAGAGCACAATAAATCAAATGATACCAAAGAGAAAAATAACAATATTGACAATGAAAGAAGGACCAGGCCTGATGGGAGGTAACAAGTTAAGTCATTTCTGGAAAAAGAGGGGAAATTTGTCACTATTCAGAAGCATCCATGCCCTCAGCCCTGCTGCGCTGTGCAGAGGAGCTGCTCCTGGGCAGAGCTGTCTCTCTGCAGCGCTGCCCGCTTGCCAGGAGCTCCCCTTGGGCCCAGGAGCCCGACCCAGCTCAGCAGCAGAGGCCCAGCCCAAGGCCTCCCTTGCTCTGCCCCCCACCAGGCTCCCTGCACGTGGCCCTGAGCTCCAGGGCTCACAGCTCCTGGAAGGCAGCACGGTCTCTCCTAGGGAAAACACTTGGAAGTAGACCACACAAAACACTGACTGGCCCTCTCTAAATACTGTGCTGACTTATTCCTGGGAGGAGTGGCTGATACCCCAGAGGCCTGTGCTGCTATTCAGAGGGACCTCGGCAGGCTGGAGAGATGAGGCAGAGGACTGACAGTATGCTGAACATGAGACAGTAGTGTGCCCTTGTGGCCAACAAGGCCAATGGGATACTGGGTGCATTTGGAAGTGTGTTGCCAGCAGGTCAAGGGAGGTGATCCTCCCCCTCTACTCAGCCTGTACTGGTGCTTGGGGTTATTCCTCCCTAGGAAGGAGACACCACCTTTTCTTTGTGATGTCAAATGCATGAGAAGCCTGACAGGGTCAGAAAAGTGGCCATTTAGTTGCAGAAGAAGCAATAGGGATGGATTCTCCTGAAATGCTACTTATTCCTTGACAGAGCGGCACACTGTGACAGCCATGGTGACAGCCTGGCAGCCTTGTGCCTGGGTATTCCTGTGAGATCAGCCAAATGGGATGAAGGATTTGTTCCCTGTCCCTTCTGTTATGAGAGGGGTTTTTCCTCTCAGCAAAGCATATCGCTGTTACCTGGGCTCCTTCTGTGAGTGGCATCTGCCACTGGGGCCCAGAGATGTGCAAAGTCTTGGTTCTCTTGCTTTCCAATACTGTCTGACATTCAGTCAACACAAAGCAACCCAAGGCCTTCACCACATCTGGTCATCATGGAAAAGCACCTCTGGGACTCCCTGAGACTGGCTTCAGTAATTCTGCCATTGCTTATGTCAATCGTGATTGCCTACATTATTACGGACTCTTCTAGAGGTGACTTTGGAGTATGGGAATACTTTATGCAAATACAAAAGAGCTTTGACATGTTAACTTGTGCTCAGTGACTTTGGTCCTAGAGCATTGCAGGTTATTGAATCAAAGCCTGGAAAATCTTAGAGCCACTCACACACTGGCCTATACAGACTTGGTTACTGGAAATAGTCTGCTGAGGGTCTTCAACTTTTGAGATGTCTGCTGGAAAGACAACACAGCAGAGAGGAAACAGTCTAGGAGGTCTCTGCAGTGGGTGGAAGATAACTTCTGACTCAGCTGGTGAGTGAGGCAACCAGGGAAGGTGCCCTGCTGGACCTTTTACTTGTGAACAGAGGATGTGGAGGTTGGAAGGCAAATCTTGGGCATGGCTGAGCAAGGACCTGCTGCTTAAACTGAGGGAAAAATAGGAAAACATACAGGAAGCGGAAGCCTGGGAAGAATACAGGGGTGTCATCTGGAGGTGTAGAGAGGGGATCAGGAAAGCCAAGGCACAGATGGAGCTGAACTTGGCAAGGGACATGAAGAATAACAAGAAGGGGTTCTACAGATACATAGGCAGGAGGAGACAGCCCAAGGAGAGTGTTCCCCCTCTGATAAATGAGATGGGAGAACTAGCTTCTTCAGGCATGGAAAAAGCTGAGGTACTCAATAAGTGCTTTGCCTCAGTCTTCACTCGTGGTCAAGTTTCCTGTGTCTCTCAGGACCCTGAACCTCGAGGAGAGAGTGAGAGGAGCGGATTCTGTCCCACTGTGACAGTGGAACAAGTCCGGGACTGCCTAATGAAACTGGATGCGTACAAGTCCATGGGGCCAGAGGGTATACATCCCAGGGTGCTGAGAGAGATGGCTGATGTTGTTGCTGAGCTGCTCTCCATCATATTCAAAAAATCATGGCTGTCAGGTGACTGGAAAAAGGGAAACATGATTCCCATTTTTAAGGAAGGGAGAAGAGAAGAGCAAGGAACTACAGGCTGGTGATCCTCACCTCTATGCCTGGGATGATCATGGACCAGTCCCTCCTGGAACACATCTTAAGGCACACATGAGATAAAGAAGTGATTCGAGACAGCCAGCATGACTTCACCAAAGGCAGATCTTTCCTAACCAATCTGGTGGCCTTCTATGATGGAGTGATGGCATCGGTGGACAAAGGAAGGACGATGGATATCATCTACCTGGACTTGAGAAAAACCTGGTATCCCTCAGGGGTCAGTCTGGGGGCCAGTGCTCTTCAACATCTTTATCAATTACATAGAAGATGGAATCAAGTGCATCCTCAGCAAGTTTGCAAATGACACCAAGCTGAGTGGTGCAGTTGATACAATAGAGGGAAGGGATGCCATCCAGAGGGACCTGGACAGGCTGGAGAAGTGGGTCCATGAGAACCTAATGAGGTTCAACAAGGTCAAGTGCAAGACATTGCACTTGGCTTGGGCAATCCCACGTATTTATATAGACTGGCCAAAGAAGAACTTGTGAAGGACATGGGGGTCCTGCTGGATGAGAAGCTGCACATGAGCCAGCAGTGCGCGCTTGCAGCCCAGAAGGTCAACTATGTCCTGGGCTGCATTAAAAACGAGTGGCCAGGAGGGAGAGGGCTGTGACTGTCCCACTCTACTCTGCTCTTGTTAGACCCCACCTGGAATACTGCGTACAGGCCTGAGGCCCCCAGCACAAGAAGGATGTGGAGCTCTTGGAACGGGTCCAGAGGAGGGCCACTCAGATGATCAGAGGGCTGGAGCACCTATCCTATGCAGAAAGGCTGAAGGAACTGGGCTTGTTTAGCTTGGAGAAGAGAAGGCTCCACTGAGACCTCATCGTGGCCTTCCAGTACATGAAAGGAGAGTATAAACAGGAGGGGGAAATGCCTGTTCACATGTCTTCGTAGTGATAGGACAAGGTGGAATGGTTTTAAAGTAAGACAAGGGAGGTTTAGACTAGAAATTAGGAGAGCTTTTTTCCCTCAGAGGGTGGTGAGGCACTGGAACATGTTGCCCAGAGAGGTTGTGGATGCCCCATCCCTGGAAGCATTCAAGGCCAAATGGATGCAGCTCTGGGCATCCTGCTCTAGTGTCTCAGAACACTGCAGAGAGCAGAGTTGAAACTAGATGATCTTGAAGGTCCTTTTCAACACAGGACATTCTATGATTCTACGATTCCATGTCTTTCCTCCCAGAGCCAGATCCCAAAGAGGCACCCTTTCCCAGGGACACCTGGGCCTGGATTATCCCCCATAGCAAGGAGGCATGCCTAGAGAAGCCCTAGGGATAAGGGCATCCCTAGCATCAGGACACAGGAGTCCTGGCTGCCACATTGTCCACTGAGCTCAGAGAAACACTCAGGCAGGGCTCTCACAGCAGCCACAAGTCTAGTCTAGCCTTCCCCTAAAGCCCAGAAATTGCAGCTTTGGATAGCTGACAGCTCTTGTGACACATCTTGGAAAGGGGCTCCTGACACCCTCACCTTTGGAGGAGAGCTGCAGGAGCACTTGGAACAGGGAAGTCAGGTCAGAGGCAATGGTCACCCTCCAGCAGCCCTCCATCTCAGTTGCTGCTGGCCCTCAGCTCAGGACAAGGGATGCCCGCCCTGGCTCCTCAACTACAGCTCCTCTGCAAGGTGCCCCTGCTCCTCCGCCCGTCAGCGAGGGTCGCCCAGTGCAAGCTTGCTGCCTGCTGACCCCACTCCTGGCCACAGAAGGACAGCGCTGGGGAGCACCCAAGCAGTGCCCAGCAGGGACCAGGCCTTGCAGGGAAGTGCCGGCACTGCCGCTGCTCCAGAGACGATATCCTGGTGATGCAGTGCACCCCCTGTGACATCAGCATGTGTCATTTGAAGGCCTGTGAGGTCAGCAGCATGGAGATGGCACAGCTCAGGAAAGACATGAGAGATTTCCCTTCTTGTCCTGAGAAACAGCCACTTCCCTTCTGCCCAGTTCTTTTTGGTATCAGGAACAGATCAGGGCATCTCCAAATGGTGGTAAAGGCCATGGAGTAAAGGAAGTTGAGCCTTGGAGAAATCACTACTGCGCCCTTATACCAACATGCTTCTGCTGTTGGGAGCCCTCCCACACTGGTTGGGTTTGAGGCTTGTCCTGGGGCTTGGCTTTTTCAAAAGATGGGAGCAAAGGCACCTGGGATGGAACAGCCCCTCGGTGTGCCTGAACTCCTCACTGCATGTAACTCACTTCTGAAAGAAGGATGGGTTTTACAGAGTGAATTGGAGTACATGCCAGGGCCTCAGCACCATCCCCCAGTCTGCCATGCAGGAGGCAGAGGTGGTACACGAGGGAAGGGCAGAAGTACCCTCAACATGTCATGATGAGAGAGAGGAGTAGGGCAGCGCTGCAGACAAAAAGGGGAGTGGGGAGAATGGTCTAGGATGGATGCCATGCTCCCCTGTAGGCTGCCACAGCCTCCCCACGGTGCACAGCTTTGGGCCTTCAGAGGAGGTGGAGACCACAGAAGGGGCTGAGGTGGGGGGGGCAGCCTGCTCCTTGCATCTGGGCTGCCAGATCTGCCTGCAGGAGACCACTTGTGTCTCTGTGTCCACAGTGGAGGAGGAACCCATCCTGATTTAGGATCTAAACTCTCTCATTTCAGGAGACCTGTGGCATGCTGAAGGCAGGACTACAGCCCCTGACCGTACTGCACACAGATGTACCTGGTCCCGTGTCAGCTGGACCATGTCAAGTGGGCTGCAGGGAAAGACAAGAGTGAGCGAGTGCAGTGCTGGGTATAGGTCTGTCTGTGAAAGCTCATCTCCTTTCATGTGCTGAAAAGCAACTGGATTATGACATAGTGTCAAGAAACAGGTTTTCCTGTTTGCAAGTGCCAGATCCTGGTGAACATCACCTAGGTTGGCCCATCTGGCTGCTGTGCACAGAAGCTGTCTCCAAGAACCCACAGAAAACATGGGGAATGTTTGCACCGAGCACTGTCACTGTCCTGTGACTCTCAGTGATTAAAGGCCCCCAAGGTGACATGGGGTCATTGAACTCAACTTACTCCAATGGCTTCCACAAGACTTTGCCCAATTCTTCAGCCTGCCTTCAGAGATTTACCTCCTGCCATGCTGTCACCTGACTAACGCACATTTTGAACCCACAAGGGTTCCCCCAATCTGCTGCCCAATCCATAGAAGAGATTGACGCATCCAGGCAGCTTCTTTCATGCTGAGGGCAAATCCCTGTTGATCATCCCCAATTGTCTCTTCTGAAGAATCTGCACCCATTCAGCACGACCACACTGTCACCCTGACTGACTCTCATCTGACCTTCATCCACAACGGCTCCCCCACGCTGCTGCCCATCCCATAGAGCAGCTGCTCCTGCAAATGGAGGACAATACTATGTTATTCATCACCCCATCCATATGTCCCTATCCAGCACAATGCCCCAAGCTGAGGGACGTGTCTCCCGACACCTCGTCAGATGTCAAAGTCCCAGACCTGTGACAGCAGATTGCGATCCAGCTGCTCCTGCCTGTGCCCTAGGCTATGGGCATTGGGACACAAGTGGGCTGTGTGTCGTGCTTGTAAACAGGACAAAGGGACAGGACAAAGAAATTGATTCCTTCTGGAAAAGGAGAAATAAGCCTGCTGTCAAGAAGTGTGTGTGCCAGGTGAGGGAGGGAAGCCCAGGGATGCCTTCAGGCTGTTTCCCAGCAGGTTCCCCTGAAGCCCCAGGGCCATGTGCTGGGAGCCTGGTGGGGGGCAGAGCAAGGGAGGCCTTGGGCTGGGCCTCTGCTGCTGAGCTGGGCCGGGCTCCTGGGCCCAAGGGGAGCTCCTGGCAAGCGGGCAGCGCTGCAGAGAGACAGCTCTGCCCAGGAGCAGCTCCTCTGCACAGCGCAGCAGGCCTGGGGGCACTGCCTGCAGAGACACAGTGCTTAAAGGCAGGCAGAAGTGGCAGCATACCCAGAGCTCCCTGCGGGAGAAGACTTCCCAGCCCTGCACCCGGTAAGTGTCTGGCTGGAGGGCAATGCAGCCGCAGTTCGTGGAGGCAGGAGAAGCCGGGGGTGCAGGCAGGGGTGTCCAGGGCTGTGGTGCAGGGCAGGGTCCCTGCTGTGCCCCAGGGGCTGTGTGCCGGGGCAGGGCCTCTGCCGCCTGCCAGGCTCAGCGCTCAGCCTGCCCGGGGAGCTGCCCAGGGCGCTGCGGGGAGAAGCTGCGGGTGGAAGGAGCCCCCCCGGCAGGGCAGGGTCCTACTGCTGGTGGAAGGCTGCTCCCTTCAGCATGCTGTTCACAGATCCACAGCACACCAAGGGAATTTCAAAGGGAACTTCACTCTCATCTTTCCTTATTCTCTGCTTTCAGTTTTTTCTTCTTTTAGCTCACTGGGAATAGAAATAGAAGCTGTTATTTCCAAGAAGAGACTGAGACTTACTCGGCATGAGAAGGAAGTTTACAAGGACCCCCAGCAAGTCCCTTTCCTGCCCCTCAACCCATAGAAAGCTCTAACACCCCTTGCACAGTGTCATCAGTGTCTGTGTGACCTGGGCTCTAGGACGTGCCCCCAGCGAGCTGCCCCTGGGCAGAGCCCTGCTGCCAGGAGGTGTCTGCAGGGCAGAGCTGAGCACCCAGTGGGTGGGATGGGGGCTGTGAGCTGCAGGCAGGAGGTGTGGGGACAGAGACCCAGCTGCAGGCAGGGATAGCTGCAGGCAGCAGAGCTATGGGCAGGGAGTGAGAGGGAGCTGCTCCCAGAAAGTCAGTGACAGAGCGATTTGGGCACCTCCGTGCACCTCCCGCAATGCTGATGCCTTCCACAGTACAACCCTTGGTGTCTTCCCCTTCCCCAGCATAGACCACTAGAGATATTTGCATGGGAATTTGCATGGGAGAAGCTGCGGGTGGAAGGAGCTCCCCCAGCAGGGAAGGGTCCTGCTGCTGGTGGGAGGCTGCTGCCTGGGGCAGCCTGCTCACAGCTCCACAGTGCAAGCAGGATGTATTCAAGGGGATTTTAAAAGAGCAGGGATAAAGTTGAGAATTCCTCGTTCACTCATACTCTCTCCTTACATTTTTCTCTTTGCCTCAGTGAGAATAAAAATAAAGTCTGCTATTTCAGGATAGAGGCTTTTACATCTAAGCCTTACAAAGGCCACAGGAAGTCCTTTTCCTGCCCCTCAGCCCATAGAATGCTCCACCACCTCACATGCCGTGTGCAGTGTCAGCAGGGTTGGTGTGAGCGGGGCTCTAGGACGTGCCCCCAGCGAGCTGCCCCTGGGCAGAGCCCTGTTGCCAGGAGGTGTCTGCAGGGCAGAGCTGAGCACCCAGCTCTGATGGGGTGGTGGCTGTGAGCTGCAGGCAGGAGGCGTGGGGACAGAGACCCAGCTGCAGGCAGGGACAGCTGCAGGCAGCAGAGGCATGGGCAGGGAATGGCAGGACCGTGCCAACAGAGTCTTATGGCACCTCCCTGTTTACAGTCAAGCTCACAGGATTCAGGACATGACTCTTAATCTCATCAAGAGGAAATGCAGTAGAGCAGACTCTTGTCAGTTCCTGTTGGGCCCTGGCCTTGCCTCCCCTGGCTATTATATAGCCCTGTGTTATTTCACTCTGTTCCTGCACCTGCTGCTGCTGTTCTTGTTTTATGGGTCCCTGCAGATCTGGCTTTCAGATGCAGATGAAGCACTGACCCTATGGGTCCCACCCCCCAGACCTGTCTGTAGAAGGAAAATGCCCAGTCCCCCTTCTTACGTATGGCAATGGAGACTATGGGAAAAGAAAAAGCTGAACCTCCTTCCAGGGAATTCCTCTAGTCCAGAGGACTGGATTCCATTCATTGGGCTGCTAAATGTGGGCAACTGGACTGAGCCTGTGAGGAATCTGGCTGAGACCAGGACATATGGACAGACTGTCCTTACTGCACTAAGGGTAGTCATTTTGCTAGCTGGGACTCACAAGATCTTACCTGGAATACAAACGCCAGGGTTTTCTACTGTTCCTGAGTGTGACACAGGCAACTGGAACAAACTACACCATGCACTCTATTCTGCAGTCAAGGGTTTTGAGAGTGGTATTGCTGGGAAGTCCACATACATCAAAGAGAGATTTATTCAGACATCACTCCTGGTTTGTTTTCACATTGAGCTGCAGGACAGGCCTGATTTCTGCAGAGCCCACAGCAGAGTCCCCTGCTCTCATCTACCTGGCTGCCCTCCTGGGCAACGGCCTCATCCTCACTGCCGTAGCCTGCGACCACCGCCTCCACACCCCCATGTACTTCTTCCTCCTCAACCTCGCTCTCCTCGACCTGGGCTGCATCTCCACCACTGTCCCCAAAGCCATGGCCAATTCTCTCTGGGATGCTAGGGCCATTTCCTACACAGGATGTGCTGCACAGGTCTTTTTCTTCTTCTTTTTGTTTTCAGTAGAATATTGTCTTCTCACCATCATGTCCTATGACCGCTACGTTGCCATCTGTAAGCCACTGCACTACGGGACCCTCCTGGGCAGCAGAGCTTGTGCCCAGATGGCAGCAGCTGCCTGGGGCAGTGGGGTTCTTTATGCTCTGCTCCACACTGCCAATACATTTTCACTGCCATTCTGCAGAGGCCGTGTTATTGACCAATTTTTCTGTGAAGTTCCCCAGATCCTAAAGCTCTCTTGCTCTGATTCCCATCTCAGCGAAATTAGGCTTCTCACATTTAGTGTTTTTGTGTTTTTGGGGTGTTTTGTTTACATTGTGCTGTCCTACGTGCAGATCTTCAGGGCCGTGCTGAGGATGCCCTCTGAGCGGGGCCGGCACAAAGCTTTTTCCACGTGCCTCCCTCACCTGTTCGTGGTCTCCCTGTTTATCAGCACTGGCATTTTTTCCTACCTGAAGCCCACCTCTATCTCCTCCCCATCCCTGAACCTGGCAGTGGCAGTTCTATACTCGGTGCTGCCTCAAGTATTGAACCCCCTCATCTACAGCATGAGGAACCAGGAGCTCAAGGAAGCCATTAGGAAAGTGATGTCACAGATGTTTTCCAGGATGTGCTGAGGAATTTGATTGGACCTTTCAGCAGATATAGGCTTCTTTTCTTTATCTTGATCAGCACACTACAATCATCTGAAATGATGGAACACTTCTAATGTAATGCTTACTTTCTCTCTCTCTCTTTTTTTTTTTTCTTTTTTTTTTCTTTTTTTTCCCCATGACATTAGAATATTATTTTTTTAAGGATGTGTATTGCAGGAGTAGAAAAAGTACTCATCTTCTCCCATACTTTCATTGCCAGGAGTCTGTCTCTTATGGACTTCACTTAATCTCCACAGTCCTTCAGGTATTTCCACCTGGCCTGAACTTTTGGGTAAACCTGTGCGGTGTCAAGAGTTGGACTTGATGAACCTTAAGGGTCCCTTCCAACTCAGGATATTCTATGATTCTATAACAGACCATATTGGATGCCACCTTTCCAGCAGACTATCTGGACACGCGCACTCTCCATTCTTCTCCAGATTCCCCTGCCCTTACTCTTTGATCATACAAATACATCTCACCTACCCAGTTGGTTTTTGGATCCTGAGGGAGCTTCAAGCTTGCCTGAATTCGTTTTCTATCTCATCATACTCACAGCCAACTCGGTAATTGTGTTTCTATACATCATTTCCTATCTCAAACATTCCCACATGAGAAGTCCCATATGGCTGCTGAGAGAAGTGCTGGGCACGAGGAGGGGAGGAGCAAGGTTATCCATACAGTCTAGGACTTCAAGGGACTGCTTTTCCTACACATACAGAGCTCCTTAGGAGAAACTTTGGACCAATGTCAACTAGAGAATGATGCTATCACTTCTTCTCAAAACTCTGAACTAATGAAAAATACTCTTAAATAAAGAAACTGCTTTCTGTAAAGTTGTCACTGAAACTTCCTCTTTACCAGCAGCTTTGATACCTCACTAATGAACAGGACAAGCCTAGAAGACTGGATGAAAATGGCTGAATTGTAATGATCCCCATGGTGCATTTGGTGCTGAGTCCATGAACCTCAGGTAGTGAGAGAATGATGTAACTGCAAGAGAAGTTAGTCAGAAGGAGACTTTGAAGTGTCCTGGAGTTTAATGGTCTCCAGTGAGGGTCATTACTGCCAAAGACTCCCCATGGACTTGTTACAGCAGACAATTAGAGGCCACGATTACAGATAGTCCAAGGCACTGTGCAGGAGACTCTGATACTGAGGAAAGATGAGGTCCTGTCCCTCACCCATGGCTCAGGGCTCTTTGTGGGGCAGTGGGATGTGGGGTGTGTGATGCTGTGTGAAGGACAACGCTATGACACCTGCTGGCCTCCCCACTGGGTTGCAAGGAGGCAACAAGGCCCCGTTGTCATGAGCACAGCATCTGTCCTCGTGAGCCTCAGTAGCCGAGACAACTGCCATAGCCAGGGGGACAAAGACCTTAGTGCTGTTGGGGCCTTGCAGCCTTGTCAGTGCTCTTGGTATTCTCCAACGCAGGCTGTCCTGCACTGTCCTATCCCTGCCCCCAAATCACCCTTCAAGCAGGTGTCCTAACCCATCAGCCTTCTGGTACACTGTGAGCTGATCAGACAGATGAAACCTTACCAGCATCTTCCAATCCACATACCTGCTGCTGGCCTTCCAGCTTCTCAGGGAGATGTGACCAAGCTGTGTGCCTGTTGCTGTCCCACCGTATAATCGGGCAGAAGGGACTTGAAAACCCACACCCAAGGCCTCTTCCTGCATGGGGTCTATCAGGCTCTGTTGTAGTTAGATTCCAGGGGCTGAAGCTGATTGGTTCAGTTTAGCAAAGAGCAAAGGGGACAAAGACCTTAGTTCAGTTGGGGCCTTCCAGCCTTGCCAGTGATCTTGGTCTTCTCCACATGCCTGCTGGTGGCCTTCTAGCTTCTCAGGTAGATGTGACCAAGTTGTGTGCCAGCTGCTGTCCTACCACGTACTCAGGCAGAAGGAAAACCCCCATGAAAACCCACAGCCAAGGCCTCTTCCTGCATGGGGCCTGTCAGGCTCTCAGACAGAGCGCATCTCACAATCAGTGTGCCAAGCAGGTGCCTTATCAGGGATGCTGGCAGGTGTGAGCTGAAAAGCACAGATGTTAGCCAGGAGGCAAGGGCTGACACAGCAGCTGCTTTAGGAAGAGGTTACCTCATAGGCCCTGTCCCCAGCCATGTTACTGCTGCTGGCCTGTCAGCTCCAGAGTCAGAGGTGACCAGACGGTTCCAATGGATTTGAAGTTTCTGAGGCACAACAGACCTCCTTATAACATACCCACCCAACACTCTCCTTGTGGGCCAGCACCTGATGAGATAAAAAAGTAAGCCTCTTACATGAAATGTGTCAAGTAACTTTTCTGCCACTGCTAGAAACATTCTTCCTAGGATCTACTGCGTTCAGAGTGGCACATGATGTACCTCTACCCTGCCTTTCTCTTTTTCTTTCTCTTTGTGTTATGTCTTCAGAGAGTTCTCCAAAGGAACAAATCTTTGAATTGCAAAATATCTGATATTAGAGGAGACCCCTGAATGACATCTTCTTGGACTGTCCTGGTCAAAGCAAACTAAATAGACAAGGTTTCTCAAGGGCTCCTCTGGGCTTGGCACAAATCAGAAAGGATCTGAAAGCATGCTCCATCCTGTAATTCCGAGATTTAATAACAACATTCAACAGTGTTGGCACAACTGCTCATCACTGAGGGATGCTGCTAGGAATTGCTTGACAGGGAAACTTTGCACAACGGATGGCACTTAGGCCTGATTGTCCAGCCAAATTCCCACCCACAGTCTCATCCATTAGTTACATCCACATAGCACCATTCTCACTACAACAAGTATCTGGGAGGCAATGTCAACCTTGCTAAAGTACAGGTAGACAGTGTCACTTGCTTTCTCCTCCCCTATGGGTCCAGCAATCCTGTTTTTGTCCTTCAAGTGCCTGGAGGTGGCTGTGGAAAAGCTTGCCCCATCACCTTCCCAGGGACTGAGGTGAGGCTCACCAGCCTTAATTCTTCCCACCCTCTTTTCTCTTCTTCTGGAAGACAGGTTTGACGTCCTTCTAAGTCTCCAGAAAGTTCTCTGATCCCTCTGGCACATTTGCTGACATAGTCCAGGAAGGCAGGGGAAGGTGATGCAGGAGACAGGCAAGAACACACAAGTCTTTGCCTTGCACACCCAAAGGCAGGCCATTGCAGTGGTTGTGGTGTCCCGCTGGCTCCTGCTGCCTCCCCCAGATGCTGGGAGGCACCCCAGCCCTGCAGTGCATTGCCCTGCTCTGCACTCATCTGAGATACTGTATGGCATGAGGGAGGAATGGACACAGGCTGAAGGCATTTGTGCTCACTCAGGTTTGCCTCAGTACATGAACAAAATGTACACACTGAAGCCTCATCTATACAGGGCACACATACGGACTTCTGACTTAGCCATTCAGTGTCCTTCTGGGGGGGAACAAACTACCTCTCTGAGCTGGGTTCCGAGCCTAAAAAGTCACCCAAGATGTAACCAGGACAATATCCACCTCTTATTCTCTACTGTATATACAGTGACAGGTCCCAGACTTTCCAATAAGTCTTCATTAATCAACACCCTGCAATTAAAACACAAATATAATTCCCTTAGTCTATGGGCCTACTTAATGAAATGTCCATAAAATATTCAGTGATTCCATTTAGTCCACGAGTTGGGTTCTATCTGTTGTTGTGACCCCAAAGGACAGGAGAAGACGTATGTTACATGGAGTGAGAGGGCACCAATGCCAGCTCAGGTTAAGTCACTGCTGCACTTGCACTGCTCCTTGTGAGGCTCCTCTGCTATTGGTTCGAGTGGTACCTCCTACAGAACATGGCTGTGTGGTGCTTATCTGCCTGCTGGGTTAAACTACATCACAGACCAGGCTGCAGAATCTGACATTGCAACGAGCTCCTCCCCTCACCCCTGCTCCAGCCTGGGCTCATCCACCGGCCACAGCCCTTTAGAGGTGTACCTGTTCCAACACAGCCTTATTCAGGAGCCACAGTCCCTTCAGAGCTTTACCTACCGTGCCATGGAATTGCCAGTGGCCACGGATGCTTGCAGGTGTGCCTTCAGAGGTGTGCACTTATCCATGGGCCAAAATCACTTCACAGGCCTACCTGATCTAGTGTGGCCTTTTCCATTCCAGAAGCATGACTTGGAGTTCTGGCCTGCAATGTAGAGATTCAATACAAAACCAATTCAAGCAAATGTGGGTCTGGGACATACATGTATTGGCTGATAGAGGACCATTAGGATCAGGCATTGGAAGAAGCCTGATGTGTTGTGAGGAAACCATGGGTATTGGTAAATCCTCAGAAAAATAAAGGGTT
Organism: Anas platyrhynchos; assembly: GCF_047663525.1. Classification (NCBI taxonomy): domain Eukaryota; kingdom Metazoa; phylum Chordata; class Aves; order Anseriformes; family Anatidae; genus Anas; species Anas platyrhynchos. The sequence goes on along the minus strand of NC_092616.1, from coordinate 5,110,517 downwards.
CTATTTCAAGATAAAGCCAGAAAGGATGGAGAGAAATTAGGACAGCTTTGGCAATCATGGGGTCAGAGTGAGCTGGGAAAGTGAGTGTGTGGTAATAGTATGCAGGGATGAAAGCACAGGTAGAGGAAAAGTTGGGACAGGCTGTGGAGGGGGATGGCAGAGGACCATTGTGGGGCTGGTGCCCCCAGTGGAACTGATGTCCTTAGGGCTACAGCTGCAGCCTCTTCCACTGAGGCTTACCAGCGGACACTGGTCCCTTACTGCCCCAGGGCCTTGTTACCTCCTCAACCCCACAGAGCCTGGCAAGTGTCCTACCAGTGTCCTACACTCGGAATTACACACCCCCACATCACACTGCCCTTGCCAGAGCCCCGAGCAGCCCAGGAAGTTCACGATCCCCCTTCCCAGGGGATGCGCTCAGGCCTTGGCCATCCCCCTTGGTGAAACACATCAAGGGCTTTCAGAGTAACTTCTCCATTTGATTTTCCACCTGTAACCAGTGCTTCTGATTTCCTCCTCCCCCATCTCCCATGGACAGGCACCTTGTCTGGTTATTTCCCTCGTGGTCTCTTCTGAGATGGCCCTCATCGGGGTTGGCCAACACCCTCAAACATTTGGGGGCTTGCTTCTGTCCTTTACTTCTTCAGAGACTTGCTTCAGGATCTGCAGTTCAGGAACTTGGCAGCAGAGGGCGAATCAACATGCAAAACTCCCTCACAAGCCAAGGCTTTGGGCATAATTCTCCCGAAGTCCTCAATTCCTATGGGGTTCATTAGGGAGATGCCAGGAATCTCCTTAAAGGGACTGACTTCAATAATAATAATAATAATAATAATAATAATAATAATAATAATAATAATAATAATAATAATAATAATAATAATAATAACAACAACACTTATAGGAAAGAATCTAAGAATCCCTTCTTTCTGCTGTGTGTTATTTTTTTAGTTGTCTACCTACAGATAAAATGATACCAGCAACCTCAAACTGATATTAATTCTGAATGTCTTCTAAGGGACTTTGAACATGTTTTTTTAAAGACAGAAGGTCCTGTGTATCTCCTAGTCCCAAATGGGTGCTTCAGCTGTTCCACGACATCCTTGAGGCAGCAGCAACATCTTTGTGGGCAACTGAATCATGTTCTGAAGGACATTGTAGGCCAAATTGAATGTATGTGGAAAATTCCTTAATTTAATGTAATAAATTTGTAAGAAGACTTCAGCTTCAGAACTTTTTATGATTGTCCACAAATTCTCACCTTTTTTTTTTTTAAAAAAATAGGTCATGTACATGTACCAGCAAGATGATAACATCCCCCTATATGTAAAGAAAAAAAAAGGCAACTCTTTCCAAAAATATATTTCTTCCCAGCACTTGGAAGGGAGATTATGTTCCCAGGACATGCACATATTGGCACATTTCACCTTTACATCTCAGGTCTAAGCAGAGCAGAGAGCAAGGTTAGAGAAGTTGGATACACCCTGCTTTTATCTCTTTGCTGTCAAGCAATGGCCAGTCCTGTGCTAGGAATTCCCTCACACATGCTTCCTGTTTATGAGCCAGCCAAATCTTTATGGCACAAGTGGCAGACTCCAACCAATACCCAAAAGGCCAGAGCACAGACTTATCAGTGAATCATAGAATCATTTATCCAGTCCTACCTTTAACCTAGCACTGCCCAGTCCACCATTAAAACATGTCATGAAGCCCTACATCTTCATGTTTTTTAAAGACCTCCAAGGACGATGACTCAACTACTTCCCTTGGCAGACTGTTCCAATACTTCACAACTCTTTCAGAGAAGAAATTGTCCCTAATATCCAATCTAAACCTCCTCTGGTAGAACTTAGGTCTTATCACTTTTGTCTTATCACTTGATGCTTGGGAAAACAGACCCACCCCAACTTCACTATAGCCCCATTTACAGTGATTGTAAAGTATGATAAGGTCTCCCCTGAACCTCCTTTTTAAGCCCAGAGCAGAGCCGAGGAAGGCAAATATGACCCCTGTCTTCAAGGAAGGCAAGAAGGAGGACATGGGAAACTAGAGGCCAGACAGCCCCTCCTCAGTTCCTGGGAAGGTGATGGCGCAGCTAATCCTGGAAAACATTTCCAAGCACATGGAGGACAACAAAGTGATCAGGAGTGGTCAACATGGATTCACCAAGGGTTTCTTATGACTTACCAACTTGATAGCCTTCTCCAATGAAAAGACTGCCTTGGTAAGTGAGGGGAGAGAAGAGGATATTGTCTGCCTTGTCTTCAGAAAGGCTCTTGAGATGTCTCTCATAAGATCCTGATAGAGAAGCTGATGACGTCTGAGTAGAATGAGGAGGCAGTGAGGTGAACTGAAAAGTGCCTGGACAGCTGGGCTCACAGCCCTGGGGCACACAGTCTAGGTGGAGGTCAGTCACAAGCAGAGCAATGTGGAGTCGATATTGCATCCTTCCAGACCTCAACCATTTTGTAATTTTGTGATTCTGTGATATCCTTTCTGGCAAATCAGAATTGCTGGGCATCTCCCTGAAGTGCCAGGGCACTGATGTGTACAGTGTGTAGAAGAGAAGGAGTAACCAGAGTTCTGTGTGTGGTTACAGAGGTCTCATTTTGGATAGCAGAGATGGTGTGACAGCCCACAACAGGAGTGCAGACAGGAGTGGACAGGCTTGTAAGGCACGGAGGGGGAGCAGACATTTCTATAGGAGAGCAGCAGCAATGCAAGGAGCTCTGCCCTGGTGTTGTTGATGAGAGTTCATGGCTTTGAATGAGCAGGCACACCAACATGGGTGACCTTGTAGTTGCTGTCACCTGGAGACCTCCTGTAAGGAAGAAGCAGCAGCTATGGCCTTCCTCGGAAAACTGGAAAATGCCTCATGTTTGCAGGTGCCATTCCTCACAAGGGAAGTTGAAACAACCAGATTTCTGCTAGAATACCAGCACAGCAGGGAACAAGCCATGTAACGGGTTTCTCTAGGTCATCAATGTTAAATTTATGAGCAGTGTTATTCTTAGGCCAGCCAAAGGCCTCCTGGAGTTGAATCTGGCAAGGGACATGAAGAACAACAAGAAAGACTTCTACAGGAAATGAATCAGTACATCAGCAGTGAAAGGAAGGCTAGGGAAAAGGCAGACCCACTGCTAAATGAAGGGAGGGCCCTGGTGGCAAAGTCCATAGGGAGAGCTGAGGCACTGCTCACTGCCCTCTTTGCTGCACTCTTTCCAACCTTGCCTTCTGGAATGGCAAGTCCGTGAGATCCGTGAGAGGGGTCTTATCCATATTAGATAAAGACAAGGCAGCCCAAGTCTTTTCTCTGGCACCCAGTGAGACAGTGGGCACCAAATGAAACATTGGTAATACCATGTGAACACAGGAAAGCACTTCTGTACTGTGACTTTGGTTGATGAGTGGCACGGGTTGCTCAGAGAAACTGTGGAAGCTACATCCCTGGGGGCAGTCAGAACCCATTTGGACATGGAGTTGGACAACCTGCTCAGGCTGATCCTGCTTGGGGTTGGCCTAGGAAACCTCCAGAGCTCCCTTCCAACCTCAAATGTTCTGTAGTTATGTGATACCTGGCAGTATTTCTGAGAACTTTTCTGTGGTACCTTAAATCAGTCTGAGTCCTCGTGTCCATGGAACAGAGCTTGCTTTTAGGATGACTTCACTCACTAGGTAACCCTGATGAGCAGAGGTTACAAAAGCAGGCAATGTCTCAACCCACAGCAGTGTCCCCAGCCACTGGGTCCACTGTGTAGCACCTTCTTCCTTGAGGATTATGAGTTGGAAGGAACCTTTTGAGGTCTTGGCCTGCCCTCAGATGGAGTAACTTGACGGTTAGATCACATTGGACTGTGCTTGGTTCAGCTCTCATGTTCAGAGGTGATTTTTTTCCTTAACATCATTTGAAATTTAAAATTTCCAGTCGTGAGCAGAGAAGCGCTCCAGAAGCTCCTTTCCACACCCAGGAAGGGAATAATGCACCCAGCAGTGCTCCTGAGAGAGGTCGGGACACAGGACAGGAGGCACTGTGAGCTGCAGTTCCAGGCACTGATGCTGAGCCCTGGCTTTGGGGTCTCCTAGCAGGTGCTGCCAGTGCCTGCAGCCTCCAGAGTCCCCCAGCCCTGTGGGCGGCACTGGGTCTGGTCCTGACCTTTGGGAGCTGCTCTGGCTGCAGAGGGGCTGCCAGGAGCACTGGGGCTGGTGCTGCCCACCCTCACATCCTGCCCCAGGTGTCCCTTGGTCCCTGCAGCCAAAACTGTGACTGAGGGGAGAGGCCGGCCTGGCTGGGGCCTGGCAGTAGTTTTGGGGTGGTGGCCTTGTGGGAACTTGCCGCAGTGCTGTGGCTCCTGTCCAGAGGCCTGACTCTGGGCTGGCCCAGCAGCACTGCCCCACACACAGCCACAGATTCCAACAGGAGGAAGGAGCCAGACATCTCCAAGGCCAGCTCCCACTTGGGATTTTGTACTTTCCCTTTGGCTGATGCCACCAATACTGAGCTTTAAACAGAAAGCTCAGCCATCAAGAAGTGAAAAAGTCCCATTTAATTCATATACAGTTATTACTTTGCTACAAGAAAGTCCACATTGATACACACTTTTAAACAGGCTTGGACGGGCTTCATCTGACACAATGCATGTTCATTCCTTAATATCAGTGGTAGGAGTGAAAGGATTTGGGGAGGGGGGGGGGGGGAGGGGGGCTGAAAAGCAGAAGCACCAACAGTTAAAAATAATGAAATATGAAAACAAGACAAAATATAATAATGGAAAAGAAGGCAACACAAGGTTTGAATGGATACAGAGGGTCACCTGTGGAGAGATATGGGACATTTATGATTCCTGAAAAATGTCCATAAAAGCACTTTCAAAATAGAATCCTTTAGTGCTTGCATCCTCAGGCTGTAGATGAGGGGGTTCAGTGCTGGGGGAACCACAGAGTAAAGAACTGCCACAACCAGATCCAGGGCTGGAGAAAAGATAGAAGGGGGCTTCAGGTACGCAAACACACCAGTGGTGATTAACAAAGAGACCACGACCAAATGAGGGACACATGTGGAAAAGGCTTTGTGCCGTCCCTGCTCAGAGGGCATCTTCTGCACAGTCCTGAAGATCTGAACATAGGAGAGAACAATGAAAACAAAACAACCCAAGAACAGAAAACTACTAAATGTGAGAAGTCCAAGATCCCTATGGTAGGAATGTGAGCAGGAGAGCTTGAGGATCTGGGGGATTTCACAGAAGAACTGGTCCACAGCATTTTCTCCGCAGAGGGGCAGTGAAAATGTATTGGCAGTGTACAGTACAGCATTGAGAAAGCCACTGCCCCAGGCAGCTGCTGCCATCTGGGCACAAGCTCTCCTGTCCAGGAGGGTCCCGTAGTGCAGGGGCTTGCAGATGGCAACGTAGCGGTCATAGGCCATGATGGTAAGAAGGGAACAGTCCGATGACATCAAAAAGAAAAACAGAAATTCCTGTGCAACACATCCTGCATAGGAAATGGTCCTGGTGTCCCAGAGGGAATTGGCCATGGCTTTGGGGACAGTGGTGGAGATGCAGCCCAGGTCGAGAAGGGCAAGGTTGAGGAGAAAGAAGTACATGGGAGTGTGGAGGCGGTGGTCGCAGGCTATGGCTGTAAGGACGAGGCTGTTGCCCAGGATGGCAGCCAAGTAGATGCCCAGGAAGAGCACGAAGTGCAGGAGCTGCAGCTCTCGTGTGTCTGCAAATGGCAGGAGGAGGAACTCGGTGATGGAGCTGCTGTTGGACATGTGCTGCCTGTTGGGTATGGAGATCTGTACAGGTAGTAAAAGACAACGACATGTTAGGACAGGTTTCTCTGAGTGAAGCCTATGCCATTCCTTTTAGACCTCCCCTGCCATACTCAAATGCTTTTTGCTGCTCTGCTGGAATCTTTGGTTTAGCTCCATGACATGAGCTTCCTTTTTAAGGTTCAGTCTCCAATGAGGAACAGGGCGCTCTAGTTCTGCTCTCGCAAGGGAATCAGTCCTGACCAGTGCAGGGAGTACAAAGGAACATGGCAGGAGGGCAAGATTTTACTGTCAGATTTTGTCATATGAAATCCCTTCTTACACAAAAAGGAATAGAATCACAGAATGGCTCGGGTTGGAAGACCTTACAGATAATCTAGTTCCAGATGCCTTGCCGTGGGCAGGGATGCTACCCACTAGATCACGATGCCCAGGACCTCATCCAGCCTGGTCCTGAACACCTCTAGGAACAGGACATTCACAGCCTATCTGGGCAATATGTTTCAGTACCTCGCCTCCCTCTGAGTGAAAAATTTCCTCCGAATCTCTAATATAAATCTCCCCTCTTTTAGTTTAAAGCCATTCCCCTGAACCTGTCATTATCTGATTGATCAAAAAGTAGATCTCCATCTTTTTTTATAAGACCCCTTTAAGTACGGAAAAGCTGCAGCGAGGTCACCCTGCTCAGCCCCAGCTCTCTCAGCCGTTCTTCGAAGGAGAGGTATGCTGATCATCTTCATGTCAGCATGTTAACATTTGCATTCCGGTACTACATAATGTAGTTGGCAGAAAGGAGTTTTAGGGACAATTTTTAATACACATTCTCTTCCCACTCTTCATGCCCAAACAGTGTTCTCTGAAGTCAGAAATCCTGAGCATTTCTGCTGCACTCACAGTGAATGGCTGTGAGACCTGAGAGGCAAAGGGATTCCCTGTGGCTCAGAGCAGAGCAAGGGAGCTGGCTGGACTTGTCCCCAGCTGCCTGAGCTTTTGTAGATGGAGGGCAATCACATTTATGTTACCCTGAAAAGAAGCCAAATGCTGCTGAGACCAGATGAATCCACGGCCAATCTGTCAATGCCCAGCCTTTCTCAAGGTACCTGAACCACCAGCACCACACCTCTGGTCAAGGACACCAATCATTCATTTCACCAACCCAACAGGTGCATGTAGCATCTCTCTGCTTCTTCCCCGGGTTTCACATAACACAGAGATGCTATGGAAAAGATTTGCAGCCTGCAGGACAGCTCACAGATTGAAAGGAAACCCAAGGAGATATCCAAATGACCTGGTGATGGTCTTTCATGAAGGGAAAGTCAAGTCTCTCCTCAGCCTCACAGATTGCATTGCCCACAACCCCCAGGCAGCTGACCCCCTCTGCAGTTGCAGCACAGGTGGAAATGGGCAAGTGGCTGGAGAGATGAACCTCTGCTCTGCTGGAGCTCTGGCTGCAGAAGATATGCTCCATGTCTTGGACTCATGGCCGTGAGGGCAGAGCCTTTTCTGGGTGGGAGAGGAGGCAAGGGGGCATGCTCAGAGGAAGGGGTCTGCACTGAGTGGAAAAAAAATACGGAGTATTCTGATTAATTCTCCCTCTGACAAGACTTCTTATTTAACTTCCCCTCATTCCCTGATCATATCCCTGATACCTGAAGGTTTTCTTTCTGGGAGCTGTTTCCCTGTCTTGTTCCTGTTTCTGCTCACAGCCTCATCCAAATCTGTGCACAGTAATCTTTGCCCTTCAGAAACTTACCAATATGCAAGAGACTGCTTAGCTGCTTGTGCATCTTTGCAGGTGGAAAAGGACCTGTCAGAAAGCCCAGATGGGGTCAGCAAAGTTGATGCTGTTTCTTTCAATATGAAGAGGAGAGAGTGAAGATACATTTGGGGCAGCTCACAAACATACTGATCATCAAAGTTCCAGTTCAGGAGTCTCAGCAATCTGCTCATATTTACAGCTCCTCTTCGATTTCTTCCTGCTTCCCTTCCCTTCCAGTAGAGTAGGTAACTGAAAAGAGGGCAGAAAATCCCTATTTTGACCTTGCTTGCTTAGAAAATTTGTTTGGGAAATGCCCTTGATGTACAACGAAGCTGTGAGCTGCCTGCCCCAGGCAGCAGCCTCCCAGCAGCAGCAGGACCCTGCCCTGCCGGGGGGGCTCCTTCCACCCGCAGCTTCTCCCCGCAGCGCCCTGGGCAGCTCCCCGGGCAGGCTGAGTGCTGAGCCTGGCAGGCGGCAGAGGCCCTGACCCGGCACACAGCCCCTGGGGCACAGCAGGGACCCTGCTCTGCACCACAGCCCTGGACACCCCTGCCTGCACCCCCGGCTTCTCCTGCCTCCAGGAACTGCGGCTGCATTGCCCTCCAGCCAGAGACTTACCGGGTGCAGGGCTGGGAAGTCTTCTCCCCCGGTGAGCTCTGGGCATGCTGCCACTTCTGCCTGCCTTTAAGCACTGTGTCTCTGCAGGCAGTGCCCCCAGCCCTGCTGCGCTGTGCAGAGGAGCTGCTCCTGGGCAGAGCTGTCTCTCTGCAGCGCTGCCCGCTTGCCAGGAGCTCCCCTTGGGCCCAGGAGCCCGGCCCAGCTCAGCAGCACAGGCCCAGCCCAAGGCCTCCCTTGCTCTGCCCCCCACCAGGCTCCCAGCACATGGCCCTGGGGCTGCAGGGAAACCTGCTGGGAAACATCCTGAAAGGATCCCTGGGCTTCCCTCCCTCCCCTGGGCACACGCACTTCTTGACAGCAGAATCACCTCTCCTAAAATAAAAATAAAGTTAATAAAATCTGTATAAGATTCACCTTCCTTTGTCCTGTCCATGGAATTGGCAGAATGCTGGGGAAGCCCTTATGGGTGAAAGTCAGAGGAGAGACAGTCAGGGGCACAGTGTGATCATGCTGAATGGGTGCAGATTCTTCAGAAGAGACAAGCGAGGATGATCAATGAGAGGTTGCTCTCCACATGAAGAATCTGTCTGGATGCATGGATCTCTTCTATGGACTGGGCAGCAGACTGGGGGAGCCCTTACGGTTTAGGGACAAAAGCCAGTCAGGGTGACAGCATGGCAGGAGGTAAATGTCTGCAGCCAGGCTGAAGAAGTGGGCAAAGTCTTGTGGAAGCCATTGGAGTAAGTTGAGTTCAATGACTCCATGTCACTGTGGGGGACTTTAATCACTCTGACAACCACAGGAAAGGGACACTGCAGGGTTCAAACATTCCCCATGGTTTCTGTGGGTTCTTGGAGAGAGCTTTGCACAGCTGCCAGATGGGCCAGCCTAGGTGATGTTCACCAGGATCTGGCACTTGCAAACAGGAAAACCTGTGTCTTGACACTCCTCTTGCACAAGACATGTGGTAGTCCAGCTGCTTTTCAGCACATGGAAAGAGATGAGCTGCACAGGCTCAGCCTTATGTTTCCCTGCAGCCCACTTGACATGGTCCAGCTGACATGGGACCAGGTAAATCTGTGCGCAGTACAGTCAGGGGCTGTAGTCCTGCCTTCAGCATGCCACAGGTCTCCTGAAATGAGAGAGTTTAGATCCTAAATCAGGATGGGTTCCTCCTCCACTGTGGACACAGACACAAGTGGTCTCCTGCAGGCAGATCTGGCAGCCCAGCTGCAAGGGACAGTCTGCCCCCCCACCTCAGCCCCTTCTGTGGTCTCCACCTCCTCTGAAGGCCCAAAGCCGTGGGCCATGGGGAGGCTGTGGCAGCCTACAGGGGAGCATGGCATCCATCCTAGACCATTCTCCCCACTCCCCTTTTTGTCTGCAGCGCTGCCCTACTCCTCTCTCTCATCATGACATGTTGAGGGTACGTCTGCCCTTCCCTCGTGTACCACCTCTGCCTCCTGCATGGCAGACTGGGGGATGGTGCTGAGGCCCTGGCATGTACTCCAATTCACTCTGTAAAACCCATCCTTCTTTCAGAAGTGAGTTACATGCAGTTAGGAGTTCAGGCACACCGAGGGGCTGTTCCATCCCAGGTGCCTTTGCTCCCATCTTTTGAAAAAGCCAAGCCCCAGGACAAGCCTCAAACCCAACCATCATGGGAGGGCTCCCAACAGCAGAAGCATGTTGGTATAAGGGGGCAGTAGTGATTTCTCCAAGGCTCCACTTCCTTTGCTCCATGGCCTTTGCCAGCATTTGGAGATGTCCCTGATCTGTTCCTGATCCCGAAAAGAACTGGGCAGAAGGGAAGTGGCTGTTTCTCAGGACAAGAAGGGAAATCTCTCATCTCTCTCCTGAGCTGTGCCATCTCCTTGCTGCTGACCTCACAGGCCTTATAATGACATGGGCTGATGTCACAGGGGATGCCCTGCATCACCAGGATATAAGCACTGGAGCAGCGGCAGTGCTCCCCTTCCCTGCAAGGCCTGGTCCGTGCTGGGCACTGCTTGGGTGCTCCCCAGCGCTGTCCTTCTGTGGCCAGGAGTGGGGTCAGCAGGCAGCAAGCTTGCACTGGGCGACCCTCGCTGACGGGCGGAGGAGCAGAGCACCTTGCAGAGGAGCTGTGGTTAAGGAGCCAGGGCGGGCATCCCTTGTCCTGAGCTGAGGGCCAGCAGCAAACGAGATGGAGGGCTGCTGGAGGGTGACCATCACCTCTGACCTGACTTCCCTGTTCCCAGTGCTCCTGCAGCTCTACTCCAAAGGTGAGGGTGTCAGGAGCCCCTTTCCAAGATGCGTCTCAAGAGCTGTCAGCTATCCAAAGCTGCAATTTCTGGGCTTTGGTGGGAGGCTGGAGAAGGCTGTTGGCTACTGTGAGAGCCCTGCCTGAGTGTCCCTCTGACCTGAGGGGACAATGTGGCAGCCAGGACTGCTGGGTCCTGATGCTAGGGATGCCCTTATCCCTAGGGCTTCTCTAGGCATGCCTCCTTGCTATGGGGGACAATCCAGGAACAGGTTTCCCTGGGAGGTGATGCCTCTTTGGGATCTGTCTCTAGGAGGAAAGGCATAGAATCATAGAATCATGGAATGTCCTGGGTTGAAAAGGACCTTAAAAATCACCTACTTTCAACCCCCCTGCTCTGGGCAGGGTTGCCAACCATCAGAGCAGGATGCCCAGAGCCACATACAGCAAGGCCTTGAATGCCTCCAGGGATGGGGCATCCACAACCTCTCCGGGCAACATGTTCCAGTGCCTCACCACCCTCTGAGGGAAAAAAGCTCTCCTAATTTCTAGTCTAAACCTCCCTTGTCTTACTTTAAAACCATTCCCCCTTATCCTATCACTACCAACACATATGAACAGGCATTTCCCCCTCCTGTTTATACACTCCCTTCAAGTACTGGAAGGTTACAATGAGGTCTTAGTGGAGCCTTCTCTTCTCTAAGCTAAACAAGACCACTTCCTTCAACCTTTCTGCATAGGGGAGATGCTTTAGCCCTCTGATCATCTGAGTGGCCCTCCTCTGGATCCATTCCAAGAGCTCCACATCCTTCTTGTGCTGGGGGCCTCAGGCCTGTATGCAGTATTCAGGTGGGGTCTCACAATAACAGAGTAGAGGGGGACAGTCACAGCCCTCTCCCTCCTGGCCACTCCTTTTTAATGCAGCCCAGGACACAGCTGGCCTTCCAGGCAACAAGCGCATGCTGCTGGCTCATGTGCAGCTTCTCGCCCAGCAGGACCCCAAAGTCCTTCTCCACAAGGCTACTCTCAATTTCTTCTTTGCCCAGTCTATATAAAGACCTGGGATGGCCCAAGTCCAAGTGCAACGTCTTGCACTTGGCCTTGTTGAACCTCATTAGGTTCTCATGGACCCAGTACTCCAGCCTGTCCAGGTCCCTCTGGATGGCATCCCTTCCCTCTATTGTATCAACTGCACCGCTCAGCTTGGTGTCATCTGCAAACTTGCTGAGGATGCACTCGATTCCATCACCCATGTCATTGATAAAGATGTTGAAGAGCACCAGCTCCAAGACCGACCCCTGAGGGACACCACTTGTGACCAGCCTCCACCCAGACATAGAACTATTGACCACAACACTTTGGCTGCGACCAGCCAACCAATTCTTGATCCACCTAACAGGCTGTCCTTCAAATCTATACCTCTCCAATTTAGAGAGACGAATGTGGTGAGGGACCATATCAAAAGCTTTGCTCAAGTCCAGGTAGATGATATTCGTAGCCCTTCCTTTGTCCACTGATGCCATCACTCCATCATAGAAGGCCACCAGATTGGTTAGGCAAGATCTGCCTTTGGTGAAGCCATACTGGCTGTCTCAAATCACCTCTTTATCTCATGCATGCCTTAAGATGTGTTCCAGGAGGGACTGCTCCATGATCACCTCAGGCACAGAGGTGAGGATCACCAGCCTGTAGTTCCCCAGTTCTTCTGTTTTCCCTTTCTTAAAAATGGGAGTCATGTTTCCCTTTTTCCAGTCCCTGGGGGCTTCACCCAACAGCCATGATTTTTCGAATGTGATGGAGAGCGGCTCAGCAACCACATCAGCCATCTCTCTCAGCACCCTGGGATGTATACCCTCTGGCCCCAAGGACTTGTACACATCCACTTTCATTAGGCAATCCTGGACTTGTTCCACTCTCACAGTGGGACAGAATCCACTCCTCTCACCCTCTCCTCAAGGTTCAGGGTCCTGAGAGACACAGGAAACTTGACCACGAGTGAAGACTGAGGCAAAGCACTTACTGAGTACCTCAGCTTTTTCCATGTCTGAGGAAGCCAGTTCTTCCATCTCATTTACCAGAGGGGGAACACTCTCCTTTGGTTGTCTCCTCCTTCCTATGTATCCGTAGAACCCCTTCTTGTTATTCTTCACGTCCCTTGCCAAGTTCAGCTCCGTCTGTGCCTTGGATTTCCTGGTCCCGTCTCTACACATCTAGTTGACACCCCCGTATTCCTCCCAGGCAATATAACCCTCCTTCCACTTCTTGTACATTTTCCTATTTTTCCCTTAGTTTAAGCAGCAGCTCCTTGCTCAGCCATGCCAGTTGCCCATCTCCTCTGCTCGAAGTGTCCTTCACTCTGCTCACAGTGTTTGTCTTAGCTCATGGATGAACTGCATTAGATGTCCTTGAGTCTTCTGAGGCTCAATCCAAGGCTTATTGCCTTCTGCACCTACAGCACAATAACTATTACTTCCCCTTACTATGCTGACTGACCTGATGGGTCTGTTCATATTAATGCCTTATAATTTCCGTAGTTGGACAGGGGTATATTCCCAGACTGGGGCAAGCTTCTGGGCTGTGCCACAGCCATTCTGTTGCCTTCAGGGGGCAGCGGCGACCTGGTTCAGGAACGGCACGGCGACCAGCCCCAGGCCGCTCGGTCCATCAGCTCACAGACACCAATGTGGTGGATGGCAAATGGCGTTTATTGTCGAGTCACATGGGCTTATATACCCGAGGCCCATAGCGTCACTTCCGCTTGCTTACATCACAGGCCACACGCTACTGTCCATCAAGGGAGGGGCTCCACCTTTCCATACAGCACGACATCTTCCGGCCGCCAGACCCTAACTACCCACATTTCCCCCCTCCCTATGCACAACCAAATTAGCTAAAATATAACAATCTTAAGATGTAAACATCATAACTTAACTAAAAAACATAAGGCACCATAACCAGGAGAAAACTAAGAGGTAACCAGTAACCCTGAGTAAATACACTCTTAAAGTAGTTGTTGGTGTTCTACCAACATAATGTTAACTTTCTCTAACCAACTTTTAACAAACAACACAAGCATATTTAGTATACAAGGTCCAAAGATAAGATCACACAAACGCATTGCAGCCCCCCACCCACAGAGGCCACTTCGCTGGTGTCTGGATTCTGCCAGTGTGGAACTCTCAGGCTTAAACAGGACGCTTGCTGACTTATTGTCTTCCTCATATCGCCAGGGTATACAGATTACAGGGGTGCCCGATGATCCGTTCCTGTGAACAGAAACTCAGTTTTCATTAGTTTTGTTCTGAAGTTGGGGCGTCGGCTGTTTGGAGCTTCTCTGGCCGCACGAGTTGCCATACCTTCATGGGCCCTCAGGCCCTGGACTTGCGCCTGGGGGGTGATCGCTGTTGGGTACGTACCCATTAGCCGCTGCAGGCTAGAGCCATACAGTGTGTGATCCGTCCCAGTTACTTGGGCCAGCTGTCTCATACAGTTGTCCCCCCATTCTCGTTTAAAAATGATCATCCCACCCCCATCAAAGATCAGTCTACAAGTTTGTTTTATATCAAACGGGAGCATGTCATCTCCCCTGAAAACACCATCTATGAGGGTGGAGACCATTGCAGAATGAAGCCCTTTATCCACAATGGCTTTAACAATCACTTGTACATCCTTAGGGTTTGTTTTTGAGTGAACCCTCTGCCCCCCGTCTGTCACCCAGACCAGGAACGCTAGCATGGCCGATAGAGCCAAGATGGTGCACGCAATCTTAATTTTCCTCCAATCTGTGAGAGGAATTTCTCTGCCTCGCGGTGCAGCTTTATTTCGGATGGGGATATTTTTGCTATCTGTCCCCATTTCCTCCTCCGAATGTGAATCGGTATCTGATCCGGAGTCGGAGCTTGACTGACTGCTCACCTCCGAGTTCCGGTACCATCCCATCGAGTTCCGGCCCCGCCCCCCACCCCTGCGGGGGGGCCGCTCCCTGCCTCGTGGCTCGCCCCGCCGCCTGCTCAGCGAGGCGTTTGCGCCACAGGAGCGTTTTCTCGGATGGCCGTCCCGATCGACTCTCTGCCCCTCTCTCACGCTTCTACCTCCTCCCCGGTCGTCCCCGCAACCGTTCTCTTTCTCACATTTCCACGTGTTAGTAAAACCTAACGCTTCATCCCCGTTCCCGCCGGAGGCTTCTTCACCCGATTCTTCGTCTTCTAGTTCAGCACCGTACTGGGGCGCACATGGCCGTGGTCTCTCCCAGATTTCCCCAGGCTCTGGTTCCCCACCGGCACCCCTGGCTTCCTCAGCCGAGCCACCCCACAGCTTCCACAACTTTGATACGACCTTCACAAGGGTTTCCATCTTCCTTGTTGGTCCGGGAGCTTCCTCCCCGCCGGGCTGGTCCCGCCGCTCCGGCCGCCGTTCACCCGAATCCAGGAGTTTTCCCGGGTTTCGGCACCACTTGTTGCCTTCAGGGGGCAGTGGCGACCTGGTTCAGGAACGGCACGGCGACCAGCCCCAGGCCGCTCGGTCCATCAGCTCACAGACACCAATGTGGTGGATGGCAAATGGCGTTTATTGTCGAGTCACATGGGCTTATATACCCGAGGCCCATAGCGTCACTTCCGCTTGCTTACATCACAGGCCACACGCTACTGTCCATCAAGGGAGGGGCTCCACCTTTCCGTACAGCACGACATCTTCCGGCCACCAGACCCTAACTACCCACAGGGTGCATTCAGAAGAGTGTCGCCAGCAGGCCAAGGGAGGTGATCCTCCCCCTCTATTCAGCCTGTACTGGTGCTTAGGGTTATTCCTCACAGGGAAGGAGACACCACCTTTTCTTTGTGATGTCAAATGCATGAGAATCCTGACAGGGTCAGAAAAGTGGCTAGGAGGGAGAGGAAGGTGATTGTCCCCTTCTACTCTGTTATTGTGAGACCCCACCAGGAATACTGCATGCAGGCCTAGGGCCCCCAGCACAAGAACGATGTGGAGCTCTTGGAACGGGTCCAGAGGAGGGCCACTCAGATGATGAGAGGGCTGGAGCACCTCTCCTATACAGGAAGGTTGAGGGAACTTCCCCGCTCTACTCTGCGCTGGTGAGGCCTCACCTCGAGTACTGTGTGCAGTTCTGGGCACCACAGTATAAAAAGGACATGAAACTGTTGGAGAGTGTCCAGAGGAGGGCTACGAAGATGGTGAAAGGCCTGGAGGGGAAGACGTACGAGGAACGGCTGAGGGCACTGGGCCTGTTCAGCCTGGAGAAGAGGAGGCTGAGGGGAGACCTCATCGCAGTCTACAACTTCCTCGTAAGGGGGTGTCGAGAGGCAGGAGACCTTTTCTCCATTAACACCAGCGACAGGACCCGTGGGAACGGGGTTAAGCTGAGGCAGGGGAAATTTAGGCTTGACATCAGGAGGGGGTTCTTTACAGAGAGGGTGGTTGCACACTGGAACAGGCTCCCCAGGGAAGTGGTCACTGCACCGAGCCTGTCTGAATTTAAGAAGAGATTGGACTGTGCACTTAGTCACATGGTCTGAACTTCTGGGTAGACCTTTGCGGTGTCAAGAGTTGGACTTGATGATCCTTAAGGGTCCCTTCCAACTCAGGATATTCTATGATTCTATGATTCTAACTGAGCTTGTTTAGCTTGGAGAAGAGAAGGCTCAGGGAGACCTCAACAGGAGAGGGAATGCCTGTTTACATGTGTTGATAGCAATAGGACAAGGGGGAATGGTTTTAAACTAAGATGGGGGAGATTTAGGTTAAGTATTAGGAGGAAGTTTTTCACTCAGAGGAAGGTGAGGCATTGGAACACGTTGTACAGAGAGGCTGAGGATGCCCCATCCCTGGAAGCATTCAACGCTAGGCTGGATGCATCTCTGGGTAACCTGCTCTAGTGGTCAGCAACACCTGACAGCCACTGGACTTTGTCAGATTTGTCAGGAAATGCTGGAATATAACAGGGTAGAAGGGAGGTATCTTTTTCTCAGGAGAAGAAGGCAAACCCCTCATTTCTCTCCCAGGTTGCTCTGTCTCTTTGCTGCTGACCTTATAGGACTTCAAATGTCATGTGTTGATGTCACAGGGGGTGCACTGCATCACCAGGATATCATCACTGGAGCAGTGGCAGTGCCGGCACTTCCCTGCAAGGCCTGGTCCCTGCTGGGCACTGCTTGGGTGCTCCCCAGCGCTGTCCTTCTGTGGCCAGGAGTGGGGTCAGCAGGCAGCAAGCTTGCACTGGGCGACCCTCGCTGACGGGCAGAGGAGCAGGGGCACCTTGCAGAGGAGCTGTGGTTGAGGAGCCAGGGTAGGCATCCCTTGTCCTGAGCTGAGGGCCAGCAGCAAGTGAGATGGAGGGCTGCTGGAGGGTGACCATCGCCTCTGACATGACTTCCCTGTTCCCAGTGCTCCTGAATCTCTCCCCCAAAGGTGAGGGTGTCAGGAGCCCCTTCCCAAGATGTGTCACAGGGGCTGTCAGCTGTCCAAAGCTTTGGGGGGAGGCTGGACAAAGCTGTTGGCTGCTCTGAGAGCCCTGCCCAAGTGTCCCTCTGAGTTCAGGGGACAATGTGTCAGCCAGGACTCCTGGGTCCTGACGCTGGGGATGCCCTTATCCCTAGGGCATCTCTAGGCATGCCTCCTTGGGGAACACCCAACTACTCGAGAACACTGCTGTCAAGAAGAGTGGGTACCCATGTGAGGGAAGGAACCCCAGAGATCCCTTCAGGCTGTTTCCCAGCAGGTTCCCCCTGCAGCCCCAGGGCCATGTGCAGGGAGCCTGGTGGGGGGCAGAGCAAGGGAGGCCTTGGGCTGGGCCTCTGCTGCTGAGCTGGGCCGGGCTCCTGGGCCCAAGTGGAGCTCCTGACAAGCGGGCAGCGCTGCAGAGAGACAGCTCTGCCCAGGAGCAGCTCCTCTGCACAGCGCAGCAGGGCTGGGGGCACTGCCTGCAGAGACACAGTGCTTAAAGGCAGGCAGAAGTGGCAGCATGCCCAGAGCTCACCGGGGGAGAAGACTTCCCAGCCCTGCACCCGGTAAGTCTCTGGCTGGAGGGCAATGCAGCTGCAGTTCGTGGAGGCAGGAGAAGCCGGGGGTGCAGGCAGGGGTGTCCAGGGCTGTGGTGCAGAGCAGGGTCCCTGCTGTGGCCCAGGGGCTGTGTGCCGGGGCAGGGCCTCTGCCGCCTGCCAGGCTCAGCACTCAGCCTGCCCGGGGAGCTGCCCAGGGCGCTGCGGGGAGAAGCTGCGGGTGGAAGGAGCCCCCCCGGCAGGGCAGGGTCCTGCTGCTGCTGGGAGGCTGCTGCCTGGGGCAGAGTATTCACAGCTCCACAGCACACCAAGGGAATTTCAAAGGGAACTTCACTCTCATATTTCTTTAGCCTCTGCTTTCAGTTTTCTCTTCTTCATCCTTGTGGAATTGAAAATAGAGGCTTTTTTTTTTTTTTTTTTTTTTTTTTTTTTTTTTTTTAAAAAAAAATCTTCTGAAGAGATACTAAGATTCCTAAGCCTTCACGATGAGCATTCCAAGAACTGTAACACGTCCCTTTACTGCCCATAGAAAGCTCCATTACCACCTATGCAGTGTCAGCAGGGTCTGTGTGCCCTGGGCTCTAGGACGTGCCCCCAGCGAGCTGCCCCTGGGCAGAGCCCTGCTGCCAGGAGGTGTCTGCAGGGCAGAGCTGAACACCCAGCGGGTGGGATGGGGGCTGTGAGCTGCAGGCAGGAGGCGTGGGGACAGAGACCCAGCTGCAGGCAGGGACAGCTGCAGGCTGCAGAACTGTCCGCAGAGAATGAGAGGGAGCTGCTCCCAGAATCCGCATGGCAGAGGCGATTTGGGCACCTCCCTGCCATCCCTGCACTGCTGATGCCTTCCATAGTACAGCCTCCTGGACTCTTCCCCTCCCCCAGCACAGATGTCTAGACATAATTGCATGGGAACTTGTTCATGAGTTGCCTGTGGAGTCAGCGATGTAGAGGATATTTCAGATGCAGCTCAGACACAGATCCTGCACATTCTGCCATGCAGATATGTTAATGGAGGGAAAGCATCCATGTCCCTTCCTGACGCGTAGGGTTGTGGAAATGCTGTGTGTGGGGCTGTGAATGAGCTGTCTCTGTGTTTGGGTCACCCCATGTTTAGGGCATTCCACTCTTTTCCTGCAAGGGTTCTGCTGGGCTGCAGGCTGTCCTCCACTAGGGCACAGCTCTGCCATAGCAGCTCTGTGCTATCCATGGAGAAGACACGTGAGAGATAAGGGCATGGAAATGCTACTGGACATTTTGACTAGGTCAGATGCAAGGATCTGTCTGTCTCTTGCTACGTGGGGAGAAGTGAGACAATCCCCAATATCTGAGGATTTTGGAGATCTGCACATTGAAATTGGATTATTTTGACCTCAGCACACTATTCCCAGGTTTGTACAAAAAATCAAGTTTTCCTCACAGAGTCTGGCATAATATCTTGCTGTATTTTCCTCCTCAGACAGGTCCCCATGCCCAGAGGAATCAAATGTCCAACAGCAGCTCCATCGCTGAGTTCCTCCTCCTACCATTTGCAGAGACGTGGGAGCTGCAGCTCCTGCACTTCGCGCTCTTCCTGGGCATCTACCTGGCTGCCCTCCTGGGCAACGGCCTCATCGTCACCACTGTAGCCTGCAACCACCGCCTCCACACCCCCATGTACTTCTTCCTCCTCAACCTCGCCCTCCTTGACCTGGGCTGCATCTCTACAACTGTCCCCAAAGCCATGGCCAATTCCCTCTGGGACACCAGGGCCATTTCCTACTCGGGATGTGCTGCACAGGTCTTTCTGTTTGTCTTCTTGATATCAGCAGAGTATTTTCTTCTCACTGTCATGTCCTATGACCGCTATGTTGCCATCTGCAAGCCTCTGCATTACAGGAGCCTCCTGTGCAGCAGATCTTGTGTCCAGATGGCAGCAGCTGCCTGGGGTAGTGGGGTTCTCAATGCTGTTATGCACACTGCCAATACATTTTCCCTGCCCCTCTGCCAAGGTAATGCTCTGGACCAATTCTTCTGTGAAATCCCCCAGATCCTCAAGCTCTCTTGCTCACACTCCTACCTCAGGGAAATTGAGCTTCTCACATTTAATGGTTTTCTGTTTTGGGGGTGTTTTGTTTTCATTCTTTTCTCCTATGTACAGATCTTCAGGGCTGTGCTGAGGATGCCCTCTGAGCAGGGACAGCACAAACTCTTCTCCACATGCCTCCCTCACCTGGCTGTGGTCTTTCTGTTTCTCAGCACAGGCATGTTTGCCTACCTGAAGCCCCCTTCCAACGCCTCCCCATCCCTGAGCCTAGTGATGGCTTTCCTGTACTCGGTGATGCCCCCAGCAATGAACCCCCTCATCTACAGCATGAGGAACCAGGAGCTCAAGAATGCCATTAGGAAAGTGATGTCATGGATATATTTCAGGATATGCTGAGGAAACTCATCGTGCCTTTCCGCAGCTATAAACTGCTTCTTTCCTTCTTCAGATGAATTACAGTTTATGTAAAGACATGGAAAGCCTGTCTTAACTTCTGGAGGGATTTGTTTGGTTTTGTTTTTCTTTTTCCCTGTGTGATAATGTTTTCCATAAAAAAATGCTGTTTTTCATCCTGCTGTACTCAATTACCAACATATAAGAGACTCATGAAAAGGACCCTAAAGGTCATGTAATTTCAGCCCCTCTGTTCTGGGCAGGATTGCCAAGCACTAAAGTAGGCTGCGCGGAGCCACAGCCAGCCTGATGGATATCTTGTGTGACCCTGAGGCTTTGCATAAATAAGGAGCCAGAGCCTTTGTGTATTTAAACAAAATAAATGAAACCAAAACAACTTCTTTGTCTGAGACCCACTCTCAGCTGATCAGGAAGTAATGGGAATAGCAAACACCCTTCTGGCTGCAGCAGCTCGGGTCAGGCTGCCCTGGCCCTGGGGCAGTGGGAGATGCTTGAGGACCTCCAGGGATGGCACGGAGGGGCGGCAAGCCTCTGAGGATCTTCTGCAGAAGAGAGCAGGGGGCACAGCAGGGGACACTGACCTCTGTACGCTTGTGCCATGGATGTCCGCATCTGTGGGGCTGAGCCCTCTGTGCCCCCAGGAGCTGCTGTGGCCTTCAGAGGGGCTGTGGCTGTGGTGGCAGTGCCCAGAGCCCTGCAGCAACTTACAGTAGGCACTGACATGGGGCCAGTGCCACTGGGCTGGGCAAAAGGCAGGCAGGTGAGCAGAGGGCAGGGAGGTGGGCAGGGGGCAGGGAGGTCAAGAGCTGGCACTCAGGACCCGTGTCAGGGGAATGGCCAACCGTGTTGGTCTTGGTCCTGGCCCACATCCCTGCAGACCTGGAGCTGGGCTGTCTGCAGATGCCCCCATGGGACATGGCTGGGTCAGGGCAGAGCCATGGGCTGGAGGAGGCTGCAAAGGAAGGAGGGCCATGGCAGGAGGGGACCATTAGGACATTACAATCCTAATGACATTACAATCTTAATGCCATTAGGATTGTAATGGGGGGAGCTCGACCAAGGCCTGAATGTGCACTGCCACGTGCAGTGCCTTGGCAACACGGCTGTGGGACCATGTGTGGGGCAGTGGGGCTGGGACGATGCAGGGACAGGGCACTGAAAGGAGCCACAAAGGATCTGCCAGGGGGTGACAGCAAGGACAGGCTCCAAAACAGAAATTTATGGTGGAGATGGAGGTATGGTTTTAGCAAGGGCAGAGCTCACCTGGAAGTGGTGTTACCAAGAAAATTCAAGAGCAAAGAGAAGAGCTTCTGCTGGAGCTAAGGCTCAGATTTCTCACCCAGCTCACCCAGGGCTCGTCCTGAGCAAGGCGGCCACAACCCTGCCTGCCCTCCTGCCTGCCCCGCGCCGTCAGGTGGCTGTAGCAGAGGGGACCCCCAGCCAGCCCCTCGATGGGGCTCTGCCAGCCCCTCGCCGTCCCCTCTGCAGTGATGTCATTGCTGCCCAGGGGGCTTTCTGATGTGCAGGACAATTTCAGGGAGGACATCTGCCCATGTGCCAAAAGGACCTACTACCACCAAGATGCATTTGGTGCTTTGAGCTGTCACTGGCAGAGGTCTTGCAAAGTCTTTCTGCAGTTGTGCCCAGGGACCTTCACTCCATTGTCCTGGGCTGGGGCTTTCACTTCAGCTGAACCTGAGTTGGTTGTGGCACAAGCAAGACGCCTCTTACAGCTGCATTCTGCATCCTCCTTCATGGGAGGGCACCACTCCATGTCCTTTGCTCTGCTCACGGTGTTTGTCTTAGCTCACGGATGAACTGGATTACATCTGCTTGAGTCTCCTGATGCCCGAATGCACCACACAATAACTATTACTTTCCCTTACTGTGCGGATTGACCTGATGGGTCTGTTTGCACTAATCCCTTTTAATTTCCCTAGTTGGAATGTAACATATTCCCAGACTGGGACAAGCTGCTGGGCTCTGCCACAGCCACTTAAAGTCGCCTATTCTTGAGTCTTTCTGCCTGAGTTTATCACACATGGACAAACATGAATATTTTTGGGTTTCAGTGGCAATTTCAAGTGTAGTGAACTCCAGGAATCCACTGGCAAGTCTTCCAGGACGTGTGGTGCCAGCCCACAGGAATCCCTTGCAGAACCTACAGACTTGTCCAGGCCATAGTCTTGAGTTCCCAGACTGCAGTGGCTGCCTTCCAATGATTGTGACTTATGTTAGACTCATAGAACCATAGAGCCATAGAATAATGTAGATTGGAAAAGATCTCTCAAATCATCAAGTTCAACCATTTACCTAACAGTGCCACATCTACCACTAAACCATGTCCCTAAGCACCACATCTACACGTCTTGTGAACAGCTCCAGGGATGACCACTCCACCACATCCCTGGACAGCCTGTTCCAGTGCATCACAACCCTTTCAGGGAAAACATTTTTCCCAATATCCAACCTAAATCTGCCCTGGTGCAACTTGAGGCCATTTCCTCTTGTCCTGTTGCTGGCCCCGGTACTGAGTCCTGGGGGACTCCACTTGTGACCTGCTGCCAATTGGATTTAACTCTGGGAAACAGAGTCAAAACCTTTACTAAACCTTAGGTAGAAAACATCCACGGCCTCTCCCTCATCCACTAAGTGCATCACCTTTCCATAGAACAGGTTTGTTAAGCAAGACCTGCCTTTCATGCCATGCTGACTGGGCCTGATCACCTGGTTATCCTGTATGTGTCGTATGATGGCACTGAAGATAATCTGCACCATAACCTTCCCTGGCACCAATATAAGACTGACAGGCCTGTAGTTCCCTGGGTCTTCCTTCTGGCCTTTCCTGTAGATGGGCATCACATTTGCTAGCTGACAGTTGACTGGGACCTCCCCTGACAGCCAGGCCTGCTGATAAATTACAGAAAATGTCTTGGTAAGTACTTCTGCCAGTTCCTTCAATACCCTTGCATTGATTATGGATGGAGATTCTCCTTAGTCCTGTTTTTGTTCCTAAGGCATTTATAAAAACATTTTTAATTCTCCTTTTTGGCAGTAGCCAGACTGAGTTCCAGTTGGTCTTTAACCCTTCTACTTTTCTCCCTGCACAAGCTCACAACATCTTTGTAGTTAATCCTCCTGAGTGTCCTGCTCCTTCTTCCAAAGGTCATAAACTCTCTTTTTCTTCCTCAGCTCTAGCCAAAGCTCTGTTCAGCCACGTTGACCTTCTCTGCTGGCTCATCTTTCAGCACATGGGGATGACCTTTTCCTGTGTCATTAGGATTTCGTTCTTGAAGAGTGCCCAGCCTTCCTGGACTCCTTTGCCCTTCTGGACTGCCTCCCGAGGGACTCTGCCAAGCCGGCTCCTTAACAGGCCAAAGTCAGCCCTTTGGAATTCCAGGGTGGCAATTCTTCTAACCCCTCTTCTTACCTCTCCAAGAATTAAAAACTCTATTAATTCATGATCGCTATGCCCAAGATTTGCCCTTCAACTTTCATATTCCCCTCAAGTCCTTCTCTGTTCAGAAGCAAAAGGTCCAGCAGGGCACCTTCCCTGGTTGCCTCACTGACCAGCTGTGTCAGGAAGTTATCTTCCACCCACTCCAAAGACCTCCTAGACTGTTTCCTCTCTGCTGCGTTGTATTTCAAGCAGACATCTGGGAAGTAGAAGTCCCCTGCCAGACTGTATTTTCAGTAACCAAGTCATTACCAGCCAGTGTGTGAGTGTCTGTAGGACAAGGATGCACCCCAGATATTCCAGGCTTTCATTAAATAACCTCTAGGACAGAAGTCACTGAGCGCAAGCTAATAGATCAAAGCTCTTTTGTGTTTGTATAGAGCATTCCCGTACTCCAAATTCACCTCTAGAAGAGTCCAAAACACTCCAGGCACTCACAATTGACATAAGCTATAGCAGAATTAATGCAACCTGTTGCAAGGAGTCCAGAAAGTGCCTTCCCCGGTGACCATCTCTGGTGAAGGCCTTGGGTTCTCAGCTTAGAATGAATGCCAGTGGAACCGGGGCTTTGCGTATCTCTGTCCCCAAGTGCGGATGCCAATCACAGAGGTTGCCCAGGTGACATGTGGCAGCGATAGCTTCTGCCAAGAGGCAAAACCCCCTCTCTTGGCACAAAGGATGAGGAAAAAAGCCTTCATCCTGTTGGACTGATCTCACAGTCATACCCAGGTACAAGGCTGCCAGGCTGTCACCATGACTGTCGCAGTGTGACGCTCTGTCAAGCAACAAGCAGCATTTTAGGAGAACTCAGCCCTATTACTTATTCTGCAACTAAATGGCCACTTTTCTGACCCTGTCAGGTATCTCATGCATTTGATACCACAAAGAAAAGGTGGTGTCTTCTTCCTAGCGAGGAATAACGCCAAGTACCAGTACAGGCTGAGTAGAGGGGGAGGACCACCTCCATTGACCTGCTGGCAACACTATTCCAAATGCACCCTGGATCCCGTTGGCCTTCTTGGCCACAAGACACACTGCTGACTCGTGCTCAGCCTGCTGTCCTCCCAGACTTAAAGGTTCTTCTTTGCAGAGCTGATCTCCATCAGGTCATTCCCAGCCTGTACTGGTGCTGGGGGTTTTCCTCCCTAGGAAGGAGATAGGACCCTGAACTTGCCCTTGCTGAACTTCATGGGGTTCCTCTCAGCCTGTCTCTCCAGCCTGTCAAGATCCCCCTGAATGACAGCACAGGCCTCTGGGGTATCAGCCACTCCTCCCAGCTTTGTGTCATCAGCAAAGCTGCTGAAGGTACACTCTGTTACATCATCCACTTCACTGATGAATAAGTTGTACAACAGAGAGGAACTTTGGCACGTCCCATAGCCCTGCACAGAGGTAGGGCAATTCCTGCTGCAGGAATCAGTCAGCACACTGTTTAGAGAGGGCCAGTCAGTGTTTGCTTTGTCTGCTTCCAAGTGTGTTCCCCAGGAGAGACCCTGCTGCCTTCTAGGAGCTGTGAGCCCTGGAGCCCCAGGGCCATGTGCAGGGAGCCTGGTGGGGGGCAGAGCAAGGGAGGCCTTGGGCTGGGCCTCTGCTGCTGAGCTGGGCCGGGCTCCTGGGCCCAAGGGGAGCTCCTGGCAAGTGGGCAGCGCTGCAGAGAGACAGCTCTGCCCAGGAGCAGCTCCTCTGCACAGCGCAGCAGGCCTGGGGGCACTGCCTGCAGAGACACAGTGCTTAAAGGCAGGCAGAAGTGGCAGCATGCCCAGAGCTCCCTGCGGGAGAAGACTTCCCAGCCCTGCACCCGGTAAGTGTCTGGCTGGAGGGCAATGCAGCCGCAGTTCCTGGAGGCAGGCTGTGAAGCCGGGGGTGCAGGCAGGGGTGCCCAGGGCTGTGGTGCTAATTTAAAGATCAAAGCCAAAATTTCTTTAAGTGGTATATTCTTTATTGCAGTGCTGGATGCACGGGGGATCCTTCCGCCTATCGTGCATGTTCGAAGTGACAAAATATCTCATATTTATACAGTGAAACAATGAATATTCAATTAGCATCCATACATAGTCATTACCTAACCCCACCTACCCTCTCTTCGTACGCTAATTAGCTTGTCAGTCCTCACGCTTGCGCAAAAGTCTTCCAAGAATTGTGGGCCGGGGTCTCCAGGATGTGGGCAGTGGTCTTTGGGAAGAAGGCTGTAGGTCTTCCTCGTAATGCACTTTTCACCTTTGCTTAATCAGTTGTTTTCCAAGCTGTAAAAAAATGCTGAGTTGGCTTTCAGTTTAACTGAGGGTCGGCAGATAACAGGAAGTCTCAGTTAACAGGACAAGACAATTGACTCAAGTTATCTCAAGTCTCAGCCTAACGGTTAACAGATACTGGGATGTTTTCAAATAACAAGATGCTTAAACATAACAGAAGGTCTACAGATAACAAGATGTCGTTTACTTTGTCCCTGCTAACTTTTAACCACAAGTTTTATTCTATCCTAAAGTGAGTTTATACTATATCAGTGCAGAGCAGGGTCCCTGCTGTGCCCTAGGGGCTGTGTGCCAGGGCAGGGCCTCTGCCGCCTGCCAGACTCAGCACTCAGCCTGCCCGGGGAGCTGCCCAGGGCGCTGCGGGGAGAGGCTGCGGGTGGAAGGAGCCCCCCTGGCAGGGCAGGGTCCTGCTGCTGGCGGGAGTCTGCTCCCTTCAGCAGGCTGCTCACAGATCCACAGCACACCAAGGATATTTCTAAAGGGACTTTTGAAGACGAGAGTTAAGGCAAGTGTTAGGTACTTCACGATCAGCAGTCCTGAGTTTACTTTCTTTTTTCTTTTTTCTTTTTCTTTTTGTTTGTTTGTTTGTTTGTTTTTTTCTTTTCTCTCAGTCAGTGGAAGGGAATTAGATGCTATTTATACTCAAGAAGAGTCTGAGAGTACTAAGCCTTCACAAGGAGGATTAGAAGAAATCCCAGCAAGTCAGGACCTTTCCTGTCCCTGAAACTATAGAAAGCTCCACCACCTCACATTCAGTGTCAGCAGGGTCTGTGTGACCTGGGATATGCCACCAGTGAGCTGGCCCTGGGCAGAGCCCTGCTGCCAGGAGGTGTCTGCAGGGCAGAGCTGAGCACCCAGCGGGTGGGATGGAGGCTGTGAGCTGCAGGCAGGAGGCGTGGGGACAGAGACCCAGCTGCAGGCAAGGACATCTGCAGGCTTTACAGCCATGGGCAGGGAATGGCAGGACAGTGCTAACAGAATAGTCTGGCACCTCTCTGTCTGCCCTCTAGCCCACAGGATTCAGGACGTGACTCATAACCTCAGTAGCAGAACCTCACTCACAGCAGACCCTTCTGAGTTCGTGTTGGTCCCTCGCCTTGCCTTCCCTGGCAGAAGCCCTGTGCCATTCCTCTCTCTTCTTAGACCTGCAGCTGCTGTTCTTGCTTTATGGCTCCCTGCAGATGAGGAGATGGGGCTTTCAGTTGCAGCTCAAGAACTGACCCTTTGGGTCCCACCACGCAGATGTGTCTGTAGGAGGAAGGTGCCCAGAGTTCCCCTTCTAACCTGTGGGGCTCTGGGCAATGAGGCAGGGAGAGAGCTGCATCTCCTTCCAGGGAGTTTTTTTCCAATTTCACAATCATTGAGCAGCTCAGTGTCGGAAACTTGGCTGAGCCCTAGAGGAGTCTGGCTGAGACCAGGGTAGATGGCAGACTGGCTATCCTCACTGCACTAAGGACAGTCACTTTGCCTGTCAAGAGCTCACCTGGAATACCTTACAAA
Organism: Anas platyrhynchos; assembly: GCF_047663525.1. Taxonomy (NCBI): domain Eukaryota; kingdom Metazoa; phylum Chordata; class Aves; order Anseriformes; family Anatidae; genus Anas; species Anas platyrhynchos. Next base: position 5,083,472 of record NC_092616.1, on the reverse strand, counting down.
TGCCAGTGTTTTCTACCCTCTAAAAATGCTTCTGAGGGAGACACAACTGGACCAAAGTAAATCACAAGTACTGTTCATCAGTAAAGAGTGTTGACAGTGGTAATGCTGTGAAGTCCACATATATCAGAGAGAGACTTAATCAGAGATCACTCCTGGTTTCTTTTCATGTAGAGCTGTAGGACAGATCTGAATCCTCCAGCACCCACAGCAGAGACCGCTGCTCCCAGGGCCACATTCCTCCAGCACCAACCAGACATCAAGCAAGGGATCAACAGAAATGCCTCAGAAAGGGGAAAGTCACCGTAGGGGTATTTGGACGGGAAGATAAATAGGCTTTCTCTCCTAATGATCACTGTCTTTTCTTCCTTAGGTAGTCCCCTTTGTCCAGGAGGATCAGATGTCCAACAGCAGCTCCATCACCGAGTTCCTCCTCCTGCCATTCGCAGACACACGGGAGCTGCAGCTCCTGCACTTCACGCTCTTCCTGGGCATCTACCTGGCTGCCCTCCTGGGCAACGGCCTCATCCTCACCGCCGTAGCCTGCAATCCCCACCTCCACACCCCCATGTACTTCTTCCTCCTCAACCTTGCCTTCCTCGACCTGGGCTGCATCTCCACCACTGTCCCCAAAGCCATGGCCAATTCCCTTCATGATACTAGGGCCATCTCCTATGCAGGATGTGTTTCACAGGTCTTTCTTTTTTCCTTTCTGATGTCAGCAGAGTATTTTATTCTCACCATCATGTCCTACGACCGCTATGCTGCCATCTGCAAGCCCCTGCACTATGGGACCCTCCTGGGCAGCAGAGCTTGTGCCCAGATGGCAGCAGCTGCCTGGGGCAGTGGGATTCTTTATGCTGTGCTGCACACTCCCAATACATTTTCCCTGCCTCTCTGCCAAGGCAATGCTGTGGACCAGTTCTTCTGTGAGATCCCCCAGATCCTGAAGATCTCCTGCTCACGCTCCTACCTGAGGAGTTTTTGGGTGCTTGTGATTGGTGCCTGTTTAGCGTCCATGTGTTTTGTTTTCATTCTTTTTTCTTATGTGCAGATCTTCAGGGCTGTGCTGAGGATGCCCTCAGAACAGGGGCGACACAAAGCCTTTTCCACATGCCTCCCTCACCTGTTTGTGGTCTCCCTGTTTATCAGCACTGCATTTTTTGCTTATCTGAAGCCCCCCTCCATCTCCTCCCCATCCCTAAACCTGGTGATGGCAGATACTCTGTGATGCCTCCAACATTGAACCCCCTCATCTACAGCATGAGGAACAAAGAGCTCAAGTGGGCTATTAGGAAAATGATTTCATGAATGCTTCTGAATAGTGACAAATTTCCCCTCTTTTTCCAGAAATGAATTAACTTGGTACCTCCCCTCAGGCCTGGTCCTTCTTTCATTGTCAATATTGTTATTATTCTCTTTGGTATCATTTGATTTATTGTGCTCTTAGAGTAATACATGCATAGAGCAATTACCCATGGGTGCAGATGCACACAGGGCTATGTGGTTCCATGATTGTATGATTCACCCCCAACACACCCAGGAGTGAGCACACTCACACAGCAAATAGCCAGCAACAGAGTTGAATAAGAAGGCAGGACAGTGATCAGGCACAGGGCCTGACATGACCAGCCCTGACCAGCCCCATATCCACATGCAGCTGGCCCCTTGCATCCCTCTCCCCTCCTCTTCCACAGGATTCTTCCTCCTCAAGACACTGTAATCCCTTCCTTTCTTACATACAGTCCCCTGCTCAATTATCAGTTCTCACCAATCACATTGTCCCCCATTGATCCGTAGTTTGCTATACCTATACCCACATTTGGTAATTCAGATACCATTGCCTACATCATCTGGGCCTCTAACAGGAAAGAGAGCTTGACATGTCACAGATTTGCTCTGTGCCAGACTGAGGAGTGGCATGAACAGTCCTGGGCAGGGAGGGTTTTATGGTAACTGGGCTCCATGCAAGACAGAAAATCGTCATTTTAAGGCTTTAGGTCTGAGTTGGGCTGAAGACCTGAGATGGGCCAATTTTTTTAACAATTTCAATCATTTCACTTCAATCAGCACACTTCAATCAGCTGAAATGATCGAACACTTCTAATACAATTTTTGAGCTGTCCCATGACATTTTTTTCCCTTGGATGTTTATTACAGCAAGAGAAAAAATACCAATCTTCCCCTGTACTAGCATGACTCTGTCTCTTATGCTCTGCACTTCATCTCCCCAGTCTTTCTGGTATTTTCGCCTGGCTTTATGAAACAGACCATGTTGGAAGTCACTTTTCCATCAGACTGTCTGGACATGTGCACTCTCCATTCTTCTCCAGATTCCCCTCCCCTCACTCTTTGATCATTCAGATACCTCTCACCTGCACTGTTGGTTCTCAGAACTTGAGGAATCTTCAAGATTGCCCATATTTCACTTTCCTATCTCATCAACCCTACAACCAACTCTGCAATTGCATTTCTACTCATCATTTCCTATCTATGTCAAACATTTCTTGTATAGTCATCCCTTGTGGAAGGTGCACCTCATTGGAGGCAACTTGGATTTGGCTCACTGTTCAGGACATTGGAGTTTGCTTGTTTGTGGTTAAATGTTAATAACAACATCCAAAACTGCCTGTGTGCAGTCAGTTGTCTGAGGAAAGGAGGTGGGACTTGGTGAAAAGATGCTGTAATACCCTTCTGTGGACTTCAGTGGAGAAGTCTGGTGTGAGGAAAAGTGATGCAAGTCCCAGGTGGCTGATGAGAGAAGTGGTGGGGATGGAGAGCTGAGCAGCAAGGTTGTCCATACAGTCTAGGACTGCAAGGGACTGCTTTTCCACCCATACAGACCTCCTTAGGAGACACTTTGGATCTATGACAACTAGAGAATGATGCTATCAGTTCTTCTGAAAACTCTAAACTAATGGAAAATAATCTCAACTAAGGAAAATGCTCTTAGAAATCTGGTCATTGAATACTTTCTCTTCAAACTGCATTCTTGAAACCTCACTAATTAACTGTACAAGTCTGGAAGACTGGATGAAAATGGATGAATGGTAATGAGCCCCATGGTGCATTTGGTGCTGAGTCCATAAACTTCAGGTAGTGAGAAGAGAATGATGTAACTGCAGGAGAAGTTAAAGTCAGGAGACTTTGAAGTGTCTAGGAGTATTAATGGGCCCCAGTGAGGGTCATTACTGACAAAGCCTCCCTATGGACTTGTTAGAACAGACAATTGGAGGCCATGATTGCAGGTAGGCAAAGGCACTGGGCAGGAGACTCTGATGCTGAGTAAAGGCCTTGGTCTGTTTGGTGAAGCAGAAAGGCCAAGTCCTGGCCCCAGCCCCTGGGCAGGGAGGTCCTGTTCCTCACCTATGGCTCAGGGCTCTTCCTGGGGTAGTGGGATGTGGGGTGTGTGATGCTGTGTGAAGGACAACGCTATGACACCTGCTGGACTCTCCACTGGGTTGCAAGGAGGCAACAAGGCCCCATTGTCATGAGCACAGCATGTGTCCTCGTGAGCCTCAGTAGCAGAGACAACTGCCATAGCCAGGGGGACAAAGACCTTGGTGCTGCTGGGGCCTTGCAGCCTTGTCAGTGCACTCGGTCTTCATCACCACAGGCTGTCCTGTACTGTCCAATTCTTGCCCTTTTCTCCCTGCAGGCTACAGACATGCACTTCACTTTTCCACTTTGCTCTCACCCTGGCATTTCCTTACTTTCACTGAGGTCTCCCCACCCTCCCTGGCTGTCCTTTGAAACAAAATGGCATGGGCTGACCATAGACTCCTTCTGGGTGATGTCAGGTCCCACAGCACTACCCTTTCAGTGACATTTCCTCATCCTCATTCCCACTCTTCACCTTCCAAGCAGCACTTTATCCCACTTCTGACTCTCTCCTGCTATTTCCCACCACCAGAGAATCCGCACCAGGATCTTCCAAGACACATGCCTCCTGCTGGCCTTCCAGTTTCTCAGGTAGACATAACCAAGTTGTGTGCCCATTGCTGTCCCACCATGTGCTCAGGCAGAAGGGACTTGAAAACCCACAGCCAAGGCCTCTTCCTGCATGGGGCCTGTCAGGCTCTCAGACAGAGGGCATCTCACAATCAGTCTGCCAAGCAGGTACCTTCTGCTGCCTTATCAAGAATGCTGGCGGGTGTGAGCTGAGATGTTAGCCAGGAGGCAAGGGCTGACACAGCAGCTGCTTCAGGAAGCAGTCACCTCATAGGCCCTTTCCCCAGCCCTGTTACTGCTGCTGGCCTGTCAGCTCCAGAGATTGACCTGACCAGAGGCTTCCTACTCGTTGTTAAGTTTCTGAGGCACCAGAAACCTCAACTTATTCACCCGGCACCGTCATTGTGTGCCAGAGCCTGGGGAGATAAAAAAAAAAAAGTAAATTATCAAGTAAATTTTCTACCCTTAGTTTATAAAGTAAATTTTCTACTACTGCTTCAAATATGGGATCATTCTTTGCAGGATCTACTGTGGTCATAGGAATGCAAGATGTATCTCTGCCTCTACCTCTCTCTCTTTTCCTCTTCCTCTGCCTGCTATGTCTTCAGAGAGCTCTCTGAAAGACAGGTCATTCACAGAATCACAGAACTATAGGGGCTGGAAGGGACCTCAAGAGATCATCGTGTTCAACCCCCCTGACAAAGCAGGTTCCCCAGAGCAGGTTGCCCAGGTAGGTGTCCAGACAGGCCTTGAGTATCTCCAGAGAAGGAGACTCCACAACCTCCCTGGGCAGCCTACTCCAGCACCACAGATATCTACCAATCCCCACCAGAAACAAGTGGTGACACAGTGTCGTATCTGTCACAATAAACAAATAAATGTTCCAAGAGACCTCTGATTTTTATCTTCTTCAACTCTTCTGATCAAGGTAGACTAAATAGATAAGATTGATCAAGGGCTCCTCTGAGCTTGACACCATCCAGAAAAGATATGAAAGTGTGCTCCATCCGGTAATTCAGAGAGTCAATAATGACATTCAGCAGTGCTGCCCCAAGTGCTGATCGCTGAGGGATGATGCTAAGAACTGACTGACAGCACTATGTGTCATGGATGATATCTGGGCCTGATTGTCCAGCAAACTGGCCCACCCACAGCCTCACCAATTTGTTAAATACACATAGCACCATTCTGGCTATAAGAATTCTTTGAGACAAAGCCAAAGGCCTTGCTAAAGACAGGTAGGCACCTTCTCTTGCCTTTGCTTCCCTTCCCTTCCCCTCCCCTATAGGTTCAGAAATCCTATTTTTTTTCCTTCAAGTGCCTGGAGGTGGCTGTGGAAAAGCTTGCCCCATCACCTTCACAGGGACTGAAGTGAGGCTGACCAGACTTCATTCTCCCAACCCTCCACAGCATGAGGAATGGACACTGGCTGAGGGCATTTGTGCTCTCTCAGGTTCACCTCAGCACATGTACACTATGTGCATGCTGAAGCCTCAACTGCACCAGGCACATCTGGACTTCTGAGTGAGCCGTTCTGTGTCCCACTGCGGAGGAACAAACCACCTCTCTGAGCTGGGCTGAGAGCCCTGGTCCTGGAGCTCCTCAGGCAGCTCCTGCTGCTGCTGAGCCCTGGCAGCCTGCTCCAAGCTGCAGAAGTACCCAGGGGTTTCTCTTTCCAGGGATCCCCTGCACACACACGGGGCTCCACTCTCCTCCCAGGACTTTCCACATCAACAGAGAGCCTTTCCCAGGAAGGAGCACGCCTGTGCTGGCCTGGCCAACCATTCCTGCACCTTCTCCCCCTGCTCCCTCCCGCCCCAGCTGGTGGTACTGCTCTGCAGAGCAAGGGGGCTGTGGTGTCCAGGACACAGGGGCACTCTGCAGGGCTGTGCTGGGCAGGCTGGGAGGCAGAGACAGCTCATAGGGCTCTTCCACTGACTGCCTCCCACACCAGCTCTTCTGTGGCTGTTGAGGGTGCTCAGAGGTAGCCTGCCTTCTTTCCGGTGCCATGAGAAGTGTTTGGGTGCTGCACTATATCCACGCTATAGCATTTCAGTAGGGGTAAAACCACTCACCAGACTTCTTTCCCTGTCCCCTCTGTGTCCCCTGGGTTGCAGGACTCTCCTTTGCCTGCTCACACCCCAATTTAGCATTTTATGTTGCAGGGACTCCACTTGGCACAGGCTCATGCTCTGTGGGCTCCATTCTCTGATGATCCCCTGGGGCATGCTTTCCCTGCAGCTCCCCTAGGCTCTCCTGGCAGCTCCTGATTCCTTCCAAAAAATGCTCACCTGCCACCAGTCCCAGCACATGCTGCAGTGCCCCAGGCAAATTAATTGGAGACTCCTCACCATCTGCCTGAGTGCTGGACACCAACAAGCAACACCTGAGTGAGTCCCCATGCCCTCAAACACCCAGCTGGGGCTCTGATCACTTCACCCAGAGCCCATGGAGAAACAGGCAAAGCCAGGTCCCCCTTTAGAATCCATTTCTGGACTGCAATGTTCTTGACAACAACTGTGAAGGAACACCTGAGCCCCTAGGCACTACCCTGAGCTGAATCACTTTATGGGATGGAAATGTTGTTCTGGAGGCCAGCTGTGTCACAGAAATGCCCGTTGCCTGTCCATGGGATTGGTCACAGGGTTGCCACACAGCAGTACTGTGACCAAGCTGCAGGAACAATCAGGCTTATGCCAACAGAAAAGGCTCAGAAGGAGAGTGTGGAAATGGGATGAAAGTAGCTCTGGAAAGAAAAAACCCTGCTGCTTCCTGGTAGTGCTGCTATGGTGGGTCTCTATATTCCTCTTCATTTCCACCCATGGGCATTACCATGGAACCCCCAGCAAAGTTCTCAGAAAAAGAATCTCAGATACACTCTTCACTGCAGGTTCCTTTATTTTGTTTAAATATGTGAGTAGGATCAATAATGACAATTTATATGGAAAACATTGTTGCCCTCATTAATAACAAACAAAACCCACCAAAGAACAAACGACAAGCTTGGCATATCATGAGTTATATTATGAGTGCTTTGCAGAAGACAGGCAGTGCATTACTTCTGATGTACACCCACTCATGACTTTGCGCAGTGCATCCTTGAGCTCCTGGTTTCTCATGCTGTAGATGAGGGGGTTCACTGCTGGAGGAACCACTGAGTAAAGAACTGCCACCACCAGATCCATGGATGGAGAGGAGAGCGAGGGGGGCTTCAGGTAGGCAAAAAAGGCAGTGCTGAGAAAGAGGGAGACCACAGCCAGGTGAGGGAGGCACGTGGAAAAGGCTTTGTGCTGCCCCTGCTTAGAGGGCATCCTCAGCACAGCCCTGAAGATCTGCACATAGGACAGTACGATGAATACAAAACACCCCCAAAACACAAAAACACTAAATGTGAGAAGCCCAATTTCCCTTAGGTAGGAGTCTGAGCAACAGAGCTTGAGGATCTGGGGGATTTCACAGAAGAACTGGTCCAGAGTATTTCCTCTGCAGAGGGTTAGTGAAAATGTACTGGCAGTGTGTAGCAGAGCATTGAGAACCCCACTGCCCCAGGCAGCTGCTGCCATCTGGGCACAAGCTCTGCTGCCCAGGAGGCTCCCGTAGTGCAGGGGCTTGCAGATGGCAACGTAGCGGTCATAGGCCATGATGGTGAGAAGAAAATACTCTGCTGAAAAGAAAAAGAAGAATAAAAAGACCTGTGCAGCACATCCTGCGTGGGAGATGGCCCTGGTGTCCCAGATGGAATTGGCCATGGCTTTGGGGACAGTGGTGGAGATGCAGCCCAGGTCAAGGAGGGCGAGGTTGAGGAGGAAGAAGTACATGGGGGTGTGGAGGCGGTGGTCACAGGCTATGGCTGTAAGGACGAGGCCGTTGCCCAGGAGGGCAGCCAGGTAGATGCCCAGGAAGAACGCAAAGTGCAGGAGCTGCAGCTCTCGTGTGTCTGCAAATGGCAGGAGGAGGAACACAGTGATGGAGCTGCTGTTGGACATCTCATCCTCCTGAATAAACGGGATTACCCAAGGAAGAAAAGACAAGGAGATATTAAGACAGACTTCAGAGGACACATTCCTGCTCACACTGGACTCATGGAGCTTTCTGATAATCTCCTCTATGTGAAAGGAGATATTTTCAGTGGTTGGGTCCCTGCATTGCATGAGTGGCATTTGGTCCACTGAGGGTTTTCCCTATTTACCACCATGAGAGATGATGGCATATTGGCCATCAGCCTGTGTAAGGGAAGAAAGACAGATTCATCACATCCTCTTTACCCTTCTTCACAGGTGATATCAGAATCAGAAACAAACTCACAAAGGCACAATTGGCCCACTCATCTGCATACCTCTTTGTTTTGATAAGGTACACTCTGTCTTCACATCAGTTTCTCTTTATTACACCCTTTATCCAGGTACTGTATGGGTAATGGAATTTTAAATACTTGGAAGTACGCTTAGATGAAAGTAAAACTTCACACTCTGTTCTCCGCAAGACATGGTGCAACAGAAGTGTCTGCTTCTGTACCTTTTTAGGATTTAGATTCCCCTGTAGTTTCTGGGAAACAGTAAAAACCTTTTTCTGTTGTTCTCAGTGTCAACACAAGCCAGTGCTTGGAGGCAAAATGCTCAGCTGGAGGGTGACTGCCCCCACAGGTTGCTCTGAAAAAGAGCCCGGACTGTGCTGAGTGTGAATGCACAACTCCTCTCCTTCCCTGCCCAGCTATGGGGAGAAGGAGGAGAGGGACAGGACGAGGCTCCTGATTCATGTGGCTGAAATAAAGGCTCTGAGAAATGCAAAAGGGCACAAAGAAGCTGTGCCCTTCTTCGGGTTTGTAGCAACTTTCCAGGGATATTTTCATAGCACTAACCTCAAGCTGACATCTCCTCAGGAGAGTGACTTCATTGCCCAAAATGAAACGACTGCATTGCACAGAACTTGAAATGTTCAAAGGGGACTTGGGCACCTGTGTCCAAGGAAAACACCTCCGGGACAGGGGCAGTGCCAGAACAGGAGCTTAACATCCCCCATCAGCATTGTTACTGCCAGAAAGTGCCACAGCGAGAACAGGAGCGGTGCACACAAATGCGGAAAGAAGGAAATGTACCGTCTTCCTCCTGCTGAGAGGAGACAGCCAGACACTCAAGAAAGCCTTCTCCCTCTGCAGCTGTTCACGTCACCCCCAGACAGCAAAGTCACAGGGCTGTAACTCCGAGCCTCTTTGATCCACAGAGTGAAACCAGCCCATGTCAGGGGAGATGGAGCTTAGCTCTGCGGGAGCCGTGGCTGTAGAGGAGGCGGCTCATGGCCTGGGCCCCACGGCCTTGAAGGCAGAGGCTCTGCTTGGGGGGAGAGGAGAATGAGGGGGCTTGCTCAGAGGACAGCATCTGCATGGGAGGGACAGACAGGGAGCAGCCAAAATTCACCCACCACAGCATTTCTGTTACAAGATCCCTCTCCTTCTCTGCCAGTGTCTCTGCTGCCCGCAGCTGTCCCTTCCAGTAGCTGCTTCCCACATCTCCTTCTTGTCATCACTCACAGACCCCAGCCCAGCCCCTGTTCGCACAGTTTTGCCCTGCAGATACCCCCTGGCAGCAGGGGAGTGAACAAAAGCATCTCCCTGCTTGCAGGTGCACAAGAGCAGCTCAGACAAACCCAGATGTGTCCAGTAAAGGTGATGCTTGTGAGGTCTTTAGGCAGCACAGTGCGTAGTAGACCATTATGTGGTACCTGGCAGATGTGCTGATTTCTCCTGATGAGGATCTTAGTGCTGTATTTACACCTGACAGTGCCAGTTCATTTTCCCTTCGGAGGCAACAAAAACCACTGACTTTAGAGGGTCCTCATCTGAAAGCTGTCATCCCTTGCCTGTATTCTTAGTAACACCCTCTTGGAAGTCTCCTTGGTGTGCTGTGGATGTGTAAGCAGCATGCCGAAAGGAGCAGCCTCCTGCCAGCAGCAGGACCCTGCCCTGCCGGGGGGGCTCCTTCCACCCGCAGCTTCTCCCCGCAGCGCCCTGGGCAGCTCCCCGGGCAGGCTGAGTGCTGAGTCTGGCAGGCGGCAGAGGCCCTGCCCCGGCACACAGCCCCTGGGGCACAGCAGGGACCCTGCTCTGCACCACAGCCCTGGACACCCCTGCCTGCACCCCCAGCTTCACAGCCTACAGCTGGCCTGCGACAAGGGAGGCCTTGGGGCCTGGACAATGACCGTATGTCAGGGAACCTCTGCTCTGGAGCATGTCCTTCTCTACAAGAAATAAACACACTCTGCCTACAGCCTCATCTGTTCTGGAACAATCCAGGTCTAGGGCACATCCAGGATACTCCAGTGCATTGCAATGCACTTAGACTTACCGTGTTAAGGGTTGTAAGCATTGCTTTTCCATATACTCTCAGATTTCTAACACTCCACACAGTCTTTAACAACTCTCCCTTCTGTCCCCTCCCAGTGCCAGCTGCAGGCAGTGCCCCCAGCCCTGCTGCGCTGTGCACAGGAGCTGCTCCTGGGCAGAGCTGTCTCTCTGCAGCGCTGCCCGCTTGCCAGGAGCTCCCCTTGGGCCCAGGAGCCCGGCCCAGCTCAGCAGCAGAGGCCCAGCCCAAGGCCTCCCTTGCTCTGCCCCCCACCAGGCTCCCTGCACATGGCCCAGGGGCTGCAGGGGAACCTGCTGGCAAACAGCCTGAAAGAATCCCTGGGGCTCCAGCCCTCACCTGGCACACACACTTCTTCACACCAGTGTCATTTCTCCTTACAGAAAACCAATAAAGTGTAACAATCACATCTTCTTGTCCCAGTATTACTTTGGCATGAAGTCATGGTCAGGGACTGATCTCCTTCATCCCCACTTAAGGAAAGAATTCAGCAGTCAGTCAAGGCATCTCATTCTGGTTGTTCTTCCTGGGGCTGGAAAGGGATCTCAGCTCCTTCCCATATCTGCCACAGACCCACAGGAGCTGGGATTCCTCAGGCCTCAGTTCAGGTGTCCACAACATAGGCACTTTCATGTGAATTACTGAGCCACAATAGCTCCTTAGTGGAGATGGAGGACAGGCAGGAGCTGTTCAGAGGCTGTCAGCAGAGCAAAAGGAGTCATGTGTCACAGGGAGAGCTAAACCTATACTGTTCTCTTTTAAATCTTCTCTTTTTCCTTTCTTTTCTACATGACCCTTGGCTGTCATGGCTGTTGTTTCTCGGTCGTCTCCACAGGGCCTCAGCTTTCACCAGCAAGGTCTCCCTGCTCTTTGTGCCTTGAGGCAGGACTCTGCAGGGCTACAACAGGTGGTGGGTGGGGATAAAATCAGTGGTTACTTTGCAAACTACACCCTTAACAGTCCATGGGACCTAGGGGCCTGCATCCAAGGGTACAAGGAGAGTGTTCTGGCCTGGAGGTACAGGCTCCTTATGATCACAGGAAGGGATCAGACAGCAGCATTCAGGTGCTGTAAGAGATCGTTTAAATGCTCTTAGAGCTAGGACTATGAGAGAAGACTATAGATGATCTATTGAATTTGGTGTGACTTCATTCTAGACACAATACTCCACCGTTAGTCTCAGATCTCCATGACATGTATGTACTGACCCTATGGGATTTTTAAAGGTGAACAAATTTTGCTGATCAGTCCTTGGCTCTCCAGTTGATGAATCTGCATATATATGGGAATCAGGGAATCTTGGATGGTGCCATATTGCCACTGGTGCACCATTTGGGTAGCTACTGGCACTTTGACCCTCAGCAACCCCACAACTGAAGGATCCTGTGAGGCACCGGGCAAGGTAGAAAACTGTTGAATGTGCATAAATCACCATAAATCACCTCCAGCTTGGCCAATTGCATCAGATATGGGCTGCGTCTCTCCCTGGTGGTCCATTTGCCTGGGTGAGATACAACATCTTCCTTGAAGGGATACCTTTCCTTTACACGTGACAGGAGTTACCTCAGGAGAGGGAGGATTTGTGCCCCCTTTGCAATTGCTTTGTCAATGCCCCCTTCCCTGGAGAGGGATCCCAGCTGCTTGCTTTCCCTGCCCTCTAATTCCAGGCTACCAGCCCTGTTACCCCAGTATGGAGCAGCCAGGTGACAATGTGCTGGCCTAGATAATGGCTGAAATCTAATCACACATCTGACAGCTCCCCAAGGAATGGTGATCAGGAGCTTACTGCTCCTTTTATGTTATCTCTGTCTTCATCCACCTTTTCCTGTGATGGCTCTACTTGGGAGGAGCATGCCTTGTCTTTTTCTTCCTCCTCCCCTGTATGAGTAGGAGCTTCTTTCCTAGCTAAACAAGCTGATTTTGTCTCTCCTGTTTCTTCTCATATGTATGTATGAGTGATTGAGGCACAGGTTGCTTCTCTGGCCCAGTCGCAGGGATTGGAGTTGTGTAGATTGCAACTCAGTAAGCATAGGCCAAGCCCCAGCACATTGCAGTGATTTGGAATCGCCAGGGTGATGACACTCCTTTTTCAAAAATTCTGTCTTTTTATTTATTTATTTATTTATTTATTTATTTATTTTATTTTTTATTTTTATGATTCTGCACTTCTTCAGGTGTGAAGTTAGGAAGCATTGGAGGTGCCCACAGTTCTAGGTGCCTGCCCATATCCTTCCACACACCCTGCCCCTCATAATTATCCTGCCTCAGGGCAGATCATTGTGTGGCATTCTGAAATAGTTTACTCTGACCTTAAACAAAACCTGAAACACATTCAGGACACATAACAATACGTACAGACTGGTTTGAACATTCCAAGGATTCCAAGTTTTGAAGAGCTATTGTAACTTGCTGTGGGGAGAAGAAACGTCCCCCCTCATCCCTTCCATAGATTGGCTCCCCGAGGAGAAAAGTAAAGACTGTTAATTATAAATAGTTTCTGAGAGAAAGTTCCTCAAGCATGGAGGTGACAGTAATGCTGAGTACAACTACCAGATTTGTCTCATGACCAGTAATTTTGTCACAACATAGGGCAGTGTTAGGCCATAGAGTAAACTAATAACCATTAATTAACTAATAAGCCCCCACAAAGGATAAACAGCACAACTGGGAACACACACAATATGTATTGTGTTACCCAACACAGTTCTGTGACCAAACAGGACTACTACACCAACAAAAAATGAACATTGTGGTCAGCAACTATGAAGCTGATATATTGCTTCTAAAAACTTTATTTTAACATGATCCAGTCATATCAGTCATTATCTGAGCCCTTTATGGCCCCACGACGGATTCATTTGTGAAGGAGGGCATCTCACAGGAGGGACCCAGAGAGGGCAGAGATTGACCATCAAGGAGCAGTGGAAACAATGTCATGGACTCACTTCAATTCCCAATTCTCCTGTTCCACCCAGGAGAAGGAGTTACAGGAGGCTGGATGGGGGGAATGGTGTTTTTTGTTTGCTTGTAGTTCCTCAAGGTTGTAGTGTACCAGTGATAGGCAATAAAATATATTAATCTGCCTATGCTAAGTCTGTCTTGCCTGTGATGATAATTGGTACCCATAAGGATATTTGGTGGGTGACCTCCTGTTCTACCTCAAGCCTTGAGCTCTTTTCATCATAATGTTCCCCCCTTTTCCTTTTAGGTGGGGAAGTAAAGGAGCGGTGGCCATGGAGTTCACCTGTGTACCTGTGTAAAACACAGTACACAGAAAATGGCTGGATAGCTGGGCCCAAAGAGTCGTGGTAAATGGAGTCAAGTCCAGTTGGAGGCCAGTCACTAGTGGCGTCCCCCAGGGCTCAGTACTGGGGCTGATCCTCTTTAATATCTTCATCAATGATCTGGACGAGGGCATTGAGTGCACCCTCAGTAAGTTTGCAGATGACACCAAGTTAGGTGCGTGTGTCGATCTGCTTGAGGGTAGGAAGGCTCTGCAGGAGGATCTGGATAGGCTACACCGATGGGCTGAGGTCAACTGCATGAAGTTCAACAAGGCCAAGTGCCGGGTCCTGCACCTGGGGCGCAATAACCCCAAGCAGAGCTACAGGCTGGAAGAGGAATGCTTGGAGAGCTGCCAGGCAGAGAAGGACCTGGGAGTGATGGTGGACTGTCGGCTGAATATGAGCCAGCAGTGCGCTCAGGTGGCCAAGAAGGCCAATGGCATCCTGGCTTGTATCAGAAACAGCGTGACCAGCAGGGCTAGGGAGGTGATCGTCCCCCTGTACTCGGCTCTGGTGAGGCCGCACCTCGAGTTCTGTGTTCAGTTTTGGGCCCCTCGCTACAAGAAGGACATCGAGGTGCTTGAGCGGGTCCAGAGAAGGGCGACGAAGCTGGTGAGGGGCCTGGAGAACAAGTCCTACGAGGAGCGGCTGAGGGAGCTGGGCTTGTTCAGCCTGGAGAAAAGGAGGCTCAGGGGCGACCTTATCGCTCTCTACAGATACCTTAAAGGAGGCTGTAGTGAGGTGGGGGTTTGTCTGTTCTCCCATGTGCCTGGTGACAGGACGAGGGGGAATGGGCTAAAGTTGTGCCAGGGGAGTTTTAGGTTAGATGTTAGGAAGAATTTCTTTACTGAAAGGGTTGTTAGGCACTGGAACGGGCTGCCCAGGGAGGTGGTGGAGTCACCATCCCTGGAAGTCTTCAAAAGACGTTTAGATGTAGAGCTTAGGGATATGGTTTAGTGGGGACTGTTAGTGTTAGGTCAGAGGTTGGACTCGATGATCTGGAGGTCTCATCTAACCTAGAAATTCTGTGATTCTGTGATTAAGTAGGGAGATTGGAAGGGTCCAGCACCAGGGCTGTGGCCATCCAGGGATGGCATCTCAGCACCCAGAACCCGCTCTGCCAGCCTGGTGGCACAGGAGGTGCTGGTTCCCTTGAAGGAGATCAGTACACGGGGAAGGCTTGATTTCCAACACAGGCATTTCTGGCACATTCCTGAGAGGCCTGTGGAGCTGCAGGACACACCAGTCTCTGGGACACTGGATGTCTTTACTCCCAGAGCCAGATCCTGAAGAGACACCAGCTCCCAGGGAAACCTGGCCCTGGACTGTCCCCATCACAACGAGGTTGAGCCATGCCCAGAGAAGCCCTGGGGCTTAGGGCACCCCTAGCATCAGGACCCAGAAATCCTGGCTACTACATACTCCCGTGAGCTCAGAGGGAGACTCATTCAAGGCTCTTGCAGCAGCCACCAGCAATTTCCAGCCCCCCGCAAAGCTTTGGACAGCTGACAGCCCCTGTGACACATCTTGGAAAGGGGCTCCTGACACCCTTACCTTTGGGGGAGAGCTGCAGGAGCACTGGTAACTGGGAAGTCATGTCAGAGGTGATGGTCATGCTCCAGCAGCCCTCCATCTCGCTTGCTGTTGGCCCTCAGCTCAGGACAAGGGATGCCCGCCCTGGCTCCTCAACCTCAGCTCCTCTGCAAGGTGCCCCTGCTCCTCCACCCGTCAGCGAGGGTCGCCCAGTGCAAGCTTGCTGCCTGCTGATCCCACTCCTGGCCACAGAAGGACAGCGCTGGGGAGCACCCAAGCAGTGGCCAGCAGGGACCAGGCCTTGCAGGGAAGTGCCAGCACTGCCGCTGCTCCAGTGACGATATCCTGCTGATGCAGTGCATCCCCTGTGACATCAGCACATGTCATTAGAAGGCCTGTGAGGTCAGCAGCATGGAGACAGCACAGATCGGGAGAGAGACGAGAGATTTCCCTTCTTGTCCTGAGAAACAGTCACCTCCCTTCTGCCCAGTTCATTCCTAGCGGTTCCTGGCCCATCCACCAGGAACATCTCCAAATGCTGGCAAAGGCCACGGAATAAAGGAAGTGGAGCACTGGAGAAGTCACTGCTGTGTTCCTGCCCCAACACGCCTCTGCTCTTGGAAGCCCTTCCAGGAAGGTGGGGTTTGAGGCTTGTCCTGGGGCTGGGCTTTTTTCAAATGATGAGAGCGAAGGCACCTGGGATGCAGCAGCCCCTCAGTGTGCCTGAACTCCTCTGCACCGCATGTCACTCACCTGGAGAAGTAGGATGCGTTATATGGAGGGAATTGCAGCACATTCCCGGGCCTTCCTCCAGGCAGAGGGCCTTTGTGGTGTTGGGGCATCCCTGAGGGCCAGTGGTGGAGCTGGGGCCGATCTCCAGGCAGGAGAAGGGGCTGCTGAAAATGTCCTTGGCAATGGGCATCCTGTGATCAAGGGACACATTAAAAAATCACTGGGCTGTGTCTTGACTGAGTAAGGGATGGGGGTAAGACGCCGCAGCAGTGTTTGCAAACCAAAGGACACAAGTGGAAACCCCAGTGTGATGTGCCTCATATCCATGCACTACCTGCCTCTAACACATAGAGGTGGGACAGACCTTGGCTCACTGCAGCCCTGGGAAGCAGTCACTTGCTCATAAGCACCAGGTCTACCAGAGATGCCCTCAGGGGTGCCCGTTAAATACCAGCTGTGAATGGCCAGAGCTGTCCTGTGAGTCCTGTGCTGCCCATGTCAGCTGCGTGCTCCAGTGGTGCTGGGCAGCGTTGGCATCTCAGGTAGCACTGCAGGCCTGCAATTGGCTATTAAATAGAGCAGCTGCCCCGAATTTCATTAGGCAATGTAGGGATGTCCATGAGACAAGTGCCGTTACAGTCCCTGGAGATGGAGGGAAAACCAGATGGAGAAGAGGGAGAGAGAGACTCAGCTCTCCCTGTGGCACAGTTCTCCATTGGGTCAGGTGGATGCCTCTACAGGCTGCCCTGAGCCTACTGAGGAGGGACAGGTTTAGTTGTCCTAAATGGGTGCATTTGCTGTCATTTCAGCTGGCCAAAGGCATTCCTCACCAGCCTCCAAGAGGATGCTCCCAGGTGCTGCCCTGTCCCTCACGGTACCTCCATTAGAGCTTGCAGATGCCTGCATGTACCTCTGCCCCCTGACATGTCACCAGGTGTTTTCAACCCCCAGATTTCTTCCATCTCCATTAATAATCCTGGAGATGAGACAAGGAGCTCACCTGCAGCTGCCCATGTTATGCACACCTAAACTGAGTGCAGAGGAATCCCAGCTCCCGTGGGTTTGTGGCAGGCATGGGAGGGATCTGAGTCCCATTCCAGCCCCAGGACAAAAATCCAGCATGAGATGCCTCGAGTGACTCTGCTGAATCCCTTCCTTAAGCAGGGGGTTAAAGGAGTTACTTCTATGACCATGCCTGGGTGTCCCACCATCAATTGGGATGAAAAGAGGTGATTGTTACAGAAAATTATTTTTTCACTAAGAGAAATGAGCCTGGTGTGAAGAAATGTGTGTGTCAGGTGAGGGAGGAAAGCCCAGGGATTCCTTCAGGCTGTTTCCCATCAGGTTCCGACCTGGAGCAGGGCTGTTTGCAGAGGCCCCCATGGGACGTGCAGTTGCTCCCCATGTTGCTGCATGGAGTTGGGAGAGACCAAGCATAGGATTTAGGAGAAACCTGTTGGTGTCTAATGGCAGCAGAGATGGTCACTGAGGTACATAGGCATGGTTGTCCCACATGGCACACAGCAGAGGACATCTCCAGGACATAAATGTGAAGCTGCCAGGAGAGTCCATTAGCTATATGCAGATTTTCATTGCTGTTCTGAGGATGCCCTCTGAGCAGGGATGGCGCAAAGCCTTCTCCACGTGCCTCCCTCACCTGGCCGTGGTCTTCCTGTTTCTCAGGAGTGCCTTTTTTGCCTACCTGAAGTGCCCTTCCATCTCGTCCCCATCCTTGGACCTGGTGATGGCTGTCCTGTACTCAGTGATGCTCCCAGCAGTGAACCCCCTCATCTACCGCACAAGGAACCAGGAGCACAAGGAGAGACCATTTCTGCCATTAGGAAAGTGATGTCGTGGATGTCAAGTGCTGTCAGGGATGGCACTGAGGGGCTGCAGGCTTCAAGGGGATCTGCTGCAGAAGAGAGAAGGGGACACAGCAGGGGACACTGACCACTGTACGCTTGTGCCATGGAAGTCCCCATCTGTGGGGCTGAGCCCTCTGTGCCCCAGGAGCTGCTGTGGTCTTCAGAGGGGCTGGGGCTGTGGTGGCAGTGCCCAGAGCCCTGCAGCAGCCTGCGGTGGACACTACCCTGAGGACCACTGGCACTGGCCTGGGATGAGGGCAGGGAGGTGGGCAGAGATCAGGGAGGTGGAAGAGCTGTGCTCAAGGTCTGTGTTGGGGGAACAGCCAGCTCTGTCGGCCTCTGTCCTGGCCCAGAGCCCTGCTGACCTGGAGCAGGGCTGTCTGTAGAGGCCCCCATGGGAGGTGGCTGGGTTAGGGCAGGGGCCATGGGATGGAGGAGGCTGCAAAGGAAGGAGGGCCATGGTGGGAAGGAACCCTGAGGGAGCCATTGGGATTGTAATGGGGAGAGATCCATCCAGCCCTGAATGTGCACTGCCATGTGCAGCGCCTTGGCAGCATGGCTGTGGAACCATGTGTGGGGCAGTGGGGCTGGGACACTGCAGGGACAGGGCTCTGAGAGGGGCCAGGAAGGATCTGCCAGGGGGTGACAGCAAGGACAGGCTCCAAAACAGAAATTTATGGTTTAGATGGAGGTATGGTTTTAGCATGGGCAGAGCTCACCTGGAAGTGATGTTATCAAGAAAAGTCAAGAGCAAAGAGAAGAGCTTCTGCTGGAGCTAAGGCTCAGATTTCTCACCCAGCTCACCCAGGGCTCGTCCTGAGCAAGGCGGACACGAACCCTTCCTGCACTCCTGCCTGCCCCGCACCGCCAGGTGGCTGTAGCAGAGGGGACCCCCAGCCAGCCCCTCGATGGGGCTCTGCCAGCCCCTCGCCCTCCCCTCTGCAGTGACGTCATTGCTGCCCAGGGGGCTCTCTGATGCGCGGGGTGATGTCACAGTGCCTGCCGGCCAGCCCTTCTGAGGGCCAATCAGGCTGCTGCACTGGCAGTGACCTCACTCCAGCCCCCTCCCCACGGCCTGCCTCTCCCCTTCCCTCTCCCCTGTCTGGACCCTGGGGACAAAAGTCGGTGTTATGCAGCAGCTTTGCAGTGGTGGCCTCCGTGGTGGTTTTACCAGGGAGGACATCTGCCCATGTGCCAAAAGGACCTACTACCACCAAGATGCATTTGGTGCTTTGAGCTGTCACTGGCAGAGGTCTTGCAAAGTCTTTCTGCAGTTGTGCCCAGGGACCTTCACTCCATTGGTCCTGGGCTGGGGCTTTCACTTCAGCTGAACCTGTGTTGGTTGTGGCACAAGCAAGACACCTCTTACAGCTGTGCTCTGCATCCTCCTTCATGGGAGGGCACCACTCCGTGTCCTTCACTGTGCTCACGGTGTTTGTCTTAGCTCATGGATGAACCAGATTTGATCTGCTTGAGTCTTCTGAGGCCCAATCCAGCGCCTACTGCCTGCTGCACCTACAGCACAATAACTATTACTTTCCCTTAATATGCAGATTGAACTGATGGGTGTGTTCATATTAATGCCTTTTAATTTCCCTAGTTGGAAGGGGAAATAGAAAAAGACTGGAGCAAGCTGCTGGGATCTGCCACAGCCACTCAAAGTCACCCACTTTTTCCAGTCTTCCAGCCTGAATTTTTTCACAATGACCCTGCACGAGTTTCTCATAGGCTCAATGTAATTTCAAATGTAGATCATCTTCAAGAATCCACTGGCAAGTGTGCCAGGAGGCATGTTGCCAGCCCACAGGAATCCCGGCCTCCCCCACAGAACCTACGGACTTGTCCAGGCTGTAGTCTGGAGTTCCCAGGCTGCAGTGACCCCCTTGAGATGGTTGTGAGTCTTGTTATTGACTTTCCAAAGCTCTGCTAGAAACTGAGCTGCTGTTCTGGCTTCTTTTACCTTATTTTGTAAAACTTCTGTTTCTAGAACTTGTATTTCTATGACTTCAAACTACAGCTGTTTGATTTGTAACCAGACACTATGTCTGTGGGCTCTAAGATCTTCATGGAATCATATCATAGAATCATAGAATGGCTTGGGTTGTAAGGAACCTTAAAGATCATCTAACTCCAACCCCCCTGCCACAGGCACGGATGCCACCCACTGGATCAGGTTGGCCAAGGCCCCTTCCAACTTGTCTTAAACACCTCCAGGAATGGGGCATCCACAACTTCTCTTGGCAACCTGTTCCAGTGCCTCACTACCCTTAGAAGGAAGAATTTCTTCCTAATGTCTAATCTAAATCTATCTTGTTTTAGTTTATGACCTTTCCCCCTTGTCCTACCATTATCTACTCGAGTAAAGAGTCTTTCTCCTACCTTTTTATTAGATCTCTTTAAGTATTGAAAGGCTGCAGTAGGGTCTGCCTGGGGCCTTCTCTAGACTCAATAGCCCCACCTCTCTCAGCCTCTCTTCACAGGAGAGGTGTTCCAGCCCCCGATCACCTTTATGGTCCTCCTCTGGACTCACTCTAACAGGTCCACATCTTTCCTGTGCTGGGGCTCCCAGCAAAAGTAGGGCCCCATCTTCCTCTCCTCTGGTTACAACAGTTCTCTTAACTTGGGAATTTCCTCCTCCTCTACTTTCTGAATGTCCTTTTGTGCATTCAATACCTTCTCATCTGTTTCTCTATGTGAGCCTGTGAATCACATCAGGCAGACCACATGGTTCAAATGGCACAAGCTTCCTTCTTACTGCCTTTTCAGTTTTCCAGTTGTAATGAGTAATGCTTCCCAGGCTGCAGTGATGGGACATGCTACTTCAAATCAGCCGTTCCTGCAAGGGCATTTCCCTTGTTGAAGGACCTTCCTTAGGAGTTCTGTAACATACTTTTCCTCCCTAACAAATGTTTTGGGTTTAGGTCAGAATGTTTTGGTAGTGGGGCAGGCTGCATGGGTGGCCTCTGCGAGAAGGGACCAGAAGCTGCATCAAGTGTGGAATAATTGCTGGAGGTGGCTTATTGAGACTAAAGAAGCTGCCCCAGTTCTGATCAGAACCAGTTCCTCGCTCTCAAAAAGGGATCCTCTGGCTTCTAGTCAAAGCTGACCCAATAAACAACGATGGTTGCACAGCTTTGATAACATTTTAAAGAAAGGATAAAGCATAAAAATGTTTGTGCAGCAACAGCTAGCAGAGGAGTGAGAAAATGTGAGAAACAGCCCTGCAGACAGCAAGGTCAGTGCAGAAGGAGGGCAGGAGGTGCCCCAGATGCCAGACTAGAAGATTCCCTGCAGCCCATGGAGAGGCCCCTGGTGGAGCAGGCAGTCCCCCTGCAGCCCATGGGTCCCACATGGAGCAGATCTCCACACTTCAGCCCATGGAGGAGCCCCCGGTGGAGCAGGCGGATGTGGCTTGGAGGAGGCTGAGGCCCATGGAGAGGAGCCCACTCTGGAGCATTCCTTTCCTGAAGCACTTCTCCCAGCTTGGTACTGATCCATGCTGAAGCAGTTCCCGAAGGACTGTGGGAAGCCCATGCAGGATCAGTTTGGGAAGGATGGCATCCCATGGGAGGAATCCGTGGGAGGGCCCCCACCCTGGAGCAGGGACAGAAAGTGACCGTGAAGGAGTGGTGGGGAAGAAATATCACAGACTGATCACAGCCCCCATTCCCTCTTCCCCGTGTCACTTGGTGGGAGGAGGTAGAAGTGGATGGATGGGAGGGAAGGTATTTTTAGTTTATCTTATTTTCTCACTCCTCCAGATAATGCATTTTTGTAATCTCCTTACATGCAATCTGTCTTGTCCATCACTGCAATTGTTAAGCAACCTCCCTGTCCTTAAATCAGCCCTGGTGCCCTTTTCCATTCTATATTTTTCCCCTCTTCCTCTGAGGATGAAGACTTAAAAGATCGGTGTGGTGGACTTCAGCTGCCCGTCAGTGTGAAACCACCACAATTTTCAGCCAAATTATTGGCTCCACATTTGAAAGAAGACTTGGGTTTAAAGGCAGAGAATTGGGGACATGCTGTTATTACAAAGATGCTACGGGAGTGTCAGCACTTTTGTTAATGTAGACAAAACTTAACAGAGTAAACAAAGCAGTTTAATTTTTCAACAGAAGTAGGATGAATAAAACATTGTTTATGAGAAAGCTACTGATGTAAATGACACTAAAGATAAACATAGCAATAATAGTAATGTAAGAAGCACCAGGCCTGCAAGGGAATATGATGCAAATTCTTTGTGGAGAAGGAGAGAAACTTACTATTAAGAAGTGTCTCTGAAATCACTTTCCTAGCACAATCCCTGAGCTCCTGGTTCCTCAAGCTGTAGATAAAGGGGTTCAGTGTTGGAGGCATCACTGAGTAAACAACTGCCACCACCAGGTGCAGAGATTGGGAGAAGGTGGAGGGGGGCTTCAGGTAGGCAAACATGCCAGTGCCAGTAAAGAGGGAGACCACAGCCAGGTGAGGAAGGCACGTAGAAAAGGCTTTGTGCCGGCCCTGCTCAGAGGGCATCCTCAGCACAGCCCTGAAGATCTGCACATAGGAAACCACAATGAAAACAAAACAACCGAAGGCTAAAGAGACGCCACCCACAAGGAGACCAGCTTCCCTGACGTATGATTTTGAGCAGGAAAGCTTGAGAATCTGGGGAAGTTCACAGAAGAACTGGTTCACAGCATTGCCATGGCAGAGGGGCAAGGAAAACGTATTGGCAGTGTGCAGCAGAGCAGTGAGAACCCCGCTGCCCCAGGCAGCTGCTGCCATCTGGGCACAAGCTCTGCTGCCCAGGAGGCTCCCGTAGTGCAGGGGCTTGCAGATGGCAACGTAGCGGTCATAGGACATAACTGTGAGGAGATAAAACTCTGCTGATATCAAGAAGAGCAAGAAAAAGAACTGTGCAGCACATCCTGAGTAGGAGATGGCCTTGGTGTCCCAGAGGGAATTGGCCATGGCTTTGGGGACAGTGGTGGAGATGCAGCCCAGGTCAAGGAGGGCGAGGTTGAGGAGGAAGAAGTACATGGGGGTGTGGAGGCGGTGGTCACAGGCTACGGCAGTGAGGATGAGGCCGTTGCCCAGGAGGGCAACCAGGTAAATGCCCAGGAAGAGCGCGAAGTGCAGGAGCTGCAGCTCCCGTGTGTCTGCGAATGGCAGGAGGAGGAACTCGGTGATGGAGCTGCTGTTGGACATTTGACATCTCTGTGCATAGAGACCTGCCAAATAGGAAAATGTAGTGACAAATAGGGACAGTGTTCTCTGAGAAAAACCTGCTACACTTCTCATTAAGTGACTTTCTGCTGAGACCTTTCTGCTGCTCCCTCGTTTGAGCTCTGATTGGTGTAGAATACATTTTCACTGGGAGTCCAGGATTCCGCTGTGGGTTCTGCCTGCCCTACAGTTCTAGTGAAATACGAACTGTGAGTGATCTCTGATTAAATCTAACTCTCACGTATGTTGACTTCACAGCATAACTACTGTCAACATTCTTGACAGCCAAACGGCATTTGTGGTTTGCTTTGTTCCAACTTCCTGTGTTACTCTTAGGAGATTTTTTTGAGGGAAGTAAACCCTGGCATTTGTAATGTATTCCAGTTGAGATTTTGTAAGTGCCAGGAGGCAAAGTGACTGTCCTTAGTGCAGTGCAGACAGCCAGTCTGTCTATCTTCCCTGGTCTCAGGCAGAGTCCTCTTAGGCTCAGTCCAATGGCCCCCATAGAGCCACTCAATTATTGTAGCCTCAGAAACTCCCTGGAAGGAGATCCATCTTAATTCTGCTGCATACACTGCATTGCACCAAGCCCCACAGGTTAGAAGAGGTTTTGGGCACCTTCCTTCTACAGGCACATCTACCTAGTGGGTCCTAGAGGGTCAGTGCTTGAGCTGCAGCTGAACACCCCATCTACAGGGAGCCATAAAGCTCCATGGAGATGGGAGAGCATAAAGAACAGCAGCAGAAGGTGCAGGAACAGAGAGAAATAAGATGAGGCTTCTGCCAGGGACGGACAGACAGGAATTCAGGAGAGTGTGCTCTGCTGGACTTCCTGCTGCTGAGTTTATGAGGCACATCCTGAATCTGTTGGGCTTGAGGGTGGACTGTGAGGTGCCAGACTATTCTGTTAATGCTCTCTTGCTAATTCCTGCCTGCAGCTGTCCCTGCCTGCAGCGGGGTCTCTGTCCCCACATCTCCTGCCTGCAGCTCACAGCCCCCATCCCACCCGCTGGGTGCTCAGCTCTGCCCTGCAGACACCTCCTGGCAGCAGGGCTCTGCCCAGGGGCAGCTTGCTGGGGTCACGTCCTAGAGCCCAGGGCACACAGACACTGATGACACTGTGCAAGGGGTGTTGGAGCTTTCTATGGGCTGAGGGGCAGGAAAGGGACTTGCTGGGGGTCCTTGTAAACTTCCTTCTTATGTCGAGTAAGTCTCAGTCTCTTCTTGGAAATAACAGCTTCTATTTCTATTCCCAGTGAGCTAAAAGAAGAGAAAACTGAAAGCAGAGGCTAAGGAAAGATGAGAGTGAAGTTCCCTTTGAAATTGCCTTGGTGTGCTGTGGAGCTGTGAGCAGGCTGCCCCAGGAAGCAGCCTCCCACCAGCAGCAGGACCCTGCCCTGCCGGGGGGGCTCCTTCCACCCGCAGCTTCTCCCCGCAGCGCCCTGGGCAGCTCCCCGGGCAGGCTGAGTGCTGAGCCTGGCAGGCGGCAGAGGCCCTGCCCCGGCACACAGCCCCTGGGCCACAGCAGGGACCCTGCTCTGCACCACAGCCCTGGACACCCCTGCCTGCACCCCCGGCTTCTCCTGCCTCCAGGAACTGCGGCTGCATTGCCCTCCAGCCAGAGACTTACCGGGTGCAGGGCTGGGAAGTCTTCTCCCGCAGGGAGCTCTGGGCATGCTGCCACTTCTGCCTGCCTTTAAGCACTGTGTCTCTGCAGGCAGTGCCCCCAGCCCTGCTGCGCTGTGCAGAGGAGCTGCTCCTGGGCAGAGCTGTCTCTGTGCAGCGCTGCCCGCTTGCCAGGAGCTCCCCTTGGGCCCAGGAGCCCGGCCCAGCTCAGCAGCACAGCACCCGACCATGGCATCACTTGCTCTGTGCCATTGGGCTCCCTCGAGGTGTCCTCAAGGCCTCAGGGCTGACAGCTCCTGAAGTCATCGGGGTCTCTCCTGGGGTGTGGTGTTTGAAGCAGACTGAAGTCAGCAGCGACTGCTCCTCTCTGAACATGGGAGAGACTGATGTTAGAAGAGTGATTTGTGCTATTGATGTGCAGTTTTCAAACATGACGTTGTGGTTCAACCCAGCCGGCAGCTCAGCACCACACAGCTGTTAGCTCACTGCCCCTGCAGCTCCACACCTGTAAAGCTCATGGGTTGAGATGAAGACAGTTTAAAAGGACAGAAAAGGAAGAGATTAATAATAATAATAACAACAACAATAACAACAATAATAATTAGGTGTACAAAGCAAGTGATGCACAATACAATTGCTCACCACCCAATGATCGATGCCCAGCCTGTCCTCAATCAGCGGTCCCCCCAGCCCTGGCCAGCCTGCATGGGAATCAAGTGTTGCGGTCCCTTGACATTTGTTTTAGGGTAAAACCAGCTTTCAGAAGGATTTGGATTCTTTCCTTCCCTTTCTCAAATACTTCTGCTCTGTTGCCCCACATGATGATGTCACCAAGGTACTGCAGGTGTTCAGGAGCTTCCCCCATGGCAGGGCAGTCTGGGTCAGTCCATGGAAAATGGTAGGGCCAATTGCTTTGTCAATCACCCCTTCCCTAGAGTGGGATCCCAGCTGCTTGGCTTCTCTGCCCTCTAATTGCAGGCTATTAGCCCTGTTCTCCCAGCACTGGAGCAGCCAAGTGACAATGTGCTCATCTAGATGATGACTGACATTTTTTCACAAATCTGGGATAGGTTACTGATGCTGTTCTGATCTCTTCCTCTTTGCCCTCCTTCTTCCTTAATGGCCCAACTTTGTCGAAGCATTCCTTGTCTTCTTCCTCCTTTCTTGTCTGCATAGGAGTTTCCTTTCTAAAAAAAAAAAAAAAAAAAAAAAAAAAAAAAGGTTTTTTTCATCCATTTTTTTCTCTTGCATATAGGTGTAACCAATAGTAGCACAGGTTGGTTCTCTGGCCCAGCTATGGGGCCCATCAGAGGGGCTGGAGTGGCTGCAGGGCCTGTCACAGGGGTTGGAGTGTCTGCAGGGCCCATTGCAGGAGTTGCTGTGGCTGCAGGGCCTTTCGGAGGAATTGGAGAGGCAGCAGGGATCGTCACACAGACTGGAGTTGCGGGAGGGCCTGTCATTGGACTTGGAGTAGCATTGGCTGTGTCTTCTATACATAGGAAAAGCCCCAGCTCTTTGCAGCAATTTGTATCTTCTCACAACCTTTTTTCATGTATTTCACCATTTTTTTTAGGATTCTTCACTTGCTCAGGGGTGAAGTTCCAAAGCATTGGTGTGCCCACTGCTCTAGGTGCCTGCTAGTATCCTCCCATACTCCTAGCCTCTACTAAATCTACTGCCTGGGGGCAGACTTCTGGATGGCACTCTCAAATACTTGTTTAACCTTAAACAAAAGATGAAACACATTCAGGAGACATCACAATAGGAACAGGCTGGTTTGACCATCCCCAGGATACTGAAAGCTTTGAAGCTATTGTAACTAGCCTGGAAGAAAAAGGGGAGGAGAAGGAGAAAGGGAGAGTGAAGAAGTTGTGAAAAGTGTCACCCCTTTGTCAGCTCCCTGTCCCTATCTACCAGCTCAGGGGCTGAGTACCAGGGGAACAACTGGTCTTGCTGCTAAAGACTGAGGCAAAGAAGGCATTAAATACCTCAGTCTTTTTCTCATCTATTGTCAAAATGTTTCCCTCCACATCCAATAAAGTATGAAGATTCTCCTTAATCCTCCCCTTCTTGTGTATTTCTAAAACCATTTTTATTGTCTTTGATGGTAACAGCCAGACTGATCTCCAGTTAGGCTTTGGCCCTTCTATTTTTGTCCTTGCAAAGACTTCCAAGATTTAAGACAAAGTTCCAAACAAAATGACAGAAGGCATGAGAAGGAAGCACAGAAAAGGTGGACTCTGGCAGCCTTCCATGCTCGAGCCCTCTGTGAGTCTGTGCTGCAACTCCATTCAACTACTTACTCCTGTATTGTCCAAACTCTCCTGCAACTGCCAATGCTGCTATCTTGTGAGAGACAGCACAATCAGGGTGAGCCATCTGCCTATAGACATTAACAGCTGACGCAGTGGAGCATCTGTCCAGGGGAACCTGGAGAAACAGCAGGATTTT
This sequence comes from Anas platyrhynchos, assembly GCF_047663525.1. Lineage (NCBI taxonomy): Eukaryota > Metazoa > Chordata > Aves > Anseriformes > Anatidae > Anas > Anas platyrhynchos. The sequence goes on along the minus strand of NC_092616.1, from coordinate 5,056,466 downwards.
GCCTACAGAAACCTCTTGACATTTTGAAGGAGAAAAGGAAGAGGGCCTGGGCACCATGAGGGATGCCATACAAGCAGTGGTGCCTGCTCACCAGGAACCAGGCCAGCTTCCTACAGAGCTGCCTTACAAGGAACACGGCCACCAAGAAAATATGATTTGTCTTTCTCAGCTCAGATCTGGTGTGACATGACATGGACAAGGGTCTACAGCCAGCAGGGAAAGAGGTGTATGTCTGGGAGTCCCTAGGGTATCCTGGTCTGGAGAGGAACAAGGACTTAGCAAGGCTGAAATCCCAACAAGACCAAGATATTTCTACCTATGGCTATGGCTGTTGTCTCTGCCACTGAGGCCTATGAGGAGACAGCTCATCATTAGAGCACCACGGTCTCATTGCTGATATATTGGAATTGCCTGATCCTGTGCTTTTAGGAGGCAGCGCTTAAGACTGACCAGCACTGATGGACGCCAATGACTTCAAAAGCAGTTTCCCAGGGAACCTTGCTAACTAGTTCCCCAGGCAGCCTGAAGTCTGCTCTCCCCATATCCAGGACTGAAGTTTTGGTGGCAGTTTTCCTCCTGTCACCAAAAATTTCAAACTCAACAATTTCATGGTCATTATGACCAAGATGGCCACCAATTGCCACATCTCTCACAAGACCCACTTTGTTCTCCAGCAGCAGATCTAGTAGGGCACCTTTCCTAGTTGGCTCCCTTAGCACCTGAACCAAAAAGTGATCTTCAAGGTGCTTTAGGAACCTCCTGGACCTGCTTGTGTTGGCCGTGTGGTAATCACAGTTGACGACTGGCAAGTTGAATTCCCCATCAGGACAAGGGCAACTGATCTTGAGGTATTTCTTAGCTCTTCAAAGAATAATTCATTGGTGTCATCATCCTGGCTGGGTGGTCTGAGTTATCACACTCAGCTCAGATCCGGAGTGACAGTCCATGCACAAGGGTCTGCAGCCAGCAAGGAAAGAGTTGCAGGTCTGGGAGTCCTTAGGACAGCCAGGTGTGGAGAGGAGCAAGGGCTGTGGCAAGCCACTGCACTATGGGACCCTCCTGGGCAGCAGAGCTTGTGCCCAGATGGCAGAAGCTGCCTGGGGCAGTGGCATTCTCAATGCTGTCCTGCACACTGCCAATACATTTTCCATGCCCCTCTGCCATGACAATGCTTTGGACCAGTTCTTCTGTGAAATCCCCCAGATCCTCAAGCTCTCCTGCTCGGATGACTACCTCAGGGAAGTTGGGGCACTTGTTTTTAGTGTCTGTTTAGCTTATGGTTGTTTTGTTTTCATTGTTATTTCCTACGTGCAGATCTTCAGGGCTGTACTGAGGATGCACTCTGAGCAGGGATGGCACAGAGCCATTTCCACGTGCCTCCCTCACCTGACTGTGGTCTCTCTGTCTACCAGCACTGCCTTATTTGCCTACTTAAAGCACCCCTCTATCTCCTCCCCATCCCTGGACCTGGTGGTAACAGTTCTGTACTCGGTGGTGCCTCCAGCACTGAACCCCCTCATCTACAGCATGAGGAACAAGGACCTCAAGACTGCCCTGTGGAAATTGCTGACTGGATGTGTTTAAGACACGGTATATTTCCAATCTGATTCTGCATCTGACTCATAATGTGAATTACTACTCCTGTAGGCAATATCCTTTTGTTTGTTTGTGTGCTTGGACGCATTTTTATTAGAGGTTTTTCATAGTTTTAATTTGGCTTATTTTGCCCATTAAAATAATATAGTTCATGACATTTCCATTTCAGTGTCTACTTGTCAAGTGTAGCTCAAAGACTCTATACATGAGGAGCCGGGCTCTCTGTGAATTGAAACAAAATAAAGGAGCCTGCACTGCCTTCTTTGTCTGGCGTCCTTCCTCTGAGACCCGGTCTGGCTCTGCAGGGACAGTGCCTGTGTGCAGAGGAAAAGAGTCCCATCCCAGCAGCATGGCCAGGGAGCACCAGTGCTTGGTGCATGCAGAGCTGCTCTCTTGCCACTGCCACCCTCTCCTGCCGGGCCCTGCTGGTGGGGTCAGGCGTGGCTGCTCCTGTAGCTTGGTGCCAGTGCTGCTGTGGGGCTGAGCTGGGACTGCAGGTAGGGACAGGCGGTGGGCACAGCGGTGGCAGAGCTGGCCTCCACTGCAGCACTTCCTGCCTAAGAGGGGATCTCCTCGGGGCACTGCCTGAAGGCTGAGGCCTTCTTGCAAAGCTGCTGTCTAGAACAAGCCCAAGGAAGAAACTCCAAAGAGGCTCCATGCTTTACTGCTTTCCACGTGGGCTTGGTGTAGCGAAAGCGGAGTCCCAGAATGGACTCCAGGAGGGCCCACGTGATCTGCAGGGGCAATATGAGCCTGGGAGACAATCACAGAGTGTGAGGCTGTTCCAGGTGGACTGACCAGAGCTCAAGTGGTAAATCTGGTGTGAGCTGGCAGAGACAGCTCTGCAGCTCCAGGGCATACAGCAGCCCGGCAAAGGAGTCTGGCGAGTAATTTCTTGCAGCCCTGGGGCAATGGCAGAGACCCAATGAGCTGGGTCTGCCTCCCAGCCTGCCCAGCTTGGTTCTGCAGAGTGCCTCTGTTCCCCAGGCACCACAACCCCCTCGCTTTGAAAAGCAACATCGTCAGCTGGGGATGGATCTGGGGCTGGGGCTGGGGGTGGGGATGGGCACGGGATGGGCACGAGATGGGGCTGGGTGGGTACTTCCCCTGAGTGTATTCTAGGCCAGCTGCAGGCACATGGCTTCTGGACGCCAGTGTGATCTTCACTTTGTGCAAGGAGTTGAGAGACCACCAACAGGCACAGGGCTTGGACACTGCCTGCAAGGTCCCTCCTGCCCTGGCACTTCCCAGGACTGGCATGGAACTGGCTCCTGTGCGTCAGAGAGGCTGGGAGTCCAGCAGCAGTGCCATGGGCCGGAAGGATCACAACCAGCTCACGTCTACCTGGACAGGTCCTGGGACAAAAAGGAGGTGTTATGTAGGTGAGGTATTATGAGGACAGTGGTGCCTCGGAAACTCAAAGTCCAGCAGGAAGTGAATGGCTGTTAAACTGCTGTGAGCTAACTACTTTCTGAAGTAGCCAACGGGTCATCCCTTGACTCCTGGCTGGGATCTGTGCCTTTAGGCTCACATCTGCGAATGCACCTGAAAGGCAAGCAGAAGGCACCTGCTTTGCACGTAGTTTGTGAGAGCCTATCTTCCCAAGGGCCTGGTAAACCCCATAGAGGAAGAGGTCTCGAATAGGGGTGTTCACGTCCGAGGTTTCAGCTTTTACCTAAAGTCATCCTTCAGGGTTGTTTTCAGTTTTCTATAAAGAAACTGCCGCTGCCTCCAAGACGCCCGTTACAAACCGAAGCATGTATGAGGGCCTGGGAAAAGTTACCCTGGATCCATAGCAGCCATTCTAGATCCAAAAGTTGTAGGCAGGAAGCACCATTTCAGTGTGGTGCAGAGATGCTGGGCACATTGTGCAGGGTGCTCCTACAGACCTTTGTGTCCTTTTCCATCCTGGCTTAGGTGCTGTGTCTGTCTCAGGAATGGAGTAGCCAACAGAGGTGAGACAGAGACTCTGAGGTCATGAAAGCCATCAGAAAACTTCCCCTAAGGAGATGACTGATATGGGGAAATCAGAGGAAGCCTGGCCAGGAGAGATGTGAGATATGGGAGAGGGAAGAGGAGCTTGGCCAGCAAAAAGTAATGGTTTCAGAGATGTAAGAAGGTTCAGGTAGTGTTTCTGCTGTAACATTAACTAAAAACAGTCACATAAACCCTTTCCCTATTTCTAGCAGTGACATTACTCCCTAAACCTAAATGCTACTCCACACCATGACAGGAATCCACTGCTCTAATGCCTGACCTCAAAGTATCCCCTGAAGCCCAAACTCAGACAATAGACCATTGTCCTTACCTTTACTCTCTTGATCACCCTGATCCCTGCCCTTAATATTAGCAGTAAAATGCTCTGCTTAACTCTACACAATTTCCTGACAGCCTTAAACAAAACCCTAAACCAAAATACTTGCCCATACCTAAAAAAACACAGACCTGCCACCACAAGCAAAAGACCAAACCCTCCCACTAAACCTTTGCTTAATCTTTAACCCAGAAAGGTGAGCTCTAGTCCCTAATCCCATACACGAACACCTAACACCCAAAGCCCCTATTCCTGTGCCCCTCTCCATTCCTTCAACCCCTCTCCCAACCCTTAACTTGAGGTGCCTGGCCCCTTGGGTCAGGGCAGGAACCGTGAGGTTGCTGTGCAGTCACATGGCATTCAAAGATGAATGCGAGGGGCCATGGATCTGATCAGCTTGTGGGCCACAAAGAGGAGATGGGTGGGAATGCTCTGATCAGCTCAGCTCTGCCTCAGGATCTCCTGCCCCAGCAGGAGCAATGTGACTGTGGCAGTGACTGTGAGGTCACTTCTGTCCCTGCAGTTGATAGGGCAGCAGTAGGAATATGTCACAGAAAGGGACTGTGAGGTCACTTCTGCCTGAAGTAGCTGACAGGTCACCCTTGACTTTTCCTTGGGATCTGTACTTTTGGGCTGACATCTGCCAGTGGCCCTGCTAGGCCAGCAGAAGGCACCTGGTGGGCATGCTGACTGTGGGATCCCCTCTGCCTACATACCCAGGAGGACCCAGACAGAAAGAAGGCCCGGATATGTGTTCTCTTGTCCCTTCTGGTGCATCCAGGAAGGTTGGAAGTGGCCACAAGGAGGAAGAAATGTCCCCCACCATGACTTCATGTCCAAACTGATACTGGGGCATAAAGAAGTTATTGTTACAGCTAATTCATCCTCTGCTAGGAGAAACAACACTGCTGGTGAGAAATGTGTGTGCTCAGGGGAGGGAGGGAAGCCCAGGGATCCCTTCAGGCTGTTTCCCAGCAGGTTCCCCTGCAGCCCCAGGGCCATGTGTAGGGAGTCTGGTGGGGGACAGAGCAAGGGAGGCCTTGGGCTGGGCCTCTGCTGCTGAGCTGGGTCGGGCTCCTGGGCCCAAGGGGAGCTCCTGGCAAGCGGGCAGCGCTGCAGAGAGACAGCTCTGCCCAGGAGCAGCTCCTCTGCACAGTGCAGCACGGCTGGGGGCACTGCCTGCAGCTGTCACGGGGAGAGGAGGAAAGGGAGAGTTGTTACAGGCTGTATGGATTGTTAGAAAGCTGAAAGTATAATGGAAAAGCAATGTTTGTAACCCTTAACACGGTAAGTCTAAGTGCATTGCAATGCACTGGAATATCCTGGAGGTGTCCTAGACCTCAATTGTCCCAGAGCAGAAATGGCTGGAGACACTGTGTGTTTCTTTAATACAGAGAAGGACATGCTCCAGAGCAGGGCTTCCAAGCTGCAGGGTCAGCGTCGAGGACCCGAGAACTCCCTTGTCACAGGCTGGCTGCAGGCTGTGAAGCTGGGGGTGCAGGCAGGGGTGTCCAGGGCTGTGGTGCAGAGCAAGGTCCCTGCTGTGCCCCAATGGCTGTGTGCCGGGGCAGGGCCTCTGCCGCCTGCCAGGCTCAGCACTCAGCCTGCCCGGGGAGCTGCCCAGGGCGCTGCGGGGAGAAGCTGCGGGTGGAAGGAGCCCCCCCGGCAGGGCAGGTTGCTGCTGCTGCTGGGAGGCTGCTTCCTGGGGCAGCCTGTTCACAGCTCCACAGCACAACCAGGTTGTATCGAAGGGGGCTTTGCAAGAACACAGAGAAGGTGGGGAATTCCAGCTTCAGGCTTAGGTTTCCAGACTCTCTGCTTTCAATTTTCTCTTCTTTGGCTCACTGGGAATAGAAATAGAGGTTATTATTTCAGAATAGAGGTTGTAACACCTAAGCCTTCACAAGAGGCTTAAAAGGACCATAACCAGTCCCTTTCCTTCCCCTCAGCCCATGGAAAGCTCTACCACCCCTTGCACAGTGTCAGCAGGGTCTGTGTGCCCTGGGCTGTAGGACCTGCACAGAGTGACCTGCCCCTGGGCAGAGCCCTGCTGCCAGGAGGTGTCTGCAGGGCAGAGCTGAGCACCCAGCGGTTGGGATGGGACTGTGAGCTGCAGGCAGGAGGTGTGGGGACAGAGACCCAGCTGCAGGCAGCAGAGCCATGAGCACGAAGAAGGAAACCCAAGAAGCTCTAAGAAACTCTATGGCAGGGGGGATTTGTGTACTTCCCTCCCATCCCTGCACTTTAGATGCCTTCTCCGCAGTAACCCCTTGCTCTCTTTTCCCCCTACAAAACTGATCTCCCTCCATAATTTTAGGGGAACTTGGTCATGAGCTCTGGATTCCCTTGTGCTGAGGGAGAATTCAGATATCTTTGTACTAGATTAGTCAAGGTAACATTCAAGGTAGGGGTTACTTCCAGGATAAGAGCTGTCCTGAGTATCAGTTAACTTTTTCATGCCCTGCTGGGGAGCCATGGGGTTAGTAATGAAATTATAGTGTTTGTAAGAGACTGAGGCTCCAAGAACATTCCTCTGTAAAAGATGTACAGCTCAGTGACGCACTTTACAAAGACCTTTTAGATACCTCAGCTTACAGCCAGCAACAACATCAATTATGTTGTTTCTTGAGGGATTATTTGACCTACTCCTCCAGATCTGCAATGAGGAGGATGTCCCTGGACAGTGGGCATCTGAGGTTGCACCCAGTTCATATATGCCTTCTGGAAGCAGAGCAGAACTGATACCCCCAGTGCCCAAGGGCTCTGCTCACAGACTCCTGCTGACAGACCGAGCCTTAGCCAACAGAGCTCAGTCAGAGTTCTGGCCAAGGAGCACTACAAATTTCTTCCAGAACTGAGCAGGAGGTAGTATGTCTTTGATGTTGTGGGTAGTTAGGGTCTGGCGGCCGGAAGATGTTGTGCTGTACGGAAAAGTGGAGCCCCTCCCTTGATGGACAGTAGCGTGTGGCCTGTGATGTAAGCAAGCGGAAGTGACGCTATGGGCCTCGGGTATATAAGCCCATGTGACTCGACAATAAACGTGATTTGCCATCCACCACATTGGTGTCTGTGAGCCGATGGACCAAGCGGCCTGGGGCTGGTCGCCGTGCCGTTCCTGAACCAGGTCGCCACTGCCCCCTGAAGGCAACAGATGTGGTGTGGAGGGCACTTCCTACAAGATATGCAATAGGTGTTGTACATGTTTGACTTTTCACTTGTAATTCCTTCCATGAACAGGACCCATGTCCAGAGGCATCAGATGTCCAACAGCAGCTCCATCACCGAGTTCCTCCTGCTGGCATTCGCAGACACACGGGAGCTGCAGCTCCTGCACTTCGCGCTTTTCCTGGGCATCTACCTGGCTGCCCTCCTGGGCAACGGCCTCATCCTCACCACCATAGCCTTCAACCACCGCCTCCACACCCCCATGTACTTCTTCCTCCTCAACCTCGCCCTCCTTGACCTGGGCTGCATCTCCACCACTGTCCCCAAAGCCATGGCCAATTCCCTCTGGGACACCAAGGCCATTTCCTATGATGGGTGTGTTGCACAGGTCTTTCTCTTTCTATTTTTCATCTCAGCAGAATATTTTCTTCTCACTGTCATGTCCTACGACCGCTATGTTGCCATCTGCAAGCCCCTTCACTACGGGACCCTCCTGGGCAGCAGAGCTTGTGCCCAGATGGCAGCAGCTGCCTGGGGCAGTGGCTTTCTCAACGCTGTCCTGCACACTGCCAATACATTTTCCCTGCCCCTCTGCCAAGGCAATGCTCTGGACCAATTCTTCTGTGAAATCCCACAGATCTTCAAACTGTCCTGCTCAGATTTCTATCTCCGGGAAGTTGGGGTGTTTGCCAGCAGTTTTGTCCTTGCTCTGGGGTGTTTTGTTTTCATTATCCTGTCTTACATTAAAATCTTCACTATTGTGTTGCAGATGCCCTCTGAGCAGGGACAGCACAGAGCCTTTTCCACGTGCCTCCCTCACTTGGCCGTGGTCTTTATGGTTATCAGCACCAGTATGTTTTCCTACCTGAAGCCCTCCTCCACCTCCTCTCCACCTCTAGATCTGCTGGTGGCAGTTCTGTACTCAGTGATTCCTCCAGCAGTGAACCCCCTCATCTATAGCATGAGGAACCAGGAACTCAAATATGCCCTCAGGAAACTGATTCAATGGGTTCACAGTCAGGAGCAGGAAGATGCCCATGTTTCCTGACAGGTTTTTCCTTCTTTTACCCCAGGGAAGGTCTGTGCATTTTTTCTTTTAAAGTCTGACGATCATGTTAATACACAAATGTATTTATCCACCCCTCATCTCCAAAGGCATGAACCTGCTGTGCCTGCTAACCCAAAGACCTTCTGTACAGTTGTCATCAAGGTGTTATTTCTGTCTTCCTGAGGAGCATCTCTAATAAAAGGGTGCCTCCTCACTGCAGGAACCGAAGGCTGGTCTCTTTTTCCTTATGAAAGCAGGAATTAGCTTCAGGAATTGCAGTCTCCATTGCCTTGGCTGTGCTTCGTTTTCCATAGGTTCAGGGGTGGGGATCACAGGGAGGTGTGTTGCAGAATGAGGACTGGACTCTTGTGCACTTGTGGGTGTTTCCTACTTTGACCATCTTAGCCAGTACAAAGTAACTGCAGCACCTTGGGCATCACGGTCCCCTCTCTCTATGGAGCAGCACTCAGGGTCCTGTGAGGAGCACTTGGAGGAGGCCAGGAGCACCAGGCCTGATCAGAAGAGGAATGGGGAGAGATCAGACAGGAGCTGACCTGGGTTGGAAATTTTCTGATAGACAAAAATGTGGATACTCTATTAGCTTGGGAAACTGTTGACCATCACTGTGCACATGGGACCCTCAGCCCAAGATCCCAATTGGCTTGTTGTTGCATGAACAGATAGGAGAAGCTTTCACAGGAGCCTTAGTCCAAGATCACACAATTTCACAGAATGCTTGAGGTATCAGTCATTTTATCATAGAACGTTTTCAAGTTGTTCAAGCATGACTTCCCTTTGCAAGTTGTTCAAGCATGACTTCCCTTTGGTGAATCCAGCTTACTACTGCTGATGACTTTCATGTCCTTTCTTTGCCTGTAAATGGTTGACAGGATGAGCTGCTCTGTTATCTTCATAGGGAAGAAGGTGAGGCTGACCAGCCTGTAAGTCTCATTGGTCCTTCTTGCCCTTGAAGAAATGGAAAGAACAGCACTATTTAAGCTGCTCTAAGAATGTTAACTCAATCCCAGCAACACTTAAAAAAATTAGGCTTGAAGAAGGCAGAAAGAAATTTATAATGGTTTTAAGGAGAAAATAAATCACCATGAATGTGAATTAACACTTGGTCAGGAGAAAGTACTGACCAATCCGATCTCTTAGTTAAGTTATCCCTGCTCAGAGCAGACCATGGTGCGAGAGAGCTCCAGAGGTCCTTTGTGACACTAAGTCTTGTCAGGGGAAGGGGCTGGACAGTGGAGCCAGGGGTAATGGGCACTTCTGTGTGTTGTGACGTTGCTGGCTTTTGTAATCCCTGTCCGGCCCTGTCCTCAGCACTACCTAGTGACCATGTTCATCCTCAAAATGCAGCTCTGATCCATGGGCTGCAGGACTCATCGAGGATGAGGGTACCACAGAAAATTTCTCAGAAACACTGTTGGGCATTACAGAATCACAAAATAATGAGGGTTGGAAAAGGCCTATGGAGACTGTCTAGTTCAAGCGCTTCCTACTCAAGCATGGCCAGCTGGAGCAGGTTGGCCAGGACAGGGTCCAGCAGTGTTTAGAACATCCCCAAGGATGGAAGCTGCAGTATCCCTCTGGGCAACGTTCGTCAGTCACCTACAGTAAAGAGAAGTTTTCTTAGGGTCAGTTAGTGGCCATTGCCTCTTGTCCTGCTGCTCAGCTGCCCTGAGAACATCCTGGTTCCCTTATCCTGTCCTTTTGTCAGACATTGACAAGAACACCCTCGGAACGGTCTCTTCTCCAAGCTGAATAGTACCAGCTCTCTCAACCCATGTCCTTCTTGTACTTTGAAGCCCAGCAACAGACATAGGACTGCAAAAATGGCATTACCAGTGCTGAGCAGAGTGGAAGGACCGCCTCCTTTGACCTGCTGGCAATGCTCTGTCTAATGCAGTCCAGGAGGCTGTTGGCCACCCTTGACACAAGGGCAGCCTGCTGGCTCATGGTCAGCTTGCTGTCTACCAGTACCCCAAGGTCCTTGTCTCTTCATCAGTCCCTCCCCAGCCTGTACTGGTGCAGGACTTATTTCTCACTATGGGAAGGACTTCCTTTTCCCTTTGTTAAAATTCCTGAGGTTCCGGTTCCCCAGCATGCTGAGGTCTATCTGGATGGAAGAACACCCTTCTTCTCTATCAACCACTTCTCCCAGTTTTGTGTCCTCAGCAACCTGCTGAGGGTGCCCTATGCCCCATTGACCATGCTCTCTATAGAATTATGGAATCATTTACGTTCATACACACTCACTGCTACACACACTCTGCTCTCTCCCTGCATCTCATGTATTTCACTGTCCCCTGCAATAAAGGGACATCACTCCAGGAGGTTCATGCATCCTCCAGGATTGTGGATGTTTCATGTGTCCATCCAAGTGTGGAGAGTGACAGAGGGGAAGAGAGCAAGGTCAACTCACAGGGTACAGCTGAGCACACATGCCCCAGCACTGGGCATTCCCCACCTCCTATGCCAAGGCACAAATGCCAAAATGAAACTTCATCATCTCTGATTTTGTAAGGGCCTTCAGCACTGCCATGTTGACATAACATATGTCTTTCTCCTTCACTCACAGACATGAATTCTTTCCAATTCATGATTTCAAACATTTTCTACTCTAGAGAAGATATTTTGAGCTTGCTGGATCTTCCTGGTGCTAGTTACAGTCTTCTGGGTTCCCTCCAGAGCTCACGGTGAGGCTTCCTGTCTGCAGCAGGGCCTTCATGAAAAGCTTTGATGAAATGTTTGTCTTTTTGTCATTCTGCTGTGCAGAAAGAGGAGTCACAGAAAAGCACTTCTTCCTGGCAAAAATTCTCTCTTGAGAAGGGGACCCAGCCTTTTCCACATTAGAGAGGGAAACCAGCACTGCCCATGCCACTTGGGCACATAAGGGCGCAACTTCTGCAAGATCACTTCTCATTGGCTGCTTTTTGCTTTTGCTTTTGCTCTACTCCCGATCATTTGATTTTGCTGTGGTTGGACCAGATGGTCTTGGAGGTCTTTTGCAACTTTAATGATTCTCTGATTCTGTAATGTGCTGAGGGGAACCTGAGTGAGCACTAATGTCTTCAGTCTGTGTCCATTCCTCATGCCATAGGGTATCTCAAACAAGTACCCAGAAGGGCAATGCACCACAGGGCTGAAATGCCTCCCAGGCTCTAGGAGAGGCAGAAGGAGCCAGAGAGACACCACAACCATTGCAATGCCCTGCCTTTGGGTGTGCAAGGGAAGGACTTGTGTCTCTGAATACAGTTCTGAGTATGAGAAGTGCAGAAGGCCAGCTCAGATGTGGACGCCTCAAAAAGCCCTGATGCTTCCATGTATGATGCCATGAACAATCCCTACCATCCCCATGAGATCCATCTCACCTGCCCTACACAGGTTCATTGCAAATGCCCCTGTCTCTTGCATCACCCTCCCCTGCCTTTTTGGACTGTCAGGAAATGTGCCAGATGGACCAGAGAGCTTTCTGGAGACTTGGAATGACATCAAACCTTTCTTCTGGAAGAGGACAGAGGAGGGTGGGGAGAATTCAGGCTGGTCAGCCTCACCTCAGTCCCTCAGAAGGTGATGGACCAAGCTACAGCCACCTCCAGGCACTTGGACAAAAACGGGATTGCTGAACCCATAGGTGAGGGGAAAGAAAGGGATGCTGTCTACGTGCACTTTAGAAAGGCTTTTGACATTGTCTTCCAGAGACTTCTTCTAGCCTGGTTGGTGCTATGTGGACTTAACAAATGGATGAGGCTGTGGGTGGGAAGCATGCTGGACAATCAGGTCCAGGTGTCATCTGTGGTGCAAAGTTCTCCTGTCAGACAGTTCCTAGCAGTATCCCTCAGTGATCAGCACTTGGGCCAACACTGTTGAATGTCTTTATTAAATCTTGGAATTAGGAGAGAGCAGAGGTAGAGATACATGTACATCATGTGTTACTATGAACACAGTAGATCCTCTGAAGAGTGTATATTTGAAGCAGTTTGTGATACATGGCATAGTAATTCGTGTCAATTAGATGATTGGTATAGAACAATGGAAAACACAGAGTAAACTGTAGTGTAGTTTTAAGAGTTAAGTTTTAGTGTAGTTTTAAGAGTTAACGAGACGCAGGAAAAGATGGTCTCGCATAAGTTAATATCAATCATATTTTGGTATTTTCGGGAGCCTTCTGGTTTGAAGATAAGGAGGACAGAACCTACACAGAAGAAAAGGAGCTGGCTGAAGCCACTCCTGTGGTTTGAACGAGATCAGGGAAACCATGGAGCCTGCACTGGAACAAAAGGTTACTAGTGGTGATGAAAAAAAATCATTAGCCTTCATCCCCACAACCCTCAACGACCACCACCAAGAGATGCTGTGCAGGCACAAAAAGGAGGAGTTTATGGAAATGCTAATTATAATACAAAGCAGGGATAGGTCATACATATGTATAGACGTACTTGGGTTTCTTATGAATACGTAAATGCAACATTCTTTATATAGAAAATCCCACAGTTGTGTGTGCATGTTGGTGGAGCGCAGACTTTCCACACACCCAGCGCTGTTTACTTGCCTTTTATAAATACTACTAAATTCAGATTGAGTTGTAACCTCATTTATAACAAGTTGTAGAAAATTTACTCGATAAGTTTAACTTTAAAAGTTTCCTATTTATTAGGTCAGGTTGTGTCCCACAAAGAGGGTGCTGGGTGGGCATGTTAGTATAAGGACTGTTGTGCCTCAGAAACTTCAAATGCAGTTGGAAGCCTCTGGTCACCTCAGCCTCTGGAGCTGAGAGGCCAGCGGTAGTAACATGGCTGGGGACAGGGCCTATGAGGTGAATTCTTCCTGAAGCAACTGATGTGTTAGCCCTTGCCTCCTGGCTAACATCTGCGCTTTTCAGCTCACACCTGCCAGCATCCCTGATAAGGCAGCAGAAGGCACCTGCTTGGCAGACTGATTGTGAGATGCCCTCTGTCTGAGAGACAGTGTAAAAGCATAGTGATCTTATGACTATGATTGTGTTGTTTGGTCTGTAGGGGAAAAGCTTGTCCTTGCGGGGAGGCGTGTAAGTTGCTGAGTATGTACGCAGGGGTAAAGAGAAAGAAAAATGCAGAACTAACTAAGATTTGAGACAATGCTGGTGAGACTGTGGCAAGGCTAGAAAAAGTTTATGGCTTAGCTTGTACTCATGACACTTGCAGCTGGAAAAGCTGGCCAGAGGGCAGCAGGGGAAGATAATGATGGATGAAGTAACAACTTTCACGGAGCCAGTTCAACCCCAACCCAAATGGTGCACATGTGCATTTGTAGTCGTGCTTATACAACACCAAGGAGGAGCATGATGGCCGTTGTAACATGTGTTGGCCCCACATGTCAGAACAGCTACCGGATAGGAGGGGATAAAATGAGTACTCCACCAGAGGAGAGAGATGTGATGCACTATCAAGGACAACGTTGCCTCAATGGGGACAACCATTCAAGCAGTACGCCTACTGACTCCTTCCTCTAGTACATCATTGACTGGGGAAACCACCATGCTCATCGGTACCAGTGTCATCACCCTGGGGTCTGTATGTATGCAAATAGCTCATAATAAAGCTTGCTTAATTTATACATATATATATATATATAAATGTAATTATATATATACATATAGTCTGCTCTTTGCTAAACTGAACCAATCAGCTTCAGCCCCTGGAATCTAACTACAACAGAGCCTGATAGACCCCATGCAGGAAGAGGCTTTGGGTATGGGTTTTCAAGTCCCTTCTGCCTAATTATACGGTGGGACAGCAACAGGCACACAGCTTGGTCACATCTCCCTGAGAAGCTGGAAGGCCAGCAGCAGGTATGTGGATTGGAAGATGCTGGTAAGGTTTCATCTGTCTGATCAGCTCACAGTGTACCAGAAGGCTGATGGGTTAGGACACCTGCTTGAAGGGCGATTTGGGGGCAGGGATAGGATAGTGCAGGACAGCCTGCGGTGGAGAATACCAAGAGCACTGACAAGGCTGCAAGGCCCCAGCAGCACTAAGGTCTTTGTTCCCCTGGCTATGGCAGTTGTCTCTGCTACTGAGGCTCACGAGGACACATGCTGTGCTCATGACAACGGGGCCTTGTTGCCTCCTTGCAACCCAGTGGGGAGGCCAGCAGGTGTCATAGCGTTGTCCTTCACACAGCATCACACACCCCACATCCCACTGCCCCAGGAAGAGCCCTGAGCCATGGGTGAGGGACAGGACCTCCCTGCCCAGGGGCTGGGGGACAGGGCTTGGCCTTTCTGCTTCACCAAACAAACCAAGGCCTTTACTCAGCATCAGAGTCTCCTGCCCAGTGCCTTTGCCTACCTGCAATCATGGCCTCTAATTGTGTGCTCTAACAAGTCCATGGGGAGGCTTTGTCAGTAATGACCCTCACTGGGGCCCATTAATACTCCCAGACACTTCAAAGTTTCCTTCTGACTTTAACTTCTCCCGCAGTTACATCATTCTCCTCTCACTACTTGAAGTTCATGGACACAGCACCAAATGCACCATGGGGCTCATTACCATTCAGCCATTTTCATCCAGTCTTTCAGACTTACACAGTTAATTAGTGAGGTTTCAAGAATGCAGTTTATAGAGAAAGTATTCAATTACCAGATTTCTAGGTGCATTTTCCTAATTTAAGATTATTTTCCATTAGTTTAGAGTTTTCAGAAGAACGGATAGCATCATTCTTTATTTGTAATGGATCCAATCTACCTCCTAAGGAGGTCTGGAGAGGTAGAAAACAGTTCCTTGATGTTCTAGACTGTGTGGTCAGCTTTGCTGCTCAGCTCTCCATCCCCACCACTTCTCGCATCAGCCACCTGGGACTTGCATCACTTTTCCTTACACCAGACTTCTACACTGTATTCTGCAGGTTGTTGTTACAGCTCCTTTGCACCCATTCCCACCTCTGTTCCTCATTCAACTGGCTGTACACTGACACAGTTTTTGTTGTTGGTTTTGTTGTTAACATCTAACACCAACCAAGCTAACAAACAAACCCCACAGTCCTCAACAGTAAGCCAAATCCAAGTTGCCTCCAATGAGGTGCACCTTCCAAGGGTTAGCTATACAAGAAAAGATTGACATAGGTTAGAAATGATGAATAGAAGTGCAATTACACAGTTGGGCCTCACAAGGACAGAGTAGAGGGGGACAATCACCTCCCTCCACCTGCTGGCTGCTCATCTCTTGATACAGCCCAGGACACAGTTGGACTTCTGGCCCACAAGCACACACTGCCGACTCACATCAAGCTTTTCATCTAACAGAACCCCCAAGTCCTTCTCTGCAGGGCTACTCTCAATGAGTTCTTCTCCCAGCCTGTACTCATGCCCAGGATTGCCTCGGCCCAGGTGCAGCACCTTGCACTTAGATGTGTTGAATCTCATTAGGTTCACATGGGCCCACTTCTCAAGTGTGTCCAAGTCCCTTTGGATGTCATCCCTTCCTTCTGTCATATCAACAGCACCACTCAGTTTGGTGTCATCTGCAAATTTGCTGAGGGTGCACTCGGTCCTACTGTCTATGTCATAGATAAAGATACTGAACAGTACTGGTCCCAGGACAGACCCCTGAGGGACACCACTCATCACCAGCCTGCACTCGGACATAGAGCCATTGACCACCACTCTCTGGGTGCGAGTTTAAGCCAATTCCTTATCCACTGAACGGTGCACCCATCAAATCCATACCTCTCCGATTTGGAGAGCAGGATGTCATGTGCGATCATGTCAAAGGCCTTGCAGAAGTCCAGGAAGATGACATCGATCGATCTTTGCCAACTGATGCAATCACTCCATAGTAGAAAGTCACGAGATAGGTCAGGCATGATTTACCCTTGATGAAAACATGCTGGCTCTCTCAGATCACCTCTTTGTCTTGCATGTATTTTGACATTGCTTCAAGGAGGATCTTTTCCATGGCATGTCACTCTCTCCTGCATGTTAGAGGAAACCAGAGTGAAAATGCTCCACGACATGCTTCAGATGGCTAAAGTTGTTCCAATCATAACTGTATTATTTGCCTTTCTTGGTGGGAATATTCACATCTTTCTGTATGCATAGAAATATATATTTGTATAGCTCCATCTGTAACTACAGATATATGTGCAAGTAAATGGAAAAGTATATACACAGTTACTGCATACATATAGATAACTGGGAGACTCACAGGCAAGTGGATGGGATTCTAGAATTTTATATCGCCCAAACTATCAGGAAACCAACCCAGAAGTGCTGGGAGCTGGGGAAAGGGGACATGTGGAGGAAAGTCCCAGTGACACGGCTGGGAGGTGGGTTATGATGCCATTCCTACTGCAGTGATCTGACTGCCTGGTGGCAGGCAGGCAGACACAGCGATGTCATTGAGTGCATCACAAACCCCATGGGACACAGGCGGCAGATCTGGCAGGGGACAGTTCTGTCCACCATGGCTGGGCTGCTGCTGCTGAGGTCACCTCCTCACAACACTGTGATGGGCCAGGAGCAGGCAGGCCTCAGGAGGCCATCAAGAGCAGCAGCTGTGGAAGCTGCAGGCAGATGCCTGGGCCCTGGGGAGGGCTGCCCTGCAGTGATGCCAGCTGGACATGGGGTGGGAGCCTGTGGGAAAAGGCACAAGGAAGTGCTGGGTGTGACAAAGCACAGCGGGAGAAAGGAGCAGATTACAGGCAGGGCTGTGAGGGACAGCAGTATCTCACGTGCCCTTGGTGGGCAGAGATGTGAGCGATGGGCAAACGGCACAGAGAGATGGAGGGGACCAGTGGAGACCAGAGGTCTGGTCCTTGCTCTAGAGACTCCAGATACCCTGTACCTGATCGCATCTCTCTGTCCTGCCTTCTTCCAGTTGCAGTTGGTCTGGGTGTGCTCAGCCATACCCGCCTGCGTGTGCACATCCATGTGTGTTTAAAAGATTGTGTCTTTGTGTACACATGGCCTGATATCCTTGCAGTCACCAGCTCTAGGTGAGCTTTGCCTTTTCTAAAAGCATATGTCCACCACAAAGGTCAGATATCTAAGTTTCTTTTTTGGAGCCTGTCCTTGCTGTCACCCCCTGGCAGATCCTTCATGGCCCCTCTCAGTGCCCTATCCCTGCAGCGTCCCAGCCCCACTGCCCCACACACGGTCCCACAGCCGTGCTGCCAAGGCAACGCACATGGCAGTGCACATTCAGGGTTGGGTCAAGTCCTGCTATTACAATCCCAATGACACAATTGGGGTCCCCTCCTGCCATGGCCCTCCTGCGTTTGCATCCTCCTCCAGCCCCCAACTGTGGGAGTATGTCCATGGGGGTCGACAAGCCCCATGGTTGGTGATAACATCGGACTCTTAATGATGAGACCATCAGGAATGTAAAGAGTTTAGAGGGAACAAAGAAGGGTGATTCAGGAGACCCCTTGTTGTCTGGGGTTGCTTGTTCTCCAGCCATTAAGGCATGGAAGATGCTGGGTGTTTGCTGTTGCAGGGCAAAGTTGTTGACCAATGAATAGTCAGTGGAAAAGTACTGCTGGGGGGCGAATGGTATAAGAAGGGAGCCTGTCCTCGATAAGGGATAATGAAGTTATGTCCTCAATATGAGAGATGAAGTTAGGCCCTCAGTAAGAAAGAGCTGAAGTTATGTCATCAATAAAGATGTAGCAGTTACAGATCCTAAAAGAACCCTGGTGTCCGTGTGGTCATTATGCCACACCCGGCCCCTGCCCTGACCCATCCACATCCCACGGGAGCCTCTGCAGACAGCCCTGCTCCATGTCTTCAGGGCTCTGGGCCAGGACAGAGGCCAGCAGGGCTGGCTGTTCCCCTGACACAGGACCTGAGCCTGGCACAAGGATGGAGATGGCCTGGCAGCCAAATGCACCCCTAAACCTGGGGGGAGCGGCCAGTGCTGGACATGGATGACAAGAGAGGCTGCAGGTGACAAAAGCCCTGGGCCACCTCCCTGCTCTGTCTGTGCCTGATGGGCACAGCCCAGCCTCCTCCCTCCTGCACCAGCCTGTCTTCCATCCCTGCCACACGACCCAAAGCCAGCAGTGGGTGTCCTCCCCTTGCGTGGCTGCACATCCCAGCTCAACACAGATGTTTCTCTCTGCTGGGCAGCTTCCAGCCTGGCCCAGCTGGCCCCCAGCTCTCCCAGCTCCCTGTCCTCTGTCCACCTCCCAGGCTGGCCTGGCCCCACAGCAGTGCTCACTGCAGGCTGCTGCAGGGCTTTGGGCATTGCCACCACAGCCCCAGTTTCCATTCACTCCTGATCTGCTGAGAATGGGTCTCAGACCAGGATTTGTTTGGTTTAAATACACAGAGAGCCTGTTTCATTGTTTAGAGAAACCATGGATCACACAGATGGGAATACTTAGATACAAGGGAATGAAGAAGGGCATTTCTGTGTAGGCAACATTATCACAAAGCCAGAAAGGAAAATCAAACAAATGAACAAGCAAACTCCATATGGAAAGTTCCTGGGGAGGAATAACCCCAAGTAGCAGAACAGGCTGGGGGGGTGACCTGCTGGAGAGCATCTCTGCAGAGAGGCACCTGAGAGTCCTGGGGGACGGCAGGCTGAGCACGAGCCAGCAGTGTGCCCTTGTGGCCAAGAAGGCCAACAGGATCCTGGGGTGCATTCGGAAGAGTGTTGCCAGCAGGCCAAGGGAGGTGATCCTCCCCCTCTACTCAGTCGCGGTGAGGCCACACCTGCAGTCCTGTGTCCAGGTCTGGGCTCCCCAGGACAAGAGGGACATGGAACTACTGGAGAGATTCCAGAGGAGGGCTACTAAGCTTATTAGAGGACTGGAACATTAGATTAATGGGCCTGTATAGGAGAGGAGAAGACTGAGGGGAGACCTCATCCATGTGTATAAATATCTGAGGGGAGGGTGTCAGGAGGATGGAACCAGACTCTTCTCAGTTGTACTCAGTGACAGGACAAGAGGCAACAGGCACAAACTGAAGCACAGGAGGTTCCAACTGTATATGAGGGAGCACTTCTTTACTGTGAGAGTGACACTTTCACAGAGAGGTGGTGGAGTCTTCCTCTCTGGAGATATTCAAAACTCACCTGGATGCCATCCTGTGCAATGCGTTCTCGGTGATCCTGTTTGGCAGGGGGGTTGGACTAGATGATCTTCAGAGGTCCCTTCTTACCTTGGCCATTCCAAGATTCTGTGAAACCTAAAGAAAACAGGGAGACAGGTAGCCTTGAGATATCAGAAGCAAAGGAGATAAGGGATGGAAGATAAAAAACAAAAAGGAAAAAAACAACTGCAGGAAGATTCCAGACTGACCTTTTGCTCATTAAGGGTCACTAACATATTAAAAATCACACCAGTAAAAATGGTAATGTATGCTAATGTGGAATATGGTGTTTTCCCCACCTGCCTCCCAATACCCCTCCTCCCCCTGCGCCTGGTCCTCTGTAATGCACAAACTCAGTAGAGGAAAGTTAGGAAAGCTGAAACAGCCAATTAAAAGTAGCCAGAGAGAGAGTTTCTCAAGTTTGCTGTGTGTAAAAAATGGTGATTCAAACTAGATGTATGCTTGCTTTACAAAAGTTCACCAAGAAACCTGACTCTGCAGAGTTCTATAATTGCTTATTTAATTAAAAGACCTTTGTGTGCATTCTGACTCTACGTGCATATTGGTGGGGCCGACGGGGCATGAACATACGGACAACACTTGCAGCCCATGGGTACCATGGCAGAGTAGATCTCCACACCACAGCCCGTGGAGGAGCCCCCAGTGGAGCAGGTGGATGTGGCCTGGAGGAGGCTGCGGCCCATGGAGAGCCCCTACAGGAGCAGGGGATCTGGGGATCTGGGGGGAGCTGCTGCCTGTGGGACAGCAGTTTGCTCCTGACAGATGGACCCCACGGTTCGGACCCATGTAAGAGCAATTATTGAAGAGCTGCTGCCTGTGGGAAGCACACACAGGATCAGTTTGGATGGGACGGCATCCCATGGGAGGGATCCCATGCTGGAGCAGGGGCAGATAGTGACCCTGAAGAAGCGGTGGAGATGAAGCATCATGGACTGACCGCAGCCCCCATTCCCTATTCCCCTGAGCTATTTGGGGGGTGTAAGGAGAAGAGGATGTATGGAGGGCAAGGTGGGTTTTAGTTTGCTTGTAGCTCCTCACTATTCTAGTTTGCTGGTGATAGGCAACAAATTATATTAATTTCCCTACGCTCATTCATTTTTGCCCATGACAATAACTGGTGACTGTGATGATACAGGGGGTTGCAGTTGGACCAAATGATCTTGGAGGTCTTTTCCAACCTTCTATGACTCTATGATTTCATGAAACTTGGTGGCTGATCTGATCTTACTAGGAGAACAAACCCTGAGCACCTTTCATCATATTTTCTCCCCCTTTTCCTTTGAGAAGAAGGAGTTAGAGAGAGGTTATGGTGGAGTTGAGCTGCTTAGCAGAGTAAAACCACAATAGAAGGCAAATGGAAGGGGTTCAGCACCAGAGCTGTGGCCATCCAAGGATGGCATCTCAGCACCCAGGACATGATCTGATATCTCCCAGGGAAATCTGGCCCTGGATTTTCCATCTTTATGAGGATATGCAGAGCAGTGATTAAAGCAGCCTTTGGGCTCAGAGCAGCCCTAGCATCAGGACCCAAGAGTCCTGGCCGCCCCATTGTCCCTTAGCAAAGTGGGACCCTCAGGAAGGGCTCTCACAGCAGCCACCAGCCCTCTCCAGCCCCACTTCCTCCCTCCCTAAGCCCAGGACTTGCAGGTTTTGACAGCTGAAAGCAGGTAGAGGAGGAGAGAGAAGGGTGGATATCTTTTTAGTTCACTTTTTTTTTTTTTTCTCATTGCTCCAGTCTGTTAGTAAATATATTATCTTAATCTCCTTATAGGGTCTGCTTCCATGACTGCAATTGATGAGTCATCTCCCCATACCTTGTATAAACCCTGCAGCCCTTTCCAACTCTATTTTCTTCATCTGTACCTTTCAGGAGCAGGGGTGATAGAGTGGTGTGGTGGAGTTCAGCTGTCCATCAGTGTGAAACCACCGCAATGCTCAGACCTATTGCTGACACCAGCTTTGAAAGAAGAGGCAGGATTTCAGGCAGTGCATTGGAGAGATGCTGTTTTATTAAGCAGATGCTAAAGGAGAGTTGATGCTGACATGCAGGGAGGGAAAAACTGTGCAGAGTAAACAGCGCAGTTTAATACTTCAGGAGATGCTGGATGAATAATAAGCCTTTTTTTTCTAAATAATAAATGGAAATGAAACTAAGGATAAAGATAAAAATACCAATATTCTTAATGAAACAAGTACCAGGCATTCAAATTATATCCAGGAAGTCATTTGTGGAGAAAGAGGGGAAGTTTATCACCATTCAGAAATATCCATGATATTCCTTTCCTAATAGCACCCTTGAGCTCCTTGTTTCTCATGCTGTAAATGAGGGGATTGAATGTTGGGGGCACCACCGAGTACAGAACTGCCACCAAAAGATCCAGGGTTGGGGAGGAGATAGAAGGGGGCTTCAGATAGGCAAAAAAGCCAGAGATGACAAAGAGGGAGACCACAAACAGGTGAGGGAGGCACGTGGAGAAGGCTTTGAGCTGACCCTGCCTAGAGGGCATCCTCAGCACAGCCCTGAAGATCCACACATAGGAAAAAAGAATGAAAACAAAACAGCCAAATGCTAAACAGATAGCAACCATAAGTACCCAGATTTCCCTGAGGTAGGAGTGTGAGCAGGAGAGTTTGAGGATCTGGGGGATTTCACAGAAGAATTGGTCCAAGGCATTGCCTTGGCAGAGGGGCAGGGAAAATGTATTGGCCGTGTACAGCAGAGCATAAAGAACCCCACTGCCCCAGGCAGCTGCTGCCATCTGGGCACAAGCTCTGCTGCCCAGGAGGGTCCCATAGTGCAGGGGCTTGCAGATGGCAACGTAGCGGTCATAGGACATGATGGTGAGAACAGAAAGCTCTGTTGAAAACAAGACGACAATGAGAAAGACCTGTATAACACATCCTGCATAGGAGATGGCCCTGGAGTCCCAGAGGGAATTGGCCATGGCTTTGGGGACAGTGGTGGAGATGCAGCCCAGGTCGAGGAGGGCGAGGTTGAGGAGGAAGAAGTACATGGGGGTGTGGAGGCGGTGGTCGCAGGCTACGGCAGTGAGGATGAGGCCGTTACCGAGGAGGGCAGCCAGGTAGATGCCCAGGAAGAGCGCGAAGTGCAGGAGCTGCAGCTCCCGTGTGACTGCAAATGGCAGGAGAAGGAACTTGGTGATGGAGCTGCTGTTGGACATCTGATGCCTCTTGGCCTTGGGGCCTGTCCAAAGAGAAAAGCACATGGAAAACTTTGGGCAGACTTCTTTGAGCAAATCTCTGTCCTTTCAGCAACACCCTTCCCTTCTCACCCACCTCCGCAAATATGCGCTTTCTCAACAGCATCTTCATTCTCCTTTCTGGATGAAGCTCCGGTTTGTGCTGGCTGAGCACTGTTTGGAGCCACGACCTCTGCACGTGAGCTCCATCGGATTCAGCACTGCTGGGAAAGGTGGTGACCCATTCTTAAATTCATAGTTTCATTCAGATGCAGTGTACCTATAATTCAGAGGGGCTGTTCAACATCCTACAGCAGGATAACTCCAGGAAAACCTCTGCTGGACGTTCATAAACCACAGTGACCTGAACAGAGACAGATTATTTCCCAGCACTAGGCTGGGACCAGAGCCATTTTGGCTAGAACATCTTGGGCACTCTGCTCCCAGGGATGCACATCCAGAGCACGACTCAGTATTCTGGTGTTTGAGCTCTATCTTTAAACCCACTCCCCAGGGAATCTGAGGGGAACAGCAAGGGCAGGATGGATGGGAGGGGAAACAGAAAAATGGCCCAGGGTTCCTAGTGAGGGAGGCAGGAAATGGAGTGAGACATCGGTACTTGGGAGGGTGTTCTTTGTTCTGAGGGTCCTGCTGCCACGGGGACAACAAAGCATGAGATCCCATAGCTGTGGGGGCAGAGGCTTTGCTGGATGGCAGTCAAGGCAATGGAAAGCATCAGCAGTACTGGGATGGAACGGATGTGGCCAAATTCCCTTCTGCCATGTAGTTTCTGGGAACAGCTCCCTGTCATTCCCTGCCCATGGCTCTGCTGCCTGCAGCTGTCCCTGCCTGCAGCTGGGTCTCTGTCCCCATGCCTCCTGCCTGCAGCTCACAGCCCCCATCCCACCTGCTGGGTGCTCAGCTCTGCCCTGCAGACACCTCCTGGCAGCAGGGCTCTGCCCAGGGGCAGCTCGCTGGGGACATGTCCTAGAGCCCAGGGCACACAGACCCTGCTGACACTGCACATGTGGTGGTGGAGCTTTCTATGGGCTGAGGGGCAGGAAAAGATCCTTGTAACCTCTCAGCCATCATGGAGTCTCAGGCACTTCCTGGAATTAACAGCAAATATTTCTATTACAACTGAGGCAAGTAGAGAAGATTGGAAGTTCAGGAGGCTCAGAAAAGCTGTGACTGAAGCTCAGAAAATCCCCTACTTTATCCCGGCTCTTGCAAAGACCCTTTAGATACACGCTGGTTGTGCTGTGGAGCTGTGAGCAGGCTGCCCCAGGCAGCAGCCTCCCGCCAGCAGCAGGACCCTGCCCTGCCGGGGGGGCTCCTTCCACCCGCAGCTTCTCCCCACAGCGCCCTGGGCAGCTCCCCGGGCAGGCTGAGTGCTGAGCCTGGCAGGCGGCAGAGGCCCTGCCCCGGCACACAGCCCCTGGGGCACAGCAGGGACCCTGCTCTGCACCACAGCCCTGGACACCCCTGCCTGCACCCCCGGCTTCTCCTGCCTCCACGAACTGCGGCTGCATTGCCCTCCAGCCAGAGACTTACTGGGTGCAGGGCTGGGAAGTCTTCTCCCCCAGCAAGCTCTGGGCATGCTGCCACTTCTGCCTGCCTTTAAGCACTGTGTCTCTGCAGGCAGGGCTCACAACTCCTGGAAGGCAGTAGGATCTCTCCTGGGGAACACACTTGGATGCAGATCACACAAAATCTAATTGGCCCTCTCTGAACACTGTATTGACTGATTCCTTAGGCAGCAATTGCCCTACTTCGGTGTGCAGATCTACAGGATGTGCCAAATTTCCTCTTTCTTGTTCAAATTATTCATCAATGAAGTGGATGATATGCACCCTCACAAACTTTGCTGATGACACAAAGCTGGGAGGAGTGGCTGATACCCCAGAGGACTGTGCTGCCATTCAGAGGGACCTTGGCAGGGTGGAGAGATCACAGAATCACAGAATTTCTAGGTTGGAAGAGACGTCAAGATCATCGAGTCCAACCTCTGACCTAACACTAACAAGTCCTCCACTAAACCATATCACTAAGCTCTACATCTAGACGTCTTTTAAAGACCTCGAGGGATGGTGACTCAACCACTTCCCTGGGCAGCCCATTCCAATGCCTAACAACCCTTTTGGTAAAGAAGTTCTTCCTAACATCCAACCAAAAACTGCCCTGGCACAATTTTCGAAGTTGAGGCTGGGGACTAACCAGCAGGAGAGCAACTCTGCAGAGAGAGACCTGGGAGTCCTGGTGGACAGTACGCTGAGCATGAGCCAGCAATGTGCCCTTGTGGCCAAGAAGGCCAACGGGATCCTGGACTGCATTTGGAAAAGTGTTGCCAGCAGGCTAAAGAGAGGTGATCCTCCCCCTCTCCTCAGCCTGTATTGGTGCTCGGAGTTATTCCTCCCTAGGAAGGAGACACCACCTTTTCTTTGTGATGTCAAATGCATGAGAAGCCTGACAGGGTCAGAAAAGTGGCCATTTATTTGCAGAAGAAGCAATAGGGATGGATTCTCCAGAAATGCAACTTGGTGCTTGACAGAGCAGCACACTGCCACAGTCATGGTGACAGCCTGGCAGCCTTGTGTCTGGGTATTCCTGTGAGATCAGCCAAATGGGATGAAGGATTTGTTCCCTGACCCTTCTGTTGTGAGAGGGGTTTTGCCTCTCAGCAAAGCATATCGCTGTTGCCTGGACTCCTTCTGTGAGTGGCATCTGCCATTGGGGCCCAGAGATGTGCAAAGTCTTGGTTCTCTTGCTTTCCAATATCGTCTGGCATTCAGTCAACGCAAAGCAACCCAAGGTCTTCACCACAGCTGGTCATCATGGAAAGGCACCTCTGGGACTCCTTGCAACTGGCTTCAGTAATTCTGCCTTTGCTTATGTCAATCGTGATTGCCTACATTATTACGGACTCTTCTAGAGGTGACTTTGGAGTATGGGAATTCTCTATACAAATACAAAAGAGCTTTGATATTTTAGCTTGTGCTCAATGACTTTGGTCCTAGAACATTGCAGGTTATTGAATCAAAGCCTGGAATATCTTAGAGCCAATCACACACTGGCCTATAGTGTGTTGGTTATGGAAAATACTCTGGTGGGGGACTTCAACTTCCCAAATGTCTGGAGGAAAGACAACACAGACAACACCCGAAAACTTGTGTTGGGCCACGTGTGATAAACTCAGGTGGAAAGACTCAAGAACAGGTAACTCTGAATGGCTGTGGCACAGCCCAGAAGCTTGCCCCAGTCTGGGAATATGCCCCTGTCCAACTATGGAAATTATAAGGCATTAATATGAACAGACCCATCAGGTCAGTCAGCATAGTAAAGGGAAGTAATAGTTATTGTGCTGTAGGTGCAGAAGGCAATAAGCCTTGGATTGAGCCTCAGAAGACTCAAGGACATCTAATGCAGTTCATCCATGAGCTAAGACAAACACTGTGAGCAGAGTGAAGGACACTTCGAGCAGAGGAGATGGGCAACTGGCATGGCTGAGCAAGGACCTGCTGCTTAAACTGAGGGAAAAATAGGAAAATGTACAAGAAGTGGAAGGAGGGTTGTATTGCTTGGGAGGAATATGGGGGTGTCAACTAGATGTGTAGAGACGGGACCAGGAAAGCCAAGCCACAGACGGAGCTGAACTTGGCAAGGGATGTGAAGAAGAACAAGAAGGGGTTCTACGGATACATAGGCAGGAGGAGACAGCCCAAGGAGAGTGTTCCCCCTCTGATAAACAAGGTGGGAGAACTGGCTTCCTCAGACATGGAAAAAGCTGAGGTACTCAATAAGTGCTTTGCCTCAGTCTTCACTCGTGGTCAAGTTTCCTGTGTCTGTCAGGACCCTGAAACTCGAGGAGAGGGTGAGAGGAGCGGATTTTGTCCCACTGTGACAGTGGAACAAGTCCAGGACTGCCTAATGAAACTGGATGTATACAAGTCCATGGGACCAGAGGGTATACATCCCAGGATGCTGAGAGAGATGGCTGATGCGGTTGCTGAGCCGCTCTCCATCATATTCGAAAAATCATGGCTGTTGGGCGAAGCCCCCAGTGACTGGAAAAAGGGAAACATGACTCTCATTTTTAAGAAAGGGAAAACAGAAGAGTTGGGGAACTACAGGCTGGTGAGTCTCACCTCTGTGCCTGAGATGATCACGGAGCAGTCCCTCCTGGAACACATCTGAAGGCATGCATGAGATAAAGAGGTGATTTGAGACAGCCAGTATGGCTTCACCAAAGGCAGATCTTGCCTAACCAATCTGATGGCCTTCTATGATGGAGTGATGACATCAGTGGACAAAGGAAGGGCTATGAATATCATCTACCTGGACTTGGGCAAAGCCTTTGATATGGTCCCTCACCACATTTGTCTCTCTAAATTGGAGAAGTATGGATTTGAAGGATGGCCTGTTAGGTGGATCAAGAATTGGTTGGCTGGTCGCAGCCAAAGTGTTGTGGTCAATGGTTCTATGTCTGGGTGGAGTCTGGTCACAATTGGTGTCCCTCAGGGGTCGGTCTTTGGACGGGTACTCTTCAACATCTTTATCAATGACATAGGTGATGGAATCCAGTGAATCCTCAGCAAGTTTGGAGATGACACCAGGCTGAGTGGTGCAGTCGATACAATAGAGGGAAGGGATGCCATCCAGAGGGACCTGGACAGGCTGGAGTACTGGGTCCATGAGAACCTAATGAGGTTCAACAAGGCCAAGTGCAAGACGTTGCACTTGGACTTGGGCAATCCCACGTATTTATATAGACTGGGCAAAGAAGAAATTGAGAGTAGCCTTGTGGAGCAGGACTTTGGGGTCCTGCTGGGCGAGAAGCTGCACATGAGCCAGCAGCATGCGCTTGTTGCCTGGAAGGCCAACTCTGTCCTGGGCTGCATTAAAAAGGAGTGGCCAGGAGGGATATGGCTGTGACTGTCCCCCTCTATTCTGTTCTTGTGAGACCCCACCTGGAATACTGTGTACAGGCCTGAAGCCCCCAGCACAAGAAGGATGTGGAGCTCTTGGAACGGATCCAGAGGAGGGCCACTCAGATGATCAGAGGGCTAAAGCATCTCCCCTTTGCAGAAAGGTTGAAGGAACTGGTCTTGTTTAGCTTGGAGAAGAGAAGGCTCGTCCGAGACCTCATTGTGGCCTTCCAGTATGTGAAGGGAGTGTATAAACAGGAGGGGGAAATGCCTGTTCATATGTGTTGGTAGTGATAGGAAAAGGGGGGATGGTTTTAGAGTAAGACAGGGAAGGTTTAGACTAGAAATTAGGAGAGCTTTTTTCACTCAGAGGGTGGTGAGGCACTGGAACATGTTGCCCAGAGAGGTTGTGGATGCCCCATCCCTGGAGGCATTCAAGACCACCTGAATGCAGCTCTGGGCATCCTGCTCTAGTGGTTGGCCCAGAGCAGGGGGATTGAAAGTAGATGATCTTGAAGGTCCTTTTCAACCCAGGAAATTCCATGATTCCATAATGTTTTTCCTCCCAGAGCGAGATCCCAAAGAGGCACCATTTCCCAGGGAAACCTGGCCCTGCATTGTCCCCCAGAGCAAAGAAGGCATGCCTAGAGAAGCCCCAGGGATAAGGGCATCCCTAGCATCAGGACCCAGGAGTCCTGGCTGCTACATTGTCCCGTGAACTCAGAGGGACACTCAGGCAGGGCTCTCACAGCAGCCACCAGCCTTCTCCAGCCTCCCCCCAAAGCCCATGACTTGCAGCTTTGGACACCTGACAGCCCCTGTGATACGTCTTGCGAAGGGGATCCTGACACCCTTACCTTTGGGGGAGAGCTGCAGGAGCACTGGGAACAGGGAAGTCAGGACAGTGGTGATGGTCACCCTCCAGCAGCCCTCCATCTCGCTTGCTGCTGGCCTTCAGCTCAGGACAAGGGATGCCCGCCCTGGGTTCTCAACCACAGCTCCTCTGCAAGGTGCCCCTGCTCCTCCGTCTATCAGCGAGGGTCGCCCAGTGCAAGCTTGCTGCCTGCTGACCCCACTCCTGGCCACAGAAGGACAGCGCTGGAGAGCACCCAAGCAGTGCCCAGCAGGGACCAGGCCTTGCAGGGAAGTGCCGGCACTTCCGTTGCTCCAGTGACGATATCCTGGTGATGCAGTGCCCCCTCTGTGACATCAGCGTGTGACATTTGAAGGCCTGTGAAGTCAGAAGCAAGGACATGGCACAGCTCAGGAGAGAGACGAGAGATTTCCCTTTTTGTCCTGAGAAACAGCCATTTCCCTTCTGCCCAGTTCTTTTTGGGATGTGGAAGAGTACAGGGACATCTCCAAATGGTGGCAAAGGCCATGGAGCAAAGGCAGTGGAGCCCTGGAGATACCACTACTGCCCCCTTTTACCAACATGCTTCTGCTGTTGGGAGCCCTCCCACACTGGTTGGGTTTGAGGCTTGTCCTGGGACCTGGATTTTTCAAAAGATGGGAGCAAAGGCACCTGGGATGGAACAGCCCCTCGGTGTGCCTGAACTCTTCACTGCATGTAACTCACTTCTGAAAGAAAGATGGGTTTTACAGAGTGAATTGGGGTACATGCCAGGGCCTCAGCACCATCCCCCAGTCTGCCATGCAGGAGGCAGAGGTGATACATGAGTGAGGGGCAGATGTACCCTCAACATGTCATGATGAGAGAGAGGAGTAGGGCAGACAAAAAGGGGAGTGGGGAGAATGGTCTAGGATGGATGCCAGGCTCTCCTGTAGGCTGCCACAGCCTCCCCACGGTGCACAGCTTTGGGCCTTGAGAGGAGGTGGAGACCACAGAAGAGGCTGAGGTGGGGGGGCAGCCTGCCCCTTGCAGCTGGGCTGCCAGATCTGCCTGCAGGAGACCACTTGTGTCTTGGTGTCCACAATGGAGGAGGAAGCCATCCTGATTTAGGATCTAAACTCTCTCATTTCAGGAGACCTGTGGCATGCTGAAGGCAGGACTACAGCCCCTGACCGTACTGCACACAGATGTACCTGGTCCCGTGTCAGCTGGACCATGTCAAGTGGGCTGCAGGGAAACATAAGGCTGAGCCTGTGCAATGCTGGGTATAGGTCTGTCCCCTAAACCTCATCTCTTTCCATGTGCTGAAAAGCAGCTGGACTACATCATGCCTTGTGCAAGAGGAGTGTCAAGACACAGGTTTTCCTGTTTGCAAGTGCCAGATCCTGGTGAACATCACCTAGGTTGGCCCATCTGACACCTGTGCACAGAAGCTCTCTGCAAGAACCCACAGAAAACATGGGGAATGTTTGAACCCAGCAGTGTCCCTTTCCTGTGGTTGGCAGAGTGAATAAATTCCCTCACAGTGACATGGAGTCATTGAACTCAACTTACTCCAATGCTTTCCACAAGACTTTGCCCACTTCTTCAGCCTGGCTGCAGACATTTACCTCCTGCCATGCTGTCACCCTGACTGGCTTTTGTCCCTAAACCATAAGGGCTCCCCCAGTCTGCTGCCCAATACATAGAAGAGATCCATGCATCCAGACAGATTCTTCACATGGAGCAAACTCTCGTTGATCATGCCCAATTGTCTCTTCTGAAGAATCTGCACCCATTCAGCATGATCACACTGTGCCCCTGACTGTCTCTCCTCTGACCTCACACGGGCTCCCCCAGCGTACTGCCAGTTCCATGGACAGCACAAAGGAAGGTGAATCTTATACAGATTTTATTAACTTTATTTTTTTTTTATGAGAGGTGATTTTGCTGCCAAGAATTGTGTGTGCCAAGTGAGGGAAGGAACCCCAGGGATCCCTTCAGGCTGTTTCCCAGCAGGTTCCCCTGCAGCCCCAGGGCCATGTGCAGGGAGCCTGGTGGGGGGCAGAGCAAGGGAGGCCTTGGGCTGGGCCTCTGCTGCTGAGCTGGGCCGGGCTCCTGGGCCCAAGGGGAGCTCCTGGCAAGCGGGCAGCGCTGCACAGAGACAGCTCTGCCCAGGAGCAGCTCCTCTGCACAGCGCAGCAGGGCTGGGGGCACTGCCTGCAGAGACACAGTGCTTAAAGGCAGGCAGAAGTGGCAGCATGCCCAGAGCTCACCGGGGGAGAAGACTTCGCAGCCCTGCACCCGGTAAGTCTCTGGCTGGAGGGCAATGCAGCCGCAGTTCGTGGAGGCAGGAGAAGCCGGGGGTGCAGGCAGGGGTGTCCAGGGCTGTGGTGCAGAGCAGGGTCCCTGCTGTGCCCCAGAGGCTGTGTGCCGGGGCAGGGCCTCTGCCGCCTGCCAGGCTCAGCACTCAGCCTGCCCGGGGAGCTGCCCAGGGCACTGCAGGGAGAAGCTGCGGGTGGAAGGAGCCCTTCCAGTAGGGCAGGGTCCTGCTGCTGGTGGGAGGCTGCTGCCTGGTGCAGCCTGCTCACAGCTCCACAGAATACTAAGAGAATTTCACTCTCATCTTTCCTTAGCCTCTCCTTTCAGTTTCTGTTTTAGGCTCAGTGGAAACAGAAATATATGATGTTATTTTCTAGAAAAGCCTGACAGTCCTAAGGCATCCTAAGGAGGTTACAAGGACCCCCAGTAAATCTTATCCAGAAATCTCCACCACCCCTTGCACAGTGTCAGCAGGGTCTGTGTGACCTGGCTCTAGGACGTGCCCCCAGTGAGCTGCCCCTGGGCAGAGCCCTGCTGCCAGGAGGTGTCTGCAGGGCAGAGCTGAGCACCCAGCGGGTGGGATGGGGGCTGTGAGCTGCAGGCAGAAGGCGTGGGGACAGAGACCCAGCTGCAGGTTGGGACAGCTGCAGACAACAGAGCCATGGGCAGGGAATGGCAGGACAGTGCTAGCAGAGTAGTCTGGTACCTCTCTGTCTGCCCTCTAGCTCATAGGATTCAGGACGTGACTCATAACCTCAGTACCAGGACCTCACTCACAGCGGGCCCTTCTGAGTTCCTGTTGGTGCCTTCTGCCTTGCCTCCCCTGGCAGAAGCCCTGTGCTATTCCGCTCTCTTCTTAGACCTGCAGCTGCTGTTCTTGCTTTATGGCTCCCTGCAATTGTGGAGATGGGGCTTTCAGCTGCAGCTCAAGCACTGACCCTCTGGGTCCCACCATGCAGATGTGTCCATAGGAGGAAGGTGCCCAGAGTTCCCCTTCTAACCTATGGGGCTCTCGGCATTGCAGTCTGTGGGGCATGGACAAAGCTGTATCACCTTCCAGGGACTTTCTGAGGCCACAATCATTGGGCAGCCCAATGTAGGTAACTCGACTGAGCCCTGGAGTTTGGCTGAGACTAGGGTAGATGGACAGACTGGCTATCCTCATTGCACTAAGGACATTAACTTTACCTTCCGGGACTCACAAAAGCTCACCTGGTATTTCTTACAACTGCCAGGGTTTTCTACCCTCTAAAAATGCTCCTGAGTGTGATGCAGATAGAACAAAGTAAATCACAAGTACATCAGTAAAGAGTGTTGAGAGTGGTAATGCTGTGAAGTCCAATACATCAGAGGTAGATTTAATCAGAGATCACTCCTGGTTTCTTTTCATGTAGAGCTGTAGGACAGGTCTGAATCCTCCAGCACACACAGCAGAGACCGCTGCTCCCAGGGGCACATTCCTCCAACACCAACCAGACCTCAGGCAAGGGAGCAAAAGAAACGCCTCAGAAAGGGGAAAGTCACTGTAGGGGTGTTTGGATGCGAAGAGAAATAGGTTTTCTCTCCTAATGATCACTATCTTTTCTTCCTTGGGTATTCCCCTTTGTCCAGGAGGATCAGATGTCCAACAGCAGCTCCATCACCGAGTTCCTCCTTCTGGCCTTCACAGACACACGGGAGCTGCAGCTCCTGCACTTCGCGCTCTTCCTGGGCATCTACCTGGCTGCCCTCCTGGGCAACGGCCTCATCCTTACCGCCGTAGCTTGCGACCACCGCCTTCACACTCCAATGTATTTCTTCCTCCTCAACCTCGCCCTCCTCGACCTGGGCTGCATCTCCACCACTGTCCCCAAAGCCATGGCCAATTCCCTTCATGATACTAGGGCCATTTCCTATGCAGGATGTGCTGCACAGGTCTTTCTTTTTCCCTTTCTGATATCAGCAGAGTATTTTATTCTCACCATCATGTCCTACGATCGCTATGTTGCCATCTGCAAGCCCCTGCACTACGGGACCCTCCTGGGCAGCAGAGCTTGTGCCCAGATGGCAGCAGCTGCCTGGGGCAGTGGGGTTCTCTATGCTCTGCTGCTCACTGCCAATACATTTTCACTGCCATTGTGCAGAGGCAATGCTGTGGACCGGTTCTTCTGTGAGATCCCCCAGATCCTGAAGATCTCCTGCTCACGCTCCTACCTGAGGAGTTTTTGGGTGCTTGTGATTGGTGTCTGGTTAACGTCCGTGTGCTTTGTTTTCATTCTTTTTTCTTATGTGCAGATCTTCAGGGCTGTGCTGAGGATGCCTTCAGACCAGGGGCGACACAAAGCCTTTTCCACATGCCTCCCTCACCTGTTTGTGGTTTCCCTGTTTATCAGCACTGCCCTTTTTGCTTACCTGAAGCCCCCCTCCATCTCCTCTCCATCCCTGAACCTGGTGGTGACAGCTCTGTACTCAGTGATGCCTCCAACATTGAACCCCCTCATCTACAGCATGAGAAACAGGGAGCTCAAGTGGGCTATTAGGAAAGTGATTTCACGAATGTTTCTAAATAGAGACAAATTTCCCCTCTTTTTCCAGAAATGACTTAACTTGGTACCTCCCCTCAGGCCTGGTCCTTCTTTCATTGTCAATATTGTTATTGTTCTCTTTGGTATCATTTGATTTATTGTGCTCTTAGAGTAATATCTCTTTTTCACCCTACTTCTGCTGAGGATTGACACTTCTCTGTTTGCTCTTGAGGCTATACAAATATGTGTCCAACAGAAGGTCAGAGCTGACTCTTACCTTCAAAATAAAATGGGATCTCCACAGTGCACTGTCTGAAGGCTTGGATGTTTTTTCAAGGTTGTTACCAAGCTTTCCAGAAGCTTGTGTCACTTTCCACCACCTATCAGACGCTTTCCAGCATCTGTCAGTGGTCATGATCCTCCAAAGATGTCCTGGGTGAGTAGAGACTTGCTAATGTGATGCCCATCTTTAAGAAAGGTCATAAAGAAGGACTAGGGAACTGCAGGTCTGTCAGCCTGACCTCGGTGCCAGGAAAGGTGATGGGACAGGTCATCTTGAATGCAATTATGCAGCATATGCAGGACTACCAGAGGATCAGGCCCAGTCAGTATGGGTTCAAGAAAGGCAAGTTCTGCCTGACCAACCTCATCTCCTTCTATGACCAGTGACCTGCCTGGAGAATGAAGGAAAGCCTGATGACATAGTCTACCTAGACTTCAGCAAGGCCTTTGCCATGATCTCCCACAGTATTCTCCTGGAGAAGCTGGCAGCCCATGGCTTGGACAGGCACACACTTTGCTGGCTTAAAAACTGGCTGGGTGGCCGGGCCCAGACAGTAGTGGTGGCCAGACTGAAATCCAGCTGGTGACCAGTCACGAGTGGTGTTCCCCAGGGGTTGGTGTTGAGGCCCATCCTGTTTAACATTTTTATTGATGATTTGGATGAGGCAATTGAGTGCACCCCCAGTACGTTTGCAGATGACACCAAGGTGGAGGGAAGTGTCAATCTGCCAGTGGGTAGGAAGGCCCAGTAGAGGGACCTGGACAGGCTGGATTGATGGGCAGAGGGCTGTGGG
Organism: Anas platyrhynchos; assembly: GCF_047663525.1. NCBI lineage: Eukaryota > Metazoa > Chordata > Aves > Anseriformes > Anatidae > Anas > Anas platyrhynchos. The sequence continues at coordinate 5,022,377 of NC_092616.1, read as the reverse complement.
ATGAGGTTCACCATGGGTAAGTGCTACATCCTCCTCTTTGGCCACAACAACCCCATGCAATTCTACAGGCTTGGGGAAGACTGGCTGGAAAGCTGTGCACAGGAAAGGGATCTGGGTGTGTGCTCAAAGCTTTCCTGAACATGAGCTGGCAGGTTGATAGCAATCTGAATATGAGTCAGTAGTGTGCCCTGGCAGCCAGGAGGGCCAACCGTATCCTGGGGTGCATCAAGCACGGCATTGCTAGTCAGTTGATGGAAGTGAATATCCTGCTCTACCTTGCACTGTTGGGGCCTCACCTTGAGTACTGTGTGCAGTTCTGGTGTCGTGGTTTAACCCAGCCGGCAGCTAAACACCACGCAGCCGTTCGCTCACCCTCCCCCCTCCCTCTCTGGGACGGGGGAGAGAAATGGAAAGTGAAGCCCGTGAGTTGAGATAAAGACAGTTTAATAAGACAGGAAAATAATAATAACAAAATAATAATAACAATAATAACAATAATAACAATAATAATAATATGGTGATAATAGGGAAATAATAATAATATGTACAAACAAGTGATGCACAATGCAATTGCTCACCACTCGCTGACCGATGCCCAGCCTAACCCCGAGCAGTCCCGCCCCCTCCCCCCGGCTAGCCACCCCTATATATTGTTTAGCATGACGTCAGATGGTATGGAATACCCCTTTGGCTAGTTTGGGTCACCTGTCCTGGGTCTGTCCCCTCCCAGCTCTTACTGCACCCCCAGCCTGCCCGTTGGCAGGACAGAGCAAAAGGCTGAGATGTCCTTGGCTTAGTATAAGCACTGCTCTGCAACAATTAAAGCATCGGGGTGTTATCAGCACTCTTCTCATCCTAAGCCAAAACACAGCATTCCACCAGCTACTAGGAAGAAAATTAATTCTGTGCTAACTGAAACCAGGACATCTGGGCACCACAGTACTGAAAGGATATGAAACTATTGGAGAGAGTCCAGTGAAGGACTACAAAAATGGTGAAGGGCCTAGAGGGGAGGCACAGCTGAGGTCACTTGGCCTGTTCAACCTGGAAAAGGAGAGGCTGAGGGGAGACCTCATCATGGTCTAGTCTCCCTCACGAGGGAGAGTGGAGCGGCAGGCACCCCTCTATTCTCTTTAGTGACCAGTGATAGGACCAGAGGGAATGGTGTCAAGCTGCGACAGGTGAGGTTCAGGCTGGATATCAGGAAGATAACTCTTCACTGAGAGGTAGTTACACACTGGAACAGGCTCCCCAGATACAGAGTCACGGCACCAAGCTTATCAGAGTTTAAGAAGCAATTGGACTGTGCACTTAGTCACATGGTCTAAAATTTTGGGCAGACCTGTGTGGTGCCAGGAGCTTGACTCTATGATCCTTATGAGTCCTGTCCAACTTGGGATATACTATGATTCTATGATTTTTGCACCAACTCCCGCCTCCTTTCCTCAGACATCTGGCTACACACAGTTTTTTGTTGTTATTTTTGTGTGGATGTGTCTTTTTTTTTTTTTAATATTTACAAAAAAAGTATATTAAAAAGAAACAAACACCAACAAAAATAAAAGAAGCAACCAAACAAAAACCACAGTCCACAACTGTGAGTCAACTCTAACTTGCCTCCAGTGAGGTGCACCATCCACCGTTGATGACTGTACAAGAAATTTTTGACACAGAGAGATAGGAAATGGTAAAAGAGAAATACAGAGTTGGCTACAGGGATGATGAAAGGGACTACTGAAACGCAGGCAAGCTTAACCTCCCTGAAACCCCTAGAAGCAACTGGGTCTATGAGAAGTATCTGAATGACCGAAGAGCAAGAGCAAGTGGAGGGGAACTCTGCAGAAGAGAGGAAAATGCACAAGTCCACACACTCTGCTGGAAAGATGATTTCCAGCATGGTCTGTTTCGTAAGGCCAGGTTGAAATACCTCAAAGACTGAGATGAAGTGCAGTGCATAAGAGAAATTCTGGCAATGCAAGTACAGGGGAAGATATATATACATATCTGCATTACCTGCCTTTCTTGGTGGGAATATTCACATCTTTCTGTCTGTATAGTGAAAAATATTTGTGTAGCTACAGCTGTAACTACAGCTGTATGTGCAAGTAAAGGTAAATGTATATACAGAGTTACACGTATACACATAGATAACTGGGAGAGAGACGGGCAAGTGTCTGGGATTCTAGGAGTTTACATCACCTGAACTATCAGGAAACCAACCCAGCAGTGCTGGGAGCTGGGGAGAGGGGAGACGTGGAGGAAGGTCGCAGTGACACGGCTGGGAGGTAGGTTGTGATGCCATTCCTACTGCAGTGACCTGACTGCCGGGTGGCAGGCAGGCAGACACAGCGATGTCATTGAGTGCATCACAAACCCCATGGGACACAGGCGGCAGATCTGGCAGGGGACAGCTCTGTCCACCATGGCTGGGCTGCTGCTGCTGAGGTCACCTCCTCACAACACTGTGATGGGCCAGGAGCAGGCAGGCCTCAGGAGGCCATCAAGAGCAGCAGCTGTGGAAGCTGCAGGCAGATGCCTGGGCCCCTGGGGAGGGCTGCCCTGCAGTGATGCCAGCTGGACATGGGGTGGGAGCCTGTGGGAAAAGGCATGGGAAAGTGCTGGGTGTGACAAAGCACAGCACGAGAAAGGAGCAGAGTACAGGCAGGGCTGTGAGGGACAGCAGTATCTCACGTGCCCTTGGTGGGCAGAGATTTGAGCGATGGGCAAATGGCACAGAGAGATGGAGGGGAGCAGTGGAGACCAGAGGTCTGGTCCTTGCTCTAGAGACTCCAGATACCCTGTACCTGATCGCATCTCTCTGTCCTGCCTTCTTCCAGTTGCAGTTGGTCTGGGTGTGCTCAGCCATACCCGCCTGCGTGTGCACATCCATGTGTGTTTAAAAGATTGTGTCTTTGTGTACACATGGCCTGATATCCTTGCAGTCACCAGCTCTAGGTGAGCTTTGCCTTTTCTAAAAGCATATGTCCACCACAAAGGTCAGATATCTAAGTTTCTTTTTTGGAGCCTGTCCTTGCTGTCACCCCCTGGCAGATCCTTCATGGCCCCTCTCAGTGCCCTATCCCTGCAGCGTCCCAGCCCCACTGCCCCACACACGGTCCCACAGCCGTGCTGCCAAGGCAACGCACATGGCAGTGCACATTCAGGGTTGGGTCAAGCTCCTGCTATTACAATCCCAATGACACAATTGGGGTCCCCTCCTGCCATGGCCCTCCTGCGTTTGCATCCTCCTCCAGCCCCCAGCTGTGGGAGTATGTCCATGGGGGTCGACAAGCCCCATGGTTGGTGATAACATCGGACTCTTAATAATGAGACCATCAGGAACGTAAAGAGTTTAGAGGGAACAAAGAAGGGTGATTCAGGAGACCCCTTGTTGTCTGGGGTTGCTTGTTCTCCAGCCATTAAGGCATGGAAGATGCTGGGTGTTTGCTGTTGCAGGGCAAAGTTGTTGACCAATGAATAGTCAGTGGAAAAGTACTGCTGGGGGGCGAATGGTATAAGAAGGGAGCCTGTCCTCGATAAGGGATAATGAAGTTATGTCCTCAATATGAGAGATGAAGTTAGGCCCTCAGTAAGAAAGAGCTGAAGTTATGTCATCAATAAAGATGTAGCAGTTACAGATCCTAAAAGAACCCTGGTGTCCGTGTGGTCATTATGCCACACCCGGCCCCTGCCCTGACCCATCCACATCCCACGGGAGCCTCTGCAGACAGCCCTGCTCCAAGTCTTCAGGGCTCTGGGCCAGGACAGAGGCCAGCAGGGCTGGCTGTTCCCCTGACACAGGCCCTGAGCCTGGCACAAGGATGGAGATGGCCTGGCAGCCAAATGCACCCCTAAACCTGGGGGGAGCGGCCAGTGCTGGACATGGATGACAAGAGAGGCTGCAGGTGACGAAAGCCCTGGGCCACCTCCCTGCTCTGTCTGTGCCTGATGGGCACAGCCCGGCCTCCTCCCTCCTGCACCAGCCTGTCTTCCATCCCTGCCACACGACCCAAAGCCAGCAGTGGGTGTCCTCCCCTTGCATAGCTGCACATCCCAGCTCAACACAGATGTTTCTCTCTGCTGGGCAGCTTCCAGCCTGGCCCAGCTGGCCCCCAGCTCTCCCAGCTCCCTGTCCTCTGTCCACCTCCCAGGCTGGCCTGGCCCCACGGCAGTGCTCACTGCAGGCTGCTGCAGGGCTTTGGGCATTGCCACCACAGCCCCAGTTTCCATTCACTCCTGATCTGCTGAGAATGGGTCTCAGACCAAGATTTGTTTGGTTTAAATACACAGAGAGCCTGTTTCATTGTTTAGAGAAACCATGGGTCACACAGATGGGAATACTTAGATACAAGGGAATGGAGAAGGGCATTTCTGTGTAGGCAACATTACCACAAAGCCAGAAAGGAAAATCAAACAAATGAACAAGCAAACTCTACATGTAAAGTTCCTGGGGAGGAATAACCCCAAGTAGCAGAACAGGCTGGGGGGGTGACCTGCTGGAGAGCATCTCTGCAGAGAGGCACCTGAGAGTCCTGGGGGACGGCAGGCTGAGCACGAGTCAGCAGTGTGCCCTTGTAGCCAAGAAGGCCAACAGGATCCTGGGGTGCATTCGGAAGAGTGTTGCCAGCAGGCCAAGGGAGGTGATCCTCCCCCTCTACTCAGTCGCGGTGAGGCCCCACCTGCAGTCCTGTGTCCAGGTCTGGGCTCCCCAGGACAAGAGGGACATGGAACTACTGGAGAGAGTCCAGAGGAGGGCTACTAAGCTGATTAGAGGACTGGAGTATTAGATTAATGGGTCTGTATAGGAGAGGAGAAGACTGAGGGGAGACCTCATCCATGTGTATAAATATCTGAGGGGAGGGCATCTGGAGGATGGAACCAGACTCTTCTCAGTTGTACTCAGTGACAGGACAAGAGGCAATGGGCACAAACTGAAGCACAGGAGGTTCCAACTGTATATGAGGGAGCACTTCTTTACTGTGAGAGTGACAGTTTCACAGAGAGGTGGTGGAGTCTTCCTCTCCGGAGATATTCAAAACTCACCTGGATGCCATCCTGTGCAATGCGTTCTCGGTGATCCTGCTTGGCAGGGGGGTTGGACTAGATGATCTTCAGAGGTCCCTTCTAACCTTGGCCATTCCAAGATTCTGTGAAACCTAAAGAAAACAGGGAGACAGGTAGCCTTGAGATATCAGAAGCAAAGGAGATAAGGGATGGAAGATAAAAAACAAAAAGGAGAAAAACAACTGCAGGAAGATTCCAGACTGACCTTTTGCTCATTAAGGGTCACTAACATATTAAAAATCACACCAATAAAAATGGTAATGTATGCTAATGTGGAATATGGTGTTTTCCCCACCTGCCTCCCAATACCCCTCCTCCCCCTGCGCTTGGTCCTCTGTAATGCACAAACTCAGTAGAGGTAAGTTAGGAAAAGCTGAAACAGCCAATTAAAAATAGCCAGAGAGAGAGTTTCTCAAGTTTGCTGGTGTAAAAAATGGTGATTCAAGCTAGATGTATGCTTGTTTTACAAAAGTTCACCAAGAAACCTGACTCTGCAGAGTTCTATAATTACTTATTTAATTAAAAGACCTTTGTGTGCATTCTGACTCTATGTAGATCTCCACACCACAGCCTGTGGAGGAGCCCCCAGTGGAGCAGGTGGCTGTGGCCTAGAGGAGGCTGCGGCCCATGGAGAGCCCCTACAGGAGCAGGGGATCTGGGGGGAACTGCTGCCTGTGGGGGACAACAGTCTGCTCCTGACAGAGCAGACCCTAACATTACGCACCCATGTAAGAGCAATTATTGAAGAGCTGCTGCCTGTGGGAAGCACACACAGGATCAGTTTGGATAGGACAGCATCCCATGGGAGGGATCCCATGCTGGAGCAGGGGCAGATAGTGACCCTGAAGGAGCGGTGGAGATGAAGCATCATGGACTGACTGCAGCCCCCATTCCCTATTCCCCTGAGCTATTTGGGGGGTGTAAGGAGAAGAGGATGTATGGAGGGCAAGGTGGGTTTTAGTTTGCTTGTAGCTCCTCATTATTCTAGTTTGCTGGTGATAGGCAACAAATTATATTAATTTCCCTACGCTCATTCATTTTTGCCCATGACAATAACTGGTGACTGTGACGATACAGGGGGTTGCAGTTGGACCAAATGATCTTGGAGGTCTTTTCCAACCTTCTATGACTCTATGATTTCATGAAACTTGGTGGCTGATCTGATCTTACTAGGAGAACAAACCCTGAGCACCTTTCATCATATTTTCTCCCCCTTTTCCTTTGAGAAGAAGGAGTTAGAGAGAGGTTATGGTGGAGTTGAGCTGCTTAGCAGAGTAAAACCACAATAGAAGGCAAATGGAAGGGGTTCAGCACCAGAGCTGTGGCCATCCAAGGATGGCATCTCAGCACCCAGGACATGATCTGATATCTCCCAGGGAAATCTGGCCCTGGATTTTCCATCTTTATGAGGATATGCAGAGCAGTGATTAAAGCAGCCTTTGGGCTCAGAGCAGCCCTAGCATCAGGACCCAAGAGTCCTGGCCGCCCCATTGTCCCTTAGCAAAGTGGGACCCTCAGGAAGGGCTCTCAGAGCAGCCACCAGCCCCGTCCAGCCCCCCACTTCCTCCCCCCCTAAGCCCAGGACTTGCAGGTTTTGACAGCTGACAGCAGATAGAGGAGGAGAGAAGGGTGGATATCTTTTGAATCATTTTAGTTCACTTTTTATTTTTCTTTTTTATTTTTTTTCTCACTGCTTCAGTCTGTTAATAAATATTACCTTAATCTCCCTACAGGGTCTGCTTCCATGACTGCAATTGATGAGTCATCTCCCTGTCCCTTGTATAAACACAGCAGCCCTTTCCAACTCCATTTTCTTTGTCTGTACCTTTCAGGAGCAGGGGTGAAAGGGTGGTGTGGTGGAGTTCAGCTGTCCATCAGTGTGAAACCACTGCAATGCTCAGACCTATTGCTGACACCAGCTTTGAAAGAAGAGGCAGGATTTCAGGCAGTGCATTGGAGAGATGCTGTTTTATTAAGCAGATGCTAAAGGAGAGTTGACTCTGACATGCAGGGAGGGAAAAACTGTGCAGAGTAAACAGAGCAGTTTAATACTTCAGGAGATGCTGGATGAACAATAAGCTTTTATAAGAAAGTAAAAAATGGAAAGAAAACTAAGGATAAAGATAAAAATAACAATACTCTTAATGAAACAAGTACCAGGCCTTCAAAGCATACCCAGGAAGTCATTTGTGGAGAAAGAGGAAAAGTTTATTACCATTCAGAAATGTCCATGAAATTCCTTTCCTAATAGCACTCTTGAGCTCCTTGTTTCTCATGCTGTAGATAAGAGGGTTCAATGTTGGGGGCATCACCGAGTACAGAACTGCCATCACAAGATCTAGGGTTGGGGAGGAGAAGGAGAGGGTCTTGAGGTAGGCAAAAAAGCCAGTGCTGACAAAGAGGGAGACCACAGCCAGGTGAGGGAGGCATGTGGAAAAGGCTTTGTGCTGGCCCTGCTCAGAGGGCATCCTCAACACAGCACTGAAAATCTGTACATAGGAAAAAAGAATGAAAACAAAACAGCCAGATGCAAAACAAATACCAACCATAAGTACCCAAAGTTCCCTGAGGTGGGAATCTGAGCAGGAGAGCTGGAGGATCTGAGGGATTTCACAGAAAAACTGATCCACAACATTGCCTTTGCAGAGGGGCAGGGAAAATGTATTGGCAGTGTGCAGCAAAGCATAGAGAAAGCCACTACCCCAGGCAGCTGCTGCCATCTGGGCACAAGCTCTGCTGCCCAGGAGGTTCCCGTAGTGCAGGGGCTTGCAGATGGCAACATAGCGGTCATAGGACATGATGGTGAGAAGGCAATATTCCGCTGATATCAAAAAGAGGAAAAAAAAGAACTGTGCAGCACATCCTGAGTAGGAGATGGCTTTAGTGTCCCAGATGGAATTGGCCATGGCTTTGGGGACAGTGGTGGAGATGCAGCCCAGGTCGAGGAGGGCAAGGTTGAGGAGGAAGAAGTACATGGGGGTGTGGAGGCGGTGGTCACAGGCTATGGCGGTGAGACTGAGGCCGTTGCCCAGGAGGGCAGCCAGGTAGATGCCCAGGAAGAGTGCGAAGTGCAGGAGCTGCAGCTCCCGTGTGTCTGCAAATGGCAGGAGGAGGAACTCGGTGATGGAGCTGCTGTTGGACATTTGACTCCTTTTGGCATGGGGATCTATCTGCGGAGGAAAATACAGAAAAATGTTAGGCTGTATTCTGTGAGCAATATGTATTATATTTCTTGTTAAACCTCAAAACTGATGCTCTGCTTTCAGGAAAACCTCTTAAGCAAAGGAATCCAGTGCAAATTCCAAGTGCAAATATCCAATCTCTTCACCTCTTGAGGATGATCTCAGTTCTCCTCACCTAGAAAGTGATAGGGAAATCATTAAACTTAATCACACAGAGATGTCCAGCAGCATTTCCATGCCCTTAGCCCTCAGCTGTCTTCTCCATGGATAGCACAGAGCTGCTATGGCAGCCATAGTGAAGGGCAGCCTGTACCCCAGAAGAAACCTTGCAGGAAAGTAGTGGAATGCCCTAGAAGTGGGTGATCTGTAGGTAGGGTCAGGTCATTCACAGCCCTGCATAAAGCATTTCCAGAGCCCTAGATGTGATGAGGGGACATGGAGACTTATTCCCCATTAACATATCTGCATGACAGAACGTGCAGCATTGGTGCTTGAGCTGCACCTGAATTATGCCTTACATGGTTGACTCCAAAGGCGACTCATGAACAAATTCCCATGCAATCATGTCTGAGGGTCTATACTGCGGGAGGGGAAGAGGCTGGAGGACTGCAGTGTGAAAGGCAACAACAGTGCAGGGAATGCAGATAAATGGCAAAATCCCCCTGCCATGTTGTCTCTGGGAGCAGCTCCCTCTCACTCGCTGCCGATGGCTCTGCTGCCTACCGTTGTCTGTGCCTGCAGCTGGGTCTCTGTCCCCACGCCTCTGCCTGCAGCTCACAGCCCCCATCCCACCCGCTGGGTGCTCAGCTCTGCCCTGCAGACACCTCCTGGCAGCAGGGGTCTGCCCAGGGGCAGCTTGCTGGGAGCACGTCCTAGAGCCCAGGGCACACAAACCCTGCTGACACTGCACGAGTGGTGGTGGAGCTTTCTAGGGGCTAAGGGGCAGGATAGGGATTTACTGGGGGTCCTTGTAACCTCCTTAGGATGCCTTAGGACTGTCAGGCTTTTCTAGAAAATAACATCATATATTTCTGTTTCTACTGAACCTAAAACAGAAACTGAAAGGAGAGGCTAAGGAAAGATGAGAGTGAAATTCTCTTGCTGTGCTGTGGATCTGTGAGCAAGCTGCCCCAGGCAGCAGCCTCCCGCCAGCAGCAGGACCCTGCCCTGCTGGGGGGGCTCCTTCCACCCGCAGCTTCTCCCCGCAGCGCCCTGGGCAGCTCCCCAGGCAGGCTGAGTGCTGAGCCTGGCAGGCGGCAGAGGCCCTGCCCCGGCACACAGCCCCTGGGGCACAGCAAGGACCCTGCTCTGCACCACAGCCCTGGACACCCCTGCCTGCACCCCCGGCTTCTCCTGCCTCCACGAACTGCGGCTGCATTGCCCTCCAGCCAGAGACTTACCGGGTGCAGGGCTGCGAAGTCTTCTCCCCCGGTGAGCTCTGGGCATGCTGCCACTTATGCCTGCCTTTAAGCACTGTGTCTCTGCAGGCAGTGCCCCCAGCCCTGCTGCACTGTGCAGAGGAGCTGCTCCTGGGCAGAGCTGTCTCTGTGCAGCACTGCCCGCTTGCCAGGAGCTCCCCTTGGGCCCAGGAGCCCGGCCCAGCTCAGCAGCAGAGGCCCAGCCCAAGGCCTCCCTTGCTCTGCCCCCCACCAGGCTCCCTGCACATGGCCCTGGGGCTCCAGGGCTCACGGCTCCTGGAAGGCAGCAGGGTCTCTCCTGGGGAACACACTTGGAAGCAGACAAAGGAAACACTGACTGGCCCTCTCTAAACACTTTGCTGACTGATTCCTGCAGCAGGAATTGCCCTAACTGGGTGTGCAGGGGTACAGGACATGCCAAAGTTCCTCTCTGTATTTCAAGTTATTCATCAATGAAGTGGATGATGTGCACCCCCAGCACCTTTGTTGATGACACAAAGCTGGGAGGAGTATCTGAGATCCCAAAGGGCTCTGCTGCCATTCAGAGGGACCTCAGCAGGGTGGAGAGATGAGGCTGGGCACTGACCAGTGTTATAAGTTGCCCCCTTAATAAATTTTCAGAGAGCATTGCATTAATAATTTAAAGGAATTTATTGAGTAAGCAACAGCAAGCAAAACAGCGCTGGGCAGCCGGGGAGTCTCGGCTCCGCCAACGGCGTGCACCTCACCCCCGCCAGGGTCCCTTTTTATATCTTGGTGATTTCAGGATTACGCAGCACATCCTGGTATATTCTGCGACTGCGCGCACTGTTGCTAGGGGGTCGTCTCTGTCCCTCTGGTGGTCGTGAAGATGAAGGCCGTAGTCTTCCTCAGCGTTGTGGTTCAACTTCTTTCTTTATTTGGTCATGTTGGCCCAGCCTGAGACAGGAAGGCAGGATGTTGATACACTAGTTTAACAACTTATCAGGAGATGGTTACATGAACTTTGCAACAGTGTCTTTAAACAAAAGAGACAACTGAGATGCAGAAGGAGAGAAGGGGAGGGGGTTCTCTTTTTTGTTACATTAGGCAAAAGAATTTTCATAGTGTCTAGCCAAGCATTATCCAGCTCCTTACTTCAGCAGGGAGTTTTCACAACTCCCGTTCCTCAAACAGAACTCCTTGTTTTTATAATACAAAAGACAATGAACAAACATTTATTGTGTATTACAATCCCTCCTTTTTCTTTTAGTTACTCATTTTGTTCATTGAATCTCGGCAATGCCTGGCTACTAAGAACTAATGTTTCCTCAATTCCTTCTTTGGTACTTATTGGCTCGTATCTGGCATGTATGAGCATTAAATGTGCCGCTTCTAAATGTCCCTTTACAATCGCAATCAATTTATTAAAAATACATGGTCCAAAAGTTAGTGCTATTATTAAGAACAACAAAGGTCCTGTTATTGTTGATAATAAAGTAGTAAGCCAAGGTGAATAATTAAACCAAGATTCGTACCAGCTCTGTCGGGCTTCATTCTCCCGTTTCCTTTTTTTTTTTTCAACCCTTCCCTGGGTCTTGCCATTGTATCTCTTACCTCTCCAGTGTGATCAGCATACACACAGCATTCCTCTTTCGAGGCTGCACACAGCCCGTCCTGTTGTAAAAAAATACCCAATCTAATCCCCTATGATTTTGTAACACTACCTCTGAAAGCAACCTGATAGATTTTCCAGGGCTGAGATGGATTGTTCAATTTGGGTCAGATCCTCGTCCACAGCAATGCATAAGGAAGTAAATTCTTGATTTTGTTTAACCAATGAGGCTACCCTGGTCCCCACTCCAGCTCCTCCCAGGATTATTAGGGTGGCCAAAGTTAGAGCCGTGAATGGTTCCCGTCTTTCTAGATGATGACTTTCCACTGTGTCTGGGTGTACATATAATCCTCAGGGTGGTATAGAATCCTTGGTATAATTATCACCTGTATACAGAAATCACGAGACACATTAAAGAGTTTTAGTGATAGACAAGGAGTTATGCCCACTCACAAACAAACCCACCTAGCGTTGTTGGCTGGGATTAACCACTCGGCTGATTGTTTTCCATTCTCCATGATATTACATAGGTGACACTTCCCACTAGGAACCGTGCACACACACCTACCACCTCCAGTGAGTTGTGTTAGTGCTACCCTTATGTCTTTTCCCCAACTGCATTGTAGAAGCTTGTTCTCGTTTGTGCGTGAGGGCTCCCCAGGATTCCCAATAGCATCATAATATGAAGGCCTTATACTAAAGCATAATCAACAGTGTTTTGTTACATTTGGGTTTGTTTTGTTTAATAATTGGTAGCTGGCATTCATGACCCCCCCATATGTTATTCTCAGCTATGTTATCATTCTTGGCTTTACCTGAGCTCGTAGGGCTGCCGAGGGTTGGCACTGTAGTATTTTCTGCAGGCTGGATTCCCTGGACATTTTCTGACAATACCTCATTTGGTCCTACTGCCTGGGGCCTATCAGCATCCTCCATTTTATTAGTACAAGTCCTCCCCTATCTGTTCTGTGTTTGTAAAATCTGACACCTCACATTTTTCCTAGTACCCAGCTAGTATCCTCCAAGTTTGTTATATTTATATATAGAACCTTGCAAATTTCTTTATTTCCACGGAAGGTTCCTGTATACCCTATACCATGCCCTCACCACCTGTAATGGGGACCTGCTTGTTGATTACAACCTTGCGGCCCATATGCCACTTGTAAGAATTTATTCCGACCAGCCCTGAGTGTCCAGTCCATAGCAATGGTTTCACACCCCCAGTATGCACAATAATACATGTTCGGGTAATTACAGTACCCCTTTCCTGTGTTAGAACTTGGGCAGAAATAAAATCCTGATCGGTTGAAGCATGGCTGCACTGACACCAGGTCACATAATGTGATGCAGAAACTGGGGGCACCTGCTGTCGTTGTTTGCTGGATGACGAATTGATCCTTCCATCTGATCAAGCTCCATTTAAAAGGCTGGTGGGGATGCGCAGACCCATAGCTGACCAAAATGATGATACTGACTCCCATGTATCGTAGGAGGTGGTCGGAGCCCATCTAAATTGTCGGCCCCTCAGTCCCCCACCGTTTCACTTCTCTGCCTCGCTTGTCAGTTCGGTTGCAGCGAACTACAAGGTATCGGTTCTTCTTGGCAGCAGCAGTGTTCTTCAGGGGAACCTACTAGGGAGCCTTTGAAACAGGGCCTCCTCCCCTTCCCACGATACACAGATAATATACAATACTTATCGAGTCCATCTTAGTGTCAGCTTCAAGTCGTCAGGGCCTGGAGCTGCCTCCCATTTACCTTCCCGGATTGGTCCTTTCACACGGCTGGCATGCGTCCATCCTTTCTCTGCAGTTCGAATAGCCATTTCTGTGGTAAGCAAAACAACATAGGGGCCTTCCCCATCGTGGTGTTAAAGCAGTCTCTTTCCAAGTCTTAATTAGAATTGAGGGTGATCAAGTGGCAATTCCAAGTCATAGGGCATACCGTATAGCATTTCAAAAGGAGAAATTCCTACATCAGTTCTGGGCTGTGTCCATATGTTTAACAGTGCAAGGGGTAAGTATTTTACCCAAGAAGCCTTAGTTTCCAGCACAAGTTTTGTTAGTTGTTTCTTAATTTCACCATTCATTCGCTCCACCTTTCCAGAAGAGGAGGGGTGCCAGGGGCTGTGAAAATCCCACTCAATCTCTAAGGCCTGCTTTAATCCTTGCACTAAAGCTTTACACCCATTCAGTCACGTGGTCAATTAGGACAAACAAGTAACTCAGTGAAGTCTACCTGTATACTTTGGAAAGGTCAAAACCCTGGCTCCCGTCCCCCTCTAGATAGGTTACAGAAGACCTTTTTATTTACCCTTTGACATATAGTAGTACATCCTCTACATGTGTGCTTCCCTAAAGTATATATTCCTACACAGACATGCTTTCTTAGAACAACATCACACATTGCTTGCACTTCCCAATGACTCTTCTGATGTAAAACAGTTAATATTTGCCTCATTATCACTTTATTCAGCATTTCTCTCCCATCAGGGAGTATCGATTTTCCTTAAAATGATCCACATATTTGTAACATTAATACCTCCTTGGGAGGTTGTAATTGCTCCAAAATCTTTTTTAGAATTTACCCAAATAGATAGGTGGCCTTGTAAACCCCTGAGGTAAAATTGTCCACCTATATTGTTGCTTTCACCCCCATTTCAGGGTCTTTCCAGTCAGAGGTGAATATACATGTATGTTTGCTCTCAGGGCCAGAGAGCACTCCATTAATAACACTGTTATTCCAGTCTAACAATTTACTATTTGAATGCCCAATTTAATCATCAAATCCCTTCCCAACAAGTTAGTCTCTGCCTTGGATACATACAATAATTGCCCAGTGATCATTTCATCCCCTAGTCTCAGCTTTGTATCCCCCAAAAGTGGCACTGTTATCCCAGTCCCTTCTACCCCCATCACATTTAGGGTTTCATTAGTTAATTTAATTCCTGATACTTTACAAGTCAGTAATGACTTAGTTGCCCCAGTATATTGGGTTTGATGGCAAGGTTTGGGGGGTGTGACGGGTGTGGGGGTGGGAAACTGCAGTGGCAGCCCCCGTGAAAAAAAAAAACAAAAACAAAAAACAGAAATTGTGTATTACATTATTGTGTATTACAACCAGCAGGAGAGCAGATCTGCAGAGAGAGACCTCGGAGTCCTGGGGGACAGTATGCTGAGCATGAGACAGCAATGTGCCCTTGTGGCCTGGAAGGTCAATGGGATACTGGGTGCATTCGGAAGGGTGTTCTGCAGCAGGCCAAGAGAGATGATCCTCCCCTTCTACTCAGCCTGTACTGGTGATTGGCGTTATTCCTCCCTAGGAAGGAGACACCACCTTTTCTTTGTGATGTCAAATGCATGAGAAGCCCGACAGGGTCAGAAAAGTGGCCATTTAGTTGCAGAAGAAACAATAGGGATGGATTCTCCTGAAATGCTACTTATTCCTTGACAGAGCGGCACACTGCGACAGCCATGGTGACAGCCTGGCAGCCTTGTGCCTGGGTATTCCTGTGAGATCAGCCAAATGGGATGACGGCTTTGTTCCTGTCCCTTCTGTTGTGAGAGGGGTTTTGCCTCTCAGCAAAGCATATTGCTGTTGCCTGGACTCCTTCTGTGAGTGGCATCTGCCATTGGGGCCCAAAGATGTGCAAAGTCTTGGTTCTCTTGCTTTCCAACATCCTCTGGCATTCAGTCAACACAAAGCAACCCAAGGTCTTCACCACAGCTGGTCATCATGGAAAGGCACCTCTGGGACTCCTTGCAACTGGCTTCAGTAATTCTGCCTTTGCTTATGTCAATCGTGATTGCCTACATTATTTCGGATTCTTCTAGAGGTGACTTTGGAGTATGGGAATTCTCTATACAAATACAAAAGAGCTTTGATATTTTAGCTTGTGCTCAATGACTTTGGTCCTAGAACATTGCAGGTTATTGAATCAAAGCCTTGAATATCTTAGAGCCAATCACACACTGGCCTATAGTGAGTTTGTTATGGAAAATACTCTGGTGGGGGACTTCAACTTCCCAAATGTCTGGTGGAAAGACAACACAGACAACACCCGAAAATTTGTGTTGGGCCACGTGTGATAAACTCAGGTGGAAAGACTCAAGAACAGGTAACTCTGAATGGCTGTGGCACAGCCCAGAAGCTTGCCCCAGTCTGGGAATATGCCCCTGTCCAACTATGGAAATTATAAGGCATTAATATGAACAGACCCATCAGGACAGTCAGCATAGTAAGGGGAAGTAATAGTTATTGTGCTGTAGGTGCAGAAGGCAATAAGCCTTGGATTGAGCCTCAGAAGACTCAAGGACATCTAATGCAGTTCATCCATGAGCTAAGACAAACACTGTGAGAAGAGTGAAGGACACTTCGAGCAGAGGAGATGGGCAACTGGCATGGCTGAGCAAGGACCTGCTGCTTAAACTGAGGGAAAAATAGGAAAATGTACAAGAAGTGGAAGGAGGGTTGTATTGCTTGGGAGGAATATGGGGGTGTCAACTAGATGTGTAGAGACGGGACCAGGAAAGCCAAGGCACAGACGGAGCTGAACTTGATAAGGGACATGAAGAATAACAAGAAGGGGTTCTACGGATACATAGGCAGGAGGAGACAGCCCAAGGAGAGTGTTCCCCCTCTGATAAACAAGATGGGAGAACTGGCTTCCTCAGACATGGAATAAGCTGAGGTACTCAATAAGTGCTTTGCCTCAGTCTTCACTCGTGGTCAAGTTTCCTGTGTCTCTCAGGACCCTGAACCTTGAGGAGAGGGTGAGAGGAGCGGATTTTGTCCCACTGTGACAGTGGAACAAGTCCAGGACTGCCTAATGAAACTGGATGTATACAAGTCCATGGGGCCAGAGGGTATACATCCCAGGGTGCTGAGAGAGATGGCTGATGTGGTTGCTGAGCCGCTCTCCATCATATTCGAAAAATCATGGCTGTTGGGTGACTGGAAAAAGGGAAACATGACTCCCATTTTTAAGACAGGGAGAAAGGAAGAGCTGGGGAACTACAGGCTGGTGAGCCTCAACTCTGTGCCTGGGAAGATCATGGAGCAGTCCCTCCTGGAACACATCTTAAGGCATGCATGAGATAAAGGGGTGTTCTGAGGCAGGCAGCATGGCTTCACCAAAGGCAGATCTTGCCTAACCAATCTGGTAGCCTTCTATGATGGAGTGATGACATCAGTGGACAAAGGAAGGGTTACGAATATCATCTACCTGGACTTGAGCAAAGCCTTTGATATGGTCCCTCACCACATTTGTCTCTCTAAATTGGAGAGGAATGGATTTGAAGGATGGCCTGTTAGGTGGATCAAGAATTGGTTGGCTGGTTGCAGCCAAAGTGTTGTGGTCAATGGTTCTATGTCTGGGTGGAGGCCGGTCACAATTGGTGTCCCTCAGGGTTCAGTATTTGGACGGGTACTATTCAACATCTTTATCAATGTGACATGGCTGATGGAATCCAGTGAATCCTCAGCAAGTTTGCAGATGACACCAAGCTGAGTGGTGCAGTTTATACAATAGAGGGAACGGATGCCATCCAGAAGGACCTGGACAGACTGGAGTACTGGGTCCATGAGAACCTAATGAGGTTCAAAAAGGCCAAGTGTAAGACATTGCATTTGGCTTGGGCAATCCCAGGTCTTTATATAGACTGGGCAAAGAAGGACTTGAGAGTAGCCCTGTGGAGAAGAACTCGAGGGCCCTGCTGGACAAGAAGCTGCACATGAGCCAGCGCCAGCAGTGTGCGCTTGCAGCCCAGAAGGTCAACTGTGTCCTGGGCCACATTTAAAATGGCCAGCAGGAAGAGGGAGGTGACTGTCCCCCTCTCCTCTGCTCTTATGAGACCCCACCTGGAATACTGCATACAAGCCATAGGCCCCCAGCACAAGAAAAATGTGGAGCGCTTGGAATGGGTCCAGAGGAGGGCCACACAGATTATCAGAGGGCTGGAGCACCTCTCCTATGCAGAAAGATTGAGGGAACTGGTCTTGTTTAGCTTGAAGAAGAGAAGGCTCCGCCAAGACCTCATTGCAGCCTTCCAGTACTTGAAAGGAGTGTATAAACAGGAGGGGGAAATGCCTGTTCATATGTGTTGGTAGTGATTGAACAAGGAGGAATGGTTTTAAAGTAAGACAGGGAAGGTTTAGACTAGAAATTAGGAGAGCTTTTTTCCCTCAGAGGGTGTTGAGGCACTGGAACATGTTGCCCAGAGAGGTTGTGGATGCCCCATCCCTGGAGGCATTCAAGGCCACCTGGATGCAGCTCTGGGCATCCTGCTTTAGTGGTTGCCAACCCTGCCCAGAGCTGGGGGATTGAAAGTAGATGGTTTTTAAGGTCCTGTTCAACCCAGGACATCCCATGATTCTATAATGTTTTTCCTCCCAGCGTCATATCCCAGAGAGGCGTCAGCTTCCAGGGACACCTGTTCCTGGATTGTCCCCCATAGCAAGGAGGCATGCCTAGAGAAGCCCTAGGGATAAGGGCATCCCTAGTGTCAGGACCCAGGAGTCCTGACTGCCACATTGTCCCCTGAGCTCAGAGGGACACTCAGGCAGGGCTCTCATAGCAGCCAACAGCCTTCTCCAACCTCCCTCCAAAGCCCAGGACTTGCAGCTTTGGACAGCTGACAGCCCCTGTGATACGTCTTGGGAAGGGGCTACTGACACCCTTACCTTTGGGGGAGAGCTGCAGGAGCACTGGGAACAGGGAAGTCAGGTCAGAGGTGATGGTCACCCTCCAGCAGCCCTCCATCTCGTTTGCTGCTGGCCCTCAGCTCAGGACAAGGGATGCCCACCCTGGCTCCTCAACCACAGCTCCTCTGCAAGGTGCCCCTGCTCCTCCGCCCGTCAGCGAGGGTCGCCCAGTGCAAGCTTGCTGCCTGCTGACCCCACTCCTGGCCACACAAGGACAGCGCTGGGGAGCACCCAAGCAGTGCCCAGCAGGGACCAGGCCTTGCAGGGAAGGGGAGCACTGCCGCTGCTCCAGTGACGATATCCTGGTGATGCAGTGCACCCCCTGTGACCTCAGCCCATGTCATTATAAGGCCTGTGAGGTCAGCAGCAAGGAGATGGCACAGCTCAGGACAGACATGAGAGATTTCCCTTCTTGTCCTGAGAAACAGTCACCTCCCTTCTGCCCAGTTCTTTTTGGGATCAGGAACAGATCAGGGACATCTCCAAATGGTGGCAAAGGCCATGGAGCAAAGGAAGTGGAGCCTTGGAGATATCACCACTGCCCCCTTATACCAACATGCTTCTGCTGTTGGGAGCCCTCCCATGATGGTTGGGTTTGAGGCTTGTCCTGGGACCTGGATTTTTCAAAAGATGGGAGCAAAGGCACCTGGGATGGAACAGCCCCTCGGAGTCACTGAACTCTTCACTGCATGTAACTCACTTCTGAAAGAAAGATGGGTTTTACAGAGTGAATTGGGGTACATGCCAGGGCCTCAGCACCATCCCCCAGTCTGCCATGCAGGAGGCAGAGGTGATACATGAGTGAGGGGCAGATGTACCCTCAACATGTCATGATGAGAGAGAGGAGTAGGGCAGACAAAAAGGGGAGTGGGGAGAATGGTCAAGGATGGATGCCATGCTCCCCTGTAGGCTGCCACAGCCTCCCCACGGTGCACAGCTTTGGGCCTTGAGAGGAGGTGGAGACCCCAGAAGAGGCTGAGGTGGGGGGGCAGCCTGCCCCTTGCAGCTGGGCTGCCAGATCTGCCTGCAGGAGACCACTTGCGTCTCTGTGTCCAGAATGGAGGAGGAAGCCATCCTGATTTAGGATCTAAACTCTCTCATTTCAGGAGACCTGTGGCATGCTGAAGGCAGGACTACAGCCCCTGACCGTACTGCATACAGATGTACCTGGTCCCGTGTCAGCTGGACCATGTCAAGTGGGCTGCAGGGAAACATAAGGCTGAGCCTGTGCAGCTCATCTCTTTCCATGTGCTGAAAAGCAACTGGACTACATCATGCCTTGTGCAAGAGGAGTGTCAAGACACAGGTTTTCCTGTTTGCAAGTGCCAGATCCTGGTGAACATCACCTAGGTTGGCCCATCTGACACCTGTGCACAGAAGCTTTCTCCAAGAACCCACAGAAACCACGGGGAATGTTTGAACCCAGCAGTGTCCCTTTCCTGTGGTTGGCAGAGTGAATAAAGTCCCTCACAGTGACATGGAGTCATTGAACTCAACTTACTCCAATGGCTTCCACAAGACTTTGCCCACTTCGTCAGCCTGGCTGCAGACATTTACCTCCTGCCATGCTGTCACCCTGACTGGCTTTTGTCCCTAAACCATAAGGGCTCCCCCAGTCTGCTGCCCAATACATAGAAGAGATACATGCATCCAAGACAGATTCTTCACGTGGAGCAACCTGTCGTTGATCATGCCCAATTGTCTCTTCTGAAGAATCTGCACCCATTCAACATGATCACGCTGTCACCCTGACTGTCTCTCCTCTGACCTCACAAGGGCTCCCCCAGCGTACTGCCAGTTCCATGGACAGGACAAAGGAAGGTGAATCTTATACAGATTTTTATTAACTTTATTTTTATTTTAGGAGAGTTGATTCTGCTGCCAAGAATTGTGTGTGCCAAGTGAGGGAGGGAAGCCCAGGGATCCCTTCAGGCTGTTTGCCAGCAGGTTCCCCTGCAGCCCCAGGGCCATGTGCAGGGAGCCCGGTGGGGGGCAGAGCAAGGGAGGCCTTGGGCTGGGCCTCTGCTGCTGAGCTGGGCCGGGCTCCTGGGCCCAAGGGGAGCTCCTGGCAAGCGGGCAGCGCTGCAGAGAGACAGCTCTGCCCAGGAGCAGCTCCTCTGCACAGCGCAGCAGGGCTGGGGGCTCTGATTGCAGGTGGCAGTGGGAGAGGAGAGAAAGGAGAAAGAAATTATGGGCTGAGTGGAATATGTGTATGCTGAGAGCTCAGAAGAGGAGAGATCTTCTTAGCACATAACACGGTAAGTCTCTTTCTGCAGTGCAATTCACAGGAGTATCGTGGAGGGTTTTCCAATAGCCAGAATTTCCCACAGATCACGCCGGATACACTTGTTTTTCCTTTAGTGTGGAGAAGCACAATCAGCAGAGGAGGGGTTCCCTGCAGGGTCAATGTCCAAGTCCCAACAGCTCCCTTTTTGCAGGCCATCTGCGGGCTGTGAAGCCGGGGGTGCAGGCAGGGGTGTCCAGGGCTGTGGTGCAGAGCAGGGTCCCTGCTGTGCCCCAGGGGCTGTGTGCCGGGGCAGGGCCTCTGCCGCCTGCCAGGCTCAGCACTCAGCCTGCCCGGGGAGCTGCCCAGGGCACTGCAGGGAGAAGCTGTGGGTGGAAGGAGCCCCCCCGACAGGGCAGGGCAGGGTCCTGCTGCTGGCAGGAGGCTGCTCCCTTCTGCAGCCTGCTCACAGCTCCACAGAATACCAAGAGAATTTCACTCTCATCTTTCCTTAGCCTCTCCTTTCAGTTTCTGTTTTAGGCTCAGTGGAAACAGAAATATATGATGTTATTTTCTAGAAAAGCCTGACAGTCCTAAGGCATCCTAAGGAGGTTACAAGGACCCCCAGTAAATCCCTATCCAGAAATCTCCACCACCCCTTGCACAGTGTCAGTAGGGTCTGTGTGCCCTGGGCTCTAGGACGTGCCCCCAGTGAGCTGCCCCTGGGCAGAGCCCTGCTGCCAGGAGGTGTCTGCAGGGCAGAGCTGAGCACCCAGCGGGTGGGATGGGGGCTGTGAGCTGCAGGCAGGAGGCGTGGGGACAGAGACTCAGCTGCAGGTTGGGACAGAGGCAGGCAGCAGAGCAATGGGCAGGGAATTGTAGGACAGTGCTAACGGAGTAGTCTGGCACCTCTCTGTCTGCCCTCTAGCTCACGGGATTCAGGACGTGACTCATAACCTCAGTACCAGGACCTCACTCACAGCAGGCCCTTCTGAGTTCCTGTTGGTCCCTCACCTTGCCTCCCCTGGCAGAAGCCCTGTGCTATTCCTCTCTCTTCTTAGACCTGCAGCTGCTGTTCTTGCTTTATGGCTCCCTGCAGATGAGGAGATGGGGCTTTCAGTTGCAGCTCAAGAACTGACCCTTTGGGTCCCACCACGCAGATGTGTCTGTAGGAGGAAGGTGCCCAGAGTTCCCCTTCTAACCTGTGGGGCTCTGGGCAATGATGCAGGGAGAGAGCTGCATCTCCTTCCAGGGAGTTTTTTTCCAATTTCACAATCATTGAGCAGCTCAGTGTCGGAAATTTGGCTGAGCACTAGGTGAGTCTGTCTGAGACGAGGGTAGATGGCAGACTGGCTATCCTCACTGCACTAAGGACAGTCACTTTGCTTGTCAAGAGCTCACCTTGTACACCTTTACAAATGCCAGTGTTTTCTACCCTCTAAAAATGCTTCTGAGGGAGAAACAACCAGAACAAAGTAAATCACAAGTACTGTTCATCAGTAAAGAGTGTTGACAGTGGTAATGCTGTGAAGTCCAATATATCAGAGGTAGATTTAATCAGAGATCACTCCTGGTTTCTTTTCATGCAGAGCTGTAGGACAGGTCTGAATCCTCCAGCACCCACAGCAGAGACCGCTGCTCCCAGGGCCACATTCCTCCAGAACCAACCAGACCTCAAACAAGGGAGCAGTACAAAAGTCTCAGAAAGGGGAAAGTCACTGTAGCGGAGTTTGGATGGGAAGATATTTTTTTTTCTTTTGATTTGTTTTATTTTGTTTCAGAGTTGTCTCTCCTAATTATCACTGTCTTTTCTTCCTTAGGTAGTCCCATTTGTCCAGGAGGATCAGATGACCAACAGCAGCTCCATCACCGAGTTCCTCCTCCTGCCATTTGCAGATACGCGGGAGCTGAAGCTCCTGCATTTTGTGCTCTTCCTGGGCATCTACCTGGCTGCCCTCCTGGGCAACGGCCTCATCCTCACTGCCGTAGCCTGCGACCACCACCTCCACACCCCCATGTACTTCTTCCTCTTCAACCTTGCCCTCCTCGACCTGGGCTGCATCTCTATCACTGTCCCCAAAGCCATGGCCAATTCTCTGTGGGACACCAGGGCCATTTGCTATGCAGGATGTGCTGCACAGGTCTTTTTCTTTTTCTTTTTCTTTTTAGCAGAGTTTTCTATTCTCACCATCATGTCCTATGACCGCTACGTTGCCATCTGCAAGCCCCTGCACTATGGGACCCTCCTGGGCAGGAGAGCTTGTGCCCAGATGGCAGCAGCTGCCTGGGGCAGTGGGGTTCTCTATGCTCTGCTGCATACAGCCAGTACATTTTCACTGTCTTTCTGCAGAGGCAATGCTGTGGAGCAATTCTTTTGTGAAATCCCCCAGATCCTCAAGCTCTCCTGTTCGTCCTTATACCACAGCGAAACTGGGCTTCTCACATTTAGTGTTTTTGTGTTTTTGGGGTGTTTTGTGTTCATTGTGCTCTCCTATGTGCAGATTTTCAGGTCTGTGCTGAGGATCCCCTCTGTGCAGGGACGGCACAAAGCCTTTTCCACATGCGTCCCTCACCTGGCTGTGGTCTGCTTGTTTCTCAGTACTGGCATATTTGCCTACCTGAAGCCCCCCTCAATCTCCTCACCATCCCTGAACCTGTCAGTGGCAGTTCTCTACTCGGTGCTGCCTCAAGTATTGAACCCTTTCATCTACAGCATGAGGAATCAGGAGCTCAAGAATTCTATTAGAAAAGTGATGTCATGGATATTTTTCAGGATGTTCTGAGGAAATTGATGGGATCTTTCAGCAGCTATAGACTCCTTCGTTTCTTGTGCAAGTAAAGTGTTGTTTTTCTCATGACAGGGCAAGGCTTGATTTACTTCTACAGTAATATTGCTGTTTTTTGTTTGTTTGTTTGTTTTGTTTTGTTTTCCTTGTGATGTTTTCCACAGAGAAATACTGTTCTTCATCCCCTTGTGCTCAAGTAGCAACATTTCTTGTGTGACACGGAGGCTCTGCATAAACGAGGAGCCAGCCTCTCTGTATTTAAAAAATAGAAATCAAGCTACAATAACTTCTTTGTCTGGACTCCACTCTCAGCAGATCAGGAAGTAATGGGAACACTTGTCACACTTGTCTGGCTGCAGCAGGTCTGGGCAGGCTGCCCTGGCCCTGGGTTTGTCAGGAGCTGCCTGAGGACCCCCAGGGATGGCATGGAGGGGCTGCAGCCCTCTGAGGATGTGCTGCAGAGGAGAGCTGGGGACACAGCAGGGGACACTGACCTCTATTTGCTGGTGCCATGGCTGTCCCATCTCTGGGGCTGAGCCCTTTGTATCCCAAGGAGCTGCTGTGCCCTTCAGCTGAACCTGCAATAATCATGGCACAACAGAAACCTCTTACAGCTTCACTTTGCATCCTCCTTCATGGTAGGGCACTACTCCGTGTCCTTCGCTCTGCTCACGGTGTTTGTCTTAGATCATGGATGAACCAGATTTCATCTGCTTGAGTCTTCTGAGGCCCAAACCAATGCCTATTGCCTGCTGCACCTACAGCACAATAACTATTACTTCCCCTTACTATGCTGACTGACCTGATGGGTCTGTTCATATTAATCCTTTTTAATTTCCCTAGACGGAAGGGGACATATTCCCAGACTGCTGGGCTCTGCCACAGCCACTCAAAGTCACCCTCTCTGGAGTCTTCCAGCCTGAATTTTTCACAATGACCCCACATGAGTTTCTCAGGGTCCCAATGGTCATTTCAAGTGTGGGTCATCTTCAAGGATCCATGGGCAAGTGTGCAAGGATGCATGGTGCCAGCCTACAGGAATCCCGGCCTCCCTCGCAGAACCTATGGACTTGTCCAAGCTGTAGTCTTGAGTTCCCAGACTGCAGTGGCTCTTTGAGATTAGAGTTGTGTTAGTGACTTTTTATTACTCTGCTAGAAACTGAGCTGCTGTTCTGGTTTCCTTTAGTTCCTTTTTTAGAACTTTTACTAATGTTTCTAGGACTTATGTTTTTGTGACTTCCAACTACATCTGTTTGATTTGTAACCAGAGTTACAAACCAGAGTTAATCTCTGGGCTCTAAGATCATCATGGAATCATATCATAGCATCATAGAATGGCTTGGGTTGGAAGGGACCTTAAAGATCATTTAACTCCAAATACCCTACCATAGGCAGGGATGTCACCCACTGGATCAGGTTGGCCAAGGCCCCATCCAACCTGGCCTTGAACACCTCCAGGGATGGGGAATTCACATCTTCTCTTGGCAACCTGTTGCAGTGCCTCACTACCCTCTGAGTGAAGAATTTCTTTCTAATGTCTAGTCTAAATTTATCCTCTTTTAGTTTAAGACCATTCCATCTCGTCCTATCATTATCTGCCCGAGTAGAGAGTCCTTCTCCATCTTTTTTGTAAGACCCCTTTAAGTACTGAAATGTCGTGATAAGGTCTACCTGGAGCCTTCTCTTCTACAGGCTAAACAGCCCCAGCTCTCTGTCCTAGTTCAGATCAGAGCCAGTTCCTCCATCTCGAAAAGGGACCTGATGGCTGCTGGTCAAAGCTGAGCCAATGAGGGACACTAGTTGTGCATCTTCGATAACGTTTTTTAGAAAGCATAAAAAATGTTTGTGCATCTGCAGCTGGCAGAGGAGTGAAAAACTGTGAGAGAAGCAGCCCTGCAGACACTACAGTCAGCGAAGAAGTTCCAGGTGCCAGAGAAGAAGTTCCCCACAGCCTGCTGAGAGGCCCATGATGGAGCAGGCTGTCCCCCTGCAGCCCATGGGCACCACGGCAGAGCAAATCTCCACGCTGCAGCCTGTGGAGGGGCATCACGGTGGAGAAGGTGGATGTGCAGCCACTGGAGAGGAGCAACCACGGGAGCAAGATTTGTGTGGGAGCTGCAGCCCATGGAGAGGAGCCCACTCTGCAGCAGTCTGATCCTGAAGGACTTTCCACAACTTGCTACAGATACATGCTGAAGAACTTCTTGAAGAGCTGCTGTCTGCGGGAAGGTCATGTAGAATCAGTTTGGGAAGGACGGCATCCCATGGGAGTGACCCCACACTTGAAGGGGGGGAGAGTAACCCCGCACTTGAAAGGGGGAGAAGGGGAAGAGAGAAACATGGAAAGAGCAGCAGAGACGAAGCATCATGGACTGATGCCCCCATTCCTTATCACTCTGCACCTCTTGGTGGGAGGAGGTAGAAGAAGTGGGGTGGTGGTAAAGTTGCTTCTAGTTGTCTTTTAGTTGTCACTGCTCTGCACTGCTATGTGCTGGCAATAAATGATGTTAATCTTCCCCAAGTCTGTCCTGTCTGCGACAGTAGTTGTGAGCCATTTCTTGGTCCTTACCTCAGCCCATGAGTTGTTTCTTTGTGTTTTCTCCCTGTATCCTGC
Organism: Anas platyrhynchos; assembly: GCF_047663525.1. NCBI lineage: Eukaryota > Metazoa > Chordata > Aves > Anseriformes > Anatidae > Anas > Anas platyrhynchos. The sequence goes on along the minus strand of NC_092616.1, from coordinate 4,996,817 downwards.
TGAGGAGGGGTGTTGAGAGAGCAGCATGGTGGGCACCTGGGAGACAGCCATGGTTAACACACCAAAGCTGGGCATTGAGTTTGGGAGTAATTTGGGGGTCCTGGCACAGAGGAAGCTTCCTGTGCTATTATTGCTTTATGTGCATTCCCCTCTGCAGGACAACCAAACCCCACTGCCCCTCCTGTGGCTCTCTGGGACCTCTCTGCAGTCACCACATCAGGCAGCATGCATGCAGGGGTAAGGAAATGTTCCCCCAGCATAGCCCCCTGCCAGCCTTCACTGCCCCGGCCCCCACTGCCCTTCTGCTTTAGCAGCGTCCCCCCTCCATCCAGCCCTGCCCCAGCCCCAGCATGTCCCTCACAGGGGTTCACAGACAGCCCTGTCTTGGGGCCTGCTGGGCTCTGGGCCCAGAGAGGGACCAGACTGGGCTGGCCGTTCTCCTAGTACAGGCCCTGAGCCCAGCAGGAGGATGGAGGTGCTCACCTTTCAGTGATCGGCCATCCCCAAACCATGGTGGAAGGCTAGTGCTGGGAACTGCTGCCATGAGGGGCTGGGCCTGGTGGTAATTTTCTTGGGCAGTTTCTCCTTTTTCCGTGCTACAGGAAGGAGAGCAAATCATGTCTGACCAAGCATAAGCAAAGGATAATGGCAGGACAAGGGGGATTGTTTTTAAAGAAGAAGAGGGGAGATTTAGATTAGAGCTTAGGATGTAATGCTTCACTTAGAGGGTGGTGATCTACTAGATCCACCTGATCTAGTTGGTGGCATCCCTACCCATGGCAGTGTAGTGGGTTTACGTGGCAAGGTTTTGGTATCAGGGGGCCATGGAGGTGGTTTTTGTGAGAAGGATCTAGAAGCTGTCCCATGTTTGGTAAGGGCTCCACTGGTGACCAGAGATGAGCCAATAAGTGATGTTGTTTTGCGTCTCTGTGAGAGCATATTTAAGACAAGGAAAAAAAACCTGTGTCACACACAACAGCTGGGAGAGAGAGAGGAGTGAGGAACAGCCTTGCAGGGGCCAAGGTCAGTGAAGAAGGACGGGGAGAGGTGCTCCAGGCACCAGAGCAGAAGTCCCCTGAGGTCTGTGGTGAGCACCCTGGTGAAGCAGGCTGTTCCCCTGCAGCCCATGGAGTACCATGGGGGAGCAGGGTTCCACACTGCAGCCCGTGAACGAGACCACAGTGGAGCAGGTGGACCTGCACTGATGGAGGCTGCAGCCTGTGGAAGACCCCTGCCGGAGCAGATTCCAGACCAGACCTGTAGCCCGTGGAGAGGAGCCTGTGGGAAGCCCACGCCGGATCAGTTCATCAAGGACTGTGTCCCGTGGGTAGGACCCCACAGCACAGGGGACGAGAGTGACTGAGAAGGAGCGGCAGAGAAGAAGTGCTGTAGACTGACCATAACCCCCATTCCCCCGTTTCCCTGCGTCGCTCGGGGGGAGGAGGTGGAAGAGGGTGGATGGGGAGGGGGGGAAGGTGCTTTTGGTTTCTTTCCTTTGTTTCTCACTTCTCTAGCTTGTTAGTAATAAGCAATAAATCTTACTGTCTCCCTATGCTGAGTCTATTTTGCCCATTACAATAATTACTGTGTGATCTCCTTGTCCTTATCTCAACCTTTGAGCCCTTTTCATGGTATTTTCTCCCCGTTCCTCTTTGAGGAGGGGAAGTGAGAGAGCGGCTGTGGTGGAGCTCGGCTGCCCACTTGAGCGGAAGCACCACAGGTAGGAGGGTTGGAACTAGATGATCTTTAAGGTCTCTTCCAACCCAAGCTGTTCTATGATTCTGTGATTCTATGATCTCTGCCTTGAGGTACGCTGCTTGAGAGCCCCTTGGGCATGGGGATGGTCGGCAGGGCCCCAGGACCTCCTCTGCCTGCTCCCTTCTCCCGTGGGGCTCATAGAGGCTTCCAGCCCTGTAGAGGACCCAGAAGAGGGCTTGTCTTACCCATGGTCACAACTGGACCATGGCCCTCCAGATTCACCCCAGTACCTCCAGCATTGCGCAAGGGTTATGTTTGGGGTACTGGCAAGCACTCAGGGTGAGGAGATTGTCTCAGGGACATCTGCTAGGGACAGGGACCGAGGAACAGCAGCAGACTGATACGGCTCCTGGGTCATGCTTGCCTCTCCAAGGCACTTTCCAGCCCAGATCACCCCTTCAGTCCCCATCCCTCCTCAGATCTTTTTGGGTACTCCTGGTTGACCCTGTTCTTTGCTTGCTGGTCAGGGTGGGAAGAAGACCCAGATGGATGGGAATGAGTGCTGCCAAAACTCCTTTCCCAGGGGTCTTTAGATATGCAAGGTGCTTGGAAGGATTATGGAGCATTTCCAAAGGCACTAGGTATGTTCATATACACCTGAGGATGACCTGAATCCCCCTGCAGTCTCCCTTGCCTGTGCCTGCTGCATCCCCATTGCCTCCACAGAGACTGCAGACACCTCCTTTACCTCAGATGCAGAGATATCACACAGAGGCTATGAGAGAGTCAGCTCACACCCAGATACATACTTTATGTGGGCTCCAGGAGAACGAGAGCAGGTTGATGCCTCAGCAGAAGTGGAAGGAAACCAAACAGTTATGAAGGAACATGTAACCACTTACAAAAAAAGCAACAGAAAAAACTCTATTCATGTATATTAATAAATCATACATATTATATGCATTAAAAAAAAAAAAAAAAAAAAAACAGTAACAGCAACTAAAAACAAACAGATATTAATGGTACAGACTGTGAGTCATTTATGGAGAGAGAGGAAAAATTTATCTTCTGAAAAATGTCCATGAAATCACTTTCCCCAGAGCATCCTTCAGCTCCTGGTTCCTCATGCTGTAGATGAGGGGGTTCACTGCTGGAGGCATCACTGAGTACAGAACTGCCACCACTACATTCAAGGATGGAGAGGACAGGGAGGGCGGCTTCAGGTAGGAAAAAGTTCCTGTGCTAAGGAAAAGGGAGACCACAAAGAGGTGTGGAAGGCACGTGGAAAAGGCTTTGTGCCTTCCCAGCTGAGAGGGGATCCTCAGCACAGCCCTGAGGATCTGCACATAGGAGAGCACAATGAATACAAAACACCCCGAAAACAGAAAACCACTCAATATGAGGAGTGCAACTTCCCTGAGGTAGGAATTTGAGCAGGAGAGCTTGAGGATCTCTGGGATTTCACAGAAGAACTGGTCCAGGGTATTTCCTCCACAGAGGGGCAGGGAAAATGTATTGGCAGTGTGCATCAGAGCATAGAGAACCCCACTGCCCCAGGCAGCTGCTGCCATCTGGGCACAAGCTCTGCTGCCCAGGAGGCTCCCGTAGTGCAGGGGCTTGCAGATGGCAACATAGCGGTCATACGACATGATGGTAAGGACATTAATTTCTGCTGATACCAAGAAGAGAAACAGAAAGACCTGTGCAGCACATCCGGAGTAGGAAATGGCCCTGGTGTCCCAGAGGGAACTGGTCATGGCTTTGGGGATAGTGGTGGAGATGAATCCCAGGTCAATTAAGGCGAGGTTGAGGAGGAAGAAGTACATGGGGGTGTGGAGGCGGTGCTCGCAGGCTACAGCGGTGAGGATGAGGCCGTTGCCCAGGAGGGCAGCCAGGTAGATGCCCAGGAAGAGCGCGAAGTACAGCAGCTGCAGCTCCCGCGTGTCTGCAAATGGCAGGAGGAGGAGGAACTCAGTGATAGAGCTTCTGTTGGACATGGACAAACGGGACTACCCAAGGAAGAAAAGACAAGGAGATATTAAGACAGACTTCAGAGGACACATTCCTGCTCACACTGGACTCATGGAACTTTTTGATAGTCTCCTCTATGTGAAAGGAGATGTTTTCAGTGGTTGGGTCCCTGCATTGCATGAGTGGCATTTGGTCCACTGAGGGTTTTCCCTATTTACCACCAAGAGAGATGATGGCATATTGGCCATCAGCCTGTGTAAGGGAAGAAAGATAGATTCATCGCATCCTTCTTTACCTGCCTTCACAGGTGATATCAGAATCAGAAACAAGCTCACGAAGGCACAAGTGGCCCACTCATCTGCATACCTCTTTGTTTTGATAAGACAGACTCTGTCTTCACATCAGTTTCTCTTTATTACACCCTTTATCCAGGTACTGTATGGGTAATGGAATTTTAAATACTTGGAAGTACCCTTAGATGAAAGTAAAACTTCACACTCTGCTCTCCGCAAGACAAGGTGCAACAGAAGTGTCTGCTTCTGTACCTTTTTAGGATTTAGATTCCCCTGTAGCTTCTGGGAAACAGTAAAAACCTTTTTCTGTTGTTCTCAGTGTCAACACAAGCCAGTGCTTGGAGGCAAAATGCTCAGCTGGAGGGTGACTGCCCCCACAGGTTGCTCTGAAAAAGAGCCCGGACTGTGCTGAGTGTGAATGCACAACTCCTCTCTTTCCCTGCCCAGCTATGCGGAGAAGGAGGAGAGGGACAGGACGAGGCTCCTGATTCATGTGGCTGAAATAAAGGCTCTGAGAAATGCAAAAGGGCACAAAGAAGCTGTGCCCTTCTTCGGGCTTTTAGCAGCTTTCCAGGGATATCTTCATAGCACTAACCTCAAGCTGTGACAACTCCTCAGGAGAGTGACCTCATTGCCCAAAATGAAAGGACTGCATTGCACAGAACTTGAAATGTTCAAAGGGGATTTGGGCACCTGTGTCCAAGGAAAACATTTCCAGGACAGGGGCAGTGCCACAACAGGAGCTTAACATCCCCCATCAGCACTGTTATTGCCAGAAAGTGCCACAGCGAGAACAGGAGCAGTGAACACAAAGGGAGAAAGCTGGGGGGAGAGGAGAATGAGGGGGCTTACTCAGAGGACAGCATCCACATGGGAGGGACAGACAGGGAGCAGCCACAGCCCACCCACCAAAGCATTTCTGTCACAAGATCCCTCACCTTCTCTGCCAGTGTCTCTGCTACCCACAGCTGTCCCTTCCAGTAGCTGCTTCCCACGTCTCCTTCTTGTCATCACTCACAGACCCCAGTCCAGCCCCTGTTCACACAGCTTTGCCCTGCATACACCCCCTGGAAGCAAGGCAGTGAACAAAAGCATCTCCCTGCTTGCAGGTGCACAAGAGCAGCTCAGAGAAACCCAGATGTGTCCAGCAAAGGTGATGCTTGTGAGGTCTTTAAGCAGCGCAGTGCGTAATAGACCATTATGAGGTACCTGGCAGATGTGCTGATTTCTCCTGATGAGGATCTTAGTGCTGTATTTACACCTGACAGTGCCAGTCCATTTTCCCTTCGGAGGCAACAAAAACCACTGACTTTAGAGGGTCATCTGACAGCATCTGAAAGCTGTCATCCCTTGCCTGTATTCTTAGTAACACCCTCTTGGAAGTCTCCTTGGTGTGCTGTGGATCTGTAAGCAGCATGCCGAAGGGAGCAGCCTCCCACCAGCAGCAGGACCCTGCCCTGCCAGGGGGCTTCTTCCACCCCACAGCTTCTCCCCGCAGCGCCCTGGGCAGCTTCCCTGCCCCACAGACTGCAATGCCGAGAGCCCCACAGGTTAGAAGGGGAACTCTGGGCACCGTCCTCCTATGGACACATCTGCGTGGCGGGACAAAGAGGGTCAGTGCATGAGGTGCAGCTGAAAGCCAGATCTGCAGGGAGCCATAAAGCAAGAACAGCAGCTGAAGGTCTAAGAAGAGAGAGGAATAGCACAGGGCTTCTGCCAGGGGAGGCAAGGCCAGGGACCAACAGGAACTCAGAAGCACCTGCTGTGAGTGAGGTCCTGGTACGGAGGTTATGAGTCATGTCCTGAATCCTGTGGGCTAGAGGGCAGACAGAGAGGTGCGAGACTACTCCGTTAGCACTGTCCTACCATTCCCTGCCCATGGCTCTGCTGCCTGCAGCTGTCCGTGCCTGCAGCTGGGTCTCTGTCCCCACGCGTCCTGCCTGCAGCTCACAGCCCCCATCCCACCCACTGGGTGCTCAGCTCTGCCCTGCAGACACCTCCTGGCAACAGGGCTCTGTCCAGGGGCAGCTTGCTGGGGGCACGTCCTAGAGCCCAGGGCACACAGACCCTGCTGACACTGTGCAAGGGGTGGTGGAGCTTTCTAGGGGCTGAGGGGCAGGAAAGGGACTTGCTGGGGGTCCTTGTAAATTTCCTTCTTATGACATATAAGTCTCAGTCACTTCTTGGAAATAACAGCTTCTATTTCTATTCACAGTGAGCCAGAAGAAGAGAAAACTGAAAGCAGAGGCTAAGAAAATATGAGAGTGAAGTTCCCTTTGAAATTCCCTTGGTTTGATGTGGAGCTGTGAGCAAGCTGCCCCAGGCAGCAGCCCCCCTCCAGCAGCAGGACCCTGCATTGCCGGGGGGGCTCCTTCCACCCGCAGCTTCTCCCCGCAGCACCCTGGGCAGCTCCCCGGGCAGGCTGAGTGCTGAGCCTGGCAGGCGGCAGAGGCCCTGCCCCGGCACACAGCCCCTGGGCCACAGCAGGGACCCTGCTCTGCACCACAGCCCTGGACACCCCTGCCTGCACCCCCTGCTTCACAGTGTGCAGCTGGCCCACGACAGGGGAGCCCTTGGGGCCTGGACAATGACTGTACGGCAGGGAACCCCTGAGCTGGAGCATGTCCTTCTCTACAAGAAATAGACACGCTCTGCCTACAGCCTCATCTGCTCTGGAACAATCCAGGTCTAGGGCACATCCAGGATACTCCAGTGCATTGCAATGCACTTCGACTTACCGTGTTAAGGGTTGCAAGCATTGCTTTTCCATATACTCTCAGATTTCTAACACTCCACACAGTCTTTAACAACTCTCCCTTTTCTCCCCTCCAAGTGCCAGCTGCAGGCAGTGCCCCCAGCCCTGCTGCGCTGTGCAGAGGAGCTGCTCCTGGGCAGAGCTGTCTCTCTGCAGCGCTGCCCGCTTGCCAGGAGCTCCCCTTGGGCCCAGGAGCCCGGCCCAGCTCAGCAGCAGAGGCCCAGCCCAAGGCCTCCCTTGCTCTGCCCCCCACCAGGCTCCCTGCACATGGCCCTGGGGCTGCAGGGGAACCTGCTGGCAAACAGCCTGAAGGAATCCCTGGGGTTCCTTCTCTCACTTGGCACACACATTTCTTGACAGCAGAATCACTTCTCCTAAAATAAAAATAAAGTTAATAAAACCTGTATAAGATTCACCTTCCTTTGTTCTGTCCATGGAATTGACAGCAGGCTGGGGGAGCTCTTTTGGGTGAAGGTCAGAGGAGAGACAGTCAGGGGGACAGCATGATCGTGCGCTGAATGGTTGTGGATTCTTCAGAAGAGACAAGCGAGGATGATCAACAAGAGGTTGCTCCATGTGAAGAATCTGTCTGGATGCATGGATCTCTTCTATGCACTGGGCAGCAGACTGGGGGAGCCCTTATGGTTTAGGGACAAAAGCCAGTCAGGGTGACAGCATGGCAGGAGGTAAATGTCTGCAGCCAGGATGAAGAAGTGGGCAAAGTCTTGTGGAAGCCATTGGAGTAAGTTGAGTTCAATGACTCCATGTCACCGTTGGGGAGTTTAATCACAGAGAGTCACAGGACAGTGACAGTGCTCGGTGCAAACATTCCCCATGTTTTCTGTGGGTTCTTGGAGACGGCTTCTGTGCACAGCTGCCAGATGGGCCAGCCTAGGTGATGTTCACCAGGATCTGGACTTGCAAACAGGAAAACCTGTGTCTTGACACTCCTCTTGCACAAGGCATGATATAGTCCAGCTGCTTTTCATCACATGGAAAGAGATGAGCTTTCATGGACAGACCTACACCCAGCGCTGCACATGCTCGCTCTTGTCTTTCCCTGCAGCCCACTTGACATGGTCCAGCTGACACGGGACCAGGTACATCTGTGTGCAGTACGGTCAGGGGCTGTAGTCCTGCCTTCAGCATGCCACAGGTCTCCTGAAATGAGAGAGCTTAGATCCTAAATCAGGATGGGTTCCTCCTCCATTGTGGACACAGAGACACAAGTAGTCTCCTGCAGGCAGATCTGGCAGCCCAGCTGCAAGGGGCAGGCTGCCCCCCCACCTCAGCCTCTTCTGTGGTCTCCACCTCCTCTGAAGGCCCAAAGCTGTGGGCCATGGAGAAGCTGTGGCAGCCTACAGGAGAGCACAGCATCCATCCTAGACCATTCTCCCCACTCCCCTTTTTGTCTGCAGCACTGCCCTACTCCTCTCTCTCATCATGACATGTTGAGCGTACATGAATGTCTGCCCTTCCCTCGTGTACCACCTCTGCCTCCTGCATGGCAGACTGGGGGATGGTACTGAGGCCCTGGCATGTACTCCAATTCACTCTGTAAAACCCATCCTTCTTTCAGAAGTGAGTTACATGCAGTGAAGAGTTCAGGCACACGGAGGGGCTGTTCCAACCCAGGTGCCTTTGCTCCCATCTTTTGAAAAATCCAAGCCCCAGGACAAGCCTCAAACCCAACCATCGTGGGAGGGCTCCCAACAGCAGAAGCATGTTGGTCTAAGGGGGAAGTGGTGATATCTCCAGCGCTCCACTGCCTTTACTCCATGGCCTTTGCCACCATTTGGAGATGTCCCTGATCTGTTCCTGATCCCGAAAAAAACTTGGTAGAATGGAAGTGACTGTTTCTCAGGACAAGAAGGGAAATCTCTCATGTCTCTCCTGAGCTGTGCAATCTCCATGCTGCTGACCTCACAGGCCTTCTAACGACACGTGATAATGTCACAGGGGGTGCACTGCATCACCAGGATATCGTCACTGGAGCAGCGGCAGTGCCGGCACTTCCCTGCAGGGCCTGGTCCCTGCTGGGCACTGCTTGGGTCCTCCCCACCGCTGTCCTTCTGTGGCCAGGAGTGGGGTCAGCAGGCAGCAAGCTTGCACTGGGCGACCCTTGCTGACGGGCGGAGGAGCTGGGGCACCTTGCAGAGGAGCTGTGGTTGAGGAGCCAGGGCGGGCATCCCTTGTCCTGAGCTGGAGGGTGACCATTGCCTCTGACCTGACTTCCCTGTTCCCAGTGCTCCTGCAGCTCTACTCCAAAGGTAAGGGTGTCAGGAACCTCTTTCCAAGATGTGTCTCAAGAGCTGTCAGCTATCCAAAGCTTCAATTTCTGGGCTTTGGTGGGAGGCTGGAGAAGGCTGTTGGCTGCTGTGAGAACCCTGCCTGAGTGTCCCTCTGACCTGAGGGGACAATGTGGCAGCCAGGACTGCTGGGTCCTGATGCTAGGGATGCCCTTATCCCTAGGGCTTCTCTAGGCATGCCTCCTTGCTATGGGGGACAATCCAGGGCCACATTTCCCTGGAAGCTGGTGCCTCTTTGGGATCTGTCTCTAGGAGGAAAGGCATAGAGTCATAGAATCATGGAATGTCCTGCGTTGAAAAGGACCTTAAAAATCATCTACTTTCAACCCCCCTTCTCTGGGCAGGGTTGCCAACCATCAGAGCAGGATGCCCAGAGCTGCATCCAGCAAGGCGTTGAATGCCTCCAGGGATGGGGCATCCACAACCTCTCTGGGCAACATTTTCCAGTGCCTCACCACCCTCTGACTGAAAAAAGCTCTCCTAATTTCTAGTCTAAACGTCCCCTCTCTTACTTTAAAACCATTCCCCCTTGTCCTATCACTACCAACACATATGAACAGGCATTTCCCCCTCCTGTTTATACACTCCCTTCAAGTACTGGAAGGCTGCAATGAGGTCTTAGCGGAGCCTTCTCTTCTCCAAGCTAAACAAGCCCAGGTCCCTCAACCTTTCTGCATAGGAGAGGTGCTCTAGCCCTCTGATCATCTGTGTGGCCCTCCTCTGGACCCGTTCCAAGAGCTCCACATCCTTCTTGTGCTGGGGGCCTCAGGCCTGTACGCAGTATTCCAGGTGGGGTCTCACAATAACAGAGTAGAGAGGGACAGTCACCTCCCTCTCCCTCCTGGCCACTCATTTTAATGCAGCCCAGGACAGAGTTGGCCTTCCGGGCTGCAAGCGCACACTGCTGGCTCATGTGCAGCTTCTTGTCCAGCAGGGCCCTCGAGTTCTTCTCCACAGGGCTGCTCTCAAGTTCTTCTTTGCCCAGTCTATATAAAGACCTGGGATTGCCCACGTCCAAGTGCAACACCTTGCACTTGGCCTTGTTGAGCCTCATTAGGTTCTCATGGGCCCAGTACTCCAGTCTGTCCAGGTCCCTCTGGATGGCATCCCTTCCCTCTATTGTATCGACTGAACCGCTCAGCTTGGTGTCATTTGCAAACTTGCTGAGGATGCACTCGATTCCATCAGCCATGTCACATTGATAAAGATGTTGAAGAGCACCAGCTCCAAGACCGACCCCTGAGGGACACCACTTGTGACCAGCCTCCACCCAGACATACAACTATTGACCACAACCCTTTGGCTGTGACCAGCCAACCAATTCTTGATCCACCTAACAGTCCATCCTTCAAATCCATTCCTCTCTAATATAGAGAGACGAATGTGGTGAGGGACCATATCAAAGGCTTTGCTCAAGTCCAGGTAGATGATATTCATAGACCTTCCTTTGTCCACCGATGCCATCACTCCATCATAGAAGGCCACCAGATTGGTTAGGCAAGATCTGCCTTTGGTGAAGCCATACTGGCTGTCTCGAATCACTTCTTTATCTCATGCATGCCTTAAGATGTGTTCCAGGAGGGACTGGTCCGTGATCATCTCAGGCACAGAGGTGAGGATCACCAGCCTGTAGTTCCCCAGCTCTTCTGTTTTCCCTTTCTTAAAAATGGGAGTCTTGTTTCCATTTTTCCAGTCCCTGGGGGCTTCACCCAACAGCCATGATTTCTCAGATATGATGGAGAGCGGCTCAGCAACTACATCAGACATCTCAGCACCCTGGGATGTATACCCTCTGGTCCCATGGACTTGTATACATCCAGTTTCATTAGGCAGTCCCAGACTTGTTCCATTGTCACAGTGGGACAGAATCCACTCCTCTCACCCTCTCCTCGAGGTTAAGGGTCCTGACAGACACAGGAAACCTGACCACGAGTGAAGACTGAGGCAAAGCACTTACTGAGTACCTGAGCTTTTTCCCTGTCTGAGGAAGCCAGTTCTCCCATCTCGTTTATCAGAGAGGGAACACTCTCCTTGGCCCGTCTCCTTCTGCCTATGTATCTGTAGAACCCCTTCTTGTTATTCTTCATGTCCCTTGCCAAGTTCAGCTCCGTCTGTACCTTGGCTTTCCTGATCCCATCTCTACACCTCTAGATGACACCTCTGTATTCCTCCCAGGCTATACAACCCTGCTTCTGCTTCTGTATATTTTCCTATTTTTCCCTCAGTTTAAGCAGCAGGTTCTCGCTCAGCCATGCCGGTCGACCAGCTCCTCTGCTCGAAGTGTCCTTCACTCTGCTCACAGTGTTTGTTTTAGCTCATGGGTGAACTGGATTACATCTGCTGGGTCTTCTGAGGCCCAATCCAAGGCCTATTGCCTGCTGCAGCTACAGCACAGTAACTATTACTTTCCCTTACTGTGCAGATTGACCTGATGAGTCTGGTCATATTAATCCCTTTTAATTCCCATAGGTAGAAGGGAACATATTCCCAGACTGGGGCCAGCTGCTGAGCTCTGCCACAGCCTCTCAAAGTCACCTGTTCTTGAGTCTTTCCACCTGAGTTTATCACATGTGACCCAACACGAATATCTTCATGGCAATTTCAAGTGTAGTGAACTCCAGCAATCCACTGGCAAGTCTTCCAGGATGTGTGGTGCCAGCCCACAGGAATCCCTTGCAGAAACAATGGTCTTGCCCAGGCCACAGTCTCGAGTTCCAAGAGTGCAGTGGCTGCCTTCCAATGATTGTGACTTTTGTTAGACTCATAGAAGCATAGAACCATAGAGCCATGTAGATTGGAAAAACATCGCAAATCATCAAGTCCGTTAACCTAACACTGCCACATCTATCACTAAACCATGTCCCTAAGCACCGCATCTACATGTCATGGGAATACCTCCAGGGATGACCACTCCACCACATCCCTGGGCAGCCTGTTCCAATGCATCACAACCCTTTCAGGGAAGACATTTTCCCCAATATCCAGCCTAAACCTCCCCTGGTGCAACTTGAGGCCATTTCCTCTTGTATTTTTACTGGCCCCTGTTCTGAGCCATGGGGGACACCACTTGTGACCTGCTGCCAATTGGAAGTCTGGGAAACAGTCAGAACCTTTACTAAACCTTAGGCAGACAACATCCACAGCCTTTCCCTCATCCACTAAGTGCATCACCTTTTCATAGGAGAACAGGTTCGTCAAGCAGGACCTGCCTTTCCTAAATGCAGGCTGACTGATCACCTGGTTATCCTGTATGTGCTGCATGATGGCACTCAAGATAATCTGCACCATATCCATCCCCGGCACCAAAGTCAGATTGACAGGCCTGTAGTTCCCTGGGTCCTCCTTCTGGCCTTTGCTGTAGATGGGCATCACATTTGCTAGGGGAGAGTTGACTGGGACCTCCCCTGGCAGCCAGAACAGCTGAAAAATGTTGGTAAGTACTTCTGCTAGCTCCTTCAATACCCTTGGGTGGATCCCATATGGCCCCACTGTGTATGTCAAAGAGGAGTAGCAGGTCACTAAACAGTTCCTCTTGGATTAGGAGGGCTTCATTCTGCTCCTCACCCCTATCTACCAGCTCAGGGGGCTGCGTACCCAGAGTACAACTGGACTTCTACTAAATACTGAGGCAAAGAAGGCATTAAGCACCTCTCCCTTTTCCTCATCTCTTCTCAACTGTGTTTCCCCCCGCATACAATTAAGGATGGAGATTCTCCTTAGTCCTCCTTTTGTTGCTAAGTCATTTAGAAAATCATTTTTCATTCTCCTTTATGGCCAGACTGAGTTCCAGTTGGGCTTTGGCCCATTGAATTTTCTCCCTGCACAACCTCACAACATCTTTGTAGTTAATCCTCCTGAATGTCCTGCTCCTTCTTCCAAAGGTCATAAACCTTTTTCTTAGTGAGCTCCAGCCAAAGTTCTTTCTTCAACCAAGCCGATCTTCTCCGCAGAATCATCTTTTGGCACATTGGGATGACCTTTTCCTGTGCCATCAGGATTTCGTTCTTGAAGTGTGTGCAGCTTTCCTGGACTCCTTTGCCCTTCTGGACTGCCTCCCGAGGGCCTCTGCCAATCAGTCTCCTTAACAAGCCAAATTCAACCCTCCTGAAATACAGGGAGGCAATACTGCTAACCCTGCTCCTTACCTATCAAAACCTCTACTAATTTGTGATCACTATGTCCAAGATTTGCCTTCCATCCTCCACATCCTCCACAAGTCCTTCTCTGTTCACAAGCAAAAGGTCCATCAGGGCACCGTCCCTGCTTGCCTCACTCACCAGCTCTGTCAGGAAGTTATCTTCCACCCACTCCAGAGACCTCCTAGACTGTTTCCTCTCTGCTGTGTTGTCTTTCCAGCAGATATCTCGGAAGTTGAAGTCCCTCACCAGACTATTTTCAGTAACCAACTCAGTATAGGCCAGTGTGTGAGTGGCTCTAAGATATTCCAGGCTTTGATTCAATAACCTGCCATGCTCTAGGACCAAAGTCACTGAGCACAAGCTAACAGGTCAAAGCTGTTTTGTGTTTGTATAAAGCATTCCCATACTCCAAAGTCACCTCTAGAAGAGTCCGAAATAACGTAGGCAATCATGATTCAAAGAAGCAATGGTAGAATTACTGAAGCCAGTTTCAAGGAGCCTCAGAAGCGCCTTTCCATGATGACCAGCTGTGGTGACGACCTTGGGTTGCTTAACGTTGACTGAATGCCAGACGATATTGGAAAGCAAGAGAACCAAGACTTTGCACATCTCTGGGCCCCAATGGCAGATGCCACTCACAGAAGGAGCCTAGGCAACAGCAATATGCTTTGCTGAGAGGCAAAACCCCTCTCACAACAGAAGGGACAGGGAACAAAGCCTTCATCCCATTTGGCTGATCTCACAGGAATACCCAGGCACAAGGCTGCCAGGCTGTCACCATGACTGTGGCAGTGTGCCGCTCTGTCAAGCACCAAGTAGCATTTCAGAAGAATCCATCCTTATTGCTTCTTCTGGCCACTTTTCTGCCCCTGTCGGGCTTCTCATGCATTTGACATCACAAAGAAAAGGTGGTGTCTCCTTCCTAGGGAGGAATAACTCCAAACACCAGTACAGGCTGAGTAGAGGGGGAGGATCACCTCTATTGGCCTGTTGGCAACACTTTTCCAAATGCATCCAGTATCCCATTGACCTTCTAGGCCACAAGGGCACATTGCTGGCTCATGCTCAGCGTACTGTCCACCAGGAGTCCCAGGCCCCTCTCTGCAGAGCTGTTCTCCTGCTGGTCTGTGCCCAGCCTCATCTCTCCACCCTGCCAAGGTCCCTCTGAATGGCAGCACAGCCCTCTGGGGTATCGACCACTCCTCCCAGCTTTGTGTCATCAGCAAAGTTGCTGAGGGAGCACATCATCCACTTCATTGATGAATAATTTGAAATACAGAGAGGAACTTCGGCATGTCCTGTAGCCCTGCACACCCAGGAAGGGTTATTCCTGCCTCAAGAATCAGTCAGCAAAGTGTTTAGAGAGGGCCAGTCAGTGTTTGCTTTGTCTGCTTGCAAGTGTGTTTCCCAGGAGAGATCCTGCTGCCTTCCAGGAGCTGTGAGCCCTTGACACCCAGGGACATGTGCAGGGAGCCTGGTGGAGGGCAAAGCAAGGGAGGCCTTGGGCTGGGCCTCTGCTGCTGAGCTGGGCCGGGCTCCTGGGCCCAAGGGGAGCTCCTGGCAAGCGGGCAGTGCTGCAGAGAGACAGCTCTGCCCAGGAGCAGCTCCTCTGCACAGCGCAGCAGGGCTGGGGGCACTGCCTGCAGAGACACAGTGCTTAAAGGCAGGCAGAAGTGGCAGCATGCCCAGAGCTCACCGGGGGAGAAGACTTCCCAGCCCTGCACCCGGTAAGTCTCTGGCTGGAGGGCAATGCAGCCGCAGTTCGTGGAGGCAGGAGAAGCCGGGGGTGCAGGCAGGGGTGTCCAGGGCTGTGGTGCAGAGCAGGGTCCCTGCTGTGGCCCAGGGGCTGTGTGCCGGGGCAGGGCCTCTGCCGCCTGCCAGGCTCAGCACTCAGCCTGCCCGGGGAGCTGCCCAGGGCGCTGCGGGGAGAAGCTGCGGGTGGAAGGAGCCCCCCCTGGCAGGGCAGGGTCCTGCTGCTGGTGGGAGGCTGCTGCCTGGTGCAGCCTGCTCACAGCTCCACAGCACAACCAGGGTGTATGCAAGGGGTCTTTGTAAGCGGTGAGTCAGGTCATGGGTTAGGTGCTTTAGTCACAGATTTCCTCAGACTCTGCTTTCAGTTTTCTCTTCTCTGGCTCACTGGAAATCTAAGTAGAGGCTGTTATTTCCCAGAAGATTCAGAAACTCCTGAGCCCTCATAAGGAGGTTTATAAGGATACCCCATTAAGTCCCTTTCCTGCCCCTCAGCCCATAGAAAGCTCCACCATCACCCCTTGCACAGTGTCAGCAGGGTCTTTGTGCTCTGGGCTCTAGGACGTGCCCCCAGCGAGCTGCCACTGGGCAAAGCCCTGCTGCCAGGAGGTGTCTGCAGGGCAGAGCTGAGCACCCAGCGGGTGGGATGGGGGCTGTGAGCTGCAGGCAGGAGGCGTGGGGACAGAGACCCAGCTGCGGGCAGGGACAGCTGCAGGCAGCAGAACCACAGGTAGGGAATGAGAGGGAGCTGCTCCCAGAAACTCCATGGCAGGGTAATTTGGGCACCTCAATGCCATCCCAGCATTGCTGATGTTTTCCATTGCCTTGACTGCCATCCAGCAAAGCCTCTGCCCCCACAACTATGGGATCTCAGGCTGCGTTGTCCCCTTGGCAGCAGGACCCTCAGAACAAAGAACCCCTCCTCCCCCCCCAGAATCCATCTTTCACTCCATTTCCTGCATCCCTCACTAGGAACCCTGGGCCTTTTTTCTGTTTCCCCTCCCATCCATCTTGCCCTTGCTATTCCCCTCAGACTTCCTGGGGAGTGGGTTTAAAGATAGAGCTCAAACACCGGAATACTGAGTCCTGCTCTGGAGGTGAATCACTTGGGGGTGCCCAAGCTGTTCTAGCCAAAATGGCTCTGGTCACTGCAGTGCCTAGTGCTGGGAAATAATCTGTCTCTGTTCAGGTCACTGTGGTTTATTTTCATCCAGCAGGGGTTTTCCTGGGGTTATCCTGCTGTAGAATGTTGAACACCCTCCCTGTATTACAGGTACACTGCATCTGAATGAAACTACGAGTTTCAGAATGGGTCACCGCCTTTCCCAGCAGTGCTGAATCCAATGGAGCTCATGTGCAGAGGTTGTGGCTCCAAACAGTGCTCAGCCAGCACAAACCAGAGCTTCAGCCAGAAAGGAGAATGAAGATGCTGTTGAGAAAGTGAATAATTGTGGAGGTGGGTGAGAAAGGAAGAGTGGTGCTGAAAGTGGTTCTCTGAGATTTGCTCAGAGAACTCTGCCAAAGATCTCTGTGTCCTTTTGTCTTTGGACAGGCCCCAAGGCCAAGAGGCATCAGATGTCCAACAGCAGCTCCATCTCCGAGTTCCTCCTCCTGGCATTCGCAGACACATGGGAGCTGCAGCTCCTGCACTTTGCGCTCTTCCTGGGCATCTACCTGGCTGCCCTCCTCGGTAACGGCCTCATCCTCACCGCTGTAGCCTGCGATCACCGCCTCCACACCCCCATGTACTTCTTCCTCCTCAACCTCGCCCTCCTCGACCTCGGATCCATCTCCACCACTGTCCCCAAAGCCATGGCCAATTCCCTCTGGGACACCAGGGTCATTTCCTATGAAGGATGTGTTGCACAGGTGTTTCTTCTTCTGCTCTTCCTTGCTGCAGAGTATTCTGTTCTCACTGTCATGTCCTATGACCGCTACGTTGCCATCTGCAAGCCCCTGCACTACGGGAGCCTCCTGGGCAGCAGAGCTTGTGCCCAGATGGCAGCAGCTGCCTGGGGCAGTGGGCTTCTCAATGCTGTCCTGCACACTGCCAATACATTTTCCCTGCCCCTCTGCCAAGGCAATGCCGTGGACCAGTTCTTCTGTGAAATCCCCCAGATTATGAAGATATCCTGCACACATTCCTACCTGAAGATTTTTTGGGTAGTTGTGGTTGGGGTCTGTTTAGCGTTTGGCTGTTTTGTTTTCATTCTTTTTTCCTATGTGCAGATCTTCAGGGCTGTGCTGAGGATGCCCTCAGAACAGGGCCAGCAGAAAGTCTTTTCCACATGCCTCCCTCACCTGTTTGTTGTCTCGCTGTTTATCAGCACCTGCTTTTTTGCTTACATGAAGCCTCCCTCCATCTCCTCTCCATCCCTGAACCTGGTAGTGGCAGTTCTGTACTCGGTGATGCCTCCAACATTGAACCCCCTCATCTACAGCATCAGGAATAAGGAGCTCAACTGGGCTATTAGGAAAGTAGTTTCATGGATGTTTCTCAATAGTGACAAATTTCCCCTCTTTCCAGAAGTGACTTAACTTGGTACCTCCCCTCAGGCCTGGTCTTTCTTTCATTATCAATATTGTTATTGTTCTCTTTGGTATCATTTGATTTATTATGCTCTTAGAGTAATATCTCTTTTTCACCCTACTTCTGCGGAGGATTGAGACTCCCTGTTGCTCTTGAGGGTCTATAAATATGTTTCTAAGAGAAGATCTGAGTAGTCTCTTACATAGCATTTGCAAAATAAAATGGGATCTCTGCAGTGCACTGTCTAAAGTCTTGGCTGTTTTTTCAAGGTTGTTGCCAAGCTTTCCAGAAGCTTGTGCCACTTTCCATCACCTATCAGCCACTTTCCATCATCTATCAGTGGTCATGGTCATCCAGAGAGTTTCTAGGTGAGTAGAGACTTGCAAATGTGATGCCCATCTTTAAGAAAGGTCATAAGATGGACCCGGAGAACTACAGGTCTGTCAGCCTGACCTGGGTGCCAGGAAAGGTGATGGGACAGGTCATCTTGAATGCAATCATGCAGCATATGCGGGACCACCAGGGGATCAGGCCCAGTCAGTATGGGTTCAAGAAAGGCAAGTCCTGCCTGACCAACCTCATCTCCTTCTATGACCAGTGACATGTCTGGGGGATGAGGGAAAGCCTGTTGACATAGTCTACCTAGACGTCAGCAAGGTCTTTGACATGGTCTCTGACAGTATTGTCCTGGAGAAGCCAGCAGCCCATGGCTTGGACAGGCACACGCTTTGCTGGGTTAAAAACTGGCTGGGTGGCCGGGCCCAGAGAGTAGTGGTGAACGGAGTGAAATCCAGCTGGTGACCAGTCACAAGTGGTGTTCCCCAAGGGTTGGTGTTGGGGCCCATCCTCTTTAACGTTTTATTGATGATTTGGATGAGGCAATTGAGTGCACCCCCAGTATGTTTGCAGATGACACCAAGGTGGAGCGAAGCATCGATCTGCCAGAGGGTAGGAAGGCCCAGTAGAGGGACCTGGACAGGTTGGATTGATGGGCAGAGGCCAGTGGGATGAAGTTCACCATGGCTAAGTGCTGCATCTTTCCCTTTGGCCACAACAACCCCATGCAATGCTACAGGCTTGGGGAAGACTGGCCTGAAAGCTGTGCAGAGGAAAAGGTTGGATGTAGTACTTAGGGACATGGCTTAGTGGGTGATATTGGTGGTAGGGGGATGGTTGGACCAGAAGATTTTGGAGGTCTTTTGCAACCTTAATAATTCTAAGATTCTGTGCTTCTTATTATGCACAGGTCCATGGTTTCCTGGTGCTTTGCCAAGCCTAGGAAGTGTCTGAGGAAGAACTGGTTGGTGCCCTATATTCTCCAGCCCTTAATGCAACCATCTTTCCAGTTGGGTGGCATCAAAGCTATGCCTGTGCCCTGTGTCAGGGCTTTGACTGATGGAAACATGGTCCAGCAGCCGCAACAGTTTGCTGCTGTTCCTCTGGCTGTGTCCAGCACATGTCCATGAGACAGTCTTCCCCACCTGCGTGCTGAACCTCAGCCCAAAATTCATCAACAAGTCCTCATCTTGGGTCCACCCCAAGGACTGGAATGCAGCAGTGACCGCAGGAAGGACGAGCCCTCTCCTTGGGCCTGTCCATGGCTGGATGCCTTTGTATGCTCCACAGGCAAAGGGAGAATATCCATAGCATGCTAATGCCCCTTTCACTTTCCTGTGCCTTTGGGAGCCTCAAAAACTGTCCCTCAGACCGAAGATCTAGCCCAGCATCTTGCATAAGGAAGCTGGAGAAATTCTCTCAGAATTTCTAATACTCTCCTTGTTGCAGGAAGAATGGCCAAAAACACAACAGACACCCGTGTGGTCAGATCACACTCTCTCTTTATTACCTGAATAGCCTGACTTTTATAGCAAACTTAACAGGGGTGGATAGTGTCTCACACAATATTATTGGTCAAAAGCAGTCAAAAAACTGCAAGAAAACAACCCCACCTGCAAGAAAACAACCCCCTTGTGATTAGCGGTCATGTAGATCCCGTCCTTGAAGCCAGCTGCTGGCAACAATATTTTTTAAATTCTTCAATCAGGCGATGTGGGAACACTGTCATGGGAACTTCTCATAGTCGTCCTGGCAACTCAGTTTGCTCAGCTGCAGCAAGTCATGGCCTCCTTGCTGTTTCAAAAATCCCTCAACACATCACCTTCGCAGGATCTGAGGAAAGGCTGTCTGACCTCTGTCTTGCCTTCGTGTAAGATAGGAGTCACATTTGCTTTCTTCAGTTGTGCTCTGGGCCTCTTTCTAAGGCTGTGCTCTGGGTTTCTGGGTATTGCTTGGAGTCTGGCACATGGAGAGCCATGGTGCTATGCAACTGTACACCCCATAAAGGTTTGGCCAGCTCATAAAGAGGAAGGACGAAAGGGAAGTCCTAGCAGGTGTGACCATTGGTGGACAGCAAAGAGCTAAAGGCAGGACCTATCCTGCCCCTCTAACCTTCATCGCTCTCTGCTCCATTTAGATCTGAGGTGGAGATTTGCAATGTGCCAATACATGCATGTCCTGGGAACACAGTTTCACTATTTAAGGTTTTGGGAAGGAACATGTTTGGGAAAATGTGTGCAAATTTGGATGAGAATTCATAGACAAGCCTAAAAATTCTGAAAATTAGTGCATTTCATTTGTTTTGTCTCTTGTCTTCCTTCTGTAAATCAAGAGAGCTCCAGATTTCAACATGTGACTCTCTGAGTACAAAAAAAGAATATCAGGAAATGAAGTCCTGGGAAAAGAGTGGTTTTAGTGGCCTTGAAATCTGTGCCTGACACAAAAATATATATAATTTCAATTTCTCTAAGGTTTTCCATTGTGGAAATTGAGCTAAGTGGAGGTAATATGGGTTTAATATGGAGCTGAAGAGTGTCTTTTATTTCTTACTGGACTGTGCCTTTTATTTTTCATTGCTGTCAGTTAAGACATTACCTTCAGTGCCTGCATGTAGCTCATTCTCCGAGGAAAGCAGCTGGGAATTGATGCCAAAGGGCTGGAAAACATTCCAATGCAATGCTAGTGGAAAAATATCAGAGCTTATCACAGCTGCTGTCAGTCCCAGGAGGCTGATGAGAGAAAGGGTGGGGCTGAGGAGTAGGGATGAAGACTGTGCATAGAGTGCCTGACAGAAAGGGTCTTGGTTTCCCTACAGGCTCAGAGTCCGTTAGAAGACATTCAGGATCAATACCAGTTGGAGATTGTTGATATTACTTTCTCTGTCAGCAGACAACTAAAGAAACAACACAAGGAAGAAATCCTTTCCTATACTTTGTATTATTCTTATTCTTGAAGTCTGTCCCTTTAAGAAGACTCCTGACATCTCCCTAATGAACCCCATAAGAATTGAAGACTTCAGGAGAATTATGCCCAGAGCCTTGGCTTGTGAGGGAGTTTTGCATGTTGATTCGCCCTCTGCTGCCAAGTTCCTGAACTGCAGATCCTGAAGCAAGTCTGAAGAAGTAAAGGACAGAAGCAAGCCCCCAAATATTTGAGGGTGTTGGCCAACCCCGATGAGGGCCATCCCAGAAGAAACCACGAGAAAAATAACCAGACAAGGTGCCTGTCCCTGGGAGATGGTGGAGGAGGAAATCAGAGGCACTGTTTACAGGTGACAAATCAAGTGGGGAGGTGGCTCAGAAAGCCCTTGATGTGTTCAACCAAGGAGGATGGCCAAGGCCTGAGCACATCCCCTGGGAAGAGGGATCCTGCACTTCCTGGGCTGCTCAGGGCTCTGGCAGGGGCAGTGTGATGTGGGGTGTGCAATTCCAAGTGTAGGGCACTGGTAGGACAGTTGCCAGGCTCTGTGTTGTTGAGGAGGTAACAAGGCCCTGGGGCTGTAAGGGACCAGTGTCCTCTGGTGGGCCTTAGTGGAAGAGGCTGCAGCTGTAGCCCTGAGGCCATCAGTTCCACTGGGGGGGCTCCAGCCCCAAAATGGCCCTTTGTCATCCCCCTCCACAGCCTGTCCTACATTTTCCTCTACCTGTGCTTGCATCCCTGCAGACTTTTACCATACGCTCACATTCTCAGTTCAGTTCTCTCCATCCTTACTGGCTGTGGCTTGAAATGCAACCCTGTGTATTCTGAGGATTTACCAATACCTGTGGTTTCCCCACAACTAATCAGGCTTCTTCCAATGCCTGATCCTAATGGTCCTCTATCAGCCAATACATGTATGTCCCAGACACACATTTGCTTGAATTGTTTTTGTATTGAATCTCTACATTGCAGGCCAGAACTCCAAGTCATGCTTCTGGAATGGAAAAGGCCACACTAGATCAGGTACGCCTGTGAAGTGAATTTGGCCCATGGGTAAGTGCACACCTCTGAAGGCACACCTGCAAGCATCCGTGGCCGCTGGTAATTCCATGACACAGTAGGTAAAGCTCTGAAGGGACTGTGGCTCGTAAATAACAATGTGTTGGAACAGGTACATCTCTAAAGGACTGTGGCCTGTGGACAAGCCCAGGCTGGAGCAGGGGTGAGGGGAGGAGCTCATTGCAATGTTAGATTCTGCAGCCTGGTCTGTGCTGTGGTTTAACCCAGCAGGCAGATAAGAACCACACAGCCATGTTCTGTAGGAGGTACCACTCGAACCAATGGCAGAGGAGCCTCACAAGAAGTAGTGCAAGTGCAGCAGTGACCTAACCTGAGCTGGCATTGGTGCCCTGTCACTCCATGTAACATAAGTCTTCTCCTGTCCTGTGGGGCCACAACAACAGATAGAACCCAATTCATGGACTAAATGGACTCCTTGAACATTTTATGAAGATTTCAGAGAGGTGGCCCATAGACTAAGGGAATGATATCTGTGTTTTAATTGCAGGGTGCTGATTAATGAAGACTTATTGGAAAGTCTGGGACCTGTCCTGATATAAACGGTACAGAACAAGGGCTGGATATTGTCCTGGTTACTTCTTGGGTGACTTTTTTGGCTCTCAACCCAGCTCAGAGAGGTTGTTTTGTTCCTCCACAGAAGGACACAGAATGGATCAGTCAGAAGTCCACCTACGTGCCTTGCACAGATGAGGCTTCAGTGTGTACATTTTGTGCATGTACTTAGCCAAACCTGAGTGAGCACAAATGCCCTCAGCCTGTGTCCATTCCTCATGCTGTGGGGCATCTCAGATGAGTGCAGAGCAGAGAAATGCACTGCGGGGCTGAGGTGCCTCCAGCATCTGGGAGAGGCAGCAGGAGCCAGAGGGATACCACAACCACTGCAATGCCTTGCCTTTGGGTGTGCAAGGGAAAGTCTTGTGTGTGCTTGCCTGTCTCCTGCATCACCCTCCCCTGCCTTCGTGGACTGTGTCAGCAAATGTGCCAGAGGGACCAGAAAGCTTTCTGGAGACTTGGAATGACATCCAACCTGTCTTCCAGAAGAGGAAAAAAAGAATGTGTGGAAAGAATTAAGGCTGGTCAGCCTCATCTCGGTCCCTCAGAAGGTGATGGGAGATGTTCTCCACAGCTACCTCCAGCCACTTGAAGGACAAAAACAGGATTTCTGAACCCATAGGGGAGGGGAAAGAAAGGGACGCTGTCTACCTGCACCTTGGCCTGTGACTTTGTCTCTCAGAGACTCCTCATAGCCTGATTGGTGCTATGTGGACTTAACAAATGGATGAGGCTGTGGGTGGGAATTCTGCTGGACAATCTGGCCCACTTGTCATTCATACTGCAAAGTTCTCCTGGAGGCTGAAATGTCACTGAAAGGGTAGTGCTGTGGTGCCTGACATCACCCAGAAGGAGTCTGTCGTCAGCTCATACTAGTGTGTTTCAAGCAACTGCCATGGAGGGTGGGGAGACATCAGTGAAAGTAAGGAAATATCTGGATTAGAGCAAGGTGGAGAAGCAAGGTGGGTGCCTACAGCCTGCAGGGATAAGTGGGAAGGGATAGGACAGTGCAGGACAGACTGTGGTGGAAAAGACCAAGAACACTGGCAAGGCTGGAAGGCCCCAGTAGCACCGAGGTCTTTGTCCCCCTGGCTATGGCAGTTGTCTCTGCTACTGAGGCTCACGAGGACACATGCTGTGCTCATGACAATGGGGCCTTGTTGCCTCCTTGCAACCCAGTGGGGAGGCCAACAGGTGCCATAACATTGTCCTTCACACAACATCACACACCCCACATCCCACTGCCCCTGAAAGAGCCCTGAGCCATGGGTGAGGAACAGGACCTCCCTGCCCAGGGGCTGGGGGCCAGGGCTTGGCCTTTCTGCTTCACCAAACAAACCAAGGCCTTTACTCAGCATCAGAGTCTCCTGCCCAGTGCCTTTGCCTACCTGCAATCATGGCCTCCAATTGTCTGCTGTAACAAGTCCATGGGGAGGCCTTGTCAGTAATGACCCTCACTGGGGCCCATTAATACTCCTAGACACTTCAAAGTCTCCTTCTGACTTGAACTTCTCCTGCAGTTACATCGTTCTCTTCTCACTGCCTGAGGTTCATGGACTCAGCATCAAATGCACCATGGGGCTCATTACAATTCAGCCATTTTCATCCAGTCTTCCAGACTTGTACAGTTAATTAATAAGTTTTCAAGAGTGTTGCTAAAGAGGAAGTTTTCAATGACCACTTTACAAAACAACATTTTCATATGTAAGCTTATTTAACTTAGTAGCATTCAGTAGTTGACGTGGATCCAAAGTGTCTCCTAAGGAGGTCTGGATGGATAGGAAAAGCAGTCCCTTGAAGTCCTAGACTGTATGGACAACCTTGCTGCTCAGCTCTCCATCCCCACCACTTCTCACATCAGCCAGCGTGACTTGCATCACTTTTAATTACATCAGACTTCTCCACTGACATCTGCAGGCGGATGTTACAGCCCCTTTCCACCAGCTGCTGCCTCCTTCTCTGAGAAAAGTAGATGCAAACAGTTTTTTCTTGTTATGTATGTGTGTGTCTTTGCTATTAATACTTAACAAAAAAATTCAGCAAAGAAACACAGGTTAAAAAAAAAAAAAAAGTAAAAAAAAGTCCACAGCAATGAGCCATTTCCAAGTTGAACCATGCACAGGGGATAAGCGTACAGAAAAACATCTGACTCAAATAGATGGGAAATGGTAAATGAGAAATACAGCTACAGAGTTGTGTACATGGATGACAAGAGAGGCTACCAAAGGACGGGCAAGTTGAATTCCCCTCAAGTCCCAAGAAGCAACTCGATGTATCAGAAAGATCTGAATGACCAAAGAGCAAGTGGAAGAAAACTCTGCAGAACAACAGAAACTGCACATGTCCAGATAGTCTGCTGGAAAGGTGACTTCTGATACGGTCTCTTTAATCAGACCATCTGGAAATACCTGAAAGTCCTGCCTGACCAGCGTCATCTCCTTCTATGACCAGTGACCTGCCTGGGGGATGAGGGAAAGCCCATTGATGTAGTCTGCCTAGCCTTCAGCAAGGCCTTTGACACAGTCTCCCACAGTATTCTCCTGGAGAAGCTGGCAGCCCATGGCTTGGACAGGTACACTCTATGCTGGGTTAAAAGCTGGCTGGATGGCCAGGCCCAGAGAGTAGTGGTGAATGAAGTGAAATCCAGCTGGTGACCAGTCACCAGTGGTGTTCCCCAAGGGTTGGTGTTGGAGCCCATCTTCTTTACTATCTTTATGGATGATTTGGATGTGGGAATTGAGTGCACCCTCAGTAAGTTTGCAGATGACACCAAGTTGGGGGGAAGTGTCAAACTGCCAGAGGGTAGGAAGGCCCTGCAGGGGGACCTGGACAGGTTGGTTCAATGGGAAGAGGCCAATGGGATGAGGTTCACCATGGCTAAGTGCCAGGTCCTGCCCTTTGCTCACAATAACTCCAATGCAAGGCTACTGGCTTGGGGCAGAGTGGCTCAAAAGCTGTGCAGAGGAAAGGGATCTGGGGGTGTGGTCAAAGCTTGCCTGAACATGAGCTGGCAGTGTGCCAAGGTAGCCAAAAAGGCCAGCAGCATCCTGGCTTGTATCAGTAGTGTAGCCAGCAGGACCAGGGAGATGTTCATCCCCCATACTCTACTCTGGTGAGGCCGTACCTCGTGTACTCTGTTTAGTTTTGGGCCCCTCACTTCCAGAAGGACGTCCAGGTGCTGGACTGTGTCCAGAGAAGGGCTACAAACCTGGTGAGGGGCCTGGAAAGCAAGTGCTATGAGGAGCAGCTGAGGGAACTGAGGTTGTTTAGTCTGGTGAAGAGTAGGCTCAGAGGAGACCTTGTTGCTCTCTACAGTTACCTGAAAGGAAGTGATGGGGAGCTGAGTGTTGGCCTCTTCTTACAGGAAACTAGTGATAGGACTAGAGGGAAGGGCCTCAACTTGCAATGGGGCTGAGGATTAGATTAGAAATTAGGAGACATTTCTTCTCAGAAAGAGTAGTCAGGCATTGGGACAGGTTGCCCAGGGAAGTGGTGGAATCACTGTCCCTGGAGGTGTTTAAGGAAAAGCTGGACATGGTGCTTAGGAACACGGTTTAGTGGGTGACATTGGCAGTAGGGCAACAGTTGGACCAGCTGATCTTGGAGGCATTTTCCAATGTTGACTTATGATTCTATGATTCTCTGACAGGGAAGATGAAATGCGGTGCTCAAGAGACAGAGTTCTGGCAATGCGACTACAGGGGAAGATCAGTATTTTTTCTCATGCTGTAATAATCATCATATGATCATTTTGATTTCATGGGGCACGTCAAATATTGTATTAGAAGTGTTCGATCATTTCAGCTAATTGAAGTGAAATTTTTGAAATTCTTAAAAAAAATGTAGGCAATCTTCAGTTTTACACCAATAAAATGACAATTTTCTGTTGTGCATGGAGCCCTGATGTCACAAAACCCTCCCTGCCCAACCCTTGCTGATGGGCAGAGGAGCAGGGGCACCTTACAGAGGAGTTGTGGTTGAGGAGCCAGGGTGGGCATCCCTTGTCCTGAGCTGAGGGCCAGCAGCATGAAGGGTTCCTGGAGAGTGACCATTACTTCCACCCTTACTGCCATGTTCTCAGGGCTCCTGCAGCTCTCCTCGAAAGGTAAGGATGTTGGGAGCTGCTTCTCAAGGGGTGACAAAGGGGCTGTCAGCTGTCCAAAGGTGCAAGTCCTGGGCTGTGGGGCAGGCTGGACAGGGCTGGTGGCTGCTGTGGGAGCCCAGCCTGAGAGTCCTGCTGGACTTAGGGAACAATGCGGCAGTCAGGACTCCTGGGTCCTCATGCTAGGGCTTTCCTGAGCCCTAGGGCTTGTCTGGGCATGGCTCAATGTGTCCTCATGATGGGGGACAAATCAGGGCCATGTTTCCCTGGGAGCTGGTGCATCTTTGGGATCTGGATCATGGTGGAAAGTTGTCTAGTCTCAGAGACTGGTGTGGCTTGCAGCTCCCACAGGCCTCTCAGGAGTGTGCCAGAAACCCTTCCCCTTGTACTGCTCTCCTTCAGGGGAACTCTGTTCCTTGGGTGACGAGACACTGGAGAACAGCCCTGCAGAGAGGGATCTGGGGGTTTTGGTTGATAGCAAGCTGAATATGAGCCAGTAGTGTGCCCTGGCAGCCAGGAGGGCCAACCATATCCTGGGGTGCATCAAGCATGGCATTGCTAGTCAGTTGAGGGAGATGATTGTCCCGCTCTACCTTGCACGGCTGGGGCCTCACCTTGAGTAGTGGAGGGGAAGTGGTGGAGTCACCATCCCTGGAAGTCTATAAAAGACGTTTAGATGTAGAGCTTAGGGATATGGTTTAGTGGGGACTGTTAGCGTTAGGTCAGAGGTTGGAATCGATGATCTTGAGGTCTCTTCCAAACTAGAAATTCTGTGATTCTATGATTCTGTGATCCTTATGAGTCCTGCCCAACTTGGGATATACTATGATTCTATGATTTTTGCACCAACTCCCACCTCTCTTCCTCAGACATCTGGCTGCACATAGTTTTTTGTTGTTATTTATGTGTGTGGGTGTCTTTTTCTTTTAATATTTACAAAAAATGTATATTAAAAAGAAACAAACACCAACAAAAATAAAAGAAGTAACCAAACAAAAACCACAGTCCACTACTGTGAGTCAACTCTAACTTGCCTCCAATGAGGTGTACCATCCACAAGGGATGACTGTACAAGAAATTTTTGACACAGATATAAGAAACGGTAAAAGAGAAATATAGAATTGGCTACAGGGATGATGAAAGGGACTACTGAAATACAGGCAAGCTCAACCTCCCCAAACTCCCTAGAAGCAACTGTGTATATGAGAAGTATCTGAATGACCAAAGAGCAAGAGCAAGTGGAGGGGAACTCTGCAGAAGAGCAGAAAATGCACATGCACACACTCTGCTGGAAAGGGGATTTCCAGCATGGTCTGTTTCGTAAGGCCAGGTGGAAATACCTCAAAGACTGAGGAGATGAAGTGCAGTGCATAGGAGAAATTCTGGCAATGCAAATACAGGGGAAAATATATATACATACATACATACATACATACATACATACATACATATATATATAAATATATATATAAATATATATATATACATATTTGTATTATCTGCCTTTCTTGATGGGAATATTCACATCTTTCTGTCTGTATAGTGAAATATCACAGAATCACAGAATCACAGAATTTCTAGGTTGGAAGAGACCTCAAGATCATCGTGTCCAACCTCTGACCTAACACTAACAAGTCCTCCACTAAACCATATCACTAAGTTCAACATCTAAATGTCTTTTAAAGACTTCCAGGGATGGTGACTCCACCACCTCCCTGGGTAGCCTGTTCCAGTGTCTAACAACCCTTTCGCTAAAGTAGTTCTTCTTAACATCTAACCTAAAACTCCCCTGGTGCAACTTAAGCCCATTCCCCCTCATCCTGTCACCAGGCACGTGGGAGAACAGACCAACCCCCACCTCACTACAGCCTCCTTTAAGGTATCTGTAGAGAGCGATAAGGTCGCCCCTGAGCCTCCTCTTCTCCAGGCTGAACAAGCCCAGCTCCTTCAGCCGCTCCTCGTAGGACTTGTTCTCCAGGCCCCTCACCAGCTTCGTCGCCCTTCTCTGGACCAGCTCAAGCACTTCGATGTCCTTCTTGCAGCGAGGGGCCCAAAACTGAACACAGTACTCGAGGTGCGGCCTCACCAGAGCCGAGTCCAGGGGGACGATCACCTCCCTAGCCCTGCTGGTCACACTGTTTCTTATGCAAGCCAGGATGCCGTTGGCCTTCTTGGCCACCTGAGCACACTGCTGGCTCATATTCAGCCGACTGTCCACCATCACTCCCAGGTCCTTCTCTGCCTGGCAGCTCTCCAACCACTCCTCTCCCAGCCTGTAGCTCAGCTTGGGGTTATTGCGCCCCAGGTGCAGGACCCGGCACTTGGCCTTGTTCAACTTCATGCATTTGACCTCAGCCCATCGGTGCAGCCTATCCAGATCCTCCTGCAGAGCCTTCCTACCCTCGAGCAGATCGACACATGCGCATAGCTTGGTGTCATCTGCAAACTTACTGAGGGTGCACTCAATGCCCTCGTCCAGATCATCGATGAACATATTAAAGAGGACCGGCCCCAGCACCGAGCCCTGGGGGACACCACTAGTGACTGGCCTCCAACTGGACTTGACTCCATTTACCACAACTCTTTGGGCCCGGCTATCCAGCCAGTTTCTAACCCAACGAAGCGTGCGCCAGTCCAAGCCAAGAGCAGCCAGTTTCTTGAGGAGAATGCTGTGGGAGACGGTGTCAAAAGCCTTGCTGAAGTCAAGGTAGACCACATCCACAGCCTTTCCCTCGTCCACCCAGCGCGTCACTTTGTCATAGAAGGAGATCAGGTTTGTCAAGCAGGATCTGCCTTCCATAAACCCATGCTGACTGGGCCTGATCGCCTGCTTGCCCCGCAAGTGCTGCATGATGACTCTCAAGAGGATCTGCTCCATGAGCTTCTCTGGTACTGAGGTCAAACTGACAGGCCTGTAGTTTCCCGGGTCTGCCCTCCGGCCCTTCTCATGTGATGGGTGTCACATTTGTTAGCCGCCAGTCAGCTGGGACCTCCCCCGATAGCCAGGACTGCTGATAAATGATGGATAGGGGCTTGGCCAGCTCCTCTGCCAGTTCTCTCAGTACCCTTGGGTGGATCCCATCCGGCCCCATCGATTTGTGCACATCCAAGTGCCGTAGCAGGTCACCAACCAGTTCTTTGTGGATATATTTGTATAGCTACAGCTGTAACTACAGCTATATGTGCAAGTAAAGGTAAATTTATATACAGAGTTACATGTGTACACACAGATAACTGGGAGAGAGACGGGCGAGTGGCTGGGATTCTAGGATTTTACATCACCTGAACTGTCAGGAAACCAACCCAGCAGTGCTGGGAGCTGGGGAGAGGGGAGAGGTGGAGGAAGGTCCCAGTGACACGGCTGGGAGGTTGGTTGTGATGCCATTCCTACTGCAGTGACCTGACTGCCTGGTGGCAGGCAGGCAGACACAGCGATGTCATCGAGTGCATCACAAACCCCACGGGACACAGGCGGCAGCTCAGGCAGGGGACAGCTCTGTCCACCATGGCTGGGCTGCTGCTGCTGAGGTCACCTCCTCACAACACTGTGATGGGCCAGGAGCAGGCAGGCCTCAGGAGGCCATCAAGAGCAGCAGCTGTGGAAGCTGAAGGCAGATGCCTGGGCCCCTGGGGAGGGCTGCCCTGCAGTGATGCCAGCTGGACATGGGGTGGGAGCCTGTGGGACAAGGCATGGGAAAATGCCGGATATGACAGAGCACAGTGTGAGGAGGGAGAGATTACAGGCAGGGCTGTGAGGGACAGCAGCCTCTCATATGCCCTTGGTGGGCAGAGATGTGAGCAATGGCCAAACGGCTATTCCAGACTTTCCAAGCTTCCCCCCAATTCTCCCACTTCCCTATCCCCTGGCCACCTCCCTGCCCTCATCCCAGCCCAGCACAGCAGCCCAGGCTGGGGTGACCCCAAGACAGTGCCCACAGCAGGTTGCTGCAGGGCTCTGGGCACTGCCACCACAGCCACAGCCCCTCTAAAGGGCATAGCAGCTCCTGGGAGCACAGAGGGCTCAGCACCACAGAGGGGAACATCCGAGGCAGAAGCATACAGAGGTCAGTGTCCCCTGCTGTGTCCCCTGCTCTCTTCAGCAGCAGATCCTCAGAGGCCTGCAGCCCCTCCGTGCCATCCCTGGGGTTTCTCAGGCAGCTCCTGCTTTGCCAGGGCCAGGGCAGCCAGGCCCGAGCTGCTGCAGCCAGAAAGGGTTTGCCAGTCCCATTACTTCCTGATCAGCTGAGAGTGGGTCTCAGACAAAGAAGTTGTGGCTTCATCTATTTTGTTTAAATACACAGAGAGTCTGGCTCCTCATTTATGCAAAGCCTCAGGGTCACAAAAGATATGTTGGTACAAGGGGATGAAGAACAGCATTTCTTTGTGGAAAACAATATCACAAGGGGAAATTAAAAACAAAACAAATTAAATCCATCCAGAAGTTAAGACAGCTTGCCCTATCATTACATAAACTGCAATTTACCTGAAAAAGAAAAGAAGCAGTTTATAGCTGCAAAAAGGTCCAGTCAGTTTCCTCAGCACATCCTTAAATATCTCCATGATATCACTTTCCTAATGGCATTCATGAGCTCCTGGTTCCTCATGCTGTAGATGAGGGGGTTCACTGCTGGGGGCATCACCGAGTACAGGACAGTCATCACCAGGTTCAGGGATGGTGAGGAGATGGAGGGGGGCTTCAGGTAGGCAAACATGCCTGTGCTGAGAAAAAGGGAGACCACAGCCAGGTGAGGGAGGCATGTGGAAAAGGCTTTGTGCCGGCCTTGCTTAGAGGGCATTCTCAGCACAGCCCTGAGGATCTGCACGTAGGAGAAAAGAATGAAAACAAAACACCCTAAAAACAGAAAACCACTAAATGTGAGAAGCCCAATTTCCCTGAGGTAGGAGTCTGTGCAGGAGAGCTTGAGGATGGAGGGGATTTCACAGAAGAACTGGTCCACAGCATTGCCTTGGCAGAGGGGCAGGGAAAATGTATTGGCAGTGTGCAACAGAGCATAAAGAACCCCACTGCCCCAGGCAGCTGCTGCCATCTGGGCACAAGCTCTGCTGCCCAGGAGGCGCCCGTAGTGCAGGGGCTTGCAGATGGCAACGTAGCGGTCATAGGACATGAGAGTAAGAAGAGAATACTCTGCTGAAAAGAAAAAGAAGAAGAAAAAGACCTGTGCAATGCATCCTGCATAGAAAATCGCCCTGGTGTCCCAAATGGAATTGGCCATGGCTTTGGGGAGAGTGGTGGAGATGCAGCCCAGGTCGAGGAGGGCGAGGTTGAGGAGGAAGAAGTACATGGGGGTGTGGAGGTGGTGGTCGCAGGCTATAGCAGTGAGGATGAGGCCGTTGCCCAGGAGGGCAGCCAGGTAGATGCCCAGGAAGAGCGCGAAGTGCAGGAGCTGCAGCTCCCTTGTGTCTGGGAATGCCAGCAGGAGGAACTCGCTGATGGAGCTGCTGTTGGTCATCTGATGCCTCTTGGACTCAGGGTCTATCGAAAGACCAAGGGACATGAACTTGGTACCTATGAAAGGTCTTAACATGTTCTGAAATCCATAGTTTAGTGCACATGCAATACACCTGTAAGACAGTGGGGTCTGTTTATCATCCTCCAGCAAAATTGTAAGAAACAAAGTTGTGTTTTTGCAGTAGTGAATTACTTTTCTGTATTCCAAGGTAGTTGTGTAGTCATAATAAGGAGGAATGCTAAGTAGAGAAGTGGACAGTAGAAGGCCTCACTGTTCCAAAATACGGTAGAAGCTTGAGAAAAAACAGGATGAGCAGTGATAGAACATTAAAACAAAGATCACAAGTTCTCAAAACATAAGAAAGGAGAAATTAAAGGGTTGAAAAAAAGAAAAATTGTACATATATGGTATAGAGGATCGTCAAGTAGCTTGTGGACCTGTAGTACTCAGCCAATGAAGAAACAGGGGAGATGATCAGGGATCAAGGAATAGGGAATAAAAGGTTAGGATTTGTTTAGTAAAATATGCTCCTAATTGACAAGATGCCCGCCATTGCAATCCAGAATAAAACAGCTTCACAAAAGATCCTGTCGTCTGAAGAAAGTTATTTGAGATGTTTCTCAGAGAATAACCCAGGGACAGCACTGGCTGTCCTTAAAACAGAGTGACCTGAACAAAGCTAGCTCATTTCCCAGCCCTACGCACCACAGTGTCCAAAGCCATTTTGGCTAGAACAGATGGTAACTTTGCTCCCAGGGATGCACCTCCACAGCAGGACTCAGTATTCTGGTGTTTGAGATTTTGGCTTTACTCCCACTGCCAAGAGAGTATGGGGGGAATACTAAGGGCAGGATGGATGGGAGGGGAAACACAGAGAAATGCCCCAGTGTTCCAGCTTTTGGAGGCAAGAATGGGAGTGAGAGATGGGCACCTGGGGGTTCTCTTCCTCTGAGGGTCCTGCTGCTAAGGGACAACACAGTCAGAGACCCAATGATTTGGGGGCAGAGGCTCTGCTGGATTTGAGCAGAGACCACGCAGTTGCTCTGGGTAAGTCATCTGCACTACGTGGATGTAAGGAAGGTGCCGAAATCTCCCCTACCATGAAGTTCCTGGGAGCAGCTACCTCTCACTCCCTGCCCATGGCTCTGCTGCCTGCAGCTGTCCCTGCCTGCAGCTGGGTCTCTGTCCCCACGCCTCCTGCCTGCAGCTCACAGCCCCCATCCCACCCGCTGGGTGCTCAGCTCTGCCCTGCAGACACCTCCTGGCAGCAGGGCTCTGCCCAGGGGCAGCTCGCTGAGAGCACGTCCTAGAGCCCAGGTCACACAGACCCTGCTGACACTGCACGGGTAGTGGTGGAGTTTTCTATGGGCTGAGGCACAGGAAAGGGATTTCTTGTAGTCCTTGTAGTGCGCCTTGTGGAGTCTTAGTACTGTTAGACTTCTCTTTGAAATAACAGCATTGATTTCTATTCCCACTAAGACAAACAAACAAACAAACAAAAGAATGCAGAAACTCAGCAGAAATGCTGAGCCTGAAGCAGCTAACTCCTACCTTAACTTTCCTCTTGCAAAGTCCCCTTGGATACACCTGTGGTGTAAATGCCTGAAGTAACTAGGAAAATAAAACTAACATTCACACTTTTAAGGAAAAGGTACAGCATTGAAGAGGCTTTCAGGGTAGGGCATAACTGCATTATCTGAGCATTCCCTAGGCTCCCAACCTTAGATGCTATCGCGCTGGGGAAACTTGGTGTGCTAGCTCTAAGGAACACCACGGAGCGTGGAGTGGAGTGGAGACACCACGGCTAGGCTCTGTAATCAGGTGGGGCCTCAATTGTTCTTGTGCACAAAGCTGCACTTTTTGCCACCCTAAGCCAAAGACCTGTCATGTTTTGACAAATGCTGTACCCTAGTGTACTTTTTGCTCATTATAATATCATTATAATACCAAAACACACCTCCATCCCAAAAGCTACCCGCCTCCAAGGTGCGACCACCCCTCACTGAGCATGCGCTCTGAATTTCTCGGAGCCTATTACTTTAAACGGAGACGGGAAAACTTTACACCAATCATAACTAAGATATGCTTGACTAGAGCCACTCAAGCTCCACCTAAAAGATAGAAAATAATATAAATTGGCCCAAGAGAGAGGGGATGTTAGGGAAGATACCATCGTCAGGGGAGATACCATCCCGAGGACATACAACATCCTTAGGACCTCCTGACTCCTGGGATCAGTCGACGGGCTGAGCCTCTCTTCCCCCCCCATTGGGACGCCTTTGGGTGAGATCTGAATATTTGCTTATAAATCTCTATATAGAGTCTTTGATCCTTTCAACGCGTTTATTTCTAGGCTGTGCACCCATAACACCTATAACACCTGTAGCACCCGTAACATCTATACCATCTATAACATCTATAACATCTGTAACACCTATAACACCTATAACATCTGCAACACCTATAACACCTGTCACATCTATAACATCTATAACGCCTGTGTATTTCATGCATACTAGCTTGCTTTTGCAGACAGTCACTATCACCGGCAATCCAAAAGAACCTGATTATCTGTTGCTGTAATAAACCATACTTGATTGCATTGTGATAGCTTTCATTAATGCGACTTGGGTGAGGGTGATTATCCGTGATAATTCAGTGTTCTGAATCTAACCAGACCCCCAGACGGTTAATGCATTGTTGGTGAATGTCTGAACGGACCCCCAGGTGGTTAATACGTTTTTGGTGAATGTCTGAGTGGACCCCCAGGCGGTTATTACGTTTTTGGTGATTGTCCGAACGGACCCCCAGTTTTGGTGAATGTCCGACTGGTTCAGTACTCTGAATCCAAACGGGCCCGTGACGGTTAATCAGCTACACCCCTTTAACGCGACAGTAAAATTGGCGTAGTCGGCAGGATTGCTATGGATAAACTACTGCAAAAATATAAATGTGCCCCTTCCCAGGCAGGGAAGGAGTTTTCCCAAAAGTTTTGGAAAGATGAGGAGAAAGTGGTAGAGCACATTGAGCCGTGTCAGGCTTCACGAAAGATTGGTCAAAGAAAGGGTAAAGGTGCGATTTATGCTGTGTTAGGAGATTGTTTGTCTTGTGCTCGGCAAAAAGCTAAGGAAACTCCTGCTCCCAAATTGATCTCTGATGCGGAACATACAGCTTTGAAATCAGAGAATGAAATATTGAAGTCATCATTGGCCTTTGAAAGGGAGACGGGAAAAACATTAGGAATCAGAGTGGATAAACTTTTGGATGAAAATAATAAACTTTCCATTGAGAATGACAAACTTGTGACTGAAAATGATAAACTTGTGAGTGAGAATAATCATCTTAAACAAATGCTGGAGAGGGTTAGTCATCTGTTAAATAAAGTACAGCCTTGTGCTCCGGTCAAGCAGATTCGTGGAGTGCTGCATAGTGCAGAACCTGAAAGCTGGGACAGTGATTTCTGGTCTGACAGTGATGATGGCGTTGAAGAGATTTCTGATTCTGAACCCCAATCCATTTCCTTGAGACCTTTGGTTAAGACTGAGACTACTGTTGATGATAATGATGAAATTCGCACTACTGTGCGAACGATTCCATTGCCACCAGCAGAGTTGGTTAAAATACAGGAGAAGTTCTCAAGGCGATCAGGGGAATCAGAAGTTGAGTATGTGTGTCGAGTTTCTCTTAAAGGAGGAGATCGAATGATGTTGAGTGAGGAAGAGGTAGGAGGCTTTTGGAGACCTGGAGTATCTTTAACCACCACACCAGGAGCTGACCTGGCTGTAGCAGTACAGAAAGCAGCCTGCATTCAGGCGATATATGAAAGAGATGAATTTAGGAAATCCCCGATGTTAGCTCCTATTGATCCAATTCGGTTAACCCCTCTCATCCGTGGACTCCCTGATTGTCTTAAGATGTTTGTAGCAAACACCCAAGATCATATACTAGCTGCTTGTAGGGATGATGATAGTGGTTGTAGGCAAAATCCTAACTCCCCTATTCCCACCTGGAGTGAATTGGTACAAGACATAGATAAGTACGGACACCGAATGGGCTGGATTAATTCATCCAGTATTAAATCCCAAGACCACTCTCGGCGAGTCCGCCAAATCCACACTAAAAATCCCAGATATCCCAAATTCAAAGAGAGATTGAAACCTAATAGGGAACGAGGCGAGTTGTGTCAGCAAAAAAACTCTTATCCCCGGGGAGGGCAATGAGCCACCCTGCTCGGCAGGTATTAACAATTCAATGGCTCTCTAATGAACATATTGACCCTATCATTGCCATTCCTGTTGAACCCCCAAAAATATTGGTAAATTTTCTTATTGAAACCAGGACCCAAATGTCAGTAATTACACATGCAACAGCACAAACCCTGAGCATAACACCTGGTCAACGCAGGGTTAAATTCACGGGAATCAATGGTGTGGAAAAACAATGCCCCACTGCAAAAATTTCACTCTGGTTGCCAGAGGAACAAAAATTAACCAGGGTAGAAGTATTAGTTGGTGCTGCATATACTAATATTTTAGGATTTGACATACTGCATGGTTGTATGTGAAAACTCCCTGATGGAACTGTGTGGAGTTTCGCGACACATCAAAGGGTTTCAGGCACCATGAGACTGAGTCTGTTACAAACATCCATACCCTCATCCCCTGCTAAAATCATTAATGATCGGCAATATCTGTTGTCAGCAGCAGCACTTATGGGGATTGACGGGGTGGTAACAGAATTGGAAAAAAGAGACATTATTAAAAGGACCAATTCACCTTACAATTCACCAGTGTGGCCGGTAAAGAAACCAACCAGGCAATGGCATTTTACAGTGGATTACAGACAGCTGAACGCTAACACTACACCTTTGACTGCCACAGTTCCAAACATGGCAGAGATAGTGAAAGCCCTCTGTGTTTCTAACAGTAGCAATAGTGCTAACTACTCCCAAATATTTCTACGCATGGGAAATCAAAGATTGCTATTTCACCCTCTTTCTAACCCTGCCGGTTGAATACAACCGAGCATATTTTATTTTCTTTTGTGTTCACAGGAACCCTGAGCGAACTGTATATGGACAGCTGGAAGATGACGAATCAACAGTTTGGATTAATGATGCTATGCTTTACCCTGACCTTGATGCAATTACAGACCTTAAAGGAAACTTAGCTACTGTGGCTGTGCATGGAGCTGAGGTGTTTCACCGTGGCATTTAACCATGTATTGTCACA
Source organism: Anas platyrhynchos (assembly GCF_047663525.1). Classification (NCBI taxonomy): domain Eukaryota; kingdom Metazoa; phylum Chordata; class Aves; order Anseriformes; family Anatidae; genus Anas; species Anas platyrhynchos. The sequence continues at coordinate 4,959,682 of NC_092616.1, read as the reverse complement.
GTATAGCACAGTCACTGGAACATCTCAAAACAGAAAGGACCTAAATCTCTCTACTTTAGTTCTACATGGAAACAAAATATTTTCAAAAGATGAATGGAGTTGTAATGATTCTCTAAGAATGGCTGAACTTTAAGCCATGTCTGGACAAACAATACAAATTGGTTGCCAAATAACTAAAATAACTGAACCAAATTTTGATTGCTGGTACAATTTTACTTTCACCAAACTTATAATTGTGTGCTGTCTTTGGGGTTACAGAGGCACAGAATTACTATTTGAATTCATGGTCAAAGGATAAGAAGCCTCTGCCCCTGCAGATATTTGAAAATGAACCGACTCAGCCTCCCATTGGTCTAACTCCTTCCATCTTCAACACAGGTCCTTACATAATTAAAAATGTGGGACAACAACAAATTGTCTTTAACCCTAGTTGGTCCCTAAAAAAGGGCCACAGGATGCAACTAGGTTATTGGGAACAGGATTAGGTATATTAAAAAACATTGATGCTGAGGTCTTAATGAGTAGAATAACTGCTACTACAGATGACCTAAGGAAATTGGAACAACCAATAAAATCATCCTTATTGGCTTGAGGAAAATGATCATCAATTAATTGTAAATACCCTTGGAAAAGCCCAAGGCAATACCTCCCTTGCCTTGAGCTGTATCCAAGCACAGTTATGGATACAATCTGTAGCAGCAGCTATTATTAGAGAGGGAGAAGGAGGAACTTTGCCCACTGAAATTTGAAAATTGATTTGGGATAATGCTTCAGAATTTGAAAAAGAATTTCAAGCTTGGTGGCAATTAGTCAACTTTACCCATTAAAATGATCAAATTGTTGCCTTTATACTTACTATAAGTAATGCCACCGTATACAATGTATATCCAATCATTGCATTAGGACTCAATCATAGTGGAACTACACTTTATCCTAAAGAGCATAAAGTATGGGCCCATCAAAAGGGAGGAAAGTGGCAAACAATTGATGTAAATGCATAAAGTAATACGCTGGAATCTCAAGACATTTGTCTTGACACTGAGCAAAATATTTGCCACTTTGAGATACATCCTAATGAAACCCTTGAAATTGTACTTATATATATTGGGAAAGGTTGTGTTTGTATGAGAACTCATTGTGATTCTATAGTTGTAGATACCAGTAATCACTCTAATGTTTGTGTTTGCAATTTTACCAAAATTCTAGGATGTGATTTTAAATACTCAGTTCCTGTCACTTCTTATCAACTTATTGCATCTAATTATATTCTGCTTCATGAACTGCTGCCTACTCCTATTGGAATGAACCTCACCTTGGTGAAGAAATTGCTGGTACATGAGGACCTGAAGCAGCTGATGACACAAGTCCGAGAAAATGGACAAAAGACTCTGATTACTGTCCACCATGATGCACAAGAAATACATCGAGTAATGGAAAGAGTGAAGAGAGATGAGAGACACCGTTGGTGGGACACTTTGTTTGGATGATCGCCAGCTGCCAAGGGAATCTTCAACAAAATGCTTCACCCTGTTATTGTTCTGCTAATACTGTATTATGTTTTATACTGACAATTAGTTTGTATGCTAAACTCTGGTTTATGATGAAACGTTTAGCATCACTACACAATGTACATACACTCGGTAAACCTCAATCCGAGAATGTATGTGATGTCCCTGACATATTCCAACTGTCGTGAAGCTTGAGTGACTATAGTCACGGGGTGGATTATGTGGTGTAAATGCCTGAAGTAACTAGGAAAATAAAACTAACATTCACACTTTTAAGGAAAAGGTACAGCATTGAAGAGGCTTTCAGGGTAGGGCATAACTGCATTATCTGAGCATTCCCTAGGCTCCCAACCTTAGATGCTATCGCGCTGGGGAAACTTGGTGTGCTAGCTCTAAGGAACACCACGGAGCGTGGAGTGGAGTGGAGACACCACGGCTAGGCTCTGTAATCAGGTGGGGCCTCAATTGTTCTTGTGCACAAAGCTGCACTTTTTGCCACCCTAAGCCAAAGACCTGTCATGTTTTGACAAATGCTGTACCCTAGTGTACTTTTTGCTCATTATAATATCATTATAATACCAAAACACACCTCCATCCCAAAAGCTACCCGCCTCCAAGGTGCGACCACCCCTCACTGAGCATGCGCTCTGAATTTCTCGGAGCCTATTACTTTAAACGGAGACGGGAAAACTTTACACCAATCATAACTAAGATATGCTTGACTAGAGCCACTCAAGCTCCACCTAAAAGATAGAAAATAATATAAATTGGCCCAAGAGAGAGGGGATGTTAGGGAAGATACCATCGTCAGGGGAGATACCATCCCGAGGACATACAACATCCTTAGGACCTCCTGACTCCTGGGATCAGTCGACGGGCTGAGCCTCTCTTCCCCCCCCATTGGGACGCCTTTGGGTGAGATCTGAATATTTGCTTATAAATCTCTATATAGAGTCTTTGATCCTTTCAACGCGTTTATTTCTAGGCTGTGCACCCATAACACCTATAACACCTGTAGCACCCGTAACATCTATACCATCTATAACATCTATAACATCTGTAACACCTATAACACCTATAACATCTGCAACACCTATAACACCTGTCACATCTATAACATCTATAACGCCTGTGTATTTCATGCATACTAGCTTGCTTTTGCAGACAGTCACTATCACCGGCAATCCAAAAGAACCTGATTATCTGTTGCTGTAATAAACCATACTTGATTGCATTGTGATAGCTTTCATTAATGCGACTTGGGTGAGGGTGATTATCCGTGATAATTCAGTGTTCTGAATCTAACCAGACCCCCAGACGGTTAATGCATTGTTGGTGAATGTCTGAACGGACCCCCAGGTGGTTAATACGTTTTTGGTGAATGTCTGAGTGGACCCCCAGGCGGTTATTACGTTTTTGGTGATTGTCCGAACGGACCCCCAGTTTTGGTGAATGTCCGACTGGTTCAGTACTCTGAATCCAAACGGGCCCGTGACGGTTAATCAGCTACACCCCTTTAACGCGACAGTAAAATTGGCGTAGTCGGCAGGATTGCTATGGATAAACTACTGCAAAAATATAAATGTGCCCCTTCCCAGGCAGGGAAGGAGTTTTCCCAAAAGTTTTGGGAAAAAAACTTAGCAGAGGATGAATTAACTGTAACAATAACTTCTTTATGCCCCAGTATCAGTTTGGACATGAAGTCATGGTGGGGGACATTTCTTCCTCCTTGTGGCCACTTCCAACCTTCCTGGATGCACCACAAGGGACAAGAGAACACATATCCGGGCCTTCTTAATGTCTGGGTCCTCCTGGGTATGTAGGCAGAGGGGATCCCACAGTCAGCATGCCCACCAGGTGCCTTCTGCTGGCCTAGCAGGGCCACTGGCAGATGTCAGCCCAAAGGCACAGATCCCAGGGAAAAGTCAAGGGTGACCTGTCAGCTACTTCAGGCAGAAGTGACCTCACAGTCCCTTTCTGTGACATGTTCCTGCTGCTGCCCTATCAACTGCAGGGACAGAAGTGACCTCACAGTCACTGCCACAGTCACATTTCTCCTGCTGGGGCAGGAGATCCTGAGGCAGAGCTGAGCTGATCAGAGCATTCCCACCCATCTCCTCTTTGTGGCCCACAAGCTGATCAGATCCATGGCCCCTCGCATTCATCTTTGAATGCCATGTGACTGCACAGCAACCTCACGGTTCCTGCCCTGACCCAAGGGGCCTGGCACCTCAAGTTAAGGGCTGGGAGAGGGGTTGAAGGTGAGGAAGTTAATGCACAGGAATGAGGGCTTTGGGTGCTAGGTGTTCATGTATGGGATTAGGGACTAGAGCTCACCTTTCTGGGTTAAAGGTTAAGCAAAGGTTTAGTGGGAGGGTTTGTTGTTCTGCTTGTGGTGTCAGGTCTGTGTTTTCTTGGGTATGGGCAAGTATTTTGGTTTAGGGTTTTGTTTAAGGCTGTCAGGAAGTTGTGTAGAGATAAGCAGAGCATTTTACTGCTAATATTAAGGGCAGGGATCAGGGTGATCAAGAGAGTAAAGGTAAGGACAAGGGTCTATTGTCTGAGTTTGGGCTTCAGGGGATACTTTGAGGTCAGGCATTAGAGCAGTGGATTCCTGTCATAGTGTGGAGTAGCATTTAGGTTTAGGGAGTAATGTCACTGCTAGAAATAGGGAAAGGGTTTATGTGACTGTTTTTAGTTAGTGTAACAGGAGAAACATTACCTGAACATTCCAAGATCTCTGAAACCATTAACTTTCACTGGCCAAGCTCCTCTTCCCTCTCCCATATCTCACATCTCTCCTGGCCAGGCTTCCCCTGACTTCCCCATATCAGTCATCTCCTTAGGGGAAGTTTTCTGATGGCTTTCATGATCTCAGAGTCTCTGTCTCACCTCTGTTGGCTACTCCATTCTTGAGACAGACACGGCACCTAAGCCAGGATGGAAAAGGACACAAAGGTCTGTAGGAGCACCCTGCACAATGTGCCCAGCATCTCTGCACCACACTGAAATGGTGCTTCCTGCCTACAACTTTTGGATCTAGAATGGCTGCTATGGATCCAGGGTAACTTTTCCCAGGCCCTCATACATGCTTTGGTTTGTTACGGGCGTCTTGGAGGCAGCGGCAGTTTCTTTATAGAAAACTGGAAGCAACCCTGAAGGATGACTTTAGGTAAAAGCTGAAACCTCGGACGTGAACACCCCTATTCGAGACCTCTTCCTCTATGGGGTTTACCAGGCCCTTGGGAAGATAGGTTCTCACAAACTACATGCAAAGCAGGTGCCTTCTCCTTGTCTTTCAGGTGCATTCGCAGATGTGAGCCTAAAGGCACAGATCCCAGCCAGGAGTCAAGGGATGACCCGTTGGCTACTTCAGAAAGGAGTTAGCTCACAGCAGTTTAACAGCCATTCACTTCCTGCTGGACTTTGAGTTTCCGAGGCACCACTGACCTCATAATACCACACCTACATAACACCTTCTTTTTGTCCCAGGACCTGTCCAGGTATAAGTGAGCTGGTTGTGATCCTTCCAGTCCATGGCACTGCTGCTGGACTCCCAGCCTCTCTGACGCACAGGAGCCAGTTCCATGCCAGTCCTGGGAGGTGCCAGGGCAGGAGGGACCTTGCAGGCAGTGTCCAAGCCCTGTGCCTGTTGGTGGTCTCTCAACTCCTTGCACAAAGTGAAGATCACACTGGCGTCCAGAAGCCATGTGCCTGCAGCTGGCCTAGAAGACACTCAGGGGAAGTACCCACCCAGCCCCATCTCGTGCCCATCCCCACCCCCAGCCCCAGCCCCAGATCCATCCCCAGCTGACGATGTTGCTTTTCAGCAACATCGATGTTGCGAGGGGGTTGTGGTGCCTGGGGAACAGGGGCATTCTGCAGGACCAAGCTGGGCAGGCTGGGAGGCAGACCCAGCTCATTGGGTCTCTGCCATTGCCCCAGGGCTGCAAGAAATTACTCGCCAGACTCATTTGCCGGGCTGCTGTATGCCCTGGAGCTGCAGAGCTGTCCTCTGCCAGGTCACACCAGATTAACCACTTGAGCTCTGGTCAGTCCACCTGGAACAGGCTCACACTCTGTGATTGTCTCCCAGGCTCATATTGCCCCTGCAGATCACCTGGGCTCTCCTGGAAGCTCCTGGTTCCCTCCAGGTTAAATAAATAAATAAATAAAATCTTGTCTGCCATCAGCCCCATCATGTTCTGTGGAGCCCGAGTGCCTAGGAATTGGAAATACTCATCAGCTGCCTGGCTACTAGCAACTAATAGGGAACTTGTGAACCAGCCCCAGATCCCTAAAAGTCCATTCTGGGACTCCGCTTTCACTACACCAAGCCCATGTGGAAAGCATTAAAGCATGGAACCTCTTTGGAGTTTCTTCCTTGGGCTTGTTCTTGACAGCAGCTTTGCAAGAAGGCCTCAGCCTTCAGGCAGTGCCCCGAGGAGATCCCCTCTTAGGCAGGAAGTGCTGCAGTGGAGGCCAGCTCTGCCACTGCTGTGCCCACCGCCTGTCCCTACCTGCAGTCCCAGCTCAGCCCCACAGCAGCACTGGCACCAAGCTACAGGAGCAGCCACGCCTGACCCCCCAGGCAGTGCCCAGCAGGAGAGGGTGGAAGTGGCAAGAGAGCAGCTCTGCATGCAGCAAGCACTGGTGCTCCCTGGCCGTGCTGCTGGGATGGGACTCTTTTCCTCTGCACACAGGCACTGTCCCTGCAGAGCCAGACCAGGTCTCAGAGGAAGGACGCCAGACAAAGAAGGCAGTGCAGGCTCCTTTATTTTGTTTCAATTCACAGAGAGCCCGGCTCCTCATGTATAGAGTCTTTGAGCTACACTTGACAAGTAGACACTGAAATGGAAATGTCACGAACTATATTATTTTAATGGGCAAAATAAGCCAAATTAAAACTATGAAAAACCTCTAATAAAAATGCGTCCAAGCACACAAACAAACAAAAGGATATTGCCTACAGGAGCAGTAATTCACATCATGAGTCAGATGCAGAAGCAGATTGGAAATATACCGTGTCTTAAACATATCCAGTCAGCAATTTCCACAAGGCAGTCTCGAGGTCCTTGTTCCTCATGCTGTAGATGAGGGGGTTCAGTGCTGGAGGCACCACCGAGTACAGAACTGTTACCACCAGGTCCAGGGATGGGGAGGAGATAGAGGGGTGCTTTAAGTAGGCAAATAAGGCAGTGCTGATAGACAGAGAGACCATGGTCAGGTGAGGGAGGCACGTGGAAAAAAGGCTTTGTGCCATCCCTGCTCAGAGTGCATCCTCAGTACAGCCCTGAAGATCTGCACATAGGAAATAACAATGAAAACAAAACAACCAAAGGCTAAACAGACACTAAAAACAAGTGCCCCAACTTCCCTGAGGTAGTCATCTGGGCAGGAGAGCTTGAGGATCTGGGGGATTTCACAGAAGAACTGGTCCAAAGCATTGTCATGACAGAGGGGCAGGGAAAATGTATTGGCAGTGTGCAGGACAGCATTGAGAATGCCACTGCCCCAGGCAGCTGCTGCCATCTGGGCACAAGCTGTGCTGCCCAGGAGGGTCCCATAGTACAGGAGCTTGCCACAGCCCTTGCTCCTCTCCACACCTGGCTGTCCTAAGGACTCCCAGACCTGCAACTCTTTCCTTGCTGGCTGCAGACCCTTGTGTATGGACTGTCACTCCGGATCTGAGCTGAGTGTGATAACTCAGACCACCCAGCCAGGATGATGACACCAATGAATTATTCTTTGAAGAGCTAAGAAATACCTCAAGATCAATTGCCCTTGTCCTGATGGGGAATTCAACTTGCCAGCCATCAACTGTGATTACCAAATGGCCAACACAAGCAGGTCCAGGAGGTTCCTAAAGCACCTTGAAGATAACTTTTTGGTTCAGGTGCTAAGGGAGCCAACTAGGAAAGGTTCTCTCCTAGATCTGTTGCTGGAGAACAGAGAGGGTCTTGTAGGGGACGTGGCAATTGGTGGCCATCTTGGTCATAATGACCATGAAGTTGTTGAATTTGAAATTTTTGGTGACAGGAGGAAAACTGTCACCAAAACTTCAGTCTTGAATATGGGGAGAGCAGACTTCAGGCTGCCTGGGGAACTAGTTAGCAAGGTCCCCTGGGAAACTGCTTTTGAAGTCATTGGCGTCCATCAGTGCTGGTCAGTCTTAAGCGCTGCCTCCTAAAAGCACAGGATCAGGCAATTCCAAAATATCAGCAATGAGACCGTGGTGCTCTAGTGATGAGCTGTCTCCTCATAGGCCTCAGTGGCAGAGACAACAGCCATAGCCATAGGTAGAAATATCTTGGTCTTGTTGGGACTTTCAGCCTTGCAAAGTCCTTGTTCCTCTCCAGACCAGGATACCCTAGGGACTCCCAGACGTACACCTCTTTCCCTGCTGGCTGTGGAACCTTGTCCGTGTCATGTCACACCAGATCTGAGCTGAGAAAGACAACTCATATTTTCTTGGTGGCCGTGTAAGGCAGCTCTGTAGGAAGCTGGCCTGGTTCCTGGTGAGCAGGTACCACTGCTCGTATGGCATCCCTCATGGTGCCCAGGCCCTCTTCCTTTTCTCCTTCAAAATGTCAAGAGGTTTCTGTAGGCAAAATCCTGATGTTTCTCCAGGTTCCCCTGGACAGATGCTCCACTGCGTCAGCTGTTAATGTCTATAGGCAGATGGCTCACCCTGATTGTGCTGTCTCTCACAAGATAGCAGCATTGGCAGTTGCAGGAGAGTTTGGACAATACAGGAGTAACTAGTTGAATGGAGTTGCAGCACAGACTCACAGAGGGCTCGAGCATGGAAGGCTGCCAGAGTCCACCTTTTCTGTGCTTCCTTCTCATGCCTTCTGTCATTTTGTTTGGAACTTTGTCTTAAATCTTGGAAGTCTTTGCAAGGACAAAAATAGAAGGGCCAAAGCCTAACTGGAGATCAGTCTGGCTGTTACCATCAAAGACAATAAAAATGTTTTTAGAAATACACAAGAAGGGGAGGATTAAGGAGAATCTTCATACTTTATTGGATGTGGAGGGAAACATTTTGACAATAGATGAGAAAAAGACTGAGGTATTTAATGCCTTCTTTGCCTCAGTCTTTAGCAGCAAGACCAGTTGTTCCCCTGGTACTCAGCCCCTGAGCTGGTAGATAGGGACAGGGAGCTGACAAAGGGGTGACACTTTTCACAACTTTTTCACTCTCCCTTTCTCCTTCTCCTCCCCTTTCTCTTCCAAGCTAGTTACAATAGCTTCAAAGCTTTCAGTATCCTGGGGATGGTCAAACTAGCCTGTTCCTATTGTGATGTCTCCTGAATGTGCTTCATCTTTTGTTTAAGGTTAAACAAGGACTTGAGAGTGCCATCCAGAAGTCTGCCCCAAGGCAGGAGATTTAGTAGAGGCTAGGAGTATGGGAGGATACTGGCAGGCACCTAGAGCAGTGGGCACATCCAGTGCTTTGGAACTTCACCCCTGAGCAAGTGCAGAATCCTAAAAAAAATGGTGAAATGCATGAAAAAGGGTTGTGAAAAGACACAAATCGCTGCCAAGAGCTGGGGCTTTTCCTATGTATAGAAGACACAGCCAATGCTACTCCAAGTCCAGTGACAGGCCCTCCCACAACTCCACCCTGTGTGGTGATCCCTGCAGCCACTGCAATTCCTCCGAAAGGCCCCGCAGCCACAGCAACTCCTGCAATGGGCCCTGCAGACACTCCAACCCCTGTGACAGGCCCTGCAGCCACTCCAGCCCCTCTGATGGGCCCCATAGCTGGGCCAGAGAACCAACTCGTGCCACTATGAGTTGCTCCTATATGCAAGAGAAAACAATGAATGTAAAAAGTGTTTATTTTCTTTTTCTTAGAAAGGACAGAAACTCCTATGCAGGCAAGAAAGCAGGAAGAAGACAAGGAATGCTTCAACAAAGTTGGGCCATCAAGGAAGAAGGAGGGCAAAGAGGAAGAAATCAGAGCAGCATCAGTAACCACAAGACCCCTATCCCAGGGCGAGCTATGGGATTTGTGAAAAAAATTCAGTCATCATTTAGGTGAGCACATTGTCACTTGGCTGCTCCAGTGCTGGGAGAACAGGGCCAATAGCTTGGAATTAGAGGGCAGAGAAGCCAAGCAGCTGGGATCCCCCTCTAGGGAAGGGGTGATTGACAAAGCAATTGGCCCTACCATTTTCCATGAACTGACCCAGACTGCCCTGCAATGGGGGAAGCTCCTGAACACCTGCAGTACCTTGGTGACATCATCATGTGGGGCAACAGAGCAGAAGTATTTGAGAAAGGGAAGGAAAGAATCCAAATCCTTCTGAAAGCTGGTTTTACCCTAAAACAAATGTCAAGGGACCGCAACACTTGATTCCCATGCAGGCTGGCCAGGGTTGAGGGGACCACTGATCGAGGACAGGCTGGGCATCGATCATTCGGTGGTGAGCAATTGTATTGTGCATCACTTGCTTTGTACACCTAATTATTATTGTTGTTATTGTTGCTGTTATTATTATTATTAATCTCTTCCTTTTCTGTCCTTTTAAACTGTCTTCATCTCAACCCATGAGCTTTACAGTTGTGGAGCTGTAGGGACTGTGAGCTAACACCTGTGTGGTGCTGAGCTGCCGGCTGGGTTAAAGCACAACATATTGACAACTGTACATCAATAGCACAAATCACTCTTCTAACATCAGTCTCTCCCATGTTCAGAGAGGAGCAGTCGCTGCTGACTTCAGTCTGCTTCAAACACCACACCCCAGGAGAGACCCCGATGACTTCAGGAGCTGTCAGCCCTGACGCCTTGGGGACACCTCGAGGGAGCCCAATGGCACAGAGCAAGTGATGCCATGGGCGGGTGCTGTGCTGCTGAGCGGGGCTGGGCTCCTGGGCCCAAGGGGAGCTCCTGGCAAGCGGGCAGCGTGGCAAATAGCTCTGCCCAGGAGCAGCTCCTCTGCACAGCGCAGGCTCTGACCACAGGTGGCACGGGGAGAGAAGGAGAGAGTGATTGGAGGCAGCGAGGAGTGCAACAACAGAGGGCAGCGTGTGGCAGGACAGATCTGCAGGCTCTTGACACCGTGAGTCTCTGGCAACAGGGAAATGCAGATGGGGTTTCCAGAGGGATCTTCTACAGCTGGCACATCTGATGGCTGATAGCTTCTCTCAGGATGGCTCTTTCTCTTTCTCCTGATGCTGTAGATGCTGTAGAGAAGGGCATTTATGTTTGGATTTTTCAAGAGGGAGACAAAGGCAGGGGCTGGCCAAAGGGTAAGAATTTTTCTGCAATCTGTGCTTTCAGATTCCTGCAGTGGAGGGGAGGCATGTTTTATGGTAATGGGTTGTCAGGATTGTACAGGAGACGGAGACTCCTAGGGCATTGCACTGAGAGATCAATGTGTCAGCAATGAACTTCATAAAGTCCCTTTCCACACGTCAGCCCACAGATGGCACCAACACCATCTTTGTGGTCCTCTCAGGTTTTATCCCAGCTGATCTTTGGGAGCTGCAAACCCTCTGATGCCCAGTGCCCTGTCTTTGTGTCTTCATGCCAGAACACAACACACGGTATTTGCAACGAGCATGAGCAGTCTCCTCTGCAGGCAGAGCTGCAGCACAGGACGATCTGCTGAGTGTCCATCTGTCCCTCCCTGGCCTTGCCTCCCCTGGCAGCAGCATGGTGCCATTCCTTCTGGCTTCTCCACCTGGCCGTGCTGCTGCTGTTCTTGTTTCCTGGCTGGCTGAGGATAGGGGTTTCACATGCACATGGAGTGAGCCCTTGGCGTGCTTGGGGGAAGGGGAATATGGGGACAGGCTGAAGGGGCTGGAGATGTGCATTTGAGCATGGATTCAGCAGTGCCCTGCTCCTTTTCAGATGAACATGTGAGTGTAATTATTCCACAGCTCATAGAAATGCCAGCGGAAGAGAGCAGCCTTTATGGACAGACTGGCTGTCCCCTCTGAAGGAACACTCTGCACTAAAGGCACAGTTCATTTGTCTCTGTGGAGCCACAAGGTTTCACTTGGAGTGCAGCAGGAATGACAGTATACAGAAAAGAAATCCAGAGAGCCCTGCTCTGCAGTTGGGTGAATTTGGAAAGGCAATGTGGATAATAATCTGATATGAGGAGTGAATTTTATTTGTGATTATCACGTTTCCCTTTCCTTATTATTATAGGTGTGGACTGACTACAACATTGCCTGCAGTAGAATATCCTACTCCCAGCGACACCCTCAGGCAGCATGAGTCACAACTCAAGAAAGGGACCTGCAAAATATATGATTAATGCTCCAAAATTGAATTAGTTCTCATCAGATAATTCTGTTGTACTTCCTTACTGCCTTTTTCCTCTGTGGTGAGGACCTCCTGCCTAAAACTAGCAAATGCCCAACAACAGCTCCATCACCGAGTTCCTCCTCCTGCCATTCACAGAAACACGGGAGCTGCAGCTCCTGCATTTTGCACTCTTCCTGAGCATCTACCTGGCTGCCCTCCTGGGCAACGGCCTCATCCTCACCGCCGTAGCCTGCGACCACCGCCTCCATACCCCCATGTACTTCTTCCTCCTCAACCTTGCCCTCCTCGACCTGGGCTGCATCTCTACCACTGTCCCCAAAGCCATGGCCAATTCTCTGTGGGACACAAGGGCCATCTCCTATCAAGGATGTGCTGCCCAGGTCTTCCTCATTGTCTTCTTGTTTTCAGCAGAGTATTCCCTTCTCACCATCATGGCCTATGACCGCTACGTTGCCATCTGCAAGCCCCTGCACTACAGGACCCTCCTGGGTAGCAGCGCTTGTGCCCAGACGGCAGCAGCTGCCTGGGGCAGTGGCTTTCTCTATGCTCTGCTGCACACTACCAATACATTTTCTCTGCCTCTCTGCCAAGGCAATGCTGTGGACCAGTTCTTCTGTGAAATCCCCTCCATCCTCAAGCTCTCCTGCTCAGACTCCTACCTCAGGGAAATTGGGCTTCTCACATTTAGTGGTTTTCTCTTTCTGGGGTGTTTTGTTTTCATTCTTTTTTCCTATGTGCAGATTTTCAGGGCTGTGCTGAGGATCCCCTCTGAGCAGGGACAGCACAAAACCTTTTCCACGTGCCTCCCTCACCTGGTCATAGTCTTCCTGTTTCTCAGCACAGGCATGTTTGCCTACCTGAAGCCCCCCTCCATCTCCTCACCATCCCTGAACCTGGTGATGACTGTCCTGTACTCAGTGGTTCCTCCAGCTGTGAACCCCCTCATCTACAGCATGAGGAACCAGGAGCTCATGAATGCCATTAGGACAGTGATGTCATGGAGGGTTTTCAGGATGTGCTGTGGAAACTGACTGGACCTCTCCACAGCTAGAAACTGCTTATTTTCTTCTTCCTCACATGAATTAGAGTCTATGTAATGATAGAGCAAGCTGTCTTAACTTCTGGATGGATTTAATTTCTTTTGTTTTTCATTTCCCCTTGTGATACTGTTTTCCACAAAGAAATGCTGTTCTTCATCCCCTTGTACCAATATATCTTTTGTGACCCTGAGGCTTTGTATAAACAAGGAGCCAGACTCTCTGTGTATTTAAACAAAATAAATGAAGCCACAACTTCTTTGTCTGAGACCCACTCTCAGTTGATCAGGAAGTAATGGAACCAGAAAACCCTTTCTGGCTGCAGCAGCTCAGGCCTGGCTGCCCTGGCCCTGGCGCAGCAGAAGATGCCTGAGAAACCCCAGGGATGGCACGGAGGGGCTGCAGGCCTCTGAGGATCTGCTGCTGAAGAGAGCAGGGGACACAGCAGGGGACACTGACCTCTGTATGCTTCTGCCTTGGATGCTCCCCTCTGTGGCACTGAGCCCTCTGTGCCCCCAGGAGCTGCTGTGGCCTTCAGAGGGGCTGTGGCTGTGGTGGCAGTGCCCAGAGCACTGCAGCAACCTGTGGTGAGCACTGTCTTGGGGTCACCCCAGCCTGGGCTGCTGTGCTGGGCTGGGATGAGGGCAGGGATGTGGGCAGAGAGCAGGGAGTTCGGAGAATTGGGGGGAAGCTAGGAAAGGCTGGAATGGGTGTTTGGCCATTGCTCATATCTATGCCCACCAAGGGCACGTGAGATGTTGCTGTCCCTCACAGCCCTGCCTGTACTCTCTCCCTTCTCACACTGTGCTCTGTCATATCCAGCATTTTCCCATGCCTAGTCACACAGGCTCCCACCCCATGTCCAGCTGGCATCACTGCAGGGCAGCCCTCCCCAGGGCCCAGGCATCTGCCTTCAGCTTCCACAGCTGCTGCTCTTGATGGCCTCCTGAGGCCTGCCTGCTCCTGGCCCATCACAGTGTTGTGAGGAGGTGACCTCAGCAGCAGCAGCCCAGCCATGGTGGCTCGACAGAGCTGTCCCCTGTCAGAGCTGCCCCCTGTGTCCCGTGGGGTTTGTGATGCACTCGATGACATCGCTGTGTCTGCCTGCCTGCCACCGGGCAGTCAGGTCACTGCAGTAGGAATGGCAGCACAACCCACCTCCCAGCCGTGTCACTGGGACTTTCCTCCATGTGTCCCCTCTCCCCAGCTCCCAGCACTGCTGGGTTGGTTTCCTGATAGTTTGGGTGATATAAAATTCTAGAATCCCATCCACGTGCCTGTGAGTCTCCCACTTATCTATATGTATGCAGTAACTGTGTATATACTTTTCCATTTACTTGCACATATATCTGTAGTTACAGCTGTAGCTATACAAATATATATTTCTATGCACACAGAAAGATGTGAACATACCCACCACCAGGAAAGGCAAATAATACAGTTATGATTGGAACAACTTTAGCCATCTGAAGCATTTCATGAAACATTTTCACTCTGGTTTCCTCTAACATGCAGGAGAGAGTGACATGCCATGGAAAAGATCCTCCTTGAAGCAATGTCAAGGTACATGCAAGACAAAGAGGTGATCCGAGAGAGCCAGCACGTTTTCATCAAGGGTAAATCGTGCCTGACCAATCTGGTGGCTTTCTACTATGGAGTGATTGCATCAGTTGAAAAAGGAAGATCGATCGATGTCATCTTCCTGGACTTCTGCAAGGCCTTTGACGTGATCGCACATGACATCCTGCTCTCCAAATCGGAGAGGTATGGATTTGATGGGTGCACCATTCAGTGGATAAGGAATTGGCTTAAACTCACACCCAGAGAGTGGTAGTCAATGGCTCTGTGTCCGAGTGCAGGCTGGTGATGAGTGGTGTCCTCAGGGGTCTGTCCTGGGACCAGTACTGTTCAGTATCTTTATCTATGACATAGACAGTAGGACCGAGTGCACCCTCAGCAAATTTGCAGATGACACCAAACTGAGTGGTGCTGTTGATATGACAGAAGGAAGGGATGACATCCAAAGGGACTTGGACACACTTGAGAAGTGGGCCCATGTGAACCTAATGAGGTTCAACACATCTAAGTGCAAGGTGCTGCACCTGGGCCGAGGCAATCCTGGGCATGAGTACAGGCTGGGAGAAGAACTCATTGAGAGTAGCCCTGCAGAGAAGGACTTGGGGGTTCTGTTAGATGAAAAGCTTGATGTGAGTCGGCAGTGTGTGCTTGTGGGCCAGAAGTCCAACTGTGTCCTGGGCTGTATCAAGAGATGAGCAGCCAGCAGGTGGAGGGAGGTGATTGTCCCCCTCTACTCTGTCCTTGTGAGGCCCAACTGTGTAATTGCACTTCTATTTGTCATTTCTTACCTATGTCAATCTTTTCTTGTATAGCTAACCCTTCGAAGGTGCACCTCATTGGAGGCAACTTGGATTTGGATTTGGCTCACTGTTGAGGACCGTGAGGTTTGTTTGTTAGCTTGGTAGGTGTTAGATGTTAACAACAAAAACAACAACAAAAACTGTGCCAGTGTGCAGACAGTTGAATGAGGAACAGAGGTGGGAATGGGTGCAAAGGAGCTGTAACAACAACCTGCAGAATACAGTGGAGAAGTCTGGTGTAAGGAAAAGTGATGCAAGTCTCAGGTGGTTGATGAGAGAAGTTGTGGGGATGGAGAGCTGAGCAGCAAGGTTGTCCATACAGTCTAGGACTTCAAGGGACTGCTTTTCCACCCATACAGACCTCCTTAGGAGACACTTTGGATCTATGACAACTAGAGAATGATGCTATCCGTTCTTCTGAAAACTCTAAACTAATGGAAAATAATCTTAAATAAGGAAAATGCTCTTAGAAATCTGGTCAATGAATAATTTCTCTTTAAACTGCATTCTTGAAACCTCACTAATTAACTGTACAAGTCTGGAAGACTGGATGAAAATGGCTGAATGGTAATGAGCCCCATGGTGCATTTGGTGCTGAGTCCATAAACCTCAGGTAGTGGGAGGAGAATGATGTAATTGCAGGAGAAGTCAAAGTCAGAAGGAAACTTTGAAGTGTCTAGGAGTATTAATGGGCCCCAGTGAGGGTCATTACTGACAAAGCCTCCCCATGGACTTGTTAGAGCACACAATTGGAGGCCATGATTGCAGGTAGGCAAAGGCACTGGGCAGGAGACTCTGATGCTGAGTAAAGGCCTTGGTTTGTTTGGTGAAGCAGAAAGGCCAAGTCCTGGCCCCCAGCCCCTGGGCAGGGAGGTCCTGTCCCTCACCCATGGCTCAGGGCTCTTCCTGGGGCAGTGGGATGTGGGGTATGTCATGCTGTTTTAAGGGCAACGCTATGACACCTGCTGGCCTCCCCACTGGGTTGCTGCCCTGCACTGTCCTATCCCTTCTTTTCCCTGCAGGCACCCGCCTTGCTTCTCCACATTGCTCTCACCCTGGCATTTCTGTACTTTCACTGCTGTCTGCCCACCCACCATGGCAGATCTTTGAAACACAATGGCATGGGTTGACCACTGACTCTGTAGGGGTGACCTATAGAACCACAGCACTACCCTTTCAGTTACATTTCCTCCTCCTCATGCCCACTTTTCACCTTCCAAGCAGCACTTCGTAGCAGTTTTGACACTATTCTGCTGTTTCTCAGCACCAGAGAAAGCTTTATCGTCAACAAACCACTTTTTTAGCAGATGTCCAGAGATGTCAGCCTTCTGGAGACCTATGGCCTGACCAGACAGAAGAACCTCACCATGATCTTCCAAACCATATACCTGCTGCTGCCCTTCCAGTTTCTCAGGTAGACGTAACCAAGTTGTGTGCCCATTGCCGTCCCACCATGTGCTCAGGCAGAAGGGATGTAAAAACCCACACCCAAGGCCTCTTCCTGCATGGGGCCTGTCAGGCTCTCAGACAGAGGGCATCTCATAATCAGTGTGCCAAGCAGGTGCCTTATCAGGGATGCTGGCAGGTGTGAGCTGAAAAGCACAGATGTTAGCCAGGAGGCAAGGGCTGACACAGCAACTGCTTCAGGAAGAGGTCACCTCACAGACCCTGTCCCCAGCCCTGTTACTGCTGCTCCAGAGTCAGAGGTGACCAGATGGTTCCAATGGATTTGAAGTTTCTGCGGCACAACAGACCTCCAAATAATATACCCACATAGCAAGCTGGTTACGGGCCTGGACCTGATTAAAATTTATCAATATTTTTTCTACCATTGCTTCAAATATGGAAACCATCTTCTAAAGAAATGCACTAATTTTCAGCATTTTTAGGCTTGTCTATGAATTCTCATCCAAATTTGAACATGCACATGCATCCAAACATGGGAAAATGTGTGCAAATTTGCACACATTCCTTCCCAAAACTTTGAATAGTGAAACCGTATTCCCAGGACATGCGTGTATTGGCACATTGCACATCTCCACCTCAGATCTAAATGGAGCAGAGAGCAATGAAGGTTAGAGAGGCTGGATAGATCCTGCCTTTAGCTCTTTGCTGTCGATCCATGGCCATACCTGCTAGGACTTCCCTTTCGTCCGTCCTCTTTATGAGCTGGCCAAATCTTTATGGGGTGTACAGTTGCATAGCACCATGGCTCTCCATGTGCCAGACTCCATGCAATACCCAGAATACCCAGAGCACAGCCTTAGAAAGAGGCCCAGAGCACAACTGAGGAAGGCAAATGTGACTCCTATCTTGCACAAAGGCAGCACGGAGGCAGGGAACTAGAGGCCAGACAGCCTTTCCTCAGATTGTGGGAAGGTGATGGAGCAGCTAATCCTGAAAAACATTTCCTAGCACATGGGGGAATAACAAAGTGATCAGGAGTGATCGGCATGGATTCATCAAGTATTTGTTGAGATTTAACTACTGGATACCTTCTCCAATGAAAAGACTGCCTTGGTAAATGAGGGGAGAGCAGGGGATGCTGTCTGCCTTGTCTTCAGAAAGGCTTTTCATGTCTCCCATAAGGTCCTGATAGAGAAGCTGATCAAGTCTGGTCAGAATGAGGAGGCAGTGAGGTGGACTGGGAAGTTCCTCCACAGCTGGGCTCATAGTCCTGTGACATGTAGTCTAATTGGAGGTCAGTCACAAGCAGGACACTGTGAGGGCAATATTGGGTCCTATCCTATCCACAGAATCACAGAATCACAGAATTTCTAGGTTGGAAGAGACCTCAAGATCATCGAGTCCAATCTCTGACCTAACACAAACAGTCCCCACTAAACCATATCCCTAAGTTCTACATCTAAACGTCTTTTAAAGACTTCCAGGGATGGTGACTCCACCACTTCCCTGGGCAGCCTATGGCAATGTCTAACAACCCTTTTGGTAAAGAAGTTCTTCCTAACATCCAGCCTAAAACTCCCCTGCTGCAACTTAAGCCCATTCCCCCTCGTCCTGTCACCAGGCACGTGGGAGAACAGGCTATCCCCCACCTCGTTACAGCCTCCTTTAAGGTATCTGTAGAGAGCGATAAGGTCGCTCCTGAGCCTCCTTTTCTCCAGGCTGAACAAGCCCAGCTCCTTCAGCCGCTCCTCGTAGGACTTGTTCTCCATGCCCCTCACCAGCTTCGTTAAATCCAACTGGTCATCCCCCATGGCTCTGTACAGAGGCCAACAAAAGCACAAGAGGAAATGGCCTCAAGTTGTACCAGAGGAGATTTAAGCTGGATGTTGGGGAAAATGTCTTCCCTGAAAGAGTTGTGATGCATTGGAACAGGCTGCCCAGGGATGTGGTGGAGTGGTCATCCCTGGAGGTATTCCCAAAACATGTAGATGTGGTTCTTAGGGACATAATTTAGTGATAGATGTGGCAGTGTTAGGTTAACGGACTTGATTTGTGAGGTCTTTTCCAATCTACATGGCTCTATGGTTCTATGCTTCTATGAGTCTAACAAAAGTCACAATCACTGGAAGGCAGCCACTGCAGTCTGGGAACTCGAGACTGTGGCCTGTACAAGACCACAGGTTCTGCAAGGGATTCCTGTGGGCTGGCACCACACATCCTGGAAGAGTTGCCAGTGGATTGCTGGAGTTCACTACTCTTGAAATGGCCATTGAAACCTGAAGATATTTGTGTTCGGTCACATGTAATAAACTCAGGTGGAAAGACTCAAGAGCAGGTGACTTTGAGAGGCTGTGGCAGAACTCAGCAGCTTGCCCCAGTGTGGGAATATGTCCCCTTCTAACTAGGGGAATTAAAAGGGATTAAGATGACCAGACTCATCAGGTCAATCCGCACAGTAAGAGAAAGTAACAGTTACTGTGCTGTAGCTGCAGCAGGCAATAGGCCTTGGATTGATCCTCAGAAGACTCAAGCAGATCTAATCCAGTTCATCCATGAGCTAAGACAAACACTGTGAGCAGAGTGAAGGACACTTCGAGCACAGGAGGTGGGCAACCGGCATGGCTGAGCAAGAACCTGCTGCTTAAACTGAGGGAAAAGAGGGAAATGTACAGAAGTGGAAGCAGGGTTGTATAGCCTGGGAGGAATACAGGGGTGTCATCTGGAGGTGTAGAGATGGGATCAGGAAAGCCAAGGCACAGATGGAGCTGAACTTGGCAAGGGACATGAAGAATAACAAGAAGGGGTTCTATGGATACATAGGCAGGAGACAGCCCAAGGAGAGTGTTCCCCCTCTGATAAACGAGATGGGAGAACTGGCTTCCTCAGACAGGAAAAAAGCTGAGGTACTCAATAAGTGCTTTGCCTCAGTCTTCACTCGTGGTCAAGTTTCCTGTGTCTGTCAGGACCCTGAAACTCGAGGAGAGGGTGGGAGGAGCGGATTCTGTCCCACTGTGACAGTGGAACAAGCCCGGGACTGCCTAATGAAACTGGATGTGTACAAGTCCATGGGGCCAGAGGGTATACATCTCAGGGTGCTGAGAGAGATGGCTGATGTGGTTGCTGAGCCGCTCTCCATCACATGAGAAAAATCATGGCTGTTGGGTGAAGCCCCCAGTGACTGGAAAAAGGGAAACATGACTCCCATTTTTAAGAAAGGGAAAACAGAAGAGTTGGGGAACTACAGGCTGGTGAGCCTCACCTCTGTGCCTGATATGATCACGGAGCAGTCCCTCCTGGAACACATCTGAAGGCATGCATGAGATAAAGAGGTGATTTGAGACAGCCAGTATGGCTTCACCAAAGGCAGATCTTGCCTAACCAATCTGGTGGCCTTCTATGATGGAGTGATGGCATCAGTGGACAAAGGAAGGGCTACGAATATCATCTACCTGGACTTGAGCAAAGCTTGAGGGAATGTGGTCCCTCACCACATTTGTGTCTCTAAATTGGAGAGGTATAGATTTGAAGGACGGATTGTTAGGTGGATCAAGAATTGGTTGGCTGGTCGCAGCCAAAGTGTTGTAGTCAGTAGTTGTATGTCTGGGTGGAGGCTGGTCACAAGTGGTGTCCCTCAGGGGTTGGTCTTGGAGCTGGTGCTCTTCAACATCTTTATCAATGACATGGGTTATGGAATCGAGTGCATCCTCAGCAAGTTTGGAGATGACACCAAGCTGAGCGGTGCAGTTGATACAATAGAGGGAAGGGATGCCATCCAGAAGGACATGGACAGACTGGACTACTGGGCCCATGAGAACCTAATGAGGCTCAACAAGGCCAAGTGCAAGGTGTTGCACTTGGACTTGGGCAATCCCAGGTCTTTAAATAGACTGGGCAAAGAAGAATTTGAGAGCAGCCCTGTGGAGAAGGACTTTGGGGTCCTGCTGGGCGAGAAGCTGCACATGAGCCAGCAGCATGCGCTTGTTGCCTGGAAGGCCAACTGTGTCCTGGGCTGCATTAAAAAGGAGTGGCCAGGAGGGAGAGGGAAGTGACTGTACCCCTCTACTCTGTTATTGTGAGACCCCACCTGGAATACTGCGTACAGGCCTGAGGCCCCCAGCACAAGAAGGATGTGGAGCTCTTGGAATGGATCCAGAGGAGGGCCACTCAGATGATCAGAGGGCTAAAGCATCTCCCCTATGCAGAAAGGTTGAAGGAAGTGGTCTTGTTTAGCTTGGAGAAGAGAAGGCTCTGCCGAGACCTCATTGTGGCCTTCCAGTACGTGAAGGGAGTGTATAAACAGGACGGGGAAATGCCTGTTCATATGTGTTGGTAGTGATAGGAAAAGGGGGGATGGTTTTAAAGTAAGACAGGGAAGATTTCGACTAGAAATTAGGAGAGCTTTTTTCCCTCAGAGGGTGGTGAGGCACTGGAACATGTTGCCCAGAGAGGTTGTGGATGCCCCATCCCTGGAGGCATTCAAGGCCACCTGGATGCAGCTCTGGGCATCCTGCTCTAGTGGTTGGCCCAGAGCAGGGGGATTGAAAGTAGATGATCTTTAAGGTCCTTTTCAACCCAGGACATTCCATGATTCTATAATGTTTTTCCTCCCAGAGCGAGATCTCAAAGAGGCACAATTTCCCAGGGAAACCTGGCCCTGCATTGTCCCCCAGAGCAAGGAGGCATGCCTGGAGAAGCCCTAGGGATAAGGTCATCCCTAGCATCAGGACCCAGGAGTCCTGGCTGCTACATTGTCCCCTGAGTTCAGAGGGACCCTCAGGCAGGGCTCTCACAGCAGCCACCAGCCTTCTCCAGCCTCCCCCCAAAGCCCAGAAATTGCAGCTTTGGACAGCTGACAGCCCCTGTGACACATCTTGGGAAGGGGCTCCTGACACCCTTACCTTTGGGGGAGAGCTGCAGAAGCACTGGGAACAGGGAATTCAGGACAGTGGTTATGGTCACCCTCCAGCAGCCCTCCATCTCACTTGCTGCTGGCCCTCAGCATCCCTCAGGACAAGGGATGCCCGCCCTGGCTCCTCAACCACAGCTCCTCTGCAAGGTGCCCCAGTTCCTCCGCCCATTAGCGAGGGTCGCCCAGTGCAAGCTTGCTGCCTGCTGACCCCACTCGTGGCCACACAAGGACAGCGCTGGGGAGCACCCAAGCAGTGCCCAGCACAGACCAGTCCTTGCAAGGAAGTGGTAGAACTGCCACTGCTCCAGTGACGATATCCTGGTGATGCAGGGCATCCCCCTGTGACATCAGCACGTGTCATTATAAGGCCTGTGAAGTCAGCAGCAAGGAGATGGCACAGCTCAGGAGAGAGATGAGAGATTTCCCTTCTTGTCCTGAGAAAC
This sequence comes from Anas platyrhynchos, assembly GCF_047663525.1. NCBI lineage: Eukaryota > Metazoa > Chordata > Aves > Anseriformes > Anatidae > Anas > Anas platyrhynchos. The sequence continues at coordinate 4,937,715 of NC_092616.1, read as the reverse complement.
AGCCATTTCCCTTCTACCCAGTTCTTTTTGGGATGTGGAAGAGTACAGGGACATCTCCAAATGGTGGCAAAGGCCATGGAATAAAGGCAGTGGAGCCCTGGAGATACCAGCACTGCCCCCTTTTACCAACATGCTTCTGCTGTTGGGAGCCCTCCCACACTGGTTGGGTTTGAGGCTTGTCCTGGGGCCTGGATTTTTCAAAAGATGGGAGCAAAGGCACCTGGGATGGAACAGCCCCTCGGTGTGCCTGAACTCCTAACTGCATGTAACTCACTTCTGAAAGAAGGATGTGTTTTACAGAGTGAATTGGAGTACATGCCAGGGCCTCAGCACCATCCCCCAGTCTGCCATGCAGGAGGCAGAGGTGGTACACGAGGGAAGGGCAGACGTACCCTCAACATGTCATGAGTAGGGAAGTGCTGCAGACAAAAAGGGGAGTGGGGAGAATGGTCTAGGATGGATGCTATGCTCTCCGGTAGGCTGCCACAGCCTCCCCACGGTGCACAGCTTTGGGCTTTCAGAAGAGGTGGAGACCACAGAAGAGACTGAGGTGGGGGGGCAGCCTGCCCCTTGCAGCTGGGCTGCCAGATCTGCCTGCAGGAGACCACTTGTGTCTTGGTGTCCACAATGGAGGAGGAAGCCATCCTGATTTAGGATCTAAACTCTCATTTCAGGAGACCTGTGGCATGCTGAAGGCAGGACTACAGCCCCTGACCGTACTGCACACAGATGTACCTGGTCCCGTGTCAGCTGGACCATGTCAAGTGGGCTGCAGGGAAAGACAAGAGTGAGCGTGTGCAGTGCTGGGTATAGGTCTGTCTGTGAAAGCTCATCTCCTTTCATGTGCTGAAAAGCAACTGGATTATGACATAGTGTCAAGAAACAGGTTTTCCTGTTTGCAAGTCCCAGATCCTGGTGAACATCACCTGGGTTGGCCCATCTGGCTGCTGTGCACAGAAGCTGTCTCCAAGAACCCACAGAAAACATGGGGAATGTTTGCACCGAGCACTGTCACTGTCCTGTGACTCTCAGTGATTAAAGGCCCCCAAGGTGACATGGGGTCATTGAACTCAACTTACTCCAATGGCTTCCATAAGACTTGGCCCAATTCTTCCGCCTGCCTTCAGAGATTTACCTCCTGCCATGCTGTCACCTGACTAACGCACATTTTGAACCCACAAGGGTTCCCCCAATCTGCTACCCAATCCATAGAAGAGATTGACGCATCCAGGCAGCTTCTTTCATGCTGAGGGCAAATCCCTGTTGATCATCCCCAATTGTCTCTTCTGAAGAATCTGCACCCATTCAGCACGACCACACTGTCACCCTGACTGACTCTCATCTGACCTTCATCCACAACGGCTCCCCCAAGCTGCTGCCCATCCCATAGAGGAGCTGCTCCTGCAAATGGAGGACAATACTATGTTATTCATCACCCCATCCATATGTCCCTATCCAGCACAATGCCCCAAGCTGAGGGACGTGTCTCCCGACACCTCGTCAGATGTCAAAGTCCCAGACCTGTGACAGCAGATTACGATCCAGCTGCTCCTGCCTGTGCCCTAGGCTATGGGCATTGGGACACAAGTGGGCTGTGTGTCGTGCTTGTAAACAGGACAAAGGGACAGGACAAAGAAATTGATTCCTTCTGGAAAAGGAGAAATAAGCCTGCTGTCAAAAAGTGTGTGTGCCAGGTGAGGGAGGGAAGCCCAGGGATCCCTTCAGGCTGTTTCCCAGCAGGTTCCCCTGAAGCCCCAGGGCCATGTGCTGGGAGCCTGGTGGGGGGCAGAGCAAGGGAGGCCTTGGGCTGGGCCTCTGCTGCTGAGCTGGGCCGGGCTCCTGGGCCCAAGGGGAGCTCCTGGCAAGCGGGCAGCGCTGCACAGAGACAGCTCTGCCCAGGAGCAGCTCCTCTGCACAGCGCAGCAGGCCTGGGGGCACTGCCTGCAGAGACACAGTGCTTAAAGGCAGGCAGAAGTGGCAGGATGCCCAGAGCTCCCTGCGGGAGAAGACTTCCCAGCCCTGCACCCGGTAAGTGTCTGGCTGGAGGGCAATGCAGCCGCAGTTCGTGGAGGCAGGAGAAGCCGGGGGTGCAGGCAGGGGTGTCCAGGGCTGTGGTGCAGGGCAGGGTCCCTGCTGTGGCCCAGGGGCTGTGTGGCGGGGCAGGGCCTCTGCCGCCTGCCAGGCTCAGCACTCAGCCTGCCCGGGGAGCTGCCCAGGGCGCTGCAGGGAGAAGCTGTGGGTGGAAGGACCCCCCCGGCAGGGCAGGGTCCTGCTGCTGGTGGAAGGCTGCTCCCTTCGGCATGCTGTTCACAGATCCACAGCACACCAAGGCAATTTCAAAGGGAACTTCACTCTCATCTTTCCTTATTCTCTGCTTTCAGTTTTTTCTTCTTTTAGCTCACTGGGAATAGAAATAGAAGCTGTTATTTCCAAGAAGAGACTGAGACTTACTCGGCATGAGAAGGAAGTTTACAAGGACCCCCATCAAGTCCCTTTCCTGCCCCTCAACCCATAGAAAGCTCTAACACCCCTTGCACAGTGTCATCAGTGTCTGTGTGACCTGGGCTCTAGGACGTGCCCCCAGCGAGCTGCCCCTGGGCAGAGCCCTGTTGCCAGGAGGTGTCTGCAGGGCAGAGCTGAGCACCCAGTGGGTGGGATGGGGGCTGTGAGCTGCAGGCAAGAGGTGTGGGGACAGAGACCCAGCTGCAGGCAGGGATAGCTGCAGGCAGCAGAGCTATGGGCAGGGAGTGAGAGGGAGCTGCTCCCAGAAAGTCAGTGACAGAGCGATTTGGGCACCTCCGTGCACCTCCCGCAATGCTGATGCCTTCCACAGTACAACCCTTGGTGTCTTCCCCTTCCCCAGCATAGACCACTAGAGATATTTGCATGGGAATTTGCATGGGAGAAGCTGCGGGTTGAAGGAGTCCCCCCGGCAGGGCAGGGTCCTGCTGCTGGTGGGAGGCTGCTGCCTGGGGCAGCCTGCTCACAGCTCCACAGTGCAAGCAGGATGTATTCAAGGGGATTTTAAAAGAGCAGGGATAAAGTTGAGAATTCCTCGTTCACTCATACTCTCTCCTTACATTTTTCTCTTTGCCTCAGTGAGAATAGAAATAAAGTCTGCTATTTCAGGATAGAGGCTTTTACATCTAAGCCTTACAAAGGCCACAGCAAGTCCTTTTCCTGCCCCTCAGCCCATAGAATGCTCCACCACCTCACATGCCGTGTGCAGTGTCAGCAGGGTTGGTGTGAGCGGGGCTCTAGGACGTGCCCCCAGCGAGCTGCCCCTGGGCAGAGCCCTGTTGCCAGGAGGTGTCTGCAGGGCAGAGCTGAGCACCCAGCTCTGATGGGGTGGGGGCTGTGAGCTGCAGGCAGGAGGCGTGGGGACAGAGACCCAGCTGCAGGCAGGGACAGGTGCAGGCAGCAGAGGCATGGGCAGGGAATGGCAGGACCGTGCCAACAGAGTCTTATGGCACCTCCCTGTTTACAGTCAAGCTCACAGGATTCAGGACATGACTCTTAATCTCATCAGGAGGAAATGCAGTAGAGCAGACTCTTGTCAGTTCCTGTTGGGCCCTGGCCTTGCCTCCCCTGGCTATTATATAGCCCTGTGTTATTTCACTCTGTTCCTGCACCTGCTGCTGCTGTTCTTGTTTTATGGGTCCCTGCAGATCTGGCTTTCAGATGCAGATGAAGCACTGACCCTATGGGTCCCACCCCCCAGACCTGTCTGTAGAAGGAAAATGCCCAGTCCCCCTTCTTACGTATGGCAATGGAGACTATGGGAAAGGAAAAAGCTGAACCTCCTTCCAGGGAATTCCTCTAGTCCAGAGGACTGGATTCCATTCATTGGGCTGCTAAATGTGGGCAACTGGACTGAGCCTGTGAGGAATCTGGCTGAGACCAGGACATATGGACAGACTGTCCTTACTGCACTAAGGGTAGTCATTTTGCTAGCTGGGACTCACAAGATCTTACCTGGAATACAAACGCCAGGGTTTTCTACTGTTCCTGAGTGTGACACAGGCAACTGGAACAAACTACACCATGCACTCTATTCTGCAGTCAAGGGTTTTGAGAGTGGTATTGCTGGGAAGTCCACATACATCAAAGAGAGATTTATTCAGACATCACTCCTGGTTTGTTTTCACATTGAGCTGCAGGACAGGCCTGATTTCTGCAGAGCCCACAGCAGAGTCCCCTGCTCTCATCTACCTGGCTGCCCTCCTGGGCAACGGCCTCATCCTCACTTCCGTAGCCTGCGACCACCGCCTCCACACCCCCATGTACTTCTTCCTCCTCAACCTTGCTGTCCTCGACCTGGGCTGCATCTCCACCACTGTCCCCAAAGCTATGGCCAATTCTCTCTGGGATGCTAGGGCCATTTCCTACACAGGATGTGCTGCACAGGTCTTTTTCTTCTTCTTTTTGTTTTCAGTAGAATATTGTCTTCTCACCATCATGTCCTATGACCGCTACGTTGCCATCTGTAAGCCACTGCACTACGGGACCCTCCTGGGCAGCAGAGCTTGTGCACAGATGTCAGCAGCTGCCTGGGGCAGTGGGGTTCTTTATGCTCTGCTCCACACTGCCAATACATTTTCACTGCCATTCTGCAGAGGCCGTGTTATTGACCAATTTTTCTGTGAAGTTCCCCAGATCCTAAAGCTCTCTTGCTCTGATTCCCATCTCAGGGAAATTAGGCTTCTCACATTTAGTGTTTTTGTGTTTTTGGGGTGTTTTGTTTACATTGTGCTGTCCTACGTGCAGATCTTCAGGGCCGTGCTGAGGATGCCCTCTGAGCGGGGCCGGCACAAAGCTTTTTCCACGTGCCTCCCTCACCTGTTCGTGGTCTCCCTGTTTATCAGCACTGGCATTTTTTCCTACCTGAAGCCCACCTCTATCTCCTCCCCATCCCTGAACCTGGCAGTGGCAGTTCTATACTCGGTGCTGCCTCAAGTATTGAACCCCCTCATCTACAGCATGAGGAACCAGGAGCTCAAGGAAGCCATTAGGAAAGTGATGTCACAGATGTTTTCCAGGATGTGCTGAGGAATTTGATTGGACCTTTCAGCAGATATAGGCTTCTTTTCTTTATCTTGATCAGCACACTACAATCATCTGAAATGATGGAACACTTCTAATGTAATGCTTACTTTCTCTCTCTCTTTTTTTTTTTCTTTTTTTTTTTTTTCCCCATGACATTAGAATATTATTTTTTTAAGGATGTGTATTGCAGGAGTAGAAAAAGTACTCATCTTCTCCCATACTTTCATTGCCAGGAGTCTGTCTCTTATGGACTTCACTTAATCTCCACAGTCCTTCAGGTATTTCCACCTGGCCTGAACTTTTGGGTAGACCTGTGCGGTGTCAAGAGTTGGACTTGATGAACCTTAAGGGTCCCTTCCAACTCAGGATATTCTATGATTCTATAACAGACCATATTGGATGCCACCTTTCCAGCAGACTATCTGGACACGCACACTCTCCATTCTTCTCCAGATTCCCCTGCCCTTACTCTTTGATCATACAAATACATCTCACCTACCCAGTTGGTTTTTGGATCCTGAGGGAGCTTCAAGCTTGCCTGAATTCGTTTTCTATCTCATCATACTCACAGCCAACTCGGTAATTGTGTTTCTATACATCATTTCCTATCTCAAACATTCCCACATGGGAAGTCCCATATGGCTGCTGAGAGAAGTGCTGGGCACGAGGAGGGGAGGAGCAAGGTTATCCATACAGTCTAGGACTTCAAGGGACTGCTTTTCCTACACATACAGAGCTCCTTAGGAGAAACTTTGGACCAATGTCAACTAGAGAATGATGCTATCACTTCTTCTCAAAACTCTGAACTAATGAAAAATACTCTTAAATAAAGAAACTGCTTTCTGTAAAGTTGTCACTGAAACTTCCTCTTTACCAGCAGCTTTGATACCTCACTAATGAACAGGACAAGCCTAGAAGACTGGATGAAAATGGCTGAATTGTAATGATCCCCATGGTGCATTTGGTGCTGAGTCCATGAACCTCAGGTAGTGAGAGAATGATGTAACTGCAAGAGAAGTTAGTCAGAAGGAGACTTTGAAGTGTCCTGGAGTTTAATGGTCTCCAGTGAGGGTCATTACTGCCAAAGACTCCCCATGGACTTGTTACAGCAGACAATTAGAGGCCACGATTACAGATAGTCCAAGGCACTGTGCAGGAGACTCTGATACTGAGGAAAGATGAGGTCCTGTCCCTCACCCATGGCTCAGGGCTCTTTGTGGGGCAGTGGGATGTGGGGTGTGTGATGCTGTGTGAAGGACAACGCTATGACACCTGCTGGCCTCCCCACTGGGTTGCAAGGAGGCAACAAGGCCCCGTTGTCATGAGCACAGCATGTGTCCTCGTGAGCCTCAGTAGCCGAGACAACTGCCATAGCCAGGGGGACAAAGACCTTAGTGCTGTTGAGGCCTTCCAGCCTTGTCAGTGCTCTTGGTATTCTCCAACGCAGGCTGTCCTGCACTGTCCTATCCCTGCCCCCAAATCACCCTTCAAGCAGGTGTCCTAACCCATCAGCCTTCTGGTACACTGTGAGCTGATCAGACAGATGAAACCTTACCAGCATCTTCCAATCCACATACCTGCTGCTGGCCTTCCAGCTTCTCAGGGAGATGTGACAAAGCTGTGTGCCTGTTGCTGTCCCACCGTATAATCGGGCAGAAGGGACTTGAAAACCCACACCCAAGGCCTCTTCCTGCATGGGGTCTATCAGGCTCTGTTGTAGTTAGATTCCAGGGGCTGAAGCTGATTGGTTCAGTTTAGCAAAGAGCAAAGGGGACAAAGACCTTAGTTCAGTTGGTGCCTTCCAGCCTTGCCAGTGATCTTGGTCTTCTCCACATGCCTGCTGGTGGCCTTCTAGCTTCTCAGGTAGATGTGACCAAGTTGTGTGCCAGCTGCTGTCCTACCACGTACTCAGGCAGAAGGAAAACCCCCATGAAAACTCACACCCAAGGCCTCTTCCTGCATGGGGCCTGTCAGGCTCTCAGACAGAGCGCATCTCACAATCAGTGTGCCAAGCAGGTGCCTTCTGCTGCCTTATCAGGGATGCTGGCAGGTGTGAGCTGAAAAGCACAGATGTTAGCCAGGAGGCAAGGGCTGACACAGCAGCTGCTTCAGGAAGAGGTCACCTCATAGGCCCTGTCCCCAGCCATGTTACTGCTGCTGGCCTGTCAGCTCCAGAGTCAGAGGTGACCAGACGGTTCCAATGGATTTGAAGTTTCTGAGGCACAACAGACCTCTTTATAACATACCCACCCAACACTCTCCTTGTGGGCCAGCCCCTGATGAGATAAAAAAGTAAGCCTCTTACATGAAATGTGTCAAGTAACTTTTCTGCCACTGCTAGAAACATTCTTCCTAGGATCTACTGCGTTCAGAGTGGCACATGATGTACCTCTACCCTGCCTTTCTCTTTTTCTTTCTCTTTGAGTTATGTCTTCAGAGAGTTCTCCAAAGGAACAAATCTTTGAATTGCAAAATATCTGATATTAGAGGAGACCCCTGAATGACATCTTCTTGGACTGTCCTGGTCAAAGCAAACTAAATAGACAAGGTCTCTCAAGGGCTCCTCTGGGCTTGGCACAAATCAGAAAGGATCTGAAAGCATGCTCCATCCCGTAATTCCGAGATTTAATAACAACATTCAACAGTGTTGGCACAACTGCTCATCACTGAGGGATGCTGCTAGGAATTGCTTGACAGGGAAACTTTGCACAACGGATGGCACTTAGGCCTGATTGTCCAGCCAAATTCCCACCCACAGTCTCATCCATTAGTTACATCCACATAGCACCATTCTCACTACAAGTATCTGGGAGGCAATGTCAACCTTGCTAAAGTACAGGTAGACAGTGTCACTTGCTTTCTCCTCCCCTATGGGTCCAGCAATCCTGTTTTTGTCCTTCAAGTGCCTGGAGGTGGCTGTGGAAAAGCTTGCCCCATCACCTTCCCAGGGACTGAGGTGAGGCTCACCAGCCTTAATTCTTCCCACCCTCTTTTCTCTTCTTCTGGAAGACAGGTTTGACGTCCTTCTAAGTCTCCAGAAAGTTCTCTGATCCCTCTGGCACATTTGCTGACATAGTCCAGGAAGGCAGGGGAAGGTGATGCAGGAGACAGGCAAGAACACACAAGTCTTTGCCTTGCACACCCAAAGGCAGGCCATTGCAGTGGTTTTGGTGTCCCGCTGGCTCCTGCTGCCTCTCCCAGATGCTGGGAGGCACCCCAGCCCTGCAGTGCATTGCCCTGCTCTGCACTCATCTGAGATACTGTATGGCATGAGGGAGGAATGGACACAGGCTGAAGGTATTTGTGCTCACTCAGATTTGCCTCAGTACATGAACAAAATGTACACACTGAAGCCTCATCTATACAGGGCACACATACGGACTTCTGACTTAACCATTCAGTGTCCTTCTGGGGGGGAACAAACCACCTCTCTGAGCTGGGTTCAGAGCCTAAAAAGTCACCCAAGATGTAACCAGGACAATATCCACCTCTTATTCTCTACCGTATATACAATGACAGGTTCAAGACTTTCCAATAAGTCTTCATTAATCAACACCCTGCAATTAAAACACAAATATAATTCCCTTAGTCTATGGGCCTACGTAATGAAATGTCCATAAAATATTCAGTGATTCCATTTAGTCCATGAATTGGGTTCTATCTGTTGTTGTGACCCCAAAGGACAGGAGAAGACGTATGTTACATGGAGTGAGAGGGCACCAATGCCAGCTCAGGTTAGGTCACTGCTGCACTTGCACTGCTCCTTGTGAGGCTCCTCTGTTATTGGTTCGAGTGTTTCCTGCTGTGGAACATGGCTATGTGGTGCTTATCTGCCTGCTGGGTTAAACCACAGCACAGACCAGGCCGCAAAATCTGACATTGCAATGAGCTCCACCCTTCACCCCTGCTCCAGCCTGGGCTCATCCACCGGCCACAGCCCTGTAGAGGTGTATCTGTTCCAACACAGCCTTATTCATGAGTCTTACTCCCTTCAGAGCTTTACCTACTGTGTCATGGAATTACCAGCGGTCACGGATGCTTGCAGGTATACCTTCTGTGTTGTGCACTTATCCATGTGCCACACTCTCTTCAGAGGTGTACCTGCTCTAGTGTGGCCTTTTCCATTGCAGAAGGATGATGAGGAGTTCTGGGCTGCAATGTAGAGATTCAGTGCAGAGATGATTCAGGCGAATATAGGTCTGGGACATATTGGCTGATAGAGGACCAACAGGGTCAGGCTTTGGAAGAAGCCTGATGTGTTGTGAGGAAACCACAGATATTGGTAAATCCTCAGAAAAATAAAGGGTTCTATTTCAAGATAAAGCCAGAAAGGATGGAGAGAAATTAGGACAGCTTTGACAATCATGGGGTCAGAGTGAGCTGGGAAAGTAAATGTGTGGTAATAGGATGCAGGGATGCAAGCACAGGTAGAGGAAAAGTTGGGACAGGCTGTGGAGGGGGATGGCAGAGGGCCATTGTGGGGCTGGGGCCCCCAGTGGAACTGATGTCCTTAGGGCTACAGCTGCAGCCTCTTCCACTGAGGCTTACCAGCGGACACTGGTCCCTTACTGCCCCAGGGCCTTGTTACCTCCTCAACCCCACAGAGCCTGGCAAGTGTCCTACCAGTGTCCTACACTCGGAATTACACACCCCCACATCACACTGCCCTTGCCAGAGCCCCGAGCAGCCCAGGAAGTGCACGATCCCCCTTCCCAGGGGATGCGCTCAGGCCTTGGCCATCCCCCTTGGTGAAACACATCAAGGGCTTTCAGAGTAACTTCTCCATTTGATTTTCCACCTGTAACCAGTGCTTCTGATTTCCTCCTCCCCCCATCTCCCATGGACAGGCACCTTGTCTGGTTATTTCCCTCGTGGTCTCTTCTGGGATGGCCCTCATCAGGGTTGGCCAACACCCTCAAACATTTGGGGGCTTGCTTCTGTCCTTTACTTCTTCAGAGACTTGCTTCAGGATCTGCAGTTCAGGAACTTGGCAGCAGAGGGCGAATCAACATGCAAAACTCCCTCACAAGCCAAGGCTTTGGGAATAATTCTCCCGAAGTCCTCAATTCCTATGGGGTTCATTAGGGACATGCCAGGAATCTCCTTAAAGGGACTGACTTCAATAATAATAATAATAATAATAATAATAATAATAATAATAATAATAATAATAATAATAATAATAATAATAATAATAATAATAATAATAATAACACTTATAGGAAAGAATCTAAGAATCCCTTCTTTCTGCTGTGTGTTTTTTTTTTAGTAGTCTACCTACAGATAAAATGATACCAGCAACCTCAAACTGATATTAATTCTGAATGTCTTCTAAGGGACTTTGAACATGTTTTTTTAAAGACAGAAGGTCCTGTGTATCTCCTAGTCCCAAATGGGTGCTTCAGCTGTTCCACGACATCCTTGAGGCAGCAGCAACATCTTTGTGGGCAACTGAATCAAGTCCTGAAGGACATTGTAGGCCAAATTGAATGTATGTGGAAAATTCCTTAATTTAATGTATTAAATTTGTAAGAAGACTTCAGTTTCAGAACTTTTTATGATTGTCCACAAATTCTCACCTTTTTTTTTTAATAGGTCATGTACATGGACCAGCAAGATGATGACATCCCCCTTTATGTAAAGAAAAACAAAAGCAACTCTTTCCAAAAATATATTTCTTCCCATCACTTGGAAGGGAGATTATGTTCCCAGGACATGCACATATTGGCACATTTCACCTTTACATCTCAGGTCTAAGCAGAGCAGAGAGCAAGGTTAGAGAAGTTGGATACATCCTGCTTTTATCTCTTTGCTGTCAAGCAATGGCCACACCTGTGCTAGGACTTCCCTCACACATCCTTCCTGTTTATGAGCCAGCCAAATCTTTATGGCACACGTGGCAGACTCCAACCAATACCCAAAAGGCCAGAGCACAGACTTATCAGTGAATCATAGAATCATTTAGGTTTTAAGTTTATCCAGTCCTACCTTTAACCTAGCACTGCCCAGTCCACCATTAAAACATGTCATGAAGCCCTACATCTTCATGTTTTTTAAAGACCTCCAAGGATGATGACTCAACTACTTCCCTTGGCAGCCTGTTCCAATACTTCACAACTCTTTCAGAGAACAAATTGTTCCTAATATCCAATCTAAACCTCCTCTGGCAGAACTTAGGTCTTATCACTTTTGTCTTATCACTTGATGCTTGGGAAAACAGACCCACCCCAACTTCATTATAGCCCCATCTACAGTGATTGTAGAGTATGATAAGGTCTCCCCTGAACCTCCCTTTTAAGCCCAGAGCAGAGCCGAGGAAGGCAAATACGACCCCTGTCTTCAAGGAAGGCAAGAAGGAGGACATGGGAAACTAGAGGCCAGACAGCCCCTCCTCAGTTCCTGGGAAGGTGATGGAGCAGATAATCCTGGAAAACATTTCCAAGCACATGGAGGACAATAAAGTGATCAGGAGTGGTCAACATGGATTCACCAAGGGTTTCTTATGACTTACCAACTTGATAGACTTCTCCAATGAAAAGACTGCCTTGGTAAGTGAGGGGAGAGAAGGGGATATTGTCTGCCTTGTCTTCAGAAAGGCTCTTGAGATGTCTCTCATAAGATCCTGATAGAGAAGCTGATGACGTCTGAGTAGAATGAGGAGGCAGTGAGGTGAACTGAAAAGTGCCTGGACAGCTGGGCTCACAGCCCTGGGGCACACAGTGTAGGTGGAGGTCAGTCACGAGCAGAGCAATGTGGAGTCAATATTGCATCCTTCCAGACCTCAACCATTTTGTAATTTTGTGATCCTGTGATATCTTTTCTGGCAAATCAGAATTGCTGGGCATCTCCTTGAAGTGCCAGGGCGCTGATGTGTACAGTGTGTAGAAGAGAAGGAGTAACCAGAGTTCTGTGTGTGGTTACAGAGGTCTCATTTTGGATAGCAGAGATGGTGTGACAGCCCACAAGAGGAGTGCAGACAGGAGTGGACAGGATTGTAAGGCACGGAGGGGGAGCAGACATTTCTATAGGAGAGCAGCAGCAATGCAAGGAGCTCTGCCCTGGTGTTGTTGATGAGAGTTCATGGCTTTGAATGAGCAGGCACACCAACATGGGTGACCTTGTAGTTGCTGTCACCTAGAGACCTCCTGTAAGGAAGAAGCAGCAGCTATGGCCTTCCTCAGAAAACTGGAAAATGTTTGCAGGTGCCATTCCTCACAGGGGAAGTTGAAACAACCAGATTTCTGCTAGAATACCAGCACAGCAGGGAACAAGCCATGTAACGGGTTTCTCTAGGTCATCAATGTTAAATTTATGAGCAGTGTTATTCTTAGGCCAGCCAAAGGCCTCCTGGAGTTGAATCTGGCAAGGGACATGAAGAACAACAAGAAAGACTTCTACAGGAAGTGAATCAGTACATCAGGAGTGAAAGCAAGGCTAGAGAAAAGGCAGACCCACTGCTAAATGAAGGGAGGGCCCTGGTGGCAAAGGCCATAGGGAGAGCTGAGGCACTGCTCACTGCCCTCTTTGCTGCACTCTTTCCAACCTTGCCTTCTGGAATGGCAAGCCCATGAGATCCGTGAGAGGGGTCTTATCCATATTAGATAAAGACAAGGCAGCCCAAGTCTTTTCTCTGGCACCCAGTGAGACAGTGGGCACCAAATGAAACATTGGTAATACCATGTGAACACAGGAAAGCACTTCTGTACTGTGACTTTGGTTGATGAGTGGCACGGGTTGCTCAGAGAAACTGTGGAAGCTACATCCCTGGGGGCAGTCAGAACCCATTTGGACATGGAGTTGGACAACCTGCTCAGGCTGATCCTGCTTGGGGTTGGCCTAGGAAACCTCCAGAGCTCCCTTCCAACCTCAAATGTTCTGTAGTTATGTGATACCTGGCAGTATTTCTGAGAACTTTTCTGTGGTACCTTAAATCAGTCTGAGTCCTCGTGTCCATGGAACAGAGCTTGCTTTTAGGATGACTTCACTCACTAGGTAACCCTGATGAGCAGAGTTTACAAAAGCAGGCAATGTCTCAACCCACAGCAGTGTCCCCAGCCACTGGGTCCACTGTGCAGCACCTTCTTCCTTGAGGATTATGAGTTGGAAGGAACCTTTTGAGGTCTTGGCCTGCCCTCAGATGGAGTAACTTGACGGTTAGATCACATTGGACTGTGCTTGGTTCAGCTCTCATGTTCAGAGGTGATATTTTTTCCTTAACATCATTTAAAATTTAAAATTTCCAGTGGTGAGCAGAGAAGTGCTCCATAAGCTCCTTTCCACACCCAGGAAGGGAATAATGCACCCAGCAGTGCTCCTGAGAGAGGTCGGGACACAGGACAGGAGGCAGTGTGAGCTGCAGTTCCAGGCACTGATGCTGAGCCCTGGCTTTGGGGTCTCCCAGCAGGTGCTGCCAGTGCCTGCAGCCTCCAGAGTCCCCCAGCGCTGTGGGCGGCACTGGGTCTGGTCCTGACCTGTGGGAGCTGCTCTGGCTCCAGAGGGGCTGCCAGGAGCGCTGGGGCTGGTGCTGCCCACCCTCACATCCTGCCCCAGGTGTCTCTTGGTCCCTGGGATCATTGCTGTGACTGAGGGGAGAGGCCGGCCTGGCTGGGGCCTGGCAGTAGTTTTGGGGTGGTGGCCTTGTGGGAACTTGCTGCAGTGCTGTGGCTCCTGTCCAGAGGCCTGACTCTGGGCTGGCCCAGCACCACTGCCCCACACACAGCCACAGATTCCAACAGGAGGAAGGAGCCAGACATCTCCAAGGCCAGCTCCCACTTGGGATTTTGTACTTTCCCTTTGGCTGATGCCACCAATACTGAGCTTTAAACAGAAAGCTCAGCCATCAAGAAGTGAAAAAGTCCCATTTAATTCATATACAGTTATTACTTTGCTACAAGAAAATCCACATTGATACACACTTTTAAACAGGCTTGGACGGGCTTCATCTGACACAATGCATGTTCATTCCTTAATATCAGTGGTAGGAGTGAAAGGATTTGGGGGGGGGGGGGGGGGGAGGGGGGCTGAAAAGCAGAAGCACCAACAGTTAAAAATAATGAAATATGAAAACAAGACAAAATATAATAATGGAAAAGAAGGCAACACAAGGTTTGAATGGATACAGAGGGTCACCTGTGGAGAGATATGGGACATTTATGATTCCTGAAAAATGTCCATAAAAGCACTTTCACAATAGCATCCTTTAGTGCTTGCATCCTCAGGCTGTAGATGAGGGGGTTCAGTGCTGGGGGAACCACAGAGTAAAGAACTGCCACAACCAGATCCAGGGCTGGAGAAAAGATAGAAGGGGGCTTCAGGTAGGCAAACACACCAGTGGTGATTAACAAAGAGACCACGACCAAATGAGGGACACATGTGGAAAAGGCTTTGTGCCGTCCCTGCTCAGAGGGCATCTTCTGCACAGTCCTGAAGATCTGAACATAGGAGAGAACAATGAAAACAAAACAACCCAAGAACAGAAAACTACTAAATGTGAGAAGTCCAAGATCCCTATGGTAGGAATGTGAGCAGGAGAGCTTGAGGATCTGGGGGATTTCACAGAAGAACTGGTCCACAGCATTTTCTCCGCAGAGGGGCAGGGAAAATGTATTGGCAGTGTACAGGACAGCATTGAGAAAGCCACTGCCCCAGGCAGCTGCTGCCATCTGGGCACAAGCTCTCCTGTCCAGGAGGGTCCCGTAGTGCAGGGGCTTGCAGATGGCAACGTAGCGGTCATAGGCCATGATGGTAAGAAGGGAACAGTCCGATGACATCAAAAAGACAAACAGAAATTCCTGTGCAACGCATCCTGCATAGGAAATGGCCCTGGTGTCCCAGAGGGAATTGGCCATGGCTTTGGGGACAGTGGTGGAGATGCAGCCCAGGTCGAGAAGGGCAAGGTTGAGGAGAAAGAAGTACATGGGGGTGTGGAGGCGGTGGTCGCAGGCTATGGCTGTAAGGATGAGGCCGTTGCCCAGGATGGCAGGCAAGTAGATGCCCAGGAAGAGCACGAAGTGCAGGAGTTGCAGCTCTCGTGTGTCTGCAAATGGCAGGAGGAGGAACTCGGTGATGGAGCTGCTGTTGGACATGTGCTGCCTGTTGGGTATGGAGATCTGTACAGGTAGTAAAAGACAACGACATGTTAGGACAGGTTTCTCTGAGTGAAGCCTATGCCATTCCTTTTAGACCTCCCCTGCCATACTCAAATGCTTTTTGCTGCTCTGCTGGAATCTTTGGTTTAGCTCCATGACATGAGCTTCCTTTTTAAGGTTCAGTCTCCAATGAGGAACAGGGGGCTCTAGTTCTGCTCTCGCAAGGGAATCAGTCCTGACCAGTGCAGGGAGTACAAAGGAACATGGCAGGAGGGCAAGGTTTTATTTTCAGATTTTGTCATATGAAATCCCTTCTTACACAAAAAGGAATAGAATCACAGAATGGCTCGGGTTGGAAGAGACCTTACAGATAATCTAGTTCCAGACACCTTGCCGTGGGCAGGGATGCTACCCACTAGATCACGATGCCCAGGACCTCATCCAACCTGGTCCTGAACACCTCTAGGAACAGGACATTCACAGCCTATCTGGGCAATATGTTTCAGTACCTTGCCTCCCTCTGAGTGAAAAATTTCCTCCGAATCTCTAATATAAATCTCCCCTCTTTTAGTTTAAAGCCATTCCCCTGAACCTGTCATTATCTGATTGATCAAAAAGTAGATCTCCATCTTTTTTTATAAGACCCCTTTAAGTACGGAAAAGCTGCAGCGAGGTCACCCTGCTCAGCCCCAGCTCTCTCAGCCGTTCTTCGAAGGAGAGGTATGCTGATCATCTTCATGTCAGCATGTTAACATCTGCATTCCAGTGCTACATAATGTAGTTGGCAGAAAGGAGTTTTAGGGACAATTTTTAATACACATTCTCTTCCCACTCTTCATGCCCAAACAGTGTTCTCTGAAGTCAGAAATCCTGAGCATTTCTGCTGCACTCACAGTGAATGCCTGTGAGACCTGAGAGGCATAGGGATTCCCTGTGGCTCAGAGCAGAGCGAGGGAGCTGGCTGGACTTGTCCCCAGCTGCCTGAGCTTTTGTAGATGGAGGGCAATCACATTTATGTTACCCTGAAAAGAAGCCAAATGATGCTGAGACCAGATGAATCCACGGCCAATCTGTCAATGCCCAGCCTTTCTCAAGGTACCTGAACCACCAGCACCACACCTCTAGTCAAGGACACCAATCATTCATTTCACCAACCCAACAGTTGCCTGTAGCATCTCTCTGCTTCTTCCCCGGGTTTCACATAACACAGAGATGCTATGGAAAAGATTTGCAGCCTGCAGGACAGCTCACAGATTGAAAGGACACCCAAGGAGATATCCAAATGACCTGGTGATGGTCTTTCATGAAGGGAAAGTCAACTCTCTCCCCAGCCTCACAGATTGCATTGCCCACAACCCCCAGGCAGCTGACCCCCTCTGCAGTTGCAGCACAGGTGGAAATGGGCAAGTGGCTGGAGAAATGCACCTCTGCTCTGCTGGAGCTCTGGCTGCAGAAGACATGCTCCATGTCTGGGACTCATGGCTGTGAGGGCAGAGGCTTTTCTGGGTGGCAGAGGAGGCAAGGGGGCATGCTCAGAGGAAGGAGTCTGCACTGAGTGGAAAAAAAATATGGAGTATTCTGATGAATTCTCAAGACTTCTTATTAACCGTCCCCTCATTCCCTGATCATATCCCTGATACCTAAAGGTTTTCTTTCTGGGAGCTGATTCCCTGTCTTATTCCTGTTTCTGCTCACAGCCTCATCCAAATTTGTGCACGGTAATCTTTGCCCTTCAGAAACTTACCAATATGCAAGAGACTGCTTAGCTGCTTGTGAATCTTTGCAGGTGGAAAAGGACCTGTCAGAAAGCCCAGATGGGGTCAGCAAAGTTGATGCTGTTTCTTTCAATATGAAGAGGAGAGACTGGAGGTACATTTGGGGCAGCTCACAAACATACCAATCATCAAAGTTCCAGTTCAGGAGTCTCAGCAATGCGCTCATATTTACAGCTCCTCTTCGATTTCTTCCTCCTTCCCATCCCTTCCAGTAGATTAGGTAACTGAAAAGAGGGCAGAAAATCCCTATTTTGACCTTGCTTGCTTAGAAAAATTGTTTGGGAAATGCCCTTCATGTACAACGGAGCTGTGAGCAAGCTGCCCCAGGCAGCAGCCTCCCACCAGCAGCAGGACCCTGCCCTGCCGGGGGGGCTCCTTCCACCCGCAGCTTCTCCCCGCAGCGCCCTGGGCAGCTCCCCGGGCAGGCTGAGTGCTGAGCCTGGCAGGCGGCAGAGGCCCTGCCCCGGCACACAGCCCCTGGGCCACAGCAGGGACCCTGCTCTGCACCACAGCCCTGGACACCCCTGCCTGCACCCCCGGCTTCTCCTGCCTCCACGAACTGCGGCTGCATTGCCCTCCAGCCAGACACTTACCGGGTGCAGGGCTGGGAAGTCTTCTCCCCCGGTGAGCTCTGGGCATGCTGCCACTTCTGCCTGCCTTTAAGCACTGTGTCTCTGCAGGCAGTGCCCCCAGCCCTGCTGCGCTGTGCAGAGGAGCTGCTCCTGGGCAGAGCTGTCTCTGTGCAGCGCTGCCCGCTTGCCAGGAGCTCTCCTTGGGCCCAGGAGCCCGGCCCAGCTCAGCAGCAGAGGCCCAGCCCAAGGCCTCCCTTGCTCTGCCCCCCACCAGGCTCCCAGCACATGGCCCTGGGGCTCCAGGGCTCACGGCTACTGGAAGGCAGCAGGGTCTCTCCTGGGGAAAACACTTGGAAGCAGACAAAGCAAACACTGACTGGCCCTCTCTAAACACTGTGCTGACTGATTTCTGCAGCAGGAATTGCCCTACCTGGGTGCAGGGCTAAGGGACGTGCCAAAGTTCCTCTCTGTTGTTCAACTTATTTATCAGTGAAGTGGATGATGTAACAGAGTGCACCTTCAGCAGCTTTGCTGATGAAACAAAGCTGGGAGGAGAGGCTGATACCCCAGAGGGCTGTGCTGGCATTCAGAGGGACCCTGACAGGCTGGAGAGACAGGTTGAGAGAAACCCCATGAAGTTCAATAAGGGGAAGTGCAGGGTCCTGTCTCCTTACTAGGGAGGAAAACCCCCAGCACAAATACAGGCTGGGAATGACCTGCTGGAGAGCAGTTTTGCAGAGAAGGACCTGGGATTCCTGTGGGACATCAGGCTGATCACAAGTCAACAGTGTGCCCTTGTGGCCAAGAAGGCCAACGGGATCCTTGGGTGCATTCGGAAGAGTGTTGCCAGGAGGCCAAGGGAGGTGATCCTCCCCCTCTACTCAGCCTGTACTAGTGCTTGGGGTTATTCCTCGCTAGGAAGGAGACACCACCTTTTCTTTGTGATGTCAAATGCATGAGAATCCTGACAGGGTCAGAAAAGTGGCCATTTAGTTGGAGAATAACTAATAGGGCTGAATTCTCCTGAAACGCTGCTTGTTGCTTGACAGAGTGGCACACTGCCATAGTCATGGTGACAGCCTGGCAGCTTTGTGCCTGCGTATTACTGTGAGATCAGCCATGCGATGAAGGCTTTCTTCCTTGTCTCTTCCGTTGAGAGATGGGTTTTGCCTCTCAGCAGAAGCTATTGCTGCCACATGTCACCTGGGCAACCTCTGTGAGTGGCATGCAGCCTTGGGGCCCAAACCTGTGCAAAGACTTGGTTCTCTTGCTTTCCAATATTCACTGGCATTCATTCCAAGCCAAGCAACCCAAGGCCTTCACCAGAGCTGGTCATCAGGGAAAAGCACTTCCAGGACTCCTTGCAACAGGCTGCAATAATTCTGCTATAGCTTATGTCAATCGTGAGTCCCTGGAGTGCTTTGGACTCTTCTAGAGGTGACTTTGGAGTATGGGAATGCTCTATACAAACACAAAAGAGCTTTGATATTTTAGCTTGTGCTCAGTGACTTCTGTCCTAGAGCGTGGCAGGTTATTGAATGAAAGCCTGGAATATCTGGAGTGCATCCTTGTCCTAGAGCCACTCACACACTGGCTGACACTGACTGGGTTACTGAAAATACAGTCTGGTGGGGGACTTCAGCTTCCCGGATGTCTTCTGGAAAGACAATACAGCAGAGAGGAAACCGTCTAGGAGGTCTCTGGAGTGGGTGGAAATAACTTCCTGACGCAGCTTGTCAGTGAGGCAACCAGGGAAGGTGCCCTGCTAGAACTTTTTGCTTGTGAACAGAGAAGGACTTGGGAGGGATGTGGAGGTTGGAAGACAACTCTTGGTCATAGCAATCACAAATTAACAGAGTTTTTGATTCTTGGAGAGGTAAGGAGCAGGGTTAGCAGTATTGCCTCCCTGTATTTCTGGAGGGTTGAATTTGGCTTGTTAAGGAGACTGTTTGGCAGAGTCCCTCGGGAGGCAGTCCAGAAGGGCAAAGGAGTCCAGGAAGGCTGGACACACTTCAAGAACGAAATCCTAAAGGCACAGGAAAAGGTCATCCCCATGTGCTGAAAGATGAGCCAGCAGAGGAGATCGTCCTGGCTGAACAGAGAGCTTTGGCTGAAGCTCAGTAAGAAAAAGAGAGTTTATAACCTTTGGAAGGAGGAGCAGGACACTCAGGAGGATTAACTACAAAGATGTTGTGAGGTTGTGCAGGGAGAAAATTCAATGGGCCAAAGCCCATCTGGAACTCAGTCTGGCCATAAAGGAGAATGAAAAATGATTTTCTAAATGACTTAGCAACAAAAGGAGGACTAAGGAGAACCTCCATCCTTAATAATATGTGGGGGGAAACACAGTTGAGAAGAGATGAGGAAAAGGCAGAGGTGCTTAATGCCACCTTTGTCTTCTTTAGTAGGAAGTCCAGTTGTTCTCTGGCTGTCCAGCCCCCGGAGCTAGTAGACAGGGGTGAGGAGCAGAATGAAGCCCTCCTAATCCAAGAGGAGATGTTTAGCGACTTGCTACTCCACTTACACATGCACAATGGGGCCAGATGGGATCCACCCAAGGGTAATGAAAGAGATGGCAGAAGTACTTACAAGTAACTTTCCAACATTTATCAGCAGTTCTGGCTGCCAGGGGAGGTCCCAGTCAACTCTCCCCTAGCAAATGTGATGCCCATCTACAGCAAAGGCCAGAAGGAGGACCCAGGGAACTACAGGCCTGTCAGTCTGATTTTGGTGCCGGGGAAGGACACGATGCAGATTATCCTGACTGCCATCATGCAGCACATACAGGATAACCAGGTGATCAGTCAGCCTGGATTTATGAAAGGCAGGTCCTGCTTGATGAACCTGTTCTTCTATGAAAAGATGATGTACTTAGCGGATGAGGGAAAGGCTGTGGATGTTGTCCTCCTAAGGTTTAGTAAAGGTTCTGACTGTTTCCCAGACTTCCAGTTGGCAGCAGGTCACAAGTGGAGTCCCCCATGGCTCAGAACAGGGGCCAGCAAAAGTACAAGAGGAAATGGCCTCAAGTTGCACCAGGGGAGGTTTAGGCTGGATATTGGGGAAAATGTCTTCCCTGAAAGGGTTGTGATGCATTGGAACAGGCTGCACAGGGATGTGGTGGAGTGGTCATCCCTGGAGGTATTCCCAAGACATGTAGATGCGATGCTTAGGGACATGGTTTAGTGGTAGATGTGGCAGAGTTAGGTTAACGGACTTGATGATTTGCGATGTTTTTTCCAATCTACATGTCCCTATGGTTCTATGCTTCTATGAGTCTCACAAAAGTCACAATCATTGGAAGGCAGCCACTGCACTCTCGGAACTCGAGACTATGGCCTGGACAAGACAATTGTTTCTGCAAGGGATTCCTGTGGGCTGGCACCACGCATTCTGGAAGACTTGCCAGTGGATTGCTGGAGTTCACTACACTTGAAATTGCCATGAAGATATTCGTGTTGGGTCACGTGTGATAAACTCAGGTGGAAAGACTCAAGAGCAGGTGACTTTGAGTGGCTGTTGCAGAGCTCAGCAGCTTGCCCCAGTCTGGGAATATGTCCCCTTCTACCTAGGGGAATTAAAAAGGATTAGTATGACCAGAATCATCAGGTCAATCTGCACAGTAAGGGAAAGTAATAGTTATTGTGCCGTAGGTACAGCAGGCAATAGGCCTTGGATTGGGCCTCAGAAGACCCAGCAGATGTAATCCAGCTGAGCTAAGACGAACACTGTGAGCAGAGTGAAGGACACTTCGAGCAGAGGAGCTGGGTGACCGGCATGGCTGAGCGAGGACCTGCTGCTTAAACTGAGGGAAAAATAGGAAAATGTACAGAAGCAGAAGCAGGGTTGTATAGCCTGGGAGGAATACAGGGGTGTCATCTAGATGTGTAGAGATGGGATCAGGAAAGCCAAGGCAGAGACGGAACAGAACTTGGCAAGGGACATGAAGAATAACAAGAAGGGGTTCTACGGATACATAGGCAGGAGACAGCCCAAGGAGAGTGTTCCCCCTCTGATAAACAAGATGGGAGAACTGGCTTCCTCAGACATGGAAAAAGCTGAGGTACTCAATAAGTGCTTTGCCTCAGTCATCACTCATGGTCAAGTTTCCTGTGTCTGTCAGGACCCTGAACCTCGAGGAGAGGGTGAGAGGAGTGGATTCTGTCCCACTGTGACAGTGGAACAAGTCTGGGACTGCCTAATGAAACTGGATGTGTACAAGTCCATGGGGCCAGAGGGTATACATCCCAGGGTGCTGAGAGAGATGTCTGATGTGGTTGTTGAGCCGCTCGCCATCATATTTGAAAAATCATGGCTGTTGGGTGAAGCACGAAGTGACTGGAAAAAGGGAAACATGACTCCCATTTTTAAGAAAGGGAGAAAGGAAGAGCTGGGGAACTACAGGCTGGTGAGCCTCAACTCTGTGCCTGGGAAGATCATGGAGCAGGTCCTCCTGGAAGACAGATTAAGGCATGTATGAGATACAGAGGTGATCTGAGACAGGCAGTATGGCTTCACCAAAGGCAGATCTTGCCTAACCAATCTGGTAGCCTTCTATGATGGAGTGATGGCATCAGTGGACAAAGGAAGGGCTATGAATATCACCTACCTGGACTTGAGCAAAGCCTTTGATATGGTCCCTCACCACGTTCGACTCTCTAAATTGGAGAGGAATGGATTTGAAGGATGACCTGTTAGGTGGATCAAGAATTGGTTGACTGGTCACAGCCAAAGGGTTGTGGTCAATAGTTCTATGTCTGGGTGGAGGCCGGTCACAAGTGGTGTCCCTCAGGGGTCAGTATTTGGACGGGTACTATTCAACATCTTTATCAATGACATAGGTGATGGAATCCAGTGAATCCTCAGCAAGTTTGCAGATGACACCAAGCTGAGTGGTGCAGTTTATACAATAGAGGGAAGGGATGCCATCCAGAAGGACATGGACAGGCTGGAGTACTGGGCACATGAGAACCTAATGAGGTTCAACAAGGCCAAGTGTAAGACGTCACATTTGGCTTGGGCAATCCCAGGTCTTTATATAGACTGGGCAAAGAAGAACTTGAGAGCAGCCCTGTGGAGAAGGACAAGGGGACCCTGCCGGACAAGAAGCTGCACATGAGCCAGCGCCAGCAGTGTGCACTTGCAGCCCGGAAGGCCAACTGTGTCCTGGGCTGCATTGTAAATGGCCAGGAGGGAGAGGGAGGTGATTGTCACCCTCTGCTCTCCTCTTGTGAGATCCCACCTGGAATACTGCATACAAGTCATAGGACCCCAGCACAAGAAGGATGTGGAGCGCTTGGAACGGGTCCAGAGGAGGGCCACACAGATGATCAGAGGGCTGGAGCACCTCTCCTATGCAGAAAGGTTCAGGGAACTGGTCTTGTTTAGCTTGGTGTCGTGGTTTAACCCGGCCGGCAGCTAAACACCACGCAGCCGTTCGCTCACCCTCCCCCCTCCCTCTCTGGGACGGGGGAGAGAAATGGAAAGTGAAGCCCGTGAGTTGAGATAAAGACAGTTTAATAAGACAGGAAAATAATAATAACAAAAATAATAATAACAATAATAATAATAATAATACAATGGTGATAATAGTACTACTACTAATAATATGTACAAACAAGTGATGCACAATGCAATTGCTCACCACTCGCTGACCGATGCCCAGCCTAACCCCGAGCAGTCCGGCCCCCTCCCCCCGGCTAGCCACCCCTATATATTGTTTAGCATGACGTCAGATGGTATGGAATACCCCTTTGGCTAGTTTGGGTCACCTGTCCTGGGTCTGTCCCTTCCCAGCTCTTACTGCACCCCCAGCCTGCCCGTTGGCAGGGCAGAGCAAAAGGCTGAGATGTCCTTGGCTTAGTATAAGCACTGCTCTGCAACAATTAAAGCATCGGGGTGTTATCAGCACTCTTCTCATCCCAAGCCAAAACACAGCATTCCACCAGCTACTAGGAAGAAAATTCTGTTCTAACTGAAAACAGGACATCTATGACATGCATTTTGCAGGAGGAGTGTCAAGACACGGGTTTTCCTGTTTGCAAGTCCCAGATCCTGGTGAACATCACCTAGGTCAGCCCATCTGGCAGCTGTGCACAGAAGCTGTCTCCAAGAACCCACAGAAACCTCGGGAATGTTTGCACTCAGCAGTGTCCCTTTCCTGTGACCGTCCAAGTGATTAAAGGCCCCCAGGGTGACATGGAGTCATTGAATTCATCTTAGTCCAGTGGCTTCCATGAGACTTTGACTGCTTCTTCCGCCTGACAGGCATTTACCTCTGACCACAAGGTCACCCTGACTGGCTCTTCTCTGACCCTTACGGTACTTGTTGGCTATCAGTCTCGTGCCCGTATTTAGCCTTAGATGGAGTTTACCACCCGCTTTGGGCTGCATTCCCAAGCAACCCGACTCCGAGGAGCCCCGGGCCCGCGACGGCCGGGTATGGGCCCAACGCTCCAGCGCCATCCATTTTCAGGGCTGGTTGATTCGGCAGGTGGGTTGTTATGCACTCCTTAGCGGCTTCCGACTTCCATGGCCACCGTGCCAGGGGAGTTTTAGGTTAGATGTTAGGAAGAACTTCTTTACTGAAAGGGTTGTTAGGCACTGGAACAGGCTGCCCAGGGAGGTGGTGGAGTCACCATCCCTGGAAGTCTTAAAAAGACGTTTAGATGTAGAGCTTAGGGATATGGTTTAGAGGGGACTGTTAGTGTTAGGTCAGAAGTTGGACTCGATGATCTTGAGGTCTCTTCCAACCTAGAAAATCTGTGATTCTGTGATTCTGTGATTCTGTGATTCTGTGACCCTCACCCACAAGGGCTCCCCCACTCTGCTGCCCATCCCATAGAGGAGCTCCATGCATCCAGACAGATCCTTCACATGGAGGGCAACCCCCTGTTGATCATCCCCGCCTGTCTCTTCTGAAGAATCTGCCCCCTCCCAGCACAGCACCCCAAGCTGAGGGACCTGTCCCCCCACACCTCAGCAGCTCTTCCATCAATGTCCCAGCCCTGTGACAGCAGGCGGGGATCCAGCTCCTCCTGCCTGTGCCCCAGGCTGAGGGCATTGGGGCACATCTGGGCTGCAGCACCTCAGCTGTAGCACAAGGGCCAAACTCAGACTTGTCCCAGATCTTGTGCCCAAGAGCCTGGGCTTGAAAACGCTCATCTGAATGGCTTTCTCCTGAAGGGATAGAGGACCTCAGCTCTCCCCCTCCCATCCATCTCTTGCTGTCCTTCCTAATGATGGTATATGGAGAGGTGATTCTCTCCTTCTGCATGCTTATTTCCAATAGGAGAAACGACACTGCTGGTGAGAAGTGTGTGTGCCCAGGGGAGGGAGGGAAGCCCAGGGATGCCTTCAGGCTGTTTCCCAGCAGGTTCCCCTGCAGCCCCAGGGCCATGTGCTGGGAGCCCGGTGGAGGGCAGAGCAAGGGAGGCCTTGGGCTGGGCCTCTGCTGCTGAGCTGGGCCGGGCTCCTGGGCCCAAGGAGAGCTCCTGGCAAGCGGGCAGCGCTGCAGAGAGACAGCTCTGCCCAGGAGCAGCTCCTCTGCACAGCGCAGCAGGCCTGGGGGCACTGCCTGCAGAGACACAGTGCTTAAAGGCAGGCAGAAGTGGCAGGATGCCCAGAGCTCACCGGGGGAGAAGACTTCCCAGCCCTGCACCCGGTAAGTGTCTGGCTGGAGGGCAATGCAGCCGCAGTTCGTGGAGGCAGGAGAAGCCGGGGGTGCAGGCAGGGGTGTCCAGGGCTGTGGTGCAGAGCAGGGTCCCTGCTGTGCCCCAGGGGCTGTGTGCCGGGGCAGGGCCTCTGCCGCCTGCCAGGCTCAGCACTCAGCCTGCCCGGGGAGCTGCCCAGGGCGCTGCGGGGAGAAGCTGTGGGTGGAAGGAGCCCCCCTGGCAGGGCAGGGTCCTGCTGCTGGTGGGAGGCTGCTGCCTGGGGCAGAGTATTCACAGCTCCACAGCACACCAAGGCAATTTCAAAGGGAACTTCACTCTCATCTTTCCTTATTCTCTGCTTTCAGTTTTTTCTTCTTTTAGCTCACTGGGAATAGAAATAGAAGCTGTTATTTCCAAGAAGAGACTGAGACTTACTCGACATAAGAAGGAAGTTTACAAGGACCCCCAGCAAGTCCCTTTCCTGCCCCTCAGCCCATAGAAAGCTCCAACAACCCTTGCACAGTGTCAGCAGGGTCTGTGTGCCCTGGGCTCTAGGACATGTCCCCAGCAAGCTGCCCCTGGGCAGAGCCCTGCTGCCAGGAGGTGTCTGCAGGGCAGAGCTGAGCACCCAGTGGGTGGGATGGGGGCTGTGAGCTGCAGGCAGGAGGCATGGGGACAGAGACCCAGCTGCAGGCAGGGACAGCTGCAGGCAGGAATTAGCAAGAGAGCATTAACAGAATAGTCTGGCACCTCACAGTCCACCCTCAAGCCCAACAGATTCAGGATGTGCCTCATAAACTCAGCAGCAGGAAGTCCAGCAGAGCACACTCTCCTGAGTTCCTGTCTGTCCGTCCCTGGCAGAAGCCTTGTCGTATTTCTCTCTGTTCCTGCACCTTCTGCTGCTGTTCTTTATGCTCTCCCATCTCCATGGAGCTTTATGGCTCCCTGTAGATGGGGTGTTCAGCTGCAGCTCAAGCACTGACCCTCTAGGACCCACTAGGTAGATATGCCTGTAGAAGGAAGGTGCCCAAAACCTCTTCTGACCTGTGGGGCTTGGTGCAATGCAGTGTATGCAGCAGAATTAAGATGGATCTCCTTCCAGGGAGTTTCTGAGGCTACAATAATTGAGTGGCTCTATGGGGGCCATTGGACTGAGCCTAAGAGGACTCTGGCTGAGACCAGGGAAGATAGACAGACTGGCTGTCTGCACTGCACTAAGGACAGTCACTTTGCCTCCTGGCACTTACAAAATCTCAACTGGAATACATTACAAATGCCAGGGTTTACTTCCCTCAAAAAAATCTCCTAAGAGTAACACAGGAAGTTGGAACAAAGCAAACCACAAATGCCATTTGGCTGTCAAGAATGTTGACAGTAGTTATGCTGTGAAGTCAACATACGTGAGAGTTAGATTTAATCAGAGATCACTCACGGTTCGTATTTCACTAGAACTGTAGGTCAGGCAGAACCCACAGCGGAATCCTGGACTCCCAGTGAAAATGTATTCTACACCAATTAGAGCTCAAACGAGGGAGCAGCAGAAAGGTCTCAGCAGAAAGTCACTTAATGAGAAGTGTAGCAGGTTTTTCTCAGAGAACACTGTCCCTATTTGTCACTACATTTTCCTATTTGGCAGGTCTCTATGCACAGAGATGTCAAATGTCCAACAGCAGCTTTGTGAGTGAGTTCCTTCTGCTGTCATTCTCATATACGCAGGAGCTGCAGCTCCTGCACTTTGTGCTCTTCCTGGGCATCTACCTGGCTGCCCTCCTGGGCAACGGCCTCATCCTCACCGCTGTAGCCTGTGACCACTGCCTCCACACTCCCATGTACTTCTTCCTCCTCAACCTTGGCCTCCTCGACCTGGGCTGCATCTCCACCATTCTCCCCAAAGACATGGCCAATTCCCTCTGGGACACCAAGGCCATCTCCTATTCAGGATATGCTGCACAGTTCTTTTTCTTGCTCTTCTTGATATCAGCAGAGTTTTATCTCCTCACAGTTATGTCCTATGACCCCTACGTTACCATCTGCAAGCCCCTGCACTACAGGACCCTCCTGGCAGGAGAGCTTGTGCCCAGATGGCAGCAGCTGCCTGGGGCAGTGGGATTCTCACTGCTCTGCTGCACACTGCCAATACATTTTGCCTGCCCCTCTGCCAAGGCAATGCTTTGAACCAGTTCTTCTGTGAACTTCCCCAGATTCTCAAGCTTTCCTGCTCAAAATCATACGTCAGGGAAGTTGGTCTCCTTGTAGGTGGCGTCTCTTTAGCATTTGGTTGTTTTGTTTTCGTTGTGGTTTCCTATGTGCAGATCTTCAGGGCTGTGCTGAGTATGCCCTCTGAGCAGGGCCGACACAAAGCCTTTTCTACGTGCTTTCCTCACCTGGCCTTGGTCTCCCTCTTTACTGGCACTGGCATGTTTGCCTACCTGAAGCCCCCCTCCACCTTCTCCCAGTCTCTGCACCTGGTGGTGGCAGTTGTTTACTCAGTGATGCCTCCAACACTGAACCCTTTTATCTACAGCTTGAGGAACCAGGAACTCAGGGATTGTGCTAGGAAAGTCATTTCAGAGAAATTTCTTAATAGTAAGTTTTCTCTCCTTCTTCACAAAGAATTTGCATCATATTCCCTTGCAGGCCTGGTGCTTCTTACATTACTATTATTGCTATGTTTATCTTTAGTGTCATTTACATCAGTAGCTTTCTCATAAACAATGTTTTATTCATCCTACTTCTAGTGAGAAATTAAACTGCTTTGTTTACTCTGTTAAGTTTTGTCTACATTAACGAAAGTGCTGACACTCCCATAGCATCTTTGTAATAACAGGATCTCCTCAATGAACTGCCTTTAAACCCAAGTCTTCTTTCAAAGGTGGAGCCAATAACTTGGCTGAAAATTGTGGTGGTTTCACACTGACGGGCAGCTGAAGTCCACCACACCGATCTTTTAAGTCTTCATCCTCAGAGGAAGAGGGGAAAAATATAGAATGGAAAAGGGCTCCAGGGCTGATTTAAGGACAGGGAGGTTGCTCAACAATTGCAGTGATGGACAAGACAGATTGCATGTAAGGAGATTACAAAAATGCATTATCTGGAGGAGTGAGAATAAACTAAAAAATACCTTCCCTCCCATCCATCCACTTCTACCTCCTCCCACCAAGTGACACAGGGGAAGAGGGAATGGGGGCTGTGATCAGTCTGTGATATTTCTTCCCCACCACTCCTTCACGGTCACTCTCTGTCCCTGCTCCAGGGTGGGGGCCCTCCCACGGATTCCTCCCATGGGATGCCATCCTTCCCAAACTGATCCTGCATGGGCTTCCCACAGTCCTTCAGGAACTGCTTCAGCATGGATCAGTACCAAGCTGGGAGAAGTGCTTCAGGAATTGAATGCTCCAGAGTGGGCTCCTCTCCAGGGGCCTCAGCCTCCTCCAGGTCACATCCTCCTGCTCCACCAGGGGCCTCTCCATGGGCTGCAGGGAATCTTCTAGTCTGACATCTGGGGCACCTCCTGACCTCCTTCTGCACTTACCTTGCTGTCTGCAGGGCTGTTCCTTACATTTTCTCACTCCTCTGCTAGCTGTTGCTGCACAAACATTGTTATGCTTTATCCTTTCTTAAAAATGTTATCAAAGCTGTGCAACCATCGTTGCTTATTGGGTCAGCTTTGACCAGAAGCCAGAGGATCCCTTTTTGAGAGCGAAGAACTGGTTCTGATCAGAACTAGGGCAGCTTCTTTAGTCTCAATAAGCTACCTCCAGCAATTATTCCACACCTGGTGCAGCTCCTGGTCCCTTCTCACAGAAGCCACCCATGCAGCCTGCCCCTCTACCAAAACATTCTGACCTAAACCCAATACATTTGTTAGGGAGGAAAAGTATGTTACGGAACTCCTAAGGAGGGTCCTTCAACAAGGGAAATGCCCTTGCAGGAACGGCTGATTTGAAGTAGCATGTCCCATCACTGCAGCCTGGGAAGCATTACTCATTACAACTGGAAAACTGAAAAGGCAGTAAGAAGGAAGCTTGTGCCATTTGAACCATGTGGTCTGCCTGATGTGATTCACAGGATCACCTAGAGAAACAGATGAGAAGGTATTGAATGCACAAAAGGACATTCAGAAAGTAGAGGAGGAGGAAATTCCCAAGTTAAGAGAACTGTTGTAACCAGAGGAGAGGAAGATGGGGCCCTACTTTTGCTGGGAGCCCCAGCACAGGAAAGATGTGGACCTGTTAGAGTGAGTCCAGAGGAGGACCATAAAGGTGATCGGGGGCTGGAGCACCTCTCCTGTGAAGAGAGGCTGAGAGAGGTGGGGCTATTGAGTCTAGAGAAGGCCCCAGGCAGACCCTACTGCAGCCTTTCAATACTTAAAGAGATCTAATAAAAAGGTAGGAGAAAGACTCTTTACTCGAGTAGATAATGATAGGACAAGGGGGAAAGGTCATAAACTAAAACAAGATAGATTTAGATTAGACATTAGGAAGAAATTCTTCCTTCTAAGGGTAGTGAGGCACTGGAACAGGTTGCCAAGAGAAGTTGTGGATGCCCCATTCCTGGAGGTGTTTAAGACAAGTTGGAAGGGGCCTTGGCCAACCTGATCCAGTGGGTGGCATCCATGCCTGTGGCAGGGGGGTTGGAGTTAGATGATCTTAAAGGTTCCTTACAACCCAAGCCATTCTATGATTCTATGATATGATTCCATGAAGATCTTAGAGCCCACAGACATAGTGTCTGGTTACAAATCAAACAGCTGTAGTTCGAAGTCATAGAAACACAAGTCCTAGAAACAGAAGTTTTACAAAATAAGGTAAAAGAAGCCAGAACAGCTCAGTTTCTAGCAGAGCTATGGAAAGTCAATAACAATCATTAGGATTGTAATGTCCTAATGGTCCCCTCCTGCCATGGCCCTCCTTCCTTTACAGCCTCCTCCAGCCCACGGCTCTGCCCTGACCCGGCCACATCCCATGGGGGCATCTGCAGACAGCCCGGCTCCAGGTCTGCAGGGCTCTGGAACAGGACCAAGACTGGCATGGTTGGCCATTCCCCTGACACAGGTCGTGAGTGCCAGCTCTTGACCTCCCTGCCCCCTGCCCACCTCCCTGCCCTCTGCTCACCTCCCTGCCTTTTGCCCAGCCCAGTGGCACTAGCCCCATGGCAGTGCCCACTGTAGGTTGCTGCAGGGCTCTGGGCACTGCCAGCACAGCCACAGCCCCTCTGAAGGCCACAGCAGCTCCTGAGGCACAGAGGGCTCAGCCCCACAGATGCGGACATCCATGGCACAAGCGTACAGAGGTCAGTGTCCCCTGCTGTGCCCCCTGCTGTCTTCTGCAGAAGATCCTCAGAGGCTTGCAGCCCCTCCGTGCCATCCCTGGAGGTCCTCAAGCATCTCCTACTGCCCCAGGGCCAGGGCAGCCTGCCCCGAGCTGCTGTAGCAAGAAGGGTGTTTGCTATTCCCATTACTTCCTGATCAGCTGAGAGCGGGTCTCAGACAAAGAAGTTGTTTTGGTTTCATTTATTTTGTTTAAATACACAAAGACTCTGGCTCCTTATTTATGCAAAGCCTCAGGGTCACACAAGATATCCATGAGGCTGGATGTGACTCCACGCTGCCTGCTTTAGTACTTGGCAACCCTGCCCAGAACAGAGGGGCTGAAATTACATGACTTTTAGGGTCCTTTTCATGGTTCTCTTACATGTTGGTAATTGAGTACAACAGGATGAAAAACAGCATTTCTTTGTGGAAAACATTATCACACAGGGAAATAGAAAAACAAAACCAAACAAATCCCTCCAGAAGTTAAGACAGGCTTTCCATGTCTTTTCATAAACTGTAATTCATCTGAAGAAGAAAAGAAGCAGTTTATAGCTGTGGAAAGGCACAATGAGTTTCCTCAGCATATCCTGAAAAAGATCCATGACATCACTTTCCTAATGGCATTCTTGAGCTCCTGGCTTCTAATGCTGTAGATGAGGGGGTTAATTGCTGGGGGCATCACCGAGTACAGGAAAGACATCACCAGGTTCAGGGATGGGGAGGAGATGGAAGGGGGCTTCAGATAGGCAAACATGGCAGTGGTGAGAAACAGAAAGACCACAGCCAGGTGAGGGAGGCATGTGGAGAAGAGTTTGTGCTGTCCCTGCTCAGAGGGCATCCTCTGCACAGCCATGAAAATCTGTACATAGGAGAAAAGAATGAAAACAAAACACCCCCAGAACAGAAAACAACTAACTGTGAGAAGCCCAATTCCCCTGCGGTAAGAGTGTGAGCAGGAGAGCTTGAGGATCTGGGGGATTTCACAGAAGAACTGTTTCACAACATTGCCTTGGCAGAGGGGCAGGGAAAATGTACTGGCAGTGTGCAGCACAGCATAGAGAACCCCACTGCCCCAGGCAGCTGCTGCCATCTGGGCACAAGCTCTGCTGCCCAGGAGGCTTCCGTAGTGCAGGGGTTTGCAGATGGCAACGTAGCGGTCATAGGCCATGATGGTGAGAATAAAATACTCTGCTCCAATCAAGAAAACAAAAAAGAAGACCTGAGCAGCACACCCTGCATAGGAAATGACCCTGGTATCCCAGACGGAATTGGCCATGGCTTTGGGCAGAGTGGTGGAGATGCAGCCCAGGTCGAGGAGGGCAAGGTTGAGGAGGAAGAAGTACATGGGGGTGTGGAGGTGGTGGTCGCAGGCTACGGCAGTGAGGATAAGGCCGTTGCCCAGGAGGGCAGCCAGGTAGATGCCCAGGAAGAGCGCGAAGTGCAGGAGCTGCTGCTCCCATATGTCTGCGAATGCCAGGAGGAGGAACTCGGTGATGGAGCTGCTGTTGGACATCTGATCTTCCTGGACCAGGGGGACTACGCAAGGAAGAAAAGACAGTGATCATTAGGAGAGAAAACCTATTTATCTTCCCGTCCAAATACCCCTACAGTGACTTTCCCCTTTCTGAGGCGTTTCTTTTGGTCCCTTGCCTGATATCTGGTTGGTGCTGGAGGAATGTGGCCCTGGGAGCAGCGGTCTCTGCTGTGTGTGCTGGAGGATTCAGACCTGTCCTACAGCTCTACAGAAAAAGAAACCAGGAGTGATCTCTGATTAAATCTACCTCTGATGTATTGGACTTCACAGCATTACCACTCTCAACACTCTTTACTGATGTACTTGTGATTTACTTTGTTCTATCTGCATCACACTCAGGAGCATTTTTAGAGGGTAGAAAACCGTGGCAGCTGTAAGGTATACCAGGTGAGCTTTTGTGAGTCCCAGAAGGCAAAGTGACTGTCCTTAGTGCAGTGAGGATAGCCTGTCTGTCCATCAACCCTGGTCTATAGGGCTCAGTCAAGTTACCCACATTGAGCTACTCAATGATTGTGGCCTCAGAAAGTCCCTAGAAGGAGATACAGCTTTGTCCCTGCCCCACAGACTGCAATGCCGAGAGCCCCACAGGTTAGAAGGGGAATTCTGGGTATCTTCCTCCTATGGACACATCTGTGTGGTGGGACCCAGAGGGTCAGTGCTTGAGCTGCAGCTGAAAGCCCCATCTCCCCAATTGCAGGGAGCCATAAAGCAAGAACAGCAGCTGCAGCTCCAAGAGAGAGGAAGAGCACAGGGCTCCTGCCAGGGGAGGCAAGGCGAGGGACCAACAGGAACTCAGAAGGGCCTGCTCTGAGTGAGGTCCTGGTACTGAAGTTATAAATCATGTCCTTAATCTTGTGGGCTAGAGGGCAGAGAGGTGCCAGACTAGTCTGTTAGCAGTGTCCTGCCATTCCCTGCCCATGGCTGTGCTGCCTGCAGCTGTCCCTGCCTGCAGCTGGGTCTCTGTCCCCACGCCTCCTGCCTGCAGCTCACAGCCCCCATCCCACCCACTGGGTGCTCAGCTCTGCCCTGCAGACACCTCCTGGCAGCAGGGCTCTGCCCAGGGGCAGCTTGCTGGGGACATGTCCTAGAGCCCAGGGCACACAGACCCTGCTGACACTATGCAAGGGGTGGTGCTTTCTATGGGCTAAGGGGCAGGAAAGGGACTTTCTGGGGGTACATGTAAACTTCCTTCTTCTAAACATATAAGCCTCAGTCTCTTCTTGGAAATAACAGCTTCTATTTCTATTCCCAGTGAGCTAAAAGAAGAGAAAACTGAAAGCAGAGGCTAAGGAAAGATGAGAGTGAAGTTCCCTTTGAAATTGCCTTGGTGTGCTGTGGAGCTGTGAATACTCTGCCCCAGGCAGCAGCCTCCCACCAGCAGCAGGACCCTGCCCTGCCGGGGGGGCTCCTTCCACCCGCAGCTTCTCCCTGCAGGGCCCTGGGCAGCTCCCCGGGCAGGCTGAGTGCTGAGCCTGGCAGGCGGCAGAGGCCCTGCCCCGGCACACAGCCCCTGGGGCACAGCAGGGACCCTGCTCTGCACCACAGCCCTGGACACCCCTGCCTGCACCCCCGGCTTCTCCTGCCTCCACGAACTGCGGCTGCATTGCCCTCCAGCCAGACACTTACCGGGTGCAGGGCTGGGAAGTCTTCTCCCGCAGGGAGCTCTGGGCATGCTGCCACTGCTGCCTGCCTTTAAGCACTGTGTCTCTGCAGGCAGTGCCCCCAGCCCTGCTGCGCTGTGCAGAGGAGCTGCTCCAGGGCAGAGCTGTCTCTCTGCAGCGCTGCCCGCTTGCCAGGAGCTCCCCTTGGGCCCAGGAGCCCGGCCCAGCTCAGCAGCAGAGGCCCAGCCCAAGGCCTCCCTTGCTCTGCCCCCCACCGGGCTCCCTGCACATGGCCCTGGGGCTGCAGGGGAACCTGCTGGCAAACAGCCTGAAGGAATCCCTGGGGTTCCTTCTCTCACTTGGCATACACACTTCTTGACAGCAGAATCACCTCTCCTAAAATAAACATAAAGTTAATAAAATCTGTATAAGATTCACCTTCCTTTTTCCTGTCCATGGAATTGGCAGCAGGCTGGGAGAGCCCTTGTGGGTGAAGG
Organism: Anas platyrhynchos; assembly: GCF_047663525.1. Classification (NCBI taxonomy): domain Eukaryota; kingdom Metazoa; phylum Chordata; class Aves; order Anseriformes; family Anatidae; genus Anas; species Anas platyrhynchos. The sequence goes on along the minus strand of NC_092616.1, from coordinate 4,903,639 downwards.
TCAGAGGAGAGCCAGTCAGGGGTACAGCATGATCATGCTGAATGGGTGCAGCTTCTTCAGAAGACACAATTGGGCATGATCCAATTCTTCACATGGAGAGGTTGCTCCATGTGAAGAATCTGTCTGGATGCATGGATCTCTTCTATGGACTGGGCAGCAGACTGGGGGAGCCCTTATGGTTTGAGTACAAAAGCCGGTCAGGGTGACAGCATGGCAGGAGGTAAATGTCTGCAGCCAGGCTGAAGAAGTGGGCAAAGTCTTGTGGAAGCCATTGGAGTAAGTTGAGTTCAATGACTCCATGTCACTGTGGGGGACTTTATTCACTCTGCCAACCACAGGAAAGGGACACTGCAGGGTTCAAACATTCCCCATGGTTTCTATGGGTTCTTGGAGAAAGCTTCTGTGCACAGGTGTCAGATGGGCCAACCTAGGTGATGTTCACCAGGATCTGGCACTTGCAAACAGGAAAACCTGTGTCTTGACACTCCTCTTGCACAAGGCATGTGGTAGTCCAGTTGCTTTTCAGCACATGGAAAGAGATGAGCTGCACAGGCTCAGCCTTATGTTTCCCTGCAGCCCACTTGACATGGTCCAGCTGACACGGGACCAGGTACATCTGTGTGCAGTACGGTCAGGGGCTGTAGTCCTGCCTTCAGCGTGCCACAGGTCTCCTGAAATGAGAGACCTTAGATCCTAAATCAGGATGGGTTCCTCCTCCACTGTGGACACACAGACACAAGTGGTCTCCTGCAGGCAGATCTGGCAGCCCAGCTGCAAGGGGCAGGCTGCCCCCCCACCTCAGCCTCTTCTGTGGTCTCCACCTCCTCTGAAGGCCCAAAGCTGTGGGCCATGGGGAGGCTGTGGCAGCCTACAGGGGAGCACGACATCCATCCTAGACCATTCTCCCCACTCCTCTTTTTGTCTGCAGCGCTGCCCTACTACTCTCTCTCATCATGACATGTTGAGAGTACGTCTGCCCTTCCCTCGTGTACCACCTCTGCCTCCTGCATGGCAGACTGGGGGATGGTGCTGAGGCCCTGGCATGTACTCCAATTCACTCTGTAAAACGCATCCTTCTTTCAGAAGTGAGTTACATGCAGTGAGGAGTTCAGGCACACCAAGGGGCTGTTCCAACCCAGGTGCCTTTGCTCCCATCTTTTGAAAAATCCAAGCCCCAGGACAAGCCTCAAACCCAACCATCGTGGGAGGGCTCCCAACAGCAGAAGCATGTTGGTATAAGGGGGCAATGGTGATACCTCCAGCGCTCCACTTCCTTTACTCCATGGCCTTTGCTACCATTTGGAGATGTCCCTGATCTGTTTGTGATCCTGAAAAGAACTGGGCAGATAGGAAGTGACTGTTTCTCTACACAAGAAGGGAAATCTCTCGTCTCTCTCCTGAGCTGTGCCATGTCCTTGCTGCTGACCTCACAGGCCTTCTAATGACACGGACTGATGTCACAGGGGGTGCACTGCATCACCAGGATATTGTAACTGGAGCAGCGGCAGTGCCAGCACTTCCCTGCAAGGCTTTGTCCCTGCTGGGCACTGCTTGGGTGCTCCCCAGCGCTGTCCTTCTGTGGCCAGGAGTGGGGTCAGCAGGCAGCAAGCTTGCACTGGGCGACCCTCACTGACGGGCGGAGGAGCAGGGGCACCTTGCAGAGGAGCTGTGGTTGAGGAGCCAGGGCGGGCATCCATTGTCCTGAGCTGAGGGCCAGCAGCAAGTGAGATGGAGGGCTGCTGGAGGGTGACCATTGCCTCTGTCCTGACTTCCCTGTTTCCAGTGTTCCTGCAGCTGTCCTCCAAAGGTGAGGGTGTCAGGAGCCCCTTTCCAAGATATGTCACAGGGGCTGTCAGCTGTTCAAAGCTGCAAGTCCTGGGCTTTGGGGGGAGGCTGGACAATGCTGGTGGCTGCTGTTTTGAGACTCCTGCCTGAGTTTCCCTCTGAGCTCAGGGGACAATGTGGCAGCCAGGACTCCTGGGTCCTGATGCTAGGGATGCCCTTACCCCTGGGGCTTCTCTAGGCATGCCTCCTTGCTATTGGGGGCAATCCAGGACCAGGTGCACCTGGGAGCTGCTGCCTCTTTGGGATCTGACTCTGGGAGGAAAAATATTATAGAATCATGGAATGTCCTGGGTTTAACAGGACCTTAAAAATCATCTACTTTCAATCCCCCTGCTCTGAGCAGGGTTGCCAAGCACCAGAGCAGGATGCCCAGAGCCACATCCAGGTGGCCTTGAATGCCTCCAGGGATGGGGCATCCACAACCTCTCTGGGCAACATGTTCCAGTGCCTCACCACCCTCTGAGTGAAAAAAGCTCTCCTAATTTCTAGTCTAAACCTCCCGTCTTACTTTAAAACCATTCCCCCTTGTCCTATCACGACCAACACATATGAACAGGCATTTGCCCCTCCTGTTTATACACTCCCTTCACGTACTGGAAGGCCACAATGAGGTCTCGGCAGAGCCTTCTCTTCTCCAAGCTAAACAAGACCAGTTCCTTCGACCTTTCTGCATAGGGGAGATGCTTTAGCCCTCTGATCATCTGAGTGGCCCTCCTCTGGAATCCATTCCAAGAGCTCCACATCCTTCTTGTGCTGGGGGCCTCAGGCCTGTACGCAGTATTCCAGGTGGGGTCTCAAAAGAACAGAGCAGAGGGCGACAATCACCTCCCTCTCCCTCCTGGCCACTCCTTTTTAATGCAGCCCAGGACAGAGTTGGCCTTCCGGGCTTCAAGCGCACACTGCTGGCTCATGTGCAGCTTCTTGTCCAGCAGGGCCCTCAAGTTCTCCTCCACAGGGCTGCTCTCAAGTTCTTCTTTGCCCAGTCTATATAAAGACCTGGGATTGCCCAAGTCCAAGTGCAACGTCTTGCACTTGGCCTTGTTGAACCTCATTAGGTTCTCATGGGCCCAGTACTCCAGTCTGTCCAGGTCCCTCTGGATGGCATCCCTTATATCTATTGTATCGACTGCACCGCTCAGCTTGGTGTCATCTGCAAACTTGCGCTCAATTCCATCATCAATGTCATTGATAAGGATGTTGAAGAGTACCCGTCCAAATACTGACCCCTGAGGTACACCACTTGTGACTGGCCTCCACCCAGACATATAACCATTGACCACAACACTTTGGCTGTGACCAGCCAACCAATTCTTGTTTCAACTAACAGCTCATCCTTCAAAACTATACCTCTCCAATTTAGAGAGGCGAATGTGGTGAGGGACCATATCAAAGGCTTTGTTCAAGTCCAGGTAGATGATATTCGTAGCCCTTCCTTTGTCCACTGATGCTGTCACTCCATCATAGAAGGCCACCAGATTGGTTAGGCAAGATCTGCCTTTGGTGAAGCCATACTGGCTGTCTCGAATCACCTCTTTATCTCATGCATGCCTTAAGATGTGTTCCAGGAGGGACTGCTCCATGATCATCTCAGGCACAGAGGTGAGGATCACCAGCCTGCAGTTCCCCAGCTCTTCCTTTCTCCCTTTCTTAAAACTGAGTAATGTTTCCCTTTATCCAGTCCCTGGGGGCTTCACCCAGCAGCCATGATTTTTCAAATATGATGGAGAGCGGCTCAGCAACCACATCAGCCATCTCTCTCAGCACCCTGGGATGTATACCCTCTGGCCCCAAGGACTTGTACACATCCAGTTTCATTAGGCAGTCCCAGACTTGTTCCACTGTCACAGTGGGACAGAATCCACTCCTCTCACCCTCTCCTTGAGGTTCAGGGTCCTGACAGACACAGGAAACTTGACCACGAGTGAAGACTGAGGCAAAGCACTTATTGAGTACCTCAGCTTTTTCCATGTCTGAGGAAGCCAGTTCTCCCATCTCGTTTATCAGAGGGGGAACACTCTCCTTGGGCTGTCTTCTCCTGCCTATGTATCCATAGAACCCCTTCTTGTTATTCTTCATGTCCCTTGCCAAGTTCAGCTCCATCTGTACCTTGGCTTTCCTGATACCATCTCTACACCTCCAGATGACACCCCTGTATTCCTCCCAGGCTATACAACCCTGCTTCTGCTTCTGTACATTTCCCTCTTTTCTGTCAGTTTAAGCAGTAGGTCCTTGCTCAGCCATGCCGGTCGCCCACCTCCTCTGCTCAAAGTGTACTTCACTCTGCTCACAGTGTTTGTCTTAGTTCATGGATGAACTGGATTAGATCTGCTTGAGTCTTCTGGTGCTCAGTCCAAGGCCTATTGCCTGCTGCACCTACAGCACAATAACTATTACTTTCCCTTACTGTGCAGATTGACCTGATGAGTCTGGTCATATTAATCCCTTTTAATTCCCCTAGTTAGAAGGGGACATATTCCCAGACTGGGGCCAGCTGCTGAGCTCTGCAACAGCCACTCAAACTCACCTGCTCTTGAGTCTTTCCACCTGAGTTTATCACACGTGACCCAACACAAATATCTTCAGGTTTCAGTGGACATTTCAAGTGTAGTGAACTCCAGCAATCCACTGGCAACTCTTCCAGGATGTGTGGTACCAGCACACAGGAATCCCTTGCAGAACCTATGGTCTTGTCCAGGCCACAGTCTCGAGTTTCCAGACTGCAGTGGCTGCCTTCCAATGATTGTGACTTTTGTTAGACTCATAAAAGCATAGAACCATAGAGCCATGTAGATTGGAAAAACATCACAAATCATCAAGTCCGTTAACCTAACACTGCCACATCTACCACTAAACCATGTCCCTAGGCACCACATCTACATGTCTTGGGAATACCTCCAGGGATGACCACTCCACCACATCCCTGTGCAGCCTGTTCCAATGCATCACAACCCTTTCAGGGAAAACATTTTCCCCAATATCCAGCCTAAACCTCCCCTGGTGCAACTTGAGGCCATTTCCTCATGTACTTTTGCTGGCCCCTGTACTGAGCCATGGGGGACTCCACTTGTGACCTGCTGCCAGTTGGATTTAACTGGACTTTCTACTAAAGACTGAGGCAAAGAAGGCATTATGTACCTCTGTCTTTTCATCATCTCTTGTCACGATGTTTCCCCCCGCATACAATTAAGGATGGAGATTCTCCTTAGTCCTCCTTTTCTTGATAAGGCATTTATAAAAACATTTTTTTATTCTCCATTATGGCTGTAGCCAGACTGAGTTCCAGCTGAGCTTTGAACCTTCTAATTTTCTGCCCACGCAACCTCAAAACATCTTTGTACTTCTCCTGAATGTCCTGCTCCTTCTTCCAAAGGTTATAAACTCTCTTTTTCTTCCTCAGCTCTAGCCAAATCTCTTTGTTCAGCCAGGCCAATCTTTTCCGCTGGCTCATCTTTCAGCACATGGGGATGACCTTTTCCTGTGCCTTTAGGATTTTGTTCTTGAAGTGTGTCCAGCCTTCCTGGACTCCTTTACCCTTCTGGACTGCCTCCTGAGGGACTCTGCCAATCAGTCTCCTTAACAAGCCAAATTCAACCCTCCTGAAATACAGGGAGGCAATACTGCTAACCCTGCTCCTTACCTCTCCATGACTCAAAAACTTTATTAATTTGTGACTGCTATGCCCAAGATTTGCCTTCCAACCTTCACATCCCTCCCAAGTCCTTCTCTGTTCACAAGCAAAAGTTCCATCAGGGCACCATCCCTGCTTGCCTCGCTCACCAGCTGCGTCAGGAAGTTATCTTCCACCCACTCCAGAGACCTCCTAGACTGTTTCCTCTCTGTTGTGTTGTCTTTCCAGCAGATATCTCAAAAGTTGAAGTCCCCCACCAGACTATTTTAACTAACCAACTCAGTATAGGCCAGTGTGTGAGTGGCTCTAGGATATTCCAGGCTTTGATTCAATAACCTGCCATGCTCTAGGACAGAAGTCACTGAGCACAAGCTAATATGTCAAAGCCTTTTTGTGTTTGTATAGAGCATTCCCATACACCAAAGTCACCTCTAGAAGAGTCCGAAATAATGTAGGCAATCATGATTCAAATAAGCAATGGTAGAATTACTGAAGCCAGTTGCAAGGAGTCCCAGAAGCGCCTTTCCATGATGACCAGCTGTGGTGAAGATCTTGGGTTGCTTTGCATTGACTGAATGCCAGAGGATTTTGGAAAGCAAGAGAACCAAGACTTTGCACATCTCTGGGCCCCAATGGCAGATGCCACTCACAGAAGGAGCCCAGGCAACAGTGATATGCTTTGCTGAGAGGCAAAATCCTTCTGTCAAGAGAAGGGACAAGGAACAAAGCCTTCATCCTATTTGGATGATCTCACAGGAATATCAAGGCGCAAGGCTGCCAGGCTGTCACCATGACTGTGGCAGTGTGCTGCTCTGTCAAGCACCAAGTAGCATTTCTGGAGAATCCATCCTTATTGCTTCTCCTGCAAATAAATGGCCACTTTTCTGCCCCTGTCGGGCTTCTCATGCATTTGACATCACAAAGAAAAGGTGGTGTCACCTTCCTAGGGATATTGAGGAATAACCCCAAGCACCTGTGTAGGCTGAGTAGAGGGGGAGGATCACCTCTCTTGGCCTCCCGGCAACACTTTTCCGAATGCACCCAGGATCCCATTGACCTTCTTGGTCATAAGGGCACATTGCTGGCTCACACTCAGCATACTGTCCCCCAGGACTCCCAGGTCTCTCTCTGCAGAGCTGCTCTCCTGCTGGTCCGTGCCCAGCCTCATCTCTCCACCCTGCTGAGGACCCTCTGAATGGCAGCACAGGCCTCTGGGGTATCAGCCACTCCTCCCAGCTTTGTGTCATCAGCAAAGTTGCTGAGGGAGCACATCATCCATTTCACTGATGAATAAGTTGAACAGAAAGAGGTAATTTGGCACGTCCTGTAGCTCTGCACACTCAAGTAGGGCAATTACTGCCTCAGTAGTAAGTCAGCACAGTATTTAGAGAGGGCCAGTCAGTGTTTTGTGTGGTCTACTTCCAAGTATGTTTCCCAGGAGACATCCTGTTGCCATCCAGGAGCTGTGAGCCCTGGAGCCCAGGGCCACGTGCAGGGAGCCTGGTGGGGGGCAGAGCAAGGGAGGCCTTGGGCTGGGCCGGGCTCCTGGGCCCAAGGGGAGCTCCTGGCAAGCGGGCAGCGCTGCAGAGAGACAGCTCTGCCCAGGAGCAGCTCCTCTGCACAGCGCAGCAGGGCTGGGGGCACTGCCTGCAGAGACACAGTGCTTAAAGGCAGGCAGAAGTGGCAGCATGCCCAGAGCTCCCTGCGGGAGAAGACTTCCCAGCCCTGCAGCCGGTAAGTCTCTGGCTGGAGGGCAATGCAGCCGCAGTTCGTGGAGGCAGGAGAAGCCGGGGGTGCAGGCAGGGGTGTCCAGGGCTGTGGTGCAGAGCAGGGTCCCTGCTGTGGCCCAGGGGCTGTGTGCCGGGGCAGGGCCTCTGCCGCCTGCCAGGCTCAGCACTCAGCCTGCCCGGGGAGCTGCCCAGGGCGCTGCGGGGAGAAGCTGTGGGTGAAAGGAGCCCCCCCGGCAGGGCAGGGTCCTGCTGCTGGTGGGAGGCTGCTCCCTTTGGCATGCTGCTTACAGATCCACAGCACACCAAGGAGACTTCCAAGAGGGTGTTACTAAGAATACAGGCAAGGGATGACAGCTTTTAGATGAGGACCTTGGAAAGTCAGTCGTTTTTGTTTCCTCCGAAGGGAAAATGAACTGGCACTGTCAGGTGTAAATACAGCACTAAGATCCTCATCAGGAGAAATCAGCACATCTGCCAGGTACCTCATAATGGTCTACTATGCACTGCGCTGCCTAAAGACCTCACAAGCATCACCTTTGCTGGACACATCTGGGTTTGTCTGAGCTGCTCTTGTGCACCTGCAAGCAGGGAGATGCTTTTGTTCACTCCCCTGCTGCCAGGGGGTATCTGCAGGGCAAAGCTGTGTGAGCAGGGGCTGGGCGGGGTCTGTGAGTGATGACAAGAAGGAGATGTGGGAAGCAGCTACTGGAAGGGACAGCTGCGGGTAGCAGAGACACTGGCAGAGAAGGAGAGGGATCTTGTAACAGAAATGCTGTGGTGGGTGAACTTTGGCTGCTCCCTGTCTGTCCCTCCCATGCAGATGCTGTCCTCTGAGCAAGCCCCCTCATTCTCCTCTCCCCCCAAGCAGAGCCTCTGCCTTCAAGGCCGTGGGGCCCAGGCCATGAGCCGCCTCCTCTACAGCCACAGCTCCCGCAGAGCTAAGCTCCATCTCCCCTGACATGGGCTGGTTTCACTCTGTGGATCAAAGAGGCTCGGAGTTACAGCCCTGTGACTTTGCTGTCTGGGGGTGGCGTGAACAGCTGCAGAGGGAGAAGGCTTTCTTGAGTGTCTGGCTGTCTCCTCTCAGCAGGAGGAAGACGGTACATTTCCTTCTTTCTGCATTTGTGTGCACTGCTCCTGTTCTCGCTGTGGCACGCTCTGGCAGTAACAGTGCTGATGGGGGATGGTAAGCTCCTGTTCTGGCACTGCCCCTGTCCCGGAGGTGTTTTACTTGGACACAGGTGCTCAAGTCCCCTTTGAACATTTCAAGTTCTGTGCAATGCAGTCCTTTCATTTTGGGCAATGAGGTCACTCTCCTGAGGAGATGTCAGCTTGAGGTTAGTGCTATGAAGATATCCCTGGAAAGCTGCTACAAACCCGAAGAAGGGCACAAATTCTTTGTGCCCTTTTGCATTTCTCAGAGCCTTTATTTCAGCCACATGAATCAGGAGCCTCATCCTGTCCCTCTCCTCCTTCTCCGCATAGCTGGGCAGGGAAAGAGAGGAGTTGTGCATTCACACTCAGCACAGTCCGGGCTCTTTTTCAGAGCAACCTGTGGGGGCAGTCACCCTCCAGCTGAGCATTTTGCCTCCAAGCACTGGCTTGTGTTGACACTGAGAACAACAGAAAAAGGTTTTTACTGTTTCCCAGAAGCTACAGGGGAATCTAAATCCTAAAAAGGTACAGAAGCAGACACTTCTGTTGCACCTTGTCTTGTGGAGAGCAGAGTGTGAAGTTTTACTTTCATCTAAGGGTACTTCCAAGTATTTAAAATTCCATTACCCATACAGTACCTGGATAAAGGGTGTAATAAAGAGAAACTGATGTGAAGACAGAGTCTGTCTTATCAAAACAAAGAGATATGCAGATGAGTGGGCCACTTGTGCCTTCGTGAGCTTGTTTCTGATTCTGATATCACCTGTGAAGGCAGGTAAAGAAGGATGCGATGAATCTGTCTTTCTTCCCTTACACAGGCTGATGGCCAATATGCCATCATCTCTCTTGGTGGTAAATAGGGAAAACCCTCAGTGGACCAAATGCCACTCATGCAATGCAGGGACCCAACCACTGAAAACATCTCCTTTCACATAGAGGAGACTATCAAAAAGTTCCATGAGTCCAGTGTGAGCAGGAATGTGTCCTCTGAAGTCTGTCTTAATATCTCCTTGTCTTTTCTTCCTTGGGTAGTCCCGTTTGTCCATGTCCAACAGAAGCTCTATCACTGAGTTCCTCCTCCTCCTGCCATTTGCAGACACGCGGGAGCTGCAGCTGCTGTACTTCGCGCTCTTCCTGGGCATCTACCTGGCTGCCCTCCTGGGCAACGGCCTCATCCTCACCGCTGTAGCCTGCGAGCACCGCATCCACACCCCCATGTACTTCTTCCTCCTCAACCTCGCCTTAATTGACCTGGGATTCATCTCCACCACTATCCCCAAAGCCATGACCAGTTCCCTCTGGGACACCAGGGCCATTTCCTACTCCGGATGTGCTGCACAGGTCTTTCTGTTTCTCTTCTTGGTATCAGCAGAAATTAATGTCCTTACCATCATGTCGTATGACCGCTATGTTGCCATCTGCAAGCCCCTGCACTACGGGACCCTCCTGGGCAGCAGAGCTTGTGCCCAGATGGCAGCAGCTGCCTGGGGCAGTGGGGTTCTCTATGCTCTGATGCACACTGCCAATACATTTTCCCTGCCCCTCTGTGGAGGAAATACCCTGGACCAGTTCTTCTGTGAAATCCCAGAGATCCTCAAGCTCTCCTGCTCAAATTCCTACCTCAGGGAAGTTGCACTCCTCATATTGAGTGGTTTTCTGTTTTCGGGGTGTTTTGTATTCATTGTGCTCTCCTATGTGCAGATCCTCAGGGCTGTGCTGAGGATCCCCTCTCAGCTGGGAAGGCACAAAGCCTTTTCCACGTGCCTTCCACACCTCTTTGTGGTCTCCCTTTTCCTTAGCACAGGAACTTTTTCCTATCTGAAGCCGCCCTCCCTGTCCTCTCCATCCTTGAATGTAGTGGTGGCAGTTCTGTACTCAGTGATGCCTCCAGCAGTGAACCCCCTCATCTACAGCATGAGGAACCAGGAGCTGAAGGATGCTCTGGGGAAAGTGATTTCATGGACACTTTTCAGAAGATAAATTTTTCCTCTCTCTCCATAAATGACTCACAGTCTGTACCATTAATATCTGTTTGTTTTTAGTTGCTGTTACTGTTTTTTTTTTTTTTATGCATATAATATGTATGATTTATTAATATACATGAATAGAGTTTTTTCTGTTGCTTTTTTTGTAAGTGGTTACATGTTCCTTCATAACTGTTTGGTTTCCTTCCACTTCTGCTGAGGCATCAACCTGCTCTCGTTCTCCTGGAGCCCACATAAAGTATGTATCTGGGTGTGAGCTGACTCTCTCATAGCCTCTGTGTGATATCTCTGCATCTGAGGTAAAGGAGGTGTCTGCAGTCTCTGTGGAGGCAATGGGGATGCAGCAGGCACAGGCAAGGGAGACTGCAGGGGGATTCAGGTCATCCTCAGGTGTATATGAACATACCTAGTGCCTTTGGAAATGCTCCATAATCCTTCCAAGCACCTTGCATATCTAAAGACCCCTGGGAAAGGAGTTTTGGCAGCACTCATTCCCATCCATCTGGGTCTTCTTCCTACCCTGACCAGCAAGCAAAGAACAGGGTCAACCAGGAGTACCCAAAAAGATCTGAGGAGGGATGGGGACTGAAGGGGTGATCTGGGCTGGAAAGTGCCTTGGAGAGGCAAGCATGACCCAGGAGCCGTATCAGTCTGCTGCTGTTCCTCGGTCCCTGTCCCTAGCAGATGTCCCTGAGACAATCTCCTCACCCTGAGTGCTTGCCAGTACCCCAAACATAACCCTTGCGCAATGCTGGAGGTACTGGGGTGAATCTGGAGGGCCATGGTCCAGTTGTGACCATGGGTAAGACAAGCCCTCTTCTGGGTCCTCTACAGGGCTGGAAGCCTCTATGAGCCCCACGGGAGAAGGGAGCAGGCAGAGGAGGTCCTGGGGCCCTGCCGACCATCCCCATGCCCAAGGGGCTCTCAAGCAGCGTACCTCAAGGCAGAGATCATAGAATCACAGAATCATAGAACAGCTTGGGTTGGAAGAGACCTTAAAGATCATCTAGTTCCAACCCTCCTACCTGTGGTGCTTCCGCTCAAGTGGGCAGCCGAGCTCCACCACAGCCGCTCTCTCACTCCCCCTCCTCAAAGAGGAACGGGGAGAAAATACCATGAAAAGGGCTCAAAGGTTGAGATAAGGACAAGGAGATCACACAGTAATTATTGTAATGGGCAAAACAGACTCAGCATAGGGAGACAGTAAGATTTATTGCTTATTACTAACAAGCTAGAGAAGTGAGAAACAAAGGAAAGAAACCAAAAGCACCTTCCCCCCCTCCCCATCCACCCTCTTCCACCTCCTCCCCCCGAGCGACGCAGGGAAACGGGGGAATGGGGGTTATGGTCAGTCTACAGCACTTCTTCTCTGCCGCTCCTTCTCGGTCACTCTCGTCCCCTGTGCTGTGGGGTCCTACCCACGGGACACAGTCCTTGATGAACTGATCCGGCGTGGGCTTCCCACAGGCTCCTCTCCACGGGCTACAGGTCTGGTCTGGAATCTGCTCCGGCAGGGGTCTTCCACAGGCCGCAGCCTCCATCAGTGCAGGTCCACCTGCTCCACTGTGGTCTCGTTCACGGGCTGCAGTGTGGAACCCTGCTCCCCCATGGTACTCCATGGGCTGCAGGGGAACAGCCTGCTTCACCAGGGTGCTCACCACAGACCTCAGGGGACTTCTGCTCTGGTGCCTGGAGCACCTCTCCCTGTCCTTCTTCACTGACCTTGGCCCCTGCAAGGCTGTTCCTCACTCCTCTCTCTCTCCCAGCTGTTGTGTGTGACACAGGTTTTTTTTCCTTGTCTTAAATATGCTCTCACAGAGACGCAAAACAACATCACTTATTGGCTCATCTCTGGTCACCAGTGGAGCCCTTACCAAACATGGGACAGCTTCTAGATCCTTCTCACAAAAACCACCTCCATGGCCCCCTGATACCAAAACCTTGCCACGTAAACCCACTACACTGCCATGGGTAGGGATGCCACCAACTAGATCAGGTGGATCTAGTAGATCACCACCCTCTAAGTGAAGCATTACATCCTAAGCTCTAATCTAAATCTCCCCTCTTCTTCTTTAAAAACAATCCTCCTTGTCCTGCCATTATCCTTTGCTTATGCTTGGTCAGACATGATTTGCTCTCCTTCCTGTAGCACGAAAAAAGGAGAAACTGCCCAAGAAAATTACCACCAGGCCCAGCCCCTCATGGCAGCAGTTCCCAGCACTAGCCTTCCACCATGGTTTGGGGATGGCCGATCACTGAAAGGTGAGCACCTCCATCCTCCTGCTGGGCTCAGGGCCTGTACTAGGAGAACGGCCAGCCCAGTCTGGTCCCTCTCTGGGCCCAGAGCCCAGCAGGCCCCAAGACAGGGCTGTCTGTGAACCCCTGTGAGGGACATGCTGGGGCTGGGGCAGGGCTGGATGGAGGGGGGACGCTGCTAAAGCAGAAGGGCAGTGGGGGCCGGGGCAGTGAAGGCTGGCAGGGGGCTATGCTGGGGGAACATTTCCTTACCCCTGCATGCATGCTGCCTGATGTGGTGACTGCAGAGAGGTCCCAGAGAGCCACAGGAGGGGCAGTGGGGTTTGGTTGTCCTGCAGAGGGGAATGCACATAAAGCAATAATAGCACAGGAAGCTTCCTCTGTGCCAGGACCCCCAAATTACTCCCAAACTCAATGCCCAGCTTTGGTGTGTTAACCATGGCTGTCTCCCAGGTGCCCACCATGCTGCTCTCTCAACACCCCTCCTCAGCAGGATACAGGGAGAAAACACAAAGAAACAACTCATGGGCTGAGGTAAGGACCAAGAAATGGCTCACAACTACTGTCGCAGACAGGACAGACTTGGGGAAGATTAACATCATTTATTGCCAGCACATAGCAGTGCAGAGCAGTGACAACTAAAAGACAACTAGAAGCAACTTTACCACCACCCCACTTCTTCTACCTCCTCCCACCAAGAGGTGCAGAGTGATAAGGAATGGGGGCATCAGTCCATGATGCTTCGTCTCTGCTGCTCTTTCCATGTTTCTCTCTTCCCCTTCTCCCCCTTTCAAGTGCGGGGTTACTCTCCCCCCCTGTCCTGGTTTCAGTTAGCACAGAATTAATTTTCTTCCTAGTAGCTGGTGGAATGCTGTGTTTTGGCTTAGGATGAGAAGAGTGCTGATAACACCCCGATGCTTTAATTGTTGCAGAGCAGTGCTTATACTAAGCCAAGGACATCTCAGCCTTTTGCTCTGTCCTGCCAACGGGCAGGCTGGGGGTGCAGTAAGAGCTGGGAGGGGACAGACCCAGGACAGGTGACCCAAACTAGCCAAAGGGGTATTCCATACCATCTGACGTCATGCTAAACAATATATAGGGGTGGCTAGCCGGGGGAAGGGGGCCGGACTGCTCGGGGTTAGGCTGGGCATCGGTCAGCGAGTGGTGAGCAATTGCATTGTGCATCACTTGTTTGTACATATTATTATTATTTCCCTATTATCACCATATTATTATTATTGTTATTATTGTTATTATTATTTTGTTATTATTATTTTCCTGTCTTATTAAACTGTCTTTATCTCAACTCACAGGCTTCACTTTCCATTTCTCTCCCCTGTCCCAGAGAGGTAGGGGGGAGGGTGAGCGAACGGCTGCGTGGTGTTTAGCTGCCGGCCGGGTTAAACCACGACAGTCTTTTTGGCGCCCAACGTGGGGCACGAAAGGTTGAGATAACGGCAGATCTGACCAGAGTGTGTTAAACTAAAATTGGTGTAAGGATTAGACCTGCTTAATAGTCACTTGTCATAATGCTGATTGCTTTAATCTCAACTCTGCTGCGCCTGTTTTCCAAATTGAGTATTATAGTACATTATTTTCCGTATTTGCTCTCTGTCGTGTTGTTTATCCTCTCCGGGCCCTGGTTTCAGATCATTATGGTACTGTGTGTTGTAGCAATGGCTTATGAGACGATGAAATATGTGGTCATGACTCTAACTTGTTATTTGTATTCAGTAACATCGTCGACTCTGTACTTTGGAAACTGTATCTTGGAAACTATTAGCAATTATACCTATTGTTTTTTTTCATTAGGGAGTCAATCTGTGGAGGGGAAAGGGGAGGATATTTTTCCTTACTTGCTTACTCTCCCTTTCTCCTTCACCCCCCCTGTATCCTCCTGGATCACTCTGCCTTCCTCCTTCACCACCCTCTTATCCCCTGAGCTTGTCAAAATAGCTCTCCAAGATATTGAATATTTCTGGAATACTCAGAATACCATAGTCTTGTTGTTCTGCCTCATGAATGCACTTCAGATTCTGCTTAAAGTTAAACAACTACTTGGGGAGCTCATCTGGAGATCTGCCCGGAGGCAGGATAGTTGTGGGTGGCAGGGAGTATGGGCGGATATGGGCAGGCATCTAGAGCAGTTGGCACCCCCAGTGTGTTGGAAATTCACCCCTGAACAATGGCAAAATCCTCAAAAACTGGCAGAATGCTTGAAAAAAAGGTGTCATGATTCTGGCAGTTCCAAAGTAACACAAATCATTGTAACGTGCTGGGGCCTGGCTCATGCCTATCGAGCTGCCATTGATACTGCTATCAACTTAGTGACAGACCCTGCGGCCACTCCAAGCCCTGTGACAGATCCAACGGCCACTGTGACCCCTACGGTGGATTCTGCAGCCGCTCCAGCTCCTGCAGCCGCTCCAGTCCCAGCTCCTGCAGCCGCTCCAGTTCCAGCTCCTGCAGCCACTCCAGTCCCAGCTCCTGCAGCCGCTCCAGCTCCTGCAGCCGCTCCAGTCCCAGCTCCTGCAGCCGCTCCAGCTCCAGCTCCTGAAGCCGCTCCAGCTCCAGCTCCTGCAGCCGCTCCAGCTCCAGTTCCTGCAGCCGCTCCAGCCCCAGCTCCTGAAGCCGCTCCAGCTCCAGCTCCTGAAGCCGCTCCAGCTCCAGCTCCTACTGCTGCTCCAGTCCCAGCTCCTGCAACTGCTCCAGCTCCAGCTCCAGCTCCTGTAGCCGCTACAGCTCCGGTTCCTGCAACTGCTCCAGCTCCTGCAGCCGCTCCAGCTCCTGTGGCCGTGTCAGAGAAACGAGCTGTAGCAGTGCAAGTTGACCCTGCAGAGGGTATTCCAATCCCTGTAACGGGGTCAGAGAAACGAGCAGTAGCAGTGCAAGCTGCCCCTGCAGAGGGTATTCCAACCCCTGTAGCAGACTCTGTAACAAAGTCAGAGAAACGAGCAGTAGCAGTGCAAGCTGCCCCTGTAGAGAAGGTGAAAAAATGGTATAGAGATTCAGGTCGTTTAGAACGCAGAGAGTCTTCTGCCAACCCAGGTAAGGCTTCTGCCAAAACTAGGTATAGAGATGACGAAGATGACGACGACGCTGGGCCATCAAGGATTCAGGAGGAGGAAGATGAGGATGCCGAAAAAGCAACAGTAACTACCCGAAGCCTAAACGAGCGCGAGCTACGAGATGTGCGAAAAGATTTTGGTCGCTGTATAGGTGAGCAGCTTGTCACCTGGCTGCTCCGATGCTGGGACTCTGGAGCCAATTGTGTGGAATTAGACGGCAGGGAAGCCAAGCGGCTGGGATCCCTTGCTCGAGACGCCGGCATTGACAAAGCAATTGCAGATGGAGCACAATCCACCAGCCTCTGGAGGCATCTCCTCTCAGCTGTGAGGGAAAGGTATCCCTTCAAGGAAGAACTTTTATGTCTACCAGGCAAGTGGACCACTATGGAGAAGGGAATCCAGTACCTGAGGGAATTAGCCGTACGGGAAGTGATTTATGAGGATCCAGACCAGAGACAAACATCCAAAGATCCAGATGAAGTCAAGTGTACACGACCCATGTGGCGGAAGTTTGTACGGAGTGCACCATCATCATATGCCAGCTCATTGGCAATAATGGCCTGGAAAGAGGATGAGGAACCCACAGTGGATGAAGCGGCTAAACAACTCCGGCAGTACGAAGAAAGTCTCTCCTCTTCCTTACAGGCCTGCGTCTCAGCTGTGGAGAAACTTTCTGAAAAGGTTCACCAACTTGAAGAGAATCTATTGTCCTCCCCACCTGAACCAACCAGTGTCCACCGACCAAAAGAGAACACCTGGGAGAAAACACTTTCTGAAAAGTTTCACCAACTTGAAGAGAGATTATTCTCCTCCGCACCTGTACAAAGCAGTGTCTCAGCTGTCAGGGGTAGGCGTTCACCCACACAAGGAAGACGATATGGTGGGTACTCACCCCGTGCCACCCTGTGGTTTTACTTACGAGACCATGGAGAGGACATGAGAAAATGGGATGGAAAATCTACCGCGACCCTAGAGGCACGGGTACGTGAGTTGCAAAAGAAAACAATCAGGAAAAAGGGATTCTCCGAAAAGTTTGCTGCTCCAACTTCCAGCAGACAGTCCTTCAAACACAGAAACGAAGAAGATTCTGACCAGGATTAGGGGGGCCCTGCCTCCAGCCAGGGGGAGGAAAGGGACAATCGAGTTTATTGGACTGTGTGGATTCGATGGCCTGGCACATCACGCGCACAGAAGTATAAGGCTTTAGTAGACACCGGTGCACAATGTACTATAATGCCATCGAGCTATAAAGGACCAGAGCCCATCTATATTTGTGGAGTGACAGGAGGATCTCAGCAGTTGACTGTATTGGAGGCTGAAGTGAGTCTGACTGGGAATGAGTGGGAAAAGCACCGCATTGTGACTGGCCCGGATGCTCCATGTATCCTTGGCATAGACTGTCTTAGAAGAGGATATTGCAAGGACCCAAAAGGGTTCCGGTGGGCTTTTGGTATAGCTGCCTTAGAGACAGAGGGCATTAAACAATTATCTACCTTGCCTGGTCTCTCAGAGGACCCCTCTGTTGTGGGGTTGCTGAGGGTCGAAGAACAGCAAGTGCCAATCGCTACCACAACTGTGCACCGGCGGCAATATCGCACTAACCGAGACTCCCTGATCCCCATCCATAAGCTAATTCGTCAATTGGAGAGCCAAGGAGTGATCAGCAAGACCCATTCACCTTTCAATAGTCCCATATGGCCAGTGAGAAAGTCTAATGGCGAGTGGAGACTAACAGTGGACTATCGCGGCCTGAACGAAGTCACGCCACCACTGAGTGCTGCAGTGCCAGACATGCTGGAACTTCAGTATGAACTTGAATCGAAGGCAGCCAAGTGGTACGCCACAATTGATATCGCTAATGCATTTTTCTCCATCCCTCTAGCAGCAGAGTGCAGGCCACAATTTGCCTTCACTTGGAGGGGAGTCCAATATACTTGGAATAGGCTGCCCCAGGGGTGGAAACACAGCCCTACCATTTGCCATGGACTGATCCAGTCTGCGCTAGAGCAGGGGGAAGCTCCTGAACACCTGCAGTACATCGATGACATTATTGTGTGGGGTGACACAGCAGAGGAAGTTTTCGAGAAAGGGAAGAAGATAGTCCAAATCCTTCTGAAAGCCGGTTTTGCCATAAAACAAAATAAAGTCAAAGGACCTGCACGAGAGATCCAGTTTTTAGGAATAAAATGGCAAGATGGACGTCGTCAAATCCCAATGGATGTGATCAACAAAATAACAGCTATGTCTCCACCAACTAACAAAAAAGAAACACAGACTTTCCTAGGTGTTGTGGGGTTTTGGAGAATGCACATCCCAAATTACAGTCTGATTGTAAACCCACTCTACCAAGTAACCCGTAAGAAGAATGAGTTTGAGTGGGGCCCTGAACAACGACAAGCCTTTGAACAAATCAAGCAGGAAATAGTCCATGCAGTAGCCCTTGGGCCAGTTCGAACAGGACCAGATGTAAAGAATGTGCTCTACACTGCAGCCGGGGAGAACGGCCCCACCTGGAGCCTCTGGCAGAAAGAACCTGGGGAAACTCGAGGTCGGCCCCTGGGGTTTTGGAGTCGGGGATACAGAGGATCTGAGGCCCGCTATACTCCAACTGAAAAGGAGATATTGGCAGCATATGAAGGAGTTCGATCTGCTTCGGAGGTGGTCGGTACTGAAGCGCAACTCCTCCTAGCACCCCGATTGCCAGTACTAGGCTGGATGTTCAAGGGAAGGGTCCCCTCTACGCATCATGCAACTGATGCTACATGGAGCAAGTGGGTTGCACTGATTACTCAGCGGGCTCGAATAGGAAACCCCAGTCGCCCAGGAATATTGGAAGTGATCATGGACTGGCCAGAAGGCAAATACTTTGGGATATCATCAGAGGAGGAGGTGGGTCGTGCTGAAGAAGCCCCACTGTACAACCAGTTGCCAGAGAATGAAAAGAAATATGCCCTGTTCACTGATGGGTCCTGTCGTATTGTGGGGAAGCATCGGAGATGGAAGGCTGCTGTATGGAGTCCTACGCGACGAGTTGCAGAAGCTGCTGAGGGAGAAGGTGAATCGAGTCAGTTTGCAGAAGTGAAAGCCATTCAGCTGGCTTTAGACATTGCTGAACGAGAAAAATGGCCAGTTCTCTATCTCTACACCGGTTCATGGATGGTAGCAAATGCCCTGTGGGGATGGTTACAGCAATGGAAGCAAAACAACTGGCAGCGTAGGGGCAAACCCATCTGGGCTGCTGCATTGTGGCAAGATATTGCTGCTCGGGTAGAGAACCTGGCTGTGAAAGTACGCCACGTAGATGCTCATGTGCCCAAGAATCGGGCTACTGAAGAACATCAAAACAACCAGCAGGTGGATCAGGCTGCTAAGATTGAAGTAGCTCAAGTGGACCTGGATTGGCAGCATAAAGGTGAATTATTTATAGCCCGATGGGCCCATGACACCTCAGGCCATCAAGGTAGAGACGCAACATACAGATGGGCTCGTGATCGAGGGGTGGACTTGACCATGGACGCTATAGCACAGGTTATTCATGACTGTGAAACATGTGCTGCAATCAAGCAAGCCAAACGGTCAAAGCCTCTTTGGTATGGAGGACGATGGCTGAAATATAAATATGGAGAGGCCTGGCAGATTGATTACATCACACTCCCTCAAACTCGCAATGGCAAGCGCCACGTACTTACAATGGTGGAAGCAACCACCGGATGGCTGGAAACATATCCTGTGCCTCATGCCACCGCCCGGAACACCATCCTGGGCCTTGAAAAGCAAGTCCTATGGCGACATGGCACCCCAGAAAGAATAGAATCAGACAATGGGACTCACTTCCGAAACAACCTTATAGACACTTGGGCCAAAGAACATGGTATTGAATGGGTGTATCACATCCCCTATCATGCACCAGCCTCCGGGAAAGTTGAACGATACAATGGCCTGTTAAAGACTACCTTGAAAGCAATGGGCGCTGGGACGTTCAAAAACTGGGATACGCATTTGGCAAAGGCCACCTGGTTAGTCAATACTAGGGGATCTACCAACCGAGCTGGACCTGCCCAATCAAACCTGTTACGTACTGTAGATGGGGATAAGGTTCCTGTAGTGCATGTAAAAAATATGCTGGGTAAAACAGTCTGGGCTACTCCTGCCTCAGGAAAAGGCAAACCTATTCGTGGAATTGTTTTCGCTCAGGGACCTGGATACACTTGGTGGGTGATGCAAAAGAACGGAGAGGTCCGGTGTGTACCTCAAGGAGATTTAATACTGGGTGAGAATAGCCCATGAACTGAATTGTACCATGTTAATTAGTATATTACACTGTATGTTATCACTACCATGATTACTATAGGTGACTAATTAGAATGTATGGAAAAGAGTGTAACCTGAGCATGACATAAATGGTATGGAATAAGGGGTGGATAGATGTCCTGGTTTCAGTTAGCACAGAATTAATTTTCTTCCTAGTAGCTGGTGGAATGCTGTGTTTTGGCTTAGGATGAGAAGAGTGCTGATAACACCCCGATGCTTTAATTGTTGCAGAGCAGTGCTTATACTAAGCCAAGGACATCTCAGCCTTTTGCTCTGTCCTGCCAACGGGCAGGCTGGGGGTGCAGTAAGAGCTGGGAGGGGACAGACCCCGGACAGGTGACCCAAACTAGCCAAAGGGGTATTCCATACCATCTGACGTCATGCTAAACAATATATAGGGGTGGCTAGCCGGGGGAAGGGGGCCGGACTGCTCGGGGTTAGGCTGGGCATCGGTCAGCGAGTGGTGAGCAATTGCATTGTGCATCACTTGTTTGTACATATTATTATTATTTCCCTATTATCACCATATTATTATTATTGTTATTATTGTTATTATTATTTTGTTATTATTATTTTCCTGTCTTATTAAACTGTCTTTATCTCAACTCACGGGCTTCACTTTCCATTTCTCTCCCCTGTCCCAGAGAGGGAGGGGGGAGGGTGAGCGAACGGCTGCGTGGTGTTTAGCTGCCGGCCGGGTTAAACCACGACACCCCCTTCAAGTGTGGGGTCACTCCCATGGGATGCCGTCCTTCCCAAACTGATTCTACATGACCTTCCCGCAGACAGCAGCTCTTCAAGAAGTTCTTCAGCATGTATCTGTAGCAAGTTGTGGAAAGTCCTTCAGGATCAGACTGCTGCAGAGTGGGCTCCTCTCCATGGGCTGCAGCTCCCACACAAATCTTGCTCCCGTGGTTGCTCCTCTCCAGTGGCTGCACATCCATCTTCTCCACCGTGATGCCCCTCCACAGGCTGCAGCGTGGAGATTTGCTCTGCCGTGGTGCCCATGGGCTGCAGGGGGACAGCCTGCTCCATCATGGGCCTCTCAGCAGGCTGTGGGGAACTTCTTCTCTGGCACCTGGAACTTCTTCGCTGACTGTAGTGTCTGCAGGGCTGCTTCTCTCACAGTTTTTCACTCCTCTGCCAGCTGCAGATGCACAAACATTTTTTATACTTTCTAAAAAATGCTATCGAATATGCACAACTAGTGTCCCTCATTGGCTCAGCTTTGACCAGCAGCCATCAGGTCCCTTTTCGAGATGGAGGAACTGGCTCTGATCTGAACTAGGACAGAGAGCTGGGGCTGTTTAGCCTGTAGAAGAGAAGGCTCCAGGTAGACCTTATCACGACATTTCAGTACTTAAAGGGGTCTTACAAAAAAGATGGAGAAGGACTCTCTACTCGGGCAGATAATGATAGGACGAGATGGAATGGTCTTAAACTAAAAGAGGATAAATTTAGACTAGACATTAGAAAGAAATTCTTCACTCAGAGTGTAGTGAGGCACTGCAACAGGTTGCCAAGAGAAGATGTGAATTCCCCATCCCTGGAGGTGTTCAAGGCCAGGTTGGATGGGGCCTTGGCCAACCTGATCCAGTGGGTGACATCCCTGCCTATGGTAGGGTATTTGGAGTTAAATGATCTTTAAGGTCCCTTCCAACCCAAGCCATTCTATGATGCTATGATATGATTCCATGATGATCTTAGAGCCCAGAGATTAACTCTGGTTTGTAACTCTGGTTACAAATCAAACAGATGTAGTTGGAAGTCACAAAAACATAAGTCCTAGAAACATTAGTAAAAGTTCTAAAAAAGGAACTAAAGGAAACCAGAACAGCAGCTCAGTTTCTAGCAGAGTAATAAAAAGTCACTAACACAACTCTAATCTCAAAGAGCCACTGCAGTCTGGGAACTCAAGACTACAGCTTGGACAAGTCCATAGGTTCTGCGAGGGAGGCCGGGATTCCTGTAGGCTGGCACCATGCATCCTTGCACACTTGCCCATGGATCCTTGAAGATGACCCACACTTGAAATGACCATTGGGACCCTGAGAAACTCATGTGGGGTCATTGTGAAAAATTCAGGCTGGAAGACTCCAGAGAGGGTGACTTTGAGTGGCTGTGGCAGAGCCCAGCAGTCTGGGAATATGTCCCCTTCCGTCTAGGGAAATTAAAAAGGATTAATATGAACAGACCCATCAGGTCAGTCAGCATAGTAAGGGGAAGGAATAGTTATTGTGCTGTAGGTGCAGCAGGCAATAGGCATTGGTTTGGGCCTCAGAAGACTCAAGCAGATCAAATCTGGTTCATCCATGAGCTAAGACAAACACCGTGAGCAGAGCGAAGGACACGGAGTGGTGCCCTACCATGAAGGAGGATGCAAAGTGAAGCTGTAAGAGGTTTCTGTTGTGCCATGATTATTGCAGGTTCAGCTGAAGGGCACAGTAGCTCCTTGGGACACAAAGAGCTCAGCTCCAGAGATGGGACAGCCATGGCACCAGCAAATAGAGGTCAGTGTCCCCTGCTGTGTCCCCAGCTCTTCTCTGCAGCACATCCTCAGAGGGCTGCAGCCCCTCCATGCCATCCCTGGGGGTCCTCAGGCAGCTCCTGACAAACCCAGGGCCAGGGCAGCCTGCCCAGACCTGCTGCAGCCAGACAAGTGTGACAAGTGTTCCCATTACTTCCTGATCTGCTGAGAGTGGAGTCCAGACAAAGAAGTTATTGTAGCTTGATTTCTATTTTTTAAATACAGAGAGGCTGGCTCCTCGTTTATGCAGAGCCTCAGTGTCACACAAGAAATGTTGCTACTTGAGCACAAGGGGATGAAGAACAGTATTTCTCTGTGGAAAACATCACAAGGAAAACAAAACAAACCAACCAACCAAACAAACAAACAAAAACCAGCAATATTACTGTAGAAGTAAATCGAGCCTTGCCCTGTCATGAGAAAAACTACACTTTACCTGCACAAGAAACGAAGGAGTCTATAGCTGCTGAAAGATCCCATCAATTTCCTCAGAACATCCTGAAAAATATCCATGACATCACTTGTCTAATACAATTCTTGAGCTCCTGATTCCTCATGCTGTAGATGAAGGGGTTCAATACTTGAGGCAGCACCGAGTAGAGAACTGCCACTGACAGGTTCAGGGATGGTGAGGAGATTGAGGGGGGCTTCAGGCAGGCAAATATGCCAGTACTGAGAAACAAGCAGACCACAGCCAGGTGAGGGACGCATGTGGAAAAGGCTTTGTGCCGTCCCTGCACAGAGGGGATCCTCAGCACAGACCTGAAAATCTGCACATAGGAGAGCACAATGAACACAAAACACCCCAAAAACACAAAAACACTAAATGTGAGAAGCCCAGTTTCGCTGTGGTATAAGGACGAACAGGAGAGCTTGAGGATCTGGGGGATTTCACAAAAGAATTGGTCCACAGCATTGCCTCTGCAGAGGGGCAGTGAAAATGTACTGGCTGTATGCAGCAGAGCATAGAGAACCCCACTGCCCCAGGCAGCTGCTGCCATCTGGGCACAAGCTCTGCTACTCAGGAGGGTTCCATAGTGCAGGGGCTTGCAGATGGCAACGTAGCGGTTGTAGGACATGATAGTGATAATAGAAAACTCTGCGAAAAAGAAAAAGAAAAAGAAAAAGAAAAAGAAAAAGAAAAAGAAAAAGAAAAAGAAAAAGAAAAAGAAAAAGAAAAAGAAAAAGAAAAAGAAAAAGAAAAAGAAAAAGAAAAAGAAAAAGAAAAAGAAAAAGAAAAAGAAAAAGAAAAAGAAAAAGAAAAGACCTGTGCAGCACATCCCGAGTAGGAAATGGCCCTGGTGTCCCACAGAGAATTGGCCATGGCTTTGGGGACTGTGGTGGAGATGCAGCCCAGGTCGAGGAGGGCGAGGTTGAGGAGGAAGAAGTACATGGGGGTGTGGAGGCGGTGGTCGCAGGCTACGGCGGTGAGGATGAGGCCGTTGCCCAGGAGGGCAGCCAGGTAGATGCCCAGGAAGAGCGTGAAGTGCAGGAGCTGCAGCTCCCACATGTCTGCGAATGGCAGGAGGAGGAACTCGGTGATGGAGCTGCTGTTGGACATCTGATCCTCCTGGACAAATGGGACTACCTAAGGAAGAAAAGACAGGGATAAATAGGAGAGACAACTCTGAACCAAAATAAAACAAATCAAAAGAAAAAAAAATTATCTTCCCATCCAAACTCCCCTGCAGTGACTTTCCCCTTTGAGAGAGACCTTTGTGCTGCTCCCTTGTTTGAGGTCTGGTTGGTTCTGGAGGAATGTGCCCCTGGGAGCAGCAGTCTGTGCTGTGGGTGCTGGAGGATTCAGACCTGTCCTACAGCTCTACATGAAAAGAAACCAGGAGTGATCTCTGATTAAATCTACCTCTGATATATTGGACTTGACAGCATTACCACTCTCAACACTCTTTACTGATGAACAGTACTTGTGATTTACTTTGTTCTGGTTGTGTCTCCCTCAGAAGCATTTTTAGAGGGTAGAAAACACTGGCATTTGTAAGGTGTACCAGGTGAGCTCTTGACAGGCAAAGTGACTGTCCTTAGTGTAGTGAGGATAGCCAGTCTGCCATCTACCCTGGTCTCAACTGGACTCCTCTAGGGCTCAGTCACGTTACCCACATTGAACTGCTCAATGATTGTGGCCTCAGAAAGTCCCTGGAAGGAAATACGGCTTTGTCCCTGCCCCACAGACTGCAATGCCGAGAGCCCCACAGGTTAGAAGGGGAACTCTGGGCACCGTCCTCCTATGGACACATCTGCGTGGCGGGACAAAGAGGGTCAGTGCAGCTGAAAGCCAGATCTGCAGGGAGCCATAAAGCAAGAACAGCAGCTGCAGGTCTAAGAAGAGAGAGGAATAGCACAGGGCTTCTGCCAGGGGAGGCAAGGCCAGGGACCAACAGGAACTCAGAAGCACCTGCTGTGAGTGAGATCCTGGTACGGAGGTTATGAGTCATGTGCTGAATCCTGTGGGCTAGAGGGCAGACAGAGAGGTGCGAGACTACTCCGTTAGCACCGTCCTACCATTCCCTGCCCATTGCTCTGCTGCCTGCAGCTGTCCGTGCCTGCAGCTGGGTCTCTGTCCCCACGCGTCCTGCCTGCAGCTCACAGCCCCCATCCCACCCACTGGGTGCTCAGCTCTGCCCTGCAGACACCTCCTGGCAACAGGGCTCTGTCCAGGGGCAGCTCGCTGGGGACATGTCCTAGAGCCCAGGGCACACAGACCCTGCTGACACTGTGCAAGGGGTGGTGGAGCTTTCTAGGGGCTGAGGGGCAGGAAAGGGACTTGCTGGGGGTCCTTGTAAATTTCGTTCTTATGACATATAAGTCTCAGTCACTTCTTGGAAATAACAGCTTCTATTTCTATTCACAGTGAGCCAGAAGAAGAGAAAACTGAAAGCAGAGGCTAAGAAAATATGAGAGTGAAGTTCCCTTTGAAATTCCCTTGGTTTGATGTGGAGCTGTGAGCAAGCTGCCCCAGGCAGCAGCCCCCCTCCAGCAGCAGGACCCTGCATTGCTGGGGGGCTCCTTCCACCCGCAGCTTCTCCCCGCAGCACCCTGGGCAGCTCCCCGGGCAGGCTGAGTGCTGAGCCTGGCAGGTGGCAGAGGCCCTGCCCCGGCACACAGCCCCTGGGCCACAGCAGGGACCCTGCTCTGCACCACAGCCCTGGACACCCCTGCCTGCACCCCCTGCTTCACAGTGTGCAGCTGGCCCACGACAGGGGAGCCCTTGGGGCCTGGACAACGACTGTACGGCAGGGAACCCCTGAGCTGGAGCATGTCCTTCTCTACAAGAAATAGACACGATCTGCCTACAGCCTCATCTGCTCTGGAACAATCCAGGTCTAGGGCACATCCAGGATACTCCAGTGCATTGCAATGCACTTCGACTTACCGTGTTAAGGGTTGCAAGCATTGCTTTTCCATATACTCTCAGATTTCTAACACTCCACACAGTCTTTAACAACTCTCCCTTTTCTCCCCTCCAAGTGCCAGCTGCAGGCAGTGCCCCCAGCCCTGCTGCGCTGTGCAGAGGAGCTGCTCCTGGGCAGAGCTGTCTCTCTGCAGCACTGCCCGCTTGCCAGGAGCTCCCCTTGGGCCCAGGAGCCCGGCCCAGCTCAGCAGCAGAGGCCCAGCCCAAGGCCTCCCTTGCTCTGCCCCCCACCAGGCTCCCTGCACATGGCCCTGGGGCTGCAGGGGAACCTGCTGGGAAACAGCCTGAAGGAATCCCTGGGGTTCCTTCTCTCACTTGGCATACACACTTCTTGACAGCAGAATCACCTCTCCTAAAATAAACATAAAGTTAATAAAATCTGTATAAGATTCACCTTCCTTTTTCCTGTCCATGGAATTGGCAGCAGGCTGGGAGAGCCCTTGTGGGTGAAGGTCAGAGGAGAGCCAGTCAGGGGTACAGCATGATCATGCTGAATGGGTGCAGCTTCTTCAGAAGACACAATTGGGCATGATCCAATTCTTCACATGGAGAGGTTGCTCCATGTGAAGAATCTGTCTGGATGCATGGATCTCTTCTATGGACTGGGCAGCAGACTGGGGGAGCCCTTATGGTTTGAGTACAAAAGCCGGTCAGGGTGACAGCATGGCAGGAGGTAAATGTCTGCAGCCAGGCTGAAGAAGTGGGCAAAGTCTTGTGGAAGCCATTGGAGTAAGTTGAGTTCAATGACTCCATGTCACTGTGGGGGACTTTATTCACTCTGCCAACCACAGGAAAGGGACACTGCTTGGTTCAAACATTCCCCATGGTTTCTATGGGTTCTTGGAGAAAGCTTCTGTGCACAGGTGTCAGATGGGCCAACCTAGGTGATGTTCACCAGGATCTGGCACTTGCAAACAGGAAAACCTGTGTCTTGACACTCCTCTTGCACAAGACATGTGGTAGTCCAGTTGCTTTTCAGCACATGGAAAGAGATGAGCTGCACAGGCTCAGCCTTATGTTTCCCTGCAGCCCACTTGACATGGTCCAGCTGACACGGGACCAGGTACATCTGCGTGCAGTACGGTCAGGGGCTGTAGTTCTGCCTTCAGCATGCCACAGGTCTCCTGAAATGAGAGAGTTTAGATCCTAAATCAGGATGGGTTCCTCCTCCACTGTGGACACAGAGACACAAGTGGTCTCCTGCAGGCAGATCTGGCAGCCCAGCTGCAAGGGACAGGCTGCCCCCCCACCTCAGCCCCTTCTGTGGTCTCCACCTCCTCTGAAGGCCCAAAGCTGTGGGCCATGGGGAGGCTGTGGCAGCCTACAGGGGAGCATGGCATCCATCCTAGACCATTCTCCCCACTCCCCTTTTTGTCTGCAGCGCTGCCCTACTCCTCTCTCTCATCATGACATGTTGAGGGTACGTCTGCCCTTCCCTCGTGTACCACCTCTGCCTCCTGCATGGCAGACTGGGGGATGGTGCTGAGGCCCTGGCATGTACCCCAAATCACTCTGTAAAACACATCCTTCTTTCAGAAGTGAGTTACATGCAGTTAGGAGTTCAGGCACACCGAGGGGCTGTTCCATCCCAGGTGCCTTTGCTCCCATCTTTTGAAAAAGCCAAGCCCCAGGACAAGCCTCAAACCCAACCATCATGGGAGGGCTCCCAACAGCAGAAGCATGGTGGTATAAGGGGGCAGTAGTGATTTCTCCAAGGCTCCACTTCCTTTGCTCCATGGCCTTTGCCAGCATTTGGAGATGTCCCTGATCTGTTCCTGATCCCGAAAAGAACTGGGCAGAAGGGAAGTGGCTGTTTCTCAGGACAAGAAGGG
The DNA here is from genome assembly GCF_047663525.1 of Anas platyrhynchos. Lineage (NCBI taxonomy): Eukaryota > Metazoa > Chordata > Aves > Anseriformes > Anatidae > Anas > Anas platyrhynchos. The sequence goes on along the minus strand of NC_092616.1, from coordinate 4,875,872 downwards.
AAATCTGTCATCTCTCTCCTGAGCTGTGCCATCTCCTTGCTGCTGACCTCACAGGCCTTATAATGACATGGGCTGATGTCACAGGGGATGCCCTGCATCACCAGGATATAAGCACTGGAGCAGCGGCAGTGCTCCCCTTCCCTGCAAGGCCTGGTCCGTGCTGGGCACTGCTTGGGTGCTCCCCAGCGCTGTCCTTCTGTGGCCAGGAGTGGGGTCAGCAGGCAGCAAGCTTGCACTGGGCGACCCTCGCTGACGGGCGGAGGGAGGAGCAGGGGCACCTTGCAGAGGAGCTGTGGTTGAGGAGCCAGGGCGCGCATCCCTTGTCCTGAGCTGAGGGCCAGCAGCAAGCGAGATGGAGGGCTGCTGGAGGGTGACCATCACCTCTGACCTGACTTCCCTGTTCCCAGTGCTCCTGCAGCTCTACTCCAAAGGTGAGGGTGTCAGGAGCCCCTTTCCAAGATGCGTCTCAAGAGCTGTCAGCTATCCAAAGCTGCAATTTCTGGGCTTTGGTGGGAGGCTGGAGAAGGCTGTTGGCTGCTGTGAGAGCCCTGCCTGAGTGTCCCTCTGACCTGAGGGGACAATGTGGCAGCCAGGACTGCTGGGTCCTGATGCTAGGGATGCCCTTATCCCTAGGGCTTCTCTAGGCATGCCTCCTTGCTATGGGGGACAATCCAGGAACAGGTTTCCCTGGGAGGTGATGCCTCTTTGGGATCTGTCTCTAGGAGGAAAGGCATAGAGTCATAGAATCATGGAATGTCCTGGGTTGAAAAGGACCTTAAAAATCACCTACTTTCAACCCCCCTGCTCTGGGCAGGGTTGCCAACCATCAGAGCAGGATGCCCAGAGACACATACAGCAAGGCCTTGAATGCCTCCAGGGATGGGGCATCCACAACCTCTCTGGGCAACATGTTCTAGTGTCTCACCACCCTCTGAGGGAAAAAAGCTCTCCTAATTTCTAGTCTAAACCTCCCTTGTCTTACTTTAAAACCATTCCCCCTTGTCCTATCACTACCAACACATATGAACAGGCATTTCCCACTCCTGTTTATACACTCCCTTCAAGTACTGGAAGGTTACAATGAGGTCTTAGTGGAGCCTTCTCTTCTTCAAGCTAAACAAGACCACTTCCTTCAACCTTTCTGCATAGGGGAGATGCTTTAGCCCTCTGATCATCTGAGTGGCCCTCCTCTGGATCCATTCCAAGAGCTCCACATCCTTCTTGTGCTGGGGGCCTCAGGCCTGTACGCAGTATTCAGGTGGGGTCTCACAATAATAGAGTAGAGGGGGACAGTCACAGCCCTCTCCCTCCTGGCCACTCCTTTTTAATGCAGCCCAGGACACAGCTGGCCTTCCAGGCAACAAGCGCATGCTGCTGGCTCATGTGCAGCTTCTCGCCCAGCAGGACCCTAAAGTCCTTCTCCACAAGGCTACTCTCAATTTCTTCTTTGCCCAGTCTATATAAAGACCTGGGATGGCCCAAGTCCAAGTGCAACGTCTTGCACTTGGCCTTGTTGAACCTCATTAGGTTCTCATGGACCCAGTACTCCAGCCTGTCCAGGTCCCTCTGGATGGCATCCCTTCCCTCTATTGTATCAACTGCACCGCTCAGCTTGGTGTCATCTGCAAACTTGCTGAGGATGCACTCGATTCCATCACCCATGTCATTGATAAAGATGTTGAAGAGCACCAGCTCCAAGACCGACCCCTGAGGGACACCACTTGTGACCAGCCTCCACCCAGACATAGAACTATTGACCACAACACTTTGGCTGCGACCAGCCAACCAATTCTTGATCCACCTAACAGGCCGTCCTTCAAATCTATACCTCTCCAATTTAGAGAGACGAATGTGGTGAGGGACCATATCAAAAGCTTTGCTCAAGTCCAGGTAGATGATATTCGTAGCCCTTCCTTTGTCCACTGATGCCATCACTCCATCATAGAAGGCCACCAGATTGGTTAGGCAAGATCTGCCTTTGGTGAAGCCATACTGGCTGTCTCAAATCACCTCTTTATCTCATGCATGCCTTAAGATGTGTTCCAGGAGGGACTGCTCCGTGATCATATCAGGCACAGAGGTGAGGATCACCAGCCTGTAGTTCCCCAGTTCTTCTGTTTTCCCTTTCTTAAAAATGGGAGTCATGTTTCCCTTTTTCCAGTCCCTGGGGGCTTCACCCAACAGCCATGATTTTTCGAATGTGATGGAGAGCGGCTCAGCAACCACATCAGCCATCTCTCTCAGCACCCTGGGATGTATACCCTCTGGTCCCATGGACTTGTATACATCCAGTTTCATTAGGCAGTCCTGGACTTGTTCCACTGTCACAGTGGGACAGAATCTGCTCCTCTCACCCTCTCCTCAAGGTTCAGGGTCCTGAGAGACACAGGAAACTTGACCACGAGTGAAGACTGAGGCAAAGCACTTATTGAGTACCTCAGCTTTTTCCATGTCTGAGGAAGCCAGTTCTCCCACCTTGTTTATCAGAGGGGGAACACTCTCCTTGGGCTGTCTCCTCCTGCCTATGTATCCGTAGAACCCCTTCTTGTTCTTCTTCACGTCCCTTGCCAAGTTCAGCTCCGTCTGTGGCTTGGCTTTCCTGGTCCCGTCTCTACACATCTAGTTGACACCCCGTATTCCTCCCAAGCAATACAACCCTCCTTCCACTTCTTGTACATTTTCCTATTTTTCCCTCAGTTTAAGCAGCAGCTCCTTGCTCAGCCATGCCAGTTGCCCATCTCCTCTGCTCGAAGTGTCCTTCACTCTGCTCACAGTGTTTGTCTTAGCTCATGGATGAACTGCATTAGATGTCCTTGAGTCTTCTGAGGCTCAATCCAAGGCTTATTGCCTTCTGCACCTACAGCACAATAACTATTACTTCCCCTTACTATGCTGACTGACCTGATGGGTCTGTTCATATTAATGCCTTATAATTTCCATAGTTGGACAGGGGCATATTCCCAGACTGGGGCAAGCTTCTGGGCTGTGCCACAGCCATTCAGAGTTACCTGTTCTTGAGTCTTTCCATCTGAGTTTATCACACGTGGCTCAACACAAGTTTTCGGGTGTTGTCTGTGTTGTCTTTCCACCAGACATTTGGGAAGTTGAAGTCCCCCACCAGAGTATTTTCCATAACCAACACACTATAGGCCAGTGTGTGATTGGCTCTAAGATATTCCAGGCTTTGATTCAATAACCTGCAATGTTCTAGGACCAAAGTCATTGAGCACAAGCTAAAATATCAAAGCTCTTTTGTATTTGTATAGAGAATTCCCATACTCCAAAGTCACCTCTAGAAGAGTCTGAAATAATGTAGGCAATCACAATTGACATAAGCAAAGGCAGAATTACTGAAGCCAGTTGCAAGGAGTCACAGTGCCTTTCCATGATGACCAGCTGTGGTGAAGACCTTGGGTTGCTTTGTGTTGACTGAATGCCAGAGGATGTTGGAAAGCAAGAGAACCAAGACTTTGCACATCTCTGGGCCCCAATGGCAGATGCCACTCACAGAAGGAGCCTAGGCAACAGCGATATGCTCTGCTGAGAGGCAAAACCCCTCTCACAACAGAAGGGACAGGAACAAATCCTTCATCCCATTTGGCTGATCTCACAGGAATACCCAGACACAAGGCTGCCAGGCTGTCACCATGGCTGTTGCAGTGTGCCGCTCTGTCAAGGAATAAGTAGCATTTCAGGAGAATCCATCCCTATTGCTTCTTCTGCAACTAAATGGCCACTTTTCTGACCCTGTTGGGCTTCTCATGCATTTGACATCACAAAGAAAAGGTGGTGTCTCCTTCCTAGGGAGGAATAACGCCAATCACCAGTACAGGCTGAGTAGAGGGGGAGGATCACCTCTCTTGGCCTGCTGCAGAACACCCTTCCGAATGCACCCAGTATCCCATTGACCTTCTAGGCCACAAGGGCAGATTGCTGTCTCATGCTCAGCATACTGTCCCCCAGGACTCCGAGGTCTCTCTCTGCAGAGCTGCTCTCCTGCTGGTCAGTGCCCAGCCTCATCTCTCTACCGTGCTGAGGTCCCTCTGAATGGCAGCAGAGCCCTTTGGGATCTCAGATACTCCTCCCAGCTTTGTGTCATCAACAAAGGTGCTGGGGGTGCACATCATCCACTTCATTGATGAATAATTTGAAATACAGAGAGGAACTTTGGCATGTCTTGTACCCCTACACACCCAGTTAGGGCAATTCCTGCTGCAGGAATCAGTCAGCAAAGTGTTTAGAGAGGGCCAGTCAGTGTTTGCTTTGTCTGCTTGCAAGTGTTTTCCCCAGGGGAGACCCTGCTGCCATCCTGGAGCCGTGAGCCCTGGAGCCCCAGGGCCATGTGCAGGGAGCCTGGTGGGGGGCAGAGCAAGGGAGGCCTTGGGCTGGGCCTCTGCTGCTGAGCTGGGCCGGGCTCCTGGGCCCAAGGGGAGCTCCTGGCAAGCGGGCAGCGCTGCAGAGAGACAGCTCTGCCCAGGAGCAGCTCCTCTGCACAGCGCAGCTGGGCTGGGGGCACTGCCTGCAGAGACACAGTGCTTAAAGGCAGGCAGAAGTGGCAGCATGCCCAGAGCTCCCTGCGGGAGAAGACTTCCCAGCCCTGCACCCGGTAAGTCTCTGGCTGGAGGGCAATGCAGCCGCAGTTCGTGGAGGCAGGAGAAGCCGGGGGTGCAGGCAGGGGTGTCCAGGGCTGTGATGCAGAGCAGGTTCCCTGCTGTGCCCCAGGGGCTGTGTGCCGGGGCAGGGCCTCTGCCGCCTGCCAGGCTCAGCACTCAGCCTGCCCGGGGAGCTGCCCAGGGCGCTGAGGGGAGAAGCTGCGGGTGGAAGGAGCCCCCCCTGGCAGGGCAGGGTCCTGCTGCTGGTGGGAGGCTGCTCCCTTCAGCAGCCTGCTCACAGCTCCACAGCACACCAAGGGAATTTCGAAGGGAACTTCACTCTCATATTTCTTTAGCCTCTGCTTTCAGTTTTCTCTTCTTCATCCTTGTGGAATTGAAAATAGAGGCTTTTTTTTTTTTTTTTTTTTTTTTTTTTTCTAAAGAGATACTAAGATTCCTAAGCCTTCACGACGAGCATTCCAAGAAGTGTAACACGTCCCTTTACTGCCCACAGAAAGCTCCATTACCACCTATGCAGTGTCAGCAGGGTCTTTGTGACCTGGGATGTGCCCCCAGCAAGCTGTCCCTGGGCAGAGCCCTGCTGCCAGGAGGTGTCTGCAGGGCAGAGCTGAACACCCAGCGGGTGGGATGGGGGCTGTGAGCTGCAGGCAGGAGGCGTGGGGACAGAGACCCAGCTGCAGGCAGGGACAGCTGTAGGCTGCAGAACTGTTCGCAGAGAATGAGAGGGAGCTGCTCCCAGAATCCGCATGGCAGAGGCGATTTGGGCACCTCCCTGCCATCCCTGCATTGCTGATGCCTTCCATAGTACAGCCTCCTGGACTCTTCCCCTCCCCCAGCACAGATGTCTAGACATAATTGCATGGGAACTTTTTCATGAGTTGCCTGTGGAGTCAGCGATGTAGAGGATAATTCAGATGCAGCTCAGACACAGATCCTGCACATTCTGCCATGCAGATATGTTAATGGAGGGAAAGCATCCATGTCCCTTCCTGACGCGTAGGGTTGTGGAAATGCTATGTGTAGGGCTGTGAATGAGCTGTCTCTGTGTTTGGGTCACCCCATGTTTAGGGCATTCCACTCTTTTCCTGCAAGGGTTCTGCTGGGCTGCAGGCTGTCCTCCACTAGGGCACAGCTCTGCCATAGCAGCTCTGTGCTATCCATGGAGAAGACACGTGAGAGATAAGGGCATGGAAATGCTACTGGACATTTTGACTAGGTCAGATGCAAGGATCTGTCTGTCTCTTGCTACGTGGGGAGAACTGAGACAACCCCCAATATCTGAGGAGTTTGGAGATCTGCACATTGAAATTGGATTATTTTGACCTCAGCACACTATTCCCAGGTTTGTACAAAAAATCAAGTTTTCCTCACAGAGTCTGGCATAATATCTTGCTGTATTTTCCTCCTCAGACAGGTCCCCACGCCCAGAGGAATCAAATGTCCAACAGCAGCTCCATCGCTGAGTTCCTCCTCCTACCATTTGCAGAGACGTGGGAGCTGCAGCTCCTGCACTTCGCGCTCTTCCTGGGCATCTACCTGGCTGCCCTCCTGGGCAACGGCCTCATCGTCACCACTGTAGCCTGCGACCACCGCCTCCACACCCCCATGTACTTCTTCCTCCTCAACCTCGCCCTCCTTGACCTGGGCTGCATCTCTACAACTGTCCCCAAAGCCATGGCCAATTCCCTCTGGGACACCAGGGCCATTTCCTACTCGGGATGTGCTGCACAGGTCTTTCTGTTTGTCTTCTTGATATCAGCAGAGTATTTTCTTCTCACTGTCATGTCCTATGACCGCTATGTTGCCATCTGCAAGCCTCTGCATTACAGGAGCCTCCTGTGCAGCAGGTCTTGTGTCCAGATGGCAGCAGCTGCCTGGGGTAGTGGGGTTCTCAATGCTGTTATGCACACTGCCAATGCATTTTCCCTGCCCCTCTGCCAAGGTAATGCTCTGGACCAATTCTTCTGTGAAATCCCCCAGATCCTCAAGCTCTCTTGCTCACACTCCTACCTCAGGGAAATTGAGCTTCTCACATTTAATGGTTTTCTGTTTTGGGGGTGTTTTGTTTTCATTCTTTTCTCCTATGTACAGATCTTCAGGGCTGTGCTGAGGATGCCCTCTGAGCAGGGCCAGCACAAACTCTTCTCCACATGCCTCCCTCACCTGGCTGTGGTCTTTCTGTTTCTCACCACTGCCATGTTTGCCTACCTGAAGCCCCCTTCCAACGCCTCCCCATCCCTGAGCCTAGTGATGGCTTTCCTGTACTCGGTGATGCCCCCAGCAATGAACCCCCTCATCTACAGCATGAGGAACCAGGAGCTCAAGAATGCCATTAGGAAAGTGATGTCATGGATGTATTTCAGGATATGCTGAGGAAACTCATTGTGCCTTTCTGCAGCTATAAACTGCTTCTTTCCTTCTTCAGATGAATTACAGTTTATGTAAAGACATGGAAAGCCTGTCTTAACTTCTGGAAGTATTTGTTTGGTTTTGTTTTTCTTTTTCCCTGTGTGATAATGTTTTCCATAAAGAAATGCTGTTTTTCATCCTGCTGTACTCAATTACCAACATATAAGAGACTCATGAAAAGGACCCTAAAGGTCATGTAATTTCAGCCCCTCTGTTCTGGGCAGGATTGCCAAGCACTAAAGTAGGCTGCGCGGAGCCACAGCCAGCCTGATGCATATCTTGTGTGACCCTGAGGCTTTGCATAAATAAGGAGCCAGAGCCTTTGTGTATTTAAACAAAATAAATGAAACCAAAACAACTTCTTTGTCTGAGACCCACTCTCAGCTGATCAGGAAGTAATGGGAATAACAAACACCCTTCTGGCTGCAGCAGCTCGGGTCAGGCTGCCCTGGCCCTGGGGCAGTGGGAGATGCTTGAGGACCTCCAGGGATGGCACGGAGGGGCGGCAAGCCTCTGAGGATCTTCTGCAGAAGAGAGCAGGGGGCACAGCAGGGGACACTGACCTCTGTACGCTTGTGCCATGGATGTCCGCATCTGTGGGGCTGAGCCCTCTGTGCCCCCAGGAGCTGCTGTGGCCTTCAGAGGGGCTGTGGCTGTGATGGCAGTGCCCAGAGCCCTGCAGCAACTTACAGTAGGCACTGACATGGGGCTAGTGCCACTGGGCTGGGCAAAAGGCAGGCAGGTGAGCAGAGGGCAGGGAGGTGGGCAGGGCGCAGGGAGGTCAAGAGCTGGCACTCAGGACCCGTGTCAGGGGAATGGCCAACCGTGCTGGTCTTGGTCCTGGCCCACATCCCTGCAGACCTGGAGCTGGGCTGTCTGCAGATGCCCCCATGGGACATGGCTGGGTCAGGGCAGAGCCATGGGCTGGAGGAGGCTGCAAAGGAAGGAGGGCCATGGCAGGAGGGGACCATTAGGACATTACAATCCTAATGACATTACAATCTTAATGCCATTAGGATTGTAATGGGGGGAGATCCATCCAGCCCTGAATGTGCACTGCCATGTGCAGCGCCTTGGCAGCACGGCTGCGGGACCATGTGTGGGGCAGTGGGGCTGGGACGATGCAGGGACAGGGCGCTGAGAGGAGCCACGAAGGATCTGCCAGGGGGTGACAGCAAGGACAGGCTCCAAAACAGAAATTTATGGTGGAGATGGAGGTATGGTTTTAGCAAGGGCAGAGCTCACCTGGAAGTGGTGTTACCAAGAAAAGTCAAGAGCAAAGAGAAGAGCTTCTGCTGGAGCTAAGGCTCAGATTTCTCACCCAGCTCACCCAGGGCTCGTCCTGAGCAAGGCGGCCACGAGCCCTGCCTGCCCTCCTGCCTGCCCCACGCCGCCAGGTGGCTGCAGCAGAGGGGACCCCCAGCCAGCCCCTCGATGGGGCTCTGCCAGCCCCTCGCCCTCCCCTCTGCAGTGACGTCATTGCTGCCCAGGGGGCTCTCTGATGCGCGGGATGATGTCACAGTGCCTGCCGGCCAGCCCTTCTGAGGGCCAATCAGGCTGCTGCAGTGGCAGTGACCTCACTCCAGCCCCCTCCCCACGGCCTGCCTCTCCCCTTCCCTCTCCCCTGTCTGGACCCCAGGGACAAAAGTTGGTGTTACGCAGCAGCTTTGCAGTGGTGGCCTCCGTGGTGGTTTTGCCAGGGAGGACATCTGCCCATGTGCCAAAAGGACCTACTACCACCAAGATGCATTTGGTGTTTCAAGCTGTCACTGGCCTTGCAAAGTCTTTCTGCAGTTGTGCCTAGGGACCTTCACTCCATTGGTCCTGGACTGGGGCTTTCACTTCAGCTGAACCGGTGTTGATTGTGGCACAAGCAAGATGCCTCTTACAGCTGCGCTCTGCATCCTCCTTCATGGGAGGGCACCACTCCGTGTCCTTCACTGTGCTCGCAGTATTTGTCTTAGCTCACGGATGAACCGGATTTAATCTGCTTGAGTCTTCTGAGGCCCAATCCGAGGCATATTGCCTGCTGCACCTACAGCACAATAACTATCATTTCCCCTTACTATGCTGATTGACCTGAAAGGTCTGTTCATATTAATCGCTTTTAATTTCCCTAAATGGAAGAGGGCATATTTCCAGACTGGGACAAGCTGCTGGGCTCTGCCACAGCCACTCACAGTCATCTGCTCTAGAGTCTTTCAGCCTCAGTTTGTCAAATGTAACTCAACACGAGTTTCTCAGGGTCTCAATGGCCATTTCAAGTGTAGTTAACTCCAGCAATCCACTGGCAAGTGTGCCAGGATGCATGGTGCATTCCCACAGGAATCCCTTGCAGAACGTATGGTCTTGTCCAGGCCGTAGTCTCGAGTTCCCAGACTGCAGTGGCTGCCTTCCAATGATTGTGACTTATGTTAGGCGCACAGAATCATTGAACCATAGTGCCATGTAGATTGGGAAAGACCTCCCCCATCATTTGGGTCAGGCCAAAGACGACAAGCTAACAAACTCTGATCTTTATACAGCTCTTCCTGATAAATTCGGCAGTGGCCCTGTGTTACCTTTGTTTCCTCTTTAACTGTAACTTCAGCAGGAATAGTTCATGTTGGTACCATGGCACAAGCATACAGAGGTCAGTGTCCCCTGCTGTGTCCCATTCTCCTTGCAGCAAACCCTCAGAGGCCTTCAGCCCCTCCGTAGCATTCCTGGGGGTCTTCAGGCATCTCCTTCCACCCAGGACCAGGGCAGCCTGCCCTGACCTGCTGCAGAGAGAAAAAGGTTTACTATTCCTGTTTATTAATCCACTGAAAATAGATCTCAGAGAAAGAAATTGCTCCAGCTTCATTTATTTTGATAAAATACACAGAGAGCCTTTTTTCACTGAAACCATAGGTCACACAGACAAGGGAATACTCAGGTAGAAGGAAGTGAAGGGCTTTTCTGTGTAGACAACATTACAACAAGGACACAAAGGAAAAACAACCAAATAAATCAACAAACACCAAAGAGAAAGGCAAGAGTGCCTGTCATGACATACGCTGGGAGTCATTTGCAGAAAAAGGTAGACAGTCTGTGGCCACAGATAAAAACCCAATCAACAGTTTCCATATTGAATCCCTGAGATCCTGGTTCCTCATGCTGTAGATGAAGGGGTTCAATACTGGAGGCAGCACTGAGTACAGAACTGCCACAATGAGGTTCAGGTTTGGGGAGGAGATGGAAGGGGGCTTCAGGTAGGCAAATATGACAGTGCTGAAAAAGAGTGAGACAACAGAGAGGTGAGGGATGCATGTGGAAAAGGATTTGTGCCGGCCCTGCTCAGAGGGGATCCTCAGCACAGCCCTGAAGATCTGCACATAGGACAGAACAATGAAAACAAAACATCCAAAACCCAAAAAGGAAGTGAACGTGAGAAGCCCAGCTTCCCTGAGGTAGGAGTCTGTGCAAGAGAGCTTGAGGACCTGGGGGATTTCACAGAAGAACTGGTCCACAGCATTGCCTTGGCAGAGGGGCAGGGAAAATGTATTGGCAGTGTGCAGCAGAGCATAGAGAAAGCCACTGCCCCAGGCAGCTGCTGCCATCTGGGCACAAGCGCTGCTACCCAGGAGGGTCCTGTAGTGCAGGGGCTTGCAGATGGCAATGTAGCGGTCATAGGACATGACAGTGAGAAGAAAATACTCTGCTGATATCAAGAAGATAAATGAAAAGACCTGTGCAACACATCCTGCATAGGAAATGGCCCTCGTATCCCAGAGGGAATTGGCCATGGCTTTGGGGACAGTGGTGGAGATGCAGCCCAGGTCGAGGAGGGCGAGGTTGAGGAGGAAGAAGTACATGGGGGTGTGGAGGCGGTGGTCGCAGGCTGTGGCTGTGAGGATGAGGCCGTTGCCCAGGAGGGCAGCCAGGTAGATGCCCAGGAAGAGCACGAAGTGCAGGAGCTGCAGCTCCCGTGTGTCTGCGAACGGCAGGAGGAGGAACTCAGTGATGGAGCTGCTGTTGGACATCTGAGACATCCTAGACACAGGGATGATCCAAGGAAGGAAAGACAGTGATAATGAGGAGAGGGATCTCTGAGAAAAACTTAATCCATGTCTCACTGAAACCCCCTACAGTGACTTTCCCATTTCTGGGACTTTTCTCCTGCTCTGTTGTTTGAGCTTTGGATGGTGCTACAGTCAAGTGCTACTGGGAGTAGGGACACTGCTATGGACTTTGGAGGAGTCACGCCTGTCCTACAGGTCTAAACATAAAGAAATCAGGAGAGACCTCTGATTAAATCTACCTCTGATATATGTGGACTTCCCAGCATTACCATTCTCAACACTCTTGACTGCCAAACAGCATTTGTGGTTTAATTTGTTCCAACTGCATCTGTGACACTCAGAGGAGTCTTTTGAGGGTAGAAAACCCTGGCATTTTTCCTACATTCCAGGTGAGATTTTGTGAATGTCCTGTGAGGATTTTGTGAAGTGCAGTGAGGATAACCAGTCTGTCCATCTACCCTGGTCTCAGCCAGACTCCTTTAGGGCTCAGTCGAGTTGCCCACAGTGAACTGCTCAATGATTGTGGCCTCCAGAATGTCTGGGAAGATGATTCACCTTTTTCCTTCCCTCCAGACTGCATTGCCCCAAGCCCCAGAGTTTAGAAGGGGGTTTGGGCACCTTTCCTCTAAGGACAGATCTGCGTGGTGGGACCAAGAGGGTCAGAGCTTGAGCTGCTGCTGAAAGCCAGATCTGCAGGGAGCCATAAAGCAACAACAGCAACACTAGGTGTAGGAACAGAGAGAAATAGCACAGGGCTTCTGCCAGGGGAGGCAAGGCCAGGGAGGGACTGACAAGAACTCAGGAGACTCTGCTCTGCTGGAGGTTCTGCTGCTGATGTTATGAGTCGCGTTCTCAATCCTGTGACCTAGAGGGCAGAGAGGTGCCAGACTACTCTGTTAGCACTGTCCTACCATTCCCTGCCCATGGCTCTGCTGCCTGCAGCTGTCCCTGCCTGCAGCTGGGTCTCTGTCCCCACACCTCCTGCCTGCAGCTCACAGCCCCCATCCCACCCGCTGGGTGCTCAGCTCTGCCCTGCAGGCACCTTCTGGCAGCAGGGCTCTGCCCAGGGGCAGCTCGCTGGGGACATGTCCTAGAGCCCAGGTCACGCAGACCCTGCTGACACTGCGTGAGTGGTGGTGGAGCATTCTAGGGGTTGAGAGGCAGGAAAGGGACTTGCTGTGGTCCTTGTAATGCTGCTTGTGAAGTCTTAGATGTAAAAGCCCCTATCCTGAAACAGCAGACTTTATTTCTCTTCTCACTGAGGCAAAGAAGAGAAAAACGTAAGCAGAGAGTCTGGAAAGCTAAGAGTGAACAGGAATTCTCACCTTTATCCCTGCTCTTTCAAAGTCCCCGTGGATACATCCTGCCTGCACTGTGGAGCTGTGAGCAGGCTGCCCCAGGTAGCAGCCTCCCACCAGCAGCAGGACCCTGCCCTGCCAGGGGGGGCTCCTTCCACCCGCAGCTTCTCCCCGCAGCGCCCTGGGCAGCTCCCCGGGCAGGCTGAGTGCTGAGCCTGGCAGGTGGCAGAGGCCCTGCCCCGGCACACAGCCCCTGGGCCACAGCAGGGACCCTGCTCTGCACCACAGCCCTGGACACCCCTGCCTGCACCCCCAGCTTCTCCTGCCTCCAGGAACTGCGGCTGCATTGCCCTCCAGCCAGAGACTTACCGGTTGCAGGGCTGGGAAGTCTTCTTCCCCAGTGAGCTCTGGGCATGCTGCCACTTCTGCCTGCCTTTAAGCACTGTGTCTCTGCAGGCAGTGCCCCCAGGCCTGCTGCGCTGTGCAGAGGAACTTATCCTGGGCAGAGCTGTCTCTCTGCAGCGCTGCCCGCTTGCCAGGAGCTCCCCTTGGGCCCAGGAGCCCGGCCCAGCTCAGCAGCAGAGGCCCAGCCCAAGGCCTCCCTTGCTCTGCCCCCCACCAGGCTCCCTGCACATGGCCCTGGGGCTGCAGGGGAACCTGCTGGCAAACAGCCTGAAGGGATCCCTGGGCTCCCCTCCCTCACCTGGCACACACACTTCTTGACAACAGGATCATTTCTCCAAAAAGTCAGGCAGCAGAGTCCGTTAAGACATCTCATGCTGGATTTTAATCCTGTGGCTAGGAGGGCACTCAGCTCACACCCATGCCTGCCCAAGGCACATAGGAACTGGGATTCGCCTGCCCTCACTTCAGGTGTGCACCACATGGGCAGCTGCAGGTGTGCTCCTTTTTTCATCTCCAGGATCATTAATGGAGATGGAGGAAATCAGGGGGCTGCAAACACCTGGTGACATGTCAGGGGGCAGAGGTACATGCAGGCATCTGCAAGCTCTCATGGAGGTACTATGAGGGACAGGGCAGCACATGGGGATATCCCCTTGGAGGCTGGTGGGGGATGCCTTTGGCCAGCTGAAATGACAGCAAATGCACCCATTTAGGACAACTAAACCTGTCCCTCCTCAGTAGGCTCAGGGCAGCATGTAGAGGCATCCACCTGACCCAATGGAGAACTGTGCCACAGGGAGAGCTGAGTCTCTCTCTCCCTCTTCTCCATCTGGTTTTCCCTCCATCTCCAGGGACTGTAACGGCACTTGTCTCATGGACATCCCTATATTGCTTAATCAAATTCGGGGCAGCCGCTCCATTTAAAGCCACTTCCAGGCCTGCAGTGCTACCTGAGATGCCAACGCTGCCCAGCACCACTGGAGCATGCAGCTGACATGGGCAGCACAAGACCCACAGGACAGCTCTGGCCATTCACAGCTGGTACTTAGAGGGCACCCCTGAGGGCATCTCTGGTAGACCTGGTGCTTATGAGCAAGTGACTGCTTCCCAGAGAGCCAAGGTCTGTCCCACTTCTATCGGGTAGAGGCAGGCAGTGCACAGATATGAGGCACATCACACCAGAGTTTCCTTTTTTTGTCATTCAGCTTGCAAACACTGCTGCTGCTTCTCATCCCCACCCGTTAATCACTCTGATGGTACTATCCAGACACAGTGATTTTTTCTGTGTCCCTGGATCACAGGATACCCATATCCAAAGACATTGTCAGCAGCCCATTCTCGTGCCTGGAGATCGGTCACAGCTCCAGCACTGGCCCTCAGGGCTGCACCAACACCACAAATGCCCTCTGCTGTCAGGGCAGCACAGCCCAGGCCTGATTCCTTCTGGCCTCAGGAACACCAGGCCTTGCCCTCCTTGGGACCCCTGAATTCATCCTTTTGTGCCCATCTGCCATCCACGGCAGCATATCTGCTGTGATGGAAAGCCTTTGCATGCCCAGGCTCTTGAGCAAAAGATCTGGGACAAGTCTGAGTTTGGCCCTTGTGCCACAGCTGAGGTGCTGCAGCCCAGATGTGCCCCAATGCCCTCAGCCTGGGGCACAGGCAGGAGGAGCTGGATCCCCACTGAAAGGAAGCTGTGTCAGCATTAAGGAGTGCACTGCATCTGTCCCAACCTGTTCTCCCTACTCTCCCCTTCATCTGCAGTGCTGCACTACCCCTCTCCCTTACCATGAGGTGCTGAAGGTAAGTTTGCCATTCCCTCGTGTGCCACCTCTACCTGTGGCATGGCAGCGAGGATGTCCTGGGCGAGGGTGCTGAGGCCTTCTCAGAGCACAGAGCCTTGTGGGACATGAGGGGAGGGAGGCTCGGGAATGTGCTGCAATTCCCTCCATATAACACATCCTAATGCATCCTAACACATATAATGCATCCCAGGCGCCTTCGCTCCCATCGTTTGAAAAAAGCCCATCCCCAGGAAAAGACTCAAACCCTACCTTCCTGGGAGAGCTCCCAAAAGCAGAGGTATCTTAGTACAAGAACACAGCAGGGACTACTCCAGTGCTCCACTTCCTTTATTCCGTGGGCTTTGCCACCATCTGCAGATGTTCCTGGTGGATTTGTCAAGAAATGCCGGAAAATATGTCTCCTTGCTACTGACCTCACAGGCCTTCTAATGACACGGTCTGATGTCATAGGGGGAAGCCCTGCATCACTGAGATATCATCACTGGAGCAGTGGCAGTGCCAGCACTTCCCTGCAAGGCCTGGTCCCTGCTGGGCACTGCTTGGGTGCTCCCCAGCGCTGTCCTTGTGTGGCCAGGAGTGGGGTCAGCAGGCAGAAAGCTTGCACTGGGTAACCCTCGCTGACGGGCGGAGGGAGGAGCAGGGGCACCTTGCAGAGGAGCTGTGGTTGAGGAGCCAGGGCGCGCATCCCTTGTCCTGAGCTGAGGGCCAGCAGCAAGTGAGATGGAGGGCTGCTGGACGGTGACCATCACTTCTGACATGATTTCCATGTTCCAGGTGCTCCTGCAGCTCTTCTCCAAAGGTGAGGGTGTCAGGAGACCCTTCCCAAGGGCTGGCCCAGTGGCTGTCAGCTGTCCAAAGCTGCAAGTCCTGGGCTTTGGGGGGAGGCTGAACAGGGCTTTTGGCTACTACAAGAGCATTTCCTAAGTTCCCCTCTGGGCTCAGGGGACAATGTGGCAGTCAAGATTCCTGGGTGCTGATGCTAGGGCTGTCCTGAGCCCCAGGGCTCCTCTGGGCATGGCTCAGCTTCCTTGTGATGGGGACAATCCAGGGCAAGTTTTCCCTTGGAACTTGTGCCTCTTTGGGATCTGGGATCTCTGGGAGGAAGGACGTCCAGTGTCCCAGACACTTTTGTGGCCTGCAGCTCCCACAGGCCTCTCAGGAATTTGCCAGAAATGCCTCTGTTGGAAATCAAACCTTCCCCTTGTACTGATCTCTTTCAGGGGAACCTCTGCTCCTTCTCTTCTGTGCAGCCAGGCTGGCAGAGCATGTCCTAGATGCTGAGATGCCATCTCTGGATGGTCACAGCTCTGGTGCTGAACCCTTCCCGTGCCCGTACTATGGTGGATTTACCCTGATACACAGGTGACCTTCTCCACCACCATTCACTCTCTCCCTCTTCAAAGAGAAAAAGGGGAAGTAAATATTTTTTGAGTGGTTGTTTGGGGTCCCAAGATTTGGAGTTTTCTTCAGCGATAGCACTCTATGGGCTGCAGCCTCCTCTAGGCCATATTCACCTACTCCACTGTGGGCTCCTCCACAGGCTGCAGCATCAGGATCTGCTCCTCCATGGGACACGTGGGTTGCAGGGGGACAGCCTGCTCCACCAGGGGCCTCTTCATGGGCTGAAGGGGAACTTCTGGTGTCTGGAGCACCTCTTGCCCTCTTTCTGCAGTGACCTTGTTGTCTGCAGGGCTATTTCTTACACCTCCCTCTCCCAGCTGCTGTTGCCCAGCAGGTTTTTCCCTTTTTTTAAATCTGCCCTCACAAAAGTGCAACCAGCATCACCCATTGGTTCAGCTTGCCAGTGGCTGCCCTGGCCTCAATAAGTCTGGGCATTTTTCAGCAGGTGGCGAGCAATTACATTGTGCATCACTTGCTTTGTGCATTCTACTATCATCAGCATCATCATCAACAACAATAATAACATTTTTATTATTATTATTTCCCTTTCATTTTTTTGTACTATTAAACTGTCTTTATCTCCATCCACAAGATTTCCTTCCTTCCTTCCTTCCTGCCTTCCTTCCTGCCTTCCTTCATGCTTTCCTTCATGCCTTCCTTCCTTCATGCTTCCTTCATACATTCCTTCATGCCTTCCTTTCTCTCCCCAATTATTCTCTCCCCCATCCCACTGGCAAAGTGTGGAGCAAACGGCTACATGGTGCTGAGCTGCCAGCCAAGTTAAACCACAACACTCCCTTTGGCACATAATGTAGGGCCCAAAGGGTAGAGATAATGATTAAAATAAAATAGTTATAAGCATTAGATCAGCTTATTATTTGCTGAAATCAATGTTGATTTTTGGGGGATCAGGGTTGTAGATGTGTTTGATGTCAGAATTATGTTGGATAGCACATTGCAAACTGTGAGTGTTCCTTGTGGTACTGTTTATCATCTCTGGGGGCTGGTTTAAGGTTATTATTTTGCTGTAATGTGTAACACTGGCCTATGGTATGATAAAATTATTGGATGTGAGACTGCTCTAGTAGTTGTACTCAGCATTGCTGTCGCCACTGTACTTCAGGAACCAGCTATGAAAAACTATTCTGCTCTTGTGAGGCCCCACTTGGAGTACTGCATCCACGTCTGGGGTCCCCAGTACAAAAAGAATGTTGAGCTGTTAGATTGGGTCCAGAGGAGAGCCACGAAGCTGGTCAGTAGGCTGGAGAACCTCTCCTATGAAGTAAGGCTGAGAGAGAGCTGGGAATGTTGAGCCTGAAGAAGGGAAGGCTCAGGGGTGACCTCATTTTCAATTTTTAAAGGGGCCAATAAAAAAGATAGAGAGTGACCTTCTCCTCATGCAGCCAATGAGAGGACAAAGAGGGATGATATTAGACTAAAAGTGGGAGATTTAAAGTAGAGATTAGGAGGAAATTCTTCATGGCGAGGCACTGGAACAGGTTGCCCAGAGATGTTGTGGATGCCCCATCCCTGGAGGTGTTCATGACCAGCTTGCATGAGGCCCTGAGCAACCTGTTCTAGTGGATGGCATCCCTGCCCATGGCAGGAGGGTTGGAACTAGGTGTTCTTTAAAGTCCCTTCCAACCCAAGCCATTCTATGATTCTGTGATTCTCTTCTGGGGCCTCCTGTGGTTGCAGCTTCCCTTCAGTCTTCCAGGTGGACCTGAGCTGAAGAACCTTGTCTGGGGGTGATCTCTAGGGTAAGGGCCAGCACATGGGTTGGGAGAGACTGTCTGACTGTCTCAAGGACATGTGCTGCATACAAGTACAGCAGGAGAGCAGGAAGCTCACATGGCTGCTGGCTCATGCTTCCGTCAATGTAAACCCTGGCACGGGATCCCAGCCTTGCTTTCCAAGACTCTCTTCACACAGGGCAAGGGCATTAAGAGATTGGCAGGTTAGGGCACCAGTCCTTCTTCAGTCACTGCTCAAACCGGGTGGTGCACCAGGAAGCCATGGACATGTGGTTCTGCATGAGGAGTACAAGTTAGGGTACCCACAGTCCAGTTCTTGTCTTGGATGAGATGAACATCAGTATTTGAGGCAACTTCTAGACAAGGTCAGCTTCCATCTGACCTCTCCTCATCCCTCCTCTCGCCTCTCCAGCTCTTCCTGGCTGTCTCCCCATGCTGCCCATGTGGCCCTGAGCTGGTGGTGCCATGAGCAGACCAAGCAGGCTGTGGTGCCCAAGAGGTGACTGCACACTGGCTGTGCTGCACACGGTGGGAAGTAGACCCAGCTGGATTGGGATCACAGCTGCTAAGCTCTCACTCTGGGTTCAACATCTGTGTCTGATGCTCAGAAAGACTAGGGAACCTTTCCAAGGACTCTAGAGGTTTCCAGGTATCTTTACAAATCCAGGCAGTTGTATTTCCTCGAGGATGAGAGGAACCCCTCTAATGGGTTTATGTGGCAAGGTTTTGGTAGCAGGGAGCCATAGGCATGGCTTCTGTGAGAAGACTCTAGAAGCTGCCCCATGTTAGGTTAGGGCCGTGCTGCTGACCAGAGCCGAGCCAATAAGCGATGTTTGTGTCTCTGTGAGAGCATATTTAAGAAGTTGAAAACAAACAAACAAAAACAAACAACAACAGGAACAAAACCATGCTGCCACACAGCAGCTGGGAGAGAGAGAGGAGCGAGAAACAGCCTTGCAGGCACCAAGGTCAGTGAAGAAGAAGGGGGAGAGGTGCTCCAGGCGCTGGACCAGAAGTCCTCTGCGGCCTGTGGTGAGGACCATGGTGAGGCACTGTCCCCCTGCAGCCCATGGAGTACCATGGGAGAGCAGGGTTCCACACTGCAGCGTGTGGAGGAGACCACGGTGGAGCAGGTGGACTCGAACTGACGGAGGCTGTGGCATGTGGAGGACCCCTGCTGGAGCAGATTCCGGGCCGGACCTGTAGCCCATGGAGAGGAGCCCATGCAGGAGCAGGTGACCTGGCAGGAGCTGCTGCCCGTGGGGGACCCAGGTTGGAGCAGTGTGCTGAGGGATGGACCCTGTGGTATGGACCCATATCTGGAGCAGTTCTTGAAGAACTGCTGCCTGTGGGAAGCCCACGCCAGATTGGTTCACCAACGACTGCGTCCCATGGGAGAGACCCCACAGCACAGGGGATGGGAGTGATCAAGAAGCAGTGGCAGAGGCAAAGTGCTATTGTCTGACCACAACCCCCATTCCCTCATTCCCCTGCACCACTCGGGGAGGAGATGGAAGAGAGTGGATGGTGGGGAGGCATTTTTGGTTTCTTTCCTGTGTTTCTCACTTCTCTAGCTTGTTAGTAATAGGCAATAAAACTTACTATCTCCCTACTCTGAGTCTGTTTTGCCCATCACGGTAATTGTTGAGTGATCCCCCTGTCCTTATCTCAACCCTTGAGCCTTTTTCATTGTATTTGCTCCCCTTTTCCACTTGAGGAGGGGGAATGAGAGTGTGGCCGTGGTGGAGCTTGACTGCCCACCCGAGTAAAACCACCACATGTCTGACACTCTCATGGTGAGGAAATGTTTCCTAATGTCCAGTCTGAACCGCCTCTGGTGCAGCTTTGTGCCAATCACTTGTGCCTGAGGATGACTTGAATCCTTTTCCAGACCCACCTTCCCTGTGCCTGCTGGTTCAACATTTCCTCCATGGAGACTGCAGACATCTCATTTGCCTGTAGAAGCCAACATACCAAAAAGATACTATGAGGGAGTCAGCTCAGACCCAGTGGCACACGTATTTTATCAAGGCTACAGAGAAGGAGAGCAGGTTGATGTTTCAGATGAAATGAGACAAAATCAAATGTGTGTCAGAACATCACAAAGGTACTTAACAACAACAACAACAATATAATAATAACAATAATAATAATAATAATAATAATAATAATAATAATAATAATAATAATAATAATAATAATAATAATAATAAATAAATAAATGAACAGGACTCTCATGAATATACTGTGAGTCATTTGTGGAGAGAGATGAGAAGTTTACCAGCAATGAAAACTCTCAATGAAATCACTTTGTTCAGTGCAACTTTCAGCTCCTGGTTTCTCATGCTGTAGATAAAGGGGTTCACTGTTGGGGGCACCACTGAGTACAGAACTGCCACCACCAGGTCCAGAGATGGAGAGGAGATGGAGAGGGGCTTCAGGTAGGTAAACATGGCAGTGCTGAGAAACAGGGAGACCACAGCCAGGTGAGGGAGGCACATGGAGAAGGCTTTGTGCCGTCCCTGCTCAGAGGGCATCCTCAGCACGACCCTGATGATCTGAACATAGGAGAGCACAATGAATACAAAACACCCAAAGTCGATGAAAAGATTACCCATAAGAACCCAAACTTCACTGAGGAAGGACTGTGAACAGGAGAGCTTGAGGATTTGAGGGATTTCACAGAAGAACTGGTCTACAGCATTGCCTTGGCAGAGGGACAGTGAAAATGTATTGGTAATGTGCAGCACAGCATTGAGAAAAGCAGAACCCCAGGCAGCTGCTGCTATCTGGGCACAAGCTCTGTTGTCCAGGAGGGTCCCATAGTGCAGGGGTTTGCAGATGGCAACGTAGCGGTCGTAGGACATGATGGTGAGAAGAGAATACTCTGCTGACATCAAAAAGACAAACAGAAAGACCTGGGCTGCACATCCTGCATAGGAAATGGCCCTGGTGTCCCAGAGGGAATTGGCCATGGCTTTGGGGACAGTGGTGGAGATGCAGCCCAGGTCGAGGAGGGCGAGGTTGAGGAGGAAGAAGTACATGGGGGTGTGGAGGCGGTGGTCACAAGCTATGGCGGTGAGGATGAGGCCGTTGCCCAGGAGGGCAGCCAGGTAGATGCCCAGGAAGAGCGCGAAGTGCAGGATCTGCAGCTCCCGTGTGTCTGCAAATGCCAGGAGGAGGAACTCGCTGATAGAGCTGCTGTTGGACATTTGATTCCTCTGGGCATGGGGACCTGTCTGAGGAGGGAAATACAGCAAAATATTAGGCTCAGCCCTGTGAGCAAAACCTACTCTGTTTCTTGTTAAACCTCAGAACTGCTGCTTCCCTTTCAGGAAAACCTCTGCTGCACGTTCCTTGGTAGAGCTCTGGTTTTTGCTACCAGAGGGTGCCACTGGGAGCAAGGGACTCTGGAAGTCCTTGGCATTACTGCTGCACTCAAGTGAAATCTTGCCTGAGAGGCAAGGGCTCTGTCCCTTAGAGCAGAGTAAGGGCAACTATCCTGTCCCAAAGTCCTGGTCACAGCTGCCCTGGACTGGCACCGCTTTGAACTCAAAGATACCATCATACCCAGGTGTTCCCTTAGAGAAGAGCCTGCACACTGCTCAGAGTAAAGGAATCCAGTTTCCAAGTGCAAATCTCCAATCTCCTGTGGCCTTGAGTGTGGTCTCAGTTCTCCACGTGTAGCAAGGGATACAGAGGGATCACTGCAGCTAACACATAGAGATTTCCAGCAGCATTTCCATGCCCTTAGCCATCAGGTGTCTTCTCCATGGAAAGCACTGAGCTGCTATGGCAGAGCTGTGCCCTGGAGGGGGGCAGCCTGCAGCCCAGCAGAACTCTTGCAGGAAAAGTTTTGAATGCACTAAAAACAATGTGATCTGAAGACAGAGTGAGCTCATTCTCAGCCCCACACACAGCCCTACATGTCATGACGGGACATGGAGGCTTTTCCTCAATTTATGTATCTGAATGACAAGAATGTGAATCATTCTGAGCTGCACCTGACTTATTCTCTACATCACTGACTCCAAAGGAGGATCATGAATAAGTTCCCATGCCAATATCTCTGGTGGTCCATGCTGGAGGAGCGGAAGAGACCACAGGCTGTATTGTGGAAGACAGCAACTGTGCAGGGGTGGCAGAGAAATTTCAAAAGTCCCCCTTCTATGTTTCTGGGAGCAGCTATCTCTCACTCCCTGCCCATGGTTGTGAAGCCTGCAGCTGTCCCTGCCTGCAGCTGGGTCTCTGTCCCCACGCCTCCTGCCTGCAGCTCACAGCCCCCATCCCACCCGCTGGGTGCTCAGCTCTGCCCTGCAGACACCTCCTGGCAGCAGGGCTCTGCCCAGGGGCAGCTTGCTGGGGACATGTCCTAGAGCCCAGGGCACACAGACCCTGCTGACACTGCGTGTGTGGTGGTGGAGCTTTCTATGGGCTGAGGGGAAGGAAAAGATCCTTGTAACCTCTCAGCCATCATGGAGTCTCAGGCACTTCCTGGAATTAACAGCAAATATTTCTATTACAACTGAGGCAAGTAGAGAAGATTGGAAGTTCAGGAGGCTCAGAAAAGCTGTGACTGAAGCTGAAATCCCCTACTTTATCCCAGCTCTCGCAAAGACCCTTCAGATACACGCTGGTTGTGCTGTGGAGCTGTGAGCAGGCTGCCCCAGGCAGCAGCCTCCCACCAGCAGCAGGACCCTGCCCTGCCAGGGGGGGCTCCTTCCACCTGCAGCTTCTCCCCGCAGCGCCCTGGGCAGCTCCCCGGGCAGGCTGAGTGCTGAGCCTGGCAGGCGGCAGAGGCCCTGCCCCGGCACACAGCCCCTAGGGCACAGCAGGGACCCTGCTCTGCACCACAGCCCTGGACACCCCTGCCTGCACCCCCGGCTTCACAGCTTGCAGCTGGCCCACGAGAAGGGAGCCCTCGGGGCCTGGACAATGACCCTATGGCAGGGAACCCCTGTGCTGGAGCATGTCCTTCTCTACAAGAAATAAACACTCTCTGTCTACAGCCTCATCTGCTCTGGAATAATCCAGGTCTAGGGCACATCCAGGATACTCCAGTGCATTGCAAAGCACTCAGACTTACCGTGTTAAGGGTTGCAAGCATTGCTTTTCCAGTATACTCTCAGCTTTCTAACATTCCATGCAGTCTTTAACAACTCTCCCTTTTCTGTCCTCCCAGTGCCAGCTGCAGGCAGTGCCCCCAGCCCTGCTGCGCTGTGCAGAGGAGCTGCTCCTGGGCAGAGCTGTCTCTCTGCAGTGCTGTCCGCTTGCCACGAGCTCCCCTTGGGCCCAGCTCAGCAGCAGAGGCCCAGCCCAAGGCCTCCCTTGCTCTGCCCCCCACCAGGATCCCTGCACATGGCCCTGGGGCTGCAGGGAAACCTTCCAGGGAATCAGCCTGAAGGAATCCCTTGGGCTCCCTCCCTCACCTGGGCACACACACTTCTTCACACCAGTGTCATTTCTCCTTACAGAAAACCAATTAAGTGTAACAATCACATCTTCTTGTCCCAGTATTACTTTGGCATGAAGTCATGGTCAGGGACTGATCTCCTTCATCCCCACTGAAGGAAAGAATTCAGCAGTCAGTCAAGGCATCTCATGCAGGTTGTTATTCCTGGGGCTGGAAAGGGATCTCAGCTCCCTCCCATATCTGCCACAGACCCACAGGAGCTGGGATTCCTCAGGCCTCAGTTCAGGTGTCCACAACACAGGCACCTTAACGCGAATTATTGAGCCACAATAGCTCCTTAGTGGAGATGGAGGACAGGCAGGAGCTGTTCAAATGGAAATACCTGCTGAAATTTGAGGTTGATCCTCTGGTCTGATGGGGCATTCCTTGGGCCAGCTGAAATGGCAGCAGATGCCACATGTAGGACAACTGAACCTGTCCCTACTCCTTATGTGCAGGGCAGCCTGCAGAGGCTGTCAGCAGAGCAAAAGGAGTCATGTGTCACAGGCAGAGCTAAACCTATTCTGTTCTCTTTTAAATGTTCTCTTTTTCCATTTCTCTTCTCTGTGACCCTTGGCTGTAATGGCTGTTGTGTCTTGGTCATCTCCACAGGGCCTCAGCTCTCACCAGCCAGGTCTCCCTGCCCTTTGTGCCTTGAGGCAGGACTCTGCAGGGGTACAACAGGTGTTGGGTGGGGATAAAATCCGTGGTTACTTTGCAAACTATACCCTTAACAGTCCATGGGACCTAGGGGCCTGCATCCAAGGGTACAAGGAGAGTGTTCTGGCCTGAAGGTACTGGCTCCTTATGATCCCAGGAAGGGATCAGACAGCAGCATTCAGGTGTTGTAAGAGATCATTTAAATGCTCTTAGAGCTAAGACTATAAGGAGAGAAGACTATAGACGATGTGTTGAACTTGGTGTGACTTCATTCTAGACACAATACTCCACCGTTAGCCTCAGATCTCCATTACATGTTTGCACTGACCCTATGGGATTATTAAAGGGTGAACAAATTTTGCTGATCAGTCCTTGGCTCTCCAGTTGATGAATCAGCATATATATGGGAATCAGGGAATCTTGGATGGTGCCATAATGCCACTGGTGCACCATTTGGGTAGCTACTGGCACGTCAACCCTCAGCAACCCCACAACTGAAGGATCCTTTGAGGCACCGGGCAAGGTAGAAAACTGTTGAATGTGCATAAATCACCATAAATCACCTCCAGCTTGGCCAATTGCATCAGATATGGGCTGCCTCTCTCCCTGGTGGTCCATTTGCCTGGGTGACATACAACATCTTCCTTGAAGGGATACCTTTCCTTTACACGTGACAGGAGTTACCTCAGGAGAGGGAGGATTTGTGCCCCCTTTGCAATTGCTTTGTCAATGCCCCCTTCCCTGGGGAGGGATCCCAGCTGCTTGGCTTCCCTGCCCTCTAATTCGAGGCTACTGGCCCTGTTATCCCAGTATCGGAGCAGCCAGCTGACAATGTGCTGGCCTAGATGATGGCTGAAATCTAATCACACATCTCGCAGCTCCCCAAGGAATAGTGATCAGGTGCTTACTGCTGCTTTTATGTTATCTCTGTCTTCGTCCACACATTTCTCTGATGGCTTTACTTGGTAGGAGCCTGCCTCATCTTCTTCTTCCTCCTTCCCTCTATGAGTAGGAGCTTCTTTCCTGATTTGATTTTATTCTCATGTATATATTTGACTGATACAGGCACAGGTTGTTTCTCTGGCCCAGTCACAGGGACTGGAGTTGTGTAGATTTTTTTATTATTTTTTTAGGATTCTGCACTTCTTCAAGGGTGAAGTTAGAAAGCATTGGGGGTGCCTGCCCATATCCTCCAACACACCCTGCCCCTCATAATTATCCTGCCTCAGGGCAGATCATTGTGTGGCATTCTGAAATAGTTTACTCTGACCTTAAACAAAACCTGAAACACATTCAGGACACATAACAATACTTACAGACTGGTTTGAATATCCCAAGGATTCAAAGTTTTGAAGAGCTATTGTAACTTGCTGGGGGGAGAAGAAGTGTCCCCCCTCATCCCTTCCATAGATTGGCTCCCCGAGGAGAAACGTAAAGACTGTTAATTATAAATAGTTTCTGAGAGAAAGTTTCTCGAGCATTGAGGTGACAGCAATGCTGAGTACAACTACCAGATTTGTCTCATGACCAGTAATTTTATCACAACATAAGGCAGTGTTAGGCCATAGAGTAAACTAATAACCATTAATTAACTAATAAGCCCCCACAAAGGATAAACAGCACAACTGGGAACACACACAAGATGTATTGTGTTACCCAACACAGTTCTGTGACCAAACAGGACTACTACACCAACAAAAAATGAACATTGTGGTCAGCAACTATGAAGCTGATATATTGCTTCTAAGAACTTTATTTTAATATGATCTGGTCATGTCTGTCATTATCTGAGCCCTTTATGGCCCCACGCAGGATTTATTTGTGAAGGAGGGCATCTCACAGGAGGGACCCAGAGAGGGCAGAGATTGACCATCAAGGAGCAGTGGAAACAATGTCAGGGACTCACTGCAATTCCCAATTCTCCTGTTCCACCCAGGAGAAGGAGTTACAGGAGGCTGGATGGGGGGAATGGTGTTTTTAGTTTGCTTGTAGTTCCTCAAGGTTGTAGTGCACCAGTGATAGGCAATAAAATATATTAATCTGCCTATGCTAAGTCTGTCTTGCCTGTGATGATAATTGGTACCCATGAGGATATTTGGTGGGTGACCTCCTGTTCTACCTCAAGCCTTGAGCTACTTTCATCATAATTTTCCCCCCTTTTCCTTGTAGGTGGGGAAGTAAAGGAGCGGTGGCCATGGAGTCCACCTGTGTACCTGTGTAAAACCACCACAGTACACAGAAACTGGCTGGATAGCTGGGCCCAAAGAGTCGTGGTAAATGAAGTGTAGTCCAGTTGGAGGCCAGTCACTAGTGGCGTTCCCCAGGGCTCAGTACTGGGGACAGTCCTCTTTAATATCTTCATCAATGATCTGGACGAGGGCATTGAGTGCACCCTCAGTAAGTTTGCAGATGACACCAAGCTATCCGCATGTGTCGATCTGCTCGAGGGTAGGAAGGCTCTGCAGGAGGATCTGGATAGGCTGCACCGATGGGCTGAGGTCAACTGCATGAAGTTCAACAAGGCCAAGTGCCGGGTCCTGCACCTGGGGCGCAACAACCCCAAGCAGAGCTACAGGCTGGGAGATGAGTAGTTGGAGAGCTGCCAGGCAGAGAAAGACCTGGGAGTGATGGTGGACAGTCGGCTGAATATGAGCCAGCAGTGTGCTCAGGTGGCCAAGAAGACCAACGGCATCCTGGCTTGCATAAGAAGCAGTGTGACCAGCAGGGCTAGGGAAGTGATTGTCCCCCTGTACTCGGCTCTGGTGAGGCCACACCTCGAGTACTGTGTTCAGTTTTGGGCCCCTCGCTACAAGAAGGACATGGAAGTGCTTGAGCGGGTCCAAAGAAGGGCGACGAAGCTGGTGAGGGGCCTGGAGAACAAGTCCTACGAGGAGCGGCTGAGGGAGCTGGGCTTGTTCAGCCTGGAGAAGAGGAGGCTCAGGGGCGACCTTATCGCTCTCTACAGGTACCTTAAAGGAGGCTGTAGCGAGGTGGGGGTTGGTCTGTTCTCCCACGTGCCTGGTAACAGGACGAGGGGGCACGGGCTTCAGTTGTGCCAGGGGAGTTTTAGGTTGGACCTTAGGAAGAACTTCTTTACCGAAAGGGTTGTTAGACACTGGAACAGGCTGCCCAGGGAGGTGGTGGAGTCACCATCCCTGGAAGTCTTCAAAAGACGTTTAGATGTAGAGCTTAGGGATATGGTTTAGTGGGGACTGTTAGTGTCAGGTCAGAGGTTGGACTCGATGATCTTGAGGTCTCTTCAAACCTAGAAATTCTGTGATTCTGTGATTCTGTGATTCAGTAGGGAGATTGGAAGGGTCCAGCACCAGGGCTGTGGCCATCCAGGGATGGCATCTCAGCACCCAGAACACGCTCTGCCAGCCTGGTGGCAAAGGAGGGGCTGGTTCTCCTGAAGGAGATCAGTACAAGGGGAAGGCTTGATTTCCAACACAGGCATTTGTGGCACATTCCTGAGAGGCCTGTGGAGCTGCAGGACACACCAGTCTCTGGGACACCAGAGGTCTTTCCTCCCAGAGCCAGATCCCGAAGAGACACCAGCTCCCAGGAAAACCTGGCCCTGGACTGTCCCCATCACAAGGAGGCTGAGCCATGCCCAGAGGAGCCCTGGGGCTTAGGGCACCCCTAGCATCAGGACCCAGGAATCCTGGCTACCACATACTCCCCTGAGCCCAGAGGGACACTCAGGCAAGGCTCTTGCAGCAGCTACCAGCCATTTCCAGCCCCCCGCAAAGCTTTGGACAGCTGACAGCCCCTGTGACACATCTTGGGAAGGGGCTCCTGACACCCTTACCTTTGGGGGAGAGGTGCAGGAGCACTGGGAACATGGAAGTCATGTCAGAGGTGATGGTCACCCTCCAGCAGCCCTCCATCTCGCTTGCTGTTGGCCTTCAGCTCAGGACAAGGGATGCCCGCCCTGGCTCCTCAACCACAGCTCCTCTGCAAGGTGCCCCTGCTCCTCCGCCAGCCAGCGAGGGTCGCCCAGTGCAAGCTTGCTGCCTGCTGACCCCACTCCTGGCCACAGAAGGACAGCGCTGGGGAGCACCCAAGCAGTGCCCAGCAGGGACCAGGCCTTGCAGGGAAGTGCCGGCACTGCCGCTGCTTGAGTGACGATATCCTGGTGATGCAGTGCATCCCCCTGTGACATCACCCTGTGTCATTAGAAGGCCTGTGAGGTCAATAGCAAGGAGACATATTTTCCGGCATTTCTTGACAAATCCACCAGGAACATCTGCAGATGGTGGCAAAGCCCACGGAATAAAGGAAGTGGAGCACTGGAGTAGTCCCTGCTGTGTTCTTGTACTAAGATACCTCTGCTTTTGGGAGCTCTCCCAGGAAGGTAGGGTTTGAGTCTTGTCCTGGGGCTGGGCTTTTTTCAAACAATGGGAGCGAAGGCACCTGGGATGAATTATATGTGTTAGGATGCATTAGGATGTGTTATATGGAGGGAATTGCAGCACATTCCCGAGCCTCCCTCCCCTCATGTCCCACAAGGCTCTGTGCTCTGAGAAGGCCTCAGCACCCTCTCCCAGGACATCCCCGCTGCCATGCCACAGGCAGAGGTGGCACATGAGGGAATGGCAAACTTACCTTCAGCACCTCATGGTAAGGGAGAGGGGTAGTGCAGCACTGCAGATGAAGGGGAGAGTAGGGAGAACAGGTTGGGACAGCTGCAGTGCACTCCTTAATGCTGACACAGCTTCCTTGCAGTCAAGATTCAGCTCCTCCCGTCTGTGCCCCAGGCTGAGGGTATTGGGGCACATCTGGGCTGCAGCACCTCAGCTGTGGCACAAGGGCCAAACTCAAACTAGTCCCAGACCTTCTGCCCAAGACCCAAGACATGCAAAGGCTTTCCAGCAGGGCAGAGACCTGCTGCTGTGGATGGCCGATGGCCATAGGAGGATGAAATGAGGGACCCGAAGGAGGGCAAGCCCTGGTGTTCCCAAGGCCAGAAGGAAACAGGCCTGGGCTGTGCCGCCCTGAGAGCAGAGGGCCTTTGTGGTGTTGGTGCAGCCCTGAGGGCCAGTGCTGGAGATGAGGCCGATCTCCAGGCAGGGGAAGGGGCTGCTGAAAATGTCCTTGGTATGGGCAACCTGTGATTCAGGGACACAGACAAAAAATCATTGGGTTGTGTCTGGATGGTACAATCAAAGAGGTGAATGAAGGATGGAGGTGATAAGCAGCAGAAATGTTTGCGAGCTGAACAACACAAGTGGAAACTCTTGTGTGATGTGCCTCATATCCATGCGTTGCCTGCCTCTACCGAATAGAGGTGGGACAGACCTTGGCTCTCTGAGAAGCAGTCACTTGCTCATAAGCACCACGTCTACCAGAGATGCCCTCAGGAGTGTCCTTTAAGTACCAGTTGTGAATGGCCAGAGCTGTCCTGTGGGTCCTGTGCTGCCCGTGTCAGCTGCATGCTGTAGTGGTGTTGGGCAGCATTGGCATCTCAGGTAGAACTGCAGGCCTGGAATTGGCTTTAAATGGAGCAGCTGCCCCGAATTTCATTAGGTAATATAGGAATGTCCATGAGCCAAATGCTGTTACAGTCCCTGGAGATGGAGGGAAAACCAGATGGAGAAGAGGGAGAGAGAGACTCAGCTCTCCCTGTGGCACAGTTCTCCATTGGGTCAGGTGGATGCCTCTACAGGCTGCCCTGAGCCTACTGAGGAGGGACAGGTTTAGTTGTCCTAAATGGGTGCATTTGCTGTCATTTCAGCTGGCCAAAGGCATCCCCCACCAGCCTCCAAGGGGATATCCCCATGTGCTGCCCTGTCCCTCATAGTACCTCCATGAGAGTTTGCAGATGCCTGCACGTACCTCTGCCCCCTGACATGTCACCAGGTGTTTGCAGCCCCCTGATTTCCTCCATCTCCATTAATGATCATGGAGATGAAAAAAGGAGCACACCTGCAGCTGCCCATGTGGTGCACACCTGAAGTGAGGGCAGGCGAATCCCAGTTCCTATGTGCCTTGGGCAGGCATGGGTGTGAGCTGAGTGCCCTCCTAGCCACAGGATTAAAATCCAGCATGAGATGTCTTAACGGACTCTGCTGCCTGACTTTTTGGAGAAATGATCCTGCTGTCAAGAAGTGTGTGTGCCCAGGGGAGGGAGGGAAGCCCAGGGATGCCTTCAGGCTGTTTCCCAGCAGGTTCCCCTGCAGCCCCAGGGCCATGTGCTGGGAGCCTAGTGGGGGGCAGAGCAAGGGAGGCCTTGGGCTGGGCCTCTGCTGCTGAGCTGGGCCGGGCTCCTGGGCCCAAGGGGAGCTCCTGGCAAGCGGGCAGCGCTGCAGAGAGACAGCTCTGCCCAGGAGCAGCTCCTCTGCACAGCGCAGCAGGCCTGGGGGCACTGCCTGCAGAGACACAGTGCTTAAAGGCAGGCAGAAGTGGCAGCATGCCCAGAGCTCACTGGGGAAGAAGACTTCCCAGCCCTGCACCCGGTAAGTCTCTGGCTGGAGGGCAATGCAGCCGCAGTTCGTGGAGGCAGGAGAAGCTGGGGGTGCAGGCAGGGGTGTCCAGGGCTGTGGTGCAGAGCAGGGTCCCTGCTGTGGCCCAGGGGCTGTGTGCCGGGGCAGGGCCTCTGCCGCCTGCCAGGCTCAGCACTCAGCCTGCCCGGGGAGCTGCCCAGGGCGCTGCGGGGAGAAGCTGTGGGTGGAAGGAGCCCCCCCTGGCAGGGCAGGGTCCTGCTGCTGGTGGGAGGCTGCTACCTGGGGCAGCCTGCTCACAGCTCCACAGTGCAAGCAGGATGTATCCACGGGGACTTTGAAAGAGCAGGGATAAAGGTGAGAATTCCTGTTCACTCTTAGCTTTCCAGACTCTCTGCTTACGTTTTTCTCTTCTTTGCCTCAGTGAGAAGAGAAATAAAGTCTGCTGTTTCAGGATAGGGGCTTTTACATCTAAGACTTCACAAGCAGCATTACAAGGACCACAGCAAGTCCCTTTCCTGCCTCTCAACCCCTAGAATGCTCCACCACCACTCACGCAGTGTCAGCAGGGTCTGCGTGACCTGGGCTCTAGGACGTGACCCCACCGAGCTGCCCCTGGGCAGAGCCCTGCTGCCAGGAGGTGTCTGCAGGGCAGAGCTGAGCACCCAGCGGGTGGGATGGGGGCTCTGAGCTGCAGGCTGGAGGCGTGGGGACAGAGACCCAGCTTCAGGCAGGGAAAGCTGCAGGCAGTAGAGCCATGGGCAGGGAGTGAGAAGGAGCTGCTCCCAGCAGCAAGATGGGAGGGTGGATTTGGGCACTTGCCCTGCCAACACCTTCTTCATACAAACTGCTTAGTTTCTTTTCTCATCTAATAATAATATCATGAGATTCTTTTGACTAACTAGTCTTTTGGGTATGAGAATTTGTGTGCGGCTCAAAAACTGGTGATGATGTTCCTATCACTCAGATATGCTATGAATAAAAGGCATCCATGTTCCCTCCTAACTGTTGAGTCTCGGGAAAATGCTGTGTGTGGAGAAGGAGCTGACTCGCCCTTCAGGACACCACATCTAAGGAAATTTGACTCTTTACATGGGGCTTCTGCTGGGCTGCATATATCCTTGCAGAAGGCTCAGCTCTGCCCTAGCAACCCTGTGTTATCTAGCAGCCCCATGGAGAAGACATGTCAGTCCTAAGGCTGTAGAAATGTTGCTGAATGGTTGTATATGGGCAGCTGCTATGACCCTTCTGTGTCCGTGGTGAAAGGCAGAGAGCTAAGATCCTCCTCAGATATGATGATATGGGTGAGGGGTTAAGAGGTCTGCTCTTTGAAAATGGATTCCTGTGCTCTCAGCAGCATTAAGGCTCTATTCAGGGGAACACCTGAGTGTGACCTTTGCCTTTTGGGACCTCCAAGATTTCCATGGGTGGGCAGGACAAACACCAATGATATATACCTAAAAGGAACCTCTTAGATGAGGTGCAGAAACTTTAAAAAACACACTGGAGTCTGGATGGTGGGTTTTCACAAGAACAGAGAAAATAGTTTGATATCTCATCTGTATTTAATCCAAGAACAGCCCATGTTCTCATTTACCTAACTGTGGAGGGCAGGACTGCCTCCTCGAGAGCCCTTCTCATCCCAGTGGCGCCATCAACCAGCACCGACCACAGCTCATGAAAGGGACCTGCAAAGGTGTTCCTGAAAGGGGAGAGGCAGTCTGGGAGGTTTGTACAAGAAATGGAGTGGGTTTGATCACAGTGTTCTGTCCTAATGTTTTCCTGTTTTTTCCTCCTCATACAGCTCTCCATACCCAGATTACTTCGCTCACTCTGATCTCAAGGACAGAGTCATTGCCTCACAGGACCCACAAGATTTCACCTGGAGTGCAGCAGTAATGCCAAGGACTTCCAGAGTCCCCTGCTCCCAGCAGCACCCTCTGGCAGCACCAACTAGAACCAGCAAGGCATCTGCGATATAGATTTTCCTGAAAGGGTAGCAGCAGTTTTGAGGTGTAACAAGAATTAAAGTACATTTTGCTCACATGGTCTAGCCTAACATTTTGCTTTATTTTCCTCCTCAGACTGGTCCCCAGGCCCAGAAGAGTCAAATGTCCAACAGCAGCTCCAGCACTGAGTTCCTCCTCCTGCCATTTGCAGACACACGGGAGCTGCAGCTCCTGCACTTCGCGCTCTTCCTGGGCATCTACCTGGCTGCCCTCCTGGGCAACGGCCTCATCCTCACCGCCGTAGCCTGTGACCACCGTCTTCACACCCCCATGTACTTCTTCCTCCTCAACCTTGCCCTCCTCGACCTGGGCTGCATCTCCACCACTGTCCCCAAAGCCATGGCAAATTCGCTCTGGGATACCAGGGCCATTTCCTACTCAGGATGTGCTGCACAGGTCTTTTTCTTCTTCTTTTTCTTTTCAGCAGAATATTATCTTCTCACTGTCATGTCCTATGACCGCTATGTTGCCATCTGCAAGCCCCTGCACTACGAGACCCTCCTGGGCAGCAGAGCTTGTGCCCAGATGGCAGCAGCTGCCTGGGGCAGTGGATTTCTCCATGCTGCGCTGCACACTGCTAATGTGTTTTCTCTGACACTTTGCCAAGGCAATGCTGTGGACCAGTTCTTCTGTGAAATCCCCGAGATCATCAAGCTCTCCTGCTCAAACTCCTACCTCAGGAAAGTTTGGATTATTATGGTTGGATTCTGTTTAGCGTCTGGGTGTTTTGTTTTCATTGTGCTGTCCTATGTGCAGATTTTCAGGGCTGTACTGAGGATGCCCTCTGAGCAGGGACAGTACAAAGCCTTTTCCACGTGTCTCCCTCACCTGGCAGTGGTCTCCCTGTTTCTCAGCATGACCATATTTGCCTACCTGAAGTCCCCCTCTATCTCACTGTCTCTGGACCTGGTGGTGGCAGTTCTGTACTCTGTTGTGCCACCAGCATTGAACCCCCTCATCTACAGCATGAGAAACAAGGAGCTTAAGAGTGCTGTTCGGAAAGTGTTTTCATGGATATTTCTGATTGGTGATAAATTTCCCCTGTATCTACACAAATGACTTCCCTTGCAGGCCTGCTCATTATTGAAATTGTTATCCTCAGTATCATTTGCATTTACTAATTTATTAGCAATATGTTTCTTTATTCATCGGCTATCTACTGAGGAATGAAACCGTTCTGTTTACTACTGAGGCTTTATAATATGTGTATAACAGCAGGCCAGAACAAACTCTGTGATAGGATCTGCCTAATAAAATTGTATCTCCCACTTCTTGAAGACGTGGTTCTTCTTTCAAAGCTGGTGCCAAGACCAGGGCTGAGCACCTGCTCCCTGAAAAGCCTGTTGCTCTATGGATAAGGGAAAGAAAAAGCTCATTTTGTGAGTTGTGAGAGACCAAGGGTAGGATTTAGGAGTAACCTGTTGGTGTCTGATGACAGCAGAAATGGTTAACAGTCACTGAGGTATATAGCCATGACTGTCCCACAAGTGTCAGGGCAGAGGACATCCTCCAGGAAATTAATGGGGAGCTGCCTGAAGAGCCTAGGTGTTCTCCCTGAGTATCATGTGTCTGGGGTGGTCAGTGACTGGAGCCCCACAAAGTGAGAGATCACTTCACCCAAGACGAAGTCACCATAGGGAGAATGCCAAATATAGATGTCCACGTGCACACAAGGACACTGCAATGCCTGGGGTATTCAGTGGGGGACCATCTGTCGTGGTTTAACCCGGCCGGCAGCTAAACACCACACAGCCGTTTGCTCACCCTCCCCCCTCTCTCTCTGGGATGGGGGAGAGAAACGGGAAAGTAAAGCCCATGAGTTGAGATAAAGACAGTTTAATAAGACAGGAAAATAATAATAATATCAATAATAATAACGATGATAGTAGTACTACTACTACTAATGTGTACAAACAAGTGATGCACAATGCAATTGCGCACCACCTGCTGACTGATGCCCAGCCTAACCCTGAGCAGTCCGGCTCCCCTCCCCCAGCTAGCTACCCCTATATATTGTTTAGCATGACGTCAGATGGGATGGAATACCCCTTTGGCTAGTTTGGGTCACCTGTCCTGGGTCTGTCCCCTCCCAGCTCTTACTGCACCCCCAGCCTGCCCGTTGGCAGGACAGAGCAAAAGGCTGAGATGTCCTTGGCTTAGTATAAGCACTGCTCTGCAACAATTAAAGCATCGGGGTGTTATCAGCACTCTTCTCATCCTAAGCCAAAATATAGCATTCTACCAGCTACTAGGAAGAAAATTAATTCTGTCCTAACTGAAACCAGGACACCATCACACACAAGATGGGGAGTATGGAGAGGAATTGCTGTCATCTCTGAGGTATTACCATTGGGTGGATCTAGAAAGACAGCTTGAAACCTCTAGTGTCCTTGAAATGTTCCCTAGTCTTTCCGAGCACCTGCTACAACCATGGAACCCAGTGAGAGTGTTTGGCAGCAGTCCAGCTGGGTCTACTTCCCACCCTGTGCAGTGACGTCTGTTTGCTTCTGTCCTTCAGTTCCTATGGCCAGCATACATCCTTGAGACAGTTTCCCCCAAGCTGTATGTTGGTCCTTACCTCAAAAGTCACCACTGGACAAGGCTTCTCAGCTCATGTATACTTGAAGGACTGGAGTGAAGCTATGATCACAGAAAGAGCAACCCTTTGTCATGGTTCCGCTCGAGTGCGCAGATGAGCTCCACCACAGCCGCTCTCTCACTCCCCCTCCTCAAAGAGGAATGGGGAGAAAATACGATGAAAAGGGCTCTAAGGTTGAGATAAGGACAAGAAGATCATGCAGTAATTATTGTAACAGGAAAAACAGACTCGGCATAGGGAGATAGTAAAATTTATTTAAGACTTATTGCTTATTACTAACAAGCTAGAGAAGTGAGAAATAAAGAAAAGAAACCAAAAGCACCTTTCCCCCCATCCACCCTCTTCCACCTCCTCTCCCCGAGTGGCACAGGGGAACGGGGGAATGGGGGTTATGGTCAGTCTACAGCACTTCTTCTCTGCCGCTCCTTCTTGGTCACTCTCGTCCCCTGTGCTGTGGGGTCCCACCCACGGGATACAGTCCTTGATGAACTGATCCAGTGTGGGCTTCCCACAGGCAGCAGCTCTTCCACAACTGCTCCAGATATGGGTCCGTACCACAGGGTCCATCCCTCAGGAGAAAACTGCTCCAACCTGGCTCCCCCACGGGCAGCAGCTCCTGCCGGGTCACCTGCTCCTGCGTGGTCTCCTCTCCACGGGCTACAGGTCCGGCCCAGAATCTGCTCTGGCAGGGGTCTTCCAAAGGCAGCAGCCTCTGTCGGTGCAGGGCCCCCTACTCCACTGTGGTCTCCTCCACGGGCTGCAGCGTGAAACCCTGCTCCACCGTGGTACTCCATGGGCTGCAGGGGGACATCCTGCTTCACCATGGTCCTCACCACAGGCCACAGGGGACTTCTGCTCTGGTGCCTGGAGCACCTCTCCCCGTCCTTCTGCACTGACCTTGGCCCCTGCAAGGCCGTTCTTCACTTCTCTCACTCTCCCAGCTGCTGTGTGGCGCAGCGTTTTTTTTTTCCCTGTCTTATATATGTTCTCACAGATGTGCAAAACAACATCACTTATTGGCTCGGCTCTGGTCAGCAGTGGGGCCCTTACCAAACATGGGGCAGCTTCCAGATCCTTCTCACAGAAACCACCCCTATGGCCCCCTGCTACCAAAACCTTGCCACATAAACCCACTACACCAGGGTGAAGAGCTGCCTGAGCTGCCCCTTGTGTCCCGTGGGGTTTGTGATGCACTCAATGACATCGCCATGTCTGCCTGCCTGCCACCGGGCAGTCAGGTCACTGCAGTAGGAATGGCATCACAACCCACCTCCCAGCCGTGTCACTGGGACCTTCCTCCACATGTCCCCTCTCCTCAGCTCCCAGCACTTCTGGGTTGGTTTCCTGATAGTTCAGGTGATGTAAAATTCTCGAATCCCAGACACTTGCCTGTCTCTCTCCCAGTTATCCATGTGTACACATCTAACTCTGTATATACATTTACCTTTACTTGCACATATAGCTGTAGTTACAGCTGGGGCTATACATATATATTTCACTATACAGACAGAAAATGTGAATATTTTCACCAGGAAAGGCAGATAGTACAGGTACAATTGGAGGAAATTTAGCTTTTTTTTTTTTTTCTTTTTTTTTTTTTTTTTTTTTTTTTTCAGCTCTAACAGGCAGGAGAGGTTGACACATCACAGATTTTCTCTGTTCCAGGAATGAGGGGTGGCATGAGCAGTCCTGGGCAAGTGTTATAAATGAGGTCTCAACTCAATCTGAATTTTGTAATATTTATAAAACAAATATTTCTAAAAGGTATAAAAGGCAAGTAAACAGCGCTGGCTGTGTGGGGTGTCTACACTCCACCAACACGCACACACAAATATCAAACATTCTAAATATACAGAACATTGCTTTACATACTAAACATAAGTATGCCTATACATACGTACAATCAGGAAAGGTAACAAACAATCCTCTAAGTTCCATAACTTACTAAAATCGAGTACGCCTATACATATTCACGATCGCAAAAGGTAACAAACAATCCTCTAAGTTCCATAACTTACTAAAATCGAGTACGCCTATACATATTCACGATCGCAAAAGGTAACAAACAATCCTTTAAGTTCCATGACTTAACAGTCTCCATTTTCCATTCCTTTTCTTGATTACTAACAAGTCTCCATTTTCCATTCCTTTTGAACAATATGTCTCGCTTTAGGTTGTCAAGGAACTGGGTCTTCAGGCCTTATGTATCCCATTCTTCCCAGATCGAAGAAAAGCATATCCACCTACTTTTCAAGGCCAATAGGCCTGGGTCAAAAGGCCCCCAGGTCACCCGGGGGGCGTAAGAGCAAAAGCCTTCGATGGCTGTAGCAGCAGAGGGGCCGATGGAAACGTAGCAGTTGGATCAGTAAAGGAGCCCGCAGCTCCCTCACTATCTGGCAAGCCACACGTTTGTGATTGTGGCTCCACATGGTTCTTTAAGGCCTCAGAGATTGCTGTCCAGGTGCCGAGCAATCCCACTGCAACCTTGTCATTTTTAGTTGCAGAGTCCCACACCTTGACATCAGTTTGGTCCCATATTTCAGGCTCATAAACTGTCCAATTGTTAAGAAGGAGAATTAGCTGTAAGGTTACCAGGACAGTCTTTGTTCCTAAGGGCGTATGATTCCCCATAATGCACAACTGCTTACCAGTGAGAGGCAGTTGTGTGCACGGGTCCACTTCTCTCCAGCTCCAGTGCGCCTGTTTCCAGCGACTTTCTGTACGAGCTTCTCTGAGCAGTTTGCTGAGTTTGGCCGAACCTATCTTCATGAGGCAATCAATGTGCCTGTTCCTGTCCTGGTCTCCATTCTGCCAGCCTGTTCCTCTTCACTTATTTTTCCTGCTTCTTTATTGATGACGTAACTTCATCGCGTTGCCTTTTTTATCTTGAGGGCAGGCTCCCCTCTTATACCCTTCTCTGCACAGCAGTTTTTTTCAAAACAACTTTTTATTGGTCAAACAACTTTGAATGTAACAACAACAGCAAACACCCAGAAACATCCATGCCTTAATGGCTGGAGAAGAAGAAACCATTTGCAGAACAAGAAACTGGAGACTGCATGGAGTCTCCTGAATCACCCTTCTTTGTTCCCTCTAAACTCTTTTATATTCCTGATGGCCTCATCATTAAGAGTCTGGTGTTATCTCAATCATGGGGTTTTCCAACATCCATGGCCACATTCCCAGATCTCCCCCTTCTTTATTAATATCAACCATTTTCTCGACATGAATTACCACTCCATATATAACAGACCAGTGCCCTTGCTCTTTGAGCCATTCTTCAACAGTTTAGGTCTGCAAGAAGACTAGGGTTAAATAGAACATTTTAATGCTAGTGTTAAAGGCAGGGATCAGGGCGAGCAAGAGTGGAAGCATAATGGAAAGTGGCTATGGACTAAGTTTGGCTTTAAGGGATACTGTGGTCAAACATTACAGTAGTGTATTCTTCTCAGGGTGTTTAGTAGCATTTAGGTTTAGGGATTAATGTTACAGATTAGAATAGGTTAAGGGCCTCACACGACTGCTTTAAGTCAGTGTTATGGTGGGATCAACATTACCTGAACATTCTTACCTCTTCAAAATCATTATCTTCTGCTATCCAAGCTCCTCTTCCCTCCATCAAATCTCTCATCTCTCCTGGTCAGGCTTTCCTGACTTGCCCATATCAGCCATCTTCTTAGGGACAGCTTTTCGATGACTTTCATGAATTGGCTTTCATGAATTTAGAGTATCTGTCTCACCTCTGCTGGCTACTCCATGCCTGAGAAAGAACCAGCTCCTAAGCCAACATGGAGAAAGACACCAAGGCCTGTAAGAGCACCCTGCACAATGTGCCCAGCAGCTGTGCAACACCACAAAAGTGCACTTCTGGCCTACAAGTTTTGTTTCCAGAATGGTTTCTATGGACCCAGGGTAACTTCTTCCAGGCTGTCATGCAGGCTTTATGTTCCCCCAGGCATCTGGGAGGCAGTGGCCCCTTCTGTGTAGAAAACTGAAAGCAGCCCTCAAGAATGAATCAGGCAAAGCTGAAACATCTGACATGACAACAGCTATCCAAGACCTCTTCCTCTATGGGGCCTTCCAGGCACTTAGGAAGAGAGGATCTCACAAACTATGTGCAAAGCAGGTGCATCTGTTGGCCTATCACAGACACTGGCAGATGTGAGCCTAAAGGCATGGATCACAGCCAGGAGTCAAGGGATGACCTGTCAGCTGCTTCAGAAATACTCAACATGTACACACTGAATTGGAAATGGGACAAATAATGATATTTTATTGGGCAACAGCTAAATTAAAACTAAAAAATACTAGTGCTAACAATACTCAAAGACACAAACAAACAACAACAACAACAACAAAGAGAATATAGAAGAGAATATTGGTTCTCCCTATAATAAGTGACATTATGAATCATTTCCAGAAGATGATTGAAAAATAATTTCTTCTGAAACACATCAAGATATCAGTTTCCACAGTGCATATTTCAGTCCCTTATTCCTCATGCTATAGATGAAGGGATTCAATGCTGGAGGCACCACCGAGTACAGAACTGCCAACACATAGTCCAAGGATGGGGAAGAGACAGACGGGGGCTTCAGGTAGGCAAATATGATGGTGCTGACAAACAGGGAGACCACAACCAGGTGAGGGAGGCATGTGGAAAAGACTTTGAGCTGGCCCCGCTCAGAGGGCATCCTCAGCACAGCCCTGAAGATCTGAACATATGACACCACAATGAAAACAAAACAACCAAAGCCTAAAGAAAAGCTAAACACAAGTGCTCTGACTTCTCTGAGGTAGGAGTCTGCACATGAGAGCTTGAGGATCTGGGAGATTTCACAGAAGAACTGGTCCACAGCATTACCTTGGCAGAGGAGCACGGAAAATGTACTGGCCGTGTGCAGGACAGCATTGAGAAGCCCACTGCCCCAGGCAGCTGCTGCCATCTGGGCACAAGCTCTGCTGCCCAGGAGGCTTCCATAGTGCAGGGGCTTGCAGATGGCAACGTAGCGGTCATAGGACATGATGGTGAGAAGTGAATATTCCACGGACATAAAAAATACAAACAGAAACACCTGTGCAACACACCCATCATAAGTGATGGCCCTGTCGTCCCAGAGGGCATTGGCCATGGCTTTGGGGACAGTGGTGGAGATGCAGCCCAGGTCGAGGAGGGCGAGGTTGAGGAGGAAGAAGTACATGGGGGTGTGGAGACGGTGGTCACAGGCTACGGCGTTGAGGATGAGGCCGTTGCCCAGGAGGGCAGCCAGGTAGATGCCCAGGAAGAGTGCGAAGTGCAGGAGCTGCAGCTCCCTTGTGTCTGCGAATGCCAGGAGGAGGAACTCACTCACAGAGCTGCTGTTGGCCATTTGCTGGTTTGGGTCATTTGGTCATGCCCAAGGAAGAGAAAGCACTGCCAAGTTACAGCAGACTTATCTGAGAAGCTATTGCAGAGTTAGTGAGAAAAGCTTATTCTATTTCTCAGCTTAAACCCCCCAATATACTTGTTCCTTTCCAGGAAGACATTTGGCAGGTCACTTTCAGGAGTTCTGATTCATGCTGCCTGAGGGTATCTCTGGGAGAAGGGGACTCTGCTGTAGGCAACAGAGGAATTAGTCCTGCCCTATAGTATGAGGTAAAGAGGAAAATATCTCAGATAAAATGTAGTGATGATATCAAAGAACCTTACCCCTTTGTTGCTCATAGTTCAACCAATTGCTGAGCAGGTCTTTGGGGATTTTTTTTTTTAATTTTTTTTTTTTTTTTCCTTCTTGTTCTCAATACCCCCCAGCACTTAATGTCTTTTTCTAAGGCAGAAATCTTGGGCTTTTCTGCTGCACTCCAAGTGAAATCCTGTGGATCTTCAGAGGCAAAGGGACCGTCCCTTTAGTGAAGAGTGTCCTTCAGGGAGGATGGCCAGTCTGTCCATCAGTGCTTGTCTGAGCTGCCCTGTGCTGGCATCTCTTTGAGCTGCAGGACAATTACAATCAGGGTTTTACCTGAGAAGGACCTGAACACTGCTGAGAGCAGAGTAATCTAGGCTCAAAGTGCACATTTCCAGACACCTCACCCTGTTCCCATACTCCCCTTCCCCCAGGAACACCGAGGGCTCACTCCATGTGCATGTGAAATCCCCATCCCCAGCCAGACTGGAAACAAGAACAGCAGCAGCATGGTTAGGTGGAGAAGCAAGGAGGAATGGCACCGTGCTGCTGCCAGGGGAGGCAAGGCCAGAGAGGGACAGACAGACACTCAGCAGATTGTCCTGTGCTGCAGCTCTGCCTGCAGAGGAGACTGCTCATGCTCGTTGCAAATACTGTATGTTCTGTTCTGGCATGAAGACACAAAGACAGGGCACTGGGCATCAGAGGGTTTGCAGCTCCCAAAGATCAGCTAGGATAAAACCTGAAAGGGCCACAAAGATGGTGTTGGTGCAGTCTGTGGGCTGAGGTGTGGAAAGGGACTTTATGAAGTTCATCATTGACACATTGATCTCTCAGTGCAATGCTCTAGGAGTCTCGGTCTCCTGTACAATCCCAACAACCCATTACCATGAAGCCTGCCTGCCTTCCACTGCAAGAATTTACAAGCACAGATTGCAGAAAAATTCTTACCCTTCGGGTAGCCCCTGCTTTGGTCTTCCTCTTGAAAAATCAATGCCATTCTCTAAAACATCTACTCTGTGCTGGAGAAACAGAAAGAGCCATCCTGAGAGAAGCTATCAGCCATCAGATGTGCCAGCTGTAGAAGACCCATCTGGAAACCCCATCTGCATTTCCCTGCTGCCAGAGACTCACGGTGTCAAGAGCCTGCAGATCTGTCCTGCCACACGCTGCCCTCTGTTGTTGCACTCCTCGTTGCCGCCAATCACTCTCTCCTTCTCTCCCGGTGCCACCTGCGGTCAGAGCCTGCGCTGTGCAGAGGAGCTGCTCCTGGGCAGAGCTGTCTCTTTGCCACACTGGCCGCTTGCCAGCAGCTCCCCTTGGGCCCAGGAGCCCAGCCCACCTCAGCAGCACAGCACCCGACCATGGCATCACTTGCTCTGTGCCATTGGGCTCCCTCGAGGTGTCCTCAAGGCCTCAGGGCTGACAGCTCCTGAAGTCATCGGGGTCTCTCCTGGGGTGTGGTGTTTGAAGCAGACTGAAGTCAGCAGCGACTGCTCCTTGCTCAACATGGGAGAGACTGATGTTAGAAGAGTGATTTGTGCTATTGATGTACAGTTGTCAATATGTTGTGGTTTAACACATCTGGCAGCTGAGCACCACACAGCTGTTAGCTCACTGCCCCTACAGCTCCACAACTGTAAAGCTCATGGGTTGAGATGAAGACAGTTTAAAAGGACAGAAAAGGAAGAGATTAATAATAATAATAACAGCAACAATAACAACAATAATAATTAGGTGTACAAAGCAAGTGATGCACAATACAATTGCTCACCACCCAATGATCGATGCCCAGCCTGTCCTTGATCAGCGGTCCGCCCAGCCCTGGCCAGCCTGCATGGGAATCAAGTGTTGCGGTCCCTTGACATTTGTTTTAGGGTAAAACCAGCTTTCAGAAGGATTTGGATTCTTTCCTTCCCTTTCTCAAATACTTCTGCTCTGTTGCCCCACATGATGATGTCACCAAGGTATTGCAGGTGTTCAGGAGCTTCCCCCATTGCAGGGCAGTCTGGGTCAGTCCATGGTAAATGGTAGGGCCAATTGCTTTGTCCATCACCCCTTCCCTAGAGGGGGATCCCAGCTGCTTGGCTTATCTGCCCTCTAATTCCAGGCTATTGGCCCTGTTCTCCCAGCACTGGAGCAGCCAAGTGACAATGTGCTCATCTAGATGATGACTGACATTTTTTCACAAATCTGGGATAGGTTACTGATGCTGTTCTGATCTCTTCCTCTTTGCCCTCCTTCTTCCTTGATGGCCCAACTTTGTCGAAGCATTCCTTGTCTTCTTCCTCCTTTCTTGTCTGCATAGGAGTTTCCTTTCTAAAAAAAAAAAAAAGTTTTTTTTCATCCATTTTTTTCTCTTGCATATAGGTGCAACCAATAGTGGCACAGGTTGGTTCTCTGGCCCAGCTATGGGGCCCATCAGAGGATCAGAGGGGCTGGAGTGGCTGCAGGGCCTGTCACAGGGGTTGGAGTGTCTGCAGGGCCCATCGCAGGATTTGCTGTGGCTGCAGGGCCTTTCGGAGGAATTGGAGTGGCAGCAGGGACCGTCACACAGGGTGGAGTTGCAGGACGGCCTGTTACTGGACTTGGAGTAGCATTGACTGTGTCTTCTAAACATAGGAAAAACCCCAGCTCTTTGCAGCAATTTGTATCTTTTCACAACCCTTTTTCATGCATTTCACCATTTTTTTTAGGATTCTGCACTTGCTCAGGGGTGAAGTTCCAAAGCACTGGATGTGCTCACTGCTCTAGGTGCCTGCTAGTATCCTCCCATACTCCTAGCCTCTACTAAATCTCCTGCCTTGAGGCAGACTTCTGGATGGCACTCTCAAGTACTTGTTTAACCTTAAACAAAAGATGAAGCACATTCAGGGTCTCTCCTGGGGTGTGGTGTTTGAAGCAGACTGAAGTCATCACCGACTGCTCCTCTCTGAACATGGGAGAGACTGATTTTAGAAGTGTGATTTGTGCTGTTAGAGTGTGGTTGTGAAACATGTTGTGCTTTTAACCTGTCGGGCACTGAAGCTCCACAGAGCTGTTGGCTCACTCCCACCACTCAAAATCTTATTATTTGAAATATAGACAGTTTAAAAGGACAGAAAATGGCGATATAAGAATAACAGTAACAACAATAATAAATAATAATAATAATTATTATTATTATTATTATGTGTAAAGCATGTGATGCACAATGCAACTGCTCATCAACCACGGTCCAGCAGTCCCCTTGAACCTGGCCACACTGCATTAGAATCTCCTGTGCAGGTCCCTTGAGCTTACTTAGTTTTAGGGCAATGCAAGTTTTCAGAATGATTAGGACTATTTTCTTCCCTTTCTCAAATTCTCTTGAGCTGTGTTACCCCATGAGATGACAACATCAATATATTGCAGGTGTTCAGAAGCTTCCCCCTGTTCCAGGGCAGTCTGGACCAGCCCATGGCAACTCACAGAATCACAGAATCACAGGATTTCGAGGTTGGAAGAGACCTCAAGATCATCGAGTCCAACATCTAACCTAACACTAACAGTCCCCACTAAACCATATCCCTAAGCTCTACATCTAAACGTCTTTTGAAGACTTCCAGGGATGGTGACTCCACCACCTCCCTGGGCAGCCTGTTCCAATGCCTAACAAC
The DNA here is from genome assembly GCF_047663525.1 of Anas platyrhynchos. Classification (NCBI taxonomy): domain Eukaryota; kingdom Metazoa; phylum Chordata; class Aves; order Anseriformes; family Anatidae; genus Anas; species Anas platyrhynchos. The sequence goes on along the minus strand of NC_092616.1, from coordinate 4,831,680 downwards.
CCTCTCAGTAAAGTTCTTCCTAACATCTAACCTAAAACACCCCTGGTGCAACTTTAGCCAGTTCCCCCTCATCCTGTCACCAGGCACATGGGAGAACAGGCCAACCCCCACCTCACTACAGCCTCCTTTAAGGTACCTGTAGAGAGCAATAAGGTCGCCCCTGAGCCTCCTCTTCTCCAGGCTGAACAAGCCCAGCTCCTTTAGCCGCTCCTCGTAGGACTTGTTCTCCAGGCCCCTCACCAGCTTTGTCGCCCTTCTCTGGACCCTCTCAAGCACCTCGATGTCCTTCTTGTAGCAAGGGGCCCAAAACTGAACACAGTACTCGAGGTGCGGCCTCACCAGAGCCGAGTACAGGGGGACGATCACTTCCCTAGCCCTGCTGGTCACAGTGTTTCTGATACAAGCCAGGATGCCGTTGGCCTTCTTGGCCACCTGAGCACACTGCTGGCTCATATTCAGCCGACTGTCCACCATCACTCCCAGGTCCTTCTCTGCCTGGCAGCTCTCCAATGCGCATAGCTTGGTGTCATCTGCAAACTTACTGAGGGTGCACTCAATGCCCTCGTCCAGATCATCGATGAACATATTAAAGAGGACCGGCCCCAGCACCGAGCCCTGGGGGCCACCACTAGTGACTGGCCTCCAACTGGACTTGACTCCATTCACCACAACTCTTTGGGCCCGGCTATCCAGCCAGTTTCTAACCCAATGAAGCGTGCGCCAGTCCAAGCCAAGAGCAGCTAGTTTCTTGAGGAGAATGCTGTGGGAGACGGTGTCAAATGCCTTGCTGAAGTCAAGGTAGACCACATCCACAGCCTTTCCCTCGTCCACCCAGCACGTCACTTTGTCATAGAAGGAGATCAGGTTCGTCAAGCAGGATCTGCCTTCCATAAACCCATGCTGACTGGGCCCGATCGCCTGCTTGCCCCGCAAGTGCTGCATGATGACTCTCAAGAGGATCTGCTCCATGAGCTTCTCTGGTACTGAGGTCAAACTGACAGGCCTGTAGTTTCCTGGGTCAGCCCTCCGGCCCTTCTCATGTGATGGGCGTCACATTTGTTAGCCGCCAGTCAGCTGGGACCTCCCCCGATAGCCAGGACGGCTGATAAATGATGGATAGGGGCTTGGCCAGCTCCTCTGCCAGTTCTCTCAGTACCCTTGGGTGGATCCCATCCGGCCCCATCGATTTGTGCACATCCAAGTGCCGTAGCAGGTCACCAACCAGTTCTTTGTGGATATATTTGTATAGCTACAGCTGTAACTACAGCTATATGTGCAAGTAAAGGTAAATTTATATACAGAGTTACATGTGTACACACAGATAACTGGGAGAGAGATGGGCGAGTGGCTGGGATTCTAGGATTTTACATCACCTGAACTATCAAGAAACCAACCCAGCAGTGCTGGGAGCTGGGGAGAGGGGAGAGGTGGAGGAAGGTCCCAGTGACACGGCTGGGAGGTGGGTTGTGATGCCATTCCTACTGCAGTGACCTGACTGCCTGGTGGCAGGCAGGCAGACACGGCGATGTCATTGAGTGCATCACAAACCCCATGGGACACAGGGGGCAGCTCAGGCAGGGGACAGCTCTGTCCACCATGGCTGGGCTGCTGCTGCTGAGGTCACTTCCTCACAACAGTGCAATGGGCCAGGAGCAGGCAGGCCTCAGGAGGCCATCAAGAGCAGCAGCTGTGGAAGCTGCAGGCAGATGTCTGGGCCCTGGGGAGGGCTGCCCTGCAGTGATGCCAGCTGGACATGGGGTGGGAGCCTGTGGGACAAGGCATGGGAAAATGCTGGATATGACAGAGCACAGTGTGAGAAGGGAGAGAGTACAGGCAGGGCTGTGAGGGACAGCAACATCTCACGTGCCCTTGGTGGGCATAGATATGAGCAATGGCCAAACAACCATTCCAGCCTTTCCTAGCTTCCCCCCAATTCTCCCAACTCCCTGCTCTCTGCCCACCTCCCTGACCTCTGCCCAGCCCAGCCCAGCAGCCCAGGCTGGGGTGACCCCAAGGCAGTGCCCACAGCAGGTTGCTGCAGGGCTCTGGGCACTGCCACCACACCCCAGCCCCTCTGAAGGCCACAGCAGCTCCTGGGGGCACAGAGGGCTCAGTGCCACAGAGGGGAGCATCCGAGGCAGAAGCACACAGAGGTCAGTGTCCCCTGCTGTGTCCCCTGCTCTCTTCAGCAGCAGATCCTCAGAGGCCTGCAGCCCCTCCGTGCCATCCCTGGCGTTTCTCAGGCAGCTCCTGCTGCGCCAGGGCCAGGGCAGCCAGGCCTGAGCTGCTGCAGCCAGAAAAGGTTTTCTGGTTCCATTACTTCCTGATCAGCTGAGAGTGGGTCTCAGACAAAGAAGTTGTGGCTTCATTTATTTTGTTTAAATACACAGAGAGTCTGGCTCCTTGTTTATGCAAAGCCTCAGGGTCACAAAAGATATATTGGTACAAGGGGATGAAGAACAGCATTTCTTTGTGGAAAACAATATCACAAGGGAAAATGAAAAAACAAATCAAATCCATCCAGAAGTTAAGACAGCTTGCCCTATCATTACATAAACTCTAATTCATCTGAGGAAGAAGAAAAGAAGCAGTTTCTAGCTGAGGAAAGGTCCAGTCAGTTTCCTCGGCACATCCTTAAATATCTCCATGAAATCACTTTCCTAATGGCATTCCTGAGCTCCTGGTTCCGCATGCTGTAGATGAGGGTGTTCACTGCTGGGGGCATCACCGAGTACAGGACAGTCAACACCAGGTTCAGGGATGTCAAGGAGATGGAGGGGGGCTTCAGGTAGGCAAACATGCCTGTGCTAAGAAACAGGAAGACCACAGCCAGGTGAGGGAGGCATGTGGAAAAGGTTTTGTGCTGTCCCTGCTCAGAGGGGATCCTCAGCACAGCCCTGAAAATCTGCACATAGGAAAAAAGAATGAAAACAAAACACCCCAGAAAGAGAAAACCACTAAATGTGAGAAGCCCAATTTCCCTGAGGTAGGAGTCTGAGCAGGAGAGCTTGAGGATGGAGGGGATTTCACAGAAGAACTGGTCCACAGCATTGCCTTGGCAGAGGGGCAGGGAAAATGTATTGGCAGTGTGCAGCACAGCATAGAGAACCCCACTGCCCCAGGCAGCTGCTGCCATCTGGGCACAAGCTCTGCTGCCCAGGAGGCTTCCGTAGTGCAGGGGTTTGCAGATGGCAACGTAGCGGTCATAGGACATGACAGTGAGAACATAATACTCTGTTGACAGTAAAAAGAAGAAGAAAAAGACCTGTGCAACACATCCTGAGTATGAAATGGTGCTCATGTCCCAGAGGGCCATGGCTTTGGGCAGAGTGGTGGAGATGCAGCCCAGGTCAAGGAGGGCGAGGTTGAGGAGGAAGAAGTACATGGGGGTGTGGAGGTGGTGGTCATAGGCTATGGCGGTGAGGATGAGGCCGTTGCCCAGGAGGGCAGCCAGGTAGATGCCCAGGAAGAGCACAAAGTGCAGGAGCTGCAGCTCCCGTGTGTCTGCAAATGCCAGGAGGAGGAACCCGGTAATAGAGCTGCTGTTGGACATCTGATCCTCCTGGAAATAGGAATCTGCTCCTCTAGATAGGGAGGCCTGTTCAAGGAGGAAAGAGAATTGAAATGTTAGGGTGGACCTCTGTGAGGTAAACCTAGCCTATTGTTTTGTAGAAACCATAAAAAACTGCCTCTGCTTTTGGGAAGACTGGTCCTCTACTTGATCTCAAAGTGATGCTGCCTGATGGTTCTATGGGGGACAAGAGACTCTGCAGCAGACAAGTCTGTACTAGAACAGTAAGTAAATGGAACATGAGGTGGTCTCAAATGAACTGTGTTTGATGTAAAAAGGAGTTTTGGAGCATTTTTCTCAAAATTCATGCAACTGCAGAGCAGGGCTTTGTGCATAATGCTTTGGTTTTGTAAGGAATGTTTTAACAATTTGTGTCAATAGAGAGCTATTCGTATTTGTATGTTCTTTCTTTGAAGTCTCTGATGTCTGGGGGTTTCAGAACAACTGTTAACAACTAGTAACTGTTATGACTTCTGAATGGGACACTGTGCAAGCCCCTGATATCTGGCCAGGAGATTAAGGAGAAGAGAGAAGCTGAAGGACGGCTAGGAGACAAAACTTGCAGGAGACGCTGTGTAAGCTTTTGACATGCAGCCAAGGAGTACAAAGGGGAAGGACAAGAAAAAAAAACTGAGAGGAAGACTATGAGCCTTCAGCATGAAAGACCCCCAGAGGCAAGTGTAAAGTAACAAACCAAAGCACTATGCACAAAGCCCTGCTCTGCAGTTGTAACTTGCAGTTGTACACTTGCCCCCGCCCTACACCTGAGGAGTGTATTTAAGGCACAAATGCTTGGCGCTTGTACTGCTCACCAAGTAAAATCTTGGGGTCCTGCAAGGCAAAGGGACTGTCCCTCAGGGCAGAGTGAGGACAGCTGGGGTATCCATCAGTCCTATTCCCAGCTGCCCTGTGAGGGCACCTCTGGAGGATGGTCACAATCAGGTGTTTCCCTGAAAAGAACCTGGATGCTGCTGAGAGCAGAGGAATCCAGGTTCAAAGTGCAGATCTCTTAACCCCTCACCCATCTCATCGTATCTGAGGAGGATCTCAGGTCTCTGCTCTTCATGACTGTCACAGAGAGATCATAGCAGCTGCCCATATACAATGATTCAGCGGCATTTGTATGGCCTTAGGACTGATATGTCTTCTCCATGGGGCTGCTAGATAACACAGAGCTGCTAGGGCAGAGCTGTGCTCTTGTGGAGGGCAGCCTGCAGCCCGGAAGAAACCCCATGTAAAGAGTTAAATTTCCTTAGACTGATGTCCTGAAAGCAGAGTCAGCTTCTTCTCCACACACAGCATTTCCCCCAAGACCCAAGACTTAGGAGGGAACATGGATGCCTTTTATTCATGGACGTATCTGAGAGAACATCATCATCAGTTTTTGATCTGTATCTGAATTCTCATCCCCAAAACTCTAGTGAGTCCAAAGAAACTCATGACATTATTGTTAGATGAGAAAAAAAGCCAAAGAGTTTTTATGGGGAAGGCATCAGCAGGGCACGGATGGTAGGGAAGTGCCCCCCACCTCCTGCCTGCAGCTCACAGCCCCCATCCCATCCGCTGGGTGCTCAGCTCTGCCCTGCAGACACCTTCTGGCAGCAGGGCTCTGCCCAGGGGCAGCTCGCTAGCTCCGGGTCACACAGACAATTTTGGCACTGCCCATGTGGTGGCGAAGCTTATTATGAGCAGTTGGATAGGAAGGGGACTTGTGCAGTCCATGTAATGCTATTTTTGAAGGCTGAGGAGACTCAGATTTCTCTTGGAAATAGCAGAGTCCATTTCTACTCCCACTAAGCCAAAGAAGAAAAAAAGAGGAAAGCAGTAACGCAGGAAAGCTGAGCCTAAAGCAGCTAACACCTGCCCTGACTCTCCTCTTGAAAAGTCCCCTCGGAAACCACTGGTGGTGCTGTGGAGCTGTGAGCAGCCTGCCACAGGCAGCAGTCTACCACAGGAACCGGACTTGGTGGGGGTCCATGTAACCCTCCTCGTGTTGTCTTAGGACTGCAAGTCTCTCCTTGGCTTAGGACTCTCAGAATCTCCTTGGAAATATCAGATCTATTGCTCTTATCACTGAGCCAAAGAAAAGAAAACTGAAAGCTCAAAAGGCTCAGGAAATCTGAGAGGGAAGCCAAAAACCCCTCTCTGATCCTTCTTCTTGCAATATCCTCTTGGATACATCCTGCTTGTGCTGTGGAGCAGGCTGCCCCAGGCACCAGCCTCCCGCCAGCAGCAGGACCCTGCCCTGCCAGGGGGGCTCCTTCCACCCGCAGCTTCTCCCCGCAGTGCCCTGGGCAGCTCCCCGGGCAGGCTGAGTGCTGAGCCTGGCAGGCGGCAGAGGCCCTGCCCCGGCACACAGCCCCTGGGCCACAGCAGGGACCCTGCTCTGCACCACAGCCCTGGACACCCCTGCCTGCACCCCCGGCTTCTCCTGCCTCCACGAACTGCGCCTGCATTGCCCTCCAGCCAGAGACTTACCAGGTGCAGGGCTGGGAAGTCTTCTCCCGCAGGGAGCTCTGGGCATGCTGCCACTTGTGCCTGCCTTTAAGCACTGTGTCTCTGCAGGCAGTGCCCCCAGGCCTGCTGCGCTGTGCAGAGGAGCTGCTCCTGGGCAGAGCTGTCTCTCTGCAGCGCTGCCCGCTTGCCAGGAGCTCCCCTTGGGCCCAGGAGCCCGGCCCAGCTCAGCAGAGGAGGCCCAGCCCAAGGCCTCCCTTGCTCTGCCCCCCACCAGGCTCCCTGCACATGGCCCTGGGGCTGCAGGGGAACCTGCTGGGAAACAGCCTGAAGGCATCCCTGGGCTTCCCTTCCTCCCCTGGGCACACACACTTCTCACCAGCAGTGTCGTTTCTCCTATTGGAAATAAGTGTGCAGAAGTAGAGAATTACCTCTCCATGTCCCATCATCAGGCAGGACACCAAGAGATGGATGGGAGGGGGAGAGCTGAGGTCCTCTATCCCTTCAGAAGGAAGCCATTCAGATGAGCATTTTCATGCCCAGGCTCTTGGCACAAGGTCTGGGACAAGTCTGAGTTTGGCCCTTGTGCCACAGCTGAGGTGCTGCAGCCCAGATGTGCCCCAATGCCCTCAGCCTGGGGCACAGGCAGGAGGAGCTGGATCCCCGCCTGCTGTCACAGGGCTGGGACATTGATGGAAGAGCTGCTGAGGTGTGTGGAGACAGGTCTCTCAGCCTGGGGTGCTGTGCTGGATGGGGGCAGATTGTTCAGAAGAGACAAGCAGGGATGATAAAGAGCAAACACGTTTGCCTTTCCGTCGTGTACCACCTCTGCCTCCTGCATGGCAGACCAGGGGATGGTGCTGAGGCCTTCTCAAATCTCAGAGCCCCATGTGATATCTGGGATGGAAGGTCCTGGCATGCACTGGAATTCCCTCCATATAACACATCCTACTTCTCCAAGTGAGCGACATGCAGTGAAGAGGAATTCAGGCACACTGAGGGTCTGCTACATCCCAGGTGCCTTCGCTCCACATCCTATATTCCATGGCCTTTGTCACCATTTGGGCATGTTCCTGGTGGATTTGTCAGGATCCTGTGGAAAAGAACTGGGCAGAAGGGAGGTGAGAATTTCTCAGGACAAGAAGGGAAATCTCTCATAATTCTCGCGAGCTGTCCTGTCTCCTTGCTGCTGAACTAATAGGACATTAAATGACACGGGCTGATGTCACAGGGGGTGCACTGCATCACCAGGATATCGTCACACGAGCAGTGGCAGTGCCGGCACTTCCCTGCAAGGCCTGGTCCCTGCTGGGCACTGCTTGGGTGCTCCCCAGCGCTGTCCTTGTGTGGCCAGGAGTGGGGTCAGCAGGCAGCAAGCTTGCACTGGGCGACCCTCGCTGACGGGCGGAGGAGCAGGGGCACCTTGCAGAGGAGCTGTGGTTGAGGAGCCAGGGCGGGCATCCCTTGTCCTGAGCTGAGGACCAGCAGCAAGTGAGATGGAGGGTGCTGGATGAATGGGTGACCATCTCCTCTGACCTGACTTCCCTGTTTCCAGTGCTCCTGCAGCTCTCCTCCAAAGGTGAGGGTGTCAGGAGCCCCTTCCGAAGGGGTGGCCCAGGAGCTGTCAGATGTCCAAAGCTGCAAGTCCTGGGCTTTGGGGGGAGGCTGGACAAGGCTGTTGGCTGCTGTGAGAGCCCTGCCTGAGTGTCCCTCTGAGCTCAGGGGACAATGTGGCAGGCAGGACTCCTGGGTCCAGATGGTAGGGATGCCCTTATCCCTAGGGCATCTCTAGGCATGTCTCCTTGCTATGGGGGACAATGCAGGGCCAGGTTTCCCTGGGAAATTGTGCCTCTTTGGGATCTGACTCTGTGTGGAAAGATGGCCAGTGTCCCAGGGCCTGGTGTGGCCTGCAGCTCCCACTGGCTTCTCAGGAGTGCACCAGAAATGCCTGTGTTGGAAATCAAGCCTTCCTCTTCTACTGCTCTCATTCAGGGGAATCTCTCTTCATTCCCATTTGTGTGGCCAAGCTGGCAGAGCATGTCCTGGGTGCTGAGATGCCATCTCTTGAATGCCACAGCCCTAGTTCTGAACCTTTCCCATACCCCTACTGTGGTGGATTTACCGTGCTACACAGGTGATCTCTTCCACCCTACTCCATCACAACCCCTCCCCAGAGGAAAAGAGGAAGTAAACATTTTTTTGTGTGTTTGTTTGACGTCCTAGGATTTGGAGTTTTCTTCAGCAGTAGCGCTCCATGGGCCGCAGCTTTCTGCAGGCCAAATCTACCTGCTCCACTGGAGGCTTCTCCATGGGCTGCAGTGTGGAGATCTGCTCCATTGTGGGACCCATGGGCTGCAGGGGAACTTCTGGTGTCTGGAGCACCTCCTGACCTTGGTGTCTGCAGGACTGGTTCTCACTCCTCTCTCTCCAAGCTGCTGTTTCCCAGCAGGTTTTTCACTATTTAAATCTGCTCTCACAGAGGCACAACCAGCATTGCCCATTGGCTCGGCTCCGACCAGCAGCTGCCGTGGCCTGGAGTGGGCTGGACATTGGTCAGCAGGTGGTGAGCAATTACACTGTGCATCACATGCTTTGTGCATTCTATTATCATCATCATCAACAACAACAACATCTTTATTATTATTATTTCCCTTTATTTGCTCTCCTATTAAACAGTCTTTATCTCAACCCATGAGATTTTATCTTTTTTTTCCCTTCAATTCTCTCCCCCATCCCACTGGTAGGGTGTGCAGCAAACGGCTATGCGGTGCTGAGCTGCCTGCCAGGTTAAACCACAACACTCCCTTTGGCACATAAGGTAGGGCCCAAAGGGTAGAGATAATGACAGATCTGCCCAGAGCATGTTACATGCAAAATTAAATTGTTATGAGCTTATTATTTGTTGAAACGATGTTGATTTTTTGTGGATCTCAGGATTGTAGTTGTGTTTGGTCTCTGAATTATGTTCAATAGCACATTACCAACTGTGTGTTCCTTGCAGTGTTGTTTATCACTTTCAGGGGCTGGTTTAAGGTTATTATTTTGCTGTAATGTGTAACACTGGCTTATGGCATGATAAAATTATTGGATGTGAGACTTATCTGCTAGTTGTACTCAGCATTGCTGTCACCACCACACTACAGGAACCACCTATGAGAAACTATTCTGCTCTTATGAGGCCCCATTTAGAGTACTGCATCCATGTCTGGGGTCCCCAGTACAAGAAGAATATTGATCTGTTAGAATGGGTCCAGAGGAGAGCCACAAAGTTGGTCAAAAGGCTGGAGAACCTCTCCTATGAAGTAACGCTGAGAGAGCTGGGAATGTTGAGCCTGAAGAAGGGAAGGCTCAGGGGTGACCTCATTGCATCTTTTCAATTTTTAAAGGGGGCTTATAAAAAAGATGGAGAGTGACCTTCTCCTCATGCAACCAATGAGAGGACAAAGGGGGATGATATTAGACTAAAAGTGGGAGATTTAAAGTAGAGATTAGGAGGAAATTCTTCACAATGAGGCACTGGAACAGGTTGCCCAGAGAAGCTGTGGATGCCCCATCCCTGGAGGTGTTCATGACCAGCTTGCATGAGGCCCTGAGCAACCTGTTCTAGTGGGTGGCATCCCTGCCCATGGCAGGAGGGTTGGAACTAGGTGTTATATAAAGTCCCTTAAAACCTAAGACATTCTATGATTCTGAGATTCTCTTCTGGGACTTCCTGTGGCCTCAGCTTCCCTTCAGTCTTCCAGGAGGACCTGAGCTGAAGAACCTTGTCTGGGGATGATCTCTAGGATAAGGGCCAGCACATGGGTTAGCAGAGGCTGTCTGACTGTCTCAAGGACATGTGCTGCATACAAGTACAGCAGGAGAGCAGGAAGCTCACATGGCTGCTGGCTCATGCTTCCATCAATGTAAACCCTGGCACGGGATCCCAGCCTTGCTTTCCAAGACTCTCTTCACACAGGGCAAGGGCATTAAGAGATTGTCAGGTTAGGGCGCCAGTCCTTCTTCAGTCACTGCTCAAACCGGGTGGTGCACCAGGAAGCCATGGACATGTGGTTCTGCATGAGGAGTACAAGTTAGGGTACCCACAGTCCAGTTCTTGTCTTGGATGAGATGAACACGAGTATTTGAGGCAACTTCTAGACAAAGTCAGCTTCCATCTGACCTCTCCTCATCCCTCCTCTTGCCTCTCCAGCTCTTCCTGGCTGTCTCCCCATGCTGCCCATAGGGCTGGTAGTGCTATGAGCAGACCAAGCAGGCTGTGGTGCCCAAGAGGTGACTGCACACTGGCTGTGCTGCACACAGTGGGAAGTAGGCCCAGCTGGATTGGGATCACAGCTGCTAAGCTCTCACTCTGGGTTCAACATCTGTGTCAGATGCTCAGAAAGACTAGGGAACCTTTCCAAGGACTCTAGAGGTTTCCAGGTATCTTTACAAATCCAGGCAGTTGTACTTCCTCAAGGATGAGAGGAACCACTGTAATGGGTTTATATGGCAAGGTTTTGGCAGCAGGGGGCCATAGGCATGGCTTCTGTGAGAAGACTCTGGAAGCTGCCCCACGTTAGGTTAGGGCCGTGCTGCTGACCAGAGCCGAGCCAATAAGTGATGTTGTTTGTGCCTCTGTGAGAGCATATTTAAGAAAGGGAAAACAAACAAACAACAACAGAAACAAAACCATGATGCCACACAGCAGCTGGGAGAATGAGAGGAGTGAGAAACAGCCTTGCAGGCGCCAACGTCAGTGAAGAAGGAGGGGGAGAGGTGCTCCAGGTGCCGGAGCAGAAGTCTCCTGCACCCTGTGGTGAGGCCCATGGTGAAGCACTGTCCCTCTGCAGCCCACGGAGTACCACGGTGGAGCAGGGTTCCACACTGCAGCCCGTGGAGGAGACCACAGTGGAGCAGGTGATGGAAGCTGAGGTATGTGGAGGACCTCTGCTGGAGCAGATTCTGGGCCTGACCTGCAGCCCGTGGAGAGGAACCCACACAGGAGCAGGTGACTTGGCAGGAGCTGCTGCCCGTGAGGGACCCAGGTTGGAGCAGTTTGCTCCTGAGGGAAGGACCCCATGGTATGGACCCTTATCAGGAGCAGTTCTTGAAGAACTGCTGCCTGTGGGAACCCCACAGCACAGGGGACAGGAGTGATCGAGAAGGAGCGGCAGAGGCAAAGTGCTGTAGACTGACCACAACCCCCATTCCCTCATTCCCCTGCACCACTCGGGGAGGAGGTGGAAGAGGGTGGATGGTGGGGAGGCATTTTTGGTTTCTTTCCTGTGTTTCTCATTCTCTAGCTTGTTAGTAATAGCCAATAAATCTTACTATCTCCCTACTCTGAGTCTGTTTTGCCCATCACAATAATTGTTGAGTGATCCCCCTGTCCTTATCTCAACCCTTGAGCCATTTTCATTGCATTTTCTCCCCCTTTCCGCTTGAGGAGGGGGAATGAAAGAGTGGCTGTGGTAGAGCTTGGCTGCCCACCCGAGTAAAACCACAACACTTCTTACCACTCTCATGGTGAGGAAATGTTTCCTAATGTCCAGATTGAACCGCCCCTGGTGCAGCTTTGTGCCATTCCATTGGGCCTGAGGATGACTTGAATCCTTTTCCAGACCCACCTTCCCTGTGCCCGCTGGATCCACATTTCCTCCGTGGAGACTGCAGACATCTCATTTGCCTTTAGAAACCGAGATACCAAAAAGACACTATGAGAGAGCCAGCTCAGTCCCAGTGGCACACATATTTTATAGGGGCTACAGGAAAAGAGAGCAGGTTGATGTTTCAGATTAAATGAGACAAAGCCAAAAGTGTGTCGGAACATCACAATGGTACTTAACAACAACAAAAGCAACAACAATAATAATATAATAATAATAATAACAAAATGCACAGGACTGTCATGAATATACTGTGAGTCATTTGTGGAGACAGATGAGAAGTTTACCAGCAGTGAAAACTCTCAATGAAATCACTTTGTTCAGTGCAACTTTCAGCTCCTGGTTTCTCATGCTGTAGATGAAGGGGTTCACTGCTGGGGGAACCACTGAGTACAGAACTGCCACAACCAGGTCCAGGAATGGGAAGGAGATGGAGGGGGGCTTCAGGTAGGTAAACATGACAGTGCTGAGAAACAGGGAGACCACAGCCAGGTGAGGGAGGCACATGGAGAAGGCTTTGTGCCGGCCCTTCTCAGAGGGCATCTTCAGCACGGCCCTGATGATCTGAACATAGGAGAGCACAATGAATACAAAACACCCAAAATCGATGAAAATATTACCCATAAGAACCGAAACTTCACTAAGGAAGGTCTGTGGACAGGAGAGCTTGAGGATCTGGGGAATTTCACAGAAAAATTGGTTCACAGCGTTGCCTTGGCAGAAGGGCAGGGAAAATGTACTGGCCGTGTGCAGGACAGCACTGAGAACCCCGCTGCCCCAGGCAGCTGCTGCCATCTGGGCACAGGCTCTGCTGCCCAGGAGGGTCCCGTAGTGCAGGGGCTTGCAGATGGCAACGTAGCGGTCATAGGACATGACAGTGAGAAGAGAATACTCTGCTGAAAACAAGAAGACGGTCAGAAAGACCTGTGCAGCACATCCTGCATAGGAAATGGCCCTGGTGTCCCAGAGGGAATTGGCCATGGCTTTGGGGACAGTGGTGGAGATGCAGCCCAGGTCAATCAGGGCAAGGTTGAGGAGGAAGAAGTACATGGGGGTGTGGAGGCGGTGGTCGCAGGCTACGGCAGTGAGGATGAGGCTGTTGCCCAGGAGGGCGGCCAGGTAGATGCCCAGGAAGAGCACGAAGTGCAGGAGCTGCATCTCCCGTGTGTCTGCGAATGCCAGCAGGAGGAACTCGGTGATGGAGCTGCTGTTGGACATTTGAGTCCTTTGGGCATGGGGACCTGTCTGAGGAAGAAAATACAGCAAGATATTATGCCAGACTCTGTAAGGAAAACTCTATTTCTTGTACAAACCTTGGAAGTGTGTGCTGAGGTCAAAATAATCCAATTTCAATGTGCAGATCTCCAAACTCCTGTTTGGAGTTGGGGATCTTCACAAGTTGGGGATTGTCTCAGTTCTCCCCACGTAGCAAGAGACAGACAGATCATTGCAGCTGACCTAGTCGAGATGTCCAGTAGCATTTCCATGCCCTTAAGTCTCACGTGTCTTCTCCACAGAGCTGCTATGGCAGAGCTTTGCCCTAGTGGAGGACAGCCTGCAGCCCAGCAGAACACTTGCAAAAGAATGCCCTAAACATGGGGCGACCTGAACACAGAGACAGCTCATTCACAGCCCCACACACAGCATTTCCACAACCCGACACATCAGGAAGGGACATGGATGCTTTTCCTCCATTAACATATCTGCATGGCAGAACATGCAGGAACTGCGCCTGAGCTGCACCTGAAATATCCTCTACATCGCTGACTCCAAAAGCAACTGATGAACAAGTTCCCATGCAATTATGTCTATACGTCTATGCTGGGGGAAGGGAAGAGTCCAAGGGGCTGTACTGTGGAAGGCATCAGCAATGCCCGGATGGCAGGGAGGTGCCCAAATCGCCTCTACCATGGAGATACTGGGAGCAGCTCCCTCTCACTCCCTGCCCATGGCTCTGCTGCCTGCAGCTGTCCCTGCCTGCAGCTGGGTCTCTGTCCCCACGCCTCCTGCCTGCAGCTCACAGCCCCCATCCCACCCACTGGGTGCTCAGCTCTGCCCTGCAGACACCTCCTGGCAGCAGGGCTCTGCACAGGGGCAGCTCGCTGGGGGCACGTCCTAGAGCCCAGGTCACACAGACCCTGCTGACACTGCACGTGTAGTGATGGAGCTTTCTATGGGAAGTAAAGGGACTTGTTACGGTCCTGGGAATGCTCCTTATGCAGGCTTAGGAATCTTAGAATCTTCTTTGAAAAAACAGCCTCTATTTCCAATCCCACAGGGATGTAGAAGAGAAAACTAAAAGCAGAGGATCAGGAAAGCTGCGATGGAAGCATCTAACCCCTGATTGGCTTCTTGCCTTCTTGCACAGTTAGGATACACCCTAACTGTGCTGTAGATCTGTGAGCAGGCTGCCCCAGGTAACAGCCTCCCACCAGCAGCAGGACCCTGCCCTGCCGGGGGGGCTCCTTCCACCCGCAGCTTCTCCCCGCAGCGCCCTGGGCAGCTCCCCAGGCAGGCTGAGTGCTGAGCCTGGCAGGCGGCAGAGGCCCTGGCCCGGCACACAGCCCCTGGGCCACAACAGGGACCCTGCTCTGCACCACAGCCCTGGACACCCCTTTCAGCAACCTGGCTGCAGAGCCTGCTGCCAGACTGTGAAAAGAGAGCAGTCAGGGCCCGGCCTTTCTGCATTTTCCTTCTGCCACAGACTTACCCTGTAATGTGCTGCAAGCATTGATTCCCCATCGAGCTTTCAGTATCCCCTCAATTCACATAGCCCGTAACCTCTATCTCCCTTCTCTCCCCTCCCAGTGCCAGCCTCAGGCAGTGCCCCCAGGCCTGCTGCGCTGTGCAGAGGAGCTGCTCCTGGGCAGAGCTGTCTCTCTGCAGCGCTGCCCGCTTGCCAGGAGCTCCCCTTGGGCCCAGGAGCCCGGCCCAGCTCAGCAGCAGAGGCCCAGCCCAAGGCCTCCCTTGCTCTGCCCCCCACCAGGCTCCCTGCACATGGCCCTGGGGCTGCAGGGGAACCTGCTGGGAAACAGCCTGAAGGAATCCCTTGGGTTCCCTTCCTCACATGGCACATACACTTCTTCACACCAGTGTCATTTCTCCTTACAGAACACCAATTAAGTGTAACAATCACATCTTCTTGTCCCAGTATCAGTTTGGACATGAAGTCATGGTCAGGGACTGATCTCCTTCATCCCCACTTCAGGAAATAATTCAGCAGTCAGTCAAGGCATCTCATGCTGGTTGTTATTCCTGGGGCTGGAAAGGGATCTCAGCTCCCTCCCATATCTGCCACAGACCCACAGGAGCTGGGATTCCTCAGGCCTCAGTTCAGGTGTCCACAACATAGGCACCTTAATGCGAATTATTGAGCCACAATAGCTCCTTAGTGGAGATAGAAGACAGGCAGGAGCTGATCAGATGGAAATACCTGCTGAAATTTGAGGTTAATCCTCTGGGAATCTGATGGGGCATTCCTCAGGCCAACTGAAATGGCAGCAGATGCCACATGTAGGACAACTGAACCTGTCCCTACTCCTTATGTGTAGGTCAGCCTGCAGAGGCTGTCAGCAGAGCAAAAGGAGTCGTGTCACAGGGAGACCTAAACCTATTCTGTTCTCTTTTAAATGTTCTCTTTTTTCCTTTCTCTTCTATGTCACCCTTGGCTGTAATGGCTGTTGTGTCTCGGTCATCTCCACAGGGCCTCAGCTCTGACCAGCCAGGTCTCCCTGCCATTTGTGCCTTGAGGCAGGACTCTGCAGGGGTACAACAGGTCATCAGTGAGGATAAAATCAGTGGTTACTTTGCAAACTACACCCTTAACAGTCCATGGAACCTGCATCCAAGGCCCCTGTGTGAGCGATGTGACATCAGCGATGTGACCACAGCGATGTGACCTCAGCGCGGGAACCTCAACGCGGGAACCTCAGCGATGTGACCTCAGCGTGGGAACCTCAGAGATGTGACCTCAGCGCAGGAACCTCAGAGATGTGACCTCAGCGCGGGAACCTCAGCGCTGTGACCTCAGCGCGGGAACCTCAGCGATGTGACCTCAGCGCGAGAACCTCAGCGATGTCACTTAAGCGAGGGAACCTCAGCGCAGGAACCTCAGCGATATGACCGCAGAAGGGAACCTCAGTGCGGGAACCTCAGCGATGTGACCTCAGCGCCGGAACCTCAGCGCGGGAACCTCAGCGATGTCACCTAAGCGTGGGAACCTCAGCGCGGGAACCTCAGCGCGAGAACCTCAGCGATGTGACCTCAGCGTGGGAACCTCAGCGATGTGACCTCAGCGCGGGAACCTCAGCGCAGGAACCTCAGCGATGTGACTTCACCGTGGGAACCTCAGCGATGTGACCTCAGCGCTGGAACATCAGCGATGTGACCTCAGTGACGGAACCTCAGAGCGGGAACCACAGTGCTGAGACCTCAGCGTGGGCACCTCAGCGATGTGACCTCAGCTTGGGAACCTCAGCGCGGGAATCTCAGCGATGTGACCTCAGCGCGGGAACCTCAGCGACGTGACCTCAGCGCGGGAACCTCAGCGCGGGAAACACAGCTCTGTGACCTCAGCGCGGGAACCTCAGCAGTGTGACCTCAGCACGGGAACCTCAGTGCGGGAAACTCAGCGATGTGACCTCAGCGCAGGAACCTCAGCGATGTGACCTCAGCACGGGAACCTCAACGCGGGAACCTCAGAGATGTGACCTCAGCTATGTGACCTGAGCGCGGGAAACTCAGTGATGTGACCTCAGCGCGGGAACCTCAGAGCGGGAACCTCAGCGATGTGACTTCACCGTGGGAACCTCAGCGATCTGACCGCATGTCGTGGTTCCGCTCGAGTGGGCAGCCGAGCTCCACCACAGCCGCTCTCTCACTCCCCCTCCTCAAAGAGGAATGGGGAGAAAATATGTGAAAGGGGCTCAAGGATTGAGACAAGGACGAGAAAATCACGCAATAATTAGTGTAACGGGCAAACCAGACTCAGCATAAGAAGACAGATACTAAGATTTATTGCTCATTACTAACAAGCTAAAGAAGTGAGAAACAAAGGAAAGAAACCAAAAGCACCTCCCCCCCCATCCACCCTCTTCCACCTCCTCCCCCCGAGCGGCGCAGGGGAACGGGGGAATGGGGGTTATGGTCAGTCTACAACACTTCTTCTCTGCCGCTCCTTCTCGGTCACTCTCGTCCCCTGTGCTGTGGGGTCCCACCCACGGGATGCAGTCCTTGACGAACTGATCCGGCGTGGGCTTCCCACAGGCAGCAGCTCTTTCAGAACTGCTCCAGATATGGGTCCGTACCACGGGGTCCATCCCTCAGGAGAAAAATGCTCCAACCTGGCTCCCCTACGGGCAGCAGCTCCTGCCAGATCACCTGCTCCTGCGTGGTCTCCTCTCCACGGGCTACAGGTCCGGCCTGGAATCTGCTCCGGCAGGGGTCTTCCACAGGCGGCAGCCTCCGTCCGTGCAGGGCCACCTGCTCCACCGTGGTCTCCTCCACGGGCTGCAGCGTGAAACCCTGCTCCACCGTGGTACTCCATGGGCTGCAGGGGGACATCCTGCTTCACCATGGTCCTCACCACAGGCCGCAGGGGACTTCTGCTCCGGCGCCTGGAGCACCTCTCCCCCTCCTTCTACACTGACCTTGGCACCTGCAAGGCTGTTTCTCACTCCCTTGACTCTCCCGGCTGCTGTGTGGCGCAGCGTTTTTTTCCCTGTCTTAAATATGCTCTCACAGAGGCGCAAAACAACATCGCTTATTGGCTCAGATCTGGAAAACAACGGGGCCCTTCCCAAACATGGGGCGGCTTCTAGATCTTTCTCACAGAAACCACTCCTATGGCCCCCTGCTACCAAAACCTTGCCACGTAAACCCACTAGACCGCAACGCGGGAACCTCAGCGATGTGACCTCAGCGCGAGAACCTAAACAATGTGACCTCAGCGCGGGAACATCAGAAGTGTGACCTCACAGCGGGAACCTCAGCAATGTGACCTCAGCACGGGAACCTCAGCGCTGTGACCTCAGCGCGGGAACCTCAGCGATGTGACCAAAGCGTGGGAACCTCAGCGCGGGAACCTCAGCTCTGTGACCTCAGCGCGGGAACCTAAACAATGTGACCTCAGCGTGGGAAACTCAGCGTGGGAACCTCAGCCGTGTGACCTCAGCGCAGGAACCTCAGCAATATGACGTCAGCGTGGGAACCGAAACAATGTGACCTCAGCGCGGGAACCTCAGAGTGGGAACCTCAGCAGTGTGTTCTCACAGCGGGAACCTCAGCGATGTGACCTCAGCGCAGGAACCTCAGCGATGTCACCTCAGCACGGAAACCTCAGCGATGTTACCTAAGCAATGGGACCTTAGCGCGGGCACGTCAGTGCGGGAACCTCAGCGATATGACCTCAGCGTGGGAACCTCAGCGCGGGAACCTCAGCGATGTGACCTCAGCGCGGGAACCTCAGCGCGGGAACCTCAGCGATGTGACCTCAGTGCGGGAACCTCAGAGCGGGAAACACAGCGCTGTGATCTCAGCGCGGGAACCTCTGCGATGTCACCTAAGCGATGGGACCCCAGCGCGGGCACCTCAGCGTGGGAACCTCAGCGATGTGACCTCAGCGTGGGAACCTCAGCGCGGGAACCTCAGCGATGTCACCGAAGCTATGTGACCTCAGCGCGGGAACATCAGCGATGTGACCTCAGCACGGGAACCTCAGCGATGTGACCTCAGTGCGGGAACCTCAGAGCGGGAAACACAGCGCTGTGACCTCATTGCGGGAACCTCTGCGATGTCACCTAAGCGATGGGACCCCAGCGCGGGCACCTCAGCGCTGTGACCTCAGCGATGTGATCTGAGCGCGGGAACCTCAGCGATGTGACCTCAGCGTGGGAACCTCAGCGCGGGAACCTTAGCGATGTGACCTCAGCGATGTGACCTCAGCGCGGGAACCTCAGCGCGGGAACCTCAGCGATGTGACCTCAGCGATGTGAACTCAGCGCGGGCAGCTCAGCTCTGTGACCTCAGCGCGGGAACCTCAGCGTGGGAACCTCAGCAGTGTCACGTCAGCGCGGGAACCTCAGCGTGGGAACCTCAACAGTGTGACCTCACAGCGGGAACCTCAGCGATGTGACCTCAGCGATGTGACCACAGCGCGGAAACCTCAGCGATGTGACCTCAGCGCGGGAACCTCAACGCGGGAACCTCAGAGATGTGACCTCAGCTATGTGACCTCAGCGCAGGAAACTCAGTGATGTGACCTCAGCGCGGGAACCTCAGCGATGTGACCAAAGCGTGGGAACCTCAGCAGTGTCACGTCAGCATGGGAAGCTCAGCGTAGGAACCTCAACAGTGTGACTTCACAGCGGGAACCTCAGCGATGTGACCTCAGCGCGGGAACCTCAGCAATGTGACCAAAGCGTGGGAACCTCTGCGCGGGAACCTCAGCTCTGTGACCTCAGCGCGGGAACCTAAACAATGTGACCTCAGCGCGGGAACCTCAGCGTGGGAACCTCAGTAATGTGAGCTCAGCGTGGGAACCTAAACAATGTGACCTCAGCGCGGGAACCTCAGCGTGACAACCTCAGCAGTGTCACGTCAGCGCGGGAACCTCAGCACGGGAACCTCAGCGTTGTGACCTCAGCGCGGGAACCTCAGCGCGGGAACCTCAGCAACATGACCTCAGCGTGGGAACCACAGCGATGTGACCTCAGCACGGGAACCTCAGCTCTGTGACCTCAGCGCGGGAATCTCAGCGTTGTGACTTCAGCGCGGGAACCTCAGCGATGTGACCAAAGCATGGGAACATCAGCGTGGGAACCTCAACGCGGGAACCTAAACAATGTGACCTCAGCGCGGGAACCTCAGCGTGGGAACCTCAGCAATGTCACATGAGCATGGGAAGCTCAGCGTAGGAACCTCAACAGTGTGACCTCACAGCGGGAACCTCAGCGATGTCACCTAAGCGATGTGACCTCAGCGCGGGAACATCAGCGACGTGACCAAAGCGTGGGAACCTCTGCGCGGGAACCTCAGCTCTGTGAGCTCAGCGCGGGAACCTCAGCGATGTGACCTCAGCGCGGGAACCTCAGCGTGGGAACCTCAGTAATGTGAGCTCAGCGCGGGAACCTCAGCGTTGTTACCTCAGCGCGGGAACCTCAGCGTTGTGACCACAGCGCAGGAATGTCAGCGATGCGACCTCAGCGCGGGAAACTCAGCGCAGGAATCTCAGCAATGTGACCTCAGCGCGGGAACCTCAGCGCTGTGACCTCAGTGAGGGAACCTATACAATGTGACCTCAACGCGGGAACCTCTGCATGGGAACCTCAGCAGTGTGACCTCAGCGCGGGTACCTAAGCGCTGTGACTTCACCGTGGGAACCTCAGCGATTTGACCTCAGCGTGGGAACCTCAGCTCTGTGACCTCAGCGCGGGAATCTAAACAAAGTGACATCAGCGCGGGAACCTCAGCGTAGGAACCTCAACAGTGTGACCTCACAGCGGGAACCTCAGCGATGTGACCTAAGCGATGTGACCGCAGCGCGGAAACCTCAGCGTTGTGACCGCAGCGCGGGAACCTCAGCACGGGAACATCAGCGATGTGAGCTCAGCACGGGAACCTCAGCGTTGTGATATCAGCGCAGGAACCTCAGCGCATGAATCTCAGCGATGCGACCTCAGCGCTGGAACCTCAGCGTAGGAACCTCAACAGTGTGACCTCAGCGCGGGAACCTCAGCAATGTGACCTCAACAATGTGACCTCAGCGTGGGAACCTCAGCGACGTGACCAAAGCGTGGGAACCTCAGCAATGTGACCTCAACACGGGAACCTCAATGCGGGAACCTCAGAGATGTGACCTCAGCTATGTGACCTCAGCGCGGGAACCTCAGCGATGTGACCTCAGCGCAGGAACCTCAGTGATGTGACCTCAGCGCGGGAACCTAAGCGTGGGAACCTCAGCGATGTGCCCTCAACATGGGAACCTCAGCGCTGTGACCTCGGGGCGGGAACCTCAGCGCAGGAATCTCAGCGATGTGACATCAGCGCGGGAACCTAGGCGTGGGAACGTCAGCGATGTGACCTCAGCGATGTGACCTCAGCGCGGGAACCTCAGCGTGGGAACCTCAGCGATGTGACTTCACCGTGGGAACCTCAGCTATGTGACCTCAGCGCGGGAACCTCAGAGCGGGAACCAGAGCGCTGTGACCTCAACACGGGAACCTCAGCGATGTGACCTCAGTGCGGGAACCTCAGCGCTGTGACCTCAGCGCGGGAAACTCAGCGCGGGAACCTCAGCGCTGTGACCTCAGCGCGGGAACCTCAGTGCGGGAACCACAGCGCTGTGACCTCAGAGCGGGAACCTCAGCGATGTGACCTCAGCGATGTGACCTCAGCGCGGGAACCTCAGCGATGTGACCTCAGCGATGTGACCGCAGCACGGGAACCTGAGCAATGTGACCTCAGCGTGGGAAAAACAGCAGTGTCAGGTCAACGCCGGAACCTCAGCGTATGAACCTCAGCA
This sequence comes from Anas platyrhynchos, assembly GCF_047663525.1. Taxonomy (NCBI): domain Eukaryota; kingdom Metazoa; phylum Chordata; class Aves; order Anseriformes; family Anatidae; genus Anas; species Anas platyrhynchos. The sequence goes on along the minus strand of NC_092616.1, from coordinate 4,810,487 downwards.
TTGTGACGTCAGCGCGAAAACCTCAGCGCTGTGACCTCAGCGCAGGAACATCAGCAATGTGATATCAGCGCGGGAACCTCAGCGATGTGACCTCAGCGCGGGAACCTCAGCGATGTGACCTCAGCTATGTGACCTCAGCGCGGAAACCTTAGCACGGGAACCTCAGCGATGTGACCTCAGCGTGGGAACCTCAGCGCTGTGACCTCAACGCGGGATCCTCAGCGATGTGACATCAGAGCCGGAACCTCAGCGATGTGAGCTCAGCGATGTGACCTCAGCGCGGGCACCTCAGCGCGGGTACCAAAGCTCTTTGACCTCAGTGCCTGAACCTCAGCTCTGTGACCTCACTCTGTGACCTCAGCGCGGGAACCTCAGCGCTGTGACCTCAGCGCTGGAACCTCAGCAATGTGACCTCAGCGCGGGAACCTCAGCGCTGTGACCTCAGCGCGGGAACCTCAACGCGGGAACATCAGCGACGTGATATCAGCGTGGGAAACTCAGCGATGTGACGTCACGGCGGGAACCTCAGCGCGGCAACCTCAGCGACGTGACCTCAGCGCGGGAACCACAGTGATGTGCCCTCAGCGCGGGAACCTCAGCATTGTGACCTCAGCACGGGAACCTCAGCGCTGTGACCTCAGCGATGTGATCTGAGCGCGGGAACCTCAGCGATGTGACCTCAGCGCGGGAAACTCAGCGCGGGAACCTCAGCGATGTGACTTCAGCGCGGGAAACTCAGCGATGTGACCTTAGCGCTGGAACCTCAGCGCTGTGACCTCAATGCGGGAATCTCAGCGATGTGACCTCAGAGCCGGAACCTCAGCGATGTGAGCTCAGTGATGTGACCTCAGCGCGGGAACCTCAGCGCGGGAACCTCAGCGATGTGACCTCAGCTATGTGACGTCAGCGCGAAAACCTCAGCGCTGTGACCTCAGCGCGGGAACCTCAGCGCTGTGACCTCAGTGCGCGAACCTCAGCGCGGGAACATCAGCGATGTGATATCAGCGCGGAAACCTCAGCGATGTGACCTCAGCGATGTGACCTCAGCGCGGGAACCTCAGCGATGTGACCACAGCGCGGGAACCACAGCGCTGTGACCTCAGCGCAGGAACATCAGCGATGTGACCTCAGCACGGGAACCTCAGCGATGTGACCTCAGCGCGGGAACCTCAACGCGGGAACCTCAGTGATGTGATCTGAGCGCGGCAACCTCAGCGCTGTGACCTCAGCGATATGATCTGAGCGCGGGAACCTCAGCGATGTGACCTCAGCGTGGGAACCTCAGCGCGGGAACCTCAGCGATGTCACCTCAGCGATGTGACCTCAGCGCGGGAACCTCAACGCGGGAACGTCAGCTCGGGAATCTCAGTGATGTCACCTAAGCAATGTGACCTCAACGCGGGAACCTCAGCGATGTGACCTCAGCGCGGGATCCTCAGCGATGTGACATCAGAGCCGGAACCTCAGCGATGTGAGCTCAGCGATGTGACCTCAGTGCGGGAACCTCAGCGATGTGACCTCAGCGCGGGAACCTCAGCGATGTCACCTAAGAGATGGGATCCCAGCGCGGGAACCTCAGCGATGTGACCTCAGCGCAGGAACCTCAACGCGGGAACCTCAGCGATGTGACCTCAGCACGGGAACCTCAGCAATGTGACCTCAGCGCGGGAACCTCAACGCGGGAACCTCAGCGATGTGATCTGAGCGCGGCAACCTCAGCGCTGTGACCTCAGCGATGTGATCTGAGCGCGGGAACCTCAGCGATGTGACCTCAGCGCGGGAACCTCAGCGAGGGAACCTCAGCGATGTGACCTCAGCGCTGTGACCTCAATGCGGGAATCTCAGCGATGTGACCTCAGAGCCGGAACCTCAGTGATGTGAGCTCAGTGATGTGACCTCAGCTCGGGAACCTCAGCGCGGGAACCTCAGCGATGTGACCTCAGCGCGGGAACCTCAACGCGGGAACGTCAGCGCGGGAACCTCAGTGATGTCACCTAAGCAATGTGACCTCAACGCAGGACCCTCAGCGATGTGACCTCAGCGCGGGATCCTCAGCAATGTGACATCAGAGCCGGAACCTCAGCGATGTGCCCTCAACATGGGAACCTCAGCGCTGTGACCTCAGCGCGGGAACCTCAACGCGGGAACCTCAGTGATGTCACCTAAGCAATGTGACCTCAACGCGGGAACCTCAGCGATGTGACCTCAGCGCGGGATCCTCAGCGATGTGACATCAGAGCCGGAACCTCAGCGATGTGAGCTCATCGATGTGACCTCAGCGCGGGAACCTCAGCATGGGAACCTCAGCGCTGTGACCTCAGCGCGGGAAACTCAGCGCGGGAACCTCAGCGATGTGACTTCACCGTGGGAACCTCAGCGATGTGACCTCAGAACTGGAACCTCAGCGCGGGAACCTCAGCGATGTGACCTCAGCGCAGGAACCTCAGCGCTGTGACCTCAGCGCGGGAACCTCAGTGCTGTGACCTCTGGGCGGGAACCTCAGCGCAGGAATCTCAGCGATGTGACCTCAGCGCGGGAACCTAGGCACGGGAACCTCAGCGAAATCACCTAAGCGATGTGACCATATGCGGGAACCTCAGCGATGTGACCTCAGCGATGTGACCTCAGCACGGGAACCTCAGCGATGTGATATCAGTGCGGGAACCTCAGCGCTGTGAGCTCAGCGCGGGAACCTCAACGCGGGAACATCAGCGATGTGATATCAGCGCGGGAACCTCAGCGATGTGACCTCAGCGCGGGAACCTCAGCGATGTGACCTCAGCACTGGAACCTCAGCGCGGGAACCTCAGCGATGTGACCTCAGCGCAGGAACCTCAGCGATGTGACCTCAGCGCGGGAACCTCAGCGCTGTGACCTCTGGGCGGGAACCTCAGCGCAGGAATCTCAGCGATGTGACCTCAGCACGGGAACCTCAGCGCGGGACCCTCAGCGAAATCACCTAAGCGATGTGACCTCAGCGCGGGAACCTCAGCGATGTGACCTCAGCGATGTGACCTCAGCGCGGGAACCTCAGAGTGGGAACCTCAGCGATGTGACCTCAGCGCGGGAACCTCAGCTATGTGACCTCAGCGCGGGAACCTCAGAGCTGTGACCTCAGCACGGGAACCTCAGCGATGTGACCTCAGCACGGGATCCTCAGCGATGTGACCTCAGCGCGGGAACCTCAACGCGGGAACCTCAGCGATGTGATCTGAGCGCGGCAACCTCAGCGCTGTGACCTCAGCGATGTGATCTGAGCGCGGGAACCTCAGCGATGTGACCTCAGCGTGGGAACCTCAGCGCGGGAACCTTAGCGATGTGACCTCAGCGATGTGACCTCAGCACGGGAACCTCAGCGCGGGAACCTCAGCGATGTGACCTCAGCGATGTGAACTCAGCGCGGGAAGCTCAGCGATGTGACCTCAGCGCGGGAACCTCAACGCGGGAACGTCAGCGCGGGAACCTTGGTGATGTCACCTAAGCAATGTGACCTCAACGCGGGAACCTCAGCGATGTGACCTCAGCGCGGGATCCTCAGCGATGTGACATCAGAGCCGGAACCTCAGCGATGTGAGCTCAGCGCTGTGACCTCAGCACGGGAACATCAGCGATGTGACCTCAGCACGGGAACCACAGCGATGTGACCTCAGCGCGGGAACCTCAACGCGGGAACCTCAGCGATGTGACCTCAGCGATGTGACCTTAGCGCTGGAACCTCAGCGATGTGACCTCAGCGCGGGAACCTCAGCGCGGGAACCTCAGCGATGTGACCTCAGCGCAGGATCCTCAGCGATGTGACATCAGAGCCGGAACCTCAGCGATGTGAGCTCAGCGATGTGACCTCAGCGCGGGAACCTCAGCGATGTGACCTCAGCACTGGAACCTCAGCGCGGGAACCTCAGCGATGTGACCTCAGCGCAGGAACCTCAGCAATGTGACCTCAGCGCGGGAACCTCAGCGCTGTGACCTCTGGGCGGGAACCTCAGCGCAGGAATCTCAGCGATGTGACCTCAGCGCGGGAACCTAGGCGTGGGAACCTCAGTGATGTGACCTCAGCACGGGAACCTCAGCGCGGGAACCTCAGCGAAATCACCTAAGCGATGTGACCATATGTGGGAACCTCAGCGATGTGACCTCAGCGATGTGACCTCAGCGCGGGAACCTCAGCGCGGGAACCTCAGCTATGTGACCTCAGCGCGGGAACCTCAGAGCTGTGACCTCAGCACGGGAACCTCAGCGATGTGACCTCAGCGCGGGAACCTCAACGCGGGAACCTCAGCGATGTGACCTCAGCGATGTGACCTCAGCGCGGGAACCTCAACGCGGGAACCTCAGCGCGGGAACCTCAGTGATGTCACCTAAGCAATGTGACCTCAACGCGGGAACCTCAGCGATGTGACCTCAGCGCGGGATCCTCAGCGATGTGACATCAGAGCCGGAACCTCAGCGATGTGAGCTCAGCGATGTGACCTCAGCGCGGGAACCTCAACGCGGGAACCTCAGCGCGGGAACCTCAGTGATGTCACCTAAGCAATGTGACCTCAGCGCGGGAACCTCAGCGTGGGAACCTCAGCGATGTGCCCTCAGCGCGGGAACCTCAGCGATGTGACTTCACCGTGGGAACCTCAGCGATGTGACCTCAGCACTGGAACCTCAGCGCGGGAACCTCAGCGATGTGACCTCAGCGCAGGAATCTCAGCGATGTGACCTCAGCGATGTGACCTCAGCGCGGGAACCTCAGCGTGGGAACCTCAGCGATGTGACTTCACCGTGGGAACCTCAGCGATGTGACCTCAGTGCGGGAACATCAGCGCTGTGACCTCAGCGTGGGAACCTCAACGCGGGAACATCAGCGATGTGATATCAGCGCGGGAACCTCAGCGATGTGACCTCAAGGCGGGAACCTTATCGCGGCAACCTCAGCGATGTGACCTCAGCGCGGGAACCTCAACGCGGGAACATCAGCGATGTGATATCAGCACAGGAAACACAGCGATGTGACCTCAGCGCGGGAACCTCAATGCGGGAACCTCAGCGATGTGACCTCAGCGCGGGAACCTAGGCACGGGAACCTCAGCGAAATCACCTAAGCGATGTGACCATATGCGGGAACCTCAGCGATGTGACCTCAGCGATGTGACCTCAGCACGGGAACCTCAGCGATGTGACCTCAGTGCAGGAACCTCAGCGCTGTGAGCTCAGCGCGGGAACCTCAGCGCGGGAACCTCAGTGATGTGACCTCAGCTATGTGACGTCAGCGCGAAAACCTCAGCGCTGTGACCTCAGCGCGGGAACCTCAGCGCTGTGACCTCAGTGCGCGAACCTCAGCGCGGGAACATCAGCGATGTGATATCAGCGCGGAAACCTCAGCGATGTGACCTCAGCGATGTGACCTCAGCGCGGGAACCTCAGCGATGTGACCTAAGCGCGGGAACCACAGCGCTGTGACCTCAGCGCAGGAACATCAGCGCTGTGACCTCAGCACGGGAACATCAGCGATGTGACCTCAGCACGGGAACCTCAGCGATGTGACCTCAGCGCGGGAACCTCAGCGCAGGAACCTCAGCGATGTGACCTCAGCGCGGGAACCTCAACGCGGGAACGTCAGAGGGGGAACATCAGTGAAGTCACCTAAGCAATGTGACCTCAACGCGGGAACCTCAGCGATGTCACCTCAGCGCGGGAACCTCAGCGATGTGACCTCAGCGCGGGAACCTCAGCATTGTGACCTCAGCACGGGAACCTCAGCGCTGTGACCTCAGCGATGTGATCTGAGCGAGGGAACCTCGGCGATGTGACCTCAGCTATGTGACGTCAGCGCGAAAACCTCAGTGCTGTGACCTCAGCGCGGGAACCTCAGCGATGTGATCTGAGCGCGGCAACCTCAGCGCTGTGACCTCAGCGATGTGACCTTAGCGCTGGAACCTCAGCGATGTGACCTCAGCGCGGGAACCTCAGCGCGGGAAGCTCAGTGATGTGACCTCAGCGCGGGAACCTCAACGCGGGAACGTCAGCGCGGGAACCTCAGTGATGTCACCTAAGCAGTGTGACCTCAACGCGGGAACCTCAGCGATGTGACCTCAGCGCGGGATCCTCAGCGATGTGACATCAGAGCCGGAACCTCAGCGATGTGAGCTCAGCGCGGGAAACTCAGCGCGGGAACCTCAGCGATGTGACTTCACCGTGGGAACCTCAGCGATGTGACCTCAGAACTGGAACCTCAGCGCGGGAACCTCAGCGATGTGACCTCAGCGCAGGAACCTCAGCGCTGTGACCTCAGCGCGGGAACCTCAGTGCTGTGACCTCTGGGCGGGAACCTCAGCGCAGGAATCTCAGCGATGTGACCTCAGCGCGGGAACCTAGGCACGGGAACCTCAGCGAAATCACCTAAGCGATGTGACCATATGCGGGAACCTCAGCGATGTGACCTCAGCGATGTGACCTCAGCACGGGAACCTCAGCGATGTGATATCAGTGCGGGAACCTCAGCGCTGTGAGCTCAGCGCGGGAACCTCAACGCGGGAACATCAGCGATGTGATATCAGCGCGGGAACCTCAGCGATGTGACCTCAGCGCGGGAACCTCAGCGATGTGACCTCAGCACTGGAACCTCAGCGCGGGAACCTCAGCGATGTGACCTCAGCGCAGGAACCTCAGCGATGTGACCTCAGCGCGGGAACCTCAGCGCTGTGACCTCTGGGCGGGAACCTCAGCGCAGGAATCTCAGCGATGTGACCTCAGCACGGGAACCTCAGCGCGGGACCCTCAGCGAAATCACCTAAGCGATGTGACCTCAGCGCGGGAACCTCAGCGATGTGACCTCAGCGATGTGACCTCAGCGCGGGAACCTCAGAGTGGGAACCTCAGCGATGTGACCTCAGCGCGGGAACCTCAGCTATGTGACCTCAGCGCGGGAACCTCAGAGCTGTGACCTCAGCACGGGAACCTCAGCGATGTGACCTCAGCACGGGATCCTCAGCGATGTGACCTCAGCGCGGGAACCTCAACGCGGGAACCTCAGCGATGTGATCTGAGCGCGGCAACCTCAGCGCTGTGACCTCAGCGATGTGATCTGAGCGCGGGAACCTCAGCGATGTGACCTCAGCGTGGGAACCTCAGCGCGGGAACCTTAGCGATGTGACCTCAGCGATGTGACCTCAGCACGGGAACCTCAGCGCGGGAACCTCAGCGATGTGACCTCAGCGATGTGAACTCAGCGCGGGAAGCTCAGCGATGTGACCTCAGCGCGGGAACCTCAACGCGGGAACGTCAGCGCGGGAACCTTGGTGATGTCACCTAAGCAATGTGACCTCAACGCGGGAACCTCAGCGATGTGACCTCAGCGCGGGATCCTCAGCGATGTGACATCAGAGCCGGAACCTCAGCGATGTGAGCTCAGCGCTGTGACCTCAGCACGGGAACATCAGCGATGTGACCTCAGCACGGGAACCACAGCGATGTGACCTCAGCGCGGGAACCTCAACGCGGGAACCTCAGCGATGTGACCTCAGCGATGTGACCTTAGCGCTGGAACCTCAGCGATGTGACCTCAGCGCGGGAACCTCAGCGCGGGAACCTCAGCGATGTGACCTCAGCGCAGGATCCTCAGCGATGTGACATCAGAGCCGGAACCTCAGCGATGTGAGCTCAGCGATGTGACCTCAGCGCGGGAACCTCAGCGATGTGACCTCAGCACTGGAACCTCAGCGCGGGAACCTCAGCGATGTGACCTCAGCGCAGGAACCTCAGCAATGTGACCTCAGCGCGGGAACCTCAGCGCTGTGACCTCTGGGCGGGAACCTCAGCGCAGGAATCTCAGCGATGTGACCTCAGCGCGGGAACCTAGGCGTGGGAACCTCAGTGATGTGACCTCAGCACGGGAACCTCAGCGCGGGAACCTCAGCGAAATCACCTAAGCGATGTGACCATATGTGGGAACCTCAGCGATGTGACCTCAGCGATGTGACCTCAGCGCGGGAACCTCAGCGCGGGAACCTCAGCTATGTGACCTCAGCGCGGGAACCTCAGAGCTGTGACCTCAGCACGGGAACCTCAGCGATGTGACCTCAGCGCGGGAACCTCAACGCGGGAACCTCAGCGATGTGACCTCAGCGATGTGACCTCAGCGCGGGAACCTCAACGCGGGAACCTCAGCGCGGGAACCTCAGTGATGTCACCTAAGCAATGTGACCTCAACGCGGGAACCTCAGCGATGTGACCTCAGCGCGGGATCCTCAGCGATGTGACATCAGAGCCGGAACCTCAGCGATGTGAGCTCAGCGATGTGACCTCAGCGCGGGAACCTCAACGCGGGAACCTCAGCGCGGGAACCTCAGTGATGTCACCTAAGCAATGTGACCTCAGCGCGGGAACCTCAGCGTGGGAACCTCAGCGATGTGCCCTCAGCGCGGGAACCTCAGCGATGTGACTTCACCGTGGGAACCTCAGCGATGTGACCTCAGCACTGGAACCTCAGCGCGGGAACCTCAGCGATGTGACCTCAGCGCAGGAATCTCAGCGATGTGACCTCAGCGATGTGACCTCAGCGCGGGAACCTCAGCGTGGGAACCTCAGCGATGTGACTTCACCGTGGGAACCTCAGCGATGTGACCTCAGTGCGGGAACATCAGCGCTGTGACCTCAGCGTGGGAACCTCAACGCGGGAACATCAGCGATGTGATATCAGCGCGGGAACCTCAGCGATGTGACCTCAAGGCGGGAACCTTATCGCGGCAACCTCAGCGATGTGACCTCAGCGCGGGAACCTCAACGCGGGAACATCAGCGATGTGATATCAGCACAGGAAACACAGCGATGTGACCTCAGCGCGGGAACCTCAATGCGGGAACCTCAGCGATGTGACCTCAGCGCGGGAACCTAGGCACGGGAACCTCAGCGAAATCACCTAAGCGATGTGACCATATGCGGGAACCTCAGCGATGTGACCTCAGCGATGTGACCTCAGCACGGGAACCTCAGCGATGTGACCTCAGTGCAGGAACCTCAGCGCTGTGAGCTCAGCGCGGGAACCTCAGCGCGGGAACCTCAGTGATGTGACCTCAGCTATGTGACGTCAGCGCGAAAACCTCAGCGCTGTGACCTCAGCGCGGGAACCTCAGCGCTGTGACCTCAGTGCGCGAACCTCAGCGCGGGAACATCAGCGATGTGATATCAGCGCGGAAACCTCAGCGATGTGACCTCAGCGATGTGACCTCAGCGCGGGAACCTCAGCGATGTGACCTAAGCGCGGGAACCACAGCGCTGTGACCTCAGCGCAGGAACATCAGCGCTGTGACCTCAGCACGGGAACATCAGCGATGTGACCTCAGCACGGGAACCTCAGCGATGTGACCTCAGCGCGGGAACCTCAGCGCAGGAACCTCAGCGATGTGACCTCAGCGCGGGAACCTCAACGCGGGAACGTCAGAGGGGGAACATCAGTGAAGTCACCTAAGCAATGTGACCTCAACGCGGGAACCTCAGCGATGTCACCTCAGCGCGGGAACCTCAGCGATGTGACCTCAGCGCGGGAACCTCAGCATTGTGACCTCAGCACGGGAACCTCAGCGCTGTGACCTCAGCGATGTGATCTGAGCGAGGGAACCTCGGCGATGTGACCTCAGCTATGTGACGTCAGCGCGAAAACCTCAGTGCTGTGACCTCAGCGCGGGAACCTCAGCGATGTGATCTGAGCGCGGCAACCTCAGCGCTGTGACCTCAGCGATGTGACCTTAGCGCTGGAACCTCAGCGATGTGACCTCAGCGCGGGAACCTCAGCGCGGGAAGCTCAGTGATGTGACCTCAGCGCGGGAACCTCAACGCGGGAACGTCAGCGCGGGAACCTCAGTGATGTCACCTAAGCAGTGTGACCTCAACGCGGGAACCTCAGCGATGTGACCTCAGCGCGGGATCCTCAGCGATGTGACATCAGAGCCGGAACCTCAGCGATGTGAGCTCAGCGATGTGACCTCAGCGCGGGAACCTCAGCGATGTGACCTCAGCGCGGGAACCTCAGCGATGTGACCTCAGCACTGGAACCTCAGCGCGGGAACCTCAGCGATGTGACCTCAGCGCAGGAACCTCAGCGATGTGACCTCAGCGCGGGAACCTCAGCGCTGTGACCTCTGGGCGGGAACCTCAGCGCAGGAATCTCAGCGATGTGACCTCAGCGCGGGAACCTAGGCGTGGGAACCTCAGTGATGTGACCTCAGCACGGGAACCTCAGCGCGGGACCCTCAGCGAAATCACCTAAGCGATGTGACCATATGTGGGAACCTCAGCGATGTGACCTCAGCGATGTGACCTCAGCGCGGGAACCTCAGCGTGGGAACCTCAGCGATGTGACCTCAGCGCGGGAACCTCAGCTATGTGACCTCAGCGCGGGAACCTCAGAGCTGTGACCTCAGCACGGGAACCTCAGCGATGTGACCTCAGCACGGGAACCTCAGCGATGTGACCTCAGCGCGGGAACCTCAACGCGGGAACCTCAGCGATGTGATCTGAGCGCGGCAACCTCAGCGCTGTGACCTCAGCGATGTGATCTGAGCGCGGGAACCTCAGCGATGTGACCTCAGCGTGGGAACCTCAGCGCGGGAACCTTAGCGATGTGACCTCAGCGATGTGACCTCAGCGCGGGAACCTCAGCGCGGGAACCTCAGCGATGTGACCTCAGCGATGTGAACTCAGCGCGGGAAGCTGAGCGATGTGACCTCAGCGCGGGAACCTCAACGAGGGAACGTCAGCGCGGGAACCTTGGTGATGTCACCTAAGCAATGTGACCTCAACGCGGGAACCTCAGCGATGTGACCTCAGCGCGGGATCCTCAGCGATGTGACATCAGAGCCGGAACCTCAGCGATGTGAGCTCAGCGCTGTGACCTCAGCACGGGAACATCAGCGATGTGACCTCAGCACGGGAACCACAGCGATGTGACCTCAGCGCGGGAACCTCAACGCGGGAACCTCAGCGATGTGACCTCAGCGATGTGACCTTAGCGCTGGAACCTCAGCGATGTGACCTCAGCGCGGGAACCTCAGCGCGGGAACCTCAGCGATGTGACCTCAGCGCAGGATCCTCAGCGATGTGACATCAGAGCCGGAACCTCAGCGATGTGAGCTCAGCGATGTGACCTCAGCGCGGGAACCTCAGCGATGTGACCTCAGCACTGGAACCTCAGCGCGGGAACCTCAGCGATGTGACCTCAGCGCAGGAACCTCAGCAATGTGACCTCAGCGCAGGAACCTCAGCGCTGTGACCTCTGGGCGGGAACCTCAGCGCAGGAATCTCAGCGATGTGACCTCAGCGCGGGAACCTAGGCGTGGGAACCTCAGTGATGTGGCCTCAGCACGGGAACCACAGCGCGGGAACCTCAGCGAAATCACCTAAGCGATGTGACCATATGTGGGAACCTCAGCGATGTGACCTCAGCGATGTGACCTCAGCGCGGGAACCTCAGCGTGGGAACCTCAGCGATGTGACCTCAGCGCGGGAACCTCAGCTATGTGACCTCAGCGCGGGAACCTCAGAGCTGTGACCTCAGCACGGGAACCTCAGCGATGTGACCTCAGCGCGGGAACCTCAACGCGGGAACCTCAGCGATGTGACCTCAGCGATGTGACCTCAGCGCGGGAACCTCAACGCGGGAACGTCAGCGCGGGAACCTCAGTGATGTCACCTAAGCAATGTGACCTCAACGCGGGAACCTCAGCGATGTGACCTCAGCGCGGGATCCTCAGCGATGTGACATCAGAGCCGGAACCTCAGCGATGTGAGCTCATCGATGTGACCTCAGCGCGGGAACCTCAACGTGGGAACCTCAGCGATGTGCCCTCAGCGCGGGAACCTCAGCGATGTGACTTCACCGTGGGAACCTCAGCGATGTGACCTCAGCACTGGAACCTCAGCGCGGGAACCTCAGCGATGTGACCTCAGCGCAGGAATCTCAGCGATGTGACCTCAGCGATGTGACCTCAGTGCGGGAACCTCAGCGCAGGAACGTCAGCAATGTGACCTCAACACTGTGACCTCAGCGCGGAAACATCAGCGATGTGAGCTCAACGCGGGAACCTCAGCAGTGTGACCTCAGCGAGGGAACCTCAGTGTGGGAACCTCAGCAGTGTGACCTCACAGCGGGAAACTCAGCGCTGTGACTTCAGCGCTGGAACCTCAGCGATGTGACCTCAGTGCGGGAACCTCAGCACAGGAATCTCAGCGATGTGACCTCAACGCGGGAACCTAGGCGTGGGAACCTCAGCGATGTGACCTCAGCACAGGAACCTCAGCGCGGGAACCTCAGCGATGTCACCTAAGCGATGTGACCTCAGCGCGGGAACCTCAGTGATGTGACCTCAGTGCGGGAACCTCAGCGCGGGAACCTCAGAGATGTGACATCAGCGCGGGAATGTCAGCGATGTGACCTCAGCGCGGGAACCTCAGCAATGTGACCTCAGCACTGTGACCTCAGCGCGGGAACCTCAGTGATGTGACCTCAGCGCGGGAACCTCAGCGTGGGAACCTCAGCGATGTGACCTCTGCGCGGGAACCTCAGCGTGGGAACCTCAGCAGTGTCAAGTCAGCACGGGAACCTCAGCGTAGGAACCTCAACAGTGTGACCTCAGCATGGGAACCTCGGCGTGGGAACCTCAGCAGTGTCACGTCAGCGCGGGAACATCAGCGTAAGAACCTCAGCAGTGTGACCTCAGCGCGGGAACCTCAGCAATGTGACCTCAACGCGGGAACCTCAGCGATATGACCTCAGCACGGGAAACTCAGTGGTGTGACCTCAGTGCGGGAACCTCAGCGATATGATCTCAGCGCGGGAAACTCAGAAATGTGACCTCAGCGCGGGAACCTCAGCAATGTGACCTCAGCGCGGGAACCTCAGCGATGTGACCTCAGCGCGGGAACCTCAGCGCGGGAACCTCTGCGATGTGACCTCAGCGCTGGAACCTCAGCAATGTGACCTCAGCGCGGGAACCACAGCGCGGGAACCACAGCCCTGTGAACTCAGCGCGGGAACCTCAGCGATGTGACTTCACCGTGGGAACCTCAGCTATGTGACCTCAGCGCGGGAACCTCAGCGATGTGACCTCAGTGCGGGAAACTCAGCGCTGTGACCTCAGCGCGGGAAGCTCAGCGATGTGACCTCAGCGCGGGAACCTCAACGCGGGAACGTCAGCGCGGGAACCTCAGTGATGTCACCTAAGCAATGTGACCTCAACGCGGGAACCTGAGCAATGTGACCTCAGCGTGGGAACCACAGCAGTGTCAGGTCAACGCCGGAACCTCAGCGTATGAACCTCAGCATTGTGACGTCAGCGCGAAAACCTCAGCGCTGTGACCTCAGCGCAGGAACATCAGCAATGTGATATCAGCGCGGGAACCTCAGCGATGTGACCTCTGCGCGGGAACCTCAGCGCTGTGACTTAAGCGCGGGAACCTCTGCGTTGTGACCTCAGCGCGGGAACCTCAGCGCTGTGACCTCAACGCGGGATCCTCAGCGATGTGACATCAGATCCGGAACCTCAGCGATGTGAGCTCAGCGATGTCACCTCAGCGCGGGAACATCAGCGTAAGAACCTCAGCGTGGGAAACTTAGCGCGGGAACCTCAGCGCTGTGACCTCAGCACAGGAACCTCAGCGATGTGACCTCAGCGCGGGAACCTCAGCGATGTGACCTCAGCGCGGGAACCTAGGCGTGGGAACCTCAGCGATATGACCTAAGCGATGTGACCTCAACGCGGGAACCTCAGCGATGTGACCTAAGCGATGTGACCTCAACGCGGGAACCTCAGCGATGTGACCTCAGCGCGGGATCCTCAGCGATGTGACATCAGAGCCGGAACCTCAGCGATGTGAGCTCAGCGATGTGACCTCAGCGCGGGAACCTCAGCGATGTGACCTCAGCGCGGGAACCTCAGCGATGTGACCTCAGAACTGGAACCTCAGCGCGGGAACCTCAGCGATGTGACCTCAGCGCAGGAACCTCAGCGATGTGACCTCAGCGCGGGAACCTCAGCGCTGTGACCTCTGGGCGGGAACCTCAGCGCAGGAATCTCAGCGATGTGACCTCAGCGCGGGAACCTCAACGCGGGAACCTCAGTGATGTAACCTCAGCACGGGAACCTCAGCGCGGGAACCTCAGCGAAATCACCTAAGCGATGTGACCATATGTGGGAACCTCAGCGATGTGACCTCAGCGATGTGACCTCAGCGCGGGAACCTCAGCAATGAGCCCTCAGCGCGGAAACCTCAGTGTTGTGACCTCAGCACGGGAACCTCAGCGTGGGAACCTCAGCGATGTGACCTCAGCGATGTGACCTCAGCGCGGGAACCTCAGCGCTGTGACCTCAGTGCGGGAACCTCAGCGCAGGAACGTCAGCAATGTGACCTCAACACTGTGACCTCAGCGCGGAAACATCAGTGTGGGAACCTCAGCAGTGTCACGTCACCGATGGAACCTCAGCGTAGGAACCTCAGCAGTGTTACCTCACAGCGGGAAACTCAGCGCTGTGACTTCAGCGCTGGAACCTCAGCGATGTGACCTCAGTGCGGGAACCTCAGCACAGGAATCTCAGCGATGTGACCTCAACGCGGGAACCTAGGCGTGGGAACCTCAGCGATGTGACCTCAGCACAGGAACCTCAGCGCGGGAACCTCAGCGATGTCACCTAAGCGATGTGACCTCAGCGCGGGAACCTCAGTGATGTGACCTCAGTGCGGGAACCTCAGCGCGGGAACCTCAGCGATGTGACATCAGCGCGGGAATGTCAGCGATGTGACCTCAGCGCGGGAACCTCAGCAATGTGACCTCAGCACTGTGACCTCAGCGCGGGAACCTCAGCAATGTGACCTCAGCGCTGTGACCTCAGCACGGGAACCTCAGTGATGTGACCTCAGCGCGGGAACCTCAGCGTGGGAACCTCAGCAGTGTCAAGTCAGCGCGGGAACCTCAGCGTAGGAACCTCAACAGTGTGACCTCAGCATGGGAACATCAGCGTAAGAACCTCAGCAGTGTGACATCAGCGCGGGAACCTCAGCAATGTGACCTCAACGCGGGATCCCCAGCGATGTGACCTCAGCGCGGGAACCTCAGCGTGGGAACCTCAGCGATGTGACCTCTGCGCGGGAACCTCAGCGCGGGAACCTCAGCGATGTGACCTCAGCGCGGGAACCTCAGCGATATGACCTCAGCACGGGAAACTCAGTGGTGTGACCTCAGTGCGGGAACCTCAGCGATATGATCTCAGCGCGGGAAACTCAGAAATGTGACCTCAGCGCGGGAACCTCAGCAATGTGACCTCAGCGCGGGAACCTCAGCGATGTGACCTCAGCGCGGGCACCTCAGCGCGGGTACCTAAGCTCTGTGACCTCACTCTGTGACCTCAGCGCGGGAAACTCAGTGATGTGACCTCAGCGCGGGAACCTCAGCGCGGGAACCTCAGCGATGTGACCTCAGCGCTGGAACCTCAGCAATGTGACCTCAGCGCGGGAACCACAGCGCGGGAACCACAGCCCTGTGAACTCAGCGCGGGAACCTCAGTTATGTGACCTCAGCGCGGGAAGCGCAGCGATGTCACCTAAGCGATGTGACCTCAGCGATGTCACTTAAGCGATGTGACCTCAAAGCGGGAACCTCAGTGATGTGACCTCAGCTATGTGACCTCAGCGCGGGAACCTCAGCGCTGTGACCTCAGTGCGGGAACCTCAGCGCGAGAACCTCAGCTCTGTGACCTCAGCTATGTGACCTCAGCACTGGAACCTCAGAGCAGGAACCACAGCGCTGTGACCTCAGCGCGGGAACCTCAGCGATGTCACCTAAGAGATGGGACCCCAGCGCGGGAACCTCAGCTCTGAGACCTCAGCGCGGGAACCTCAACGCGGGAACCTCAGCGATGTGACCTCAGCGCGGGAACCTCAACGCGGGAACGTCAGCGCGGGAACCTCAGTGATGTCACCTAAGCAATGTGACCTCAACGCGGGAACCTCAGCGATGTGACCTCAGCGCGGGAACCTCAGCGATGTGACATCAGAGCCGGAACCTCAGCGATGTGAGCTCAGCGATGTCACCTCAGCGCGGGAACCTCAGCGATGTGACCTCAGCGCGGGAACCTCAGCGTGGGAACCTCAGCGATGTGCCCTCAGCACGGGAACCTCAGCGCTGTGACCTCAGCGCGGGAAACTCAGCGCGGGAACCTCAGCGATGTGACTTCACCGTGGGAACCTCAGCGATGTGACCTCAGCACTGGAACCTCAGCGCGGGAACCTCAGCGATGTGACCTCAGCGCAGGAACCTCAGCGATGTGACCTCAGCGCGGGAACCTCAGCGCTGTGACCTCTGGGCGGGAACCTCAGCGCAGGAATCTCAGCGATGTGACCTCAGCGCGGGAACCTCAACGCGGGAACCTCAGTGATGTGACCTCAGCACGGGA
Organism: Anas platyrhynchos; assembly: GCF_047663525.1. Taxonomy (NCBI): domain Eukaryota; kingdom Metazoa; phylum Chordata; class Aves; order Anseriformes; family Anatidae; genus Anas; species Anas platyrhynchos. The sequence continues at coordinate 4,794,057 of NC_092616.1, read as the reverse complement.
ACCTCAGCGCGGGAACCTCAGCGAAATCACCTAAGCGATGTGACCATATGCGGGATCCTCAGCGATGTGACCTCAGCGATGTGACCTCAGCGCGGGAACCTCAGCGTGGGAACCTCAGCGATGTGACTTCACCGTGGGAACCTCAGCTATGTGACCTCAGCGCGGGAACCTCAGAGCGGGAACCAGAGCGCTGTGACCTCAGCACGGGAACCTCAGCGCTGTGACCTCAGCGCGGGAACCTCAACGCGGGAACATCAGCGATGTGATATCAGCGCGGGAACCTCAGCGACGTGACCTCAAGGCGGGAATCTCAGCGCGGCAACCTCAGCGACGTGACCTCAGCGCGGGAACCTCAATGCGGGAACATCAGCGATGTGACATCAGAGCCGGAACCACAGTGAAGTGACCTCAGCGCGGGAACCTCAGCGTGGGAAACTCAGCGATGTGCCCTCAGCGCGGGAACCTCAACGCGGGAACCTCAGCGATGTGACATCAGAGCCGGAACCACAGTGAAGTGACCTCAGCGCGGGAACCTCAGCGTGGGAAACTCAGCGATGTGCCCTCAGCGCGGGAACATCAGCATTGTGACCTCAGCACGGGAACCTCAGCGCTGTGACCTCAGCGATGTGATCTGAGCGCGGGAACCTCAGCGATGTGACCTCAGCGCGGGGAACTCAGCGCGGGAACCTCAGCGATGTGACCCCAGATATGTGACCTCAGCGCGGGAACCTCAGCGCTGTGACCTCAGTGCGCGAACCTCAGCGCGGGAACATCAGCGATGTGATATCAGCGCCGAAACCTCAGCGATGTGACCTCAGCGCAGGAACCTCAGCGATGTGACCTCAGTGCGGGAACCACAGCGCTGTGACCTCAGCGCAGGAACATCAGCGCTGTGACCTCAGCACGGGAACATCAGCGATGTGATATCAGCACGGGAACCTCAGCGATGTGACCTCAGCGCGGGAACCTCAACGCGGGAACCTCAGCGATGTGATCTGAGCGCGGGAACCTCAGCGTTGTGACTTCAGCGCAGGAACCTCAGAGTGGGATCCTCAGCAGTGTCTTGTCAGCGCGGGAACCTCGGCGTAGGAATCTCAAGAGTGTTACCTCACAGCGGGAATCTCAGCGATGTGACATCAGCGATGTGACCTCAGCGCGGGAACCTCACCGCTGTGACCTCAGCACGGGAACCTCAGCAATGTGACCTCAGCGCGGGAACCTCAGCTCTGTGACCTCAGCGCGGGAACCTCAGCGTGAGAACCTCAGCAGTGTCACGTCAGCGCGGGAACCTCAGCGTAGGAAGCTCAACAGTGTGACCTCACAGCGGGAACGTCAGTGATGTGACCTCAGAGCGGGAACCTCAGCACGGGAACCTCAGCGATGTCACCTCAGCGCGGGATCCTCAGCGATGTGACCTCAGCGATTGACATTCAGCGCGGGAACCTCAGCGATGCCACCTAAGCGATGTGACCTCAGCGCGGGCACCTCAGCGCGGGAACCTCAGCGATGTGACCTCAGTGTGGGAACCTCAGTGCGGGAACCTCAGCGTGGGAACCTCAGCGCGGGAACCACAGCACTGTGATTACAGCGCGGGAACCTCAGCGTGGGAATCTCAGCGATGTCACCTAAGAGATGTGACCTCAGCACGGGAACCTCAGTGATGTGACCTCAGCGCGGGATCCTCAGCACTGTGACCTCATCACTGTGACCTCAGCGCGGGAACGTCAGCGAGGTGACATCAGCGCGGGCACCTCAGGAATGTCACCTTAGCGATGTGACCTAAGCGCGGTAACCTCAGTGCAGGAACCTCAGTGATGTGACCTAAGCGCGGGAACCTCAGTGCGGGAACCTCAGCGATGTGAACTCAGCGCGGGAACCTCAGCGCGGGAAACAGAGCGATGTCACATAAGCGCTGTGACCTCAACGCTGGAACCTCAGCGATGTGACCTAAGCGTGGGAACCTCAGCGCGGGAACCTCAGCGATGTGACATCAGCGCAGGAACCTAAACAATGTGACCAAAGCGTGGGAACCTCAGCGATGTGACCTCAGCTATGTGACCTCAGCGCGGGAACCACAGCGATGTGACTTCACCGTGGGAAGCTCAGCAATGTGACCGCAGCGCGGGAACCTCAGCGCGGGAAGCTCAGCGATGTGACCTCAGCGCGGGATCCTCAGCGATGTGACATCAGAGCCGGAACCTCAGCGATGTGAGCTCAGCGCTGTGACCTCAGCACGGGAACATCAGCGATGTGACCTCAGCACGGGAACCTCAGCGCTGTGACCTGAGCGATGTGACCTTAGTGCTGGAACCTCAGCGATGTGACCTCAGCGCGGGAACCTCAGCGCGGGAAGCTCAGCGATGTGACCTCAGCGATGTGACCTCAGCGCGGGAAGCTCAGCGATGTGACCTCAGCGCGGGAACCTCAACGCGGGAACGTCAGCGCGGGAACCTCGGTGATGTCACCTAAGCAATGTGACCTCAACGCGGGAACCTCAGCGATGTGACCTCAGCGCGGGATCCTCAGCGATGTGACATCAGAGCCGGAACCTCAGCGATGTGAGCTCAGCGATGTGACCTCAGCGCGGGAACCTCAGCGATGTGACCTCAGCGCGGGAACCTCAGCGATGTGACCTCAGCACTGGAACCTCAGCGCGGGAACCTCAGCGATGTGACCTCAGCGCAGGAACCTCAGCGATGTGACCTCAGCGCGGGAACCTCAGCGCTGTGACCTCTGGGTGGGAACCTCAGCGCAGGAATCTCAGCGATGTGACCTCAGCGCGGGAACCTCAGCGTGGGAACCTCAGTGATGTGACCTCAGCACGGGAACCTCAGCGCGGGAACATCAGCGAAATCACCTAAGCGATGTGACCATATGTGGGAACCTCAGCGATGTGACCTCAGCGATGTGACCTCAGCGCGGGAACCTTAGCGTGGGAACCTCAGCGATGTGACCTCAGCGCGGGAACCTCAGCTATGTGACCTCAGCGCGGGAACCTCAGAGCTGTGACCTCAGCACGGGAACCTCAGCGAATGACCTCAGCACGGGAACCTCAGCGATGTGACCTCAGCGCGGGAACCTCAACGCGGGAACCTCAGCGATGTGATCTGAGCGCGGCAACCTCAGCGCTGTGACCTCAGCGATGTGATCTGAGCGCGGCAACCTCAGCGATGTGACCTCAGCGCGGGAACCTCAGCGCGGGAACCTCAGCACGGGAACCTCAGCGATGTGACCTCAGCGCGGAAACCTCAGCGATGTGATCTCAGCGCGGGAACCTCAACGCGGGAACGTCAGCGCGGGAACATCAGTGATGTCACCTAAGCAATGTGACCTCAACGCGGGAACCTCAGCGATGTGACCTCAGCGCGGGATCCTCAGCGATGTGACCTCAGAGCCGGAACCTCAGCGATGTGAGCTCATCGATGTGACCTCAGCGCGGGAACCTCAGCGTGGGAACCTCAGCGATGTGCCCTCAGCGCGGGAACCTCAGCGATGTGACTTCACCGTGGGAACCTCAGCGATGTGACCTCAGCGCGGGAACCTCAGCGTGGGAACCTCAGCGATGTGACTTCACCGTGGGAACCTCAGCTATGTGACCTCAGCGCGGGAACCTCAGCGCTGTGACCTCAGCGCGGGAACCTCAACGCGGGAACCTCAGCGACGTGACCTTAAGGCGGGAACCTCAGCGCGGCAACCTCAGCGACGTGACCTCAGCGCGGGAACCTCAACGCGGGAACATCAGCGATGTGATATCAGCACGGGAACCTCAGCGATGTGACCTCAGCGCGGGAACCTCAACGCGGGAACCTCAGCGATGTGACCTCAGCGCGGGAACCACAGTGATGTGACCTCAGCGCAGGAACCTCAGAGTGGGAAACTCAGCGATGTGCCCTCAGCGCGGGAACCTCAGCATTGTGACCTCAGCACGGGAACCTCAGCGCTGTGACCTCAGCGATGTGATCTGAGCGCGGGAACCTCAGCGATGTGACCTCAGCGCGGGAAACTCAGCGATGTGACCTTAGCGCTGGAACCTCAGCGCTGTGACCTCAATGCGGGAATCTCAGCGATGTGACCTCAGAGCCGGAACCTCAGCGATGTGAGCTCAGTGATGTGACCTCTGGGCGGGAACCTCAGCGCGGGAACCTCAGCGATGTGACCTCAGCTATGTGACGTCAGCACGAAAACCTCAGCGCTGTGACCTCAGCGCGGGAACCTCAGCGCTGTGACCTCAGTGCGCGAACCTCAGCGCGGGAACATCAGCGATGTGATATCAGCGCGGAAACCTCAGCGATGTGACCTCAGCGATGTGACCTCAGCGATGTGACCTCAGCGCGGGAACCTGAGCGATGTGACCTCAGCGCGGGAACCACAGCGCTGTGACCTCAGCGCAGGAACATCAGCGCTGTGACCTCAGCACGGGAACATCAGCGATGTGACCTCAGCACGGGAACCTCAGCGATGTGACCTCAGCGCGGGAACCTCAACGCGGGAACCTCAGCGATGTGATCTGAGCGCGGCAACCTCAGCGCTGTGACCTCAGCGATGTGACCTCAGCGCGGGAACCTCAGCGCGGGAACCTCAGCGATGTGACCTCAGCGATGTGACCTCAGCGCGGGAACCACAGCGATGTGACCTCAGCGCGGGAACCTCAACGCGGGAACGTCAGCGCGGGAACATCAGTGATGTCACCTAAGCAATGTGACCTCAACGCGGGAACCTCAGCGATGTGACCTCAGTGCGGGATCCTCAGCGATGTGACATCAGAGCCGGAACCTCAGCGATGTGAGCTCAGCGATGTCACCTCAGCGCGGGAACCTCAGCGATGTGACCTCAGCGCGGGAACCTCAGCGTGGGAACCTCAGCGATGTGCCCTCAACATGGGAACTTCAGCGCTGTGACCTCAGCGCGGGAAACTCAGCGCGGGAACCTCAGCGATGTGACCTCAGCGCGGGAACCTCAGCGATGTGACCTCAGGGCGGGAACCTCAACGCTGCGACCTCCACGCGGGAACCTCAGCAATGTGACCTCAGCGCTGGAACCTCAGCGATGTGACCTCAGAGCCGGAACCTCAGCGATGTGAGCTCAGTGATGTGACCTCAGCGCGGGAACCTCAGCAATGAGCCCTCAGCGCGGAAACCTCAGTGTTGTGACCTCAGCACGGGAACCTCAGCGTGGGAACCTCAGCGATGTGACCTCAGCGATGTGACCTCAGCGCGGGAACCTCAGCGCTGTGACCTCAGTGCGGGAACCTCAGCGCAGGAACGTCAGCAATGTGACCTCAACACTGTGACATCAGCGCGGAAACATCAGCGATGTGAGCTCAACGCGGGAACCTCAGCAGTGTGACCTCAGCGCGGGAACCTTAGTGTGGGAACCTCAGCAGTGTCACGTCACCGATGGAACCTCAGCGTAGGAACCTCAGCAGTGTGACCTCACAGCGGGAAACTCAGCGCTGTGACTTCAGCGCTGGAACCTCAGCGATGTGACCTCAACGCGGGAACCTAGGCGTGGGAACCTCAGCGATGTGACCTCAGCACAGGAACCTCAGCGCGGGAACCTCAGCGATGTCACCTAAGCGATGTGACCTCAGCGCGGGAACCTCAGTGATGTGACCTCAGTGCGGGAACCTCAGCGCGGGAACCTCCGCGATGTGACATCAGCGCGGGAATGTCAGCGATGTGACCTCAGCGCGGGAACCTCAGCAATGTGACCTCAGTGCTGTGACCTCAGCGCTGTGACCTCAGCGCGGGAACCTCAGTGATGTGACCTCAGCGCGGGAACCTCAGCGTGGGAACCTCAGCAGTGTCAAGTCAGCGCGGGAACCTCAGCGTAGGAACCTTAACAGTGTGACCTCAGCATGGGAACCTCGGCGTGGGAACCTCAGCAGTGTCACGTCAGCGCGGGAACATCAGCGTAAGAACCTCAGCAGTGTGACCTCAGCGCGGGAACCTCAGCAATGTGACCTCAACGCGGGATCCCCAGCGATGTGACCTCAGCGCGGGAACCTCAGCGTGGGAACCTCAGCGATGTGACCTCTGCGCGGGAACCTCAGCGCGGGAACCTCAGCGATGTGACCTCAGCGCGGGAACCTCAGTGATATGACCTCAGCACGGGAAACTCAGTGGTGTGACCTCAGTGCGGGAACCTCAGCGATGTGACCACAGCGCTGGAACCTCAGCAATGTGACCTCAGCGCGGGAACCACAGCGCGGGAACCACAGCCCTGTGAACTCAGCGCGGGAACCTCAGCTATGTGACCTCAGCGCGGGAAGCGCAGCGATGTCACCTAAGCGATGTGACCTCAGCGATGTCACTTAAGCGATGTGACCTCTGGGCGGGAACCTCAGCGCTGTGACCTCAGTGCGGGAACCTCAGCGCGAGAACCTCAGCTCTGTGACCTCAGCTATGTGACCTCAGCGCTGGAACCTCAGAGCAGGAACCACAGTGCTGTGACCTCAGCGCGGGAACCTCAGCGATGTCACCTAAGAGATGGGACCCCAGCGCGGGAACCTCAGCGATGTGACCTCAGCGCGGGAACCTCAACGCGGGAACCTCAGCGATGTGACCTCAGCGCGGGAACCTCAACACGGGAACGTCAGCGCGGGAACCTCAGTGATGTGACCTCAGCGCGGGAACCTCAGCGATGTGACCTCAGCGCGGGAACCTCAGCGTGGGAACCTCAGCGATGTGCCCTCAGCACGGGAACCTCAGCGCTGTGACCTCAGCGCGGGAAACTCAGCGATGTGACCTCAGCGCGGGAACCTCAACGCGGGAACGTCAGCTCGGGAATCTCAGTGATGTCACCTAAGCAATGTGACCTCAACGCGGGAACCTCAGCGATGTGACCTCAGCGCGGGAACCTCAGCGTGGGAACCTCAGCGATGTGCCCTCAACATGGGAACCTCAGCGCTGTGACCTCAGCGTGGGAAACTCAGCGCGGGAACCTCAGCGATGTGACTTCACCGTGGGAACCTCAGCGATGTGACCTCAGCACTGGAACCTCAGCGCGGGAACCTCAGCGATGTGACCTCAGCGCAGGAACCTCAGCGATGTGACCTCAGCGCGGGAACCTCAGCGCTGTGACCTCTGGGCGGGAACCTCAGCGTAGGAATCTCAGCGATGTGACCTCAGCGCGGGAACCTAGGCGTGGGAACCTCAGTGATGTGACCTCAGCACGGGAACCTCAGCGCGGGAACCTCAGCGAAATCACCTAAGCGATGTGACCATATGTGGGAACCTCAGCGATGTGACCTCAGCGATGTGACCTCAGCGCGGGAACCTCAGCGTGTGAACCTCAGCGATGTGACTTCACCGTGGGAACCTCAGCTATGTGACCTCAGCGCGGGAACCTCAGCGATGTGACCTCAGTGCGGGAAACTCAGCGCTGTGACCTCAGCGCGGGAACCTCAACGCGGGAACCTCAGCGCGGGAACCTCAGTGATGTCACCTAAGCAATGTGACCTCAACGCGGGAACCTGAGCAATGTGACCTCAGCGTGGGAACCACAGCAGTGTCAGGTCAACGCCGGAACCTCAGCGTATGAACCTCAGCATTGTGACGTCAGCGCGAAAACCTCAGCGCTGTGACCTCAGCGCAGGAACATCAGCAATGTGATATCAGCGCGGGAACCTCAGCGATGTGACCTCAGCGCGGGAACCTCAGCGATGTGACCTCAGCATGGGAACCTCAGCGCAGGAACCTCAGCTCTGTGACCTCACCGATGTGACCTCAGCGCGGAAACCTTAGCACGGGAACCTCAGCGATGTCACCTAATCAATGGGAACCCAGCGCGGGCACTTCAGCGCGGGAACCTCAGCGATGTGACCTCAGCGTGGGAACCTCAGCACGGGAACCTCAGAAGTGTGACCTCTGCGCGGGAACCTCAGCGCTGTGACTTAAGCGCGGGAACCTCAGCGTTGTGACCTCAGCGCGGGAACCTCAGCGCTGTGACCACAACGCGGGATCCTCAGCGATGTGACATCAGAGCCGGAACCTCAGCGATGTGAGCTCAGCGATGTCACCTCAGCACGGGAACCTCAGCGATGTGACCTCAGCACTGGAACCTCAGCGCGGGAACCTCAGCGCTGTGACCTCAGCGCAGGAACCTCAGCGCTGTGACTTCAGCGCGGGAACCTCAGCGTTGTGACCTCAGCGCGGGAACCTCAGCGATGTGACCTCAGCGCGGGAACCTAGGCGTGGGAACCTCAGCGATGTGACCTAAGCGATGTGACCTCAACGAGGGAACCTCAGCAATGTGACCTCAGCGATGTGACATCAGCGCGGGAACCTAAGCGATGTGACCTCAACGCGGGAACCTCAGCGCGGGAACCTCACCGATGTGACTTCACCGTGGGAACCTCAGCGATGTGACCTAAGCGATGTGACCTCAACGCGGGAACCTCAGCAATGTGACCTCAGCGATGTGACCTCAGCGCGGGAACCTAAGCGATGTGACCTCAGTTATGTGATCTCAGCGCGGGAACCTCAGCTATGTGACCTCAGCGCGGGTACCTCAGCGCGGGAACCTCAGCGATGTGTCCTCAGCGCGGGAACCTCAGCGATGTCACCTCAGCGATGTGACCTCAGCGCAGGAACCTCAGCGATGGAACCTCAGCGAGGGAACCTCAGCGATGTGACCTCAGCGCGGGAACCTCAGCGATGTGACCTCAGCGCGGGAACCTCAGCGATGTGACCTCAGGGCGGGAACCTCAACGCTGCGACCTCCACGCGGGAACCTCAGCAATGTGACCTCAGCGCTGGAACCTCAGCGATGTGACCTCAGAGCCGGAACCTCAGCGATGTGAGCTCAGTGATGTGACCTCAGCGCGGGAACCTCAGCAATGAGCCCTCAGCGCGGAAACCTCAGTGTTGTGACCTCAGCACGGGAACCTCAGCGTGGGAACCTCAGCGATGTGACCTCAGCGATGTGACCTCAGCGCGGGAACCTCAGCGCTGTGACCTCAGTGCGGGAACCTCAGCGCAGGAACGTCAGCAATGTGACCTCAACACTGTGACATCAGCGCGGAAACATCAGCGATGTGAGCTCAACGCGGGAACCTCAGCAGTGTGACCTCAGCGCGGGAACCTCAGTGTGGGAACCTCAGCAGTGTCACGTCACCGATGGAACCTCAGCGTAGGAACCTCAGCAGTGTGACCTCACAGCGGGAAACTCAGCGCTGTGACTTCAGCGCTGGAACCTCAGCGATGTGACCTCAACGCGGGAACCTAGGCGTGGGAACCTCAGCGATGTGACCTCAATGCGGGAATCTCAGCGATGTGACCTCAGAGCCGGAACCTCAGCGATGTGAGCTCAGTGATGTGACCTCTGGGCGGGAACCTCAGCGCGGGAACCTCAGCGATGTGACCTCAGCTATGTGACGTCAGCACGAAAACCTCAGCGCTGTGACCTCAGCGCGGGAACCTCAGCGCTGTGACCTCAGTGCGCGAACCTCAGCGCGGGAACATCAGCGATGTGATATCAGCGCGGAAACCTCAGCGATGTGACCTCAGCGATGTGACCTCAGCGCGGGAACCTGAGCGATGTGACCTCAGCGCGGGAACCACAGCGCTGTGACCTCAGCGCAGGAACATCAGCGCTGTGACCTCAGCACGGGAACATCAGCGATGTGACCTCAGCACGGGAACCTCAGCGATGTGACCTCAGCGCGGGAACCTCAACGCGGGAACCTCAGCGATGTGATCTGAGCGCGGCAACCTCAGCGCTGTGACCTCAGCGATGTGACCTCAGCGCGGGAACCTCAGCGCGGGAACCTCAGCGATGTGACCTCAGCGATGTGACCTCAGCGCGGGAACCACAGCGATGTGACCTCAGCGCGGGAACCTCAACGCGGGAACGTCAGCGCGGGAACATCAGTGATGTCACCTAAGCAATGTGACCTCAACGCGGGAACCTCAGCGATGTGACCTCAGTGCGGGATCCTCAGCGATGTCACCTCAGTGCGGGAACCTCAGCGATGTGACCTCAGCGCGGGAACCTCAGCGTGGGAACCTCAGCGATGTGCCCTCAACATGGGAACCTCAGCGCTGTGACCTCAGCGCGGGAAACTCAGCGCGGGAACCTCAGCGATGTGACCTCAGCGCGGGAACCTCAGCGCTGTGACCTCTGGGCGGGAACCTCAGCGCAGGAATCTCAGCGCTGTGACCTCAGCGCGGGAACCTCAACGCGGGAACGTCAGCGCGGGAACATCAGTGATGTCACCTAAGCAATGTGACCTCAACGCGGGAACCTCAGCGATGTGACCTCAGCGCGGGAACCTCAGCGTGGGAACCTCAGCGATGTGCCCTCAACATGGGAACCTCAGCGCTGTGACCTCAGCGCGGGAAACTCAGCGAGGGAACCTCAGCGATGTGACCTCAGCGCGGGAAACTCAGCGCTGTGACCTCTGGGCGGGAACCTCAGCGCAGGAATCTCAGCGATGTGACCTCAGCGCGGGAACCTAGGCGTGGGAACCTCAGAGCTGTGACCTCAGCACGGGAACCTCAGCGATGTGACCTCAGTGCGGGAACCTCAGTGCTGTGACCTCAGCGCGGGAACCTCAACGTGGGAACATCAGCGATGTGATATCAGCGCGGGAACCTCAGCGATGTGACCTCAAGGCGGGAACCTCAGCGCGGGAACATCAGCGATGTGATATCAGCACGGGAACCTCAGCGCTGTGACCTCAGCGCGGGAACCTCAACACGGGAACATCAGCGATGTGATATCAGCACGGGAACCTCAGCGATGTGACCTCAGCGCGGGAACCTCAACACGGGAACCTCAGCGATGTGACCTCAGCTCGGGAACCACAGTGATGTGACCTCAGCGCGGGAACCTCAACACGGGAACATCAGCGATGTGATATCAGCACGGGAACCTCAGCGCTGTGACCTCAGCGCGGGAAACTCAGCGCGGGAACCTCAGCGATGTGACCTCAGCGCGGGAACCTCAGCGCTGTGACCTCTGGGCGGGAACCTCAGCGCAGGAATCTCAGCGATGTGACCTCAGCGCGGGAACCTAGGCGTGGGAACCTCAGAGCTGTGACCTCAGCACGGGAACCTCAGCGATGTGACCTCAGCGAGGGAACCTCAACGCGGGAACGTCAGCGCGGGAACATCAGTGATGTCACCTAAGCAATGTGACCTCAACGCTGGAACCTCAGCGATGTGACCTCAGTGCGGGATCCTCAGCGATGTGACATCAGAGCCGGAACCTCAGCGATGTGAGCTCAGCGATGTCACCTCAGCGCGGGAACCTCAGCGCTGTGACCTCAGCGCGGGAAACTCAGCGCGGGAACCTCAGCGATGTGACCTCAGCGCGGGAACCTAGGCGTGGGAACCTCAGAGCTGTGACCTCAGCACGGGAACCTCAGCGATGTGACCTCAGTGCGGGAACCTCAGCGCTGTGACCTCTGGGCGGGAACCTCAGCGCAGGAATCTCAGCGATGTGACCTCAGCGCGGGAACCTAGGCGTGGGAACCTCAGAGCTGTGACCTCAGCACGGGAACCTCAGCGATGTGACCTCAGTGCGGGAACCTCAGCGCTGTGACCTCAGCGCGGGAACCTCAACGTGGGAACATCAGCGATGTGATATCAGCGCGGGAACCTCAGCGATGTGACCTCAAGGCGGGAACCTCAGCGCGGGAACATCAGCGATGTGATATCAGCACGGGAACCTCAGCGATGTGACCTCAGCACTGGAACCTCAGCGCTGTGACCTCAGCGCGGGAACCTCAACGCGGGAACCTCAGCGATGTGATCTGAGCGTGGCAACCTCAGCGCTGTGACCTCAGCGATGTGATCTGAGCGCGGGAACCTCAGCGCTGTGACCTCAGTGCGCGAACCTCAGCGCGGGAACATCAGCGATGTGATATCAGCGCGGAAACCTCAGCGATGTGACCTCAGCGATGTGACCTCAGCGCGGGAACCTCAGCGATGTGACCTCAGCGCGGGAACCACAGCGCTGTGACCTCAGCGCAGGAACATCAGTGCTGTGACCTGAGCACGGGAACCTCAGCGATGTGATCTGAGCGCGGCAACCTCAGCGCTGTGACCTCAGCGATGTGATCTGAGCACGGGAACCTTAGCGATGTGACCTCAGCGCGGGAACCTCAGCGCGGGAACCTCAGCGATGTGACCTCAGCGATGTGACCTCAGCGCGGGAAGCTCAGCGATGTGACCTCAGCGCGGGAACCTCAACGCGGGAACGTCAGCGCGGGAACCTCAGTGATGTCACCTAAGCAATGTGACCTCAACGCGGGAACCTCAGCGATGTGACCTCAGCGCGGGATCCTCAGCGCTGTGACATCAGAGCCGGAACCTCAGCGATGTGACCTCAGCTATGTGACCTCAGAACTGGAACCTCAGAGCAGGAACCACAGCGCTGTGACCTCAGCGCGGGAACCTCACCGATGTCACCTAAGAGATGGGACCCCAGCGCGGGAACCTCAGCGTTGTGACCTCAGCGCGGGAACCTCAACGTGGGAACCTCAGCGATGTGACCTCAGCGCGGGAAACACAACGCGGGAACGTCAGGGCGGGAACCTCAGTGATGTCACCTAAGCAATGTGACCTCAACGCGGGAACCTCAGCGATGTGACCTCAGCTATGTGATCTGAGCACGGGAAACTCAGCGATGTGACCTCAGCGCGGGAACCTCAGCGCTGTGACCTCAACGCGGGATCCTCAGCGATGTGACATCAGAGCCGGAACCTCAGCGATGTGAGCTCAGCGATGTGAACTCAGCGCGGGAACCTCAGCGCTGTGACGTCAGCGCGGGAACCTCAGAGCGGGAACCACAGCGCTGTGACCTCAGCGCGGGAACCTCAGCGATGTCACCTCAGCGCTGTGACCTCAGCGCGGGAACCTCAGAGCTGGAACATCAGCGATGTGACCTCAGCGCGGGAACCTCAGCGATGTCAACTCAGCGATGTGACCGCAGCGCGGGAACTTCAGCACGAGCACATCAGCGATGTGATATCAGCGCGGGAACCTCAGCGCAGGAATCTCAGTGATGTGACCCCAGCGCGGGCACCTCAGCGCGGGAACCTCAGCTCTGTGATCTCAGCGTGGGAACCTGAGCAATGTGACCTCAGCGTGGGAACCACAGCAGTGTCAGGTCAACGCCGGAACCTCAGCGTATGAACCTCAGCATTGTGACGTCAGCGCGAAAACCTCAGCGCTGTGACCTCAGCCGCAGGAACATCAGCAATGTGATATCAGCGCGGGAACCTCAGCGATGTGACCTCAGTGCGGGAACCACAGCGCGGGAACCACAGCCCTGTGAACTCAGCGCGGGAACCTCAGCTATGTGACCTCAGCGCGGGAAGCGCAGCGATGTCACCTAAGCGATGTGACCTCAGCGATGTCACTTAAGCGATGTGACCTCTGGGCGGGAACCTCAGCGCTGTGACCTCAGTGCGGGAACCTCAGCGCGAGAACCTCAGCTCTGTGACCTCAGCTATGTGACCTCAGCGCTGGAACCTCAGAGCAGGAACCACAGTGCTGTGACCTCAGCGCGGGAACCTCAGCGATGTCACCTAAGAGATGGGACCCCAGCGCGGGAACCTCAGCGATGTGACCTCAGCGCGGGAACCTCAGCGATGTGACCTCAGCGCGGGAACCTCAGCGATGTGACATCAGAGCCGGAACCTCAGCGATGTGAGCTCAGCGATGTGACCTCAGCGCGGGAACCTCAGCGATGTGACCTCAGCGCGGGAACCTCAGCGTGGGAACCTCAGCGATGTGCCCTCAGCACGGGAACCTCAGCGCTGTGACCTCAGCGCGGGAAACTCAGCGCGGGAACCTCAGCGATGTGACTTCACCGTGGGAACCTCAGCGATGTGACCTCAGCACTGGAACCTCAGCGCGGGAACCTCAGCGATGTGACCTCAGCGCAGGAACCTCAGCGCTGTGACCTCTGGGCGGGAACCTGAGCGCAGGAATCTCAGCGATGTGATCTGAGCTCGGCAACCTCAGCGCTGTGACCTCAGTGCGCGAACCTCAGCGCGGGAACATCAGCGATGTGATATCAGCGCAGGAACCTCAGCGTGGGAACCTCAGCGATGTGACTTCACCGTGGGAACCTCAGCGATGTGACCTCAGCACTGGAACCTCAGCGCAGGAACCTCAGCGATGTGACCTCAGCACGGGAACCTCAGCGCTGTGACCTCAGCGCGGGAACCTCAACGCGGGAACCTCAGCGATGTGATCTGAGCGCGGCAACCTCAGCGCTGTGACCTCAGCGATGTGATCTGAGCGCGGGAACCTCAGCGCTGTGACCTCAGTGCGCGAACCTCAGCGCGGGAACATCAGCGATGTGATATCAGCGCGGAAACCTCAGCGATGTGACCTCAGCGATGTGACCTCAGCGCGGGAACCTCAGCGATGTGACCTCAGCGCGGGAACCACAGCGCTGTGACCTCAGCGCAGGAACATCAGTGCTGTGACCTCAGCACGGGAACCTCAGCGATGTGATCTGAGCGCGGCAACCTCAGCGCTGTGACCTCAGCGATGTGATCTGAGCGCGGGAACCTTAGCGATGTGACCTCAGCGCGGGAACCTCAGCGCGGGAACCTCAGCGATGTGACCTCAGCGCGGGAAGCTCAGCGATGTGACCTCAGCGTGGGAACCTCAACGCGGGAACGTCAGCGCGGGAACCTCAGTGATGTCACCTAAGCAATGTGACCTCAACGCGGGAACCTCAGCGATGTGACCTCAGCGCGGGATCCTCAGCGCTGTGACATCAGAGCCGGAACCTCAGCGATGTGACCTCAGCTATGTGACCTCAGAACTGGAACCTCAGAGCAGGAACCACAGCGCTGTGACCTCAGCGCGGGAACCTCACCGATGTCACCTAAGAGATGGGATCCCAGCGCGGGAACCTCAGCGTTGTGACCTCAGCGCGGGAACCTCAACGCGGGAACCTCAGCGATGTGACCTCAGCGCGGGAAACATAATGCGAGATCGTCAGGGCGGGAACCTCAGTGATGTCACCTAAGCAATGTGACCTCAACGCGGGAACCTCAGCGATGTGACCTCAGCTATGTGATCTGAGCACGGGAAACTCAGCGATGTGACCTCAGCGCGGGAACCTCAGCGCTGTGACCTCAACGCGGGATCCTCAGCTCGGGAACCTCAGCGATGTGCCCTCAGCACGGGAACCTCAGCGCTGTGACCTCAGCGCGGGAAACTCAGCGCGGGAACCTCAGCGCTGTGACGTCAGCGCGGGAACCTCAGAGCGGGAACCACAGCGCTGTGACCTCAGCGCGGGAACCTCAGCGATGTCACCTCAGCGCTGTGACCTCAGCGCGGGAACCTCAGAGCTGGAACATCAGCGATGTGACCTCAGCGCGGGAACCTCAGCGATGTCAACTCAGCGATGTGACCGCAGCGCGGGAACTTCAGCGCGGGAACCTCAGCGATGTGACCTCAGCGCGGGAACCTCAGCGATGTGACCTCAGCATGGGAACCTCAGCGCAGGAACCTCAGCTCTGTGACCTCAGCGATGTGACCTCAGCACGGGAACCTCAGCGCGGGAACATCAGCGATGTCACCTAAGCGATGTGACCTCAGCGCGGGGACCTCAGTGATGTGACCTCAGTGCGGGAACCTCAGCGCGGGAACCTCAGCGATGTGACATCAGCACGGGAATGTCAGCGATGTGACCTCAGCGCGGGAGCCTCAGCACTGTGACCTCAGCGCTGTGACCTCAGCGCTGTGACCTCAGCACGGGAACCTCAGTGATGTGACCTCAGCGCGGGAACCTCAGCGTGGGAACCTCAGAAGTGTCAAGTCAGCGCGGGAACATCAGCGTAAGAACCTCAGCAGTGTGACCTCAGCGCGGGAACCTCAGCAATGTGACCTCAACGCGGGATCCCCAGCGATGTGACCTCAGCGCGGGAACCTCAGCGTGGGAACCTCAGCGATGTGACCTCTGCGCGGGAACCTCAGCGCGGGAACCTCAGCGATGTGACCTCAGCGCGGGAACCTCAGCGATATGACCTCAGCACGGGAAACTCAGTGGTGTGACCTCAGTGCGGGAACCTCAGCGATATGATCTCAGCGCGGGAAACTCAGAAATGTGACCTCAGCGTGGGAACCTCAGCAATGTGACCTCAGCGCGGGAACCTCAGCGATGTGACCTCAGCGCGGGCACCTCAGCGCGGGTACCTAAGCTCTGTGACCTCACTCTGTGACCTCAGCGCGGGAAACTCAGTGATGTGACCTCAGCGCTGGAACCTCAGCAATGTGACCTCAGCGCGGGAAACTCAGCGCGGGAACCACAGCCCTGTGAACTCAGCGCGGAAACCTCAGTTATGTGACCTCAGCGCGGGAAGCGCAGCGATGTCACCTAAGCGATGTGACCTCAGCGATGTCACTTAAGCGATGTGACCTCAAAGCGGGAACCTCAGTGATGTGACCTCAGCTATGTGACCTCAGCGCGGGAACCTCAGCGCTGTGACCTCAGTGCGGGAACCTCATCGCGAGAACCTCAGCTCTGTGACCTCAGCTATGTGACATCAGCGCTGGAACCTCAGAGCAGGAACCACAGCGCTGTGACCTCAGCGCGGGAACCTCAGCGATGTCACCTAAGAGATGGGACCCCAGCGCGGGAACCTCAGCGATGTGACCTCAGCGCGGGAACCTCAACGCGGGAACCTCAGCGATGTGACCTCAGCGCGGGAACCTCAACGCGGGAACGTCAGCGCGGGAACCTCAGTTATGTCACCTAAGCAATGTGACCTCAACGCGGGAACCTCAGCGATGTGAGCTCAGCGCGGGAACCTCAACGCGGGAACGTCAGCGCGGGAACCTCAGTGATGTCACCTAAGCAATGTGACCTCAACGCGGGAACCTCAGCGATGTGACCTCAGCGCGGGAACCTCAGCGATGTGACCTCAGCGCGGGAACCTCAGCGTGGGAACCTCAGCGATGTGCCCTCAGCACGGGAACCTCAGCGCTGTGACCTCAGCGCGGGAAACTCAGTGCGGGAACCTCAGCGATGTGACTTCACCGTGGGAACCTCAGCGATGTTACCTCAGCGCGGGAACCTCAGCGCGGGAAGCTCAGCGATGTCACCTAATCGATGTGATCCCAGCGCGGGCACCTCAGCGCGAGAACCTCAGCTCTGTGACCTCAGCTATGTGACCTCAGCGCTGGAACCTCAGCGCGGGAACCTCAGTGTAGGAACCTCAACAGTGTGACCTCACAGCGGGAATCTCAGCGATGTGACCTCAGCGCGGGAACCTCAGCGCGGGAACCTCAGCGATGTGACCTCAGCGCGGGAACCTAAACAAAGTGACCTCAGCGTGGGAAACTCAGTTTGGAACCTCAGCAGTGTCACGTCAGCGCGGGAACCTCAGCGTGGGAACCTCAACAGTGTGACCTCACAGCGGGAACCTCAGCGATGTGACCTCAGCGATGTGACCTCAGCGATGTGACCTCAGCGTGGGAACCTCAGTGATGTGAGCTCAGCACGGGAACCTCAGCGCGGGAACCTCAGCGATGTGACCTCAGCGCGGGAACCTCAGCGCTGTGACCTCTGGGCGGGAACCTCAGCGCAGGAATCTCAGCGATGTGACCTCGGCGCGGTAACCTAGGCGCGGGAACCTCAGTGATGTGACCTCAGCACGGGAACCTCAGCGCGGGAACCTCAGCGAAATCACCTAAGCGATGTGACCATATGCGGGAACCTCAGCGATGTGACCTCAGCGATGTGACCTCAGTGCGGGAACCTCAGCGCTGTGACCTCAGCGCAGGAACATCAGCGCTGTGACCTCAGCACGGGAACATCAGCGATGTGATATCAGCACGGGAACCTCAGCGATGTGACCTCAGCGCGGGAACCTCAACGCGGGAACCTCAGCGATGTGATCTGAGCGCGGCAACCTGAGCGCTGTGACCTCAGCGATGTGATCTGAGCGCGGGAACCTCAGCGTTGTGACTTCAGCGCGGGAACCTCAGAGTGGGATCCTCAGCAGTGTCTTGTCAGCGCGGGAACCTCGGCGTAGGAACCTCAAGAGTGTTACCTCACAGCGGGAATCTCAGCGATGTGACATCAGCGCTGTGACCTCAGCGCGGGAACCTCACCGCTGTGACCTCAGCACGGGAACCTCAGCAATGTGACCTCAGCGCGGGAACCTCAGCGATGTGACCTCAGCGCGGGAACCTCAGCGCGGGAACCTCAGCGATGTGAGCTCAACGCGGGAACCTCAGCGATGTGACCTCAGCGCGGGAACCTCAGCGTGGGAATCTCAGCAGTGTCACGTCAGCGCGGGAACCTCAGTGTAGGAACCTCAACAGTGTGACCTCACAGCGGGAACCTCAGCGATGTGACCTCAGCACGGGAACCTCAGCACTTTGACCTCAGCGATGTGACCTCAGCGTGGGAACCTCAACGCGGGAACCTCAGCTCTGTGACCTCAGCGCGGGAACCTCAGCGTGAGAACCTCAGCAGTGTCACGTCAGCGCGGGAACCTCAGCGTAGGAAGCTCAACAGTGTGACCTCACAGCGGGAACGTCAGTGATGTGACCTCAGAGCGGGAACCACAGCGCTCTGACCTCAGTGCGGGAACCTCAGCGCGGGAACCTGTGCGATGTGATATCAGCGCAGGTACCTCAGTGCAGGAATCTCAGCGATGTGACCTCAGCGATTGAAATTCAGCGCGGGAACCTCAGCGATGTCACCTAAGCGTTGGGACCCCAGCGTTGGAACCTGAGCGATATGACCTCAGCGTGGGAACCTCAGCGTTGTGACCTCAGCAAGGGAACCTCAGTGCAGGAACCTCAGCGATGTGACCTCAGCGATTGACATTCAGCGCGGGAACCTCAGCGATGCCACCTAAGCGATGTGACCTCAGCGCGGGCACCTCAGCGCGGGAACGTCAGCAACGTGACATCAGCGCGGGCACCTCAGCAATGTCACCTTAGCGATGTGACCTAAGCGCGGGAACCTCAGTGCGGGAACCTCAGCGATGTGAACTCAGCGCGGGAACCTCAGCACGGGAAACAGAGCGATGTCACATAAGCGCTGTGACCTCAACGATGGAACCTCAGCGATGTGACCTAAGCGTGGGAACCTCAGCGCGGGAACCTCAGAGATGTGACCTCAGCTATGTGACCTCAGCGCGGGAACCACAGCGATGTGACTTCACCGTGGGAACCTCAGCAATGTGACCGCAGCGCGGGAACCTCAGCGCGGGAAGCTCAGCGATGTCACCTAATCAATGGGACCCCAGCGCGGGCACCTCAGCGCGGGAACCTCAGCTATGTGATCTCAGCGCGGGAACCTCAGCTCCGTGACCTCAGCGCGGGAACCTAAACAATGTGACCTCCGCGCGGGAACCTAAGCAGTGTGACCTCACAGAGGGAACCTCAGCGATGTGACCTCAGCGATGTGACCGCAGCGCAGGAACCACAGCGCTGTGACCTCAGCGCGGAAACCTCAGCGCTGTGACCTCAGAGCGGGAACCTCAGCGCTGTGACCTCAGCGCGGGAACTTCAGCTCTGTGACCTCAGCACGGGAACCTAAACAATGTGACATCAGCGTGGGAACCTCAGCGTGGGAACCTCAGCAATGTGACGTCAGCGTGGGAACCGAAACAATGTGACCTCAGCGCGGGAACCTCAGAGTAGGAACCTCATCAGTGTCACATCAGCGCGGGATCCTCAGCGCAGGAACCTCAACAGTGTGTCCTCACAGCGGAGGTGTGTCCTCAGCGATGTGATCTCAGCGCAGGAACCTCAGCGATGTCACCTCAGCACGGGAACCTCAGCGATGAGACCTCAGCGCGGGAAACTCAGCGCGGGAACCTCAGCGATGTAATCTACGTGATGGGAGACCAGCGCGGGAAACTCAGCGATGTGACCAAAGCATGAGAACCTCAGTGCGGGAGCCTCAGCGATGTGACCTCAGCTATGTGACCTCAGCGAGGGAAACTCAGTGATGTGACCTCAGCCGGGAACCTCAGCTCTGTGACCTCAGCTATGTGACCTCAGATCTGTGACCTCAGCGCGGGAACCTCAGTGATGTGACCTCAGCGCGGGAACCTCAGCGCGGGAACCTCAGCGATGTGACCTCAGCGCGGGAACCTCAGCGATGTGACCTCAGCGTGGGAACCTCAGCGTGGGAACCTCAGCAGTGTCACGTCAGGACGGGAAGCTCAGCGTAGGAACCTCAACAGTGTGACCTCACAGCGGGAACCTCAGCGATGTGACCTCAGCGCGAGAACCTCAGCGATGTCACCTAAGCGATGTGACCTCAGCGCGGGAACATCAGCGACGTGACCAAAGCGTGGGAACCTCTGCGCGGGAACCTCAGCTCTGTTACCTCAGCGCGGGAACCTAAACAATGTGACCTCAGCGCGGGAACCTCAGCGATGTGACCAAAGCGTGGGAACCTCAGAGCGGGAACCACAGCTCTGTGACCACAGCGCGGGGACCTAAACAATGTGACCTCAGCACGGGAACCTCAGCGTGGGAACCTCAGCGATGTGACCTCAGCTATGTGAACTCAGCGAGGGAAACTAAGTGATGTGACCTCAGCGCGGGAACCTCAGCGCGGGAACCTCAGCGATGTAAACTACGTGATGGGAGACCAGCGCAGGAAACTCAGCGATGTGACCAAAGCGTGAGAACCTCAGTGCGGGAGCCTCAGCTCTGTGACCTCAGCTTGGGAACCTAAACAATGTGACCTCAGCGCGGGAACCTCAGCGTGGGAACCTCAGCGATGTGACCTCAGCTATGTGACCTCAGCGAGGGAAACTCAGTGATGTGACCTCAGCCGGGAACCTCAGCTCTGTGACCTCAGCTATGTGACCTCAGATCTGTGACCTCAGCGCGGGAACCTCAGTGATGTGACCTCAGCGCGGGAACCTCAGCGCGGGAACCTCAGCGATGTGACCAAAGCGTGGGAACCTCAGCGTGGGAACCTCAGCAGTGTCACGTCAGCACGGGAAGCTCAGCGTAGGAACCTCAACAGTGTGACCTCACAGCGGGAACCTCAGCGATGTGACCTCAGCGCGGGAACCTCAGCGATGTCATCTAAGCGATGTGACCTCAGCGCGGGAACATCAGCGACGTGACCAAAGCGTGGGAACCTCTGCGCGGGAACCTCAGCTCTGTTACCTCAGCGCGGGAACCTAAACAATGTGACCTCAGCGCGGGAACCTCAGCACGGGAACCTCAGCGTTGTGACCTCAGCGCGAGAACCTCAGCGTTGTGACCTCAGCGTGGGAACCTCAGCGTTGTGACCTCAGCGCGGGAAACTCAGTGCTGTGACCTCAGCGCGGGAACCTCAGCGATGTGATATCAGCGCGGGAACCTCTGTGCGGGAACCTCAGTGATGTGACCTCAGCGCGGGAAACTCAGCGTTGTGACCTCAGCAAGGGAACCTAGGCGCGGGAACGTCAGCGATGTGATATCAGCGCGGGAACCTCAGCGCAGGAATTTCAGCGATGTGACCTCAGCGTGGGAACCTCAGCGCGGGAACCTCAGCGATGTGACCTCAGCGCGGGAACCTCAGCGCGGGAAGCTCAGCGATGTCACCTAATCGATGTGACCCCAGCGCGGGCACCTCAGCGCGGGAAACTCAGTGATGTGACCTCAGCGCGGGAACCTCAGCGCGGGAACCTCAGCGATGTTACCTCAGCGCGGGAAACTCAGCGCGGGAAGCTCAGCGATGTCACCTAATCGATGTGACCCCAGCGCGGGCACCTCAGCGCGGGAACCTCAGCGATGTGATCTCAGCGTGGGAACCTCAGCACTGTGACCTCAGCGCGGGAACCTCAGTGTAGGAACCTCAACAGTGTGACCTCACAGCGGGAATCTCAGCGATGTGACCTCAGCGCGGGAACCTCAGCGCGGGAACCTCAGCGATGTGACCTCAGCGCGGGAACCTAAACAAAGTGACCTCAGCATGGGAAACTCAGTTTGGAACCTCAGCAGTGTCACGTCAGCGCGGGAACCTCAGCGTGGGAACCTCAACAGTGTGACCTCACAGCGGGAACCTCAGCGATGTGACCTCAGCGATGTGACCTCAGTGCCGGAACCTCAGTGATGTGCGCTCAGCAATGTGACCTCAGCGCGGGAAACTCAGCGCGGGAACCTCAGTGATGTGAGCTCAGCGTGGGAACCTCTGCACTGTGACCTCAGTGCGGGAACCTCAGCGATGTGACCTCAGCGCGGGAACCTAAGCGATGTGACCTCAGTGCCGGAACCTCAGCGATGTGACCTCAGCGCAGGAACCTCTGCTCTGTGACCTCAGCGCGGGAACCTAAACAATGTGACTAAAGAGTGGGAAACTCAGCGCGGGAACCTCAGCTCTGTGACCTCTGCGCGGGAACCTAAACAATGTGACCTCAGCGCCTGAACCTCAGCGTGGGTACCTCAGCAGTGTCACGTCAGCGCGGGAACCTCAGCGTAGGAACCTCAACAGTGTGACCTCAGCGCGGGAACCTCAGTGATGTGACCTCAGCACGGGAACCTCAGCGCGGGAACATCAGCGATGTGACATCAGCGCGGGAACCTCAGCGCAGGAATCTCAGCGATGTGACCTCAGCGCGGGAACCTCAGCGCAGGAATCTCAGCAATGTGACCTCAGCGCACGAACCTCAGCGATGTGACCTCATCACGGGAACCTCAGCGCGGGAACCTCAGCGATGTGACCTCAGCGTGGGAACTTCAGAGCGGGAACCACAGCGCTGTGACCTCAGCGCGGGAACCTCAGCGATGTGACCTAAGCGATGGGACCCCAGCGCGGGCTCCTCAGCGCGGGAACCTCAGCGATGTGAACTCAGCGTGGGAACCTCAGTGCCGGAACCTCAGCGATGTCACCTAAGCGCAGGAACATCAGCACGGGAACCTCCGTGATGTGAGCTCAGGGCGGGAACCACAGCGCTGTGACCTCAGCGCGGGAACCTCAGCGTGGGAACCTCAACAGTGTGACCTCACAGCGGGAACCTCAGCGATGTGACCTCAGCGATGTGAGCAAAGCGCGGGAACCTCAACGCGGGAACCTCAGAGCGGGAACATCAAAAATGTGATATCAGCGCGGGAACCTCAGCACAGGAATCTCAGCGTTGTGACCTCAGCGCGGGAACCTCAGCGATGTGACCTCAGCGTGGGAACCTCAGCGATGTGACTTCACCGTGGGAACCTCAGCACTGTGCCCTCAGCACTGTGACCTCAGCGTGGGAACCTCAGCGTGGGAACCTCAGCACTGTGACCTCAGCACTGTGACCTCAGCGTGGGAACCTCAGCACTGTGACCTCAGCACTGTGACCTCAGCACTCTGACCTCAGCAATGTGACCTCATCGTGGGAACCTCAGCGATGTGACCTCATGTGGTGTAAATGCCTGAAGTAACTAGGAAAATAAAACTAACATTCACGTTTTTAAGGGAAAGGTACAGCAGTGAAGAGGCTTTCAGGGTAGGGCATAACTGCATTACCTGAGCGTTCCCTAGGCTCC
This sequence comes from Anas platyrhynchos, assembly GCF_047663525.1. Classification (NCBI taxonomy): domain Eukaryota; kingdom Metazoa; phylum Chordata; class Aves; order Anseriformes; family Anatidae; genus Anas; species Anas platyrhynchos. Next base: position 4,770,589 of record NC_092616.1, on the reverse strand, counting down.
CAACCTTAGATGCTATCGCGCTGGGGAAACTTGGTGTGCTAGCTCTAAGGAACACCACGGAGCGTGGAGTGGAGTGGAGATACCACGGCTAGGCTCTGTAATCAGGTGGGGCCTCAATTGTTCTTGTGCACAAAGCTGCACTTTTTGCCACCCTAAGCCAAAGATCTGTCATGTTTTGACAAATGCTGTACCCTAGTGTACTTTTTGCTCATTATAATATCATTACAATACCAAAACACACCTCCATCCCAAAAGCTACCCGCCTCCAAGGTGCGACCACCCCTCACTGAGCATGCGCTCTGAATTCCTCGGAGCCTATTACTTTAAACGGAGACGGGAAAACTTTACACCAATCATAACTAAGATATGCTTGACTAGAGCCACTCAAGCTCCACCTAAAAGATAGAAAATAATATAAATTGGCCCAAGAGAGAGGGGATGTTAGGGAAGATACCATCGTCAGGGGAGATACCATCCCGAGGACATACAACATCCTTAGGACCTCCTGACTCCTGGGATCAGTCGACGGGCTGAGCCTCTCTTCCCCCCCCATTGGGACGCCTTTGGGTGAGATCTGAATATTTGCTTATAAATCTCTATAGAGTCTTTGATCCTTTTAACGCATTTATTTCTAGGCTGCGCACCTAAAACACCTACAACACCTGTAACACCTGTAACACCTATAACACCTGTAACATCTGTAACACTTATAACATCTGTAACATCTGTAACATCTATAACATCTGTAACACCTACAACACCTGTATAACATCTGTAACACCTATAACACCTGTGTATTTCATGCATACTAGCTTGCTTTTGCAGACAGTCACTATCGCCGGCAATCCAAAAGAACCTGATTACCTGTTGCTGTAATAAACCATACTTGATTGCATTGTGATAGCTCTCATTAATGCGACTAGGGTGAGGGTGGTTATCCGTGATAGTTCAGTGTTCTGAATCTAACCAGACCCCCAGACGGTTAATGCATTGTTGGTGAATGTCTGAACGGACCCCCAGGTGGTTAATACGTTTTTGGTGAATGTCTGAATGGACCCCCAGTTTTGGTGAATGTCCGACTGGTTCAGTACTCTGAATCTAAACGGGCCCGTGACGGTTAATCAGCTACACCCCTTTAACACGACAATGATCAAAGCATATCATAGTTTCCTAAATTACATTAAATTCCTTAAATGGGATTTTTTTCTCGAATTGGAAACATCTCTCTTCTGTACATCAGATTGTACTCATCTACTCTAAGCTATTTATGAAGTTCAGTAGGATTTATATAAATAAAAAATAAATGTGTAAAATTCATAGAAGAAAGCATATATTTACACAATGCATCATTAACTAAGTAACACGAATTCCCCAAAGTATGTATCTTCTATACTTGGCAAGATATGTTCTATCCTAATTCCAATTTAATACAATTCTGAAGCCTTGCTATTGATCTTTAAGGCATCATTGGATGAGGACCCAGCTAAATTGGGTAGTATCCTTTCACCCATAACATATGAAGACAAATAAGCTCTCCTTGTGTAATGCAGCAACAAACTGTGATGACATTCATGAGGACTAAGTCTAGTTTGTTTCAGGCTCACAGACACCAATGTGGTGGATGGCAAATGGCGTTTGTTGTCAAGTCCCATGGGGTTATCTACCCGAGGCCCATAGCGTCACTTCGCTTGCTTACAGCACAGCCCACACGCTACTGGCCATCAAGGGAGGGGCTCCACCTTTCCGTACAGCGCCACATCTTCCGGCCGCCAGACCCTAACTACCCATAAAGAGATTCTCAAAAGTGTTGAAGTAACTAGAGAGCAGAAGCCCTGCATAAGATCAATGTGATATATGGAATTCTACTTTAAACCCCTATGTAAGGGTAGTGGTAGTAGTGGTGGTGATCATCCTCAGGAGGTACTTATCTCTCTTCCCTAACCATAGCAAAAGCTTAGAATAGACATCAATTTTACGTCAGTGAAGCATGGCAAAATGAATTTGATGATTAGTAAATTTGGGAAATTGCGTCTTATTCATGTGGAAATTTCGCATTGATTCCAATAGCTGTTGACATCTTGATATCGCCCTGAAAAGGCTTCTTGTCTAGTTTGACATGGTAAATCTCTTTTTTTTTTTTTTATAGGAGTTTTTTAAAGCCACAGGCAGCTGCTAAGGAATCTCTGATTTATACAAGAGACTTTCAAAACTTTCCCTTATCTTCACTGTCCTATTATCCAATGGTTTCCCCATAGCTATGTTCTGTTTTGATTTGAGATGACTGGCCCAGCTCAGAAACATCCTTTTTGATCTCGCTGCTCAGTCTTGTTCAGTGATTTTAGTTTAGCGATTTTTATATTTGTCTAACACATGAAATCCATGAATGGATGTAGATGCTTTTAGAGTTACTAAATTTTTCATGATCAAGGATGTTTTCACACATTGTGACTAAAAGCAGATGCAGAAAGCATTTCCATTGGATCAGAATGCAGGAAACAGAGGGCACATTTATTCTTTGTTATAGAGTACAGTGATGATATTTTTAAAAGAACTGCTGCCATATCATGAGATCGATAAGTTGATCTCAGCACTGTACAGGTACTAACCTTGATCCCCAAATCAGTACTGTCATGTTACCGTAGTGCTACGACTTCTCTCTTAATGAAGCTATTTACCTGAATTGAAGGATTACACTGATACACTCTTTCTGCTCTACAGATATTTTTAATAGCTCATTGTGGCTCTCTGAGCCTTAAACCATATCGCCAAATCATGCAGACTATACATATTTATGACACTGGCTTTTCATTTGGTAATTTCTACAAACCCTCTTAAAAAATAAAAATAAAAAAAAATAGTGCAGACATTTATGATTGCCTTGTCTAACTGACAGTCCTTCTGTTGCTTCCTTTTTTCTATAATTTTGGTTGTGTTCCTTTTGATCTAATCTGAGAAGGACAGAGGTCTCAGAGATCAGCAGTTCTTACACATTTTGCAAAGACTGATGGTATCATTGAGCAGAAAAACCCAATAAAAACTTCATTAGTTCTGCTTCTCAAAGAATTTTCTGTTTAGTGAAGAGACCTTTAGAGAGAATTAGAGCCCAAATCTGTCATTTTGAACATTCTCATTTTCCATTAGGCAGAACAATTTGCAAGATTAAATGCAAAGGAATATATCTCATTATTCATCATTATTTGGACTTTGTCTGTTTCTGACTCCTAAAAGCTTATATGAAAATGCACCCACTTAATTTATTTTACCAGTAAGTGGCTCTATTTTACTTCAGGATAACCCAAATATAGTTATTCCCCCTGAAGTACAATAAATAGGTTAGTGTTCACAGTTGAAATCACAGTTCGTCTGGATTCAGATTCCAGCAATGAAGTATGAGTATATGAGTGATACTTTGTTCCAATTAGTTTAATTATCTCAGGTATCACTGTGACTTCTTGTTGCTCAATTACTGTCAAACAGACCACCCTTCTAATCACGTCACCTGCCGCTTTTTCTAACCTCTACATTGAACACACTCTGGAGGGATTTGTCTGTGTTTTTAGACATGCCTGAGTGAGTGAGAGCTACTTGTGATCTAATAGATGATTTGGTTAGTGCACAAGTGCATCTTTGACCTGCATTTCGAACAGGGGCATATATGACCAGTTCTAGCTATTTTCTGCTGTGTACAGAAGAGGAGAACAGATTCACAATGTTTTTCTGATTGTGCATCTGTTTTTACACTGGCCATGGCCCTAGGACAGATCTGACCAAGCTGGAAGTGATTTCCTTTCAAATAAATTAGCCTATTAGCTAAAAAGAACTAATGATGTTCTGTTTTTCTACCGAGAACACAGGAGGAGAATCAGATCAGAAAACAGTCAAACAGGTTACAGATTGGGAAAGTCTGGCTTATAAAATTTTAAATGGCTCAGAAGTTCAGGTGTGTGATTTATAAGATTATACTTTTTATTCTGAAGACTATGACCCAATTTCAATAAGCTTGATGTGAAGCTTTATAATTCATCACCTGATAATTCTAACATGAATAAAATAGTAAAACAGTGTACATTTCTGCAGAAAGAGAATTGCTGGGAATTGGCATACAGGATGTGGACATGTGCCTGTGGAACAATTGTTCGATCTGAGCTTGCTTTAAGCAACCAGATCCCTCTGCAAGGCCTTTCCACCCTCATTCGGGTCCACAACTCCTCCAAGTTTGGTGTCATCAGCAAACTTGCTCAAAATACCTTCTATTCCTACATCCAGACCGTTTATAAAAATATTGAAAAGTACCGGCCCTAAAATGGAGCCTTGAGGGACCCCACTGGTGACCGCCCGCCAGCCTGACGCAGCCCCATTCACCATAACCCTTTGGGCCCTGCCCGTTAGCCAATTGCTCACCCACAGCTTCTACCTGCAGCGCCCTGGGCAGCTCCCCGGGCAGGCTGAGTGCTGAGCCTGGCAGGCGGCAGAGGCCCTGCCCCGGCACACAGCCCCTGGGGCACAGCAGGGACCCTGCTCTGCACCACAGCCCTGGACACCCCTGCCTGCACCCCCGGCTTCTCCTGCCTCCACGAACTGCGGCTGCATTGCCCTCCAGCCAGAGACTTACCGGGTGCAGGGCTGCGAAGTCTTCTCCCCCGGTGAGCTCTGGGCATGCTGCCACTTCTGCCTGCCTTTAAGCACTGTGTCTCTGCAGGCAGTGCCCCCAGGCCTGCTGCGCTGTGCAGAGGAGCTGCTCCTGGGCAGAGCTGTCTCTCTGCAGCGCTGCCCGCTTGCCAGGAGCTCCCCTTGGGCCCAGGAGCCCGGCCCAGCTCAGCAGCAGAGGCCCAGCCCAAGGCCTCCCTTGCTCTGCCCCCCACCAGGCTCCCTGCACATGGCCCTGGGGCTGCAGGGAAACCTGCTGGGAAACAGCCTGAAGGGATCCCTGGGCTTCCCTCCCTCCCCTGGGCACACACACTTCTTGACAGCAGGCTCATTTCTCTTAGCACAAAAACAATTATCTGTAGCAGTCTTCTCTTCTCATCCCAGTTGATGAAGGGACACCCAGGCATGGTCATAAAAGTAACTCCTTTAGCCCCCTGCTTAAGGAAGGGATTCAGCAGAGTCAGTTAAGACATCTCATGCTGTTTTTTTGTCCTGGGGCTGGAATGGGACAAAGATGCCTCCCATGCCTGCCACAAACCCATGGGAGCTGGGATTCCTCTGCACTCAGTTTAGGTGTGAATAACATGGGCAGCTGCAGGTGAGCTCCTTTTCTCAGCTCCAGGATCATTAATGGAGATGGGGGAAATCAAGGGAAATCAGCAGCCCCTTCTCCTGCCTGAAGATCAGCCCCAGCTCCAGCACTGGCCCTCAGGGCTGCACCAACACCACAAAGGCCCTCTGCTGTCAGAGCGGCACAGCCCAGGCCTGTTTCCTTCTGGCCTCAGGAACACCAGGCCTTGCCCTTCTTGGGATCCCTTGTCATCCTTTTGTGCCCATCTACCATCCACGGCAGCAAATCTCTGCTCTGAAGGAAAGCCTCTTCATGCCCAGGCTCTTGGCACAAGGTCTGGGACAAGTCTGAGTTTGGCCCTTGTGCCACAGCTGAGCTGCTGCAGCCCAGATGTGCCCCAATGCCCTCAGGCTGGGGCACAGGCAGGAGGAGCTGGATCCCCGCCTGCTGTCACAGGGCTGGGACATTGATGGAAGAGCTGCTGAGGTGTGGGGGGACAGGTCCCCCAGCTTGGGGTGCTGTGCTGGATGGGGGCAGATTCTTCAGAAGAGACAGGCGGGGATGATCAACAGGGGGTTGCCCTCCATGTGAAGGATCTGTCTGGATGCATGGAGCTCCTCTATGGGATGGGCAGCAGAGTGGGGGAGCCCTTGTGGGTGAGGGTCAGAGCAGATCCAGTCAGGGTGGCAGTGTGGTCAGAGGTAGATGCCTGCAGTCAGGCTGACGAAGCAGACAGTCTTGTGGAAGCCACTGGACTAAGATGAATTCAATGACCCCATGTCACCCTGGGGGCCTTAAATCACTCAGACTGTCACAGAAAAGGGACACTGCAGGGTGCAAACATTCCCGAGGTTTCTGTGGGTTCCTGGAGACAGCTTCTGTGCACAGCTGCTAGGTTATCCAACCTAGGTGATGTTCACCAGGATCTGGGACTTGCAAACAGGAAAACCCGTGTCTTGACACTCCTCCTGCAAAATGCATGTCATAGTCCAGCTGCTTTGCAGCACAGGGAAAGAGATGAGGTTTTGGGGCCCAGCCCTACATCCAGCACTGCACAGCCAGCCCTGTTCTGATCCCCAGCCCTGGTCCCCAGCCCTGATCCTGTCCCCAGACATGGTTCCTAGCCCTGGTCCCCAGTCTTGGTCCCCAGCCCTGGTCCTGGACCCCAGCCCTCGTCCTGTTTCCTGCCCTGGTCCCAAGCCCTGGTCCCCGAGAGGCAAAACCCCTCTCATTTATATGCAGGAACATGGTGGAGGCTCCTAGGTCAGTCACAGAAAGGTGTGACATATGTTGGAGAAATAATCCACTAAACACACAAAAATCCAGAAAAGAATTTTCTGCTTCCTTTTCCCTTTCCAGCACTTGCAGGATTGGGTGAGGTTGCAGAAAGAAATGGAAAAGGAACTGTCAAGTTCCAACACATCTCTAAGATTCCTGAACTGTTCCTTTGATGATCAGTGGGCTTGTAAGAAGGCTTATAAATTGCCTACAGCCTCTCCTTTGTTTATGGCCAGCTTCATTGGCAACTTTGCTGTACCTGTCAGGGCTTTCTGACAGGCTGTTTTCTATCTGCAAAGATGGATATGCACCTAGGCAGTGCTCTGGGAACTGCTGGTTTCTGAAGGGCAAAGAGGTTGGCAGGAGGGCTCTGAACACAGATGGGGAAAAGACCATGGGACATGGAAACATCCCCCAGTTATAAAATCTTCAGGCAGAAGAAATATGGTTAGAGAATGAGAAGAAAGAAAAACCGGATTTGTAGTCAGAGGGAGAACTTCTCAGAAAAGTCTGTATTATTCCCTACATTGCAGCCCCCTTCCTCTGAGCAAGCCCTCTTGCCTCCTGTCCCACACAGGAAAGCCCCTGCAGTCACTGCTGTGGGTCCAGGGCATGAAGCACGTCCTCTGCAGCCACAGTTCCAGCAGAGCAGAGGTGCATCTCTCCAGCCACGTGCCCAGTTCCCTCTGTGGTGCAGGGGGACTGAGAGCAGCAGCCTGGGGCTGTGGGCAATGCATTCTGTGAGGCTGGGGAATGAGCTGACTTTCCCTTAATGAGACACCATCATTAGGACACTTGTCTGTCTCCCTGGGATGTCCTTCCAAGGTGTGAGCTGCCCTGCAGGATAGAAATCTTTTCCGTAGTATCTCTGTGTTATGTGAATGCCCCAGGAAGAAGCAGAGATATGCTGCATGTGAGGACATGCTGTTGGGTTGGTGAAATAAATGATAAGTGTCCTTGGCAAGACATGTGGTGCTGAGACCTTGCTTAGGTACCTTGAGAAAGGCTGCGCACTGAGAGATTGGCAGTGGGTTCCTCTGCTCTTAGCAGTGTCTGATTTCTTTGAAGTGTACCATAAATGTGATTGCCATCCATCTCCAAAAGCAGCAAGATCATGGCCATTGGGAATAAGCCCAACCAGCTCCCCTCACCCTGCTCTGAGCTAAAGGGAATCCCTTTGCCTCTCAGGTCTCACAGCCATTCACTGTGGGTGCAGCAGAAATCCTCAGGACTTCTGACTTCAGAGGACATTCCTTGGGCATGATGAGGTTGTGTAGGAAAAAAACAAAAATTCCTAGAAGTCCTCTCAGCCCTCCACATTCTTTAGGCCTGTTAGGACACCACCCCATATGCCCTTCTGCATTGATTTCATCTGACAAATTCTGAAAATATAACTTGGAGCCTCTGCCATGTTCTGATGTACCCAATGCACAGGGACAAGACTGCTTCCTCCTGACCCAATATGCACAGGTCCCGAATACTTCAGTATCATATTCAAACTCATTAAATATAGCTTATGAGGCTGAATGACAAGTGAGGGAGTGTGGCAGGGAGGGGTTCAAGGAGAAATGGAGTAGATTTCACTCTGGGAAGCCAGTATTAACTTGTCATTGTTTTTTTTGTTTGTTTTTTTTTTTTTTCATCTTGAAAGCTCCCTAGATCCAGCACACTGATGGGCAGCACACTGTTCTTTGACCTGCTCCCCATCAAAGGAACAGATGGACTAAATAGCGTGGAAAAGGGCTTCAGGGTACATTTAAGGAACAGGCAGAGCCCTTACCAATTTCAGACATGGGCAAAGCAGACTCACTCTAGGAAGACGAGCATAATTTATTGAGTGCTACTGGTAGACTGGAGCAGTGAGAAACTAAATGAGAACTAAGAAAGTTCATGGTCTCTCTCTGCCCCTGCTCCAGCGTGGGGTCCCTCCCACAGCCAGCTCTCACAGCCATTCACTGTGAGTGCAGCAGAAATGCTCAGGATTTCTGACTTCAGAGAGCACTGCTTGGGCATCACGAGGGAGAGGATGCTGTCTAGCAAAAGCAAAACTAAACTAAAAGTCCTTTTTGTCACCCACCTTTTTTTTTTTTTCTTTTTTTTTTCACATTCGGAGTGCAGATGTAAACGTCCCTTCTGTGCTAGGAGTGATTTCATATGTCAAATTCTGAACAAAAAATACTTGCCCTACCATGTTCCAATATACGCAGTGCACTGGGAAAGGACTTCTAACTCTTGAGCCAATGGGCAATGCCATGATGGTAATGGTAAACTGAACCTCACCAAAAGAATCTCAAGTCATGGAAGTGAAAGGACATATTTCCTAGAGAAAAAAAAATTCCTAGAGAAAAAAAAAAAAAGCCTTTTGACATGTGCCTTCCCCACATGACTGTGAGGCAGGCATTCCATGTTACTTTGTCAGCACTGGATTTTTTTCCTACCTGAAGCCTCCCTCTACCTACTCCCCATCCCTGGGCCTGGTGGTGGCAGTTCTGTACTCAGTGATGCCTCCAGCACTGAACCCTCTCATCTACATCATGAAGAACCAGGAGCTCAAAGATTCAATATAGAAACTGCTGACTAGTTGTTTATCAGTGGCCACAGACTGTCTGCCTTCTTCTGCAGATGGCTCCAAGTATTATTCATGACAGGCCATCTTGCCTTTCCATATGGCATTTGTCTCTTCAATTTTCCTTTCTGCCCTTGTGATATTGTTGCCTACACAAAAATGCCCTTTTTCATTCCTTCCTGCCTGAGTATCACCCTTTCTGTGTGACCCAGGATTTCTGTAGTCAAGGAGCCAGGATCTCTGTGTATTTTAACCAAATAAATGTTGGTCTGAGACCCATTCTGAGTTGATCAGGAGTGAATGGGAACTGGAGCTGTGGTGGCAGTGCCCAGAGCCCTGCAGCAGCCTGCGATGGGCACTGCCGTGGGACCAGCCCAGCCTAGGCTACTGGGCTGGGCTGGGCTGGGGAGAGGGCAGGGAGGTGGGAGAGCTGGGGGGCAGCTGAGCTGGGCTGGAAGCTTCCCAGTAGAGAGAAACATCCGTGTCGAGCTGGGATATGCGACCGTGCAGAGGGAGGACAGGCACTGCTGGCTTTGGATCGCGTGGCAGAGATCAAAGACAGGCTGGTGCAGGAGGGAGGCAGCTGGGCTGTGCCCTGCTGGCACGGACAGACCAGGAGGGTGGTCCAGGGCCTTTGTACCTGAAGCCTCTCTTGTCAGCCATGTCACAGCCCCTGTTCCGCTCTCAGCTCCTTGTTCCCTCACAAAATACCCCCTCACAGTCCCTGTCCCCTCATGAAGTGTCCCTTAGCCCCTCATCCCCTCACAAAATATCCCCTCACAGTCCCTGTCCCCTCACGAAGTGTCCTTTAACCCCTCATCTCCTCACAAAATGCCCCTCACAGCCCTTTTATCCCGTCACAGCCCCTTTTTTCCCCTCACGGCCCCTTTTTCCCCTCACGGCCCCTTTTCCCCTCACAAAACGTCCCCTCACAGCCCCTCTCCCCTCACCGAACACCCCCTCAGCCCTTTTTCCCCTCACAATCCCGCATCCCCTCACCGCCAGACGCCCCCCAGAGCCTCGCACGCCTTCTCCAAACCCCCCTGAGCCCCCCCAAACCCCCATTTTCCCCAAAATCCAAAAAAATCCCCTCAGACCCCACTCAAATTCCCCGCCCCCCCGCACCGGCCGCAGCCTCCGCCGCCATCGCTCCCGCCGGACCGTTTGAAGCCGCGGGGCGGGAGCCAATGGGAGGCCGGCGCGCGCGCATGCGCAGTGCGGGCAGCCCGGCGGGGCAGGACGAAATGGCGTCGGTTGCCTGGCAACGGGGGGAGGGGACAAAATGGCGGCGGTTGCCTGGCAACGGGGGAAATGCCAAAATGGCGGCGGTTGCCTGGCAACGGGGGGAAAAGAGGCGGGAACGGCAGTGGCGGTTACCTAGCAACGGGGGGCGGAGCGAAGGGAAAGGCGCCCAGTTTGATCCTGGATCACTCTGCCTAGCGCGGGCCCCTCTCTCGGGGCGAACCCGTTCCAGGGCGCCCGGCCCTTCACAAAGAAAAGAGAACTCTCCCCGGGGCTCCCGCCGGCTTCTCCGGGATCGCTTGCGTTACCGCACTGGGCGCATAAGGGGTGGTGAAGGAGGAAGGCAGATATTTTTGAGGGAGAAGGCAGAGTGATCCAGGAGGATACAGGAGTGGTGAAGGAGAAAGGGAGAGTAATCAAGTAAGAAAAATTATCTTCCCCTTTTCCCTCCACAGATTGACTCCCTAATGGAAAAAAACAATAGGTATAATTGCTAATAGTTTCCAAGATACAGTTTCCAAAGTACAGAGTCGACGATGTTACTGAATACAAATAACAAGTTAGAGTCATGACCACATATTTCATCGTCTCATAAGCCATTGCTACAACACACAGCACCATAATGATCTGAAACCAGGGCCCGGAGAGGATAAACAACACGACAGAGAGCAAATACGGAAAATAATGTACTATAATACTCAATTTGGAAAACAGGCGCAGCAGAGTTGAGATTAAAGCAATCAGCATTATGACAAGTGACTATTAAGCAGGTCTAATCCTTACACCAATTTTAGTTTAACACACTCTGGTCAGATCTGCCGTTATCTCAACCTTTCGGGCCCCACGTTGGGCGCCAAAAAGATTGTCGTGGTTTAACCCGGCCGGCAGCTAAACACCACGCAGCCGTTCGCTCACCCTCCCCCCTCCCTCTCTGGGACGGGGGAGAGAAATGGAAAGTGAAGCCCGTGAGTTGAGATAAAGACAGTTTAATAAGACAGGAAAATAATAATAACAAAATAATAATAAAATAATAACAATAATAATACAATGGTGATAATAGGAAAGTAATAATAGTATGTACAAACAAGTGATGCACAATGCAATTGCTCACCACTCGCTGACCGATGCCCAGCCTCACCCCGAGCAGTCCGGCCCCCTCCCCCCGGCTAGCCACCCCTATATATTGTTTAGCATGACGTCAGATGGTATGGAATACCCCTTTGGCTAGTTTGGGTCACCTGTCCTGGGTCTGTCCCCTCCCAGCTCTTACTGCACCCCCAGCCTGCCCGCTGGCAGGACAGAGCAAAAGGCTGAGATGTCCTTGGCTTAGTATAAGCACTGCTCTGCAACAATTAAAGCATCGGGGTGTTATCAGCACTCTTCTCATCCTAAGCCAAAACACAGCATTCCACCAGCTACTAGGAAGAAAATTAATTCTGTGCTAACTGAAACCAGGACAGGGGGCAACATATAACAGGAAGGAGGTGGCTCGCGCTAGCTGCAGCTAGTTCAGCGGCTTGACCTTGACGTCATCTGCAAGGAGAAGCAACATCCTCAGTGCCACAGCAAGCCCAAGTTGCTTGCAGCATTCCGAACAAGGTCCTAGAGGAAGGGTCGCTAAGAGAAACAGCTCCGGGGCCACGGGGTCTTCTGGGGGAACTCGAGCTCTTCAAGCTCCAGAAATGACTGTCATGGGAAAGACTGAGAGTCATTTCTGGAGAGAGAGGAAAAGTTTATCACTTCTGAAAAATCCAAGGGGTGACAGCAAGTTTGTGTGCCCCAGGTGGTGTTTTGATGACCCGAGGAGATGCTCGGGTTCTCCACTCAGATGTAGGAGTGCAGTGGGGAGATTCTTGGGTGCTCCAGTGAGGTGCTTGTGTGTTCCAGGGAGGTGCTTCTGTGCTGCAGGAGTTGTATGGCAGGGGCAGAAACTTTTGTTAGGAGGGCAGAGGTTTGTGTGCTCCAGGGAGGCTTTTCTTCTGCCCCTGGGATATGCTTATGTGCCCCAGGGAGGTGCTTGTGTGCCCTGGGAATATCCTTGGGCTCTCTAGGAAGGTGCTTGATTCCTCTGGGGTCACTTGGAACCTCCGGAGTTGCCTGGGTCCAGCAGAGAGCAGGTTGTGTGCTCCAGGGAGTTGCTGGACTGCACTAAGTGTGTTGTTCAGTGCTTTGGGAGGTTCTTGGTTGTCCCGATAAGATGCTCGTGTTCCACAGGGAAGGGGATGAGTGACCCAGAGGCAGGTGCTGGTTGTCCCCAGGGAGGTGCTTGCCTACCATGGGAAAATGCTTGTACACCCAAGAAGATCCTTTGCTCCTCCAGGACGTTGCGTGATTTACCCAGGGAGGTTTCTCTGACCCGGGGCAGGATAGGATTTCTTCATAGAGGTGCTTCATCAATGGAGGGAATTCCTTGGTTCTTGAAAGATCTTCTGGGGTGACCTATGCAGGTGCTTGGGCACCCATGGGGTTATTCTACTGTTCCCCAGGGAGGTGTTTCATTCTTCCAAGGAGGTGCTTGGGTTCTCTATAGAGGTTCCTGGGTTCCTCCAAGAAATGCTTGTATGCCTTTGGGCGATGTCTTCGAGCATCAGCAGGAGATGGGTTCACAGCGGAAATTGTTCAGGTGAACCCACCTAGAGTTGGGATCTCCCGTGAGGTGCTGGAATGCTCTTGGAAGATGCCTGAGAGGGAAAAGGTAGTGCTTAGGTGTCCTGGGGAGATGCTTGTCTACTCCAGCTCAATGCTCACGTGTCCTGCGGGAAGTATTTCTGATTTCAAGAGGTGCCTATATTCCCTGGAGAGATACTTGGGTGCCATGGAGGGTGCTTCAGGAAGATGCTTGTATTCCCAGGGGAGACTTTTACTTTCCCCAGGGACATGTTTGGCTTCTCCAGGGAGTTGCCAGAACGCTCCTTGGAAAAGACGGCTTGATCAGAGGACTTGTGCCGAGGTCCTGCTAGCAAGACTGGTGGTCTGGGGAGATTGTTGGCTGCTCCAGGGAGATGCCTGTGTGCTGCACGGAGAAGCCGGGGCATCCTTGGGATGTGCCCGTGTGCCTAATGGAGATGGTGGTGTGAATCAGGGCAGTGCTTTGCTACGGCGGATGAAGCGACACAAGCAGTCTGGCTGTGCTCTTTATTTTCCATTCAGGGGTGGAAAGCGGGAGAGCTTCCCAGCCCCTTTGCTCAGAGCTCCGCTGCTGCCTTCAGCATTCCCAGCACCTTCCCCTCCGTTGCGGTACCAGCATCTAGCGCTAGGGAGTCAGAAAGAAAAGAGGATGATCAGGTTGTGTACAGGCTGAACGCAGAGAAGTACTGCAGGCTTAGCTCGGGCCGTGCACGTAGGGGTCTGCTTCCCATGAAGCTTCAAGGTTGCCGTCAGCTGCGACAGATGCCTAGTGCCCAAGCTCATCAGCCTGGGGCTGAGGCAGGGGGAGCGGAGGGCCCCGGAATGCCCTCTCTGTCCCAGTGCTGCCCCCACGGGAAGGACGGGCCTTGCAGCAGCGGGAAGCACCATCCCTTTCTGGAGATACTTACCAGGGGAGCCGCTGCTGCTCTTGCTGCAGCCGCTTTTCCTCCGCAGCACTTCTGAACACCCTTTGTTGACTGCGATGCGGCTCCGACCTTTTCAAAACTTGCAGTGCTCGTGGGGAAAGGTGGCTGCAACACCAGGACAAAGGGATCCCTCAGCCTCTGCCAGACACCCCTTCTGCCTCTCCCCTCATCCAGACCCTGCACCCACGCGGTGCCACGTGCACCCACCCTTCCGCCCTGTGATGAGTTTTAGGCCTTGGCGGTAACCAAGGTCATGCCCGCTTTAGGAGAAAGCCAAGGGTGTCATAGGCAAGCCCAGGACTCAGGGACCGGGCTGCTGGACATCTCCTGACGTCGCTCAGCAGCTACTCGAGTGCCCCAGCACGTGAACGCAGCCGGCACACACTTACTCAGGCTGGAGGCTCTCCAGCTTGGCTGCCGCTCTCCACTCCTCTTCTGGGGCAGGGATCTGAACCTTCCTCCACCTCCTCACGACCTCCTTGCTCCTGGGCTGGGCTGGGGGATGGGGAATCCAATCATGTTGCCTGGTGACCTGATGCAAGGAGAAGACGCTCTCATCAGACAGGACTGGACACACGGCTGCTGTTTCCCAGAGGACCCCTTGAAAGGACCCTGCAGCAGGACCTGGGAAGCAGGCGACTCGGCACTGCCGGCCCACGTCTGGCTGCTGCTTTGATCCCTCGCTTTCTGCTGACAGCCTCTCCCTCACAGGGAGGAGCAGGCAAAGCCCTGCCCTGCGCCCTGGTGCCCGTCCTGCTCCCACCACCCTGGGACCTGCCCCCCTCGGAGCCCTGGCGGGGAGGATCGCTGCTCTTCTCAGCGGTGTTGGTCACGGCCAGTACCTGAGGTGTCTCTCGGTCCTCCCCCTGAGACCAGGCTTCCCAAGCAGCCATTTCTGCCCGGGCTTGCTTTATTCGCTTTTGGTACAAGGGCCATGAGCTCTTTGTTTGGTCCCACTGCGAGGACAGGTTCCAGACCTCCTGGAGGAAAACAAACAAAAAACACAACGGCAGACAGGATTGGTCTCAGCTGTTGGACCAAAGACCTCTGCCATCAAAGACCCAGAAAGCCCTCATTCCTTTTCCATTGCCCCTGGTCCAAATGAAGCGGCTCATGGCAACACGGGAGGCAGCAAGAGGCAGGGAAGGTGTGCGGGACACCACCTTCCATCTCCCGAGGAAGAGAAGAAGGAGGTAACAAGTGTGAAAATGAACGCATCCCAAGGGTCCGGCTTGGGATCGCTCCACACAAAGAGGCTTTAGTACAGTCCCAAACCGCGTGGTCATTGCAGCAAGGCAGAGCAGGTACCTGCACCAATCTCCGAGAGGCTTCGGGAGTAGGGAGCGCAGTGCTGGTGGACTTGGCTTGAGGAGCTGCTTCCTGCCTGTCTGTCTTCTTTGTCCTGGGGGAGCTGCCTGGACACGGGGGGAGCACACTGCAAACAGACACCGGGAGGCTGCATGAGCCCAGGGGAATTCGGTCTCCAGTCCGCGCTCGCAAGCTGCGTCAGCCTCTGCAGCAGACGGCAGTTCCGCAGCGAATGGGTGTTGGACTGGCCGTGTTCGCTTCAGCAGACACGGAGAGAGCCAACCGCGAAGCAGTGGCACCAGCTGCCTTCAGGAAGGCTCGCGATGCCCGTATCCAGGCCCTCTGTGGTGGCAGAAGGAGAGGAGCAGTGTCTTGTGCAAGGACAGGATCCTAGAGACACCAATACGGCCCAGCCGGGCTTATGGGTGGAAAGCAGATTATCGCTGGGGAGCCAGCAACATCGGAGAACGCCATCAGGCAAGGAGGGCAGGCATGCCACCTCCCTCCCTCGGCACTCTCTTGTGCCTGCCACAAAGTCTGGGATATCGTTTGGAAAGAAACGTTTCCATCTGGTATCACAGCTCCTTAGGCTGGAAGAAGCTGCGGGGCAGCTGGAAGAAACCGCAGGGGACGTTTGCTCCCACAGACAAAGAGATGGACTCTTGCAATGTGGGGGGGCTCCTGAAGGGACAAGAGCTTCTGCAACAAGGCTCTGCATCCAGCTCCCCCAAGGATCAGGGCCCTGGTGGAAAATGAAGCTGGCGTGCCAGTCTCAGGCAAACGTGCTGCACGCTTGCCATCCATGGAGAGAGCGGCCTCCTCCGGGACGGGTGTCAGGAGCCTTTCTGAGTCCCTGCGCCTGGTGGGTCCAAAGGGGACATCTCTCCTGTGTGGCTGCAAGTGGCTCCTTCCTCCTTTCCCCC
Organism: Anas platyrhynchos; assembly: GCF_047663525.1. Classification (NCBI taxonomy): domain Eukaryota; kingdom Metazoa; phylum Chordata; class Aves; order Anseriformes; family Anatidae; genus Anas; species Anas platyrhynchos. Next base: position 4,754,500 of record NC_092616.1, on the reverse strand, counting down.
AAGGGTCTCACCTGGTGGAAGGCTTCTTCTCCAGATCTTGCTGCCTCGTGCCTGGCTCCCAGCTTCTCACCGTGGGGAGGGAAAGCTTCCGCCTCTGCAGCAGCTTGCCAGGATGGCACAATGAAACTAGGAAAGGAGGAAGCTCTTCAGAGCAGCCGCATGGGCACTGCCTTTTAAGCTGGTTGCAGTCAGCCAGCATGGGGCAGGGACCACCCCCAGACAGCACGGACCCTTACCTCCTCTCATCCTGCACTCTCCTGCAGCTTGCTGCTGCGAGGCGAACCACACTTTGGCCTCTGGCCTTGTCCTCACAGTCAGATGAAACCCGGCAAAGAAATGACACGGGCTTGAAGAAGGCTGGCCTCCTACCCGTTGCAGCTTGCTGGCAGTAATCCTCCTGGTGTTGCACGGGACATGGCATCCCTTTTGCGTCACGTTCACGCATGGGGTTTGTTGTCAAGCTTCCCGCAACACCAGAAAAGGTAGCCTAAATTCCCCTCCACATGCAGGCAGTTCTCTCTGAGGGGAATCGCGGCAGCACGGGCACAAGAAGCACAACCGCAATGCCCCTCCTCGCCAGGTGAAGACACTCGTAGCCGAAAGTCAGCATGAGTTAACCAGGACCCAGTCTCTTCAGGATTTAGCCCCGACTGGATGCTGAGCGTGGAGACCCGACCGCGCACGTTCCAAAGGAGGAGGTGGGAAGCCAAGGGCTGCGGAGGAAATGCACTCACCTTGGGAACATCTGGATCGCACGAGCGGTGGTCTCTCCACTCAAGGCAGTCGGGTGTGCCGGCCACATTCTCTGCAAAGAGACACAGACCTGCTGGAGGGTTTCTGAGGCACTTTTCTCAGGGCTCTCATTGACAGGAAGCAAACCTGTCTCCCAAGCCAAAAGAAAGCCTTCTCTCCAAAACCCTCCTCCAAAGCCTCTTCCATCCACCTTTGCTCTGCTCTGGAGGAGCATGGCAGAATATTGAGGCTGTACAGTAACGCTGCCAGGCCTTTTGCAGCGGCCAGCATCCAGACGCTCAGAAGAGCTAATGGAGAAAGCAGCTAATGGGGCAGGCGTGGGGAAAGGCATCTGACTGGCCTGCCGTGTCCAGGCTGGCCAACAGCGGTCGCATTGATCACCCTTCCACAGGATTCCCAAAGAAATTGAAGTAGCCCTCAAAACATCACCAGCTTACACTGTGGAGCATTGCAATGAGGTCCTCAGCGCTCTCCAGACGTTTAACACAGTCCGGATAAAACTTCATGCACAGGAAATCATCCTCGCACGTCAAAACACCGACGTCCCTGAATGCAAAGGGGACGTGCTCCTTGTTCTTCAGGAGGCAACAGTACAAGATGATGGTCTCTTGCACACACTCCTGCTCCACGTACAGTGGGAAGGAGGTGGCTCGCGCTAGCTGCAGGTAGTTCAGCTGCTCGACCTCGACGTCATCTCCAAGGAGAAGCAACATCCTCAGTGCCACAGCAAGCCCAAGTTGCTTGCAGCATTCCAAACAAGGGCCTAGAGGAAGGGTCGCTAAGAGAAACAGCTCCGGGGCCACGGGGTCTTCTGGGGGAACTCAAGCTCCACCCTGACCGTTGGAGACAATCCTCTGCCTCTCCCAGGCCTTTCCAAAGAGCAGGGAGAACAAATCCTTCCGGACATGGGGCAGGAAGAGGGGGCTGCTGCCTTCTCACCAGGGAGGATCTCAGGGGGACAGTACATGTACTCCAGCCACCCCTCATCAACGTCCAGCTGGAAGAAGGGTTTGCGAATCAAGAGCCGCTTTTGCTTGACGTGGAATTGCTCTTGGAGAACAGCAAAGGTCCCGAGTCCCGCAACCTGAACAGCCTGCACACAGAGAAGACAGAAAGGCTGAGGAGGGAGTTCTTGAGAGACGGGAAAAGGGATGACTCTCAGAGCAGGGGGACACTGCTGTGTGCCCTGCCCACTCCTGAGGGACAATGGGGCAAGGTGGGGCACTTTGGAAAGCTTTGGAGAAGAGCCGCATCCTCCGTTTCTTTCATCACCCCCCTCCCAGGATTTGCCACCATCCCTTGGCTAGGGAAGAGCCCAGAGGTTTCCAGCACACAGCTTAGGCCTGGGACTGATTATCCTAGGCACGGACCCAGGATATTCCCCCATCTCTCTGCTCGCCCTCTCCACTCAGGCCGCAGGGAAGAGTGAAGCCCTAGGGTGTGCCAAACCCCTGAGAAGCAGAGCAGATCTGGCCTTGGTTTCTCTCCCAGCTGGCCAGCAAGCTGCTCCGGGCACCCTGGGCGGTCTCAGTGCTCGGGTAGGGATTGCTCTGCAGGGCCCAGGACACCAGCCCACCTTATCCCGCTTCAGCGCTTCCAGAATTTGCTCGGATACAGCATCCCAGATAGCCTCAGTCTCTGGAAAGCAAGGAAAAGCCAGGTCAGGCTCCAGGCCAGCCAGCTCACCACCTCTTGGCAAGCACCTCACCCAGGCGAGGACACATGCAGGCATACGCGAGCCCCCCTGAAAAACACCATGCGGGCATTCCTGGGACATTCCTGAGAGGCCTGTGGAGCTGCAGGCCACACCAGTCTCTGGGACACCAGAGGTCTTTCCTCCCAGAGCCAGATCCCAAAGAGGCAGCAGCTCCCAGGGAAACCTGGCCCTGGATTGTCCCCATCACGAGGAGGCTGAGCCATGCCCAGAGGAGCCCTGGGGCTGAGGACAGCCCTAGCATCAGGAGCCAGGAGTCCTGGCTGCCACATTGTCCCGAGCCCAGCAGGACCCTCAGGCAGGGCTCTTGCAGCAGCCACCAGCTCTGTCCAGCACCGCCACCACCCCCCAGCCCAGGACTTGCAGCTTAGGACAGCTGGCAGCCCCTGGGCCACCCCTTGCAAAGGGGCTCCTGACACCCTTACCTTTGGGGGAGAGATTCAGGAGCACTGGGAACTGGGAAACCATATCAGAGGCGATGGTCACCCTCCAGCAGCCCTCCATCTCGCTTGCTGCTGGCCCTCAGCTCAGGACAAGGGATGCGCGCCCTGGCTCCTCAACCACAGCTCCTCTGCAAGGTGCCCCTGCTCCTCCCTCCGCCCGTCAGCGAGGGTCGCCCAGTGCAAGCTTGCTGCCTGCTGCCCCCACTCCTGGCCACAGAAGGACAGCGCTGGGGAGCACCCAAGCAGTGCCCAGCAGGGACCAGGCTGCACCTGGGGACAAAATGGAGATTTCGGGGGGGATATGGGGGAATATGGGGATTTTGGGGGCATATGGGGGCAAAATGGGGATTTTGGGGGGCATATGGGGGCAAAATGGGGATTTTGGGGTGGTCATATGGGGGAATATGGGGATTTGGGGGGGGAATATGTTTTTGGGGGGGGGGTTATGCTTTTTTGGGGGCTATAGTGGGGTCTGGGGGGCATCTGCCTATAGGGGAATGCAGATCTGGAGACTGGGGATGGCACAGGTCGAGAAATGGGGGGACACCGGCACCTGGGGAGGGGAGGTGGACCAAAAGGGGGGCGATTTGAGGGGGGGGAACGGGGCACAAGCCCACCTCCTCGCAGTACACCTCCATGCAGGCCACGCTGAGGCGGCGGCCGGCCCCCACGGCCTGCAGAAGCTCCTCGAGGGCGCGCTGCACCAAGCCGGGCTCCCCTTCACCGCCCAGCATGGTGTGAGTCTTCCCTGGGGGGGGCACGGAGGCACCGTGTCAGCCTTTTGGGGGGTCGCCGCGGCATGGGGAGGGGGCGTCGAGGCTCACCGGAGCCGCTGGGCCCGTAGGCGAGAATGGTGACGTCGCGGCCGGCCAGGAACTGGGCCAGCAGCGGGCGGACGGAGCCCTCGTAGACAGCGGCGGTGGAGCTGGCGGCGGCGTAAACAGCATCGAAGCTGAGGGGAAAAAGGGGTTAAAATGTGAGGGAGGGGGGGAGCACCCATGGGTGCTGCCCGCCATCCCCCTCCCGAGGCTCACCGGTAGCAGGAGGGGGCGTGGGGGGGGTCCTCACGCAGCTGCAGGGTGTGGCAGTCGAGGGGCAGCAGGCAGGGCTCCTCACCGGGGGGGCCGGGGCGCAGGCGGACGCAGACCTGAACCCGCCGGGGGGGTGCTGGGGGGGCATTGGCAGCCGTTGAGGGGGGGCTGGGTGGACGCCGGGTCCTCGCAGCCCCCTGTCACCTAGAAAAGTGTCCCCTCAAAGCCCCCCCGTCCCCTCAAAAAATGTCCCTTCCCTGACTGCTTCCCTAAGGATTTGTCCCCTCGCAGCCCCTTGACACCCCCAAAATGCCCCCTCGCAGCCCCGTCCCCTCAGCCCCTTGTCCCCCTCGCAGCCCCTCACAAAATGTTCCCTCACACACCAGTGCCTCAGGATTTGTCCCCTCACAGCCCCTTTTCCACTCACAGCTCTGTGTTCCCTCACAAAATACCCCCTCACAGTCCCTGTCCCCTCATGAAGTGTCCCTTAACCCCTCATCCCCTCACAAAATGCCCCCTCACAGCCCCTCATCCCCTCACAAAATATCCCCTCACAGTCCCTGTCCCCTCACGAAGCGTCCTTTAACCCCTCATCGCCTCACAAAACGCCCCTCACTGCCTGTTCCCTCACAAAATGCCCCTCACAGCCCCTTTTGCCCCTCACAGCCCCTCTCCCCTCACCGCCAGACGCCCTCCAGAGCCTCGCACCCCTTCTCCAAACCCCCCTGAGCCCCCCCAGCCCCCCATTTTCCCCCAAATCCCCACAGATCCCCTCAGATCCCCCCCCACAAGCCCCCCCCCGCACCAGCCGCAGCCTCCGCCGCCATCGCTCCCGCCGGACAGTTTGAAGCCGCGGGGCGGGAGCCAATGGGAGGCCGGCGCGCGCGCATGCGCAGTGCGGGCAGCCCGGCGGGGCAGGACGAAATGGCGTCGGTTGCCTGGCAACGGGGGGCGGGGCAAAGGGAAAGGCGGCCAGTCTGTACTGGGAATGGGCCCAGTTTGTACTGGGATGGGGCTGGGGGGCCCAGTTCCAACTGGGACGGGCCCAATTCATACTGGGAAAGGGCTGAGGGTCTCAGTTTGTACTGGGATGAGGCTGGGGAGCCCAGTTCATACTGGGAAAGGGCTGGGGGTCCCAGTCTGAGCTGGGGACAATCCCAGTTTGAGCTGGCTTGGAGCTGGGAGCCCTGCTTTGTACGGGGAAAGTTCCCAGTTTGCAGTGGAATGGGCCCAGTTCATACTGGGAAGGGTATGGGGGTCCCACTTTGTACTGGGGTGGGCCCAATTCATACTGGGAAGGGGTTAAGGGTCCCAGTTCATAATGGGAAGGGGCTGGGGGTCCCAGTTTGAGCTGGGAAGTGTAATACACAATAAATGCTTGTTCATTGTCTTTTGTATTATAAAAACAAGGAGCTCCGCTTGAGGAGCGGGAGTTGCAAAAGCTCCCTGCTGAAGTAAGGAGCTGGATAATGCTTGGCTAGACACTATGAAAATTCTTTTGCCTAATGTAACTGATTTAAAGATCAAAGCCGAAATTTCCTTAAGTGGTATATTCTTTATTGCAGCGCTGGATGCACGGGGGATCCTTCCGCCTATCGTGCATGTTCGAAGTGACAAACTATCTCATATTTATACAGCAAAACAATGAATATTCAATTAGCACCTATACATATTCATTACCTAACCCCGCCCACCCTCGCTTCGTATGCTAATTAGCTTATCAGTCCTTGCGCTTGCGCAAAAGTCTTCCAAGAATTGTTGGCCGGGGTCTTCAGGATGTGGGCAGTGGTCGTTGGGAGGAAGGCTGTAGGTCTTCCTCGTAATGCACTTTTCACCTTTGCTTAATCAGTTGTTTTCCAAGCTGTAAAAATGCTGAGTTGGCTTTCAATTTAACTGGGGGTCGGCCGATAACAGGAAGTCTCAGTTAACAAGACAAGACAATTGACTCAAGTTATCTCAAGTCTCAGCCTGACTAACGGTTAACAGATACTGGGATGTTTTCAAATAACAAGATGCTTAAACATAACAAAAGGTCTACAGATAACAAGATGTCGTTTACTTTGTCCCTGCTAACTTTTAACCACAAGTTTTATTCTATCCTAAAGTGAGTTTATACTATATCATTCCCCCCTTTTCTGGAAAATCTAGTAAATTCTTTTACTTAATACGGAAATTTTCTTCCCAGTCTTTATGATATGTACCCCTCAATACCTTGCCATGCACATTTGTCAAGGAGGCTAACATGGACATTCGTTGTAACAATTTCCAATTCCAAACAAGTAATACAAAAGACAATATTAAACTTATACCAACCAATATCAATAAAACAATAATTGGGTGACTCAGTGTGTTCAAAATCCCAGTTGCAGTTGGCGACCATCCAAAAAGTGTATCCCACCAGTTGTGACTTGTGTCTCGTTTCACTCTCTGCAAAACTCTGCTTATTTCCTTTGTATCATGATGGACAGTAATTAGAGTCTTCTCTCCATTTTCCTGAATACCTTTTAAAATTCTAATCAGGTCTTGGTGTTTAACTAGTTGCTTCACTAGTGTGAGGTTCATCCCAATAGGTGTAGGTAGTAACTTATGATACATTGTGTTGTTAGACTTGATCAGCTGGTGGGATACCACTGGTGCTAAATATAGAAAATCACACCCGACGATTCTAACAAAGTTACAAATACAAAAATTAGAATGATTTTTGCTATGGAGAGTTATATTCTCCTTGTCTATTTCTACAAAATCACAAGCAGTTCTTAAACACACGCACCCTTTACCAACATATACAAGCACAGTCTTTTGACTGGTATTTGGATGAATTTCAAAGTGGCAGATACCTTGCTCCGTGTCAAAACATACGTCCTGAGCATCAATTGTATTACTTTCACAAATAAATCCTTGTTGTTCCCGGGTAACACATGATTCTAGATTTACGGACTGCCATTTTCCATTCTCCATTCGTGCCCATGTTCTATGCTCTGAAGGATAAAGCACTGTCTTCTCATGGTTTAATCCTAGTGCAAGGATCGGGTGAATAACATAAACTGTAGCATTACGTATAGTAAGCACGAAGGCAGTAGCCATGTTAACAACGGGATCATAAGTAAAATTCACCAGGGTCCACCAAGACTGGAACTTCTTCTCAAAATCATTGGCATTGTCCCAAACTGCCTTTCGGATTTCAGCTGGAAAAATGCCTTCACTTCCTTCCCTAATAATCAGGGCAGCTGTTGCCTGCAACCATAACTGTGCTTGCATACAACTAAGAGCTAAGGATACATTATCTTGAATCATACTAAGTGCATCTATTATTAGTTTGTGGTCTTGGTCTTCTGCATTTTCCCATTTCTGTAACACCTTTGAAACTTGCCATTGGCTAGTTCCCAATGCCAATAAGGATGATTGTAAGGGTTGTTTTAATTTTGTCAAATCACTTGTTGCTGTGGCTAGCTTATTCATTAATATTTCTGAATCAATTCCATTTAAAATTCCTAATCCTGTTCCTAGCATTCCAGTTAAGTCTCTTCGTGTCCTGCCCCTGAAGTGCACTTGCTTCTGTGACCATATTGTCCAGTCTTCAAATGATGTTCTTAAGAAAGGAGAACAGGCTGGTTGAACTGCCGAGATGTTGATTTGTATTAGCAACTCAACACGCTTGAGTGACCATTCTGGATTAAATAACAATTGCTGTTGGCCCGTGTTCCTTACTACATACGGGCCAGTTTCATAAATTTTGGGTTCCAGTTTGATTAGAGGTGGGGCGTGGGTTGTAGAGGGTCTCACTGTTGTAGGAAGTGCCGCATATATTGTAAAATTTAACATGAGGCCCTCACCATTATTGACTTTGGACTGTTGGCCATTATTATTATTCCAAAAACAGCTGATTTCTACATTCCCTGTTAGTATAAAATTATACCAGCAATCCAATTTACCTGGGCGAATACAACCCTCTTGTTGTCCATTTTTGGAAATCGGTTTAACCAGAATCCCCGTTGCTTTCTCGTCAGTCGTTCCATTAAACATTCGACACCCTATTTTAATTTCATCTCCTATGGTTCTTTGGTGTGTCCACCCTTCCCCTAATTTTCGCCATTCTGATGGTTTATATAGATAGTTAACATTTGTTCGCCAGATGACAATGACTGATAACCTTCCATTAAGATTCTTATTCTCTGTTGTTACGGCTTCAGTCCAAGGCCACCCACCATTCTCTATTATCACAGAGGCACCTTCTTGAATCACAATTACAACTATAAGCCATAAAAACAAAACAATTCTCTGAACAAATCTTCTGCCAACCATATTACCAAATACTCTCAACCTTAATGTCCTCATTTTGATCGACTAAGCTTTAGTTTCAGTTCGTCGTCACCTGGTGTTACTTTCCAAGGAGCTCCTGGAGCCTTCTTCACTCGGGAATAGTGGATCCAAGCAGCTTGTTCTCTAATCTTGATAGCAGTGTGAGTTGTCAGCAACACTTGATACGGTCCATTCCATTTTTCCTCTAGGGGTTGTCCTGAAAAAATCTTTATATATACATAGTCCCCAGGCTTAAAGGGGTGGATTGGTTGATCCAACCCTCTAGCTCTGGTCCCTAACACAAATTTATGTACTTTATTTAATTGTTTTTGAAGTTCAGTTATAGAAGTATATAAATATTCTGATCCCAGCTGCGTTAGATCCTCCCCACTAAATAGAAATTGATATGGCCTTCCATATAAAATTTCAAAGGGGCTCAAATTCTCTTTTGCTCTAGGTTTAATTCTAATTCTGAGTAATGCTAAAGGGAGGGATTGAGGCCATGACAAATTAGCCTCTTGTCCGATTTTAGCTATTTGTTGTTTAATTAAATGGTTCATTTTTTCTACCTGTCCACTTGCCTGTGGTCTATAAGGGGTATGTAGTTGCCAATCTATCTTTAAGATCTTACTTATCTGTTGTACCACTTGTGCACAAAAATGTGAACCTCTATCAGAAGACATTGCTACTGGAATCCCATAGCGTGGTATTATTTCATTTAACAAGACTTTAACCACTTCTCTTGCTTTGTTTGTTCGACAGGGAAAAGCTTCGGGCCAACCAGAAAACGTGTCAGTCAAAACCAGTAAATAACGAAACCCCCCTTTTCTAGGGAGTTCTGAAAAATCAATTTGCCACTGTTGTCCTGGATAATTTCCTTTACTAATTATTCCAAATTTTATTCTATTCTTAGTATTGGGGTTGTTACGTAAACAGATGCTACATTGTTGAGTTACTTGTTTTATTGTTGTGTATAAATTTCGTCCTACTAATGTCTGACTCATGCTCTTATGCAATGTGTCAGCTCCCCAATGTGTTTTATTATGTTCTGTGAGAACTATGGGCCGTATCAAATTAGAGGGTATTATCACGCGGTTATCTTTTAAATATACCCATCCATCTGGTTTCCTTGTACCTTTCAAATCTTCAATTAATTTTAAGTCTTCTTTTGTATAATTTGGTTTTTGGTCCCTGTACATAGTTTGGATTTTACCGTCTGGTATCAAAGACATTGCCTTCACCTCAATTATTTCAGCTGCCCGTTTAGCCTCCTGATCTGCCAATCGATTTCCAATTTCAAAATCAGCATTCCCCTTTTGGTGTCCCCGACAATGCATGATAGCTACCTTCTCTGGTTGTTTTACTGCCTCTAACAACCTTAAAATTTCTTCAGCATGTTTTATCTGTTTTCCCTGGGCAGTCAACAATCCACGTTCTTTCCAAATTGCTCCATGAGCATGTACCACGCCGAATGCATATTTAGAGTCTGTCCAAATATTTATTTTCCTTCCTGCTGCTAGTTCCAGTGCTCGTGTAAGAGCAATTATCTCTGCTTTCTGGGCGGATGTCCCAGGGGGTAATGGTTTAGACTCGATCACCTGTTGAGCAGTTGTAACAGCATATCCTGCCTTACGTTGTCCTTGTTTTACAAAGCTGCTCCCATCAGTATACCAAGATTCATCAGCATCTTCTAAAGGTTCTTCCTTAAGATCGGGTCGACTAGAATACACAGTCTCCATTGTTTCTATACAATCATGAGTTATAGGTTCATCCAGAGTTCCGCTAAGGAAAGAAGCTGGATTTACGACGTTAGTGACCACAATTTCCACATCATCTTGTTCTACTAATATTGCTCGATATTTTAAAAATCTTTGTGGTGAAAGCCAATGATTTCCTTTTTGTTCCAAAACTGTTGAGACCGTATGGGAGACTAACACTGTCATTTTCTGTCCCATTGTAAATTTCCGAGCTTCTTGTATATTGATAACAACGGCTGCAACAGCTCGAAGGCATCCGGGCCATCCTTTACTTACTTCATCTAATTGTTTAGAGAAGTAAGCTACTGCTCGTTTATAGGGACCCAGTCTTTGTGCTAGTACTCCCAAAGCTATCCCTTGTCTCTCATGAGAAAACAACCAAAAGGGTTTCGAGAGATCCGGTAATCCCAAAGCTGGAGCTTGCATCAATTCTCGTTTAAGTTGTTTAAAGGCGTTTCGTGCCTCTCCAGTCCAGACTAACTTTGACTGATTACTCTTTATCAATTCATATAGAGGCTTTACCAATCGTCCATAATTATAAATCCAAAGGCGACACCAACCTGTCATTCCCAGAAAGGTTCGTAGCTCCTTTACCGTTTGAGGTTCTGGAGTCCGGCAAATGACTTCCTTACGTTCAGTTCCTGGTTCTCGCTGACCTCCCGAAATTCCAAATCCCAAGCAGGTCACGTGTTGTTGAACCAGCTGGACTTTCTGTTGAGAGACTCGATATCCATTTAAACCCAGAAAATTAAGGAGACTTACAGTCCATTGAATACAACTCTCTTTAGTCTTGGTAGCTATTAAGAGATCATCTACGTATTGTAACAAAGCCCCTTCAGTGTCCGGAGGTATCCAAGTTTCAAGTTCTTTTGCTAATTGGTTTCCAAAAATAGTGGGGCTATTCTTGAATCCTTGTGGTAGCACTGTCCACGTTAACTGTGTCTTTCTGCCTGAGTCAGGGTTTTCCCATTCAAAGGCAAATAGGTTTTGGCTTTCAGTGGCTAAAGGTAGGCAGAAGAAGGCATCTTTTAAATCCAGTACGGTAAACCAGACTTGACTATTCCTTAATTTAGTCAGCAAAGTATAAGGGTTTGCCACTACTGGATGTATATCCTCAGTGATCTTATTTATGGCCCTCAGATCCTGAACTAGCCTATATCTTTTCCCATCTGCCTTTTTAATTGGCAATATGGGTGTATTGTATTCTGATTCGCATTCAATCAGTAATCCATACTGTATAAATCTATCAATTATCTCTTTAATTCCTTTCCTATCTTCTATCCTCAAAGGATATTGCTTAACCTTAACGGGTTTTTCTCCTGGCTTTAATTTAATAATTATTGGGGTCACATTTTTGGCTCTTCCAGGAACTTCAGTGGCCCAAACTCCTGGATATACTTGATTTATGATTTCTAAGGGTATTTCACTTTTAGGGTCTGTTTGTATTAGTGCCAGGCTTAACACATTTATTAGTTGTTCTTCTCCTATCCTTAATTCCATTTTCCCTTTTTCAAAGATAATTTCTGCTTCTAATTGTTCTAACAAATCTCGACCTAATAGAGATTTTGGAGATCCAGGCAGGTATAAAAATCTATGTATCCCCATTTGTTTTCCCAATTTATATTTCAATGGTGTTAAGAAAAAGGCTTTTTCTTGTTGGCCAGTGGCTCCTATCACAGTCACAAAGTCTTTATCTTCTGGTATTAGTTTCTGGTTCAGCACTGAATAAGAAGCTCCCGTGTCTATTAAAAATTCCATCTCCTGTTCCAATTTCCCTAGCTTAAGTTTAACCAGTGGATCTGCTAGGGTAGAGTCCCCCGGTCCCCCTCATGGGTTCGTAACCATTACTAGCTTGTTTCTAGTTCGTAACCATTACTAGCTGACGTTCCCGCACTGAGGTCACACTGCTGAGGTTCCCACGCAGAGGTTCCCGCGTTGAGGTCACATTGTATAGGTTCCCTCACTGAGGTCACAGCACTGATGTTCCTACGCTGAGGTCACATTGCTGAGATTCCTGCGCTGAGCTCACATAGCTGAGGTCACATAGCTGAGGTCACAGAGCTGATGTTCCCGGATGAGGTCACATAACTGAGTATCCCTCGCTGAGGTCACATAGCTGAGGTCACATAGCTGAGGTCACAGAGCTGATGTTCCCGGATGAGGTCACATAACTGAGTATCCCTCGCTGAGGTCACATAGCTGAGGTCACATCGCTGAGGTTCCTGCGCTGAGGTTCCCGTGCTGAGGTCACATCGCTGAGTTCACATCACTGAGGTTCCCGCTGTGAGGTCACACTGTTGAGGTTCCTATGCTGAGGTTCCCACGCTGATGTGACACTGCTGAGGTTCCTACGCTGAGGTTCCCGCGCTGAGGTCACATTTTAAGGTTCCCGCGCTGAGTTCACAGAGCTGAGGTTCCCGCGCTGAGGTTCCCACGCTTTGGTCACATCGCTGAGGTTCCCGCGCTGGTGTCCCATCACTTAGTTGACATCGCTGATGTTCCCGCACTGAGGTTCCTGCGCTGAGGTCACATCGCTGAGGTTCCCGCGCTGAGCTCACATCACTGAGGTTCCCGTGCTGAGGTCCCCACGCTGACGTGACACTGCTGAGGTTCCCATGCTGAGGTTCCCGCGCTGAGGTCACACTGCTGAGGTTCCCGCGCTTAGGTTCCCAAGCTTTGGTCACATCGCTGAGGTTCCAGCCCTGAGGTCACATCGCTTAGGTGACATCGCTGAGGTTCCCGCGCTGAGGTTTCCACGCTGAGGACACATCGCTGAGGTTCCCGCGCTGAGTTCACAGCCCTGAGGTTCCCTTGCTGAGCTCACATCACTGAGGTTCCTGCGCTGAGGTGACATCGCTGAGGTTCCTGCGCTGAGGTCACATCGCTGAGGTTCCCGCTGTGAGAACACACTGTTGAGGTTCCTACGCTGAGGTTCCCGCGCTGACGTGACACTGCTGAGGTTCCCACTCTGAGGTTCCCGTGCTGAGGTCACATTGTTTAGGTTCCCACACTGACGTCACATTGCTGAGGTTCCTGCGCAGAGGTCACACGGCTGCGGTTCCCACGCTGAGTTTCCCACGCTGATGTCATATTGTTTAGGTTCCCGCGCTGAGGTCACAGAGCTGAGGTTCCCGCGCTGAGGTCACAGCGCTGTGTTTCCCGCTCTGAGGTTCCCGCACTGAGGTCACATCGCTGAGGTTCCGGCGCTGAGGTCACAACGCTGAGGTTCCCGCACTGAGGTCACATAGCTTCGGTGACATCGCTGAGGTTCCCGCGCTGAGGTTCCCACGCTGAGGTCACATCGCTGAGGTTCCCGCGCTGAGTTGCCCGCGCTGGGGTCCCATCTCTTAGGTGACATCGCAGAGGTTCCCGTGCTGAGGTTCCCGCGCTGAGGTTCCTGCGCTGAGGTCACATTGCTGAGGTTCCCGCTGTGAGGTCACACTGTTGAGGTTCCTACGCTGAGGTTCCCGCGCTGATGTGACACTGCTGAGGTTCCGACGCTGAGGTTCCCGCGGTGAGGTAACATTGTTTAGGTTCCAGCGCTGAGGTCACAGAGCTTAGGTTCCCGAGCTGAGGTTCCCGCGCTTTGGTCACATCGCTGAGATTCCTGCACTGAGGTTCCCGCGCTGATATCACATCGCTGAGGTTCCCGCGCTGAGGTTCCCGCGCTGATATCACAACGCTGAGGTTCCCGGGCTGAGCTCACAGTGCTGAGGTCACATCGCTGAGATTCCCGCGCTGAGCTCACAGCGCTGATGTTCCCGCGCTGAGGTCACACTGCTGAGGTTCCCGCGCTGAGGTCACACTGCTGAGGTTCCCGCGCTGAGGTCACAACGCTGAGGTTCCCGCGCTCAGGTCACATCGCTGAGGTTCCCGCTGTGAAGTCACACTGTTGAGGTTCCTACGCTGAGCTTCCCGTGCTGACGTGACACTGCTGAGGTTCCCACGCTGAGGTTCCCACGCTTTGGTCACATCGCTGAGGTTCCCGCGCTGAGGTTCCCGCCCTGAGGTCACATCTCTGAGGTTCCCACGCTGGGGACACAGAGCTGAGGTTCCCGTGTTCTGGTTCCCGCGCTGAGGTTCCCGCGCTGACGTTCCTGTGCTGAGGTTCCCATCGTCACATGGCTGAGGTCACATCCCTGAGGTTCCCGCGCTGAGGTCACATCGCTGAGGTTCCCGCGCTGAGGTCACATCGCTCAGGTTCCCGCGCTGATGTCACATAGCTGAGGTTCCCGCGCTGAGGTTCCGACACTGAGGTCACATCGCTGAGGTTCCCGCTGTGAGGTCACAATGTTGAGGTTCCTACGCTGAGCTTCCCGTGCTGACGTGACACTGCTGAGGTTCCCACGCTGAGGTTCCTGCGCTGAGGTCTCATTGTTTAGGTTCCCGCGCTAAGCTCACATTACTGAGGTTCCCAGGCTGATGTTCCCGCGCTGAGGTCTCATTGTTTAGGTTCCCGTGCTGAGGTCACAGAGCTGAGGTTCCCGTGCTGAGGTTCCCGTGCTCACGTGACATTGCTGAGGTTCCCACGCTGAGGTTCCTGCGCTGAGGTCACACTGCTGAGGTTCCCGCGCTGAGGTCACACTGCTGAGGTGCCCGCGCTGAGGTTACCACGCTTTGGTAACGTCGCTGAGGTTCCCACGCTTCGGTCACAGCGCTGAGGTTCCGGCGCAGAGGTGCCCGCGCTGGGGTCCCATCGCTTAGGTGACATCGCTGAGGTTCCCGCGCTGAGGTCACAGCGCTGTGTTTCCCGCTCTGAGGTTCCCGCGCTGAGGTCACATCGCTGAGGTTCCCGCGCTGAGGTCACATCGCTGAGGTTCCCGCGCTGAGGTCACAGCGCTGAGGTTCCCGCGCTGAGGTCACATAGCTTCGGTGACATCGCTGAGGTTCCCGCGCTGAGGTTCCCGCGCTGAGGTCACATCGCTGAGGTTCCCACGCTGACGTGCCCGCGCTAGGGTCCCATTGCTTAGGTTCCCGCGCTGAGGTCACACTGCTGAGGTTCCCATGCAGAGGTTCCCGCGTTGAGGTCACATTGTATAGGTTCCCTCAGTGAGGTCACAGCGCTGAGGTTCCCGCGCTGAGGTCACATTGCTGAGATTCCTGCGCTGAATTTCCCGCGCTGAGGTCGCATCACTTAGATTCCTGCGCTGAGGTTCCCGCGCTGATATCACAACGCTGAGGTTCCCGCACTGAGCTCACAGCGCTGAGGTTCCCCGGCCGAGGTTTCCGCGCTTAGGTGACATCCCTGAGGTTCCGGCACTGAGGTCACATCGCTGAGGTTCCCGTGGTGCGGTCACATCGCTGAGGTCACAACACTGAGGTTCCCGCGCTGAGCTCGCATCACTGAGTTTCCCGTGCTGAGGTTCCCACGTTTATGTGACATCGCTGAGGTTCCGGCACTGAGGTCACATCACTGAGGTTCCCACTGTGAGGTCACACTGTTGAGGTTCCTACGCTGAGGTTCCCACGCTGACGTGACACTGCTGAGGTTCCCACGCTGATGTTCCCGCGCTGAGGTCACATTGTTTAGGTTCCCGCCCTGAGGTCACAGAGCTGAGATTCCCGCGCTGAGGTTCCAGCGCTGAGGTCACATCGCTGAGATTCCGCGCTGAGGTGCCCGCGCTGGGGTCCCATCGCTTAGGTGACATCGCTGAGGTTCCCACGCTGAGGTCACATCGCTGAGGTCACATCTCTGAGGTTCCCGCATTGAGGTTCCCGTGCTGAGGTCACATCGCTGAGGTTCCCACGCTTTGGTCACAGCGCTGAGGTTCCCGCGCTGAGGTCACATCGTTGAGGTCACATTGCTGAGGTTCCCGCTGTGAGGTCACACTGCTGAGGTTCCCACGCTGAGGTTCCCGCGCTGAGGTCACACTGCTGAGGTTCCCACGCTGGGGTCCCATCGCTTAGGTGACATCGCTGAGGTTCCCGCACTGAGGTCACAGCGCTGAGGTTCCCGCGCTGAGGTCACACTGCTGAGGTACCCACGCAGAGGTTCCCGCGTTGAGGTCACATTGTATAGGTTCCCTCAGTGAGGTCACAGCGCTGAGGTTCCTACGCTGAGGTCACATTGCTGAGATTCCTGTGCTGAGTTTCCCGCGCTGAGGTCGCATCGCTGAGATTCCTGCGCTGAGCTAACAGCGCTGAGGTTTCCCGGCCGAGGTTTCCGCGCTTAGGTGACATCCCTGAGGTTCCGGCACTGAGGTCACAACTCTGAGGTTCCCGCGCTGAGGTCACAGCCCTGAGGTCGCAACGCTGAGGTTCCCACTGTGAGGTCACACTGTTGAGGTTCCTACGCTGAGGTCACAGTGCTGAGGTTCCCACGCTGAGGTTCCCGCGCTGATGTCACAGCGCTGTGGTTCCCACCCTGAGGACAAAGAGCTGAGGTTCCCGCGCTGAGCTTCCCACGCTGAGGTCACATCGCTGAGGTTCCCACGCTTCGGTCACAGCGCTGAGGTTCCCGCGCTGAGGTCACATCGTTGAGGTCACATCACTGAGGTTCCCGCTGTGAGGTCACACTGTTGAGGTTCCTACGCTGAGGTTCCCGCGCTGACGTGACACTGCTGAGGTTCCCACTCTGAGGTTCCCGCGCTGAGGTCACACTGTTTCGGTTCCCACGCTGACGTCACATCGCTGAGGTTCCCGCGCTGAGGTTCCCGCACTGAGCTCACAGCGCTTAGGTTCCCGCGCTGAGGTCACACTGCTGAGGATCCCATGCAGAGGTTCCCGCGTTGAGGTCACATTGTATAGGTTCCCTCAGTGAGGTCACAGCGCTGAGGTTCCTACGCTGAGGTCACATTGCTGAGATTCCTGCGCTGAGTTTCCCGCGTTGAGGTCGCATCTCTGAGATTCCTGCGCTGAGGTTCCCGCGCTGATATCACATCGCTGAGGTTCCCCGGCCGAGGTTTCCGCGCTTAGGTGACATCCCTGAGGTTCCGGCACTGAGGTCACATCGCTGAGGTTCCCGTGGTGCAGTCACATTGCTGAGGTCACACTGCTGAGGATCCCGCGCTGAGGTCACATCGCTGAGGTTCCCGCACTGAGGTTCCCGCGCTGATATCACATCGCTGATGTTCCCGCGCTGAGGTCACAGCGCTGAGTTTCCCGCGCTGAGGTCACAACGCTGATGTTCCCGCGCTGAGGTCACATTGTTTAGGTTCCTGCGCTGAGCTCACATTACTGAGGTTCCCGTGCTGAGGTTCCCACGCTTTGGTCACGTCGCTGATGTTCCCGCGCTGAGGACACATCGCTTAGGTGACATCGCTGAGGTTCCCGCGCTGAGGTCACATCGCTGAGGTTCCCGCTGTGAGGTCACACTGTTGAGGTTCCTACGCTGAGCTTCCCGTGCTGACGTGACATTGCTGAGGTTCCCACGCTGAGGTTCCCACGCTGAGGTTCCCGCGCTGAGGTCACATTGTTTAGGTTCCCGCGCTGAGGTCACAGAGCTGAGGTTCCTGCGCTGTGGTTCCCACGCTTTGGTCACATCGCTGAGGTTCCCGCGCTGAGGTCACAACGCTGAGCTTCCCGCGCTGAGGTCACAGAGCTGAGGTTCCTGTGCTGAGGTCACATCGCTTAGGTGACATCGCTGAGATTCCCGCGCTGATGTTCCCGCGCTGAGGTCACAGCGCTCTGGTTCCCACGCTGAGGTCATATCGCTGAGGTTCCTGCACTGACGTGCCCGCGCTAAGGTTCCCGCACTGAGGTCACACTGCTGAGGTTCCCAGGCAGAGGTTCCCGCGTTGAGGTCACATTGTATAGGTTCCCTCAGTGAGGTCACAGCGCTGAGGTTCCTACGCTGAGGTCACATTGCTGAGATTCCTGCACTGAGTTTCCCGCGCTGAGGTCGCATTTCTGAGATTCCTGCGCTGAGGTTCCCGCGCTGATATCACATCGCTGATGTTCCCGCGCTGAGGTTCCCGCGCTGATATCACAACGCTAAGGTTCCCGCGCTGAGCTCACAGCGCTGAGGTTCCCCGGCCGAGGTTTCCGCGCTTAGGTGACATCCCGGAGGTTCCGGCACTGAGGTCACAACGCTGAGGTTCCCGTGGTGCGGTCACATCGCTGAGGTCACAACGCTGAGTTTCCCACACTGAGCTCACATCACTGAGTTTCCCGTGCTGAGGTTCCCACGCTTATGTGACAGCGCTGAGGTTCCGGCACTGAGGTCACATCACTGAGGTTCCCACTGTGAGGTCACACTGTTGAGGTTCCTACGCTGAGGTTCCCACGCTGACGTGACACTGCTGAGGTTCCCGCGCTGAGGCCACACTGCTGAGGTTCCCACTCTGAGGTTCCCACGCTGAGGTCACATTGTTTAGGTTCCCGCGCTGAGCTCACATTACTGAGGTTCCCACGCTAATGTTCCCGCGCTGAGGTCACATTGTTTAGGTTCCCGTGCTGAGGTCACAGACCTGAGGTTCCCGCGCAGAGGTTCCCACGCTTTGGTCACGTCGCTGATGTTCCCGCGCTGATGTCACATCGCTTAGGTGACATCGCTGAGATTCCCGCGCTGAGGTCACATTGTTTAGGTTCCCGCGCTGAGGTCACAGAGCTGAGGTTCCCGCGCTGAGGTTCCCATGCTTTGGTCACGTCGCTGAGGTTCCCGCGCTGAGGTCACATCGCTGAGGTTCCCGCGCTGAGGTTCCCGCGCTGAGGTCACATCACTGAGGTTCCCGCGCTGAGGTCACAGATCTGAGGTCACATAGCTGAGGTCACAGAGCTGAGGTTCCCGGCTGAGGTCACATCACTGAGTTTCCCTCGCTGAGGTCACATAGCTGAGGTCACATCGCTGAGGCTCCCGCACTGAGGTTCTCATGCTTTGGTCACATCGCTGAGTTTCCCGCGCTGGTCTCCCATCACGTAGATTACATCGCTGAGGTTCCCGCGCTGAGTTTCCCGCGCTGAGGTCTCATCGCTGAGGTTCCCGTGCTGAGGTGACATCGCTGAGGTTCCTGCGCTGAGATCACATCGCTGAGGTTCCCGCGCTGGGGTCCCATCTCTTAGGTGACATCGCTGAGGTTCCCGCGCTGAGGTCACATCGCTGAGGTTCCCGCGCTGGGGTCCCATCTCTTAGGTGACATCGCTGAGGTTCCCGCGCTGAGGTCACAGCGCTGTGGTTCCTGCTCTGAGGTTCCAGCGCTGATGTCACATAGCTGAGGTCACAGAGCTGAGGTTCCCGCGCAGAGGTTCCCACGCTTTGGTCACGTCGCTGATGTTCCCGCGCTGATGTCACATCGCTTAGGTGACATCGCTGAGATTCCCGCGCTGAGGTCACATTGTTTAGGTTCCCGCGCTGAGGTCACAGAGCTGAGGTTCCCGCGCTGAGGTTCCCATGCTTTGGTCACATCGCTGAGGTTCCCTCGCAGAGGTCACATCGCTGAGGTTCCCACGGTGAAGTCACATCGCTGAGGTTCCCGCGCTGAGGTTCCCGCGCTGAGGTCACATCACTGAGGTTCCCGCGCTGAGGTCACATAGCTGAGGTCACATAGCTGAGGTCACAGAGCTGAGGTTCCCGGCTGAGGTCACATAACTGAGTTTCCCTCGCTGTGTTGCAATAGCTGAGGTCACATCGCTGAGGTTCCCGCGCTGAGATCACAGCGCTGTTTTTCCCGCTCTGAGGTTCCCGCACTGAGGTCACATAGCCTCGGTGACATCGCTGAGGTTCCCGCGCTGAGGTTCCCACGCTGAGGTCACATAGCCTCGGTGACATCGCTGAGGTTCCCGCGCTGAGGTTCCCACGCTGAGGTCATATCGCTGAGGTTCCCGCACTGACGTGCCCGCACTAAGGTCCCATTGCTTAGGTAACATCGCTGAGGTTCCCACACTGAGGTTCCCGCGCTGAGGTCACAGAGCTGAGGTTCCCGCGCTGAGGTCACATCGCTTAGGTGACATCGCTGAGGTTCCCACGCTGAGGTCACATCGCTGAGATTCCTGCGCTAAGGTTCCCGCGCTGAGGTCACATCGCTGTGGTTCCCGCGCTGAGGTCACATCGATGAGATTCCTGAGCTGAGGTTCCTTCACTGAGGTCACAGTGCTGAGGTTCCCACGCTGAGGTTCCCGCACTGAGGTCACAGCGCTGAGGTTCCCACGCTGAGGTCACAACGCTGAGGTTCCTGCGCTGAGGTCACATCGCTGAGGTTCCCACGCTGAGGTCACAACGCTGAGGTTCCTGCGCTGAGGTCACATCGCTGAGGTTCCCGCGCTGAGGTTCCCGCGCTGAGGTCACAGCGCTGAGTTTCCCGAGCTGAGGTGCCCGCACTGAGGTCAGATCGCTGAGGTTCCCGCGCTGAGGTCACAGCGCTGAGGTTCCCGCGCTTTGGTCACATCGCTGAGATCCCTGCGCTGAGGTTCCCGCACTGAGGTCACAGTGCTGAGATCCCTGCGCTGAGGTTCCCGCACTGAGGTCACAGCGCTAATGTTCCCGCGCTGAGGTTCCCGCACTAAGGTCACAGCGCTGTGGTCACATCGCTGAGGTTCCCGTTGTGAGGTCACACTGTTGAGGTTCCTACGCTGAGCTTCCCGTGCTGACGTGACACTGCTGAGGTTCCCACGCTGAGGTTCCCGCGCTGAGGTCTCTTTGTTTAAGTTCCCGCGCTGAATTCACAGAGCTGAGGTTCCCGCGCCGAGGTTCCCGCGCTGAGGTCACATCACTGAGGTTCCCGCGCTGAGGTCACATAGCTGAGGTCACATAGCTGAGGTCACATCGCTGAGGTTCCTGCGCTGAGTTTCCCGTGCTGAGGTCACATCGCTGAGGTTCCCACGCTTTGGTCACGTCGCTGACGTTCCCGCGATGAGGTCACATCGCTGAGGTCACATCACTGAGGTTCCCGCTGTGAGGACACACTGTTGAGGTTCCTACGCTGAGGTTCCCGCGCTGAGGTCACATAGCTGAGTTCACATCGCTGAGGTTCCTGCGCTGAGGTTCCCGCGCTGAGGTCACATCGCTGAGGTTCCCACGCTGAGGTTCCCGCGCTGAGGTCACACTGCTGAGGTTCCCGCGCTGAGGTCACATCGCTGAGGTTCCCGCACTGAGGTCACAACGCTGAGGTTCCCGCGCTGAGGTCACACTGCTGAGGTTCCCGCGCTGAGGTCACATCGCTGAGGTTCCCGCACTGAGGTCACATCGCTGAGGTTCCCGCACTGAGGTCACACTGCTGAGGTTCCCGCGCTGATATCACATCGCTGAGGTTCCCGCACTGAGGTCACAACGCTGAGGTTCCCGCGCTGAGGTCACATCGCTGAGGTTCCCGCGCTGAGCTCACATCACTGAGGTTCCCGCACTGAGGTTCCCGCGCTCACGTGACATTGCTGAGGTTCCCACGCTGAGGTTCCCTCGCTGAGGTCACATCGCTCAGGTTCCCGCGCTGAGGTCACAGAGCTGAGGTGCCCGCGCTGTGGTTACCACGCTTTGGTAATGTCGCTGAGGTTCCCGCGCTGACGTGACACGGCTGAGGTTCCCACACTGAGGTTCCCGCGCTGAGGTCACATTGTTTAGGTTCCCGCGCTGAGGTCACAGAGCTGAGGTTCCCGCGCTGTGGTTCCCACGCTTTGGTCACATCGCTGAGGTTCCCGCGCTGAGGTCACAGCGCTGAGGTTCCCGCGCTGCGGTCACATCGCTGAGGTTCCCACTCTGAGGTTCCCGCTGTGAGGTCACACTGCTGAGGTTCCCGCGCTGAGGTCACATTGTTTAGGTTCCCGCGCTGAGGTCACGGAGCTGAGGTTCTCGCGCTGAGATCACATCACTGTGGTTCCCGCGCTGAGGTTCCCGCGCTGAGGTCACATCGCTGATGTTCCCGCGCTGCGGTCAGATCGCTGAGGTTCCCATGGTGAAGTCACATCGCTGAGCTTCCCGCTCTGAGGTTCCCACGATGAGGTCACATCACTGAGGTTCCCGCGCTGAGGTCACATAGCTGAGGTCACATCTCTGAGGTTCCCGCGTTGAGGTTCCCGCGCTGAGGTCACATCGCTGAGGTTCCCACGTTTTGGTCACGTCGCTGAGGTTCCCTCGCTGAGGTCACATCATAGAGGTCACATTGCTGAGGTTCCCACTGTGAGGTCACACTGTTGAGGTTCCTACGCTGAGGTTCCCGCGCTGAGGTCGCATCGCTGAGATTCATGCGCTGAGGTTCCCGCGCTGATATCACATCGCTGATGTTCCCGCGCTGAGGTTCCTGCGCTGATATCACAACGCTGAGGTTCCCGCGCTGAGCTCACAGCGCTGAGGTTCCCGTGCTGAGCTCACATCACTGAGGTTCCCGTGCTGAGGTTACTGCGCTGATATCACATCGCTGAGGTTTCCGCGCTGTGGTCACATCGCTGAGGTCACATCGCTGAGGTTCCCGCTGTGAGGTCACACTGTTGAGGTTCCTTACCTGAGGTTCCCGCGCTGACGTGACACTGCTGAGGTTCCCACTCTGAGGTTCCCGCACTGAGGTCACATTGTTTTGGTTCCCGCGCTGAACTCACATTAATGAGGTTCCCACGCTGAGGTTCCCACGCTGAGGTCACATCGCTGAGGTTCCCGTGCTGAGGTGCCCACGCTGAGGTCACATCGCTGAGGATCCCGCGCTGAGGTCACAGCGTTGTGGTTCCCGCTCTGAGGTCACATCGCTGAGTTTCCAGCGCTGAGATCACATAGCTGAGGTCACACTGCTGAGGTTTCCACTCTGAGGTTCCCGCGCTAAGGTCACAGCGCTGTGGTTCCCGCGCTGAGGTTCCCGCGCTGAGGTTCCCGCACTGAGGTTCCCACGCTGAGGTCACATCGCTGAGTTTCCCGCGCTGAGGTCACAGAGCTGAGGTCACAGAGCTGAGGATCCTGCGCTGAGGTCACATCGCTGAGGTTCCCGCGCTGAGGTCACAGCGCTGAGTTTCCCACGCTGAGGTCACAACGCTGAGTTTCCTGCGCTGAGGTCACAACGCTGTGGTTCCCGCGCTGAGGTCGTAACGCTGAGGTTCCCGTGCTGAGGTTTCCGCGCTGAGGTCACATTGTTTACGTTCCCGCGCTGAGCTCACGTTACTGAGGTTCCCACGCTGAGGTTCCCGCGCTGAGGTCACATTGTTTAGGTTCCCGCGCTGAGGTGACAGAGCTGAGGTTCCCGCGCAGAGGTTCCCACGCTTTGGTCACGTCGCTGAGGTTCCCGCGCTGAGGTCACATCGCTGAGGTTCCCACTGTGAGGTCACACTGTTGAGGTTCCTATGCTGAGCTTCCCGTGCTGACGTGACACTGCTGAGGTTCCCACGCTGAGGTTCCCACGCTTTGGTCACATAGCTGAGGTCACATAGCTGAGGTCACATCACTGAGGTTCCCGGCTGAGGTCACATATCTGAGTTTCCCTCGCTGAGGTCACATAGCTGAGGTCACAGAGCTGAGGTTCCCACGCTTTGGTCACGTCGCTGACGTTCCCGCGATGAGGTCACATCGCTGAGGTCACATCGCTGAGTTTCCCGCTGTGAGGTCACACTGTTGAGGTTCCTACGCTGAGGTTCCCGCGCTGATGTGACACTGCTGAGGTTCCCACAATGAGGTTCCCGCGCTGAGGTGACATTGTTTAGGTTCCTGCGCTGAGGTCACAGAGCTGAGGTTCCGGCGCTGAGGTTCCCACGCTTTGGTCACATCGCTGAGGTTCCCGCGCTGGTGTCCCATAACTTACTTGACATCGCTGAGTTTCCCGTGCTGAGGTTCCCGCGCTGAGGTCACATCGCTGAGATTCCTGCACTGAGGTTCCCGCGCTGATATCACATCGCTGATGTTCCCGCGTTTAGGTTCCCGCGCTGATATCACAACGCTGAGGTTCCCGGGCTGAGCTCACAGTGCTGAGATCACATCGCTGAGATTCCCGTGCTGAGGTCACACTGGTGAGGTTCCTACGCTGAGGTTCCCGCGCTGAGGTCACACTGGTGAGGTTCCCGCGCTGAGGTCACACTGCTGAGGTTCCCGCTGTGAGGTCACACTTCTGACGTTCCCGCGCTGAGGTCACATTGTTTAGGTTCCCGTGCTGAGGTCACGGAGCTGAGGTTCCCGCGCAGAGGTTCCCACGCTTTGGTCACGTCGCTGATATTCCCGCGCTGATGTCACATCGCTTAGGTGACATCGCTGAGATTCCCGCGCTGAGGTCACATTGTTTAGGTTCCCGCGCTGAGGTCACATCGCTGAGGTTCCCACGGTGAAGTCACATCGCTGAGGTTCCCGCGCTGAGGTTCCCGCGCTGAGGTCACATCACTGAGGTTCCCGCGCTGAGGTCACATAGCTGAGGTCACATAGCTGAGGTCACAGAGCTGAGGTTCCCGGCTGAGGTCACATAACTGAGTTTCCCTCGCTGTGTTGCAATAGCTGAGGTCACATCGCTGAGGTTCCCGCGCTGAGATCACAGCGCTGTTTTTCCCGCTCTGAGGTTCCCGCACTGAGGTCACATAGCCTCGGTGACATCGCTGAGGTTCCCGCGCTGAGGTTCCCACGCTGAGGTCACATAGCCTCGGTGACATCGCTGAGGTTCCCGCGCTGAGGTTCCCACGCTGAGGTCATATCGCTGAGGTTCCCGCACTGACGTGCCCGCACTAAGGTCCCATTGCTTAGGTAACATCGCTGAGGTTCCCACACTGAGGTTCCCGCGCTGAGGTCACACTGCTGAGGTTCCCGCGCTGAGGTCACATCGCTGTGGTTCCCGCGCTGGGGTCCCATCGCTTAGGTGACATCGCTGAGGTTCCCGCGCTGAGGTCACAGCGCTGAGGTTCCCGCGCTGAGGTTCCCGCACTGAGCTCACAGCGCTTAGGTTCCTGCGCTGAGGTCACACTGCTGAGGTTCCCAGGCAGAGGTTCCCGCGTTGAGGTCACATTGTATAGGTTCCCTCACTGAGGTCACAGCGCTGAGGTTCCTACGCTGAGGTCACATTGCTGAGATTCCTGCGCTGAGTTTCCCGCGCTGAGGTCGCATCGCTGAGATTCCTGCGCTGAGGTTCCCGCGCTGATATCACATCGCTGATGTTCCCGCGCTGAGGTTCCCGCGCTGATATCACAACGCTGAGGTTCCCGCGCTGAGCTCACAGCGCTGAGGTTCCCCGGCCGAGGTTTCCGCGCTTAGGTGACATCCCTGAGGTTCCGGCACTGAGGTCACATTGCTGAGGTTCCCGTGGTGCGGTCACATTGCTGAGGTCATATCACCGAGGTTCCCGCGCTGAGGTCACATCACTGAGTTTCCCGCGCTGAGGTCACATAGCTGAGGTCACATCTCTGAGGTTCCCGCGTTGAGGTTCCCGTGCTGAGGTCACATCGCTGAGGTTCCCACACTTTGGTCACAGCGCTGAGGTTCCCGCGCTGAGGTAATATCGTTGAGGTCACATTGCTGAGGTTCCCGCTGTGAGGTCACACTGTTGAGGTTCCTACGCTGAGGTTCCCGCGCTGACGTGACACTGCTGAGGTTCCCACGCTGAGGTTCCCGCGCTGAGGTCACATTGTTTAGGTTCCCGCGCTGAGGTCACAGAGCTGAGGTTCCCGCGCTGAGGTCACATCGCTTAGGTGACATCGCTGAGGTTCCCACGCTGAGGTCACATCGCTGAGGTTCCCGTGCTGAGGTGCCCACGCTGGGGTCACATCGCTAAGGTGACATCGCTGAGGTTCCCGCGCTGAGGTTCCCGCGCTGAGGTCACATCGCTGAGGATCCCGCGCTGAGTTCACATCGCTGAGGTTCCCACTCTGAGGTTCCCGCGCTGAAGTCACATCACTGAGTTTCCCGCGCTGAGATCACATAGCTGAGGTCACATCGCTGAGGTTCCCGCGTTGAGGTCACATCACTTAGGTGACATCGCTGAGGTTCCCGCACTGAGGTCACAATGCTGAGGTTCCCGCGCTGATCTCACATCACTTAGGTTCCCGTGCTGAGGTCACATCGCTTAGGTGACATCGCTGAGGTTCCCGTGCCGAGGTCACATGGCTGAGTTTCATGCGCTGAGGTCACATCGCTGAGGTGCCCGCACTGAGGTTCCCGCACTGAGGTCACAATGCTGAGGTTCCCACTCTGAGGTTCCCGCGCTCAGGTCACACTGCTGAGGTTCCCAGTCTGAGGTTCCCGCGCTGAGGTCACATTGTTTAGGTTCCCGCGCTGAGGTTCCCAGGCTTTGGTCACATTGTTTAGGTTCCCGCGCTGAGGTCACAGAGCTGAGGTTCCTGCTCTGAGGTTCCCGCGCTGAGGTCACATCGCTCAGGTTCCAGCGTTGAGGTCACAGCTCTTATGTGACATCGCTGTGTTTCCCGCGCTGAGTTCACATCGCTGAGATTCCCGCGCTGAGGTTCCCGCGCTTTGGTCACATCGCTGAGGTACATGCTCTGAGGTCACATCGCTTAGGTGATATCGCTGAGGTTCCCGCACTGAGGTCGCATCGCTGAGGTTCCTGCCCTGAGGTCAAATCAATGAGGTTCTCGCACTGAGGATCCCACGCTGAGGTCACATCGCTGAGATTCCTGCGCTAAGGTTCCCGCGCTGAGGTCACATCGCTGTGGTTCCCGCGCTGAGGTCACATCGATGAGATTCCTGAGCTGAGGTTCCTTCACTGAGGTCACAGTGCTGAGGTTCCCACGCTGAGGTTCCCGCACTGAGGTCACAGCGCTGAGGTTCCCACGCTGAGGTCACAACGCTGAGGTTCCTGCGCTGAGGTCACATCGCTGAGGTTCCCACGCTGAGGTCACAACGCTGAGGTTCCTGCGCTGAGGTCACATCGCTGAGGTTCCCGCGCTGAGGTTCCCGCGCTGAGGTCACAGCGCTGAGTTTCCCGAGCTGAGGTGCCCGCACTGAGGTCAGATCGCTGAGGTTCCCGCGCTGAGGTCACAGCGCTGAGGTTCCCGCGCTTTGGTCACATCGCTGAGATCCCTGCGCTGAGGTTCCCGCACTGAGGTCACAGCGCTAATGTTCCCGCGCTGAGGTTCCCGCGCTAAGGTCACAGCGCTGTGGTCACATCGCTGAGGTTCCCGTTGTGAGGTCACACTGTTGAGGTTCCTACGCTGAGCTTCCCGTGCTGATGTGACACTGCTGAGGTTCCCACGCTGAGGTTCCCGCGCTGAGGTCTCTTTGTTTAAGTTCCCGCGCTGAATTCACAGAGCTGAGGTTCCCGCGCCGAGGTTCCCGCGCTGAGGTCACATCACCGAGGTTCCCGCGCTGAGGTCACATAGCTGAGGTCACATAGCTGAGGTCACATCGCTGAGGTTCCTGCGCTGAGTTTCCCGTGCTGAGGTCACATCGCTGAGGTTCCCACGCTTTGGTCACGTCGCTGACGTTCCCGCGATGAGGTCACATCGCTGAGGTCACATCACTGAGGTTCCCGCTGTGAGGACACACTGTTGAGGTTCCTGCGCTGAGGTTCCCGCGCTGAGGTCACATCGCTGAGGTTCCCACGCTGAGGTTCCCGCGCTGAGGTCACACTGTTGAGGTTCCCGCGCTGAGGTCACATCGCTGAGGTTCCCGCACTGAGGTCACAACGCTGAGGTTCCCGCGCTGAGGTCACACTGCTGAGGTTCCCGCGCTGAGGTCACATCGCTGAGGTTCCCGCACTGAGGTCACATCGCTGAGGTTCCCGCACTGAGGTCACACTGCTGAGGTTCCCGCGCTGATATCACATCGCTGAGGTTCCCGCACTGAGGTCACAACGCTGAGGTTCCCGCGCTGAGGTCACATCGCTGAGGTTCCCGCGCTGAGCTCACATCACTGAGGTTCCCGCACTGAGGTTCCCGCGCTCACGTGACATTGCTGAGGTTCCCACGCTGAGGTTCCCTCGCTGAGGTCACATCGCTCAGGTTCCCGCGCTGAGGTCACAGAGCTGAGGTGCCCGCGCTGTGGTTACCACGCTTTGGTAATGTCGCTGAGGTTCCCGCGCTGACGTGACACGGCTGAGGTTCCCACACTGAGGTTCCCGCGCTGAGGTCACATTGTTTAGGTTCCCGTGCTGAGGTCACAGAGCTGAGGTTCCCGCGCTGTGGTTCCCACGCTTTGGTCACATCGCTGAGGTCACATCGCTGAGGTCACATCGCTGAGGTTCCCGCTGTGAGGTCACACTGCTGAGGTTCCCGCGCTGAGGTCACATTGTTTAGGTTCCCGCGCTGAGGTCACGGAGCTGAGGTTCTCGCGCTGAGATCACATCACTGTGGTTCCCGCGCTGAGGTTCCCGCGCTGAGGTCACATCGCTGATGTTCCCGCGCTGCGGTCAGATCGCTGAGGTTCCCATGGTGAAGTCACATCGCTGAGCTTCCCGCTCTGAGGTTCCCACGATGAGGTCACATCACTGAGGTTCCCGCGTTGAGGTTCCCGCGCTGAGGTCACATCGCTGAGGTTCCCACGTTTTGGTCACGTCGCTGAGGTTCCCTCGCTGAGGTCACATCATAGAGGTCACATTGCTGAGGTTCCCACTGTGAGGTCACACTGTTGAGGTTCCTACGCTGAGGTTCCCGCGCTGAGGTCGCATCGCTGAGATTCATGCGCTGAGGTTCCCGCGCTGATATCACATCGCTGATGTTCCCGCGCTGAGGTTCCTGCGCTGATATCACAACGCTGAGGTTCCCGCGCTGAGCTCACAGCGCTGAGGTTCCCGTGCTGAGCTCACATCACTGAGGTTCCCGTGCTGAGGTTACTGCGCTGATATCACATCGCTGAGGTTTCCGCGCTGTGGTCACATCGCTGAGGTCACATCGCTGAGGTTCCCGCTGTGAGGTCACACTGTTGAGGTTCCTTACCTGAGGTTCCCGCGCTGACGTGACACTGCTGAGGTTCCCACTCTGAGGTTCCCGCGCTGAGGTCACATTGTTTTGGTTCCCGCGCTGAACTCACATTAATGAGGTTCCCACGCTGAGGTTCCCACGCTGAGGTCACATCGCTGAGGTTCCCGTGCTGAGGTGCCCACGCTGAGGTCACATCGCTGAGGATCCCGCGCTGAGGTCACAGCGTTGTGGTTCCCGCTCTGAGGTCACATCGCTGAGTTTCCAGCGCTGAGATCACATAGCTGAGGTCACACTGCTGAGGTTTCCACTCTGAGGTTCCCGCGCTGAGGTTCCCGCACTGAGGTTCCCACGCTGAGGTCACATCGCTGAGTTTCCCGCGCTGAGGTCACAGAGCTGAGGTCACAGAGCTGAGGATCCTGCGCTGAGGTCACATCGCTGAGGTTCCCGCGCTGAGGTCACAGCGCTGAGTTTCCCACGCTGAGGTCACAACGCTGAGTTTCCTGCGCTGAGGTCACAACGCTGTGGTTCCCGCGCTGAGGTCGTAACGCTGAGGTTCCCGTGCTGAGGTTTCCGCGCTGAGGTCACATTGTTTAGGTTCCCGCGCTGAGGTGACAGAGCTGAGGTTCCCGCGCAGAGGTTCCCACGCTTTGGTCACGTCGCTGAGGTTCCCGCGCTGAGGTCACATCGCTGAGGTTCCCACTGTGAGGTCACACTGTTGAGGTTCCTACGCTGAGCTTCCCGTGCTGACGTGACACTGCTGAGGTTCCCACGCTGAGGTTCCCACGCTTTGGTCACATAGCTGAGGTCACATAGCTGAGGTCACATCGCTGAGGTTCCCGGCTGAGGTCACATATCTGAGTTTCCCTCGCTGAGGTCACATAGCTGAGGTCACAGAGCTGAGGTTCCCACGCTTTGGTCACGTCGCTGACGTTCCCGCGATGAGGTCACATCGCTGAGGTCACATCGCTGAGTTTCCCGCTGTGAGGTCACACTGTTGAGGTTCCTACGCTGAGGTTCCCGCGCTGATGTGACACTGCTGAGGTTCCCACAATGAGGTTCCCGCGCTGAGGTGACATTGTTTAGGTTCCTGCGCTGAGGTCACAGAGCTGAGGTTCCGGCGCTGAGGTTCCCACGCTTTGGTCACATCGCTGAGGTTCCCGCGCTGGTGTCCCATAACTTACTTGACATCGCTGAGTTTCCCGTGCTGAGGTTCCCGCGCTGAGGTCACATCGCTGAGATTCCTGCACTGAGGTTCCCGCGCTGATATCACATCGCTGATGTTCCCGCGTTTAGGTTCCCGCGCTGATATCACAACGCTGAGGTTCCCGGGCTGAGCTCACAGTGCTGAGATCACATCGCTGAGATTCCCGTGCTGAGGTCACACTGGTGAGGTTCCTACGCTGAGGTTCCCGCGCTGAGGTCACACTGGTGAGGTTCCCGCGCTGAGGTCACACTGCTGAGGTTCCCGCGCTGAGGTCACAGCGCTGAGGTTCCCGCTGTGAGGTCACACTTCTGACGTTCCCGCGATGAGGTCACATTGTTTAGGTTCCCGCGCTGAGATCACATCGCTGAGGTTCCCGCGCTGAGGTGCCCGCGCTGGGGTCCCATCGATTAGGTGACATCGCTGAGCTTCCCGCGCTGAGCTTCCCGCGCTGAGGTCACATCGCTGAGGTTCCCGCGCTGCGGTGTAGTGGGTTTACGTGGCAAGGTTTTGGTAGCAGGGGGCCATAGGGGTGGTTTCTGTAAGAAAGATCTAGAAGCCGCCCCATGTTTGGGAAGGGCCCCGTTGTTTTCCAGATCTGAGCCAATAAGCGATGTTGTTTTGCGCCTCTGTGAGAGCATATTTAAGACAGGGAAAAAAACGCTGCGCCACACAGCAGCCGGGAGAGTCAAGGGAGTGAGAAACAGCCTTGCAGGTGCCAAGGTCAGTGTAGAAGGAGGGGGAGAGGTGCTCCAGGCGCCGGAGCAGAAGTCCCCTGCGGCCTGTGGTGAGGACCATGGTGAAGCAGGATGTCCCCCTGCAGCCCATGGAGTACCACGGTGGAGCAGGGTTTCACGCTGCAGCCCGTGGAGGAGACCACGGTGGAGCAGGTGGCCCTGCACGGACGGAGGCTGCTGCCTGTGGAAGACCCCTACCGGAGCAGATTCCGGGCCGGACCTGTAGCACGTGGAGAGGAGACCACGCAGGAGCAGGTGATCTGGCAGGAGCTGCTGCCCGTAGGGGAGCCAGGTTGGAGCATTTTTCTCCTGAGGGATGGATGCCGTGGTACGGACCCATATCTGGAGCAGTTCTGGAAGAGCTGCTGCCTGTGGGAAGCCCACGCCGGATCAGTTCGTCAAGGACTGCATCCCGTGGGTGGGACCCCACAGCACAGGGGACGAGAGTGACCGAGAAGGAGCGGCAGAGAAGAAGTGCTGTAGACTGACCATAACCCCTATTCCCCCGTTCCCCTGCGCCGCTCGGGGGGAGGAGGTGGAAGAGGGTGGATGGGGGGGGGAGGTGCTTTTGGTTTCTTTCCTTTGTTTCTCACTTCTTTAGCTTGTTAGTAATGAGCAATAAATCTTAGTATCTGTCTTCTTATGCTGAGTCTGGTTTGCCCGTTACACTAATTATTGCGTGTTTTTCTCGTCCTTGTCTCAATCCTTGAGCCCCTTTCACATATTTTCTCCCCATTCCTCTTTGAGGAGGGGGAGTGAGAGAGCGGCTGTGGTGGAGCTCGGCTGCCCACTCGAGCGGAACCACGACATGCGGTCACATCGCTGAGGTTCCCGCTCTGAGGTTCCCGCGCTGAGGTCACATCACTGAGTTTCCCGTGCTGAGGTCACATAGCTGAGGCCACAGAGCTGAGGTTCCTGCGCTGAGGTCAAATCACTGAGTTTCCCGCGCAGAGGTCACATAGCTGAGGTCACATCGCTGAGGTTCCCGCGTTGAGGTTCCCGTGCTGAGGTCACATTGTTTAGGTCACATTGCTGAGGTTCCCGCGCTGAGGTCACACTGTTGAGGTTCCTACGCTGAGGTTCCAGCGCTGAGGTCGCATCGCTGAGATTCATGCGCTGAGGTTCCTGCGCTGATATCACAGCGCTGAGGTTCCCGCGCTGAGCTCACATCACTGAGGATCCCGTGCTGAGGTTCCCACGCTGCGGTCACATCGCTGTGGTTCCCGCGCTGGGGTCCCATCGCTTAGGTGACATCGCTGAGGTTCCCGCGCTGAGGTCACAGCGCTGAGGTTCCCGCTCTGAGGTTCCCGCACTGAGCTCACAGCGCTTAGGTTCCCGCGCTGAGGTCACACTGCTGAGGTTCCCATGCAGAGGTTCCTGCGTTGAGGTCACATTGTATAGGTTCCCTCACTGAGGTCACAGCGCTGAGGTTCCTACGCTGAGGTCACATTGCTGAGATTCCTGCGCTGAGTTTCCCGCGTTGAGGTCGCATCTCTGAGATTCCTGCGCTGAGGTTCCCGCGCTGATATCACATCGCTGATGTTCCCGCGCTGAGGTTCCCGCGCTGATATCACAACGCTGAGGTTCCCGCGCTGAGCTCACAGCGCTGAGGTTCCCCGGCCGAGGTTTCCGCGCTTAGGTGACATCCCTGAGGTTCCGGCACTGAGGTCACATCGCTGAGGTTCCCGTGGTGCAGTCACATTGCTGAGGTCACAGCGCTGAGGTTCCCGCGCTGAGCTCACATCACTGAGTTTCCCGTGCTGAGGTTCCCATGCTTATGTGACATCGCTGAGGTTCAGGCACTGAGGTCACATCACTGAGTTTCCCACTGTGAGGTCACACTGTTGAGGTTCCTACGCTGAGGTTCCCACACTGACGTGACACTGCTGAGGTTCCCACGCTGAGGTTCCCGCTGTGAGGTCATATTGTTTAGGTTCCCGCGCAGAGGTTCCCATGCTGAGGTCACATTGTTTAGGTTCCCGCGCTGACTTAACAGAGCTGAGGTTCCCGTGCAGAGGTTCCCACGCTGAGGTCACATCGCTGAGATTCCCGCGCTGAGGTGCCCGCGCTGGGGTCCCATCTCTTAGGTGACATCGCTGAGGTTCCTGCGCTGAGGTCACATCGCTGAGTTTCCCGAGCAGAGGTCACAGAGCTGAGGTCACAGAGCTGAGGATCCCGCGCTGAGGTCACATCGCTGAGGTTCCCGCACTGAGGTTCCCGCGCTGATATCACATCGCTGATGTTCCCGCGCTGAGGTCACAGCGCTGAGTTTCCCGCGCTGAGGTCACAACGCTGAGGTTCCCGCGCTGAGGTCACATTGTTTAGGTTCCTGCGCTGAGCTCACATTACTGAGGTTTCCGTGCTGAGGTTCCCACGCTTTGGTCACGTCGCTGATGTTCCCGCGCTGAGGACACATCGCTTAGGTGACATCGCTGAGGTTCCCGCGCTGAGGTCACATCGCTGAGGTTCCCGCTGTGAGGTCACACTGTTGAGGTTCCTACGCTGAGCTTCCCGTGCTGACGTGACATTGCTGAGGTTCCCACGCTGAGGTTCCCACGCTGAGGTTCCCGCGCTGAGGTCACATTGTTTAGGTTCCCGCGCTGAGGTCACAGAGCTGAGGTTCCTGCGCTGTGGTTCCCACGCTTTGGTCACATCGCTGAGGTTCCCGCGCTGAGGTCACAACGCTGAGCTTCCCGCGCTGAGGTCACAGAGCTGAGGTTCCTGTGCTGAGGTCACATCGCTTAGGTGACATCGCTGAGATTCCCGCGCTGATGTTCCCGCGCTGAGGTCACAGCGCTCTGGTTCCCACGCTGAGGTCATATCGCTGAGGTTCCCGCACTGACGTGCCCGCGCTAAGGTTCCCGCACTGAGGTCACACTGCTGAGGTTCCCAGGCAGAGGTTCCCGCGTTGAGGTCACATTGTATAGGTTCCCTCAGTGAGGTCACAGAGCTGAGGTTCCTACGC
Source organism: Anas platyrhynchos (assembly GCF_047663525.1). Taxonomy (NCBI): domain Eukaryota; kingdom Metazoa; phylum Chordata; class Aves; order Anseriformes; family Anatidae; genus Anas; species Anas platyrhynchos. The sequence goes on along the minus strand of NC_092616.1, from coordinate 4,720,907 downwards.
TGAGGTCACATTGCTGAGATTCCTGCACTGAGTTTCCCGCGCTGAGGTCGCATTTCTGAGATTCCTGCGCTGAGGTTCCCGCGCTGATATCACATCGCTGATGTTCCCGCGCTGAGGTTCCCGCGCTGATATCACAACGCTAAGGTTCCCGCGCTGAGCTCACAGCGCTGAGGTTCCCCGGCCGAGGTTTCCGCGCTTAGGTGACATCCCGGAGGTTCCGGCACTGAGGTCACAACGCTGAGGTTCCCGTGGTGCGGTCACATCGCTGAGGTCACAACGCTGAGTTTCCCACACTGAGCTCACATCACTGAGTTTCCCGTGCTGAGGTTCCCACGCTTATGTGACATCGCTGAGGTTCCGGCACTGAGGTCACATCACTGAGGTTCCCACTGTGAGGTCACACTGTTGAGGTTCCTACGCTGAGGTTCCCACGCTGACGTGACACTGCTGAGGTTCCCACTCTGAGGTTCCCACGCTGAGGTCACATTGTTTAGGTTCCCGCGCTGAGCTCACATTACTGAGGTTCCCACGCTAATGTTCCCGCGCTGAGGTCACATTGTTTAGGTTCCCGTGCTGAGGTCACAGAGCTGAGGTTCCCGCGCAGAGGTTCCCACGCTTTGGTCACGTCGCTGATGTTCCCGCGCTGATGTCACATCGCTTAGGTGACATCGCTGAGATTCCCGCGCTGAGGTCACATTGTTTAGGTTCCCGCGCTGAGGTCACAGAGCTGAGGTTCCCGCGCTGAGGTTCCCATGCTTTGGTCACATCGCTGAGGTTCCCTCGCAGAGGTCACATCGCTGAGGTTCCCACGGTGAAGTCACATCGCTGAGGTTCCCGCGCTGAGGTTCCCGCGCTGAGGTCACATCACTGAGCTTCCCGCGCTGAGGTCACATAGCTGAGGTCACATAGCTGAGGTCACAGAGCTGAGGTTCCCGGCTGAGGTCACATAACTGAGTTTCCCTCGCTGTGTTGCAATAGCTGAGGTCACATCGCTGAGGTTCCCGCGCTGAGATCACAGCGCTGTTTTTCCCGCTCTGAGGTTCCCGCACTGAGGTCACATAGCCTCGGTGACATCGCTGAGGTTCCCGCGCTGAGGTTCCCACGCTGAGGTCACATAGCCTCGGTGACATCGCTGAGGTTCCCGCGCTGAGGTTCCCACGCTGAGGTCATATCGCTGAGGTTCCCGCACTGACGTGCCCGCACTAAGGTCCCATTGCTTAGGTAACATCGCTGAGGTTCCCACACTGAGGTTCCCGCGCTGAGGTCACACTGCTGAGGTTCCCGCGCTGAGGTCACATCGCTGTGGTTCCCGCGCTGGGGTCCCATCGCTTAGGTGACATCGCTGAGGTTCCCGCGCTGAGGTCACAGCGCTGAGGTTCCCGCGCTGAGGTTCCCGCACTGAGCTCACAGCGCTTAGGTTCCTGCGCTGAGGTCACACTGCTGAGGTTCCCAGGCAGAGGTTCCCGCGTTGAGGTCACATTGTATAGGTTCCCTCACTGAGGTCACAGCGCTGAGGTTCCTACGCTGAGGTCACATTGCTGAGATTCCTGCGCTGAGTTTCCCGCGCTGAGGTCGCATCGCTGAGATTCCTGCGCTGAGGTTCCCGCGCTGATATCACATCGCTGATGTTCCCGCGCTGAGGTTCCCGCGCTGATATCACAACGCTGAGGTTCCCGCGCTGAGCTCACAGCGCTGAGGTTCCCCGGCCGAGGTTTCCGCGCTTAGGTGACATCCCTGAGGTTCCGGCACTGAGGTCACATCGCTGAGGTTCCTGTGGTGCGGTCACATTGCTGAGGTCATATCGCCGAGGTTCCCGCGCTGAGGTCACATCACTGAGTTTCCCGCGCTGAGGTCACATAGCTGAGGTCACATCTCTGAGGTTCCCGCGTTGAGGTTCCCGTGCTGAGGTCACATCGCTGAGGTTCCCACGCTTTGGTCACAGCGCTGAGGTTCCCGCGCTGAGGTAATATCGTTGAGGTCACATTGCTGAGGTTCCCGCTGTGAGGTCACACTGTTGAGGTTCCTACGCTGAGGTTCCCGCGCTGACGTGACACTGCTGAGGTTCCCACGCTGAGGTTCCCGCGCTGAGGTCACATTGTTTAGGTTCCCGCGCTGAGGTCACAGAGCTGAGGTTCCCGCGCTGAGGTCACATCGCTTAGGTGACATCGCTGAGGTTCCCACGCTGAGGTCACATCGCTGAGATTCCTGCGCTAAGGTTCCCGCGCTGAGGTCACATCGCTGTGGTTCCCGCGCTGAGGTCACATCGATGAGATTCCTGAGCTGAGGTTCCTTCACTGAGGTCACAGTGCTGAGGTTCCCACGCTGAGGTTCCCGCACTGAGGTCACAGCGCTGAGGTTCCCACGCTGAGGTCACAACGCTGAGGTTCCTGCGCTGAGGTCACATCGCTGAGGTTCCCACGCTGAGGTCACAACGCTGAGGTTCCTGCGCTGAGGTCACATCGCTGAGGTTCCCGCGCTGAGGTTCCCGCGCTGAGGTCACAGCGCTGAGTTTCCCGAGCTGAGGTGCCCGCACTGAGGTCAGATCGCTGAGGTTCCCGCGCTGAGGTCACAGCGCTGAGGTTCCCGCGCTTTGGTCACATCGCTGAGATCCCTGCGCTGAGGTTCCCGCACTGAGGTCACAGTGCTGAGATCCCTGCGCTGAGGTTCCCGCACTGAGGTCACATCACTGAGCTTCCCGCGCTGAGGTCACATAGCTGAGGTCACATAGCTGAGGTCACAGAGCTGAGGTTCCCGGCTGAGGTCACATAACTGAGTTTCCCTCGCTGTGTTGCAATAGCTGAGGTCACATCGCTGAGGTTCCCGCGCTGAGATCACAGCGCTGTTTTTCCCGCTCTGAGGTTCCCGCACTGAGGTCACATAGCCTCGGTGACATCGCTGAGGTTCCCGCGCTGAGGTTCCCACGCTGAGGTCACATAGCCTCGGTGACATCGCTGAGGTTCCCGCGCTGAGGTTCCCACGCTGAGGTCATATCGCTGAGGTTCCCGCACTGACGTGCCCGCACTAAGGTCCCATTGCTTAGGTAACATCGCTGAGGTTCCCACACTGAGGTTCCCGCGCTGAGGTCACACTGCTGAGGTTCCCGCGCTGAGGTCACATCGCTGTGGTTCCCGCGCTGGGGTCCCATCGCTTAGGTGACATCGCTGAGGTTCCCGCGCTGAGGTCACAGCGCTGAGGTTCCCGCGCTGAGGTTCCCGCACTGAGCTCACAGCGCTTAGGTTCCTGCGCTGAGGTCACACTGCTGAGGTTCCCAGGCAGAGGTTCCCGCGTTGAGGTCACATTGTATAGGTTCCCTCACTGAGGTCACAGCGCTGAGGTTCCTACGCTGAGGTCACATTGCTGAGATTCCTGCGCTGAGTTTCCCGCGCTGAGGTCGCATCGCTGAGATTCCTGCGCTGAGGTTCCCGCGCTGATATCACATCGCTGATGTTCCCGCGCTGAGGTTCCCGCGCTGATATCACAACGCTGAGGTTCCCGCGCTGAGCTCACAGCGCTGAGGTTCCCCGGCCGAGGTTTCCGCGCTTAGGTGACATCCCTGAGGTTCCGGCACTGAGGTCACATCGCTGAGGTTCCTGTGGTGCGGTCACATTGCTGAGGTCATATCGCCGAGGTTCCCGCGCTGAGGTCACATCACTGAGTTTCCCGCGCTGAGGTCACATAGCTGAGGTCACATCTCTGAGGTTCCCGCGTTGAGGTTCCCGTGCTGAGGTCACATCGCTGAGGTTCCCACGCTTTGGTCACAGCGCTGAGGTTCCCGCGCTGAGGTAATATCGTTGAGGTCACATTGCTGAGGTTCCCGCTGTGAGGTCACACTGTTGAGGTTCCTACGCTGAGGTTCCCGCGCTGACGTGACACTGCTGAGGTTCCCACGCTGAGGTTCCCGCGCTGAGGTCACATTGTTTAGGTTCCCGCGCTGAGGTCACAGAGCTGAGGTTCCCGCGCTGAGGTCACATCGCTTAGGTGACATCGCTGAGGTTCCCACGCTGAGGTCACATCGCTGAGATTCCTGCGCTAAGGTTCCCGCGCTGAGGTCACATCGCTGTGGTTCCCGCGCTGAGGTCACATCGATGAGATTCCTGAGCTGAGGTTCCTTCACTGAGGTCACAGTGCTGAGGTTCCCACGCTGAGGTTCCCGCACTGAGGTCACAGCGCTGAGGTTCCCACGCTGAGGTCACAACGCTGAGGTTCCTGCGCTGAGGTCACATCGCTGAGGTTCCCACGCTGAGGTCACAACGCTGAGGTTCCTGCGCTGAGGTCACATCGCTGAGGTTCCCGCGCTGAGGTTCCCGCGCTGAGGTCACAGCGCTGAGTTTCCCGAGCTGAGGTGCCCGCACTGAGGTCAGATCGCTGAGGTTCCCGCGCTGAGGTCACAGCGCTGAGGTTCCCGCGCTTTGGTCACATCGCTGAGATCCCTGCGCTGAGGTTCCCGCACTGAGGTCACAGTGCTGAGATCCCTGCGCTGAGGTTCCCGCACTGAGGTCACAGCGCTAATGTTCCCGCGCTGAGGTTCCCGCACTAAGGTCACAGCGCTGTGGTCACATCGCTGAGGTTCCCGTTGTGAGGTCACACTGTTGAGGTTCCTACGCTGAGCTTCCCGTGCTGACGTGACACTGCTGAGGTTCCCACGCTGAGGTTCCCGCGCTGAGGTCTCTTTGTTTAAGTTCCCGCGCTGAATTCACAGAGCTGAGGTTCCCGCGCCGAGGTTCCCGCGCTGAGGTCACATCACTGAGGTTCCCGCGCTGAGGTCACATAGCTGAGGTCACATAGCTGAGGTCACATCGCTGAGGTTCCTGCGCTGAGTTTCCCGTGCTGAGGTCACATCGCTGAGGTTCCCACGCTTTGGTCACGTCGCTGACGTTCCCGCGATGAGGTCACATCGCTGAGGTCACATCACTGAGGTTCCCGCTGTGAGGACACACTGTTGAGGTTCCTACGCTGAGGTTCCCGCGCTGAGGTCACATAGCTGAGTTCACATCGCTGAGGTTCCTGCGCTGAGGTTCCCGCGCTGAGGTCACATCGCTGAGGTTCCCACGCTGAGGTTCCCGCGCTGAGGTCACACTGCTGAGGTTCCCGCGCTGAGGTCACATCGCTGAGGTTCCCGCACTGAGGTCACAACGCTGAGGTTCCCGCGCTGAGGTCACACTGCTGAGGTTCCCGCGCTGAGGTCACATCGCTGAGGTTCCCGCACTGAGGTCACATCGCTGAGGTTCCCGCACTGAGGTCACACTGCTGAGGTTCCCGCGCTGATATCACATCGCTGAGGTTCCCGCACTGAGGTCACAACGCTGAGGTTCCCGCGCTGAGGTCACATCGCTGAGGTTCCCGCGCTGAGCTCACATCACTGAGGTTCCCGCACTGAGGTTCCCGCGCTCACGTGACATTGCTGAGGTTCCCACGCTGAGGTTCCCTCGCTGAGGTCACATCGCTCAGGTTCCCGCGCTGAGGTCACAGAGCTGAGGTGCCCGCGCTGTGGTTACCACGCTTTGGTAATGTCGCTGAGGTTCCCGCGCTGACGTGACACGGCTGAGGTTCCCACACTGAGGTTCCCGCGCTGAGGTCACATTGTTTAGGTTCCCGCGCTGAGGTCACAGAGCTGAGGTTCCCGCGCTGTGGTTCCCACGCTTTGGTCACATCGCTGAGGTTCCCGCGCTGAGGTCACAGCGCTGAGGTTCCCGCGCTGCGGTCACATCGCTGAGGTTCCCACTCTGAGGTTCCCGCTGTGAGGTCACACTGCTGAGGTTCCCGCGCTGAGGTCACATTGTTTAGGTTCCCGCGCTGAGGTCACATCGCTGATGTTCCCGCGCTGCGGTCAGATCGCTGAGGTTCCCATGGTGAAGTCACATCGCTGAGCTTCCCGCTCTGAGGTTCCCACGATGAGGTCACATCACTGAGGTTCCCGCGCTGAGGTCACATAGCTGAGGTCACATCTCTGAGGTTCCCGCGTTGAGGTTCCCGCGCTGAGGTCACATCGCTGAGGTTCCCACGTTTTGGTCACGTCGCTGAGGTTCCCTCGCTGAGGTCACATCATAGAGGTCACATTGCTGAGGTTCCCACTGTGAGGTCACACTGTTGAGGTTCCTACGCTGAGGTTCCCGCGCTGAGGTCGCATCGCTGAGATTCATGCGCTGAGGTTCCCGCGCTGATATCACATCGCTGATGTTCCCGCGCTGAGGTTCCTGCGCTGATATCACAACGCTGAGGTTCCCGCGCTGAGCTCACAGCGCTGAGGTTCCCGTGCTGAGCTCACATCACTGAGGTTCCCGTGCTGAGGTTACTGCGCTGATATCACATCGCTGAGGTTTCCGCGCTGTGGTCACATCGCTGAGGTCACATCGCTGAGGTTCCCGCTGTGAGGTCACACTGTTGAGGTTCCTTACCTGAGGTTCCCGCGCTGACGTGACACTGCTGAGGTTCCCACTCTGAGGTTCCCGCACTGAGGTCACATTGTTTTGGTTCCCGCGCTGAACTCACATTAATGAGGTTCCCACGCTGAGGTTCCCACGCTGAGGTCACATCGCTGAGGTTCCCGTGCTGAGGTGCCCACGCTGAGGTCACATCGCTGAGGATCCCGCGCTGAGGTCACAGCGTTGTGGTTCCCGCTCTGAGGTCACATCGCTGAGTTTCCAGCGCTGAGATCACATAGCTGAGGTCACACTGCTGAGGTTTCCACTCTGAGGTTCCCGCGCTAAGGTCACAGCGCTGTGGTTCCCGCGCTGAGGTTCCCGCGCTGAGGTTCCCGCACTGAGGTTCCCACGCTGAGGTCACATCGCTGAGTTTCCCGCGCTGAGGTCACAGAGCTGAGGTCACAGATCTGAGGATCCTGCGCTGAGGTCACATCGCTGAGGTTCCCGCGCTGAGGTCACAGCGCTGAGTTTCCCACGCTGAGGTCACAACGCTGAGTTTCCTGCGCTGAGGTCACAACGCTGTGGTTCCCGTGCTGAGGTCGTAACGCTGAGGTTCCCGTGCTGAGGTTTCCGCGCTGAGGTCACATTGTTTACGTTCCCGCGCTGAGCTCACGTTACTGAGGTTCCCACGCTGAGGTTCCCGCGCTGAGGTCACATTGTTTAGGTTCCCGCGCTGAGGTGACAGAGCTGAGGTTCCCACGCAGAGGTTCCCACGCTTTGGTCACGTCGCTGAGGTTCCCGCGCTGAGGTCACATCGCTGAGGTTCCCACTGTGAGGTCACACTGTTGAGGTTCCTACGCTGAGCTTCCCGTGCTGACGTGACACTGCTGAGGTTCCCACGCTGAGGTTCCCACGCTTTGGTCACATAGCTGAGGTCACATAGCTGAGGTCACATCACTGAGGTTCCCGGCTGAGGTCACATATCTGAGTTTCCCTCGCTGAGGTCACATAGCTGAGGTCACAGAGCTGAGGTTCCCACGCTTTGGTCACGTCGCTGACGTTCCCGCGATGAGGTCACATCGCTGAGGTCACATCGCTGAGTTTCCCGCTGTGAGGTCACACTGTTGAGGTTCCTACGCTGAGGTTCCCGCGCTGATGTGACACTGCTGAGGTTCCCACAATGAGGTTCCCGCGCTGAGGTGACATTGTTTAGGTTCCTGCGCTGAGGTCACAGAGCTGAGGTTCCGGCGCTGAGGTTCCCACGCTTTGGTCACATCGCTGAGGTTCCCGCGCTGGTGTCCCATAACTTACTTGACATCGCTGAGTTTCCCGTGCTGAGGTTCCCGCGCTGAGGTCACATCGCTGAGATTCCTGCACTGAGGTTCCCGCGCTGATATCACATCGCTGATGTTCCCGCGTTTAGGTTCCCGCGCTGATATCACAACGCTGAGGTTCCCGGGCTGAGCTCACAGTGCTGAGATCACATCGCTGAGATTCCCGTGCTGAGGTCACACTGGTGAGGTTCCTACGCTGAGGTTCCCGCGCTGAGGTCACACTGGTGAGGTTCCCGCGCTGAGGTCACACTGCTGAGGTTCCCGCTGTGAGGTCACACTTCTGACGTTCCCGCGCTGAGGTCACATTGTTTAGGTTCCCGTGCTGAGGTCACGGAGCTGAGGTTCCCGCGCAGAGGTTCCCACGCTTTGGTCACGTCGCTGATGTTCCCGCGCTGATGTCACATCGCTTAGGTGACATCGCTGAGATTCCCGCGCTGAGGTCACATTGTTTAGGTTCCCGCGCTGAGGTCACATCGCTGAGGTTCCCACGGTGAAGTCACATCGCTGAGGTTCCCGCGCTGAGGTTCCCGCGCTGAGGTCACATCACTGAGGTTCCCGCGCTGAGGTCACATAGCTGAGGTCACATAGCTGAGGTCACAGAGCTGAGGTTCCCGGCTGAGGTCACATAACTGAGTTTCCCTCGCTGTGTTGCAATAGCTGAGGTCACATCGCTGAGGTTCCCGCGCTGAGATCACAGCGCTGTTTTTCCCGCTCTGAGGTTCCCGCACTGAGGTCACATAGCCTCGGTGACATCGCTGAGGTTCCCGCGCTGAGGTTCCCACGCTGAGGTCACATAGCCTCGGTGACATCGCTGAGGTTCCCGCGCTGAGGTTCCCACGCTGAGGTCATATCGCTGAGGTTCCCGCACTGACGTGCCCGCACTAAGGTCCCATTGCTTAGGTAACATCGCTGAGGTTCCCACACTGAGGTTCCCGCGCTGAGGTCACACTGCTGAGGTTCCCGCGCTGAGGTCACATCGCTGTGGTTCCCGCGCTGGGGTCCCATCGCTTAGGTGACATCGCTGAGGTTCCCGCGCTGAGGTCACAGCGCTGAGGTTCCCGCGCTGAGGTTCCCGCACTGAGCTCACAGCGCTTAGGTTCCTGCGCTGAGGTCACACTGCTGAGGTTCCCAGGCAGAGGTTCCCGCGTTGAGGTCACATTGTATAGGTTCCCTCACTGAGGTCACAGCGCTGAGGTTCCTACGCTGAGGTCACATTGCTGAGATTCCTGCGCTGAGTTTCCCGCGCTGAGGTCGCATCGCTGAGATTCCTGCGCTGAGGTTCCCGCGCTGATATCACATCGCTGATGTTCCCGCGCTGAGGTTCCCGCGCTGATATCACAACGCTGAGGTTCCCGCGCTGAGCTCACAGCGCTGAGGTTCCCCGGCCGAGGTTTCCGCGCTTAGGTGACATCCCTGAGGTTCCGGCACTGAGGTCACATTGCTGAGGTTCCCGTGGTGCGGTCACATTGCTGAGGTCATATCACCGAGGTTCCCGCGCTGAGGTCACATCACTGAGTTTCCCGCGCTGAGGTCACATAGCTGAGGTCACATCTCTGAGGTTCCCGCGTTGAGGTTCCCGTGCTGAGGTCACATCGCTGAGGTTCCCACACTTTGGTCACAGCGCTGAGGTTCCCGCGCTGAGGTAATATCGTTGAGGTCACATTGCTGAGGTTCCCGCTGTGAGGTCACACTGTTGAGGTTCCTACGCTGAGGTTCCCGCGCTGACGTGACACTGCTGAGGTTCCCACGCTGAGGTTCCCGCGCTGAGGTCACATTGTTTAGGTTCCCGCGCTGAGGTCACAGAGCTGAGGTTCCCGCGCTGAGGTCACATCGCTTAGGTGACATCGCTGAGGTTCCCACGCTGAGGTCACATCGCTGAGGTTCCCGTGCTGAGGTGCCCACGCTGGGGTCACATCGCTAAGGTGACATCGCTGAGGTTCCCGCGCTGAGGTTCCCGCGCTGAGGTCACATCGCTGAGGATCCCGCGCTGAGTTCACATCGCTGAGGTTCCCACTCTGAGGTTCCCGCGCTGAAGTCACATCACTGAGTTTCCCGCGCTGAGATCACATAGCTGAGGTCACATCGCTGAGGTTCCCGCGTTGAGGTCACATCACTTAGGTGACATCGCTGAGGTTCCCGCACTGAGGTCACAATGCTGAGGTTCCCGCGCTGATCTCACATCACTTAGGTTCCCGTGCTGAGGTCACATCGCTTAGGTGACATCGCTGAGGTTCCCGTGCCGAGGTCACATGGCTGAGTTTCATGCGCTGAGGTCACATCGCTGAGGTGCCCGCACTGAGGTTCCCGCACTGAGGTCACAATGCTGAGGTTCCCACTCTGAGGTTCCCGCGCTCAGGTCACACTGCTGAGGTTCCCAGTCTGAGGTTCCCGCGCTGAGGTCACATTGTTTAGGTTCCCGCGCTGAGGTGACAGAGCTGAGGTTCCCGCGCTGAGGTTCCCAGGCTTTGGTCACATTGTTTAGGTTCCCGCGCTGAGGTCACAGAGCTGAGGTTCCTGCTCTGAGGTTCCCGCGCTGAGGTCACATCGCTCAGGTTCCAGCGTTGAGGTCACAGCTCTTATGTGACATCGCTGTGTTTCCCGCGCTGAGTTCACATCGCTGAGATTCCCGCGCTGAGGTTCCCGCGCTTTGGTCACATCGCTGAGGTACATGCTCTGAGGTCACATCGCTTAGGTGATATCGCTGAGGTTCCCGCACTGAGGTCGCATCGCTGAGGTTCCTGCCCTGAGGTCAAATCAATGAGGTTCTCGCACTGAGGATCCCACGCTGAGGTCACATCGCTGAGATTCCTGCGCTAAGGTTCCCGCGCTGAGGTCACATCGCTGTGGTTCCCGCGCTGAGGTCACATCGATGAGATTCCTGAGCTGAGGTTCCTTCACTGAGGTCACAGTGCTGAGGTTCCCACGCTGAGGTTCCCGCACTGAGGTCACAGCGCTGAGGTTCCCACGCTGAGGTCACAACGCTGAGGTTCCTGCGCTGAGGTCACATCGCTGAGGTTCCCACGCTGAGGTCACAACGCTGAGGTTCCTGCGCTGAGGTCACATCGCTGAGGTTCCCGCGCTGAGGTTCCCGCGCTGAGGTCACAGCGCTGAGTTTCCCGAGCTGAGGTGCCCGCACTGAGGTCAGATCGCTGAGGTTCCCGCGCTGAGGTCACAGCGCTGAGGTTCCCGCGCTTTGGTCACATCGCTGAGATCCCTGCGCTGAGGTTCCCGCACTGAGGTCACAGTGCTGAGATCCCTGCGCTGAGGTTCCCGCACTGAGGTCACAGCGCTAATGTTCCCGCGCTGAGGTTCCCGCACTAAGGTCACAGCGCTGTGGTCACATCGCTGAGGTTCCCGTTGTGAGGTCACACTGTTGAGGTTCCTACGCTGAGCGTCCCGTGCTGACGTGACACTGCTGAGGTTCCCACGCTGAGGTTCCCTCGCTGAGGTCTCTTTGTTTAAGTTCCCGCGCTGAATTCACAGAGCTGAGGTTCCCGCGCCGAGGTTCCCGCGCTGAGGTCACATCACCGAGGTTCCCGCGCTGAGGTCACATAGCTGTGGTCACATAGCTGAGGTCACATCGCTGAGGTTCCCACGCTTTGGTCACGTCGCTGACGTTCCCGCGATGAGGTCACATCGCTGAGGTCACATCACTGAGGTTCCCGCTGTGAGGACACACTGTTGAGGTTCCTGCGCTGAGGTTCCCGCGCTGAGGTCACATCGCTGAGGTTCCCACGCTGAGGTTCCCGCGCTGAGGTCACACTGCTGAGGTTCCCGCGCTGAGGTCACACTGCTGAGGTTCCCGCGCTGATATCACATCGCTGAGGTTCCCGCACTGAGGTCACAACGCTGAGGTACCCGCGCTGAGGTCACATCGCTGAGGTTCCCGCGCTGAGCTCACATCACTGAGGTTCCCGCACTGAGGTTCCCGCGCTCACGTGACATTGCTGAGGTTCCCACGCTGAGGTTCCCGCGCTGAGGTCACATCTCTGAGGTTCCCACGCTGAGGTTCCCGCACTGAGGTCACATCGCTGAGGTTCCCGCACTGAGGTCACACTGCTGAGGTTCCCGCGCTGATATCACATCGCTGAGGTTCCCGCGCTGAGGTCACAACGCTGAGGTACCCGCGCTGAGGTCACATCGCTGAGGTTCCCGCGCTGAGCTCACATCACTGAGGTTCCCGCACTGAGGTTCCCGCGCTCACGTGACATTGCTGAGGTTCCCACGCTGAGGTTCCCTCGCTGAGGTCACATCGCTCAGGTTCCCGCGCTGAGGTCACAGAGCTGAGGTGCCCGCGCTGTGGTTACCACGCTTTGGTAATGTCGCTGAGGTTCCCGCGCTGACGTGACACGGCTGAGGTTCCCACACTGAGGTTCCCGCGCTGAGGTCACATTGTTTAGGTTCCCGTGCTGAGGTCACAGAGCTGAGGTTCCCGCGCTGTGGTTCCCACGCTTTGGTCACATCGCTGAGGTTCCCGCGCTGAGGTCACAGCGCTGAGGTTCCCGCGCTGCGGTCACATCGCTGAGGTCACATCGCTGAGGTTCCCGCTGTGAGGTCACACTGCTGAGGTTCCCGCGCTGAGGTCACATTGTTTAGGTTCCCGCGCTGAGGTCACGGAGCTGAGGTTCTCGCGCTGAGATCACATCACTGTGGTTCCCGCGCTGAGGTTCCCGCGCTGAGGTCACATCGCTGATGTTCCCGCGCTGCGGTCAGATCGCTGAGGTTCCCATGGTGAAGTCACATCGCTGAGCTTCCCGCTCTGAGGTTCCCACGATGAGGTCACATCACTGAGGTTCCCGCGTTGAGGTTCCCGCGCTGAGGTCACATCGCTGAGGTTCCCACGTTTTGGTCACGTCGCTGAGGTTCCCTCGCTGAGGTCACATCATAGAGGTCACATTGCTGAGGTTCCCACTGTGAGGTCACACTGTTGAGGTTCCTACGCTGAGGTTCCCGCGCTGAGGTCGCATCGCTGAGATTCATGCGCTGAGGTTCCCGCGCTGATATCACATCGCTGATGTTCCCGCGCTGAGGTTCCTGCGCTGATATCACAACGCTGAGGTTCCCGCGCTGAGCTCACAGCGCTGAGGTTCCCGTGCTGAGCTCACATCACTGAGGTTCCCGTGCTGAGGTTACTGCGCTGATATCACATCGCTGAGGTTTCCGCGCTGTGGTCACATCGCTGAGGTCACATCGCTGAGGTTCCCGCTGTGAGGTCACACTGTTGAGGTTCCTTACCTGAGGTTCCCGCGCTGACGTGACACTGCTGAGGTTCCCACTCTGAGGTTCCCGCGCTGAGGTCACATTGTTTTGGTTCCCGCGCTGAACTCACATTAATGAGGTTCCCACGCTGAGGTTCCCACGCTGAGGTCACATCGCTGAGGTTCCCGTGCTGAGGTGCCCACGCTGAGGTCACATCGCTGAGGATCCCGCGCTGAGGTCACAGCGTTGTGGTTCCCGCTCTGAGGTCACATCGCTGAGTTTCCAGCGCTGAGATCACATAGCTGAGGTCACACTGCTGAGGTTTCCACTCTGAGGTTCCCGCGCTGAGGTTCCCGCACTGAGGTTCCCACGCTGAGGTCACATCGCTGAGTTTCCCGCGCTGAGGTCACAGAGCTGAGGTCACAGAGCTGAGGATCCTGCGCTGAGGTCACATCGCTGAGGTTCCCGCGCTGAGGTCACAGCGCTGAGTTTCCCACGCTGAGGTCACAACGCTGAGTTTCCTGCGCTGAGGTCACAACGCTGTGGTTCCCGCGCTGAGGTCGTAACGCTGAGGTTCCCGTGCTGAGGTTTCCGCGCTGAGGTCACATTGTTTAGGTTCCCGCGCTGAGGTGACAGAGCTGAGGTTCCCGCGCAGAGGTTCCCACGCTTTGGTCACGTCGCTGAGGTTCCCGCGCTGAGGTCACATCGCTGAGGTTCCCACTGTGAGGTCACACTGTTGAGGTTCCTACGCTGAGCTTCCCGTGCTGACGTGACACTGCTGAGGTTCCCACGCTGAGGTTCCCACGCTTTGGTCACATAGCTGAGGTCACATAGCTGAGGTCACATCGCTGAGGTTCCCGGCTGAGGTCACATATCTGAGTTTCCCTCGCTGAGGTCACATAGCTGAGGTCACAGAGCTGAGGTTCCCACGCTTTGGTCACGTCGCTGACGTTCCCGCGATGAGGTCACATCGCTGAGGTCACATCGCTGAGTTTCCCGCTGTGAGGTCACACTGTTGAGGTTCCTACGCTGAGGTTCCCGCGCTGATGTGACACTGCTGAGGTTCCCACAATGAGGTTCCCGCGCTGAGGTGACATTGTTTAGGTTCCTGCGCTGAGGTCACAGAGCTGAGGTTCCGGCGCTGAGGTTCCCACGCTTTGGTCACATCGCTGAGGTTCCCGCGCTGGTGTCCCATAACTTACTTGACATCGCTGAGTTTCCCGTGCTGAGGTTCCCGCGCTGAGGTCACATCGCTGAGATTCCTGCACTGAGGTTCCCGCGCTGATATCACATCGCTGATGTTCCCGCGTTTAGGTTCCCGCGCTGATATCACAACGCTGAGGTTCCCGGGCTGAGCTCACAGTGCTGAGATCACATCGCTGAGATTCCCGTGCTGAGGTCACACTGTTGAGGTTCCTACGCTGAGGTTCCCGCGCTGAGGTCACACTGGTGAGGTTCCCGCGCTGAGGTCACACTGCTGAGGTTCCCGCGCTGAGGTCACAGCGCTGAGGTTCCCGCTGTGAGGTCACACTTCTGACGTTCCCGCGATGAGGTCACATTGTTTAGGTTCCCGCGCTGAGATCACATCGCTGAGGTTCCCGCGCTGAGGTGCCCGCGCTGGGGTCCCATCGATTAGGTGACATCGCTGAGCTTCCCGCGCTGAGCTTCCCGCGCTGAGGTCACATCGCTGAGGTTCCCGCGCTGCGGTGTAGTGGGTTTACGTGGCAAGGTTTTGGTAGCAGGGGGCCATAGGGGTGGTTTCTGTAAGAAAGATCTAGAAGCCGCCCCATGTTTGGGAAGGGCCCCGTTGTTTTCCAGATCTGAGCCAATAAGCGATGTTGTTTTGCGCCTCTGTGAGAGCATATTTAAGACAGGGAAAAAAACGCTGCGCCACACAGCAGCCGGGAGAGTCAAGGGAGTGAGAAACAGCCTTGCAGGTGCCAAGGTCAGTGTAGAAGGAGGGGGAGAGGTGCTCCAGGCGCCGGAGCAGAAGTCCCCTGCGGCCTGTGGTGAGGACCATGGTGAAGCAGGATGTCCCCCTGCAGCCCATGGAGTACCACGGTGGAGCAGGGTTTCACGCTGCAGCCCGTGGAGGAGACCACGGTGGAGCAGGTGGCCCTGCACGGACGGAGGCTGCTGCCTGTGGAAGACCCCTACCGGAGCAGATTCCGGGCCGGACCTGTAGCACGTGGAGAGGAGACCACGCAGGAGCAGGTGATCTGGCAGGAGCTGCTGCCCGTAGGGGAGCCAGGTTGGAGCATTTTTCTCCTGAGGGATGGATGCCGTGGTACGGACCCATATCTGGAGCAGTTCTGGAAGAGCTGCTGCCTGTGGGAAGCCCACGCCGGATCAGTTCGTCAAGGACTGCATCCCGTGGGTGGGACCCCACAGCACAGGGGACGAGAGTGACCGAGAAGGAGCGGCAGAGAAGAAGTGCTGTAGACTGACCATAACCCCTATTCCCCCGTTCCCCTGCGCCGCTCGGGGGGAGGAGGTGGAAGAGGGTGGATGGGGGGGGAGGTGCTTTTGGTTTCTTTCCTTTGTTTCTCACTTCTTTAGCTTGTTAGTAATGAGCAATAAATCTTAGTATCTGTCTTCTTATGCTGAGTCTGGTTTGCCCGTTACACTAATTATTGCGTGTTTTTCTCGTCCTTGTCTCAATCCTTGAGCCCCTTTCACATATTTTCTCCCCATTCCTCTTTGAGGAGGGGGAGTGAGAGAGCGGCTGTGGTGGAGCTCGGCTGCCCACTCGAGCGGAACCACGACATGCGGTCACATCGCTGAGGTTCCCGCTCTGAGGTTCCCGCGCTGAGGTCACATCACTGAGTTTCCCGTGCTGAGGTCACAGAGCTGAGGCCACAGAGCTGAGGTTCCTGCGCTGAGGTCAAATCACTGAGTTTCCCGCGCAGAGGTCACATAGCTGAGGTCACATCGCTGAGGTTCCCTCGTTGAGGTTCCCGTGCTGAGGTCACATTGTTTAGGTCACATTGCTGAGGTTCCCGCGCTGAGGTCACACTGTTGAGGTTCCTACGCTGAGGTTCCAGCGCTGAGGTCGCATCGCTGAGATTCATGCGCTGAGGTTCCTGCGCTGATATCACAGCGCTGAGGTTCCCGCGCTGAGCTCACATCACTGAGGATCCCGTGCTGAGGTTCCCACGCTGCGGTCACATCGCTGTGGTTCCCGCGCTGGGGTCCCATCGCTTAGGTGACATCGCTGAGGTTCCCGCGCTGAGGTCACAGCGCTGAGGTTCCCGCGCTGAGGTTCCCGCACTGAGCTCACAGCGCTTAGGTTCCCGCGCTGAGGTCACACTGCTGAGGTTCCCATGCAGAGGTTCCTGCGTTGAGGTCACATTTTATAGGTTCCCTCACTGAGGTCACAGCGCTGAGGTTCCTACGCTGAGGTCACATTGCTGAGATTCCTGCGCTGAGTTTCCCGCGTTGAGGTCGCATCTCTGAGATTCCTGCGCTGAGGTTCCCGCGCTGAGGTTCCCGCGCTGATATCACAACGCTGAGGTTCCCGCGCTGAGCTCACAGCGCTGAGGTTCCCCGGCCGAGGTTTCCGCGCTTAGGTGACATCCCTGAGGTTCCGGCACTGAGGTCACATCGCTGAGGTTCCCGTGGTGCAGTCACATTGCTGAGGTCACAGCGCTGAGGTTCCCGCGCTGAGCTCACATCACTGAGTTTCCCGTGCTGAGGTTCCCATGCTTATGTGACATCGCTGAGGTTCAGGCACTGAGGTCACATCACTGAGTTTCCCACTGTGAGGTCACACTGTTGAGGTTCCTACGCTGAGGTTCCCACACTGACGTGACACTGCTGAGGTTCCCACGCTGAGGTTCCCGCTGTGAGGTCATATTGTTTAGGTTCCCGCGCAGAGGTTCCCATGCTGAGGTCACATTGTTTAGGTTCCCGCGCTGACTTAACAGAGCTGAGGTTCCCGTGCAGAGGTTCCCACGCTGAGGTCACATCGCTGAGATTCCCGCGCTGAGGTGCCCGCGCTGGGGTCCCATCTCTTAGGTGACATCGCTGAGGTTCCTGCGCTGAGGTCACATCGCTGAGTTTCCCGAGCAGAGGTCACAGAGCTGAGGTCACAGAGCTGAGGATCCCGCGCTGAGGTCACATCGCTGAGGTTCCCGCACTGAGGTTCCCGCGCTGATATCACATCGCTGATGTTCCCGCGCTGAGGTCACAGCGCTGAGTTTCCCGCGCTGAGGTCACAACGCTGAGGTTCCCGCGCTGAGGTCACATTGTTTAGGTTCCTGCGCTGAGCTCACATTACTGAGGTTCCCGTGCTGAGGTTCCCACGCTTTGGTCACGTCGCTGATGTTCCCGCGCTGAGGACACATCGCTTAGGTGACATCGCTGAGGTTCCCGCGCTGAGGTCACATCGCTGAGGTTCCCGCTGTGAGGTCACACTGTTGAGGTTCCTACGCTGAGCTTCCCGTGCTGACGTGACATTGCTGAGGTTCCCACGCTGAGGTTCCCACTCTGAGGTTCCCGCGCTGAGGTCACATTGTTTAGGTTCCCGCGCTGAGGTCACAGAGCTGAGGTTCCTGCGCTGTGGTTCCCACGCTTTGGTCACATCGCTGAGGTTCCCGCGCTGAGGTCACAACGCTGAGCTTCCCGCGCTGAGGTCACAGAGCTGAGGTTCCTGTGCTGAGGTCACATCGCTTAGGTGACATCGCTGAGATTCCCGCGCTGATGTTCCCGCGCTGAGGTCACAGCGCTCTGGTTCCCACGCTGAGGTCATATCGCTGAGGTTCCCGCACTGACGTGCCCGCGCTAAGGTTCCCGCACTGAGGTCACACTGCTGAGGTTCCCAGGCAGAGGTTCCCGCGTTGAGGTCACATTGTATAGGTTCCCTCAGTGAGGTCACAGCGCTGAGGTTCCTACGCTGAGGTCACATTGCTGAGATTCCTGCACTGAGTTTCCCGCGCTGAGGTCGCATTTCTGAGATTCCTGCGCTGAGGTTCCCGCGCTGATATCACATCGCTGATGTTCCCGCGCTGAGGTTCCCGCGCTGATATCACAACGCTAAGGTTCCCGCGCTGAGCTCACAGCGCTGAGGTTCCCCGGCCGAGGTTTCCGCGCTTAGGTGACATCCCGGAGGTTCCGGCACTGAGGTCACAACGCTGAGGTTCCCGTGGTGCGGTCACATCGCTGAGGTCACAACGCTGAGTTTCCCACACTGAGCTCACATCACTGAGTTTCCCGTGCTGAGGTTCCCACGCTTATGTGACATCGCTGAGGTTCCGGCACTGAGGTCACATCACTGAGGTTCCCACTGTGAGGTCACACTGTTGAGGTTCCTACGCTGAGGTTCCCACGCTGACGTGACACTGCTGAGGTTCCCGCGCTGAGGCCACACTGCTGAGGTTCCCACTCTGAGGTTCCCACGCTGAGGTCACATTGTTTAGGTTCCCGCGCTGAGCTCACATTACTGAGGTTCCCACGCTAATGTTCCCGCGCTGAGGTCACATTGTTTAGGTTCCCGTGCTGAGGTCACAGAGCTGAGGTTCCCGCGCAGAGGTTCCCACGCTTTGGTCACGTCGCTGATGTTCCCGCGCTGATGTCACATCGCTTAGGTGACATCGCTGAGATTCCCGCGCTGAGGTCACATTGTTTAGGTTCCCGCGCTGAGGTCACAGAGCTGAGGTTCCCGCGCTGAGGTTCCCATGCTTTGGTCACATCGCTGAGGTTCCCTCGCAGAGGTCACATCGCTGAGGTTCCCACGGTGAAGTCACATCGCTGAGGTTCCCGCGCTGAGGTTCCCGCGCTGAGGTCACATCACTGAGGTTCCCGCGCTGAGGTCACATAGCTGAGGTCACATAGCTGAGGTCACAGAGCTGAGGTTCCCGGCTGAGGTCACATAACTGAGTTTCCCTCGCTGTGTTGCAATAGCTGAGGTCACATCGCTGAGGTTCCCGCGCTGAGATCACAGCGCTGTTTTTCCCGCTCTGAGGTTCCCGCACTGAGGTCACATAGCCTCGGTGACATCGCTGAGGTTCCCGCGCTGAGGTTCCCACGCTGAGGTCACATAGCTTCGGTGACATCGCTGAGGTTCCCGCGCTGAGGTTCCCACGCTGAGGTCATATCGCTGAGGTTCCCGCACTGACGTGCCCGCACTAAGGTCCCATTGCTTAGGTAACATCGCTGAGGTTCCCACACTGAGGTTCCCGCGCTGAGGTCACACTGCTGAGGTTCCCGCGCTGAGGTCACATCGCTGTGGTTCCCGCGCTGGGGTCCCATCGCTTAGGTGACATCGCTGAGGTTCCCGCGCTGAGGTCACAGCGCTGAGGTTCCCGCGCTGAGGTTCCCGCACTGAGCTCACAGCGCTTAGGTTCCTGCGCTGAGGTCACACTGCTGAGGTTCCCAGGCAGAGGTTCCCGCGTTGAGGTCACATTGTATAGGTTCCCTCACTGAGGTCACAGCGCTGAGGTTCCTACGCTGAGGTCACATTGCTGAGATTCCTGCGCTGAGTTTCCCGCGCTGAGGTCGCATCGCTGAGATTCCTGCGCTGAGGTTCCCGCGCTGATATCACATCGCTGATGTTCCCGCGCTGAGGTTCCCGCGCTGATATCACAACGCTGAGGTTCCCGCGCTGAGCTCACAGCGCTGAGGTTCCCCGGCCGAGGTTTCCGCGCTTAGGTGACATCCCTGAGGTTCCGGCACTGAGGTCACATCGCTGAGGTTCCTGTGGTGCGGTCACATTGCTGAGGTCATATCGCCGAGGTTCCCGCGCTGAGGTCACATCACTGAGTTTCCCGCGCTGAGGTCATATAGCTGAGGTCACATCTCTGAGGTTCCCGCGTTGAGGTTCCCGTGCTGAGGTCACATCGCTGAGGTTCCCACGCTTTGGTCACAGCGCTGAGGTTCCCGCGCTGAGGTAATATCGTTGAGGTCACATTGCTGAGGTTCCCGCTGTGAGGTCACACTGTTGAGGTTCCTACGCTGAGGTTCCCGCGCTGACGTGACACTGCTGATGTTCCCACGCTGAGGTTCCCGCGCTGAGGTCACATTGTTTAGGTTCCCGCGCTGAGGTCACAGAGCTGAGGTTCCCGCGCTGAGGTCACATCGCTTAGGTGACATCGCTGAGGTTCCCACGCTGAGGTCACATCGCTGAGATTCCTGCGCTAAGGTTCCCGCGCTGAGGTCACATCGCTGTGGTTCCCGCGCTGAGGTCACATCGATGAGATTCCTGAGCTGAGGTTCCTTCACTGAGGTCACAGTGCTGAGGTTCCCACGCTGAGGTTCCCGCACTGAGGTCACAGCGCTGAGGTTCCCACGCTGAGGTCACAACGCTGAGGTTCCTGCGCTGAGGTCACATCGCTGAGGTTCCCACGCTGAGGTCACAACGCTGAGGTTCCTGCGCTGAGGTCACATCGCTGAGGTTCCCGCGCTGAGGTTCCCGCGCTGAGGTCACAGCGCTGAGTTTCCCGAGCTGAGGTGCCCGCACTGAGGTCAGATCGCTGAGGTTCCCGCGCTGAGGTCACAGCGCTGAGGTTCCCGCGCTTTGGTCACATCGCTGAGATCCCTGCGCTGAGGTTCCCGCACTGAGGTCACAGTGCTGAGATCCCTGCGCTGAGGTTCCCGCACTGAGGTCACAGCGCTGTGGTCACATCGCTGAGGTTCCCGTTGTGAGGTCACACTGTTGAGGTTCCTACGCTGAGCTTCCCGTGCTGACGTGACACTGCTGAGGTTCCCACGCTGAGGTTCCCGCGCTGAGGTCTCTTTGTTTAAGTTCCCGCGCTGAATTCACAGAGCTGAGGTTCCCGCTCTGAGGTTCCCGCGCTGAGGTCACATCACTGAGGTTCCCGCGCTGAGGTCACATAGCTGAGGTCACATAGCTGAGGTCACATCGCTGAGGTTCCTGCGCTGAGTTTCCCGTGCTGAGGTCACATCGCTGAGGTTCCCACGCTTTGGTCACGTCGCTGACGTTCCCGCGATGAGGTCACATCGCTGAGGTCACATCACTGAGGTTCCCGCTGTGAGGACACACTGTTGAGGTTCCTACGCTGAGGTTCCCGCGCTGAGGTCACATAGCTGAGTTCACATCGCTGAGGTTCCTGCGCTGAGGTTCCCGCGCTGAGGTCACATCGCTGAGGTTCCCACGCTGAGGTTCCCGCGCTGAGGTCACACTGCTGAGGTTCCCGCGCTGAGGTCACATCGCTGAGGTTCCCGCACTGAGGTCACAACGCTGAGGTTCCCGCGCTGAGGTCACACTGCTGAGGTTCCCGCGCTGAGGTCACATCGCTGAGGTTCCCGCACTGAGGTCACATCGCTGAGGTTCCCGCACTGAGGTCACACTGCTGAGGTTCCCGCGCTGATATCACATCGCTGAGGTTCCCGCACTGAGGTCACAACGCTGAGGTTCCCGCGCTGAGGTCACATCGCTGAGGTTCCCGCGCTGAGCTCACATCACTGAGGTTCCCGCACTGAGGTTCCCGCGCTCACGTGACATTGCTGAGGTTCCCACGCTGAGGTTCCCTCGCTGAGGTCACATCGCTCAGGTTCCCGCGCTGAGGTCACAGAGCTGAGGTGCCCGCGCTGTGGTTACCACGCTTTGGTAATGTCGCTGAGGTTCCCGCGCTGACGTGACACGGCTGAGGTTCCCACACTGAGGATCCCGCGCTGAGGTCACATTGTTTAGGTTCCCGCGCTGAGGTCACAGAGCTGAGGTTCCCGCGCTGTGGTTCCCACGCTTTGGTCACATCGCTGAGGTTCCCGCGCTGAGGTCACAGCGCTGAGGTTCCCGCGCTGCGGTCACATCGCTGAGGTTCCCACTCTGAGGTTCCCGCTGTGAGGTCACACTGCTGAGGTTCCCGCGCTGAGGTCACATTGTTTAGGTTCCCGCGCTGAGGTCACGGAGCTGAGGTTCTCGCGCTGAGATCACATCACTGTGGTTCCCGCGCTGAGGTTCCCGCGCTGAGGTCACATCGCTGATGTTCCCGCGCTGCGGTCAGATCGCTGAGGTTCCCATGGTGAAGTCACATCGCTGAGCTTCCCGCTCTGAGGTTCCCACGATGAGGTCACATCACTGAGGTTCCCGCGCTGAGGTCACATAGCTGAGGTCACATCTCTGAGGTTCCCGCGTTGAGGTTCCCGCGCTGAGGTCACATCGCTGAGGTTCCCACGTTTTGGTCACGTCGCTGAGGTTCCCTCGCTGAGGTCACATCATAGAGGTCACATTGCTGAGGTTCCCACTGTGAGGTCACACTGTTGAGGTTCCTACGCTGAGGTTCCCGCGCTGAGGTCGCATCGCTGAGATTCATGCGCTGAGGTTCCCGCGCTGATATCACATCGCTGATGTTCCCGCGCTGAGGTTCCTGCGCTGATATCACAACGCTGAGGTTCCCGCGCTGAGCTCACAGCGCTGAGGTTCCCGTGCTGAGCTCACATCACTGAGGTTCCCGTGCTGAGGTTACTGCGCTGATATCACATCGCTGAGGTTTCCGCGCTGTGGTCACATCGCTGAGGTCACATCGCTGAGGTTCCCGCTGTGAGGTCACACTGTTGAGGTTCCTTACCTGAGGTTCCCGCGCTGACGTGACACTGCTGAGGTTCCCACTCTGAGGTTCCCGCACTGAGGTCACATTGTTTTGGTTCCCGCGCTGAACTCACATTAATGAGGTTCCCACGCTGAGGTTCCCACGCTGAGGTCACATCGCTGAGGTTCCCGTGCTGAGGTGCCCACGCTGAGGTCACATCGCTGAGGATCCCGCGCTGAGGTCACAGCGTTGTGGTTCCCGCTCTGAGGTCACATCGCTGAGTTTCCAGCGCTGAGATCACATAGCTGAGGTCACACTGCTGAGGTTTCCACTCTGAGGTTCCCGCGCTAAGGTCACAGCGCTGTGGTTCCCGCGCTGAGGTTCCCGCGCTGAGGTTCCCGCACTGAGGTTCCCACGCTGAGGTCACATCGCTGAGTTTCCCGCGCTGAGGTCACAGAGCTGAGGTCACAGAGCTGAGGATCCTGCGCTGAGGTCACATCGCTGAGGTTCCCGCGCTGAGGTCACAGCGCTGAGTTTCCCACGCTGAGGTCACAACGCTGAGTTTCCTGCGCTGAGGTCACAACGCTGTGGTTCCCGCGCTGAGGTCGTAACGCTGAGGTTCCCGTGCTGAGGTTTCCGCGCTGAGGTCACATTGTTTACGTTCCCGCGCTGAGCTCACGTTACTGAGGTTCCCACGCTGAGGTTCCCGCGCTGAGGTCACATTGTTTAGGTTCCCGCGCTGAGGTGACAGAGCTGAGGTTCCCGCGCAGAGGTTCCCACGCTTTGGTCACGTCGCTGAGGTTCCCGCGCTGAGGTCACATCGCTGAGGTTCCCACTGTGAGGTCACACTGTTGAGGTTCCTACGCTGAGCTTCCCGTGCTGACGTGACACTGCTGAGGTTCCCACGCTGAGGTTCCCACGCTTTGGTCACATAGCTGAGGTCACATAGCTGAGGTCACATCACTGAGGTTCCCGGCTGAGGTCACATATCTGAGTTTCCCTCGCTGAGGTCACATAGCTGAGGTCACAGAGCTGAGGTTCCCACGCTTTGGTCACGTCGCTGACGTTCCCGCGATGAGGTCACATCGCTGAGGTCACATCGCTGAGTTTCCCGCTGTGAGGTCACACTGTTGAGGTTCCTACGCTGAGGTTCCCGCGCTGATGTGACACTGCTGAGGTTCCCACAATGAGGTTCCCGCGCTGAGGTGACATTGTTTAGGTTCCTGCGCTGAGGTCACAGAGCTGAGGTTCCGGCGCTGAGGTTCCCACGCTTTGGTCACATCGCTGAGGTTCCCGCGCTGGTGTCCCATAACTTACTTGACATCGCTGAGTTTCCCGTGCTGAGGTTCCCGTGCTGAGGTCACATCGCTGAGATTCCTGCACTGAGGTTCCCGCGCTGATATCACATCGCTGATGTTCCCGCGTTTAGGTTCCCGCGCTGATATCACAACGCTGAGGTTCCCGGGCTGAGCTCACAGTGCTGAGATCACATCGCTGAGATTCCCGTGCTGAGGTCACACTGTTGAGGTTCCTACGCTGAGGTTCCCGCGCTGAGGTCACACTGCTGAGGTTCCCGCGCTGAGGTCACAGCGCTGAGGTTCCCGCTGTGAGGTCACACTTCTGACGTTCCCGCGCTGAGGTCACATTGTTTAGGTTCCCGTGCTGAGGTCACGGAGCTGAGGTTCCCGCGCAGAGGTTCCCACGCTTTGGTCACGTCGCTGATGTTCCCGCGCTGATGTCACATCGCTTAGGTGACATCGCTGAGATTCCCGCGCTGAGGTCACATTGTTTAGGTTCCCGCGCTGAGGTCACATCGCTGAGGTTCCCACGGTGAAGTCACATCGCTGAGGTTCCCGCGCTGAGGTTCCCGCGCTGAGGTCACATCACTGAGGTTCCCGCGCTGAGGTCACATAGCTGAGGTCACATAGCTGAGGTCACAGAGCTGAGGTTCCCGGCTGAGGTCACATAACTGAGTTTCCCTCGCTGTGTTGCAATAGCTGAGGTCACATCGCTGAGGTTCCCGCGCTGAGATCACAGCGCTGTTTTTCCCGCTCTGAGGTTCCCGCACTGAGGTCACATAGCCTCGGTGACATCGCTGAGGTTCCCGCGCTGAGGTTCCCACGCTGAGGTCACATAGCCTCGGTGACATCGCTGAGGTTCCCGCGCTGAGGTTCCCACGCTGAGGTCATATCGCTGAGGTTCCCGCACTGACGTGCCCGCACTAAGGTCCCATTGCTTAGGTAACATCGCTGAGGTTCCCACACTGAGGTTCCCGCGCTGAGGTCACACTGCTGAGGTTCCCGCGCTGAGGTCACATCGCTGTGGTTCCCGCGCTGGGGTCCCATCGCTTAGGTGACATCGCTGAGGTTCCCGCGCTGAGGTCACAGCGCTGAGGTTCCCGCGCTGAGGTTCCCGCACTGAGCTCACAGCGCTTAGGTTCCTGCGCTGAGGTCACACTGCTGAGGTTCCCAGGCAGAGGTTCCCGCGTTGAGGTCACATTGTATAGGTTCCCTCACTGAGGTCACAGCGCTGAGGTTCCTACGCTGAGGTCACATTGCTGAGATTCCTGCGCTGAGTTTCCCGCGCTGAGGTCGCATCGCTGAGATTCCCGCGCTGAGGTTCCCGCGCTGATATCACATCGCTGATGTTCCCGCGCTGAGGTTCCCGCGCTGATATCACAACGCTGAGGTTCCCGCGCTGAGCTCACAGCGCTGAGGTTCCCCGGCCGAGGTTTCCGCGCTTAGGTGACATCCCTGAGGTTCCGGCACTGAGGTCACATTGCTGAGGTTCCCGTGGTGCGGTCACATTGCTGAGGTCATATCACCGAGGTTCCCGCGCTGAGGTCACATCACTGAGTTTCCCGCGCTGAGGTCACATAGCTGAGGTCACATCTCTGAGGTTCCCGCGTTGAGGTTCCCGTGCTGAGGTCACATCGCTGAGGTTCCCACACTTTGGTCACAGCGCTGAGGTTCCCGCGCTGAGGTAATATCGTTGAGGTCACATTGCTGAGGTTCCCGCTGTGAGGTCACACTGTTGAGGTTCCTACGCTGAGGTTCCCGCGCTGACGTGACACTGCTGAGGTTCCCACGCTGAGGTTCCCGCGCTGAGGTCACATTGTTTAGGTTCCCGCGCTGAGGTCACAGAGCTGAGGTTCCCGCGCTGAGGTCACATCGCTTAGGTGACATCGCTGAGGTTCCCACGCTGAGGTCACATCGCTGAGGTTCCCGTGCTGAGGTGCCCACGCTGGGGTCACATCGCTAAGGTGACATCGCTGAGGTTCCCGCGCTGAGGTTCCCGCGCTGAGGTCACATCGCTGAGGATCCCGCGCTGAGTTCACATCGCTGAGGTTCCCACTCTGAGGTTCCCGCGCTGAAGTCACATCACTGAGTTTCCCGCGCTGAGATCACATAGCTGAGGTCACATCGCTGAGGTTCCCGCGTTGAGGTCACATCACTTAGGTGACATCGCTGAGGTTCCCGCACTGAGGTCACAATGCTGAGGTTCCCGCGCTGATCTCACATCACTTAGGTTCCCGTGCTGAGGTCACATCGCTTAGGTGACATCGCTGAGGTTCCCGTGCCGAGGTCACATGGCTGAGTTTCATGCGCTGAGGTCACATCGCTGAGGTGCCCGCACTGAGGTTCCCGCACTGAGGTCACAATGCTGAGGTTCCCACTCTGAGGTTCCCGCGCTCAGGTCACACTGCTGAGGTTCCCAGTCTGAGGTTCCCGCGCTGAGGTCACATTGTTTAGGTTCCCGCGCTGAGGTGACAGAGCTGAGGTTCCCGCGCTGAGGTTCCCAGGCTTTGGTCACATTGTTTAGGTTCCCGCGCTGAGGTCACAGAGCTGAGGTTCCTGCTCTGAGGTTCCCGCGCTGAGGTCACATCGCTCAGGTTCCAGCGTTGAGGTCACAGCTCTTATGTGACATCGCTGTGTTTCCCGCGCTGAGTTCACATCGCTGAGATTCCCGCGCTGAGGTTCCCGCGCTTTGGTCACATCGCTGAGGTACATGCTCTGAGGTCACATCGCTTAGGTGATATCGCTGAGGTTCCCGCACTGAGGTCGCATCGCTGAGGTTCCTGCGCTAAGGTTCCCGCGCTGAGGTCACATCGCTGTGGTTCCCGCGCTGAGGTCACATCGATGAGATTCCTGAGCTGAGGTTCCTTCACTGAGGTCACAGTGCTGAGGTTCCCGCGCTGAGGTTCCCGCGCTGAGGTCACAGCGCTGAGTTTCCCGAGCTGAGGTGCCCGCACTGAGGTCAGATCGCTGAGGTTCCCGCGCTGAGGTCACAGCGCTGAGGTTCCCGCGCTTTGGTCACATCGCTGAGATCCCTGCGCTGAGGTTCCCGCACTGAGGTCACAGTGCTGAGATCCCTGCGCTGAGGTTCCCGCACTGAGGTCACAGCGCTAATGTTCCCGCGCTGAGGTTCCCGCACTAAGGTCACAGCGCTGTGGTCACATCGCTGAGGTTCCCGTTGTGAGGTCACACTGTTGAGGTTCCTACGCTGAGCTTCCCGTGCTGACGTGACACTGCTGAGGTTCCCACGCTGAGGTTCCCGCGCTGAGGTCTCTTTGTTTAAGTTCCCGCGCTGAATTCACAGAGCTGAGGTTCCCGCGCCGAGGTTCCCGCGCTGAGGTCACATCACTGAGGTTCCCGCGCTGAGGTCACATAGCTGAGGTCACATAGCTGAGGTCACATCGCTGAGGTTCCTGCGCTGAGTTTCCCGTGCTGAGGTCACATCGCTGAGGTTCCCACGCTTTGGTCACGTCGCTGACGTTCCCGCGATGAGGTCACATCGCTGAGGTCACATCACTGAGGTTCCCGCTGTGAGGACACACTGTTGAGGTTCCTACGCTGAGGTTCCCGCGCTGAGGTCACATAGCTGAGGTCACATCGCTGAGGTTCCCGCACTGAGGTTCCCGCGCTCACGTGACATTGCTGAGGTTCCCACGCTGAGGTTCCCTCGCTGAGGTCACATCGCTCAGGTTCCCGCGCTGAGGTCACAGAGCTGAGGTGCCCGCGCTGTGGTTACCACGCTTTGGTAATGTCGCTGAGGTTCCCGCGCTGACGTGACACGGCTGAGGTTCCCACACTGAGGTTCCCGCGCTGAGGTCACATTGTTTAGGTTCCCGCGCTGAGGTCACAGAGCTGAGGTTCCCGCGCTGAGGTCACACTGCTGAGGTTCCCGCTGTGAGGTCACACTTCTGACGTTCCCGCGCTGAGGTCACATTGTTTAGGTTCCCGTGCTGAGGTCACGGAGCTGAGGTTCCCGCGCAGAGGTTCCCACGCTTTGGTCACGTCGCTGATGTTCCCGCGCTGATGTCACATCGCTTAGGTGACATCGCTGAGATTCCCGCGCTGAGGTCACATTGTTTAGGTTCCCGCGCTGAGGTCACATCGCTGAGGTTCCCACGGTGAAGTCACATCGCTGAGGTTCCCGCGCTGAGGTTCCCGCGCTGAGGTCACATCACTGAGGTTCCCGCGCTGAGGTCACATAGCTGAGGTCACATAGCTGAGGTCACAGAGCTGAGGTTCCCGGCTGAGGTCACATAACTGAGTTTCCCTCGCTGTGTTGCAATAGCTGAGGTCACATCGCTGAGGTTCCCGCGCTGAGATCACAGCGCTGTTTTTCCCGCTCTGAGGTTCCCGCACTGAGGTCACATAGCCTCGGTGACATCGCTGAGGTTCCCGCGCTGAGGTTCCCACGCTGAGGTCACATAGCCTCGGTGACATCGCTGAGGTTCCCGCGCTGAGGTTCCCACGCTGAGGTCATATCGCTGAGGTTCCCGCACTGACGTGCCCGCACTAAGGTCCCATTGCTTAGGTAACATCGCTGAGGTTCCCACACTGAGGTTCCCGCGCTGAGGTCACACTGCTGAGGTTCCCGCGCTGAGGTCACATCGCTGTGGTTCCCGCGCTGGGGTCCCATCGCTTAGGTGACATCGCTGAGGTTCCCGCGCTGAGGTCACAGCGCTGAGGTTCCCGCGCTGAGGTTCCCGCACTGAGCTCACAGCGCTTAGGTTCCTGCGCTGAGGTCACACTGCTGAGGTTCCCAGGCAGAGGTTCCCGCGTTGAGGTCACATTGTATAGGTTCCCTCACTGAGGTCACAGCGCTGAGGTTCCTACGCTGAGGTCACATTGCTGAGATTCCTGCGCTGAGTTTCCCGCGCTGAGGTCGCATCGCTGAGATTCCTGCGCTGAGGTTCCCGCGCTGATATCACATCGCTGATGTTCCCGCGCTGAGGTTCCCGCGCTGATATCACAACGCTGAGGTTCCCGCGCTGAGCTCACAGCGCTGAGGTTCCCCGGCCGAGGTTTCCGCGCTTAGGTGACATCCCTGAGGTTCCGGCACTGAGGTCACATTGCTGAGGTTCCCGTGGTGCGGTCACATTGCTGAGGTCATATCACCGAGGTTCCCGCGCTGAGGTCACATCACTGAGTTTCCCGCGCTGAGGTCACATAGCTGAGGTCACATCTCTGAGGTTCCCGCGTTGAGGTTCCCGTGCTGAGGTCACATCGCTGAGGTTCCCACACTTTGGTCACAGCGCTGAGGTTCCCGCGCTGAGGTAATATCGTTGAGGTCACATTGCTGAGGTTCCCGCTGTGAGGTCACACTGTTGAGGTTCCTACGCTGAGGTTCCCGCGCTGACGTGACACTGCTGAGGTTCCCACGCTGAGGTTCCCGCGCTGAGGTCACATTGTTTAGGTTCCCGCGCTGAGGTCACAGAGCTGAGGTTCCCGCGCTGAGGTCACATCGCTTAGGTGACATCGCTGAGGTTCCCACGCTGAGGTCACATCGCTGAGGTTCCCGTGCTGAGGTGCCCACGCTGGGGTCACATCGCTAAGGTGACATCGCTGAGGTTCCCGCGCTGAGGTTCCCGCGCTGAGGTCACATCGCTGAGGATCCCGCGCTGAGTTCACATCGCTGAGGTTCCCACTCTGAGGTTCCCGCGCTGAAGTCACATCACTGAGTTTCCCGCGCTGAGATCACATAGCTGAGGTCACATCGCTGAGGTTCCCGCGTTGAGGTCACATCACTTAGGTGACATCGCTGAGGTTCCCGCACTGAGGTCACAATGCTGAGGTTCCCGCGCTGATCTCACATCACTTAGGTTCCCGTGCTGAGGTCACATCGCTTAGGTGACATCGCTGAGGTTCCCGTGCCGAGGTCACATGGCTGAGTTTCATGCGCTGAGGTCACATCGCTGAGGTGCCCGCACTGAGGTTCCCGCACTGAGGTCACAATGCTGAGGTTCCCACTCTGAGGTTCCCGCGCTCAGGTCACACTGCTGAGGTTCCCAGTCTGAGGTTCCCGCGCTGAGGTCACATTGTTTAGGTTCCCGCGCTGAGGTGACAGAGCTGAGGTTCCCGCGCTGAGGTTCCCAGGCTTTGGTCACATTGTTTAGGTTCCCGCGCTGAGGTCACAGAGCTGAGGTTCCTGCTCTGAGGTTCCCGCGCTGAGGTCACATCGCTCAGGTTCCAGCGTTGAGGTCACAGCTCTTATGTGACATCGCTGTGTTTCCCGCGCTGAGTTCACATCGCTGAGATTCCCGCGCTGAGGTTCCCGCGCTTTGGTCACATCGCTGAGGTACATGCTCTGAGGTCACATCGCTTAGGTGATATCGCTGAGGTTCCCGCACTGAGGTCGCATCGCTGAGGTTCCTGCGCTAAGGTTCCCGCGCTGAGGTCACATCGCTGTGGTTCCCGCGCTGAGGTCACATCGATGAGATTCCTGAGCTGAGGTTCCTTCACTGAGGTCACAGTGCTGAGGTTCCCGCGCTGAGGTTCCCGCGCTGAGGTCACAGCGCTGAGTTTCCCGAGCTGAGGTGCCCGCACTGAGGTCAGATCGCTGAGGTTCCCGCACTGAGGTCACAGCGCTGAGGTTCCCGCGCTTTGGTCACATCGCTGAGATCCCTGCGCTGAGGTTCCCGCACTGAGGTCACAGTGCTGAGATCCCTGCGCTGAGGTTCCCGCACTGAGGTCACAGCGCTAATGTTCCCGCGCTGAGGTTCCCGCACTAAGGTCACAGCGCTGTGGTCACATCGCTGAGGTTCCCGTTGTGAGGTCACACTGTTGAGGTTCCTACGCTGAGCTTCCCGTGCTGACGTGACACTGCTGAGGTTCCCACGCTGAGGTTCCCGCGCTGAGGTCTCTTTGTTTAAGTTCCCGCGCTGAATTCACAGAGCTGAGGTTCCCGCGCCGAGGTTCCCGCGCTGAGGTCACATCACTGAGGTTCCCGCGCTGAGGTCACATAGCTGAGGTCACATAGCTGAGGTCACATCGCTGAGGTTCCTGCGCTGAGTTTCCCGTGCTGAGGTCACATCGCTGAGGTTCCCACGCTTTGGTCACGTCGCTGACGTTCCCGCGATGAGGTCACATCGCTGAGGTCACATCACTGAGGTTCCCGCTGTGAGGACACACTGTTGAGGTTCCTACGCTGAGGTTCCCGCGCTGAGGTCACATAGCTGAGGTCACATCGCTGAGGTTCCCGCACTGAGGTTCCCGCGCTCACGTGACATTGCTGAGGTTCCCACGCTGAGGTTCCCTCGCTGAGGTCACATCGCTCAGGTTCCCGCGCTGAGGTCACAGAGCTGAGGTGCCCGCGCTGTGGTTACCACGCTTTGGTAATGTCGCTGAGGTTCCCGCGCTGACGTGACACGGCTGAGGTTCCCACACTGAGGTTCCCGCGCTGAGGTCACATTGTTTAGGTTCCCGCGCTGAGGTCACAGAGCTGAGGTTCCCGCGCTGTGGTTCCCACGCTTTGGTCACATCGCTGAGGTTCCCGCGCTGAGGTCACAGCGCTGAGGTTCCCGCGCTGCGGTCACATCGCTGAGGTCACATCGCTGAGGTTCCCGCTGTGAGGTCACACTGCTGAGGTTCCCGCGCTGAGGTCACATTGTTTAGGTTCCCGCGCTGAGGTCACGGAGCTGAGGTTCTCGCGCTGAGGTCACATCGCTGATGTTCCCGCGCTGCGGTCAGATCGCTGAGGTTCCCATGGTGAAGTCACATCGCTGAGCTTCCCGCTCTGAGGTTCCCACGATGAGGTCACATCACTGAGGTTCCCGCGCTGAGGTCACATAGCTGAGGTCACATCTCTGAGGTTCCCGCGTTGAGGTTCCCGCGCTGAGGTCACATCGCTGAGGTTCCCACGTTTTGGTCACGTCGCTGAGGTTCCCTCGCTGAGGTCACATCATAGAGGTCACATTGCTGAGGTTCCCACTGTGAGGTCACACTGTTGAGGTTCCTACGCTGAGGTTCCCGCGCTGAGGTCGCATCGCTGAGATTCATGCGCTGAGGTTCCCGCGCTGATATCACATCGCTGATGTTCCCGGGCTGAGCTCACAGTGCTGAGATCACATCGCTGAGATTCCCGTGCTGAGGTCACACTGTTGAGGTTCCTACGCTGAGGTTCCCGCGCTGAGGTCACACTGGTGAGGTTCCCGCGCTGAGGTCACACTGCTGAGGTTCCCGCGCTGAGGTCACAGCGCTGAGGTTCCCGCTGTGAGGTCAAACTTCTGACGTTCCCGCGATGAGGTCACATTGTTTAGGTTCCCGCGCTGAGGTCACGGAGCTGAGGTTCCCACGCTTTGGTCACAGCGCTGAGGTTCCCGCGCTGAGGTAATATCTTTGAGGTCACATTGCTGAGGTTCCCGCTGTGAGGTCACACTGTTGAGGTTCCTACGCTGAGGTTCCCGCGCTGACGTGACACTGCTGAGGTTCCCACGCTGAGGTTCCCGCGCTGAGGTCACATTGTTTAGGTTCCCGCGCTGAGGTCACAGAGCTGAGGTTCCCGCGCTGAGGTCACATCGCTTAGGTGACATCGCTGAGGTTCCCACGCTGAGGTCACATCGCTGAGGTTCCCGTGCTGAGGTGCCCACGCTGGGGTCACATCGCTAAGGTGACATCGCTGAGGTTCCCGCGCTGAGGTTCCCGCGCTGAGGTCACATCGCTGAGGATCCCGCGCTGAGTTCACATCGCTGAGGTTCCCACTCTGAGGTTCCCGCGCTGAAGTCACATCACTGAGTTTCCCGCGCTGAGATCACATAGCTGAGGTCACATCGCTGAGGTTCCCGCGTTGAGGTCACATCACTTAGGTGACATCGCTGAGGTTCCCGCACTGAGGTCACAATGCTGAGGTTCCCGCGCTGATCTCACATCACTTAGGTTCCCGTGCTGAGGTCACATCGCTTAGGTGACATCGCTGAGGTTCCCGTGCCGAGGTCACATGGCTGAGTTTCATGCGCTGAGGTCACATCGCTGAGGTGCCCGCACTGAGGTTCCCGCACTGAGGTCACAATGCTGAGGTTCCCACTCTGAGGTTCCCGCGCTCAGGTCACACTGCTGAGGTTCCCAGTCTGAGGTTCCCGCGCTGAGGTCACATTGTTTAGGTTCCCGCGCTGAGGTGACAGAGCTGAGGTTCCCGCGCTGAGGTTCCCAGGCTTTGGTCACATTGTTTAGGTTCCCGCGCTGAGGTCACAGAGCTGAGGTTCCTGCTCTGAGGTTCCCGCGCTGAGGTCACATCGCTCAGGTTCCAGCGTTGAGGTCACAGCTCTTATGTGACATCGCTGTGTTTCCCGCGCTGAGTTCACATCGCTGAGATTCCCGCGCTGAGGTTCCCGCGCTTTGGTCACATCGCTGAGGTACATGCTCTGAGGTCACATCGCTTAGGTGATATCGCTGAGGTTCCCGCACTGAGGTCGCATCGCTGAGGTTCCTGCCCTGAGGTCAAATCAATGAGGTTCTCGCACTGAGGATCCCACGCTGAGGTCACATCGCTGAGATTCCTGCGCTAAGGTTCCCGCGCTGAGGTCACATCGCTGTGGTTCCCGCGCTGAGGTCACATCGATGAGATTCCTGAGCTGAGGTTCCTTCACTGAGGTCACAGTGCTGAGGTTCCCGCGCTGAGGTTCCCGCGCTGAGGTCACAGCGCTGAGTTTCCCGAGCTGAGGTGCCCGCACTGAGGTCAGATCGCTGAGGTTCCCGCGCTGAGGTCACAGCGCTGAGGTTCCCGCGCTTTGGTCACATCGCTGAGATCCCTGCGCTGAGGTTCCCGCACTGAGGTCACAGTGCTGAGATCCCTGCGCTGAGGTTCCCGCACTGAGGTCACAGCGCTAATGTTCCCGCGCTGAGGTTCCCGCACTAAGGTCACAGCGCTGTGGTCACATCGCTGAGGTTCCCGTTGTGAGGTCACACTGTTGAGGTTCCTACGCTGAGCTTCCCGTGCTGACGTGACACTGCTGAGGTTCCCACGCTGAGGTTCCCGCGCTGAGGTCTCTTTGTTTAAGTTCCCGCGCTGAATTCACAGAGCTGAGGTTCCCGCGCCGAGGTTCCCGCGCTGAGGTCACATCACTGAGGTTCCCGCGCTGAGGTCACATAGCTGAGGTCACATAGCTGAGGTCACATCGCTGAGGTTCCTGCGCTGAGTTTCCCGTGCTGAGGTCACATCGCTGAGGTTCCCACGCTTTGGTCACGTCGCTGACGTTCCCGCGATGAGGTCACATCGCTGAGGTCACATCACTGAGGTTCCCGCTGTGAGGACACACTGTTGAGGTTCCTACGCTGAGGTTCCCGCGCTGAGGTCACATCGCTGAGGTTCCCACGCTGAGGTTCCCGCGCTGAGGTCACACTGCTGAGGTTCCCGCGCTGAGGTCACATCGCTGAGGTTCCCGCACTGAGGTCACAACGCTGAGGTTCCCGCACTGAGGTCACACTGCTGAGGTTCCCGCGCTGAGGTCACATCGCTGAGGTTCCCGCACTGAGGTCACATCGCTGAGGTTCCCGCACTGAGGTCACACTGCTGAGGTTCCCGCGCTGATATCACATCGCTGAGGTTCCCGCACTGAGGTTCCCGCGCTCACGTGACATTGCTGAGGTTCCCACGCTGAGGTTCCCTCGCTGAGGTCACATCGCTCAGGTTCCCGCGCTGAGGTCACAGAGCTGAGGTGCCCGCGCTGTGGTTACCACGCTTTGGTAATGTCGCTGAGGTTCCCGCGCTGACGTGACACGGCTGAGGTTCCCACACTGAGGTTCCCGCGCTGAGGTCACATTGTTTAGGTTCCCGCGCTGAGGTCACAGAGCTGAGGTTCCCGCGCTGTGGTTCCCACGCTTTGGTCACATCGCTGAGGTTCCCGCGCTGAGGTCACAGCGCTGAGGTTCCCGCGCTGCGGTCACATCGCTGAGGTCACATCGCTGAGGTTCCCGCTGTGAGGTCACACTGCTGAGGTTCCCGCGCTGAGGTCACATTGTTTAGGTTCCCGCGCTGAGGTCACGGAGCTGAGGTTCTCGCGCTGAGGTCACATCGCTGATGTTCCCGCGCTGCGGTCAGATCGCTGAGGTTCCCATGGTGAAGTCACATCGCTGAGCTTCCCGCTCTGAGGTTCCCACGATGAGGTCACATCACTGAGGTTCCCGCGCTGAGGTCACATAGCTGAGGTCACATCTCTGAGGTTCCCGCGTTGAGGTTCCCGCGCTGAGGTCACATCGCTGAGGTTCCCACGTTTTGGTCACGTCGCTGAGGTTCCCTCGCTGAGGTCACATCATAGAGGTCACATTGCTGAGGTTCCCACTGTGAGGTCACACTGTTGAGGTTCCTACGCTGAGGTTCCCGCGCTGAGGTCGCATCGCTGAGATTCATGCGCTGAGGTTCCCGCGCTGATATCACATCGCTGATGTTCCCGCGCTGAGGTTCCTGCGCTGATATCACAACGCTGAGGTTCCCGCGCTGAGCTCACAGCGCTGAGGTTCCCGTGCTGAGCTCACATCACTGAGGTTCCCGTGCTGAGGTTACTGCGCTGATATCACATCGCTGAGGTTTCCGCGCTGTGGTCACATCGCTGAGGTCACATCGCTGAGGTTCCCGCTGTGAGGTCACACTGTTGAGGTTCCTTACCTGAGGTTCCCGCGCTGACGTGACACTGCTGAGGTTCCCACTCTGAGGTTCCCGCGCTGAGGTCACATTGTTTTGGTTCCCGCGCTGAACTCACATTAATGAGGTTCCCACGCTGAGGTTCCCACGCTGAGGTCACATCGCTGAGGTTCCCGTGCTGAGGTGCCCACGCTGAGGTCACATCGCTGAGGATCCCGCGCTGAGGTCACAGCGTTGTGGTTCCCGCTCTGAGGTCACATCGCTGAGTTTCCAGCGCTGAGATCACATAGCTGAGGTCACACTGCTGAGGTTTCCACTCTGAGGTTCCCGCGCTAAGGTCACAGCGCTGTGGTTCCCGCGCTGAGGTTCCCGCGCTGAGGTTCCCGCACTGAGGTTCCCACGCTGAGGTCACATCGCTGAGTTTCCCGCGCTGAGGTCACAGAGCTGAGGTCACAGAGCTGAGGATCCTGCGCTGAGGTCACATCGCTGAGGTTCCCGCGCTGAGGTCACAGCGCTGAGTTTCCCACGCTGAGGTCACAACGCTGAGTTTCCTGCGCTGAGGTCACAACGCTGTGGTTCCCGCGCTGAGGTCGTAACGCTGAGGTTCCCGTGCTGAGGTTTCCGCGCTGAGGTCACATTGTTTACGTTCCCGCGCTGAGCTCACGTTACTGAGGTTCCCACGCTGAGGTTCCCGCGCTGAGGTCACATTGTTTAGGTTCCCGCGCTGAGGTGACAGAGCTGAGGTTCCCGCACAGAGGTTCCCACGCTTTGGTCACGTCGCTGAGGTTCCCGCGCTGAGGTCACATCGCTGAGGTTCCCACTGTGAGGTCACACTGTTGAGGTTCCTACGCTGAGCTTCCCGTGCTGACGTGACACTGCTGAGGTTCCCACGCTGAGGTTCCCACGCTTTGGTCACATAGCTGAGGTCACATAGCTGAGGTCACATCACTGAGGTTCCCGGCTGAGGTCACATATCTGAGTTTCCCTCGCTGAGGTCACATAGCTGAGGTCACAGAGCTGAGGTTCCCACGCTTTGGTCACGTCGCTGACGTTCCCGCGATGAGGTCACATCGCTGAGGTCACATCGCTGAGTTTCCCGCTGTGAGGTCACACTGTTGAGGTTCCTACGCTGAGGTTCCCGCGCTGATGTGACACTGCTGAGGTTCCCACAATGAGGTTCCCGCGCTGAGGTGACATTGTTTAGGTTCCTGCGCTGAGGTCACAGAGCTGAGGTTCCGGCGCTGAGGTTCCCACGCTTTGGTCACATCGCTGAGGTTCCCGCGCTGGTGTCCCATAACTTACTTGACATCGCTGAGTTTCCCGTGCTGAGGTTCCCGCGCTGAGGTCACATCGCTGAGATTCCTGCACTGAGGTTCCCGCGCTGATATCACATCGCTGATGTTCCCGCGTTTAGGTTCCCGCGCTGATATCACAACGCTGAGGTTCCCGGGCTGAGCTCACAGTGCTGAGATCACATCGCTGAGATTCCCGTGCTGAGGTCACACTGTTGAGGTTCCTACGCTGAGGTTCCCGCGCTGAGGTCACACTGGTGAGGTTCCCGCGCTGAGGTCACACTGCTGAGGTTCCCGCGCTGAGGTCACAGCGCTGAGGTTCCCGCTGTGAGGTCACACTTCTGACGTTCCCGCGATGAGGTCACATTGTTTAGGTTCCCGCGCTGAGGTCACGGAGCTGAGGTTCCCGCGCTGAGATCACATCGCTGAGGTTCCCGCGCTGAGGTGCCCGCGCTGGGGTCCCATCGATTAGGTGACATCGCTGAGCTTCCCGCGCTGAGCTTCCCGCGCTGAGGTCACATCGCTGAGGTTCCCGCGCTGCGGTGTAGTGGGTTTACGTGGCAAGGTTTTGGTAGCAGGGGGCCATAGGGGTGGTTTCTGTAAGAAAGATCTAGAAGCCGCCCCATGTTTGGGAAGGGCCCCGTTGTTTTCCAGATCTGAGCCAATAAGCGATGTTGTTTTGCGCCTCTGTGAGAGCATATTTAAGACAGGGAAAAAAACGCTGCGCCACACAGCAGCCGGGAGAGTCAAGGGAGTGAGAAACAGCCTTGCAGGTGCCAAGGTCAGTGTAGAAGGAGGGGGAGAGGTGCTCCAGGCGCCAGAGCAGAAGTCCCCTGCGGCCTGTGGTGAGGACCATGGTGAAGCAGGATGTCCCCCTGCAGCCCATGGAGTACCACGGTGGAGCAGGGTTTCACGCTGCAGCCCGTGGAGGAGACCACGGTGGAGCAGGTGGCCCTGCACGGACGGAGGCTGCTGCCTGTGGAAGACCCCTACCGGAGCAGATTCCGGGCCGGACCTGTAGCACGTGGAGAGGAGACCACGCAGGAGCAGGTGATCTGGCAGGAGCTGCTGCCCGTAGGGGAGCCAGGTTGGAGCATTTTTCTCCTGAGGGATGGATGCCGTGGTACGGACCCATATCTGGAGCAGTTCTGGAAGAGCTGCTGCCTGTGGGAAGCCCACGCCGGATCAGTTCGTCAAGGACTGCATCCCGTGGGTGGGACCCCACAGCACAGGGGACGAGAGTGACCGAGAAGGAGCGGCAGAGAAGAAGTGCTGTAGACTGACCATAACCCCTATTCCCCCGTTCCCCTGCGCCGCTCGGGGGGAGGAGGTGGAAGAGGGTGGATGGGGGGGGAGGTGCTTTTGGTTTCTTTCCTTTGTTTCTCACTTCTTTAGCTTGTTAGTAATGAGCAATAAATCTTAGTATCTGTCTTCTTATGCTGAGTCTGGTTTGCCCGTTACACTAATTATTGCGTGTTTTTCTCGTCCTTGTCTCAATCCTTGAGCCCCTTTCACATATTTTCTCCCCATTCCTCTTTGAGGAGGGGGAGTGAGAGAGCGGCTGTGGTGGAGCTCGGCTGCCCACTCGAGCGGAACCACGACATGCGGTCACATCGCTGAGGTTCCCGCTCTGAGGTTCCCGCGCTGAGGTCACATCACTGAGTTTCCCGCGCTGAGGTCACATAGCTGAGGCCACAGAGCTGAGGTTCCTGCGCTGAGGTCACATCACTGAGTTTCCCGCGCAGAGGTCACATAGCTGAGGTCACATCGCTGAGGTTCCCGCGTTGAGGTTCCCGTGCTGAGGTCACATTGCTGAGGTTCCTGCGCTGAGGTCACACTGTTGAGGTTCCTACGCTGAGGTTCCAGCGCTGAGGTCGCATCGCTGAGATTCATGCGCTGAGGTTCCTGCGCTGATATCACAGCGCTGAGGTTCCCGCGCTGAGCTCACATCACTGAGGATCCCGTGCTGAGGTTCCCACGCTGTGGTCACATCGCTGAGGTTTCCGCACTGCGGTCACATCGCTGAGGTCAATTCGCTGAGGTTCCCGCTGTGAGGTCACACTGTTGAGGTTCCTACGCTGAGGTTCCCGCGCTGAGGTCACATTGTTTAGATTCCCGCGCTGAGGTCACAGAGCTGAGGTTCCCGCGCTGAGGTCAAATCGCTTAGGTGACATCGCTGAGGTCACGGAGCTGAGGTTCCCGCGCTTAGGTCACATCGCTGAGGTTCCCACGGTGAAGTCACAGTGCTTAGGTTCCCGCGCTGAGGTCACAGAGCTGAGGTTCCCGCGCAGAGGTTCCCACGCTTTGGTCACGTCGCTGATGTTTCTGCGCTGAGGTCACATCGCTTAGGTGACATCGCTGAGGTTCCCGCGCTGAGGTCACATCGCTGAGGTTCCCGCTGTGAGGTCACACTGTTGAGGTTCCTACGCTGAGCTTCCCGTGCTCATGTGACACTGCTGAGGTTCCCACGCTGAGGTTCCCGCGCTGAGGTCACATTGTTTAGGTTCCCGCGCTGAGGTTCCCGCGCTGAGGTTCCCACGCTTTGGTCACATCGCTCAGGTTCCCGCGCTGAGGTCACAGAGCTGAGGTTCCCGCGCTGAGGTCACATCGCTGAGGTTCCCGCGCTGAAGTCACAACGCTGAGATTCCCGCGCTGAGGTCACAGAGCTGAGGTTCCCGTGCTGAGGTCACATCGCTTAGGTGACATCGCTGAGGTTCCCACGCTGATGTTCCCGCGCTGAGGTCACAGCGCTGTGGTTCCCACGCTGAGGTCATGTTGCTGAGGTTCCCGCGCTGAGGTTCCCGCGCTGAGGTCCCATCGCTTAGGTGACATTGCTGAGGTTCCCGCGCTAAATTTCCATCGCTGAGGTCATATCTCTGAGGTTCCAGCGCTGAGGTCACATCGCTGAGATTCCTGCACTGAAGTTCCCGCACTGAGGTCACAGCGCTGTGGTTCCCGCGCTGAGGTCACAACGCTGAGGATCCCACGCTGAGCTCACATCACTGAGGTTCCCGTGCTGAGGTTCCCGCGCTGACGTGACACTGCTGAGGTTCTCACGCTGAGGTTCCCGCGCTGAGGTCACAGAGCTGAGGTTCCCGCGTTGAGGTCACATGGCTTAGGTGACATCGCTGAGGTTCCCGCGCTGAGGCTCACATCGCTGATGTTCCCACGCTGAGGTCAAATCGCTTAGGTGACATCGCTGAGATTCCCGCGCTGAGGTTCCCACGATGCGGTCACATCACTGAGGTTCCCGCTGTGAGGTCACACTGTTGAGGTTCCTACTCTGAGGTTCCCGTGCTGACGTGACACTGCTGAGATTCCCACGCTGAAGTTCCTGCGCTGAGGTCACAACGCTGAGGTTCCCGCGCTGAGGTCACAGCGCTGAGGTTCCCGCGCTGAGGTCATGGAGCTGAGGTTCCCGCGCTGAGGTCACATTGTTTAGGTTCCCGCGCTAAGGTCATGGAGCTGAGGTTCCCGCGCTTAGGTCACATCGCTGAGGTTCAAACGGTGAAGTCACAGCGCTTTGTTCCCGCGCTGAGGTCACAACGCTGAGGTTCCCGCGCTGAGGTCACATTGTTTAGGTTCCTGCGCTGAGCTCACATTACTGAGGTTCCCGTGCTGAGGTTCCCACGCTTTGGTCACGTCGCTGATGTTCCCGCGCTGAGGACACATCGCTTAGGTGACATCGCTGAGGTTCCCGCGCTGAGGTCACATCGCTGAGGTTCCCGCTGTGAGGTCACACTGTTGAGGTTCCTACGCTGAGCTTCCCGTGCTGACGTGACATTGCTGAGGTTCCCACGCTGAGGTTCCCACGCTGAGGTTCCCGCGCTGAGGTCACATTGTTTAGGTTCCCGCGCTGAGGTCACAGAGCTGAGGTTCCTGCGCTGTGGTTCCCACGCTTTGGTCACATCGCTGAGGTTCCCGCGCTGAGGTCACAACGCTGAGCTTCCCGCGCTGAGGTCACAGAGCTGAGGTTCCTGTGCTGAGGTCACATCGCTTAGGTGACATCGCTGAGATTCCCGCGCTGATGTTCCCGCGCTGAGGTCACAGCGCTCTGGTTCCCACGCTGAGGTCATATCGCTGAGGTTCCCGCACTGACGTGCCCGCGCTAAGGTTCCCGCACTGAGGTCACACTGCTGAGGTTCCCAGGCAGAGGTTCCCGCGTTCAGGTCACATTGTATAGGTTCCCTCAGTGAGGTCACAGCGCTGAGGTTCCTACGCTGAGGTCACATTGCTGAGATTCCTGCACTGAGTTTCCCGCGCTGAGGTCGCATTTCTGAGATTCCTGCGCTGAGGTTCCCGCGCTGATATCACATCGCTGATGTTCCCGCGCTGAGGTTCCCGCGCTGATATCACAACGCTAAGGTTCCCGCGCTGAGCTCACAGCGCTGAGGTTCCCCGGCCGAGGTTTCCGCGCTTAGGTGACATCCCGGAGGTTCCGGCACTGAGGTCACAACGCTGAGGTTCCCGTGGTGCGGTCACATCGCTGAGGTCACAACGCTGAGTTTCCCACACTGAGCTCACATCACTGAGTTTCCCGTGCTGAGGTTCCCACGCTTATGTGACATCGCTGAGGTTCCGGCACTGAGGTCACATCACTGAGGTTCCCACTGTGAGGTCACACTGTTGAGGTTCCTACGCTGAGGTTCCCACGCTGACGTGACACTGCTGAGGTTCCCGCGCTGAGGCCACACTGCTGAGGTTCCCACTCTGAGGTTCCCACGCTGAGGTCACATTGTTTAGGTTCCCGCGCTGAGCTCACATTACTGAGGTTCCCACGCTAATGTTCCCGCGCTGAGGTCACATTGTTTAGGTTCCCGTGCTGAGGTCACAGAGCTGAGGTTCCCGCGCAGAGGTTCCCACGCTTTGGTCACGTCGCTGATGTTCCCGCGCTGATGTCACATCGCTTAGGTGACA
Source organism: Anas platyrhynchos (assembly GCF_047663525.1). Classification (NCBI taxonomy): domain Eukaryota; kingdom Metazoa; phylum Chordata; class Aves; order Anseriformes; family Anatidae; genus Anas; species Anas platyrhynchos. The sequence continues at coordinate 4,679,451 of NC_092616.1, read as the reverse complement.
TCGCTGAGATTCCCGCGCTGAGGTCACATTGTTTAGGTTCCCGCGCTGAGGTCACAGAGCTGAGGTTCCCGCGCTGAGGTTCCCATGCTTTGGTCACATCGCTGAGGTTCCCTCGCAGAGGTCACATCGCTGAGGTTCCCACGGTGAAGTCACATCGCTGAGGTTCCCGCGCTGAGGTTCCCGCGCTGAGGTCACATCACTGAGGTTCCCGCGCTGAGGTCACATAGCTGAGGTCACATAGCTGAGGTCACAGAGCTGAGGTTCCCGGCTGAGGTCACATAACTGAGTTTCCCTCGCTGTGTTGCAATAGCTGAGGTCACATCGCTGAGGTTCCCGCGCTGAGATCACAGCGCTGTTTTTCCCGCTCTGAGGTTCCCGCACTGAGGTCACATAGCCTCGGTGACATCGCTGAGGTTCCCGCGCTGAGGTTCCCACGCTGAGGTCACATAGCTTCGGTGACATCGCTGAGGTTCCCGCGCTGAGGTTCCCACGCTGAGGTCATATCGCTGAGGTTCCCGCACTGACGTGCCCGCACTAAGGTCCCATTGCTTAGGTAACATCGCTGAGGTTCCCACACTGAGGTTCCCGCGCTGAGGTCACACTGCTGAGGTTCCCGCGCTGAGGTCACATCGCTGTGGTTCCCGCGCTGGGGTCCCATCGCTTAGGTGACATCGCTGAGGTTCCCGCGCTGAGGTCACAGCGCTGAGGTTCCCGCGCTGAGGTTCCCGCACTGAGCTCACAGCGCTTAGGTTCCTGCGCTGAGGTCACACTGCTGAGGTTCCCAGGCAGAGGTTCCCGCGTTGAGGTCACATTGTATAGGTTCCCTCACTGAGGTGACATCGCTGAGGTTCCCGCGCTGAGGTCACATCGCTGAGGTTCCCGCTGTGAGGTCACACTGTTGAGGTTCCTACGCTGAGCTTCCCGTGCTGACGTGACATTGCTGAGGTTCCCACGCTGAGGTTCCCACGCTGAGGTTCCCGCGCTGAGGTCACATTGTTTAGGTTCCCGCGCTGAGGTCACAGAGCTGAGGTTCCTGCGCTGTGGTTCCCACGCTTTGGTCACATCGCTGAGGTTCCCGCGCTGAGGTCACAACGCTGAGCTTCCCGCGCTGAGGTCACAGAGCTGAGGTTCCTGTGCTGAGGTCACATCGCTTAGGTGACATCGCTGAGATTCCCGCGCTGATGTTCCCGCGCTGAGGTCACAGCGCTCTGGTTCCCACGCTGAGGTCATATCGCTGAGGTTCCCGCACTGACGTGCCCGCGCTAAGGTTCCCGCACTGAGGTCACACTGCTGAGGTTCCCAGGCAGAGGTTCCCGCGTTCAGGTCACATTGTATAGGTTCCCTCAGTGAGGTCACAGCGCTGAGGTTCCTACGCTGAGGTCACATTGCTGAGATTCCTGCACTGAGTTTCCCGCGCTGAGGTCGCATTTCTGAGATTCCTGCGCTGAGGTTCCCGCGCTGATATCACATCGCTGATGTTCCCGCGCTGAGGTTCCCGCGCTGATATCACAACGCTAAGGTTCCCGCGCTGAGCTCACAGCGCTGAGGTTCCCCGGCCGAGGTTTCCGCGCTTAGGTGACATCCCGGAGGTTCCGGCACTGAGGTCACAACGCTGAGGTTCCCGTGGTGCGGTCACATCGCTGAGGTCACAACGCTGAGTTTCCCACACTGAGCTCACATCACTGAGTTTCCCGTGCTGAGGTTCCCACGCTTATGTGACATCGCTGAGGTTCCGGCACTGAGGTCACATCACTGAGGTTCCCACTGTGAGGTCACACTGTTGAGGTTCCTACGCTGAGGTTCCCACGCTGACGTGACACTGCTGAGGTTCCCGCGCTGAGGCCACACTGCTGAGGTTCCCACTCTGAGGTTCCCACGCTGAGGTCACATTGTTTAGGTTCCCGCGCTGAGCTCACATTACTGAGGTTCCCACGCTAATGTTCCCGCGCTGAGGTCACATTGTTTAGGTTCCCGTGCTGAGGTCACAGAGCTGAGGTTCCCGCGCAGAGGTTCCCACGCTTTGGTCACGTCGCTGATGTTCCCGCGCTGATGTCACATCGCTTAGGTGACATCGCTGAGATTCCCGCGCTGAGGTCACATTGTTTAGGTTCCCGCGCTGAGGTCACAGAGCTGAGGTTCCCGCGCTGAGGTTCCCATGCTTTGGTCACATCGCTGAGGTTCCCTCGCAGAGGTCACATCGCTGAGGTTCCCACGGTGAAGTCACATCGCTGAGGTTCCCGCGCTGAGGTTCCCGCGCTGAGGTCACATCACTGAGGTTCCCGCGCTGAGGTCACATAGCTGAGGTCACATAGCTGAGGTCACAGAGCTGAGGTTCCCGGCTGAGGTCACATAACTGAGTTTCCCTCGCTGTGTTGCAATAGCTGAGGTCACATCGCTGAGGTTCCCGCGCTGAGATCACAGCGCTGTTTTTCCCGCTCTGAGGTTCCCGCACTGAGGTCACATAGCCTCGGTGACATCGCTGAGGTTCCCGCGCTGAGGTTCCCACGCTGAGGTCACATAGCTTCGGTGACATCGCTGAGGTTCCCGCGCTGAGGTTCCCACGCTGAGGTCATATCGCTGAGGTTCCCGCACTGACGTGCCTGCACTAAGGTCCCATTGCTTAGGTAACATCGCTGAGGTTCCCACACTGAGGTTCCCGCGCTGAGGTCACACTGCTGAGGTTCCCGCGCTGAGGTCACATCGCTGTGGTTCCCGCGCTGGGGTCCCATCGCTTAGGTGACATCGCTGAGGTTCCCGCGCTGAGGTCACAGCGCTGAGGTTCCCGCGCTGAGGTTCCCGCACTGAGCTCACAGCGCTTAGGTTCCTGCGCTGAGGTCACACTGCTGAGGTTCCCAGGCAGAGGTTCCCGCGTTGAGGTCACATTGTATAGGTTCCCTCACTGAGGTCACAGCGCTGAGGTTCCTACGCTGAGGTCACATTGCTGAGATTCCTGCGCTGAGTTTCCCGCGCTGAGGTCGCATCGCTGAGATTCCTGCGCTGAGGTTCCCGCGCTGATATCACATCGCTGATGTTCCCGCGCTGAGGTTCCCGCGCTGATATCACAACGCTGAGGTTCCCGCGCTGAGCTCACAGCGCTGAGGTTCCCCGGCCGAGGTTTCCGCGCTTAGGTGACATCCCTGAGGTTCCGGCACTGAGGTCACATCGCTGAGGTTCCCGTGGTGCGGTCACATTGCTGAGGTCATATCGCCGAGGTTCCCGCGCTGAGGTCACATCACTGAGTTTCCCGCGCTGAGGTCACATAGCTGAGGTCACATCTCTGAGGTTCCCGCGTTGAGGTTCCCGTGCTGAGGTCACATCGCTGAGGTTCCCACGCTTTGGTCACAGCGCTGAGGTTCCCGCGCTGAGGTAATATCGTTGAGGTCACATTGCTGAGGTTCCCGCTGTGAGGTCACACTGTTGAGGTTCCTACGCTGAGGTTCCCGTGCTGACGTGACACTGCTGAGGTTCCCACGCTGAGGTTCCCGCGCTGAGGTCACATTGTTTAGGTTCCCGCGCTGAGGTCACAGAGCTGAGGTTCCCGCGCTGAGGTCACATCGCTTAGGTGACATCGCTGAGGTTCCCACGCTGAGGTCACATCGCTGAGATTCCTGCGCTAAGGTTCCCGCGCTGAGGTCACATCGCTGTGGTTCCCGCGCTGAGGTCACATCGATGAGATTCCTGAGCTGAGGTTCCTTCACTGAGGTCACAGTGCTGAGGTTCCCACGCTGAGGTTCCCGCACTGAGGTCACAGCGCTGAGGTTCCCACGCTGAGGTCACAACGCTGAGGTTCCTGCGCTGAGGTCACATCGCTGAGGTTCCCACGCTGAGGTCACAACGCTGAGGTTCCTGCGCTGAGGTCACATCGCTGAGGTTCCCGCGCTGAGGTTCCCGCGCTGAGGTCACAGCGCTGAGTTTCCCGAGCTGAGGTGCCCGCACTGAGGTCAGATCGCTGAGGTTCCCGCGCTGAGGTCACAGCGCTGAGGTTCCCGCGCTTTGGTCACATCGCTGAGATCCCTGCGCTGAGGTTCCCGCACTGAGGTCACAGTGCTGAGATCCCTGCGCTGAGGTTCCCGCACTGAGGTCACAGCGCTAATGTTCCCGCGCTGAGGTTCCCGCACTAAGGTCACAGCGCTGTGGTCACATCGCTGAGGTTCCCGTTGTGAGGTCACACTGTTGAGGTTCCTACGCTGAGCTTCCCGTGCTGACGTGACACTGCTGAGGTTCCCACGCTGAGGTTCCCGCGCTGAGGTCTCTTTGTTTAAGTTCCCGCGCTGAATTCACAGAGCTGAGGTTCCCGCGCCGAGGTTCCCGCGCTGAGGTCACATCACTGAGGTTCCCGCGCTGAGGTCACATAGCTGAGGTCACATAGCTGAGGTCACATCGCTGAGGTTCCTGCGCTGAGTTTCCCGTGCTGAGGTCACATCGCTGAGGTTCCCACGCTTTGGTCACGTCGCTGACGTTCCCGCGATGAGGTCACATCGCTGAGGTCACATCACTGAGGTTCCCGCTGTGAGGACACACTGTTGAGGTTCCTACGCTGAGGTTCCCGCGCTGAGGTCACATAGCTGAGTTCACATCGCTGAGGTTCCTGCGCTGAGGTTCCCGCGCTGAGGTCACATCGCTGAGGTTCCCACGCTGAGGTTCCCGCGCTGAGGTCACACTGCTGAGGTTCCCGCGCTGAGGTCACATCGCTGAGGTTCCCGCACTGAGGTCACACTGCTGAGGTTCCCGCGCTGATATCACATCGCTGAGGTTCCCGCACTGAGGTCACAACGCTGAGGTTCCCGCGCTGAGGTCACATCGCTGAGGTTCCCGCGCTGAGCTCACATCACTGAGGTTCCCGCACTGAGGTTCCCGCGCTCACGTGACATTGCTGAGGTTCCCACGCTGAGGTTCCCTCGCTGAGGTCACATCGCTCAGGTTCCCGCGCTGAGGTCACAGAGCTGAGGTGCCCGCGCTGTGGTTACCACGCTTTGGTAATGTCGCTGAGGTTCCCGCGCTGACGTGACACGGCTGAGGTTCCCACACTGAGGTTCCCGCGCTGAGGTCACATTGTTTAGGTTCCCGCGCTGAGGTCACAGAGCTGAGGTTCCCGCGCTGTGGTTCCCACGCTTTGGTCACATCGCTGAGGTTCCCGCGCTGAGGTCACAGCGCTGAGGTTCCCGCGCTGCGGTCACATCGCTGAGGTTCCCACTCTGAGGTTCCCGCTGTGAGGTCACACTGCTGAGGTTCCCGCGCTGAGGTCACATTGTTTAGGTTCCCGCGCTGAGGTCACGGAGCTGAGGTTCTCGCGCTGAGATCACATCACTGTGGTTCCCGCGCTGAGGTCACAGCGCTGAGGTTCCCGCGCTTTGGTCACATCGCTGAGATCCCTGCGCTGAGGTTCCCGCACTGAGGTCACAGTGCTGAGATCCCTGCGCTGAGGTTCCCGCACTGAGGTCACAGCGCTAATGTTCCCGCGCTGAGGTTCCCGCACTAAGGTCACAGCGCTGTGGTCACATCGCTGAGGTTCCCGTTGTGAGGTCACACTGTTCAGGTTCCTACGCTGAGCTTCCCGTGCTGACGTGACACTGCTGAGGTTCCCACGCTGAGGTTCCCGCGCTGAGGTCTCTTTGTTTAAGTTCCCGCGCTGAATTCACAGAGCTGAGGTTCCCGCGCCGAGGTTCCCGCGCTGAGGTCACATCACTGAGGTTCCCGCGCTGAGGTCACATAGCTGAGGTCACATAGCTGAGGTCACATCGCTGAGGTTCCTGCGCTGAGTTTCCCGTGCTGAGGTCACATCGCTGAGGTTCCCACGCTTTGGTCACGTCGCTGACGTTCCCGCGATGAGGTCACATCGCTGAGGTCACATCACTGAGGTTCCCGCTGTGAGGACACACTGTTGAGGTTCCTACGCTGAGGTTCCCGCGCTGAGGTCACATCGCTGAGGTTCCCACGCTGAGGTTCCCGCGCTGAGGTCACACTGCTGAGGTTCCCGCGCTGAGGTCACATCGCTGAGGTTCCCGCACTGAGGTCACAACGCTGAGGTTCCCGCGCTGAGGTCACACTGCTTAGGTTCCCGCGCTGAGGTCACATCGCTGAGGTTCCCGCACTGAGGTCACATCGCTGAGGTTCCCGCACTGAGGTCACACTGCTGAGGTTCCCGCGCTGATATCACATCGCTGAGGTTCCCGCACTGAGGTCACAACGCTGAGGTTCCCTCGCTGAGGTCACATCGCTGAGGTTCCCGCGCTGAGCTCACATCACTGAGGTTCCCGCACTGAGGTTCCCGCGCTCACGTGACATTGCTGAGGTTCCCACGCTGAGGTTCCCTCGCTGAGGTCACATCGCTCAGGTTCCCGCGCTGAGGTCACAGAGCTGAGGTGCCCGCGCTGTGGTTACCACGCTTTGGTAATGTCGCTGAGGTTCCCGCGCTGACGTGACACGGCTGAGGTTCCCACACTGAGGTTCCCGCGCTGAGGTCACATTGTTTAGGTTCCCGCGCTGAGGTCACAGAGCTGAGGTTCCCGCGCTGTGGTTCCCACGCTTTGGTCACATCGCTGAGGTTCCCGCGCTGAGGTCACAGCGCTGAGGTTCCCGCGCTGCGGTCACATCGCTGAGGTTCCCACTCTGAGGTTCCCGCTGTGAGGTCACACTGCTGAGGTTCCCGCGCTGAGGTCACATTGTTTAGGTTCCCGCGCTGAGGTCACGGAGCTGAGGTTCTCGCGCTGAGATCACATCACTGTGGTTCCCGCGCTGAGGTTCCCGCGCTGAGGTCACATCGCTGATGTTCCCGCGCTGCGGTCAGATCGCTGAGGTTCCCATGGTGAAGTCACATCGCTGAGCTTCCCGCTCTGAGGTTCCCACGATGAGGTCACATCACTGAGGTTCCCGCGCTGAGGTCACATAGCTGAGGTCACATCTCTGAGGTTCCCGCGTTGAGGTTCCCGCGCTGAGGTCACATCGCTGAGGTTCCCACGTTTTGGTCACGTCGCTGAGGTTCCCTCGCTGAGGTCACATCATAGAGGTCACATTGCTGAGGTTCCCACTGTGAGGTCACACTGTTGAGGTTCCTACGCTGAGGTTCCCGCGCTGAGGTCGCATCGCTGAGATTCATGCGCTGAGGTTCCCGCGCTGATATCACATCGCTGATGTTCCCGCGCTGAGGTTCCTGCGCTGATATCACAACGCTGAGGTTCCCGCGCTGAGCTCACAGCGCTGAGGTTCCCGTGCTGAGCTCACATCACTGAGGTTCCCGTGCTGAGGTTACTGCGCTGATATCACATCGCTGAGGTTTCCGCGCTGTGGTCACATCGCTGAGGTCACATCGCTGAGGTTCCCTCTGTGAGGTCACACTGTTGAGGTTCCTTACCTGAGGTTCCCGCGCTGACGTGACACTGCTGAGGTTCCCACTCTGAGGTTCCCGCACTGAGGTCACATTGTTTTGGTTCCCGCGCTGAACTCACATTAATGAGGTTCCCACGCTGAGGTTCCCACGCTGAGGTCACATCGCTGAGGTTCCCGTGCTGAGGTGCCCACGCTGAGGTCACATCGCTGAGGATCCCGCGCTGAGGTCACAGCGTTGTGGTTCCCGCTCTGAGGTCACATCGCTGAGTTTCCAGCGCTGAGATCACATAGCTGAGGTCACACTGCTGAGGTTTCCACTCTGAGGTTCCCGCGCTAAGGTCACAGCGCTGTGGTTCCCGCGCTGAGGTTCCCGCGCTGAGGTTCCCGCACTGAGGTTCCCACGCTGAGGTCACATCGCTGAGTTTCCCGCGCTGAGGTCACAGAGCTGAGGTCACAGAGCTGAGGATCCTGCGCTGAGGTCACATCGCTGAGGTTCCCGCGCTGAGGTCACAGCGCTGAGTTTCCCACGCTGAGGTCACAACGCTGAGTTTCCTGCGCTGAGGTCACAACGCTGTGGTTCCCGCGCTGAGGTCGTAACGCTGAGGTTCCCGTGCTGAGGTTTCCGCGCTGAGGTCACATTGTTTACGTTCCCGCGCTGAGCTCACGTTACTGAGGTTCCCACGCTGAGGTTCCCGCGCTGAGGTCACATTGTTTAGGTTCCCGCGCTGAGGTGACAGAGCTGAGGTTCCCGCGCAGAGGTTCCCACGCTTTGGTCACGTCGCTGAGGTTCCCGCGCTGAGGTCACATCGCTGAGGTTCCCACTGTGAGGTCACACTGTTGAGGTTCCTACGCTGAGCTTCCCGTGCTGACGTGACACTGCTGAGGTTCCCACGCTGAGGTTCCCACGCTTTGGTCACATAGCTGAGGTCACATAGCTGAGGTCACATCGCTGAGGTTCCCGGCTGAGGTCACATATCTGAGTTTCCCTCGCTGAGGTCACATAGCTGAGGTCACAGAGCTGAGGTTCCCACGCTTTGGTCACGTCGCTGACGTTCCCGCGATGAGGTCACATCGCTGAGGTCACATCGCTGAGTTTCCCGCTGTGAGGTCACACTGTTGAGGTTCCTACGCTGAGGTTCCCGCGCTGATGTGACACTGCTGAGGTTCCCACAATGAGGTTCCCGCGCTGAGGTGACATTGTTTAGGTTCCTGCGCTGAGGTCACAGAGCTGAGGTTCCGGCGCTGAGGTTCCCACGCTTTGGTCACATCGCTGAGGTTCCCGCGCTGGTGTCCCATAACTTACTTGACATCGCTGAGTTTCCCGTGCTGAGGTTCCCGCGCTGAGGTCACATCGCTGAGATTCCTGCACTGAGGTTCCCGCGCTGATATCACATCGCTGATGTTCCCGCGTTTAGGTTCCCGCGCTGATATCACAACGCTGAGGTTCCCGGGCTGAGCTCACAGTGCTGAGATCACATCGCTGAGATTCCCGTGCTGAGGTCACACTGTTGAGGTTCCTACGCTGAGGTTCCCGCGCTGAGGTCACACTGGTGAGGTTCCCGCGCTGAGGTCACACTGCTGAGGTTCCCGCGCTGCGGTGTAGTGGGTTTACGTGGCAAGGTTTTGGTAGCAGGGGGCCATAGGGGTGGTTTCTGTAAGAAAGATCTAGAAGCCGCCCCATGTTTGGGAAGGGCCCCGTTGTTTTCCAGATCTGAGCCAATAAGCGATGTTGTTTTGCGCCTCTGTGAGAGCATATTTAAGACAGGGAAAAAAGCGCTGCGCCACACAGCAGCCGGGAGAGTCAAGGGAGTGAGAAACAGCCTTGCAGGTGCCAAGGTCAGTGTAGAAGGAGGGGGAGAGGTGCTCCAGGCGCCGGAGCAGAAGTCCCCTGCGGCCTGTGGTGAGGACCATGGTGAAGCAGGATGTCCCCCTGCAGCCCATGGAGTACCACGGTGGAGCAGGGTTTCACGCTGCAGCCCGTGGAGGAGACCACGGTGGAGCATGTGGCCCTGCACGGACGGAGGCTGCTGCCTGTGGAAGACCCCTACCGGAGCAGATTCCGGGCCGGACCTGTAGCCCGTGGAGAGGAGACCACGCAGGAGCAGGTGATCTGGCAGGAGCTGCTGCCCGTGGGGGAGCCAGGTTGGAGCATTTTTCTCCTGAGGGATGGATGCCGTGGTACGGACCCATATCTGGAGCAGTTCTGGAAGAGCTGCTGCCTGTGGGAAGCCCACGCCGGATCAGTTCGTCAAGGACTGCATCCCGTGGGTGGGACCCCACAGCACAGGGGACGAGAGTGACCGAGAAGGAGCGGCAGAGAAGAAGTGCTGTAGACTGACCATAACCCCTATTCCCCCGTTCCCCTGCGCCGCTCGGGGGGAGGAGGTGGAAGAGGGTGGATGGGGGGGGAGGTGCTTTTGGTTTCTTTCCTTTGTTTCTCACTTCTTTAGCTTGTTAGTAATGAGCAATAAATCTTAGTATCTGTCTTCTTATGCTGAGTCTGGTTTGCCCGTTACACTAATTATTGCGTGTTTTTCTCGTCCTTGTCTCAATCCTTGAGCCCCTTTCACATATTTTCTCCCCATTCCTCTTTGAGGAGGGGGAGTGAGAGAGCGGCTGTGGTGGAGCTCGGCTGCCCACTCGAGCGGAACCACGACATGCGGTCACATCGCTGAGGTTCCCGCTCTGAGGTTCCCGCGCTGAGGTCACATCACTGAGTTTCCCGCGCTGAGGTCACATAGCTGAGGCCACAGAGCTGAGGTTCCTGCGCTGAGGTCACATCACTGAGTTTCCCGCGCAGAGGTCACATAGCTGAGGTCACATCGCTGAGGTTCCCGCGTTGAGGTTCCCGTGATGAGGTCACATTGCTGAGGTTCCTGCGCTGAGGTCACACTGTTGAGGTTCCTACGCTGAGGTTCCAGCGCTGAGGTCGCATCGCTGAGATTCATGCGCTGAGGTTCCTGCGCTGATATCACAGCGCTGAGGTTCCCGCGCTGAGCTCACATCACTGAGGATCCCGTGCTGAGGTTCCCACGCTGTGGTCACATCGCTGAGGTTTCCGCACTGCGGTCACATCGCTGAGGTCAATTCGCTGAGGTTCCCGCTGTGAGGTCACACTGTTGAGGTTCCTACGCTGAGGTTCCCGCGCTGAGGTCACATTGTTTAGATTCCCGCGCTGAGGTCACAGAGCTGAGGTTCCCGCGCTGAGGTCAAATCGCTTAGGTGACATCGCTGAGGTCACGGAGCTGAGGTTCCCGCGCTTAGGTCACATCGCTGAGGTTCCCACGGTGAAGTCACAGTGCTTAGGTTCCCGCGCTGAGGTCACAGAGCTGAGGTTCCCGCGCAGAGGTTCCCACGCTTTGGTCACGTCGCTGATGTTCCTGCGCTGAGGTCACATCGCTTAGGTGACATCGCTGAGGTTCCCGCGCTGAGGTCACATCGCTGAGGTTCCCGCTGTGAGGTCACACTGTTGAGGTTCCTACGCTGAGCTTCCCGTGCTCATGTGACACTGCTGAGGTTCCCACGCTGAGGTTCCCGCGCTGAGGTCACATTGTTTAGGTTCCCGCGCTGAGGTTCCCGCGCTGAGGTTCCCACGCTTTGGTCACATCGCTCAGGTTCCCGCGCTGAGGTCACAGAGCTGAGGTTCCCGCGCTGAGGTCACATCGCTGAGGTTCCCGCGCTGAAGTCACAACGCTGAGATTCCCGCGCTGAGGTCACAGAGCTGAGGTTCCCGTGCTGAGGTCACATCGCTTAGGTGACATCGCTGAGGTTCCCACGCTGATGTTCCCGCGCTGAGGTCACAGCGCTGTGGTTCCCACGCTGAGGTCATGTTGCTGAGGTTCCCGCGCTGAGGTTCCCGCGCTGAGGTCCCATCGCTTAGGTGACATTGCTGAGGTTCCCGCGCTAAATTTCCATCGCTGAGGTCATATCTCTGAGGTTCCAGCGCTGAGGTCACATCGCTGAGATTCCTGCACTGAAGTTCCCGCACTGAGGTCAGAGCGCTGTGGTTCCCGCGCTGAGGTCACAACGCTGAGGTTCCCACGCTGAGCTCACATCACTGAGGTTCCCGTGCTGAGGTTCCCGCGCTGACGTGACACTGCTGAGGTTCTCACGCTGAGGTTCCCGCGCTGAGGTCACAGAGCTGAGGTTCCCGCGTTGAGGTCACATGGCTTAGGTGACATCGCTGAGGTTCCCGCGCTGAGGCTCACATCGCTGATGTTCCTGCGCTGAGGTCAAATCGCTTAGGTGACATCGCTGAGATTCCCGCGCTGAGGTTCCCACGATGCGGTCACATCATTGAGGTTCCCGCTGTGAGGTCACACTGTTGAGGTTCCTACTCTGAGGTTCCCGTGCTGACGTGACACTGCTGAGATTCCCACGCTGAAGTTCCTGCGCTGAGGTCACAACGCTGAGGTTCCCGCGCTGAGGTCACAGCGCTGAGGTTCCCGCGCTAAGGTCATGGAGCTGAGGTTCCCGCGCTGAGGTCACATTGTTTAGGTTCCCGCGCTAAGGTCATGGAGCTGAGGTTCCCGCGCTTAGGTCACATCGCTGAGGTTCAAACGGTGAAGTCACAGCGCTTTGTTCCCGCGCTGAGGTCACACTGCTGAGGTTCCCATGCAGAGGTTCCCGCGTTGAGGTCACATTGTATAGGTTCCCTCACTGAGGTCACAGCGTTGAGGTTCCTACCCTGATGTCACATTGCTGAGATTCCTGTGCTGAGTTTCCCGCGCTGAGGTCGCATCGCTGAGATTCCTGCGCTGAGGGCACAACGCTGAGGTTCCCCCGCTGAGGTCAAATCGCCTAAGTGACATCGCTGAGATTCCCGCGCTGAGGTTCCCACGATGCGGTCACATCACTGAGGTTCCCGCTGTGAGGTCACACTGTTGAGGTTCCTACGCTGAGGTTCCCGTGCTGACGTGACACTGCTGAGATTCCCACGCTGAAGTTCCCGCGCTGAGGTCAGAACGCTGAGGTTCCCACGCTGAGGTCACATCGCTGAGGTTCCCGCGTTGAGGTCCCATCGCTTAGGTGTCATGGCTGAGGTTCCCGCGCTGAGATTCCCGCGCTGAGGTCACAACGCTGAGGTTCCCGTGCTGAGGTCACAGCGCTGAGGTTCCCACGCTGAGGTCACATCGCTGAGGTTCTCGCGCTGCGGTCACATCGCTGAGGAAACATCGCTGAGGTTCCCGCGCTGAGGTCACATTGTTTAGGTTCCCGCGCTGAGGTCACATCGCTGAGGTTCCCACGGTGAAGTCACATCGCTGAGGTTCCCACGGTGAAGTCACATCACTGAGGTTCCCGCTCTGAGGTTCCCGCGCTGAGGTCAAATCACTGAGTTTCCCGCGCTGAGGTCACATAGCTGAGGTCACAGAGCTGAGGTTCCCGCGCTAAATTTCCATCGCTGAGGTCACATCTCTGAGGTTCCAGTGCTGAGGTCACATCGCTGAGATTCCTGCACTGAGGTTCCCGCACTGAGGTCACAGCGCTGTGGTTCCCGCGCTGAGGTCACAACGCTGAGGTTCCCGCGCTGAGCTCACATCACTGAGGTTCCCGTGCTGAGGTTCCCGCGCTGACGTGACACTGCTGAGGTTCTCACGCTGAGGTTCCCGCGCTGAGGTCACAGAGCTGAGGTTCCCGCGTTGAGGCTCACATCGCTGATGTTACCGCGCTGAGGTCAAATTGCTTAGGTGACATCGCTGAGATTCCCGCGCTGAGGTTCCCACGATGCGGTCATATCACTGAGGTTCCCGCTGTGAGGTCACACTGTTGAGGTTCCTACGCTGAGGTTCCCGTGATGACGTGACACTGCTGAGATTCCCACGCTGAAGTTCCCGCGCTGAGGTCAGAACGCTGAGGTTCCCACGCTGAGGTCACATCGCTGAGGTTCCCGCGTTGAGGTCCCATCGCTTAGGTGTCATGGCTGAGGTTCCCGCGCTGAGATTCCCGCGCTGAGGTCACAGCGCTGAGGTTCCCGCGCTGAGGTCACATCGCTGAGGTTCTCGCGCTGCGGTCACATCGCTGAGGTTACATCGCTGAGGTTCCCGCGCTGAGGTCACATTGTTTAGGTTCCCACTCTGAGGTCACGGAGCTGAGGTTCCCACGCTTAGTTCACATCGCTGAGGTTCCCATGCAGAGGTTCCCGCGTTGAGGTCACATCGCTGAGGTTCCCGCTGTGAAGTCACACTGTTGAGGTTCCTACGCTGAGCTTCCCATGCTGACGTGACACTGCTGAGGTTCCCACGCTTTGGTCACATCGCTGAGGTTCCCGCGCTGAGGTCACAGTGCTGAGGTTCCCGCGCTGAGGTCACATCGCTGAGGTTCCCGATGTGAGGTCACACTTCTGATGTTCCCGCGCTGAGGTCACATTGTTTAGGTTCCCGCGCTGAGGTCACATCACTGAGGTTCCCGTGCTGAGGTCACATCGCTTAGGTGACATCGCTGAGATTCCCGCGCTGAGGTTCCCGCGCTGTGGTCACAGCGCTCTGGTTCCCACGCTGAGGTTCCCACGCTGAGGTTCACGCACTGAGGTTCCCACACTGAGGTCACATCGCTGATTTTCCCGCGCTGAGGTCACATCGCTGAGGTTCCCACGCTGAGGTTCCCGCACTGATGTTCCCGCGCTGATATCACATCGCTGAGGTTCCCACGCTGAGGTCACAGCGCTGAGTTTCCCGCGCTGAGGTCAAAACGCTGAGTTACCCGCGCTGAGGTCACAACGCTGAGGTTCCCGTGCTAAGGTTCCCGTGCTGAGGTCACATTGTTTAGGTTCCCACGCTGAGCTCACATTACTGAGGTTCCCACGCTGAGGTTCCCGCGCTGAGGTCACATTGTTTAGGTTCCCGCGCTGAGGTCACAGAGCTGAGGTTCCCGCGCAGAGGTTCCCACGCTTTGGTCACATTGCTGATGTTCCCGCGCTGAGGTCACATCGCTTAGGTGACATCGCTGAGGTTCCCGCGCTGAGGTCATATCGCTGAGGTTCCCGCTGTGAAGTCACACTGTTGAGGTTCCTACGCTGAGCTTCCCGTGCTGACGTGACACTGCTGAGGTTCCCACGCTTTGGTCACATCGCTGAGGTTCCCGCTCTGAGGTTCCCGCGCTGAGGTCACATCACTGAGTTTCCCGCGCTGAGGTCACATAGCTGAGGTCACATAGCTGAGGTCACATCGCTGATGTTCCTGCGCTGCGGTCAGATCGCTGAGGTTCCCACGGTGAAGTCACATCGCTGAGCTTCCCGCTCTGAGGTTCCCGCGCTGAGGTCACATCACTGAGTTTCCCGCGCTGAGGACACATAGCTGAGGTCACATCTCTGAGGTTCCCGCGCTGAGGTCACATCACTGAGTTTCCCGCGCTGAGGTCACATAGCTGAGGTCACATCTCTGAGGTTCCCGCGTTGAGGTTCCCACGCTGAGGTCACATCGCTGAGGTTCCCGCGCTTTGGTCACGTCGCTGAGGTTCCCTCGCTGAGGTCACATCGTAGAGGTCACATTGCTGAGGTTCCCACTGTGAGGTCACACTGTTGAGGTTCCTACGCTGAGGTTCCCGCGCTCAGGTCACATCGCTGAGATTCGTGCGCTGAGGTTCCCGCGCTGATATCACATCGCTGATGTTCCCGCGCTGAGGTTCCTGCGCTGATATCACAACGCTAAGGTTCCCGCGCTGAGCTCACAGCGCTGAGGTTCCCCCGCTGAGCTCACATCACTGAGGTTCCTGTGCTGAGGTTCCCGCGCTGCGGTCACATCGCTGAGGTTTCCGCGCTGTGGTCACATCGCTGAGGTCACATCGCTGAGGTTCCCGCTGTGAGGTCACACTGTTGAGGTTCCCACGCTGAGGTACCCGCGCTGATGTGACACTGCTGAGGTTCCCACGCTGAGGTTCCCACGCTGAGGTCACAGAGCTGAGCTGCCCGCGCTGAGGTTACCACGCTTTGGTAACGTCGCTGAGGTTCCCACGCTGAGGTCACATCGCTGAGGTTCCCGCGCTGAGGTGCCCGCGCTGGGGTCCCATCGCTTAGGTGACATCGCTGAGGTTCCCGCGCTGAGGTCACAGCGCTGTGTTTCCCGCTCTGAGGTTCCCGCACTGAGGTCACATCGCTGAGGTTCCCGCTGTGAGGTCACACTGTTGAGGTTCCCACGCTGAGGTTCCCGCGCTGATGTGACACTGCTGAGGTTCCCACGCTGAGGTTCCCACACTGAGGTCACAGAGCTGAGCTGCCCGCGCTGAGGTTACCACGCTTTGGTAACGTCGCTGAGGTTCCCACGCTGAGGTCACATCGCTGAGGTTCCCGCGCTGAGGTGCCCGCGCTGGGGTCCCATCGCTTAGGTGACATCGCTGAGGTTCCCGCGCTGAGGTCACAGCGCTGTGTTTCCCGCTCTGAGGTTCCCGCACTGAGGTCACATCGATGAGGTTCCCGCGCTGAGGTCACATCGCTGAGGTTCCCACGGTGAAGTCACATCACTGAGGTTCCCGCTCTGAGGTTCCCGCGCTGAGGTCAAATCACTGAGTTTCCCGCGCTGAGGTCACATAGCTGAGGTCACAGAGCTGAGGTTCCCGCGCTAAATTTCCATCGCTGAGGTCACATCTCTGAGGTTCCAGTGCTGAGGTCACATCGCTGAGATTCCTGCACTGAGGTTCCCGCACTGAGGTCACAGCGCTGTGGTTCCCGCGCTGAGGTCACAACGCTGAGGTTCCCGCGCTGAGCTCACATCACTGAGGTTCCCGTGCTGAGGTTCCCGCGCTGACGTGACACTGCTGAGGTTCTCACGCTGAGGTTCCCGCGCTGAGGTCACAGAGCTGAGGTTCCCGCGTTGAGGTCACATGGCTTAGGTGACATCGCTGAGGTTCCTGCGCTGAGGTCAAATCGCTTAGGTGACATCGCTGAGATTCCCGCGCTGAGGTTCCCACGATGCGGTCATATCACTGAGGTTCCCGCTGTGAGGTCACACTGTTGAGGTTCCTACGCTGAGGTTCCCGTGATGACGTGACACTGCTGAGATTCCCACGCTGAAGTTCCCGCGCTGAGGTCAGAACGCTGAGGTTCCCACGCTGAGGTCACATCGCTGAGGTTCCCGCGTTGAGGTCCCATCGCTTAGGTGTCATGGCTGAGGTTCCCGCGCTGAGATTCCCGCGCTGAGGTCACAACGCTGAGGTTCCCGCGCTGAGGTCACAGCGCTGAGGTTCCCGCGCTGAGGTCACATCGCTGAGGTTCTCGCGCTGCGGTCACATCGCTGAGGTTACATCGCTGAGGTTCCCGCGCTGAGGTCACATTGTTTAGGTTCCCACTCTGAGGTCACGGAGCTGAGGTTCCCACGCTTAGTTCACATCGCTGAGGTTCCCATGCAGAGGTTCCCGCGTTGAGGTCACATCGCTGAGGTTCCCGCTGTGAAGTCACACTGTTGAGGTTCCTACGCTGAGCTTCCCATGCTGACGTGACACTGCTGAGGTTCCCACGCTTTGGTCACATCGCTGAGGTTCCCGCGCTGAGGTCACAGTGCTGAGGTTCCCGCGCTGAGGTCACATCGCTGAGGTTCCCGATGTGAGGTCACACTTCTGATGTTCCCGCGCTGAGGTCACATTGTTTAGGTTCCCGCGCTGAGGTCACATCACTGAGGTTCCCGTGCTGAGGTCACATCGCTTAGGTGACATCGCTGAGATTCCCGCGCTGAGGTTCCCGCGCTGTGGTCACAGCGCTCTGGTTCCCACGCTGAGGTTCCCACGCTGAGGTTCACGCACTGAGGTTCCCACACTGAGGTCACATCGCTGATTTTCCCGCGCTGAGGTCACATCGCTGAGGTTCCCACGCTGAGGTTCCCGCACTGATGTTCCCGCGCTGATATCACATCGCTGAGGTTCCCACGCTGAGGTCACAGCGCTGAGTTTCCCGCGCTGAGGTCAAAACGCTGAGTTACCCGCGCTGAGGTCACAACGCTGAGGTTCCCGTGCTAAGGTTCCCGTGCTGAGGTCACATTGTTTAGGTTCCCACGCTGAGCTCACATTACTGAGGTTCCCACGCTGAGGTTCCCGCGCTGAGGTCACATTGTTTAGGTTCCCGCGCTGAGGTCACAGAGCTGAGGTTCCCGCGCAGAGGTTCCCACGCTTTGGTCACATTGCTGATGTTCCCGCGCTGAGGTCACATCGCTTAGGTTACATCGCTGAGGTTCCCGCGCTGAGGTCATATCGCTGAGGTTCCCGCTGTGAAGTCACACTGTTGAGGTTCCTACGCTGAGCTTCCCGTGCTGACGTGACACTGCTGAGGTTCCCACGCTTTGGTCACATCGCTGAGGTTCCCGCGCTGAGGTTCCCGTGCTGAGGTCACATCACTGAGTTTCCCGCGCTGAGGTCACATAGCTGAGGTCACATAGCTGAGGTCACATCGCTGATGTTCCTGCGCTGCGGTCAGATCGCTGAGGTTCCCACGGTGAAGTCACATCGCTGAGCTTCCCGCTCTGAGGTTCCCGCGCTGAGGTCACATCACTGAGTTTCCCGCGCTGAGGTCACATAGCTGAGGTCACATCTCTGAGGTTCCCGCGCTGAGGTCACATCACTGAGTTTCCCGCGCTGAGGTCACATAGCTGAGGTCACATCTCTGAGGTTCCCGCGTTGAGGTTCCCACGCTGAGGTCACATCGCTGAGGTTCCCGCGCTTTGGTCACGTCGCTGAGGTTCCCTCGCTGAGGTCACATCGTAGAGGTCACATTGCTGAGGTTCCCACTGTGAGGTCACACTGTTGAGGTTCCTACGCTGAGGTTCCCGCGCTCAGGTCACATCGCTGAGATTCGTGCGCTGAGGTTCCCGCGCTGATATCACATCGCTGATGTTCCCGCGCTGAGGTTCCTGCGCTGATATCACAACGCTAAGGTTCCCGCGCTGAGCTCACAGCGCTGAGGTTCCCCCGCTGAGCTCACATCACTGAGGTTCCCGTGCTGAGGTTCCCGCGCTGCGGTCACATCGCTGAGGTCACATCGCTGAGGTTCCCGCTGTGAGGTCACACTGTTGAGGTTCCCACGCTGAGGTTCCCGCGCTGATGTGACACTGCTGAGGTTCCCACGCTGAGGTTCCCACGCTGAGGTCACAGAGCTGAGCTGCCCGCGCTGAGGTTACCACGCTTTGGTAACGTCGCTGAGGTTCCCACGCTGAGGTCACATCGCTGAGGTTCCCGCGCTGAGGTGCCCGCGCTGGGGTCCCATCGCTTAGGTGACATCGCTGAGGTTCCCGCGCTGAGGTCACAGCGCTGTGTTTCCCGCTCTGAGGTTCCCGCACTGAGGTCACATCGCTGAGGTTCCCGCTGTGAGGTCACACTGTTGAGGTTCCCACGCTGAGGTACCCGCGCTGATGTGACACTGCTGAGGTTCCCACGCTGAGGTTCCCACGCTGAGGTCACAGAGCTGAGCTGCCCGCGCTGAGGTTACCACGCTTTGGTAACGTCGCTGAGGTTCCCACGCTGAGGTCACATCGCTGAGGTTCCCGCGCTGAGGTTCCCACGCTGAGGTCACATCGCTGAGGTTCCCGCGCTGAGGTGCCCGCGCTGGTGTCCCATCGCTTAGGTGACATCGCAGAGGTTCCCGCGCTGAGGTCACAGCGTTGTGTTTCCCGCTCTGAGGTTCCTGCACTGAGGTCACATCGCTGAGGTTCCCACGCTGAGGTCACAACGCTGAGGTTCCCGCACTGAGGTCACATCGCTGAGGTTCCCGCTGTGAGAACACACTGTTGAGGTTCCTACGCTGAGGTTCCCGCGCTGACGTGACACTGCTGAGGTTCCCACTCCGAGGTTCCCGCGCTGAGGTCACATTGTTTCGGTTCCCACGCTGAGGTCACATCACTGAGGTTCCCGCGCTGAGGTCACATCGCTGAGGTTCCCGATGTGAGGTCACACTTCTGATGTTCCCGCGCTGAGGTCACATTGTTTAGGTTCCCGCGCTGAGGTCACATCACTGAGGTTCCCGTGCTGAGGTCACATCGCTTAGGTGACATCGCTGAGATTCCCGCGCTGAGGTTCCCACGCTGAGGTTCATGCACTGAGGTTCCCACGCTGAGGTCACATCGCTGATTTTCCCGCGCTGAGGTCACAGAGCTGAGGATCCCGCGCTGAGGTCACATCGCTGATGTTCCCGCACTGATGTTCCCGCGCTGATATCACATCGCTGAGGTTCCCACGCTGAGGTCACAGCGCTGAGTTTCCCGCGCTGAGGTCACAACGCTGAGGTTCCCGTGCTAAGGTTCCCGCGCTGAGGTCACATTGGTTAGGTTCCCACGCTGAGCTCACATTACTGAGGTTCCCACGCTGAGGTTCCCGCGCTGAGGTCACATTGTTTAGGTTCCCGCGCTGAGGTCACAGAGCTGAGGTTCCCGCGCAGAGGTTCCCACGCTTTGGTCACATTGATGATGTTCCCGCGCTGAGGTTCCTGCGCTGAGGTCACATCACTGAGTTTCCCGCGCTGAGGTCACATAGCTGAGGTCTCATAGCTGAGGTCACATCACTGAGGTTCCCGGCTAAGGTCACATAACTGAGTTTCCCTCGCTGAGGTCACATAGCTGAGGTCACATCGCTGAGGTTCCTGCCCTGAGGTTCCCATGCTGAGGTCACATCACTGAGGTTCCCACGCTTTGGTCACAGCACTGAGGTTCCCGCGATGAGGTCACATTGCTGAGGTCACATCGCTGAGGTTCCCGCTGTGAGGTCACACTGTTGAGGTTCCTACGCTGAGGTTCCCGCGCTGATGTGACACTGCTGAGGTTCCGACACTGAGGTTCCTGCGGGGAGGTCACATTTTTTAGGTTCCAGCGCTGAGGTCACAGAGCTGAGGTTCCCGCGCTGAGGTTCCCACGCTTTGGTCACATCGCTGAGGTTCCCGTGCTAAGGTTCCCGTGCTGAGGTCACATCGCTGAGATTCCTGCACTGAGGTTCCCGCGCTGATATCACATCGCTGATGTTCCCGCGCTGAGGTTCCCGCGCTGATATCACAACGCTGATGTTCCCGGGCTGAGCTCACAGCGCTGAGGTCACATCGCTGAGATTCCCGGGCTGAGGTCACACTGTTGAGGTTCCTACGCTGAGGTTCCTGCGCTGAGGTCACAACGCTGAGGTTCCCGCGCTGAGGTCACATCGCTGAGGTTCCCGCGCTGAGGTCACACTGCTGAGGTTCCCGTGCTGAGGTCACAACGCTGAGGTTCCCGCGCTGAGGTCACATTGTTTAGGTTCCCGCGCTGAGGTCACATCGCTGAGGTTTCCGCGCAGAGCTCACATCACTGAGGTTCCCGTGCTGAGGTTCCCGCGATTAC
This sequence comes from Anas platyrhynchos, assembly GCF_047663525.1. NCBI lineage: Eukaryota > Metazoa > Chordata > Aves > Anseriformes > Anatidae > Anas > Anas platyrhynchos. The sequence continues at coordinate 4,658,851 of NC_092616.1, read as the reverse complement.
GTGACATTGCTGAGGTTCCCGCGCTGAGGTAACACTGCTGAGGTGCCCGCGCTGAGGTCACACTGCTGAGGTGCCCGCTGTGAGAACACACTGTTGAGGTTCCTACGCTGAGGTTCCCGCGCTGACATGACACTGCTGAGGTTCCCACTCTGAGGTTCCCGCGCTGAGGTCACATTGCTGAGGTTCCTGCGCTGAGGTCACACGGCGGAGGTTCCCACGCTGAATTTCCCACGCTGATGTCACATTGTTTAGGTTCCCGCGCTGAGGTCACAGAGCTGAGGTTCCCGCGCTGAGGTTCCCACGCTTTGGTCACATCACTGAGGTTCCCGCGCTGACGTCACAGCGCTGAGGTTCCTGCGCTGAGGTCAAAGCGCTGAGGTTCCCGTGCTGAGGTCACATTGCTGAGGTTCCCGCTGTGAGGTCACACTTCTGATGTTCCCGCGCTCAGGTCACATTGTTTAGGTTCCCGCGCTGAGGTCACGGAGCTGAGGTTCCCGCGCTGAGGTCACATCGCTGAGGTTCCCGCGTTGCGGTGTAGTGGGTTTACGTGGCAAGGTTTTGGTAGCAGGGGGCCATAGGAGTGGTTTCTGTGAGAAAGATCTAGAAGCTGCCCCATGTTTGGGAAGGGCCCCGTTGTTTTCCAGATCTGAGCCAATAAGCGATGTTGTTTTGCGCCTCTGTGAGAGCATATTTAAGACAGGGAAAAAAGCGCTGCGCCACACAGCAGCCGGGAGAGTCAAGGGAGTGAGAAACAGCCTTGCAGGTGCCAAGGTCAGTGTAGAAGGAGGGGGAGAGGTGCTCCAGGCGCCGGAGCAGAAGTCCCGTGTGGCATGTGGTGAGGACCATGGTGAAGCAGGATGTCCCCCTGCAGCCCATGGAGTACCACGGTGGAGCAGGGTTTCACGCTGCAGCCCGTGGAGGAGACCACGGTGGAGCAGGTGGCCCTGCACGGACGGAGGCTGCCGCCTGTGGAAGACCCCTGCCGGAGCAGATTCCGGGCCAGACCTGTAGCCCGTGGAGAGGAGACCACGCAGGAGCAGGTGATCTGGCAGGAGCTGCTGCCCGTAGGGGAGCCAGGTTGGAGCAGTTTTCTCCTGAGGGATGGACCCCGTGGTATGGACCCATATCTGGAGCAGTTCTGGAAGAGCTGCTGCCTGTGGGAAGCCCACGCCAGATCAGTTCGTCAAGGACTGCATCCCGTGGGTGGGACCCCACAGCACAGGGGACGAGAGTGACCGAGAAGGAGCGGCAGAGAAGAAGTGTTGTAGACTGACCATAACCCCCATTCCCCCTTTCCCCTGCGCCGCTCGGGGGGAGGAGGTGGAAGAGGGTGGATGGGGGGGGAGGTGCTTTTGGTTTCTTTCCTTTGTTTCTCACTTCTTTAGCTTGTTAGTAATGAGCAATAAATCTTAGTATCTGTCTTCTTATGCTGAGTCTGGTTTGCCCGTTACACTAATTATTGCGTGATTTTCTCGTCCTTGTCTCAATCCTTGAGCCCCTTTCACATATTTTCTCCCCATTCCTCTTTGAGGAGGGGGAGTGAGAGAGCGGCTGTGGTGGAGCTCGGCTGCCCACTCGAGCGGAACCACGACATGCGGTCACATCGCTGAGGTTCCCACGGTGAAGTCACATCGCTGAGGTTCCCGCTCTGAGGTTCCCGCGCTGAGGTCACATCACTGAGTTTCCCGCGCTGAGGTCACATAGCTGAGGTCACATCTCTGAGGTTCCCGCGTTGAGGTTCCCGTGCTGAGGTCACATCGCTGAGGTTCCTGCGCTGAGGTTACATCGCTGAGGTTCCCGCACTGAGGTTCCCGTGCTGAGGTCACACTGCTGAGGTTCCCGCGCTGAGGTCACATCGCTGAGATTCCCGCGCTGAGGTTCCCAAGCTGAGGTCACATCGCTGAGGTGCCCACGCTGAGGTCTCAGCACTGTGGTTCCCGCTCTGAGGTTCCGTCACTGAGGTCACATCGCTGATGTTCCAGCGCTGAGGTCACATCGCTGAGCTTCCCACGGTGAAGTCACATCGCTGAGGTTCCTGCGCTGAGGTTCCCGCGCTGAGGTCACATCGCTGAGGTTCCCACGCTGAGGTCACATTGCTGAGGTTCTCGCGCTGAGGTTCCCGCGCTGAGGTTCCCACGCTTAGGTGACATCGCTGAGGTTCCCGCGCTGAGGTTCCGGCGCTGAGGTCACATCGCTGAGGTTCCCGCACTGAGGTTCCCTTCTGCGGTCATATCGCTGAGGTTCCTGCACTGAGGTTCCCTCGCTTAAGTGACATCGCTGAGGTTCTCGCGCTGAGGTCACAGTGCTGAGGTCACATCGCTGAGGTTCCCGCGCTGAGGTCACAGCGCTGAGGTTCCCGCGCTGAGGTCACATCTCTGAGGTTCCTGCGCTGAGGTCACATCTCTGAGGTTCCCACGCTGAGGTCACATCGCTGAGGTTCCCGCGTTGAGGTTCCCGCGCTGAGGTCACATCGCTGTGGTCACATCGCTGATGTCACATCGCTCACACAGGGGCCTTGGATGCAGGTTCCATGGACTGTTAAGGGTGTAGTTTGCAAAGTAACCACTGATTTTATCCTCACTGATGACCTGTTGTACCCCTGCAGAGTCCTGCCTCAAGGCACAAAGAGCAGGGAGACCTGGCTGGTCAGAGCTGAGGCCCTGTGGAGATGACCGAGACACAACAGCCATTACAGCCAAGGGTGACATAGAAGAGAAAGGAAAAAAGAGAACATTTAAAAGAGAACAGAATAGGTTTAGGTCTCCCTGTGACACGACTCCTTTTGCTCTGCTGACAACCTCTGCAGGCTGACCTACACATAAGGAGTAGGGACAGGTTCAGTTGTCCTACATGTGGCATCTGCTGCCATTTCAGTTGGCCTGAGGAATGCCCCATCAGATTCCCAGAGGATTAACCTCAAATTTCAGCAGGTATTTCCATCTGATCAGCTCCTGCCTGTCTTCTATCTCCACTAAGGAGCTATTGTGGCTCAGTAATTCACATTAAGGTGCCTATGTTGTGGACACCTGAACTGAGGCCTGAGGAATCCCAGCTCCTGTGGGTCTGTGGCAGATATGGGAGGGAGCTGAGATCCCTTTCCAGCCCCAGGAATAACAACCAGCATGAGATGCCTTGACTGACTGCTGAATTATTTCCTGAAGTGGGGATGAAGGAGATCAGTCCCTGACCATGACTTCATGTCCAAACTGATACTGGGACAAGAAGATGTGATTGTTACACTTAATTGGTGTTCTGTAAGGAGAAATGACACTGGTGTGAAGAAGTGTATGTGCCATGTGAGGAAGGGAACCCAAGGGATTCCTTCAGGCTGTTTCCCAGCAGGTTCCCCTGCAGCCCCAGGGCCATGTGCAGGGAGCCTGGTGGGGGGCAGAGCAAGGGAGGCCTTGGGCTGGGCCTCTGCTGCTGAGCTGGGCCGGGCTCCTGGGCCCAAGGGGAGCTCCTGGCAAGCAGGCAGCGCTGCACAGAGACAGCTCTGCCCAGGAGCAGCTCCTCTGCACAGCGCAGCAGGCCTGGGGGCACTGCCTGAGGCTGGCACTGGGAGGGGAGAGAAGGGAGATAGAGGTTACGGGCTGCGTGAATTGAGGGGATACTGAAAGCTCGATGGGGAATCAATGCTTGCAGCACATTACAGGGTAAGTCTGTGGCAGAAGGAAAATGCAGAAAGGCCGGGCCCTGACTGCTCTCTTTTCACAGTCTGGCAGCAGGCTCTGCAGCCAGGTTGCTGAAAGGGGTGTCCAGGGCTGTGGTGCAGAGCAGGGTCCCTGCTGTGCCCCAGGGGCTGTGTGCCGGGGCAGGGCCTCTGCCGCCTGCCAGGCTCAGCACTCAGCCTGCCTGGGGAGCTGCCCAGGGCGCTGCGGGGAGAAGCTGCGGGTGGAAGGAGCCCCCCCGGCAGGGCAGGGTCCTGCTGCTGGTGGGAGGCTGTTACCTGGGGCAGCCTGCTCACAGATCTACAGCACAGTTAGGGTGTATCCTAACTGTGCAAGAAGGCAAGAAGCCAATCAGGGGTTAGATGCTTCCATCGCAGCTTTCCTGATCCTCTGCTTTTAGTTTTCTCTTCTACATCCCTGTGGGATTGGAAATAGAGGCTGTTTTTTCAAAGAAGATTCTAAGATTCCTAAGCCTGCATAAGGAGCATTCCCAGGACCGTAACAAGTCCCTTTACTTCCCATAGAAAGCTCCATCACTACACGTGCAGTGTCAGCAGGGTCTGTGTGACCTGGGCTCTAGGACGTGCCCCCAGCGAGCTGCCCCTGTGCAGAGCCCTGCTGCCAGGAGGTGTCTGCAGGGCAGAGCTGAGCACCCAGTGGGTGGGATGGGGGCTGTGAGCTGCAGGCAGGAGGCGTGGGGACAGAGACCCAGCTGCAGGCAGGGACAGCTGCAGGCAGCAGAGCCATGGGCAGGGAGTGAGAGGGAGCTGCTCCCAGTATCTCCATGGTAGAGGCGATTTGGGCACCTCCCTGCCATCCGGGCATTGCTGATGCCTTCCACAGTACAGCCCCTTGGACTCTTCCCTTCCCCCAGCATAGACGTATAGACATAATTGCATGGGAACTTGTTCATCAGTTGCTTTTGGAGTCAGCGATGTAGAGGATATTTCAGGTGCAGCTCAGGCGCAGTTCCTGCATGTTCTGCCATGCAGATATGTTAATGGAGGAAAAGCATCCATGTCCCTTCCTGATGTGTAGGGTTGTGGAAATGCTGTGTGTGGGGCTGTGAATGAGCTGTCTCTGTGTTCAGGTCGCCCCATGTTTAGGGCATTCTTTTGCAAGTGTTCTGCTGGGCTGCAGGCTGTCCTCCACTAGGGCAAAGCTCTGCCATAGCAGCTCTGTGGAGAAGACACGTGAGACTTAAGGGCATGGAAATGCTACTGGACATCTCGACTAGGTCAGCTGCAATGATCTGTCTGTCTCTTGCTACGTGGGGAGAACTGAGACAATCCCCAACTTGTGAAGATCCCCAACTCCAAACAGGCGTTTGGAGATCTGCACATTGAAATTGGATTATTTTGACCTCAGCACACACTTCCAAGGTTTGTACAAGAAATAGAGTTTTCCTTACAGAGTCTGGCATAATATCTTGCTGTATTTTCTTTCTCAGACAGGTCCCCATGCCCAAAGGACTCAAATGTCCAACAGCAGCTCCATCACTGAGTTCCTCCTGCTGGCATTCGCAGACACACGGGAGATGCAGCTCCTGCACTTCGTGCTCTTCCTGGGCATCTACCTGGCCGCCCTCCTGGGCAACAGCCTCATCCTCACTGCCGTAGCCTGCGACCACCGCCTCCACACCCCCATGTACTTCTTCCTCCTCAACCTTGCCCTGATTGACCTGGGCTGCATCTCCACCACTGTCCCCAAAGCCATGGCCAATTCCCTCTGGGACACCAGGGCCATTTCCTATGCAGGATGTGCTGCACAGGTCTTTCTGACCGTCTTCTTGTTTTCAGCAGAGTATTCTCTTCTCACTGTCATGTCCTATGACCGCTACGTTGCCATCTGCAAGCCCCTGCACTACGGGACCCTCCTGGGCAGCAGAGCCTGTGCCCAGATGGCAGCAGCTGCCTGGGGCAGCGGGGTTCTCAGTGCTGTCCTGCACACGGCCAGTACATTTTCCCTGCCCTTCTGCCAAGGCAATGCTATGAACCAATTTTTCTGTGAAATTCCCCAGATCCTCAAGCTCTCCTGTCCACAGACCTTCCTTAGTGAAGTTTCGGTTCTTATGGGTAATATTTTCATCGATTTTGGGTGTTTTGTATTCATTGTGCTCTCCTATGTTCAGATCATCAGGGCCGTGCTGAGGATGCCCTCTGAGAAGGGCCGGCACAAAGCCTTCTCCATGTGCCTCCCTCACCTGGCCGTGGTCTCCCTGTTTCTCAGCACTGTCATGTTTACCTACCTGAAGCCCCCCTCCATCTCCTTCCCATTCCTGGACCTGGTTGTGGCAGTTCTGTACTCAGTGGTTCCCCCAGCAGTGAACCCCTTCATCTACAGCATGAGAAACCAGGAGCTGAAAGTTGCACTGAACAAAGTGATTTCATTGAGAGTTTTCACTGATGGTAAACTTCTCATCTGTCTCCACAAATGACTCACAGTATATTCATGACAGTCCTGTGCATTTTGTTATTATTATTATTATATTATTATTGTTGTTGCTTTTGTTGTTGTTAAGTACCATTGTGATGTTCCGACACACTTTTGGCTTTGTCTCATTTAGTCTGAAACATCAACCTGCTCTCTTTTCCTGTAGCCCCTATAAAATATGTGTGCCACTGGGACTGAGCTGGCTCTCTCATAGTGTCTTTTTGGTATCTCGGCTTCTACAGGCAAATGAGATGTCTGCAGTCTCCACGGAGGAAATGTGGATCCAGCGGGCACAGGGAAGGTGGGTCTGGAAAAGGATTCAAGTCATCCTCAGGCCCAATGGAATGGCACAAAGCTGCACCAGGGGCGGTTCAATCTGGACATTAGGAAACATTTCCTCACCATGAGGGTGGTGAGACGTGTTGTGGTTTTACTCGGGTGGGCAGCCAAGCTCTACCACAGCCACTCTTTCACTCCCCCTCCTCAAGCGGAAAGGGGGAGAAAATGCAATGAAAATGGCTCAAGGGTTGAGATAAGGACAGGGGGATCACTCAACAATTATTGTGATGGGCAAAACAGACTCAGAGTAGGGAGATAGTAAGATTTATTGGCTATTACTAACAAGCTAGAGAATGAGAAACACAGGAAAGAAACCAAAAATGCCTCCCCACCATCCACCCTCTTCCACCTCCTCCCCGAGTGGTGCAGGGGAATGAGGGAACGGGGGTTGTGGTCAGTCTACAGCACTTTGCCTCTGCCGCTCCTTCTCGATCACTCCTGTCCCCTGTGCTGTGGGGTTCCCACAGGCAGCAGTTCTTCAAGAACTGCTCCTGATAAGGGTCCATACCATGGGGTCCTTCCCTCAGGAGCAAACTGCTCCAACCTGGGTCCCTCACGGGCAGCAGCTCCTGCCAAGTCACCTGCTCCTGTGTGGGTTCCTCTCCACGGGCTGCAGGTCAGGCCCAGAATCTGCTCCAGCAGAGGTCCTCCACATACCTCAGCTTCCATCACCTGCTCCACTGTGGTCTCCTCCACGGGCTGCAGTGTGGAACCCTGCTCCACCGTGGTACTCCGTGGGCTGCAGAGGGACAGTGCTTCACCATGGGCCTCACCACAGGCTGCAGGGGACTTCTGCTCCGGCACCTGGAGCACCTCTCCCCCTCCTTCTTCACTGACGTTGGCGCCTGCAAGGCTGTTTCTCACTCCTCTCATTCTCCCAGCTGCTGTGTGGCATCATGGTTTTGTTTCTGTTGTTGTTTGTTTGTTTTCCCTTTCTTAAATATGCTCTCACAGAGGCACAAACAACATCACTTATTGGCTCGGCTCTGGTCAGCAGCACGGCCCTAACCTAACGTGGGGCAGCTTCCAGAGTCTTCTCACAGAAGCCATGCCTATGGCCCCCTGCTGCCAAAACCTTGCCATATAAACCCATTACAGTGGTTCCTCTCATCCTTGAGGAAGTACAACTGCCTGGATTTGTAAAGATACCTGGAAACCTCTAGAGTCCTTGGAAAGGTTCCCTAGTCTTTCTGAGCATCTGACACAGATGTTGAACCCAGAGTGAGAGCTTAGCAGCTGTGATCCCAATCCAGCTGGGCCTACTTCCCACTGTGTGCAGCACAGCCAGTGTGCAGTCACCTCTTGGGCACCACAGCCTGCTTGGTCTGCTCATAGCACTACCAGCCCTATGGGAAGCATGGGGAGACAGCCATGAAGAGCTTGAGAGGCAAGAGGAGGGATGAGGAGAGTTCAGATGGAAGCTGACCTTGTCTAGAAGTTGCCTTAAATACTGGTGTTCATCTCATCCAAGATAAGAACTGGACTGCGGGTACCCTAACTTGTATTCCTCACGCAGAACCACATGTCCATGTTCTTGGTGCACCACCCGGCCTGAGCAGTGACTGAAGAAGGACTGGTGCCCTAACCTGCCAATCTCTTAATGCCCTTGCCCTGTGTGAAGAGAGTCTTGGAAAGCAAGGCTGGGATCCCGTGCCAGGGTTTACATTGATGGAAGCATGAGCCAGCAGCCATGTGAGCTTCCTGCTCTCCTGCTGTACTTGTATGCAGCACATGTCCTTGAGACAGTCAGACAGCCTCTGCTAACCCATGTGCTGGCCCTTATCCTAGAGATCACCCCCAGACAAGGTTCTTCAGCTCAGGTCCACCTGAAAGACTGAAGGGAAGCTGCAACCACAGGAGGCTCCAGAAGAGAATCACAGAATCATAGAATGGCTTGGGTTGGAAGGGACTTTAAAGAATACCTAGTTCCAACCCTCCTGCCATGGGCAGGGATGCCATCCACTAGAACAGGTTGCTCAGGGCCTCATGCAAGCTGGTCATGAACACCTCCAGGGATGGGGCATCCACAACTTCTCTGGGCAACCTGTTCCAGTGCCTCGCCATGAAGAATTTCCTCCTAATCTCTACTTTAAATCTCCCACTTTTAGTCTAGTATCAACCCTCTTTGCCCTCTCATTGGCTGCATGAGGAGAAGGTCACTCTCCATCTTTTTTATTGCTCCCTTTAAAAATTGAAAAGCTGCAGTGAGGTCACCCCTGAGCCTTCCCTTCTTCAGGCTCAGCATTCCCAGCTCTCTCAGCCTTACTTCATAGGAGAGGTTTTCCAGCCTACTGAACAACTTCGTGGCTCTTCTGTGGACCCATTCTAACAGTTCAACATTCTTTTTGTACTGGGGTCCCCAGCCATGGATGTAGTTCTCCAAGTGGGGCCTCACAAGAGCAAAATAGTTTCTCATAGATGGTTCCTGAAGTACAGTGGTGACAGCAATGCTGAGTACAACTACCAGATCAGTCTCACATCCAATAATTTTATCATACCATAAGACAGTGTTACACAGGACAGTAAACAATAACCTAAAACCAGCCCCCAGAGATGGTAAACAGTACCACAAGGAACACTCACAGTTTGTAATGTGCTATCCAACATAATTCTGACACCAAACAAAACTACAGACACCAGAAGTTCCCCTGAAGCCCATGGAGATGCCCCTGGTGGAGTGGGCTGTTCCCCTGCAGCCCATGGGTCCCATGGTGGAGCAGATCTTGATGCTGCAGCCTGTGTAGGAGCTCCCAGTGGAGTAGGTGGATATGGCCTGGAGGAGGCTACAGCACACGGAGAGCTATCACTGAAGAAAACTCCAAATCCTGGGACCCCAAATAACCTCTCAAAAAAAAACTACTTCCCTTTTTTCTATTTGAAGGGGGAGGGAGGGAATAGTGGTGGAGGAGCCCACCTGCATAGCAGGGTAAATCTGCCACAGTATGGGCACGGGAAGTGTTCAGCACCAGAGCTGTGGCCGTGCAGGGATGGCATCTCAGCATCCAGGACATGCTCTGCCAGCCTGGCTGCACAGAAGAGAAGGAGCAGAGGTTCCCCTGAAGGACAGGAGGACAAGGGGAAGGTTTGATTTCCAACAGAGGCTTTTCTGGCACATTCCTGAGAGGCCTGTGGGAGCTGCAGGCCACAACAGTGTCTGGGACACCAGACGTCCTTCCTCCCAGAGACTGCAGAACCCAAAGAGGCAGCAGCTCCCAGGGAAACGTGGCCCTGGATTGTCCCCATCACGAGGAGGCTGAGCCATGCCCAGAGGAGCCCTGGGGCTGAGGACAGCCCTAGCATCAGGACCCAGGAGTCCTGGCTGCCACATTGTCCCCTGAGCCCAGTGGGACACTCAGGCAGGGCTCTTGCAGCAGACACCAGCTTTGTCCAGCCTCCCCCCAAAGCCCAGAAATTGCAGCTTTGGACAGCTGTCAACCCCTTTGACACATCTTGGAAAGGGGCTGCTGACACCCTCACCTTTGGAGGAGAGCTGCAGGAGCACCTGGAACATGGAAGTCAGGCCAGAAGTGATGGTCACCATCCAGCAGCCCTCCATCTCGTTTGCTGCTGGCCTTCAGCTCAGGACAAGGGATGCCCGCCCTGGCTCCTCAACCACAGCTCCTCTGCAAGGTGCCCCTGCTCCTCCGCCCGTCAGCGAGGGTCGCCCAGTGCAAGCTTGCTGCCTGCTGACCCCACTCCTGGCCACAGAAGGACAGCGCTGGGGAGCACCCAAACAGTGCCCAGCAGGGACCAGGCCTTGAAGGGAAGTGCTGGCACTGCCGCTGCTCCAGTGACGATATCCTGGTGATGCAGTGCACCCCCTGTGACATCAGCTCAAGTCATTTGAAGGCCTATGAGGTCAGCAGCATGGAGATGGCACAGCCTAGGAGAGAGACGACAGATTTCCCTTCTTGTCCTGAGAAACAGTCACTTCCCTTCTACCCAATTCTTTTCCACAGGATCCTGACAAATTTACGAGGAACATCTCCAAATGGTGACAAAGGCCATGGAATATAGGAAATGGAGCAATGCAGAAGGAACCGCTGTCCCCCTGCTCCAACATGTTTCTTCTGTTGGGAACCCTTCCAGGAGGGTTGGTTTTGAGGCTTGTCCTGGGGCTGGGCTTTTTTCAAAAGATGGGCATTAAGGCACCTGGGATGCAGCAGCCCCTCACGGTGCCTGAACTCCTCTTCTGCACCAGTCTGGGCTCTCTCTTGTAGCTTGACCAAGTCTCTCATTTCTCGAGGATTGTGGTATTCCGAAGGCCGGACTACCGCCCCTGACTGTGCTGCACAGAGATACACGTGGTCCTGTGTCTATGCTGCCAGTGCACACTGCTGGGTCATGTCAACCTGGTCATGGTGTCCGGGGCATGAGCTGCCATGTCTGCAACCAAAGCCCCAGAAGAGGAGAGGTGCATCTCTGTGGGCATGCTCCCCTTGCCTCTTGCATGACAGAGGGGTTGCCAGTGACTGGCCAGCTGTGCCCATCCCTGGGGGCTCTGCACAGCTGGATGAGGCGCTCTGAGGGTTTTGTCTGACTGTTTGTCTTCCTCAGAGTGAGCACTGTTGTATTTCCCCACATTTCTCCACCTGTTCATCCTGTTCCTGCTATAGTGCTCAGGCTCCCTAGGGATGGGGGATTCAGGCACAGTTCCAAAAATGACCCTGAACATCCTGCCACAGATGTGTCAGCACAGCAATGAGGTGTTCCATCACCCATCTGACTTGTGGAGCCACAGTCAATGCAGTGCGAGGGGGTGTGCAATGTGCCAACTATCCTCACACAAGATGTAGAGTGACTTGTGCTTTTCTCCTGGGATCATAATGAACCAGAACATCCTGGCCACAACCAAGATTTCTTCAATGAAAGCCCTACTGTCCCATGCACTATAGGGATGTAGTTTGCAAAGCACCAGTGATTTTATTCCCACCCAGCACCTCTTCTACCCAGGCAGAGTCTTGTGTCAGGGCATAAAAGGCAGACAGACCTTGCTGGTGTTGGATGAGGCCATTTGGACATGTCCACGACAAACTAATTCTCAGAGAAGATGTGATTGTTACACTCAATTGGTTTTCTGCTCAGAGAAATGAGCCTGCTGTTAAGAAGTGTGTGTGCCCAGGGATTCCTTCATGCTGTTTCCCAGCAGGTTCCCCTGCAGCCCCAGGGCCATGTGCAGGGAGCCTGGTGGGGGGCAGAGCAAGGGAGGCCTTGGGCTGGGCCTCTGCTGCTGAGCTGGGCCGGGCTCCTGGGCCCAAGGGGAGCTCCTGGCAAGCGGGCAGCACTGCAGAGAGACAGCTCTGCCCAGGAGCAGCTCCTCTGCACAGCGCAGCAGGGCTGGCGGCACTGCCTGCAGCTGGCATGGAAAGGGGAGAGAAGCGAGTGGGAGAGTGGTAATGGGCTGTGTGGAGAGGCAGGATGCTAAGAGCTCGCAGAATGAGGAGTGCTTATAGCCCTTAACAGGGTAAGTCTTGTAGCAGTGCAGTGCACAGGTATTTTCCTGGAGGAATCCTATACTTGGAATATCCCATAGCAGATCAGGCTGGTGGCTCTTCATATTTCTTTATTTTAGAGAAGGATGTGCTGCAGAGAAGGGCTTCCCTGCTGCAGGGTCATCAGCCAGGCCCCAAGGGCTCCCTTGTCGTGGGCCAGCTGCAAGCTTTGAAGCTGAGGGTGAAGGCAGGGGTGTCCAGGGCTGTGGTGCAGAGCAGGGTCCCTGCTGTGCCCCAGGGGCTGTGTGCCGGGGCAGGGCCTCTGCCGCCTGCCAGGCTCAGCACTCAGCCTGCCCGGGGAGCTGCCCAGGGCGCTGCGGGGAGAAGCTGTGGGTGGAAGGAGCCCCCCCGGCAGGGCAGGGTCCTGCTGCTGGTGGGAGGCTGCTGCCTGGGGCAGCCTGCTCACAGCTACACAGTGCAAGCAAGCAAGATGTATCCAAGGGGACATTGCAAGAGAAGAGAAAAGGCAGGTGTTAGCTCCATCAGTCTCTGCTTTCCTGAGTCTCTGCTTTCATTTTCTTCTTCTTTGTCTCATCCAGAATAGAAATAGATGTTCTTATTTCCAAGAAGAGCCTGAGACTCCTTAAGCATCACTAGGAACTCTATAAGGATCACAGCATGTCCCTTTTCTGCCACTCAGCCCATATAAAGCTCCATGACCACACATGGCATCCTCCCCAAAGCTGAACCTGGCGGCGGCAGTTCTGTACTGCATTTCGTGCCATCCCTGCACTGCAGACACCTTCCCCTGAGCAGCTGCATGGTCTGCTCTCCCATCCAGAAAAGCTTCTGCCCCCAAAATCATGGGGTCTCTAACTGTTACCCTTTGGCTGACCAACCTTCAGAACAAGAGGACACTCCCAGTGCTCATCTCTCACTCTCATTCTTGCCTTCCTCAGCAGAAGCACTGGGGCATTTCTTTGTGTTTCCCCTCCCATTCATCCTGCCCTTACTATTCTCCTCAGACTCTGGACAGTGGGATTAAAGCCAGAGCTCAAACACCAGAACAGTGAGTCCTGCTCTGGAGATGTGTCATTGGGAGCAAAGTGCCCAAGCTGTTCTAGCCAAAATGTCTCAGGGCACTGCAGTGCGTAGTGCTGGGAAGTGAGCTGACTCTGTTCAGGTCACTCTGGTTAAAGGTAATCCAGCAGTGTCCCTGAGGTTATCCTGCTGGAGGATGTTGAACAACCTTTCTTTATTATAGGTGTACTACATCTCAACAAAAATATGTGTTTCAGAATGTTCCCTTCCCAGAACATTCAATTCTTTTCCCAGGAACACACTGCTGTACAGAGCAGGCGGGAATGGGGGGGGGGGGGGGGGTAAAGGATGGGTAAGGGAGAGTCCTTGAGAGCTCATGGGCATAGGCTGCTGCTCCAAACAGTGCTCAGCCAGCACAAACCAGAGCTCCAGCCAGAGAGGAGAATGAAGCTGCTTCTGAGAAAGCATGTGTTTGTGAGTGATAGGAACAACATCATCACTGTTTGAGCTGCATTAGGGATCATAATTCATATGCAGCTCAAACAGTGACGATGTTGTTCCTATTGCTCAGGTATATGCACGAACAAAAAGCATCCATGTTCCCTCCTAACTTTTGGGCCTCTGAGGTGTGTTGGGCTAGGAAGGAGCTCACTCTTCCTTCAGGACACCACAGCTAAGGACATTTGACTCTTTATATGGGGCTTCTGCTGGGCTGCAGGCTGCCATGCTCAAGGGCACAGATCTGTGTTATCTAGCAGCCCCATGGAGAAGACACGTCAGTCCTAAGGCCATACAAATGCTGCTGGATGGCCGAATGCAGGCAGCTGCTGTGGTCCCTCAATGTCCGTGGTGAAGAGCAGAGAGCTGAGATCCTCCTGAGGTACGAGATGGGTGAGGGGTTTGGAGATCTGCCCTTTGAACCTGGATTCCTCTGCTGTCAGCAGCATCCAGGTTCTTTTCAGGGGAACACCTGAGTGGACCATCCTCCAGAGGTGCCTGTACAGAGCAGTTGAGACAAGGACTGATGGATATACCAGCTGCCTCCACTCTGCCCTGAGGTACAGTCATGCTGAAAAAATCTTTGATAGCTCAACTGTATTCTATCTGAGAAAAGCCCGTGTTGTCATCTACCTAACTCTGTAGGGCAGGACTCCCTCCTCCAGAGCCCCTCTGATCCTGGTGGCACCGTCAGCCAGTACCAATCACAGCTCATGAAAGGGACCTGCAAAGGCCTTCCTGAAAGGGGAGAGGCAGTCTGTGAGGTTTCTGCAAGAAATGGAGTAGGGTAGATCACAGAGTTCTCTCTTAATATTTTCCTTTTTATTTTTTCCTCCTCAGACAGCTCTCCATACCCAGATTACTTCCCTAGCTCTGATCTAAATACCAGAGTTGTTGCCTCGCAGGACCCACAAGATTTCAACTGGAGTGCAACCGAAATACAAAGGGTTTCCATAGTTGGCTGCACCCAGTAGCACTCTCTGGCATCACCAAGCAAAACCCTAGCAAGGCACCTGCAGAGGTCTTCCTGAAACGGGAGCATCAATTTTGAGTTTTAAGAAGTGGGGTACATTTTTCTCACACAGTCTAGCCTAGTATTATGCTGTATTTTCCTCCTCAGACAGGTCTCCATGCCCAGAGGAATAAAATGTCCAACAGCAGCTCCATCACTGAGTTCCTCCTCCTGCCATTTGCAGACACACGCGAGCTGCAGCTCCTGCACTTCGCGCTCTTCCTGGGCATCTACCTGGCTGCCCTCCTGGGCAACGGCCTCATCCTCACCACCATAGCCTGCGACCATCGCCTCCACACCCCCATGTACTTCTTCCTCCTCAACCTCGCCCTCCTCGACCTGGGCTTCATCTCCACCACTCTCCCCAAAGCCATGGCCAATTCCCTCTGGGATACCAGGTCCATTTGCTATGCAGGATGTGTTGCACAGGTCTTTTTCTTCTTTTGTTTGTTTTTAGCAGAGTATTCTATTCTCACCATCATGTCCTATGACCGCTATGTTGCCATCTGTAAGCCCCTGCACTACGGGAACCTCCTGGGCAGCAGAGCTTGTGCCCAGATGGCAGCAGCTGCCTGGGGCAGTGGGGTTCTCTATGCTTTGTTACACACTGCCAATTCATTTTCCCTGCCCCTCTGCCAAGGCAATGCTCTGGACCAGTTCTTCTGTGAAATCCCCTCCATCCTCAAGCTCTCCTGCACAGACTCCTACCTCAGGGAAGTTTGGCTTCTACTGGCTGGTTTCTCTTTAGCATTTGTCTGTTTTGTTTTCATCATACTGTCCTATGTGCAGATCTTCAGGGCTGTGTTGAGGATGCCTTCTGAGCAGGGACGGCACAAAGCCTTTTCCACTTGCCTCCCCCACCTCTTTGTGGTCTCCCTGTTTCTCAGCACTGGCTTTTTTGCCTACCTGAAGCCCCCGTCCATCTCCTCCCCATCACTGGATCTGGTGGTGGCAGTTCTCTATTCAGTCTTGCCCCCAGTATTCAATCCTCTCATCTACAGCATGAGAAACGAGGAGCTCAAGCGTGCTATCAGGAAAGTGATTACATGGATTTTTCTTAAGATGGATACCTTTTTCACTTTTCTCCACAAATGACATTGTTTGTTTTCCATTGCAGGCCTGAGTGGTACTTACTTTCTTTCTCATTACTTTACAATTACCTTCTGTGTCATTTCCAATTACTACTTTCTTAGAAAAAACATATTTGTTCATTCCACATCTCCTGAGCTATGAAACTGCTCTGTTTACTCTGGACATTATTGGACTACCTGTTTGTAAGCACTCTTCCTTGGCATCTGCTTAATAAAACAGGATCTTCCCCAATGCACTACCTAAAATCATGCTTCTTCTTTCAAAGCTGTTGCCAGCAATAGGGTTGAACATTATGGTGGTTTCACACTGATGAAAGGAGTGGTGGAGGCTCACCTCCACCATTCCTTTCACCCCCACTCCTGAAAGAAATAGATGGAGAAAACAGAGTTGAAAAGAACTCCAGGGTTGTTTTAAGGGACAAGCAGATCAGTCACCAATTGCAATCATGAGCAAAGCAGACCCAGTGTAGGGAGGTTAAGATAATTTATTGAGCATTACTAACAGTCTGGAGCAGTGTGTACCGGCTTTGACTGGCACAGCATCAGGACTCTCTCTAACCCTCCTCCCAGAGCCAGCAGTCTAGGGGTGGGCAAAAAGTGAGACAGGAACATCACAAGGGCAGCGGACCTAAACCAATCAAAGGGATATTCCATGCCATATGATGTCACACTCATCAATAAAAGGTGGAAAAAGGAAACTGAGGGGAGGGGTGGGCTCTCGTTGCGAAAACATCTGTCTTCCCGAACAGCTATGTTCATTGAGGCCCTGCTTCAAGGATGTGGCCAAGAATTGCTCATTTGTGGGAAGTAGAGAGTAATTTCTTTCCTCTGCACTTCCACTCAGCCTTTACTTTTTTTTTTTTCCCTCCCTTTTCCCCTTTCCCTTTTTTTTAGTTAAATTGTTTAATTAATAATAAACTTTCCTTAATAATTATATGTCCTGGTTTCAGCTACGCTAGATTTAATATTCCTCCTTCTCCTCCTCCTAATAATAATAATAATAATAATAATGATGGTAGTAGTACTACTACTACTAATAATGTGTACAAACAAGTGATGCACAATGCAATTGCTCACCACCCACTGACCGATGCCCAGCCTAACCCCAAGCAGTCCGGCCCCCTCCCCCAGCTAGCCACCCCTATATATTGTTTAGCATGACGTCAGATGGTATGGAATACCCCTTTGAATAGTTTGGGTCAGCTATCCTGGGCTTGTCGCCTCCCAGCTCTTACTGCACCCCCAGCCTGCCCGTTGGCAGGACAGAGCAAGAAGCTGAGACGTCCTTGGCTTGCTGTAAGCACTGCTCTGCAACAATTAAAACATTGGTGTGTTATCAGCACTCTTCTCATCCTAAGCCAAAACATAGCATTCTACCAGCTACTAGGAGGAAAATTAACTGTCCTAACTGAATCCAGAACATCTATGAAAAGCAATGTTCTGTACATTTAGAATGTTTTATATTCTTGTGCGTGTGTTGGTGGAGCGTAGACTCCCCGCACACCCAGCTCTGTTTACTTGCCTTTTATATCTTTTATAAATATTCTTGTATAAGTATTACTAAATTCAGATTGAGATGAGACTTCATTTATAACACTCTTGTGGTCTCTTCTGGGATGGCCATCATTGGGGTTTGCCAACACCCTCAAACATTTGGGGGCCTGCTTCTGTCCTTTACTTCCTCATAGACTTGCTTCAGGATCTGCAGTTCAGGAACTTGGCAGCAGAGGGCAAATCAACATGCAAAACTCCCTCACAAGCCAAGGCTCTGGGCATAATTCTCCTGAAGTCTTTAATTCTTATGGGGTTCATTACGGAGACGCCAGGAGTCTCCTTAAAGGGATAGGCTTCAAGAATAATAATAATAATAAGTATAGGAAAAGATTTCTTCTTTCTGCTGTTTCTTTAGTTGTCTGCCTACAGAGAAAGTGATATCAACAATCTACAACTGATATTGGTCCTGAATGTCTCCTAAGGGACTCTGAGCCTGTAGGGAAGTCAAGACCTTTTCTGCCAGGCACTCTATGCACAGTCTTCATCCCTACTGCTCAGCCCCACCCTTTCTCTCATCAGCCACCTGAGACTGACATATCAGTTTTGTCTGAGCTGATTCTTGATGCCTACACTCACACAGGCAAATGCCTCATTGGGACTTTTGGTACAATTTGGGTTTCTTTCACATACTCTGCCATATCACTTTCTCCACAGGAGTCTTCTCAGGGCAATTCTAACTTCCTTGTTCCTCAGAGTATAGATGACTGGGTTAAACACGGGGGTCACGACTGTGTAAAACAGGGCAAGGTATTTGTCAGTGTCTGCAGAGTCCTGTGACCGGCGTTTAAAGTACACAAGCATGGCTGAGCCATAAAAGAGAGTCACAATCCCGAGGTGTGACGAGCAGGTGGAAAAAGCTTTGTGTCTGCTCAGAACTGAAGGCATTTTCAGAATTGCCCTGATAATTTTAGTGTAAGAAATAACTATCATGGAAAAGGGAAGGACAGCGACTACGAAGATGATAGTGTGCAGGGTCACTTGGTTGCAGAAAGTGTCTGCACAGGCCAGTTCCAACAGAGGGGGGACGTCGCAGAAGAAGTGATGAAGGTCACGGGATGCACAGAAGGGCAAGGTGAACACCTGATAGGTCTGTCCTACTTGTAGTGGCACGATGGCCATCCACGCCCCCACTACCAGTCTCATGCAGAACCCCCCATTCATGATGAGGCTGTAGCGCAGGGGGTCACATATGGCTACGTAGCGGTCATAGGCCATGGCAGCCAAGAGAAGGCCTTCAGTGCTTCCCAGCACGATCAAGAAATACAGCTGGGCAGCACAGCCAAGAAAGGAGATCCTGCCATCTCCCGTCAGGAAAGCTACCAACATTTTTGGTAGAGTAGTCGATGTGTAGCAGATCTCCAGGAAGGACAGGTTTCTCAGGAAGAAATACATGGGGTTGTGGAGGCTTGAGTCCATCACTGTGATGAGCATAATCAGGCTGTTCCCAGTGAGAACCATGAGGTAGATGATCAGGAAGACTGTGAAGCACACGCTGGGTAGGCAAGGGTGGTCAGAAAATCCCAAAAGAAGAAATCCCAGTTCAGTGGTGTGATTATCCAAGCCTTTTCTCTGGGGCATTTTCTCTACATAGATCAATGCCAACAACATGCTCTTAGAGGATGCTTATGACCCATCCACCACCATGTAGATCTCAGGTACAGTGACAAGCTACAAACATCAGCATAAACATGACTGCAGTATTAGGACAGTTTGACCAAAATTTGCATGTGTGTATGGAAATCTAACATGGTCTGGTGGGCAGACCCCAGCTGGTAGCTAAGCCCCCACCCAGTTACTCACTTACTCCCCCTCGGTGGGATAGTGGAGAAAAACTAAGGCCCAAAAGCAAGAAAACTCATGGGTCAGGGCAAAGACAGTTTAATAAGCTAGGGTTAGAGGAAGGAAAAAGAAAACAAACCAACAAACCAAAACAAGCCAGCCTTCAAGCAATGCCTACCTTCCCCACCACCTAGTCCCTCAGCTTTTTATTGCTGAACATGGCATTACATGGCACAGAATATCTCTTTGGCCAGTCTGGGTCATCTGTCCTGGTTGTGTGCCCCTTGACTCTTGTCCGGCCATGGCCGGTACACTGTAGGGGCAGAGTGGGAAAAAGAGAAGGCTTTGATGTTGTGCAGTCTCTACTCAGCCATACCCAAAACATTGGTATGTCATCAACACTGTTTTAAACTCCAACCTAAAACATAGCACCACAGGGACTGCTATGAATAAAATTATCTCCATCCTAGGCAGCCCTAGTACCTGAGTTTCTTGCTTGTCAGGAAGGGTCAGAACAAAATCGTTAAGCCTGAATGACAGCTAGTTGTCATATGAATAAGAGAAATGCAATTTTCTTTGTAAGAGAGGATTTAAATAAGGGAAGGGGAGGTAAGCAAAGGGACGTGAAGGCAAGGCAAGGCAAGGCAAGGTGAAGATTTGCTGCAAGACTTCAGTGAGAGAGATTTGTCCCAGTTTTCCTCAGGGATAAGAACTCATCCCCTGAAGCTCTGTCCACCACACAGAGAGCAGAGGCACTACCTTAGATCCAAATTTTTTGCATGGCTGATTGGTGAACTCCATCAGAAGTAAAACAGACTTCTACCTGTCAATGAGTAAAGGACACTGATGCATCCCTGGGACATTTTAATGAGGCAGAAAGATAGCTACTTGTGCAGAAATCACAAGCTTTCAGAGGGCTAAAAGGGGCATTATGCAAGCAATCACAACACAATCTCAAATAGCTTTCAAGGGATTCAAAGATGAAGGTAATTAAAGGTGGGGCAAACAGGGCAGGCTAATGTAACTTCTAAATATGCTCCATCTAGTTCCCTTGCTTGACCTTGCTGTTCTGTCTCTTGGATTTCTGGAAGCTTACAAATGCAACTGAAGGCTGACTCACTCTGATCTCAACAAAGCAAGGCTTCCCAGTCCACTGCAAGCCCTCACAGAGCAGAGCGATGCTCTTGCTGGCTGGAAAACCAAGCCTTCCCTTTTGAATTTCCCATTTCCCAGAGCGTAATGATGTTGCTGATCACACTTGAAGGGCGTGAGCTGTAAGCAAGCAGCCCTTGCAATTGCAGGTTGCTTCCTGGAAATAACAGACTCAGGTGAAAGCTTTTGGAAGGTATCAGTTTGACATGGGGAAGAAATGTTCTATTTCAAGCAGAGAGAACTGAGGATGCTTGCTGCATGTCTCTAACCATTGCTAACTTGCCTCAAAAAGTCTTCTTAAGCTCTGTTAAAAAAAAAAAAAATAGAAAGAAAAGAAGAAAGGAAAGGAAAGGAAAGGAAAGGAAAGGAAAGGAAAGGAAAGGAAAGGAAAGGAAAGGAAAGGAAAGGAAAGGAAAGGAAAGGAAAGGAAAGGAAAGGAAAGGAAAGGAAAGGAAAGGAAAGGAAAGGAAAGGAAAGGAAAGGAAAGGAAAGGAAAGGAAAGGAAAGGAAAGGAAAGGAAAGGAAAGGAAAGGAAAGGAAAGGAATCTGTGATCTGAGAGCTTGATTTCATTCTTTTTTTTTTCTATCATGCCTGCCTATTTCTATGTTTTGTCTTTGGAGTTCTCCTAGAAGTACTATTCAAAATCTCCAAGATAAAATTAGTGTACATCTGAGGAAGAAGTGGCCATAATCTGCTTCCTAACCTACCTATTTACACATACTTTGAGATCCCTGCATTAATTGTAAACAAGTTTTGTAACTGAAAACAACCGTTTAGAGGCAGATTTTCCATATATCAGCATTGTTTCCTAGTTTCTTCCCTAAACCTGTAGCATATGCTTTTTAATACCCAGATATCTCAGTGCTTCACATGATCACACATAGAGCACGGCTTGGGCTAGCATTGCTCAAGGAAAACTGGTGGAGTACTCCTTACATAGTGAAAGTCTCACCAGCAGCATTGCTCCAAGTTGAGAGAAACCCATTCCTCTGAGGCCAGACAAGCCACAGATGCCTGCAGCTGCTTTTAGCAGTGGCTGTTCTAGCACAGTATCTCAGCACTTCAGAGCACAGCAAAAGAGATTTACCATTGTCAGGAGCTAGCACACAGGTGCACTCTTCTCAGTCGGTGATAGAGTAGACAGAGGTGACTTCATTTTCTGTTTGTCATTTCCCTGGAAAGCACCTGGACGGGGCTCTCTGGACACTACTCCATCACTCTTGCTCCTACCTCATTATAAGTCAGTCAGTGAGCAATCCTAGGAGAAAAGTCGTCAACCCTAGTGCTACCAGTGCTTCTCCCCAGACACTCACAACATCAGTAACAACATTAAGAGGATCTGAGCAACTTTCAGAATAATTACATGTCTTTAAAAAGTACAGAAATTGAGGAATAAGATTTAGCTGTTCAAATGAAAACAGCTAAAAACAAACAAACAAACAAACAACAAAAACGGAATAACACAGAAAATGAGAAAAATCAGTCTGTGTTTAATTTTACTTTGGAGCAACAGAGAAGGCTTCTCTGCATCTCCACCTCTGTGGGTCCCAACACCTTTTCTGCATCCAGTGTTAGCTAAAAGGTGGAGGCAGCCCTGAGAGATCCAGCTCCAATTGTGCATGCTTTCTGCCCCCAGTACACACCCAGCAAGGACCTGGAGAGAAAGCTCAGCTGGAAACAGATAGCAAGGAAAAAAGGGTGGTATCATGCCACTCCAGAGCAGGCCTCTACATTCATACAAATTAATGTGGCTTCAGTGCCTATAAAAAAGGGATGACTGGGTCTTACCAAGCTAGCCTTGTGTG
Source organism: Anas platyrhynchos (assembly GCF_047663525.1). NCBI lineage: Eukaryota > Metazoa > Chordata > Aves > Anseriformes > Anatidae > Anas > Anas platyrhynchos. Next base: position 4,637,046 of record NC_092616.1, on the reverse strand, counting down.
GCTTTATGGTCAGTAGCACAAGTCACATTTCCAGAGGGGAGTTTCTCCTGCCCTTGTGTGAGGTTCATGCAGTTTTTGATTTCTTACTCTGAAATCCTGCAGGTAATGCAGCTCCAGTCTGTCTTTCTGGGGTATCCAATAAAGTCAAGATCTGGACAGGACTGTTTCTCATCAGGATGAAAAGATACACAAGTCAGAAAGGCCACAAAGAGCCAATGCTGTGGGTTGGAGCAACCGTGGACAAATCCAGGCACTGCAGGGTGATTTCCTTCTGTGAGAGGTGTAGGACCATAAGTATGGGGAGAGCCTGTGGTGAGCAGAGTTCCTCCAAGAGCTCATTGCAGGAGGAATATCCCATCCAGAGCCTGCATGACTCAGTAACTACAGTCCCATTCGGGTCAACAGGGAAAGAGTCAGTAGAGTTTATGAGAACTGAAAATCAGTTCATCTGACCCAAATTCTGAGCTGGGTGACACACAGAGGTGCCTACGGTGCTGCCAGGCTTTGAACCAGCACTGACAAGGGGATAGCACAATGCTCATCACTCTGTCCCAGTCATGCTACCTCTATATCCAAACTGAGAGTTTTTTCTGATACTTTCAGATGGGCCCCTCGCTGCAAGAAGGACATCGAGGTGCTTGAGCGGGTCCAGAGAAGGGCGATGAAGCTGGTGAGGGGACTGGAGAAAAAGTCCTACGAGGAGCAGCTGAGGGAGCTGGGCTTGTTCAGCCTGGAGAAGAGGAGGCTCAGGGGCGACCTTATTGCTCTCCACAGATACCTTAAAAGAGGCTGTAGAGAGGTGGGGGTTGGTCTGTTCTCCCATGTACCTGGTGAAAGGATGAGGGGGAACGGGCTAAAGTTGTGCAAGGGGAGTTTTAGGCTGGATGTTAGGAAGAACTTCTTTACTGAAAGGGTTGTTAGACATTGGAACAGGCTGCCCAGGGAAGTGGTGGAGTCACCATCCCTGGAAGTCTTTAAAAGACATTTAGATGTAGAGCTTAGGGATATGGTTTAGTGGGGACTGTTAGCGTTAGGTCAGAGGTTGGACTCGATGATCTTGAGGTCTCTTCCAACCTAGAAATTCTGTGATTCTGTGATTTTAGGAGGGTAATAATTGCCTGATGTGATATTACACCCTTTGGGTTATCTCTCACTTTGTGGGGCTCCAGTCACTGCCCACCCTGGGCAGCTGCTGCTCATGAAGATAGCCTGGCCTTTCTACACATCTCCACTTTCCTCTGCTGGAGGACGTCCTCTGTTCTGCCACATGTGGGACAGCCTTGGAGAAGTACTTCAGTGACCATTCTCCATCTCCGCTGCCAACAGACACTGATGGGTAACTTTTAAGTCCTACCTTTGGTCTTTCACATCTCGCAGTATGATGACAAGCCTTTTTTCTCCGGAGCAGCAGGCCTTCTAGGGTACAGCTGCTTGGATTGGGTTTACGTGGCAATGGTTTGGTAGCAGTGGTGCTGCAGGGGTGGCCTCTGTTAGAAGGGTGCAGAAGCTGCCCCCTGCCAGGTAAGAGCCCGTTCCACATGGCTCCAAAAGTGACCCATCACTGACCAAAGCTGAGCGAATGGGCAATACTAGTTGCAACTCTGTAAGAGGGTATTTAAGAAAGGAGAAATACTGCTCTGAAACAGCAGCTGGGCAAGCGGAGTGAGAAAATGTAGAAAGAAACAGCCCTGCACACACTCAAGTCAGCGCAGAAGGAGGTCAGGAGGGGATCCAGGCACCAGAAGTGAAGTTCCCCTGAAGACTATGGAGAGGCCCCTGGTGGAGCAGGCTGTCCCCCTGCAGCCCATGGGTCCTACATGGAGCAGATCTCCATGCTGCAGCCCGTGGAGGAGCCCTCAGTGGACTAGGTGGATGTGGCCTGGAGGAGTCTGCGGCCCATGGAGAGGCCCTGCAGGAGCAGGCCCTGGGCCAGAGCTGCAGCCTTTGGAGAGGAGCCCACACAGGAGCAGGGGGTCAGGGGGCAGCTGCCACCCATGGGGGACCCGTGCTGGAGCAGTTTGCTCCTGACAGATAGATGCTGTGGTACGGACCATATTGGAGCAGTTCTTGAAGAGCTTCTGCCTGTGAAAAGCCCATGCAGGATCAGTTTGGGAAGTACGGCATCCCGTGGGAGGGACCCCACACTGGAGCATGGGCAGAGAGTGACCATGAAGGAGCAGCGGAGGTGAAGTGTCATGGACTGACCACAGCTCCCATTGCCTGTTCCCCTGAGTTGCTCAGGGGGAGGAGGAAGAAGAGGGTGGATGGTCTTTTGCTTTTAGTTTCTCACTGTTCCAGTCTGCTAGTAACACTCAATAAATTATCTTAATCTCCCTGCATTAAGTATGCTTTGCCCATGACTGCAATTGGTGAGTGATCTGCCTATCCAGCATGACAGTGCCTGGTAAAATTTCACAGAATCACAGAATCACAGAATCACAGAATTTCGAGGTTGGAAGAGACCTCAAGATCATCGAGTCCAACCTCTGACCTAACGCTAACAGTCCCCACTAAACCATATCCCTAAGCTCTACATCTAAACGTCCTTTAAAGACTTCCAGGGATGGAGACTCCACCACCTCCCTGGGCAGCCTGTTCCAGTGCCTAACAACCCTTTCAGTAAAGAAAGTTCTTCCTAACATCTAACCTAAAACTCCCCTGGCGCAACTTAAGCCCATTCCCCCTCGTCCTGTCACCAGGCACGTGGGAGAACAGGCCAACCCCCACCTCACTACAGCCTCCTTTAAGGTATCTGTAGAGAGCAATAAGGTCGCCCCTGAGCCTCCTTTTCTCCAGGCTGAACAAGCCCAGCTCCCTCAGCCGCTCCTCGTAGGACTTGTTCTCCAGGGCCCTCACCAGCTTCGTCGACCTTCTCTGGACCCGCTCAAGCACCTCCGTGTCCTTCTTGTAGCGAGGGGCCCAAAACTGAACACAGTACTCGAGGTGCGGCCTCACCAGAGCTGAGTACAGGGGGACGATCACCTCCCTAGCCCTGCTGGTCACACTGTTTCTGATACAAGCCAGGATGCCATTGGCCTTCTTGGCCACCTGAGCACACTGCTGCCTCATATTCAGCCGACTGTCCACCATCACTCCCAGGTCCTTCTCTGCCTGGCAGCTCTCCAACCACTCATCTCCCAGCCTCTAGCTCTGCTTGGGGTTATTGCGTCCCAGGTGCAGGACCCATCACTTGGCCTTGTTGAACTTCATGCAGTTGACCTCAGCCCATCGGTGCAGCCTATCCAGATCCTCCTGCAGAGCTTTCCTACCCTCAAGCAGATCGACACACGCACCTAACTTGGTATCATCTGCAAACTTACTGAGGGTGTACTCAATGCCCTCGTCCAGATCATTGATGTAGATATTAAAGAGGACCGGTCCCAGCACCAAGCCCTGGGGGACGCCACTAGTGACTGGCCTCCAACTGGACTTGACTCCATTTACCACGACTCTTTGGGCCCAGCTATCCAGCCAGTTCCTAACCCAACGAAACATGCGCCAGTCCAAGTCAAGAGCAGCCAGTTTCTTGAGGAGAATGCTGTGGGAGACGGCGTCAAAATCCTTGCTGAAGTCAAGGTAGACCACATCCACAGCTTTTCCCTCATCCACCAGGTGCGTCACTTTGTCATAGAAGGAGATCAGGTTCGTCAAGTAGGATCTGCTTTCCATAAACCTGTGCTGACTGGGCCTGATCGCCTGCTTGCCCTTCAAGTGCTGCATGATGACTCTCAAGAGGATCTGCTCCATGAGCTTCCCTGGTACTGAGGTCAAACTGACAGGCCTGTAGTTCCCCGGGTCAGTCCTCCGGCCCTTGTAGATGGGCGTCACATTTGTTAGCCGCCAGTCAGCTGGGACCTCCCCCGATAGCCAGGACTGCTGATAAATGATGGATAGGGGCTTGGCCAGCTCCTCTGCCAGTTCTCTCAGTACCCTTGGGTGGATTCCATCCGGCCCCATCGATTTGTGCACATCCAAGTGCCGTAGCAGGTCACCAACCAGTTCTTCGTGGATGGTGAGGGCCACATCCTGCTCCCTATCCTCTTCCAGCAGCTCAGGGTAGTGGGTATCCAGAGAACAACCAGTATTGCCGCTAAAGACTGAGGCGAAGAAGGCATTGAGCAACTCCGCCTTTTCCTCATCTCTTGTAACTAAGTTTACCCCCACATCCAGTAAAGGATGGAGATTCTCCTTAGTCCTCCTTTTTGTGTTGATATATTTATAAAAACGTTTTTTGTTATCTTTAACGGCAGTAGCCAGATTGAGCTCCAGATGAACTTTGGCCTTCCTAATTTTGACCCTGCACAGCCTCGCTACATCCTTATAGTCCTCCCTAGTGGCCTGCCCACTTTTCCAAAGATTATAAACGCTCTTTTTTCTCCTAAGCTCAAGCCACAGTTCTCTGTTGAGCCAGGCTGGTCTTCTTCCCAGCCAGCTCATCTTAGGGCACGTGGGGACAGACCGCTCCTGCGCCATTAGGATTTGCCTCTTGAAGAGCGCCCAGCCTTCCTGGACCCCTCTGCCCTTCAGAACCGCCTCCCAAGGGACTCCACCAACTAGTGTCCTGAGCATCCCAAAGTCAGCCCTCCGAAAGTCCAATACAGTGTTATTACTGGTCCCCTTCCTGGCCTCGCCAAGAATAGTGAACTCCACCATTTCGTGGTCACTCTGCCCAAGATAGCTCCTGACAATCACATCCTCCACCAGTCCTTCTCTGTTTGTGAAGAGAAGGTCTAGTGGGGCGCCACCCCTGGTAGGTTCACTAATCAGCTGCGTCAGAAAGCTATCTTCCACTCTCTCCAGAAACCTCCTAGACTGCTTTCTCTGGGCTGTGTTGTGCTTCCAGGATATGTCAGGGAAGTTGAAGTCCCCCACGAGTACAAGCGCTGAAGATTTCGCAACTTCTGTCAGCTTCCTGTAGAACTCCTCATCCGTCTCCTCATCCTGGTTCAGCGGTCTATAGCAGACCCCGACCAGGACACTAGCCTTGTTGTCCCTGCCGATCCTAACCCAAAGGGACTTGTCCTTGTCATTCCCAGCCTCGAGTTCTACAACATCGAAAGACTCTCTAATATAGAGAGCCACACTGCCATCCCTTCTGTGCTGCCTGTCCCTTCTGAAGAGCTTATAGCCAGGCATTGCAGCACTCCAATCATGAGAGTGGTCCCACCACGTCTCCGTGATGGCAACCAAGTCATAGCCTGCCCGCTGCACGATGGCTTCCAGCTCCTCCTGTTTGTTACACATGCTGCATGCATTGGTGTAGATGCACTTCAGCTGGGCTGTTGTCTTCTCTCCCAGCCTTGCCATTGTTCCCCCTGGCACAGCCCCAACAATCCTTGCTTCAGCTCCATCCCCCTTCTTACCTAGTTTAAAGCCCTCTCAATGAGCCCTGCCAGCTCCTGGGCCAGGATCCTTTTTCCCCTAAAAGATAGGGACCCGTCTGCGGCCATCAGGCCGGGTGCCGAGTAAAGTGCCCCATGGTCAAAAAACCCAAGATTTCTGTGTTGGCACCAGCCCCGGAGCCACGTGTTTAACAGGTGGGCTTTCCGCGTCCTCTCTGTACCCCTCCCTGCCACCGTAGGGATGGATGAAAACACCACCTGCACTCCCGCTCCATCCACTAACCATCCCAGCCCCCTAAAGTCTCTTTTGATTGCCTTCAGGCTTCTCTCTTCAATGTTGCCACTGCCCGCCTGGACTATCAAAAGAGGATAATAATCAGAGGGGCGTACCAGGTTGGGAAGCGCTCTGTCCTTCCTGCGCGCCCTGCCTGCGCGAACTGCCGCGCTAACTGCCGCGCCACTCCCTTCTGACGCGCCACGCCCTGTTTGCCCACCCTGGTCGCCACTCTCCTGGTTGCTCGCGCTCCCTAGGGGCTGCTTTTGAACGGCTGGGGAGGGGGCGCTGCTTGCTCCGCCTTTGCCTCATCAGCCTCCCTCACGAGGGCTGCCGGGTCCTGGCGGCTCCCTGAAGTAGGCTCGATGCCAGAAAATTAGCCCTGCCTGGCCCGATCCCCCGCTCCGCTGCAGAACGCATCTGCCCCGAGCCGATCACCTCGGCAAATGGGGCAGACTGTAATCTTCTTATGGAGAAGAAGATTCTTGAAGTTATTGAGGTGCACCTGGGGGACAATGCAGTCATTGGTCCCAGCCAACATAGGTTCATGAGGGGTAGATCCTGCCTAACAAATTTGATTTCCTTTTATGATAAGATCACCCATCTAGTTGACCAAGGGAAACCAGCTGATCTGATCTTTTTGGACTTCAGCAAGGCTTTTGACATGGTATCCCATAGGATCCTACTGGACAAAATGTCCAGCATACAACTTAACAAAAACATCATACGATGGGTGAGCAATTGGCTGACGGGCAAGGCTCAAAGGGTTGTGGTTAATGGGGCCACATATGGCTGGTGGATGGTCACTAGTGGCGTCTCCCAATGGTCCATTTTAGGGCCAGTCCTCTTCAATGTCTTTATAAATGAGTTGGATGTAGGACTAGAACGTGTGTTGAGCAAATTTGCCAATGACACCAAACTTGGAGGAGTTGTGGACTCAGATGAGGGTCGAAAGGCCTTGCAGAGAGATCTGGACAGATTGGAGAGCTGGGCGATCACCAACCACATGAATTTTAATAAAGGAAAGTGCCGGGTCCTGCACCTGGGACAGGGCAACCCTGACTGTATGTACAGACTGGGCGATGAGACACTGGAGAGCAACCCACAGAGAGGGATCTGGGGTTTGTGGTTCACATCAAATTGATTATGAGCCAGCAGTGTGCCCTGGCAGCCAGGAAGGCCAACCATACCCTGGGATGCATCAAGCATGGCATTGCTAGTCAGTCGAGGGAGGTGATTGTCCTGCTCTACTCTGCACCGGTCCATCCCCCCCTTGAGTACTGTGTGCAGTTCTGGGCACCACAGTACAACAAGGACATTAAACTGTTGGAGAGTGTCCAGAGGAGGGTGAAGAAGATGGTGAAGGGCCTAGAGAGGAAGACATATGAGGAGCATCTGAGGGCACTGGGCCTGTTCAGCCTGGAAAAGAGGAGGCTGAGGGGAGACCTCATTGCGGTCTACAACTTCCTCGCAAGGGGGAGTGGAGAGGCAGGTGACCTATTCTCTGTAAGCAACAGTGATAGGACCTGTGGGAATGATGTTAAGCTGAGGCAGGGGAAGTTTAGGCTGGACATCAGGAAGAGGTTCTTCACAGAGAGGGTGATTGCACACTGGAACAGGCTCCCCAGTGAAGTAGTCACTGAAACAAGCCTGTTTGAATTTAAAAAGCAATTACACTGTGCATTTAGTCACATGGTCTAAACTTTTGGGAAGACCTGTGTTGTGCCAGGAGGACTTGATGATCCTTATGGGTCCCTTCCAACTTCGGATATTCTATGATTTTATGATAAAAGATAACGGAACATTTAAAAGAGAACAGAATAGGTTTAGCTCTCCCTGTGACAAGACACCTTTTGCTCTGCTGGCAGCCTCTGCAGGCTGCCCTGCAGATAAGGAGTAGGGACAGGTTCAGTTGTCCTACATGTTGGCATCTGCTGCCTTTAGTTACCCAAGGGAATGCCTCCACCTGACTCACAGAGGATCAAGCACAAATTTCAGCAGGTATTTCCATCTGAACACCTCCTGCCTGTCCTCCATCTCCACTGAGGAGCTATTGTAGCTTAGTAATTCACATTAAGGTGCCTATGTTGGGGACACCTGAACAGGGGGTTAGAGGAATCCCAGCTCCTATGGGTCTGTGCCAGACAGGGGAGGGAGCTGAGACGCCTTCCAACCCCAAGAATTACAGCCAGCATGAGATACCTCAACTGACTCTGCTGAATTCCTTCCTCAAGTGCGGATGAAGGTCAGACCCTGACCATGACTCGATGTCCAAACTTACACTGGGACAAGAAGATGTGAATAATTGGATTTCTGTTAGGAAAAATGAGCCTGGTGTGAAGAAGTGTGTGTGCCCAGGGGAGGGAGGGAGCCCCAGGGATGCCTTCAGGCTGTTTCCCAGCAGGTTCCCCTGCAGCCCCAGGGCCATGTGCAGGGAGCCTGGTGGGGGGCAGAGCAAGGGAGGCCTTGGGCTGGGCCTCTGCTGCTGAGCTGGGCCGGGCTCCTGGGCCTAAGGGGAGCTCGTGGCAAGCGAGCAGCACTGCAGAGAGACAGCTCTGCCCAGGAGCAGCTCCTCTGCACAGCGCAGCAGGGCTGGGGGCGCTGCCTGCAGCTGGCACTGGGAGGACAGAGAAGGGAGAGTTGTTAAAGACTGCATGGAGTGTTAGAAAGCTGAGAGTATACTGGAAAAGCAATGCTTGCAACCCTTAACACGGTAAGTCTGAGTGTATTGCAATGCACTGGAGTATCCTGGATGTGCCCTAGACCTGGATTATTCCAGAGCAGATGAGGCTGTAGACAGAGAGTGTTTATTTCTTGGAGAGAAGGACATGCTCCAGCACAGAGGTTCCCTGCCATAGGGTCATTGTCCAGGCCCCAAGGGCTCCCTTCTTGTGGGCCAGCTGCAAGCTGTGAAGCCAGGGGTGCAGGCAGGGGTGTCAAGGGCTGGTGCAGAGCAGGGTCCCTGCTGTGCCCCAGGGGCTGTGTGCCCGGGCAGGGCCTCTGCCGCCTGCCAGGCTCAGCACTCAGCCTGCCCGGGGAGCTGCCCAGGATGCTGCGGGGAGAAGCTGCGGGTGGAAGGAGCCCCCCCGGCAGGGCAGGGTCCTGCTGCTGGCGGGAGGCTGCTGCCTGGGGCAGCCTGCTCACAACTCCACAGCACAACCAGGGTGTATCCAAGGGGGCTTTGCAAGAGCTGGGAAAAGGTAGAGGATTTCAGCTTCAGTCACAGCTTTCCTGAGCCTCCTGAACTTTCAATCTTCTCTACTTGCCTCAGATGTAATAGAAATATATGCTGTTAGTTCCAAGAAGTGCCTGAGACTCCATGATGGCTGAGAGGTTACAAGGATATTTTCTTTCCCCTCAGCCCCTAGAAACCTCCACCACCTCACATGCAGTGTCAGCAGGGTCTGTGTGCCCTGGGCTCTAGGACGTGTCCCCAGCGAGCTGCCCCTGGGCAGAGCCCTGCTGCCAGGAGGTGTCTGCAGGGCAGAGCTGAGCACCCAGAGGGTGGGATGGGGGCTGTGAGCTGCAGGCAGGAGGCGTGGGGACAGAGACCCAGCTGCAGGCAGGGACAGCTGCAGGCAGCAGAGCCATGGGCAGGGAATGGTAGGACAGTGTTAGCAGAGTACTCTGCTACCTGTCTGTCTGTCCCCTAGCTCACAGGATTGAGGACGTGACTCATAACCTCAGCAGCAGAACCTCCAGCAGAGCAGAGTCTCCTGAGTTCTTGTCAGTCCCTCCCTGGCCTTGCCTCCCCTGGCAGAAGCCTTGTGCTGTTTCTCTCTGCTCCTACACCTAGTGTCGTTTTATGGCTCCCTGCAGATCTGGCATTCAGCTGCAGCTCAAGCTCTGACCCTCTTGGTCCCACCACGCAGATCTGCCCTTAGAGGAGAAGTGCCCAAACCCCCTTCTAAACTCTGGGGCTTGGGGCAATGCAGTCTGGAGGGAAGGAAAAAGCTGAATCATTTTCCCAGACATTCTGGAGGCCACAATCATTGAGCAGCTCAATGTGGGTAACTCGACTGAGCCCTAGAGGAATCTGGCTGAGACCAGGGTAGATGGACAGACTGGTTATCCTCACTGCACTTCACAAAATCCTCATAGAACATTCACAAAATCTCACCTGGAATGTAGGAAAAATGCCAGGGTTTTCTACCCTCAAAAAACTCAGAAGAGTGTCACAGATGCAGCTGAAACAAATTAAAACATAAATGCTGTTTGGCAGTCAAGAGTGTTGAGAATGGTAATGCTGGGAATTCTACATACATCAGAGGTAGATTTAATTAGAGGTCACTCCTGATTTCTTTATGTTTAGACTTGTAAGCAGGCGTGACTCCTCCACAGTCCACAGCAGTGTCCCCTGCTCCCAGTGACACCTTCCTCCAGCAACATCCAAAGCTCAAGCAACAGAGCAGCAGGAAAGTCTCAGAAATGGGAAAGTCACTGTGTGGGTTTTTCAGTGAGAAGTGGAGTAGGTTTTTCTCAGAGATGTCTCTCTTAATTATCGTGGTCTTTTCTTCCTTGGGTAGTCCCCGTTGTCCAGGAGGATCAGATGTCCAACAGCAGCTTCATCACTGAGTTCCTCCTCCTGCCATTTGCAGACACATGGGAGCTGCAGCTCCTGCACTTCGCGCTCTTCCTGGGCATCTACCTGGCTGCCCTTCTGGGCAACGGCCTCATCCTCACCGCCGTAGCCTGCGACCACCGCCTGCACACCCCCATGTACTTCTTCCTCCTCAACCTCGCCCTCCTCGACATGGGCTGCATCTCTACCACTGTCCCCAAAGCCATGGCCAATTCTCTTCATGATACCAGGACCATTTCCTATGAAGGATGTGCTGCACAGGTCTTTCTTTTTCCTTTTCTCATGTCGGCAGATTTGTTTCTTCTCACTGTCATGGCCTATGACCGCTACGTTGCCATCTGCAAGCCTCTGCACTATGGGACCCTCCTGGGCAGCAGAGCTTGTGCCCAGATGGCAGCAGCTGCCTGGGGCAGTGGATTTCTCTATGCTCTACTGCACGCTACCAATACATTTTCCCTGCCCCTCTGCCAAGGCAATGCTGTGGACCAGTTCTTCTGTGAAATCACACAGATCCTAAAAATCTCCTGCTCAGACTCCTACCTGAGGGAAGTTGGACTTCTCGCATTCAGTGGCATTCTGGTTTTGGGGTGTTTTGTATTCATTGTGCTGTCCTATGTGCAGATCTTCAGGGCTGTGCTGAGGATCCCCTCTGAGCAGGGACGCCACAAAGCCTTTTCCACGTGCCTCCCTCACCTGGTTGTGGTCTCCCTGCTAGTTAGCACTGGTGTATCTGCCTACCTGAAGCCTCCCACTATCTCCTCTTCATCCCTGGACATGATAATGGCTGTTCTATATGCAGTGATGCCCCCAGCAGTGAACCCCCTCATCTACAGCATGAGAAACCAGGAGCTCAAGAATGCCATTAGGAAAGTGATGTCATGGATGTTTATCAGGATTTGCTCAGGAAATTATTTGGACCCTTCAGCAGCTATAGACTGCTTCTTTTGCTTCTTCTACACATGAATTGTGGTTTATGCCATGACAGGCTAAGCCTGGTTTTACTTCTGGAAGACTTTTTTTTTTTTTTTCCATTTTGCCCTTGTGATACTGTTTTCCACAAAGAAATGCCATTCTTCATCCCCTTGCACTTAAATACCAACATATCTTGTGTGACCCTGAGGCTCTGCATAAACAAGGAGCCAGCCTCTCTGTGTATTTAAACAAAATAAATGAACCTACAGCAAATTCTTTTTCTGGATCCCACTCTCAGCAGAGCAGAGACATAACGGGACCAGCGAACCCCTTTCTGGCTGCAGCAGCTTGGGGCAGGCTGCCCTGCCCCACGGGCTGCAGGAGCTGCCTGCAGACCCACAGGGATGGCATGGAGGGGCTGCAGACCTCTGAGGATCTGCTGCAGAGAAGAGCAGGGGACACCACAGCAGGGTACGCTGATCTCTATATGCTTTTGCCATGGATGTTTCCATCTGTGGGGCTGAGCCCTCTATGCCCCAGGAGATGCTGTTGCCTTCAGAGGGGCCGGGACTGTGGTGGCAGTGCCCAGAGCCCTGCAGAAGCCTGCAGTGGGCACTGCCCTGGAGCCACTGCCACTGGGCTGGGCAGAGGGCAGGGAGGCGGGCAGAGGTCAGGAAGGTGGGGAGCCGGGCTCAAGGCCTGTGTCAGGGCAATGGCCAGCCCTGCCAGTCTCTGTCTTGGCCCAGAGCCCTGCAGGCCTGGGGCAGGGCTGTCTACAGAGCCCTCATGGGACGTGGCTAGGTCAGGGCAGGGGCCATGGGATGGAGAAGGCTGCAAAGGAAGGAGGGCCATGGTGGAAAGGGACCCTGATGGTTCCATTGGGATTGTAATGAGGGGAGATTGACCAAGCCCTGACTGTGCACTGCCATGTGCAGTGCCTTGGCAGCACAGCTGTGGGACCATGTGTGGGGCAGTGGGGCTGGGACGACGCAGGGACAGGGCACTGAGAGGAGCCATGAAGGATCTGCCAGGGGGTGACAGCAAGGACAGGCTCCAAAAACAGAAATTTATGGTGGAGATGGAGGTATGGTTTTAGCAAGAGCAGAGCTCACCTGGAAGTGGTGTTATCGAGAAAAGTCAAGAGCAAAGAGAAGAGCTTCTGCTGGAGCTAAGGCTCAGATTTCTCACCCAGCTCGCCCAGGGCTCGTCCTGAGCAAGGCAGCCACAAGCCCTGCCTGCCCTCCTGCCTGCCTCGTGCTGTCAGGTGGCTGTAGCAGAGGGGACCCCCAGCCAGCCCCTCGATGGGGCTCTGCCAGCCCCTCGCCCTCCCCTCTGCAGTGACGTCATTGCTGCCCAGGGGGCTCTCTGATGCGCGGGATGATGTCACAGTGCCTGCCGGCCAGCCCTTCTGAGGGCCAATCAGGCTGCTGCAGTGGCCATGTTCAGGTTACTTGGCAGCGGGTGGAAATGACTGGCAGGGGGTTCCTCTGCTCTCAGTAGCATCTGGCTTCTTTCCGGGTAACATGAATGTGATCGCCCTCGGTGTCCAAAAGCTGCAAGTGCCAGGCAGCTGGGGACAAACACAGCCAGCTCCCCTCACCCTGCACAATGAAATGCTTTGCCTCCCAGGTCTCACGGCAAGTCACTATGAGTGCAGCAGAAATGCTCAGGATTTCTGACTGCAGAGAAGAGTTTTTAGGCATGATGAGGAGGAGGAGGGTATGTAGAAAAAAAAATCCTAAAAGTCCTTTTTGCCACCCATATTCTTTTGCATTGGAACTGAAAATACTGAAAAAGCAGTATATATATAATATATCTGACAATAAAATCCAGCCCCCCCGGTACATTCCCATGTACCCACAGCTTCCTTGGGAAATGCTTCCTTGACAGCCCATTGGCAAATGCTCCTGTTCCTCATGGAATATTGAACTTCATGAAATAAAGCTCAAATCATGGAGGTGAATGAATGTTTCCTTCATAGGAAGAAAATACTAGGAAGTATGGCAGAGGGAGAGTCTGAGTAATGGTATAGGTTTCACTCAGAGAAGCATGTCTTACGTCGTCACTGTATTTTCCTTCCTGAACAGGTCCCCATACCAAGGAGGACCAAATGTCCAACAGCAGCTCCATCACCGAGTTCCTCCTCCTGCCATTTGCAGACACACGGGAGTTGCAGCTCCTGCACTTCGCGCTCTTCCTGGGCATCTACCTGGCTGCCCTCCTGGGCAATGGCCTCATCCTCACCGCCATAGCCTGTGACCACCACCTCCACACCCCCATGTACTTCTTCCTCCTCAACCTCTCTGTGATTGACCTGGGCTCCATTTCTACCACTGTCCCCAAAGCCATGGCCAATTCCCTCTGGGACACCAGGGCCATTTCCTACTCAGGATGTGCTGCACAGGTCTTTCTGTTTCTTTTCTTGATATCAGCAGAGCATTCTCTTCTCACTGTCATGTCCTATGACCGCTACATTTCCATCTGCAAGCCCCTGCACTACATGAGCCTCCTGGGCAGCAGAGCTCAAGGATGTCATTTGGAAAGTGTTTTCATGAATGTTTTTTAGTATTCATGAAGTTCTTGTCTCTCTTCCCAAATGACTCCCAATATATCCTGTTCCATGTTTGTGTGGTATTCCTTCCTTAATAATAATTGTGTATTTGATATTATTTATTGTTTTATTCTTTATTTTAGTATTTATTCTTTTGCTGTTCCTAGAAAAATACGTGGTTTCCTCCAGCTGATACTGAGGAATGACTTTGCATTGTCTCACCTGAAGCCTGTATCAAAGTCTATCTTAAAGCCTTTCTCTGACTGGACTCTCTTAGGACAGCTGTGTAATAAAATGGGATGTCCTCAGTATATTGCCTGAAGGCTGGGCTCTTCCTCCAACGATTGTGCCAGCAATAGGCCTAAATACTTGCTGTTTCACCCTGGGTACAAGACCATCATGTGCAGTGACAGCGGAGATGGTTGTAATAAATGGCTCAGTCTTCAAAATAGGACTATAATCAAAGTTTACAATTTATTAAAGGAATAGAGGAAAGCAAACAGCGCTGGGTGCGCCGGGAGTCTCTGCTCCACCAAGATGCACACCAGTTACATCAAGCAGCTGATTTTTATGCTCCTAGGTTGATACATATTCAATACTACTTTTAAAAAAACAGGGTTATTATAATTAGTTTCCAGAATCCAAACAATTCTACTGGAGTACTAAATCCAGGTATCTGTGTGAATAAAGTGAGTTCTAATCTGAGGTATTTAGAAGTAAACAAGGACTATGCAGCCTCAGAGGAGAAAGTGGGAACCCAGCAGGTACAGGGAAGGAGGACTGGCAGTAACTCATGTCATTGTTAGTGAAGTACCAACTGGCCACACCTAGAGACACTGAATCATAGAATCATAGAATCACAGAATCACAGAATCACAGAATGGCCTGGGTTGAAAAGGACCTTAAAGATCATCTAGTTTCAACCCCCCTGCTCTGAGCAGGGTTGCCAAGCACTAGAGCAGGCTGCCCAGAGCCACATCCAGCAAGGCCTTGAATGCCTCCAGGGATGGGGCATCCACAACCTCTCTGGGCAACCTGTTCCAGTGCCCCACCACCCTCTGAGTGTAAAACTTTCTCCTAATTTCCAACCTAAATCTCCCATTTTACTTTAAAACCATTCCCCCTTGTCCTATCACTACCAACACCTGTAAACAGGCATTCCCCTCCTGTTTATATGCTCCCTTCAAGTACAGGAAGGCTGCAATGAGGGCTCTGTGGAGCCTTGTCTTCTCCAGGCTAAACGAGCCCAGTTCCCTCAACCTTTCTGCATAGGAGAGGTGCACCATCATCCCTTCAGTCTCCTGCCACATCCACGGGTCTTGGGGAAGGGGATTAACAGCAGGGACCCCCTGCTGGCAGGGTCAGCTTCCCATCCGGACCAGCACAGCCATGCACAGTCACCCCATGGGCACCGCAGCAGAGCAGCACTGCCAGCTCTGGGCCTGCAGGGAGCACAGGGAGGGCCATTCACCACTGCCCAGGTGGGAGCTGGTCCTGGAAATGTGCCTGGCTCCTTCTTCCTGCTGGGATCTGTGCCTGCACTGGGGAATGACCAGCCCTGTCACCCATGCCCAGACCCCAGAAGACCCTAAAGTGGGGCTGTCCATGAGCCCCTGTGTGAGACGTGGCTGGGGCTGGTCAGGGGCCTGGCACTGGGGGAAAGCAGCCAGATCAGGCGGGCTGTGAGGGGGACAAGGCACCAAGCTCTGGTGTGGGGACCATGCCGGGGGACATTTCCCAGCCCTGATGCCCTCTGCCCCAAGCAGTACCTACACAGAGGGGCCGTGGGACTGTGTGTGGGGCAGTGGTGCTGGGCCAGCCCAGAGTCAGGCCTCTGGACAGGAGCCACAGCACTGCAGCAAGCTCTCACATGGCCACCACCCCAAAACTACTGCCAGGCCCCAGCCAGGCCGGCCTCTTCCCCTCAGTCACAGTTTTGGCTGCAGGGACCAAGAGAAACCTGGAGCAGGATGTGAGGGTGGGCAGCACCAGCCCCAGCGTTCCTGGCAGCCCCTCTGCAGCCAGAGCAGCTCCCAAAGGTCAGGACAGGACCCAGTGCCGCCCACAGGGCTGGGGGACTCTGGTGGCTGCAGGCACTGGCAGCACCTGCAGGGAGACCCCAAAGCCAGGGTTGAGCGTCAGTGCTTGGCACCACAGCTCACAGTGGCTCACAGTGGCTCACAGTGGTCCCAATTCTGGGCTCTCCAGTAGAAGATGGACATGGAACTGCTGGAGCTAGTCCAGAGGAGGTCTACAAAGAGGATGAGGAGCACCTGTCATACGAGGACAGGCCGACAGTGCTGGGCCTGTTTGGCCTGGAAAAGAGAAGACTGAGGGGAGACCTCATCAATGTGTATAAATATCTGAGGGAAGGGTGTTGAGAGGATGGAACCAGATGTTTTCAGTTGTGCCCAGCTACAGGACTTCAGGCAACGCAGCACTAACTGAAACACAGGAAGATCTGTCTGAATATGAGACAACACTTCTTTACTGAGAGGGTGACAAAACACTGGAACAGGTTGTCCAGAGAAGATGTGGAGTCTCCTTTGCTGGAGATATTCAGAATCTACCTGAATGTCATCCTGCACAATGTGCTCTAGGTGATCCTGCTTGGCAGGGAGATTAGACTAAACAATCTTCAGAGGTCCCTTCCAACCTTGGCTGTTCTGTGATTCTTTGATAAAAACCTCCCCCTTGCCTTCTCTTCTCCAGGCTCAACACTCCAGCTCTCTCAGCCTCATCTGAAGACTCTCCAGTCTCTTAATGATCTTTGTGTCATTTACTGGACTTACTGCACTACATCCAGGTCTTTCATGCACAGGCAAGCCCAGAAGTGGACACTGCACACTGGGTTTGGTCTCAGCAGAGGTCAGTAGAGAGGAAGGACCAACTCCCTGAATGTACTGGCAAGGTTTGTAATAATGAAGCCCAAGGTGCTGGTGGCCTTCTTTGATGTAATTCCACATGGCTGGCACCCGTCCATCTCATTGACCACCAGAAAACCCAGGTCCTTCTCTCCCAAGCTGATTTCTAGCTGGTTGGCCCCAAGCAATGTCTTGGTGCGTACTGTTATCCCTGCAGAAGCATTTCACTTTGTTGAATTTCATGCCCAGTTTTGGCTGTGAGGTCCCTCAGAATGACAGCAAAACCACCTTGTGTGTTGGCCACTGCTCTCAGATTCATATCATCTGCCAACTTGCCCCATTGTACAAGTCATTAATAAACTTGTTAAATAATATTGGTCTAGTATTGACTCCCTGTTTGCACAGTACTGAAAGACCTCCAGCTAGAGTGTGTGTATCTGGTAACTACCCTCTGAACCCAGATGTTTAGCAAAATTCCAGTCCATATCATCCACACAGGATCACAAAATTAAAGAATGGCTGAGGTTTGAATGGACAGGATAGGTCCCAATATTGCCCCTACAGTGTCCTCCTTGTGACTGACCTCCAACTAGACTACCTGCCACAGGACTATGAGCCCAGCTGTGCAGGAACTTTCCAGTCCACCTCACTGCCTCCTCATTCTGCCTGGACTTCATCAACTTCTCTATCAGGATCTTATGGGAAACGTGAAAAACCTTTCTGAAGACAAGGCAGACAGCATCCCCTGCTCTCCCCTCATTTACCAAGGCAGTCTTTTCATTGGAGAAGGTTATCAAGTGGTTAAGTCTCAACAAACCCTTGGTGAATCCATGCTGACCACTC
The DNA here is from genome assembly GCF_047663525.1 of Anas platyrhynchos. Taxonomy (NCBI): domain Eukaryota; kingdom Metazoa; phylum Chordata; class Aves; order Anseriformes; family Anatidae; genus Anas; species Anas platyrhynchos. Next base: position 4,619,678 of record NC_092616.1, on the reverse strand, counting down.
CTGATCACTTTGTTATCCTCCATGTGCTTGGAAATGCTTTGCAGGATTATCTGCTCCATCACATTCCCACAATCTGAGGAAAGGCTTTCTGGCCTCTAGTTCCCTGGGACCTCTGTCTTGCCTTTGTGCAAGATAGGAGTCACATTTGCCTTCCTCAGTTCTGCTCTGGGCCTCTTTCTAAGGCTGTGCTCTGGGTTTCTGGGTATTGCATGGAGTCTGGCACATGGAGAGCCATGGTGCTATGCAACTGTACACCCCATAAAGATTTGGCCAGCTCATAAAGAGGAAGGACGAAAGGAAAGTCCTAGCAGGTGTGGCCATGGGTTGACAGCAAAGAGCTAAAGGCAGGACCTATCCAACCCCTCTAAGCTTCATTGCTCTCTGCTCCATTTAGATCTGAGGTGGAGATGTGCAATGTGCCAATACACGCATATCCTGGGAACACAGTTTCACTATTTAAGGTTTTGGGAAGGAACGTGTTTGGGAAAATGTGTGCAAATTTGGGTGAGAATTCATAGACAAGCCTAAAAATTCTGAAAACTAATGCATTTCGTTTGTTTTGTCTCTTGGCTTCCTTCTGTAAATCAACAGAGCTGAATAGAGGGCTTAATATAGAGCTGAAGAGTGTCTTTTATTTTTTACTGGACTGTGTCTTTTATTTTTCAATGCTGTCAATTAAGACATTACCTTTAGGGCCTGCATGTAGCTCATTCTTCGAGGAAAGCAGATGGGAATTGGTGCCAAGGGGCTGGAAAACATTCCGATGCAATGCTAGTGGAAAAATCTGAGCTTATCGCAGCTGTGTCAGTCCCAGGAGGCTGATGAGAGAAAGGGTGAGGCTGAGGAGTAGGGATGAAGACTGTGCATAGAGTGCCTGGCAGAAAAGGTCTTGATTTCCCTGCATGCTCAGAGTCCCTTAGCAGACATTCAGGATCAATACCAGTTGGAGATTGTTGATATCACTTTAACTGTAGGCAGACAACTAAAGCAACAGCAGAAAGAATAAATCCTTTCCTATAGTTTGTATTATTCTTGAAGTCTGTCCCTTTAAGGAGACTCCTGGCACCTCCCTAATGAACCCCATAAGTATTGAAGACTTGGAATAATTATGCCCAGAGCCTTGGCTTGTGAGGGAGTTTTGCATGTACATTCGCCCTCTGCTGCCAGGTTCCTGAACTGCAGAACCTGAAAGCTTGAGCAAGACTCTCAAGAAGTAAAAGACAGAAGCAAGCCTGCAAACGTCTAAGGGTCTTGGCCAGCCCCACTGAGGGCCATCCCAGAAGAGGCTGCAAGGGCAACAAGGAGACAAGGTGCCCGTCCCTGGGAGACGGTGGAGAAGGAAATCAGAGGCACTGGTTACAGGTGGAAAATCAAGTGGGGAGGTGGATCTGAAAGCCCTTGATGTGTTCAACCAAGGGGGATGGACAAGGCCTGAGCACATCCCCTGGGAAGGGGGATCCTGCATGTCCTGGGCTGCTCGGGGCTCTGGCAGGGGCAGTGTGATGTGGGGTGTGCAATTCCGAGTGTAGGACACTTGTAGGACACTTGCCAGGCTCTGTGGGGTTGAGGAGGTAACAAGGCCCTGGGGCAGTAAGGGACCAGTGTCCTCTGGTGGGCCTCAGTGGAAGAGGCTGCAGCTGTAGCCCTGAGGCCATCAGTTCCACTGAGGGGGCTCCAGCCCCAAATGGCCTGTTGTCATCCCCCTCCACAGCCTGTCCTACATTTTCCTCTACCTGTGCTTGCATCCCTACAGACTTTTACCATACACTCACATTCTCAGTTCAGTCTGGCCTGATAATTGCCAAAGCTGTCCTAACTTCTCTCCATCCTTACTGGCTGTGGCTTGAAATACATCCCTGTGTTTTTCTGAGTATTTACCACTACCCGTGGTTTCCCCACAACTAATCAGGCTTCTTCCAAAGCCTGACCCTGTTAGTCCTCTATCAGCCAATATGTCCCAGACCCACATTTGCCTGAATCATCTCTGCACTGAATCTCTACATTGCAGCCCAGAACTCCTCATCATCCTTCTGCGATGGAAAAGGCCACACTAGAGCAGGTACACCTCTGAAGAGAGTGTGGCACATGGATAAGTGCACAACACAGAAGGCACACCTGCAAGCATCCATGGCTGCTGGTAATTCCATGACACCGTAGGTAAAGCTCTGAAGGGAATAAGACTCATGAATAAGCCTGTGATTGAACAGGTACACCTCTAAAGGACTGTGGCCAGTGGATGAGCCCAGGCTGGAGCAGGGGTGAGGGGAGGAGCTCATTGCAATGTCAGATTCTGCGGCCTGGTCTGTGATGTGGTTTAACCCAGCAGGCAGATAAGCACCACACAGCAATGATCCACAGCAGGAAACACTCGAACCAATAGCAGAGGAGCCTCACAAGGAGCAGTGCAAGTGCAGCAGTGACCTAACCTGAGCTGGCATTGGTGCCCTGTCACTCCATGTAACATAAGTCTTCTCCTGTCCTTTGGGGTCACAACAATAGATAGAACCCAATTCATGGACTAAATGGACTCCTTGAACATTTTATAAAGATTTCAGAGGAGTGGCCCATAGACTAAGGGAATGATATCTGTGTTTTAATTGCGGGGTGCTGATTAATGAAGACTTATTGGAAAGTCTGGGACCTGTCATGATATAAACGGTACAGAACAAGGGCTGGATATTGTCCTGGTTACTTCTTGGGTGACTTTTTAGGCTCTCAATCCAGCTCAGAGAGGTTGTTTTGTTCCTCCACAGAAGGACACAGAATGGATCAGTCAGAACTCCACCTGCAAGCCTTGCACAGATGAGGCTTCAGTGTGTACATTTTGTGCGTGTACTTAGGTAAACCTGAGTGAGCACAAATGCCCTCAGCCTGTGTCCATTCCTCATGCTGTTGGGCATCTCAGATGAATGCAGAGCAGGGCAATGCACTGCAGGGCTGGGGTGCCTCCCAGAATCTGGCAGAGGCAGCAGGTGCCAGAGGGACACCACAACCACTGCAATGCCTTGCCTTTGGGTGTGCAAGGGAAAAACTTGTGTGTTCTGGCCTGTCTGCTGCATCACCTTCCCTTTCCTTCCTGGACTATGTCAGCAAATGTGCCAGAGGGACCAGAGAGCTTTCTGGAGACTTGGAATGACATCAAACCTGTCTTCCAGAAGAGGAGAAAAGAGGGTGGAAAGAATTGTGGTTGGTCAGCCTCACCTCAGTCCCTGGGAAGGTGATGGGGCAAGTTTTTCCACAGCCACCTCCTGGCACTTGAAGGACAAAAACAGGATTGCTGAACCCATAGGGGAGGGGAAAGAAAGGGACGCTGTCTATCTGCACCTTGGCCTGTCACTTTGTCTCCCAGAGGCTTCTCATAGCCTGATTGGTGCTATGTGGACTTAACAAATGGATGAGGCTGTGGGTGGGAATTTGGCTGGACAATCAGGCCCAGGTGTAATCCGTGCTGCAAAGTTCTCCTGTCAGGCAGTTCCTAGCAGCATCCCTCAATGATCAGCACTTGGGCCAACACTGTTGAATGTCGTCATTAACTCTCGGAATTACAGGATGGAGCACACTTTCAGATCCTTTCTGGATGGTGCCAAGCACAGAGGAGCCCTTGACCAACCACATCTAGTTTAGGCTCCCTTGAGCAGTAAATCTGAAGAGGATGCCATTCAGGGGTCTCTTCCAACATGAGTTATTTTGTGATTCAATGACTCTCTCTACTGCAGAGATCTCTGAAATCCTGAAAGGTAGAGTAAGAAGAAAAGAGAGGCAAAGGGAGAGAAACATCGTGTATTAATATGAACACAGTAGATCCTGTGAAGATGGTTTCCATATTTGAAGCAATGGTATGGTAGAAAATTTATTGATAAAATCCATTAAATTTTTTCCTTTTAATTGGGTCAAGTCCTGGCCCACAACCAGGTTGCGATGTGGGTATATTATTTGGAGGTCTGTTGTGCCTCAGAAACTTCAAATCCATTAAAACCATCTGGTCACCTCTGACTCTGGAGCACACAAGCCAGTGGCAGTAACATGTCTGGGGACAGGGCCTTTGAAGTGGCTTCTTCCTGAAGTAGCTGATTTGTCAGCCCTTGCCTCCTGGCTAACATCTGTGCTTTTCAGCTCACACCTGCCAGCATCCCTGATAAGGCAGCAGAAGGCACCTGCTTGGCACACTGATTGTGAGATGCCCTCTGTCTGAGAGCCTGACAGGCCCCATGCAGGAAGAGGCCTTGGGTGTGGGTTTTATATCTACCTGAGAAGCTAAAAGGCCAGCAGCAGTTATATGGCTTGGAAGATCCTGGTGAGGTTTCTTCTGTCTGGTCAGGCCATAGGGCTCCAGAAGGCTGATGGCTTCGGACACCTACTAAAAAAGGGGGTTGTGAATTATGGAGCTTTCTCTGGTGATGAGAAACAGCAGAAGAATGTCAAAACTGCTACAAAGTGCTGTTTGGATGGTGAAGAGTGGGCATGAGGAGGAGGAAATGTCACTGAAAGGGTAGTGCCGTGGTGCTAGAGGTCACGCAGAAGTCTGTGGTCAGCTCATGCCATTGTGTTTCAAAGATGTGCCAGTGAGGGTGGGCAGACAACAGAAAATATAGAAATGCCAGGGTGAGAGCAAAGTGGAGAAGCAAGGCGGGTGCCTACAGCCTGCAGGGAAAAGTGGGAAGGGATAGGACAGTGCAGGGCAGCAACCCAGTGGGGAGGCCAGCAGGTGTCATAGCATTGTCCTTCACACAGCATCACACACCCCTCATCCCACTGTCCCAGGAAGAGCCCTGAGCCATGGGTGAGGGACAGGACTTCCTTTCCCAGGTGCTTGGGGCCAGGGTTTGGCCTTTCTGCTTCACCAAACAAACCAAGGCCTTTACTCAGCATCAGAGTCTCCTGCCCAGTGCCTTTTCCTACCTGCAATCATGGCCTCCAATTGTCTGTTCTAACAAGTCCATGGGGAGGCCTTGTCAGTAATGACCCTCACTGGGGCCTATTAATACTCCCAGACATTTCAAAGTTTCCTTCTGACTTTTACTTCTCCTGCAGTTACATCATTCTCCTCTCACTACCTGAGGTTTATGGACTCAGCACCAAATGCAGCATGGGGCTCATTACAGTTCATCCATTTTCATCCAGTCTTCCAGACTTGTACAGTTAATTAGTGAGGTTTCAAGAATGCAGTTTAAAGAGGAAGTTTTCAATGACCACTTTACAAAACAACATTTTCATATGTAAGCTTATTTAACTTAGTAGTATTCACCAGTTGACATTGATCCAAAGTGTCCCCTAAGGAGGTCTGTATAGGTGGAAAAGCAGTCCCTTGAAGTCCTAGACTGTATGGACAACCTTGCTGCTCAGCTCTCCATCCCCACCACTTCTCTCATCAGCCACCGTGACTTGCATCACTTTTAATTACACCAGACTTCTCCACTGAAGTCTGCAGGTGGATATTACAGCTTCTTTGCACCAGCTGCTGCCTCCTTACCAGAGAAAAGTAGATGCAAACAGTTTTTTCTTGTTATTTACATGTGTGCCTCTATTATCAATACTTAACAAAAAATACAGCAAAGAAACACACATTAAAAAAAAAAAAAAAAAGTAAAAAATAAGTCCACAGCAATGTGCCATATCCAAGTTGAACCATGCACCGAGGGTAAGTGTACAAAAAACATCTGACTCAAATAGATGGGAAATGGTAAATGAGAAATACAGCTACAGAGTTGTCTACATGGATGACGAAAGAGGCTACCAAAAGACAGGCAAGTTGAATTCCTCTTAAGTCCCAAGAAGCAACTCGATGCATGAGAAGTATCTGAATGACCAATGAGCAAGTGGAGGGAAACTCTGCAGAACAAGGGAAACTGCACACGTCCAGATAGTCTGCTGGAAAGGTGACTTCTGATATGGTCTCTTTAATCAGACCATCTGGAAATACCTGAAAGTCCTGCCTGACCAGCGTCATCTCCTTCTATGAGCAGTGACCTGCCTGGGGGATGAGGGAAAGCCCACTGATGTAGTCTGCCTAGCTTCAGCAAGGCCTTTGACACAGTCTCCCACAGTATTCTCCTGGAGAAGCTGTCCATTGCTTGGACAGGCACACTCTATGCTGGGTTAAAAGCTGGCTGGACAGCCAGGCCCAAAGAGTAGTGGTGAATGAAGTGAAATCCAGCTGATGAGCAATCACCAGTGGTGTTCCCCAAGGGGTGGTGTTGGGACCCATCTTCTTTAATATATTTATGGATGATTTGGATATGGGAATTGAGTGCACCCTCAGTAAGTTTGCAGGTGACACCAAGTTGGGGGGAAGTGTCAAACTGCCAGAGGGTAGGAAGGCCCAGTAGAGGGACCTGGACAGGTTGGTTCAATGGGCAGAGGCCAGTGGGATGAGGTTCACCATGGCTAAGTGCTAGGTCCTGCCCTTTGTTCACAATAACCCCAATGCAAGGCTACAGGCTTGGGGCAGAGCGGCTCAAAAGCTGTGCAGAGGAAAGGGATCTGTGGGTGTAGTCAAAGCTTGCCTGAACATGAGGCAACAACGTGCCAAGGTGGACAAGAAGGCCAACAGCATCCTGGCTTGTATCAGTAGTGTAACCAGCAGGACCAGGGAGGTGATCATCCCCCTGTACTCTGCTCTGGTGAGGCCGTACCTCATGTACTGTGTTCAGTTTTGGGCCCCTCACTTCCAGAAGGACATCCAGGTGTTGGAGCGTTTCCAGAGAAGGGCTACAAACCTGGTGAAGGGCCTGGAAAACAAGTGCTATGAGGAGCCGCTGAGGGAACTGGGGTTGTTTAGTCTGGTGAAGAGGAGGCTCAGGGGAGACTTTGTTGCTCTCTACAGCTACCTGAAAGGAAGTGGTGGGGAGCTGAGGGTCAGCCTCTTCTCACAGGAAACTAGTGATAGAACTAGAGGGAATGGCCTCAAATTGCAGTGGGGCTGGGGATTAGATTAGAAATTAGGAGATATTTCTTCTCAGAAAGAGTAGTCAGGCATTGGGACGGGTTGCCCAGGGAAGTGGTGGAGTCACTGTCCCTGGAGGTGTTTAAGGAAAAGCTGGACATGGTGCTTAGGAACACGGTTTAGTGGGTGACATTGGCAGTAGGGCAACAGTTGGACCAGCTGATCTTGGAGGCATTTTCCAACCTTGACTTATGATTCTATGATTCTCTGATGGGGAAGATGAAAGGCGGTGCTCAAGAGACAGTAGACAGTAGACAGTAGACAGTCGCAATGCGACTACAGGGGAAGATCAGTATTTTTTCTCATGCTGTAATAATCATCATATGATCATTTTGATTTCATGGGGCACCTCAAATATTGTATTAGAAGTGTTCAATCATTTCAGCTAATTGAAGTGAAATTTTTGAAATTTTTGAAAAAAATGTAGGCAATCTTCAGGCTTACACCAATAAAATGACAATTTTCTGTTGTGCATGGAGCCCTGATGTCACAAAACCCTCCCTGCCCAACCCTTGCTGATGGGCAGAGGAGCAGGGGCACCTTGCAGAGGAGTTGTGGTTGAGGAGCCAGGGCGGGCATCCCTTGTTCTGAGCTGAGGGCCAGCAGCATGAAGGGTTCCTGGAGAGTGACCATTACTTCCACCCTTACTGCCATGTTCTCAGGGCTCCTGCAGCTCTCCTCGAAAGGTAAGGATGTTGGGAGCTGCTTCTCAATGGGTGACAAAGGGGCTGTCAGCTGTCCAAAGGTGCAAGTCCTGCACTGTGGGGGAGGCTGGACAGGGCTGGTGGCTGCTGTGGGAGCCCAGCCTGAGAGTCCCGCTGGACTTAGGGAACAATGTGGCAGTCAGGACTCCTGGGTCGTCATGCTAGGGCTGCCCTGAGCCCTAGGGCTCATCTGGGCATGGTTCAATGTGTCCTCATGATGGGGGACAAATCAGGGTCAGGTTTCCCTGGGAGCTGGTGCCTCTTTGGGATCTGGATCTTGGTGGAAAGTTGTCTAGTGTCCCAGAGACTGCTGTGGCCTGCAGCTCCCACAGGCCTCTCAGGAGTGTGCCACAAACCCTTCCCCTTGTACTGCTCTCCTTCAGGGGAACTCTGTTCCTTGGGTGATGAGACACTGGAAAGCAGCCCTGCAGAGAGGGATCTGGGGGTTTTGGTTGATAGCAAGCTGAATATGAGCCAGAAGTGTGCCCTGGCAGCCAGGAAGGCCAAACACATCCTGGGGTGCATCAAGCACGGCATTGCTAGTCAGTCAAGGGAGGTGATTGTCCTGCTCACTGGTGCAGCCTTACCTCGATTACTGTGTGCAGTTCTGGGCACCACAGTACAAGAAGGATGTGAAACTACTGGAGAGTGTCCAGAGAAGGACTACAAAGATGGTGAAGGGCCGAGAGGGGATGATGTATGAGGAGCAGCTGAGGTCACTTGGCCTGTTCAGCCTGAAAAGAGGAGGCTGAGGGGAGACCTCGTCATGGTCTACAGCTCCCTCACGAGGGGGAGTGGAGGGGCAGGCACCCATCTATTCTCTTTAGTGACCAATGATATGACCCGTGGGAATGGTGTCCAGCTGCGACAGGTGAGGTTCAGGCTGGATATCAGGAAGAGGTTCTTCACCGAGAGGGTGGTTGCACACTGGGTATATGAGAAGTATCTGAATAACCAAAGAGCAAGAGCAAGTGGAGGGGAACTCTGCAGAACAATGGAGAAAGCACATGTCCACACACTCTGTTGGAAAGGTGACTTCCAGCATGGTCTGTTTTGTAAGACCAGGTGGAAATGCCTTAAAGACTGAAGAGATGAAGTGCAGTGCATAGGAGAAATTCTGGCAATGCAAGTACAGGGGATGATCAGTATTTGTCTCCTGCTGTAATAGGCATCTTGAAATATGATAATTTTGATGTCACAGAACACCTCCCACATTATATTAGAATTGTTCATTCATTTCAGCTGACTGTAATGTGCTGATTGAGGTGAAATGCCTTAAATGCCTTAAAAACATGTAGGTAATATTAAGGCCTACAGCATTAAAATGACAATTTTCTGTCCTGCATGGAGCCCAGTTGCCCTTAAACTGTCCCTCCTTGGACTGTTCATGCCACCCCTCACTCCTGGCACAGGGCAGATCTGTGATGTGTCAACCTCTCCTGAATGGTAAAGTAGAAAAAAACAGAGTTAAAAATGTTCCCTGAAATGCTCGATCTTTGAATGGGTAACTTAGTGCCAATCATATCGGTATTATCTGCCTTTCTTGGTGGGAATATTCACATCTTTCTGTCTGTATAGCGAAATATATTTGTATAGCTACAGCTGTAACTACAGCTGTGTGTGCAAGTAAAGGTAACTACAGCTGTGTGTGCAAGTAAAGGTAAATGTATATACAGAGTTACACATGTACACAAAGATAACTGGGAGAGAGACAGGCAAGTGGTTGGGATTTGAGGATTTTACATCACCTGAACTACCAGGAAACAAACCCAGCAGTGCTGGGAGCTGGGAAGAGGGGAGAGGTGGAGGAATATGGTTTAGTGGGGACTGTTAGTGTTAGGTCAGAGGTTGGACTCGATGATCTTGAGGTCTCTTCCAACCTAGAAATTCTGTGATTCTGTGTGAAGGTCCCAGTGGCACAACTGGGACGTGGATTGTGATACCATTCCTACTGCAGTGACCTGACTGCTGGGTGGCAGGCAGGCAGACTCGGCGATGTCATCGAGTGCATAACAAATCCCACGGGACACAGGGTGCAGCTCTGACAGGGGACAGCTCTGTCGAGCCACCATGGCTGGGCTGCTGCTGAGGACACCTCCTCACAGCACTGTGATGGGCCAGGAGCAGGCAGGGACCCAACATAGACATGGGATGGGAGCCTGTGGGACAAGGCACAAGAAAGTGCTGGATGTGACAGAGCACAGTGTGAGAAAGGAGCAGACTACAGGCAAAGCTATGAGGGACAGCAGCATCTCACAAGCCCTTGGTGGGCAGAGGCTTGAGCAATGGGCAAACGGCACAGAGAGATGGAGGGGAGCAATGGGGACCAGAGGTCTAGTCCTTGCAGGTCTCCAGATACCCTGTACCTGATCGCATCTCTCTGTCCTGCCTTCTTCCAGTTGCAGTTGGTCTGGGTGTGCTCAGCCATACCCGCCTGCGTGTGCACATCCATGTGTGTTTACAAGATTGTCTTTGTGAACACATGGCCTGATATCCTTGTAGACACCAACTCTAGGTGAGCTTTGCCTTTCCTAAAAGCATATGTCCACCACAAAGGTAAGATAAGTAAGTTTCTTTTTTGGAGCCTGTCCTTGCTGTCACCCCCTGGCAGATCTTTCATGGCCCCTCTCAGTGCCCTATCCCTGCAGCGGCCCAGCCCCACTGCCCCAGACATGGTCCCACAGCCATGCTCTCAAGATAACACCATGTCCTCCCCCCGCATGGACGCACATCCCAGCTCAATACAGATGTTTCTCTCTGCTGGGCAGCTTCCAGCCTGGCCCAGCTGGCCCCCAGCTCTCCCACCTCCCTACTCTCTGCCCACCTCCCCAGCTGGGCTGACACCACTGTAGTGCCCACTGCAGGCTGCTGCAGGGCTCTGGGCACTGCCACCACAGCCCCAGTTTCCATTCACTCCTGATCTGCTGAGAATGGGTCTCAGACCAAGATTTGTTTGGTTTAAATACACAGTTTCATAGTTTAGAAACCATGCATCACACAGACGGGAATAATTACATACAAGGGAATGGAGAAGGGCATTTCTGTGTAGACAATATTATCACAAAGCCAGAAAGGAAAATCAAACAAATGAACAAGCAAACTCCATATGGAAAGTTCCTGGGGAGGAATAACCCCAAGTAGCAGAACAGGCTGGGGGGGTGACCTGCTGGAGAGCAGCTCTGCAGAGAGGCACCTGAGAGTCCTGGGGGACGGCAGGCTGAGCATGAGTCAGCAGTGTGCCCTTGTGGCCAAGAAGGCCAACGGGATCCTGGGGTGCATTCGGAAGAGTGTTGCCAGCAGACCTAGGGAGGTGATCCTCCCCCTCTACTCAGTCGCGGTGAGGCCACACCTGCAGTCCTGTGTCCAGGTCTGGGCTCCCCAGGACAAGAGGGACATGGAACTACTGGAGAGAGTCCAGAGGAGGGCTACTAAGCTGATTAGAGGACTGGAGCATTAGATTAATGGGCCTGTTTAGGAGAGGAGAAGACTGAGGGGAGACCTCATCCATGTGTATAAATATTTGAGCGGAGGGCGTCAGGAGGATGGGACCAAACTCTTCTCAGTTGTACCCAGTGACAGGACAAGAGGCAACAGGCACAAACTGAAGCACAGGAGGTTCCAACTGTATATGAGGGAGCACTTCTTTACTGTGAGAGTGACAGTTTCACAGAGAGGTGGTGGAGTCTTCCTCTTTGGAGATATTCAAAACTCACCTGGATGCCATCCTGTGCAATGCGTTCTCGGTGATCCTGCTTGGCAGGCGGGTTGGACTAGATGATCTTCAGAGGTCCCTTCTAACCTTGGCCATTCCAAGATTCTGTGAAACCTAAAGAAAACAGGGAGACAGGTAGCCTTGAGATATCAGAAGCAAAGGAGATAAGGGATGGAAGATAAAAAACAAAAAGGAGAAAAACAACTGCAGGAAGATTCCAGACTAACCTTTTGCTCATTAAGGGTCATTAACATATTAAAAATCACACCAATCAAAATGGTAATGTATGCTAATGTGGAATATGGTGTTTTCCCCACCTGCCTCTCAATACCCCTCCTCCTCCTGCCCCTGGTCCTCTGTAATGCACAGACTCAGTAGAGGTAAGTTAGGAAAAGCTGTAACAGCCAATTAAAAGTAGCCAGAGAGAGAGTTTCATAAGTTTGCTGTGTATAAAAAATGGTGATTCAAGCTAGATGTATGCTTGTTTTAAAAAAGTTCACCAAGAAACATGATTCTGCAGCGTTCTATAATTACTTATTGAATTAAAAGACCTTTGTGTGCATTCTGACTCTATGTAGATCTCCACACCACAGCCTGTGGAGGAGCCCCCAGTGGAGCAAGTGGCTGTGGCCTGGAGGAGGCTGCAGCCCGTGGAGAGCCCCTATAGGAGCAGGGGATGGTCCACACTGGGGGAGCGGAAGACACCATGGGGCTTTACTGTGGAAGGCAGCAGCAGTACAGGGATAGCAGAGAAATGTCAAAAGTCCCCCTTCTATGTTTCTGGGAGCAGCTCACTCTCACTCCCTCCCATGGCTGTGCTGCCTGCAGCTGTCCCTGCCTGCAGATGGGTCTCTGTCCCCAGACCTCCTGCCTGCAGCTCACAGCCCCCATCCCACCCACTGGGTGCTCAGCTCTGCCCTGCAGACACGTCCTGGCAGCAGGTCACTGCCCAGGGGCAGCTTGCTGGGGGCACAACCTAGAGCCCAGGTCACACAGACCCTGCTGACACTGCATGTGAGGTGGTGGAGCTTTCTATGGGTTCAGGGACAGGAAAGGTCCCGACTTGCTGGGGTTCCTTATAATCCTCCTTATGAAGGCTTCGGACTCTCAGACTTTTCTTGGAAATAGCATCTAATTCTCTTCCCACTGACCAAAAAAAAAAACAAAAAACAAAGATAAAATAGAAAAAAGAAAGGAAACTCAGGACTGCTGATCCTGAATTACTTAACAGCTGTCTTAACTCTCCTCTTCAAAACTCCCTTTGGAAATATCCTTGGTGTGCTGTGGATCTGTGAGCAGGCTGCCCCAGGCAGCAGCCTCCCGCCAGCAGCAGGACCCTGCCCTGCCGGGGGGGCTCCTTCCATCCGCAGCTTCTCCCCGCAGCGCCCTGGGCAGCTCCCCGGGCAGGCTGAGTGCTGAGCCTGGCAGGCGGCAGAGGCCCTGCCCCGCCACACAGCCCCTGGGCCACAGCAGGGACCCTGCTCTGCACCACAGCCCTGGACACCCCTGCCTGCACCCCCGGCTTCTCCTGCCTCCACGAACTGCGGCTGCATTGCCCTCCAGCCAGACACTTACCGGGTGCAGGGCTGGGAAGTCTTCTCCCCCAGTGAGCTCTGGGCATGCTGCCACTTCTGCCTGCCTTTAAGCACTGTGTCTCTGCAGGCAGTGCCCCCAGCCCTGCTGCGCTGTGCAGAGGAGCTGCTCCTGGGCAGAGCTGTCTCTGTGCAGCGCTGCCCGCTTGCCAGGAGCTCCCCTTGGGCCCAGGAGCCCGGCCCAGCTCAGCAGCAGAGGCCCAGCCCAAGGCCTCCCTTGCTCTGCCCCCCACCAGGCTCCCTGCACACGGCCCTGGGGCTGCAGGGGAACCTGCTGGCAAACAGCCTGAAGGGATCCCTGGGCTTCCCTCCCTCACCTGGCACACACACCTCTTGACATTAGGCTCATTTCTCTTAGCAAAAAAATAATTATCTGTAGCAGTCTTCTCTTCTCATGCCAGTTGATGGTGGGACACCCACACATGGTCATAGACCTCCTTTAACCCCCTGCTTAAGGAAGGGATTCAGCACAGCCAGTTAACCCAACATCTCATTCTGGGTTTTTGTCCTGGGGCTGGAATGGGACTCAGATCCCTCCCATGCCTGCCACAAACCCACAGGACCAGGGATTCCTCTGCACTCACTTTGATGTGCACCATGTGGGCAGCTGCAGGTGAGCTCCTTGTCTCAGCTCCAGGATCATTAATGGAGATGGAGGAAATCAGGGGGCTGCAAACACCTGGTGACATGTCAGGGGGCAGAGGAACGTGAGGCATCTGCAAGCTCTCATGGAGGTACCCTGAGGGACAAGGCAGCACCTGGGGGCATCCCATTGGAGGCTGGTGAGGAATGCCTTTGGCCAGCTGAAATGACAGCAAATGCACCCATTTAGGACAACTAAACCTGTCCCTCCTCAGTAGGCTCAGGGCAGCCTGTAGAGGCATCCACCTGACCCAATGGAGAACTGTGCCACAGGGAGAGCTGAGTCTCTCTCTCCCTCTTCTCCATCCGGTTTTACCTCCATCTCCAGGGACTGTAACGGCACTTGTCTCATGGACATCCCTACATTTCCTAATGAAATTCGGGGCAGCTGCTCTATTTAATAGCCAATTGCAGGCCTGCAGTGCTACCTGAGATGCCAACGCTGCCCAGCACCACTGGAGCATGCAGCCGGCATGGGCAGCACAGGACCCACAGGGCAGCTCTGGCCATTCACAGCTGGTATTTAATGGGCACCCCTGAGGGCATCTCTGGTGACCTGGTGCTTATGAGCAAGTGACTGCTTCTCAGGGCTACAGTGAGCCACATGTCTGTCCTACCTCGATGTGTTAGAGGCAGGTAGTGCATGGATATGAGGCACATCACACTGGGGTTTCCACTTGTGTCCTTTGGCTTGCAAACACTGCTGCTGCATCGTACCCCCATCCCTTACTCAGTCAAGACACAGCCCAGTGATTTTTTTCTGTGTCCCTTGATCACAGGATGCCCATAGCCAAGGACATTTTCAGCAGCCCCTTCTCCTGCCTGGAGATCAGCCCCAGCTCCACCACTGGCCCTCAGGGCTGCACCAACACCACAAAGGCCCTCTGCCTGGAGGAAGGCCCGGGAATGTGCTGCAATTCCCTCCATATAACACATCCTACTTCTCCAGGTGAGCGACATGCGGTGCAGAGGAGTTCAGGCACACTGAGGGGCTGCTGCATCCCGGGTGCCTTTGCTCCCATCGTTTGAAAAAAGCCCAGCCCCAGGACAAGCCTCAAACCCCACCTTCCTGGAAGGGCTTCCAAGAGCAGAGGCGTGTTGGGGCAGGAACACAGCAGGGACTTCTCCAGCGCTCCACTTCCTTTATTCCATGGCCTTTGTCACCATTTGGAGATGTTCCTGGTGGATGGGTCAGGAACCGCTAGGAATGAACTGGGCAGAAGGTTTCTCATGACAAGAAGGGAAATCTCTCGTCTCTCTCCCGATCTGTGCTGTCTCCATGCTACTGACCTCACAGGCCTTCTAATGACATGGCCTGATGTCACAGGGGGTGCACTGCATCACCAGGATATCGTCACTGGAGCAGCGGCAGTGCCGGCACTTCCCTGCAAGGCCTGGTCCCTGCTGGGCACTGCTTGGGTGCTCCCCACAGCTGTCCTTCTGTGGCCAGGAGTGGGGTCAGCAGGCAGCAAGCTTGCACTGGGCGACCCTCGCTGACAGGCGGAGGAGCAGGGGCACCTTGCAGAGGAGCTGTGGTTGAGGAGCCAGGGCGGGCGTCCCTTGTCCTGAGCTGAGGGTTAACAGCAAGTGAGATGGAGGGCTGCTGGAGGGTGACCATCGCCTCTGACATGACTTCCATGTTCCCAGTGTTCCTGCAGCTCTCCCCCAAAGGTGAAGGTGTCAGGAGCCCCGTTCCAAGATGTGTCACAGGGGCTGTCAGCTGTCCAAAGCTGCAAGTCCTGGGCTTTGGGGGGAGGCTGGAGAAGGCTGTTGGCTGCTATGAGAGCCCTGCCTGAGTGTTCCTCTGAGCTCAGGGGACAATGTGGCAGCCAGGACTCCTGGGTCCTGATGCTAGGGATGCCCTTCTCTAGGCATGCCTCCTTGCTATGGGGGACAATCCAGGGCCAGGTTTCCCTGGAAGCTGACGCCTCTCTGGGATGTGACGCTGGGAGGAAAAACATTATAGAATCATGGAATGTCCTGGGTTGAAAAGGACCTTAAAAACCATCTAGTTTCAACCCCCCTGCTCTGGGCAAGGTTGCCAACCACTAGAGCAGGATGCCCAGAGCTGCATCCAGCAAGGCCTTGAATGCCTCCAGGGATAGGGCATCCACAACCTCTCTGGGCAACATGTTCCAGTGCCTCACCACCCTCTGAGTAAAAAAAGATCTCCTAATTTCTAGTCTAAACCTCCCCTCTCTTACTTTAAAACCATTCCCCCTTGTCCTATCACTACCAACACATATGAACACGCATTTCCCCCTCGTGTTTATACACTCCTTTCAAGTACTGGAAGGCTACAATGAGGTCTCCGCAGAGCCTTCTCTTCTCCAAGATAAACAAGACCAGTTCCCTCAACCTTTCTGCATAGGAGAGGTGCTCCAGCCCTCTGATCATCTGTGTGGCCCTCCTCTGGACCCGTTCCAAGAGCTCCACATCCTTCTTGTGCTGGGGGCCTATGGCTTGTATGCAGTATTCCAGGTGGGATCTCACAAGAGCAGAGCAGAGGGTGACAATCACCTCCCTCTCCCTGCTGGCCATTTACAATGCAGCCCAGGACAGAGTTGGCCTTCCGGGCTGCAAGCGCACACTGCTGGCTCATATGCAGCTTCTTGTCCAGCAGGACCCCCAAACCCTTCTCCACAGGGCTGCTCTCAAGTTCTTCTTTGCCCAGTCTATATAAATACGTGGGATTGCCCAAGCCAAATGCAACGTCTTACAATTGGCCTTGTTGAACCTCATTAGGTTCTCATGGGCCCAGTACTCCAGCCTGTCCATGTCCTTCTGGATGGCATCCGTTCCCTCTGTTGTATCGACTGCACCACTCAGCTTGGTGTCATCTGCAAACTTGCTGAGGATTCACTGGATTCTATCACCTATGTCATTGATAAAGATTTTGAAGAGTACCCATCCAAAGACCAATCCCTGAGGGACACCAATTGTGACCAGCCTCCACCCAGACATAGAACTATTGACCACAACACTTTGGCTGCGACCAGCCAACCAATTCTTGATCCACCTAACAGGCCATCCTTCAAATCCATTCCTCTCCAATTTAGAGAGTCGAACGTGGTGAGGGACCATATCAAAGGCTTTGCTCAAGTCCAGGTAGATGATATTCATAGCCCTTCCTTTGTCCACTGATGCCATCACTCCATCGCAGAAGGCTACCAGATTGGTTAGGCAAGATCTGCCTTTGGTGAAGCCATACTGGCTGTCTCGAATCACCTCTGTATCTCATACATGCCTTAATCTGTCTTCCAGGAGGACCTGCTCCATGATCTTCCCAGGCACAGAGTTGAGGCTCACCAGCCTGTAGTTCCCCAGCTCTTCCTTTCTCCCTTTCTTAAAAATGGGAGTCATGTTTCCCTTTTTCCAGTCACTTGGTGCTTCACCCAACAGCCATGATTTTTCAAATATGATGGAGATCGGCTCAGCAACCACATCAGCCATCTCTCTCAGCACCCTGGGATGTATACCCTCTGGCCCCATGGACTTGTACACATCCAGTTTCATTAGGCAGTCCCGGACTTGTTCCACGGTCACAGTGGGACAGAATCCTCTCCTCTCACCCTCTCCTTCAGGTTCAGGGTCCTGACAGATACAGGAAACTTGACCACGAGTGAAGACTGAGGCAAAGCACTTATTGAGTACCTCAGCTTTTTCCATGTCTGAGGAAGCCAGTTCTCCCATCTCGTTTATCAGAGGGGGAACACTCTCCTTGGCCTGTCTCCTCCTGCCTATGTATCTGTAGAACCCCTTCTTGTTATTCTTCATGTCCCTTGCCAAGTTCAGCTCCATCTGTACCTTGGCTTTCCTGATCCCATCTCCACACCTCCGGATGACACCCCTGTATTCCTCCTAGGCTATACAACCCTGCTTCTGCTTCTGTACATTTCCCTCTTCTCCCTCAGTTTAAGCAGCAGGTTCTTGCTCAGCCATGCCAGTTGCCCACCTCCTTTGCTTGAAGTGTCCTTCACTCTGCCCACAGCGTTTGTCTTAGCTCATGGATGAACTGCATTAGATTTGCTTGAGACTTCTGAGGCTCAGTCCAAGGCCTATTGCCTGCTGCAGCTACAACACAGTAACTATTACTTTCCCTTACTGTGCAGATTGACCTGATGAGTCTGGTCATATTAATCCCTTTTAATTCCCCTAGGTAGAAGGGGACATATTCCCATTTCAATGGTGCAAGCTGCTGAGCTCTGCAACAGCCACTCAAAGTCACCTGCTCTTGAGTCTTTCCACCTGAGTTTATCACACATGACCCAACACGAGTATCTTCAGGTTTCAATGGCCATTTCAAGTGCAGTGAACTCCAGCAATGCACTGCCAAGTCTTCCAGGATGAGTGGTGCCAGCCCACAGGAATCTCTTGATAACCTATGGTCTTGTCCAGGCCACAGTCTCGATTTCCAAGAATGCAGTGGCTGCCTTCCAATGATTGTGACTTACGTTAGACTCATAGAAGCATCGAAGCATAGAGCCATGTAGATTGGAAAAGACCTCTCAAATCATCAAGTCCATTAACTGCATGATGGCACTCAAGATAATCTTCACCATATCCTTCCCCGGCACCAAAGTCAGATTGACAGACCTGTAGTTCCCTGGGTCCTCCTTCTGGCCTTTGCTGTAGATGGGCATCACATTTGCTAGGGGAGAGTTGACTGGGACCTCCCCTGGTAGCCAGACCTGCTGATAAATGTTGGAAAGTGGCTTGGTATTTCTGCTAGCTCCTTCAATACCCTTGGGTGGATCCCATCTGGCCCCATTGTATATGTCAAAATGGAGTAGCAGGTCACTAAACAGTTCCTCTTGGATTAGGAGGGCTTCATTCTGCTCCTCACCCCTGTCTACCAGCTCGTGGGGCTGGGTACCCTAAGAACAACTGGACTTCCTACTAAAGGCTGAGGCAAAGAAGGCATTAAGCACCTCTGCCTTTTCCTCATCTCTTCTCAACGGTGTTTCCCCCCACATACAATTAAGGATGGAGATTCACCTTAGTCCTCCTTTTGTTGCTAAGGCATTTAAAAAAACTTTTTATTTCTCCTTTACGGCAGTAGCCAGACTGAGTTCCAGTTGGTCTTTAACCCTTCTAATTTTCTCCCTGCACAACCTCACAACATCTTTGTAGTTAATCCTCCTGAGTGTCCTGCTCCTTCTTCCAAAGGTCATAAACCCTTTTTCTTCCTCAGCTCTAGCCAAAGCTCTGTTCAGCCACACTGATTTTCTCTGCTGACTCATCTTTCAGCACATGGGGATGACCTTTTCCTGTGCCTTTACAATTTCGTTCTTGAAGTGTGTCCAGCCTTCCTGGACTCCTTTACCCTTCTGGACTGCCTCCTGAGGGACTCTGCCAATCAGTCTCCTTAACAAGCCAAATTCAACCCTCCAGAAATACAGGGAGGCAACACTGCTAACCCTGCTCCTTACTTCTCCATGACTCAAAAACTCTGTTAATCTGTGATTGCTATGCCCAAGATTTGCCTTCCAACCTTCACATCCCTCCCAAGTCCTTCTCTGTTCACAAGCAAAAGTTCCAGCAGGGCACCTTCCCTGGTTGCCTCACTGACCAGCTGTGTCAGGAAGTTATCTTCCACCCACTCCAGAGACCTCCTAGACTGTTTCCTCTGCTGTGTTGTCTTTCCAGCAGACATCTGGGAAGTTGAAGTCCCCCACCAGACTGTATTTTCAGTAACCAATTCAGGCCAGTGTGTGAGTGGCTCTAGGACTAGGATGCACTCCAGATATTCCAAGCTTTCATTCAATAACCTGCCATGCTCTAGGACAGAAGTCACTGAGCACAAGCTAAAATATCAAAGCACATTTGTGTTTGCATAGAGCATTCCCATTCTCCAAATTCACCTCTAGAAGAGTCCAAAACACTCCAGGCACTCACGATTGACATAAGCTATAGTAGAATTATTGTAGCCTGTTGCAAGGAGTCCTGGAAGTGCTTTTCCCTGCTGACCAGCTCTGGTGAAGGTCTTGGGTTGCTTGGCTTGGACTTGATGCCAGTGGATATTAGAAAGCAAGAGAACGAAGTCTTTGCACAAGTTCAAGCCCCAAGGCTGCACGCCACTCACAGAGGCTGCCCAGGTGACATGCAGCCGCGACAGCTTCTGCCGAGAGGCAAAACCCCTCTCTCAATGGAAGGGACGAGGTGCAAAGCCTTCATCCCATTTGGCTGATCTCACAGTAATACCAAGGCACAAGGCTGCCAGGCTGTCACCGTGACTATGGCAGGAAGGATCAGCTCCCTTGGCCTGTTGGCAACACCCATCCGAATGCACCCAGGATCCCATCGGCCTTCTTGGCCACAAGGGCACACTGTTGACTCGTGTGCAGCCTGCTGTCTCCCAGGAATCTCAGGTCCTTCTGTGCAAAACTGCTCTCCAGCAGGTCATTCCCAGCCTGTACTGGTGCTGGGAGTTTTCCTCCCTAGGAAGGAGACAGGACCCTGCACTTGCCCTTGTTGAACTTCATGGGGTTTCTCTCAGCTTCTCTCTCCAGCCTGTCAGGGTCCCTCTGAATGCCAGCACAGCCCTTTG
The DNA here is from genome assembly GCF_047663525.1 of Anas platyrhynchos. Taxonomy (NCBI): domain Eukaryota; kingdom Metazoa; phylum Chordata; class Aves; order Anseriformes; family Anatidae; genus Anas; species Anas platyrhynchos. The sequence continues at coordinate 4,599,535 of NC_092616.1, read as the reverse complement.
GGTATCAGCCACTCCTCCCAGCTTTGTGTCATCAGCAAAGTAACTGAGGGTGCATTCTGTTACATCATCCACCTCACTGATGAATAAGTTGAACAACAGAGAGGAACTTTGGCATGTCCTGTAGCCCTGTACACCCATAGGGCAATGCCTGCTACAGGAATCAGTCAGCACAGTGTTTAGAGAGGGCCAGTCAGTGTTTGCTTTGTCTGCTTCCAAGTGTTTTCCCCAGGAGAGACCCTGCTGCCATCCGGGAGCCGTGAGCCCTGGAGCCCCAGGGCCATGTGCAGGGAGCCTGGTGGGGGGCAGAGCAAGGGAGGCCTTGGGCTGGGCCTCTGCTGCTGAGCTGGGCCGGGCTCCTGGGCCCAAGGGGAGCTCCTGGCAAGCGGGCAGCGCTGCACAGAGACAGCTCTGCCCAGGAGCAGCTCCTCTGCACAGTGCAGCAGGGCTGGGGGCACTGCCTGCAGAGACACATTGCTTAAAGGCAGGCAGAAGTGGCAGCATGCCCAGAGCTCCCTGCGGGAGAAGACTTCCCAGCCCTGCACCCGGTAAGTCTCTGGCTGGAGGGCAATGCAGCCGCAGTTCGTGGAGGCAGGAGAAGCCGGGGGTGCAGGCAGGGGTGTCCAGGGCTGTGGTGCAGAGCAGGGTCCCTGCTGTGGCCCAGGGGCTGTGTGCCGGGGCAGGGCCTCTGCCGCCTGCCAGGCTCAGCACTCAGCCTGCCCGGGGAGCTGCCCAGGGCGCTGCGGGGAGAAGCTGCGGGTAGAAGGAGCCCCCCCGGCAGGGCAGGGTCCTGCTGCTGGCGGGAGGCTGCTGCCTGGGGCAGTCTGCTCTCAGATCCACAGCACAACCAGGGTGTATCCAAGGGGACTTTTCAAGAGCTGGGATATGGTAGGGGATTTAGACTTCAGTCTCAGCTCTACTGAGCCTTCTGAACTTCCAATCTTCTCTTCTTTGGCTTGGTGGAAATACAAACAGAAACAGTTAATCCAAGAAGTGCCTGAGACTCCATGATGAGCTGAGATGCCATCATAAGGAGGGATAAAAGGACCCTTTCCTGCCCCTCAGCCCCTAGAAAGCTGCAGCACCACACATGCACTGTTAGCAGGGTCTGTGTGAGCTGGGCTCTAGGACGTGCCCCCAGCGACCTGCCCATGGGCACAGCCCTGCTGCCAGGAGGTGTCTGCAGGGCAGAGCTGAGCACCCAGCTCTGATGGGGTGGGATGGGGGCTGTGAGCTGCAGGCAGGAGGCGTGGGGACAGAGACCCAGCTGCAGGCAGGGACAGCTGCAGGCAGCACAGCCATGGGCATGAAGTGAGAGAGAGCGGCTCCCAGGAACTCATTGGCAGGGGGAATTTGAGCACCTCTCTCCCATCCCTGTACTGCAGGTCCTTAGCCCTGACCAACCACTTGGTGTCTTCTCCCATTCAGCAAAGCCTCTGCCCCCACATCCATGGGATCTCAGGCTGCATTTTCCCCTTGGCAGGAGGATCCTCAGAAGAGAACCCCCCAGCTGCCCATCTCTTACTCCATTTCCTTCCTCCCTCAGCAGGAACACTGGGGCATTTCTCTGTGTTTCTCCTTCCAACCTTCCTGCCTTTAGTATTTCACTCAGACTCTCTGGCAGTGGGATTAAAGCCAGATCTCAGACACCAGAATACTGAGTCCTGCTCAGGTGCTGCATCCTGGGAGCAAAGTGCCCATGCAGTTCTAGTCAATATGGCTCTGGGCACTGTGGTGCGTTGGGCTCGGAAATGAGCTGGCTCTGTTCAAGTCACTCTGGTTTAAGGACATCCAGCATTGGCCCTGGACAATTGCCCCTTCTGCTGGAGGATGATAAACAGCCCCTCTGTAATACAGGTGCTCTGAATCTGAACTAAACTATGGGTTTCATAATCTGTCACCTCCTTTCATAGGTACCCAGTGCATGTCCCTTTCTCTTTGGATAGGAGCTGAGGCCAAGATGCATCAAATGCCCAACAGCAGCTCCATCACTGAGTTCCTCCTCCTGCCATTTGCAGACACACGGGAGCTGCAGCTCCTGCACTTCGCGCTCTTCCTGGGCATCTACCTGGCTGCCCTCCTGGGCAACGGCCTCATCCTCACCGCCGTAGCCTGCGACCACCACCTCCACACTCCCATGTACTTCTTCCTCCTCAACCTCGCCCTCCTTGACCTGGGCTGCATCTCCACCACTGTCCCTAAAGCCATGGCCAATTCCCTCTGGGACACCAGGGCCATTTCCTATGCAGGATGTGCTGCACAGGTCTTTCTGATTGTCTTCTTATTTTCAGCAGAGCATTCTCTTCTCACCGTCATGGCCTATGATCGCTACGTTGCCATCTGCAAGCCCCTGCACTACGGGAGCCTCCTGGGCAGCAGAGCTTGTGCCCAGATGGCAGCAGCTGCTTGCGGCATTACTTTTCTCTATGCTGTGCTGCACACTGCCAATACATTTTCATTGCCACTGTGTGGAGGAAATACCCTGGACCAATTCTTCTGTGAAATTCCCCGGATCCTCAAGCTCTCCTGCTCACACTCCTACCTCAGGAAATTTTGGCTTCTTCTGGTTGGTTTCAGTTTAGCATTTGGCTGTTTTGTTTTCATTGTGGTGTCCTATGTGCAGATCTTCAGGGCTGTGCTGAGGATGCCCTCTGAGCAGGGACAGCACAAAGCCTTTTCCACATGCCTCCCTCACCTGGCTGTGGTCTCCCTATTTCTCAGTACAGCCATGTTTGCCTACCTGAAGCCCACCACCTTCTCCTACACAGCCCTCGACCTTGTGGTAGCAGTTCTGTACTCAGTGGTGCCTCCAACTTTGAACCCCCTCATCTACAGCATGAGGAACCAGGAGCTGAAGGGTGCTATTAGGAAAGTGTTTTCAGGGATGTTTCTTAAGGGTGCTTATTTTCCCTTCTTTCTCCGCAAATGACTCTCTGAGTATCTTCTTGCAGGCTTGGTCCTTGTGTCCTTACCGTTTTAGTTATTGCTATCCTCAGTGTCACTTGCATTTATAATTTTCTAAAAAAAGATAAAGTATTTTCTTCATCATCCTTTTATTGAGTAATGACAGTGCTCTGTAGTCTTGAGGCTCTGTAAATACACGTCTAATGATTTGTCAGCACTGACTCTCTTAGCACCTTCGTAATAAAATGGGGTCTCCCCAGTGCACTGCCTGAAGACTTGTCTTTTCCTTCAAAGTTGGTGGCAAGTTCGGGGCTGTGCAGCTGTACCCTGAAAGGCCTATTGCTGCATGGATTTGGGAGAGAAGAAACTTATTGCCATGCTGTGAGCAGTGAGAGACCATGGGTAGGAATTAGGAGTAACCTGTTGGTGTCTGATGACCGTGGAGATGGCAAATGTTTACTGAGATGCCTACTCACGGCTGTCCCACACGGGGCAGGGCAGAGGACATCTTCCAGGAGAGGAATGTGGAGTTGGTTGAAGGGCCCAGGTGTTCTCCATGAGCAGACTGTACCCAGAGTGGGCAGTGATCCTCATTTAGTGGATTTGTGTTTGTGGGTTTGTGACTGCTTTATTGTGCTGTCCTCTGTGCAGATCTTCAAAGCTGTGCTGAGGATGCCCTCTGAGCAGGGACAGCACAAAGCCTTCTCCACGTACCTCCCTCACCTTGCCGTGGTCTTCCAGTTTCTCAGCATGGCCATGTTTGCCTACCTGAAGTCCCTTCCATCTCCTACCCATCTCTGGATCTGGTGGTGGCAGTTCTGCACTCGGTGGTGTCTCCAGCGTTGAACCCCTTCATCTACAGCATGAGGAAGCAGGAGCTCAAGGATATCATTTGAAAAGTGTTTATTGATTGTTTTTCAGTATTCATAGGGTTTCATTCTCTCTTCTGAAATGACCCACAATATATCATCTTCCAGGTTTGCGTTGTGTTATTTTTTCATTATAATTATGTATGTATTTATTATTATTTATTGATGCTTGGGCTTCTGCTGTTCCTAGAAAAATACTTGGATTCCTCCCACTGCTAGTGAGGAATGACTTTGCATTGTCTCACCTGAAGGCTATATAAAAGGTTTTCTTAAAGCCTTTCTCTGTGTGGACTCCCCCATAGCATCTCTATAACAAAATGCAAGCTCCCCAGAGTCCTGCCTGAAGGTTAGGCTCTTCCTGTGAAGATGGTGCCAGGAATAATACTTGTTGTTTCTCCCTGGGTGCAAGACCAAATAGCTCATGATTGTGTCTAGTGACAGTGGACTGTGACAAAGGACTGTTATGGTTTAACCAGGCTGTCAGCTAAGCACCACACAGCCATTCGCTCGCCCTCCCCACTCCCTCTCTGGGATGGGAGAGAGAATTGCAAAAAATAATAAAGCCTGTGGGTTGAGAAAAAGACATGTTATTAGGACCGAAAAGAAAGAAACATAATAATAATGATACTAGTACTACTAATAATGACGTCTTCAAAACAAGTGATACACAATGCAATTGCTCACCACCTGCAGAGTGATGCCCAGCCTATCCCTGAGCAGCCGGTCCCTCCACCCCGGCCAGCCCCTCCCATATTAATTGCTCAGCATAACATCAGGTGGTATGGAATACCCCTTTGGCCAGTTTGGGTCAGCCTGGTTCTGTCCCCTCCCAGGACAGAGCGAGAAGCTGAAAAGTCCTTGGCTTAGTGTAAGCAGTGTTCTGCAACAGTTAAAACATCGGTGTGTTATCAACATTGTTCTCATCCTAAATCCCAAACACAGCATCTTACCAGCTACTAGGAGAAAAATTAACTCTATCCTAACCTAAATTAGGACACAGTGGAGATGGTGAATGGTTACTGCATAACATACCCAGCATGCACATACCCAGCAGGCCCCACAAAGTGACAGATCACACAAGGTGGGGTTCCCTAAAGACAGAAACAATAAATCAATGCATCCATATGTTTAAACTGAATTCTAAACTGAATTATTTCCAGGTAAGCAAGGACTGTGCAGCCCCAGAGGAGAGAGTGGAACCCAGCAGGCACAGGGAGGGGGAGCTGGCAATGACCAATGTCATCCTTAGTGAAGTGGACCATCTGGTCCAGAGATAAACCACAGCCCACTTGCTTTGCAGAGCAGCACCACTATTCAGCACTGCCCAGGAGGGAGCTGGTCTTGGAAATGTCTGGGTCCTTCCTCCTGCTGGGATCTGTGTCTGCACTGGGAAATGACCAGCCCTGTCACCCATGCCCTGGTTCAGGCCCCGGCCCCATATCAGCCTACAATTACTGCCACTGCCCCTCTGCACTAGGTGTTGGGTTTTTCCCTGTGATCTCCCCTGACCTCAAGCAATGTGTCTTCTTTTGGAGCAGGCCGTCACAGCCTGCCTGCACAGTCCCAGAGAATCCTGGTGAGGCAGAGCTTCAAGATCAGTCTGTGATTACCCTTGGTCTCAGTACATACAGTGGTCTGGATGGGGCACAAGGAGGGGCAAAAAGGACAAAAGACAATGAGGAGGAAAGGTAGAAAAAGAAATTTCAAAAGAGGTTAAGGAAAAAAAAAATCACATCTGAACATGAGAGGTGAATGTCTTGGTTCCGCTCGAGTGGGAAGCTGAGCTCCACCACAGCCGCTCTCTCACTCCCCCTCCTCAAAGAGGAATTGGGAGAAAATATGTGAAAACGGCTCAAGGGCTGAGATAAGGACGAGAAAATCATGCAATAATTATTGTAACAGGCAAAACAGACTCAGCATAAGAAGATAGTAAGATTTATTGCTCATTTCTAACAAGCTAGAGAAGGAAAGAAACCAAAAGCACCTCCCCCCCCATCCACCCTTTTCCACCTCCTCCCCCCCAAGCGGTGCAGGGGAACGGGGGAATGGGGCTTATGATCAGTCTACAGCACTTCTTCTCTGCCACTCCTACTTGGTCACTCTCGTCCCCTGTGCTGTGGGGTCCCACCCACAGGATGCAGTCCTTGATGAACTGATCCGGCGTGGGCTTCCCACAGGCAGCAGCTCTTCCAGAACTGCTCCAGATATGGGTCCGTACCACGGGGTCCATCCCTCAGGAGAAAACTGCTCCAACCTGGCTCCCCTACGGGCAGCAGCTCCTGCCAGGTCACCTGCTCCTGCGTGGGCTCCTCTCCACGGGCTACAGGTCTGGCCCGGAATCTGCTCCGGCAGGGGTCTTCCACAGGCGGCAGCCTCCATCGGTGCAGGGCCACCTGCTCCACCGTGGTCTCCTCCACAGGCTGCAGCATGGAACCCTGCTCCACCGTGGTACTCCATGGGCTGCAGGGGGACATCCTGCTTCACCATGGTCCTCACCACAGGCCGCAGGGGACTTCTGCTCCGGCGCCTGGAGCACCTCTCCCCCTCCTTCTACACTGACCTTGGTGTCTGCAAGGCCGTTTCTCACTCTCCCAGCTGCTATGTGGCGCAGTGTTTTTTTCCCTGTCTTAAATATGCTCTCACAGAGGCGCAAAACAACATCGTTTATTGGCTCAGCTCTGGGAAACAATGGGGCTCTTCCCAAACACGGGGCAGCTTCTAGATCTTTCTCACAGAAACCACCCCTATGGCCCCTGTTACCAAAACCTTACCATGTAAACCCACTACAGTGAACCAAGAACTGACCAATGTGATCGAACTCTCAAGTTATCCCAGCTGAGGCCAGGCCAAGGTACAGACCTCCACAGGTTCCTTCCAGCTCATAATCCTCAAGGAAGAAGGAGCTGTTCAGTGGAGTCAGGACCTGGGAACACTGCTGTGGGCTGAGACAGTGTGTGCTTTTGTAATCTCTGTTCCTCAGGGTTACCTAGTGAGTTAAGTCATCCTAAAAACAAGCTCTGTTCTATGGGCACCAGGACTCAGACTGGTTTGAGGTAGCACAGAAAAGTTTTCAGAAACACTGCCAGTTATCACAGAACTACAGAATGTTTGAGGTTGGAAGGGAGCTCTGGAGATTGCCTAGGCCAACCCCATTGCTCAAGCAGGGCCAGCTTGAGCAGGTTGTCCATGCTCATGTCCATGTCCAGACACGTTCTGAATATCTCCAGGTATGTTGGCTCCACAGCTTCTCTGAGGAACCTGTGCCACTCATCAACCCACTTCACAGTACAGAAGAGCTTTCCTGTTTCCAGGAGGTTTTACCAATGTTTCCTTTGGTGCCCATTGCCTCTTGTCCTGTCAATGGGCACTTCAGAAAAGAGTCAGGCTGCTTTGTCTTAATTCCTCCCATCATGACTTCACCAAATGTGGACACACCTGGAGTATTGTGTGCAATTCTGGGCTCCCCAGTACAAGAGGGACATGGATCTGCTGGAGCTCGTCCAGAGGAGGTCTACAAAAAGGATGAGGAGCACCTGTCATACAAAGACAGGCTGAGAGAGCGGGGCCTGTTTGGCCTGGAAAAGAGAAGACTGAGGGGAGACCTCATCAATGGGTATAAATATCTGAGGGAAGGGTGTCGAGAGGACGGAACCAGATTTTTTCAGTTGTGCCCAGCTACAGGACTTTAGACAGTGGGGCACTAACTGGAGCACAGGAAGTTCGGTCTGAATATAAGACAACACTTCTTTACTGAGAGGGTGACAAAGCACTGGAACAGGTTGCCCAGAGAGGTTGTGGAGTCTCCTTCGCTTGAGATATTCAAAACTGCCTGGATGCCATCCTGCACAATGTGCTCTAGGTGATCCTGCTTGCAGGCAGATTAGTCTAAACGATCTTCAGTGGTCCCTTCCAACCTCGGTTGTTCTGTGATTCTTTGGTAAAAATCTCCCCCTTGCCTTCTCTTCTCCAGGTTGAACACTCCAGCTCTCACAGCTTCTCCTCATCTGAAGACTCTCCAGTCCCTTAATGATCTTTGTGCTGGTGGCCTTCTTTGATGTAATTTCACATGGCTGGCACCTGTTCATCTTGTTGACCACTACTGTCCTGGTTTCAGTTAGAACAGAATTAATTTTTTTCCTAGTAGCTGGTAGAATGCTATGTTTTGGCTTAGGATGAGAAGAGTGCTGATAACACCCCGATGTTTTAATTGTTGCAGAGCAGTGCTTATACCAAGCCAAGGACATCTCAGCTTCTTGCTCTGTCCTGCCAACGGGCAGGCTGGGGGTGCAGCAAGAGCTGGGAGGGGACAGACCCAGGACAGGTGACCCAAACTAGCCAAAGGGGTATTCCATACCATCTGACGTCATGCTAAACAATATATAGGGGTGGCTAGCTGGGGGAGGGGGCCGGACTGCTCGGGGTTAGGCTGGGCATCGGTCAGTGGGTGGTGAGCAATTGCATTGTGCATCACTTGTTTGTACACATTATTATTAGTAGTGCTATTATCATAATTATTGTTATTATTGTTATTGTTATTATTATTATTGTTTTCCTGTCTTATTAAACTGTCTTTATCTCAACTCACGGGCTTCACTTTCTGTTTCTCTCCCCCATCCCAGAGAGGGAGGGGGGAGGGTGAGCGAATGGCTGTGTGGTGTTTAGCTGCCACGACAATGGCTCACCCTGATTGTGCTGTCTCTCACAAGACAGCAGCATTGGCAGTTGCAGGAGAGTTTGGACAACACAGGAGTAACTAATTGAACGGAGTTGCAGCACAGACTCGCAGAAGGCTCGAGCATGGGAGGCTGCCAGAGTCCACCTTTTCTGTGCTTCCTTCTCATGCCTTCTGTCATTTTGTTTGGAGCTTTGTCCTAAATGTTGCAAGGTTTTGCAGGGACAAAAACAGAAGCACCAAAGCCTAACTGGAGATCAGTCTGGCTGTTACCATTAAAGACAATAAAAATGTTTTTATAAATACATGAGAAGGGGAAGATTAAGGAGAATCTTCGTACTTTATTGGATGTGGAGGGAAACATTTTGACAATAGATGAGAAAAAGACTGAGGTATTTAATGCCTTCTTTGCCTCAGTCTTTAGCAGCAAGACCAGTTGTTGCCCTGGTACTCAGCCCCTGAGCTGGTAGTTAGGGACAGGGAGCTGACAAAGGGGTGACACTTTTCACAACTTCTTCACTCTCCCTTTCTCCTTCTCCTCCCCTTTCTCTTCCAGGCTAGTTACAATAGCTTCAAAGCTTTCAATATCCTTGGGATGGTCAAACCAGCCTGTTCCTATTGAGATGTCTACTGAATGTGTTTCAGCTTTTGTTTAAGGCTAAACAAGTACTTGAGAGTGCCACCCAGAAGTCTGCCCCAAGGCAGGAGATTTAGTAGAGGCTAGGAGTATGGGAGGATACTATCAGGCACCTAGAGCAGTGGGCACATCCAATGCTTTGGAACTTCACCCCTGAGCAAGTGCAGAATCCTAAAAAAAATGGTAAAATGCATGAAAAAGGGTTGTGAAAAGACACAAATCGCTGCAAAGAGCTGGGGCTTTTCCTATGTATAGAAGACACAGTCAATGCTACTCCAAGTCCAGTGACAGGCACTCCTGCAACTCCACCCTGTGTGACGGTTCCTGCAGCCACTCCAACCCCTGTGACAGGCCCTGCAGACACCACAACTCTTGCAATGGGCCCTGAAGGCACTTCAACCCCTCTGATGGGCCCCATGGCTGGGCCAGAGAACCAACCTGTGTAACTATTGGTTACACCTTTATGCAAGAGAAAAGTATGGATTAAAAAAATCATTATTTTTTTTTCCTTAGAAAGGAAAGAAACTCCTATGCAGACAAGAAAGGAGGAAGAAGACAAGGAATGCTTCAACAAAGTTGGGCCATCAAAGAAGAAGGAGGGCAAAGAGGAAGAAATCAGAGCAGCATCAGTAACCACAAGACCCCTATCCCAGGGCGAGCTATGGGATTTGTGAAAAAAATTCAGTCATCATTTAGGTGAGCACATTGTCACTTGGCTGCTCCAGTGCTGGGAGAACAGGGCCAATAGCTTGGAATTAGAGGGCAGAGAAGCCAAGCAGCTGGGATCCCCCTCTAGGGAAGGGGTGATTGACAAAGCAATTGGCCCTACCATTTTCCATGAACTGACCCAGACTGCCCCGCAATGGGGGAAGCTCCTGAACACCTGCAATACCTTGATGACATCATCATGTGGGGCAACAGAGCAGAAGTATTTGAGAAAGGGAAGGAAAGAATCCAAATCCTTCTGAAAGCTGGTTTTACCCTAAAACAAATGTCAAGGGACTGCAACACTTGATTCCCATGCAGGCTGGCCAGGGTTGAGGGGACCACTGATCGAGGACAGGCTGGGCATCGATCATTGGGTGGTGAGCAATTGTATTGTGCATCACTTGCTTTGTATACCTAATTATTATTGTTGTTATTGTTGCTGTTATTATTATTATTAATCTCTTCCTTTTCTGTCCTTTTAAACTGTCTTCATCTCAACCCATGAGCTTTACAGTTGTGGAGCTGTAGGGGCTGTGAGCTAATAGCTGTGTGGTGCTGAGCTGCCAGCTGGGTTAAACCACAACATATTGACAACTGTACATCAATAGCACAAATCACTCTTCTAACATCAGTCTCTCCCATGTTGAGCAAGGAGCAGTCGCTGATGACTTCAGTCTGCTTCAAACACCACACCCCAGGAGAGACCCCGATGACTTCAGGAGCTGTCAGCCCTGAGGCCTTGGGGACACCTCAAGGGAGCCCAATGGCACAGAGCAAGTGATGCCATGGTCGGGTGCTGTGCTGCTGAGCTGAGCCGGGCTCCTGGGCCCAAGGGGAGCTCCTGGCAAGCGGGCAGTGTGGCAAATAGCTCAGCCCAGGAGCAGCTCATCTGCACAGAGCAGGTTCTGACCGCAGGTGGCACGGGGAGAGAAGGAGAGAGTGATTGGAGGCAGCGAGGAGTGCAACAAGAGAGGGCAGCGTGTGGCAGGACAGATCTGCAGACTCTTGACACCGTGAGTCTCTGGCAACAGGGAAATGCAGATGGGGTTTCCAGATGGGTCTTCTCCAGCTGGCACATCTGATGGCTGATAGCTTCTCTCAGGATGGCTCTTTCTGTTTCTCCAGCACAGAGCAGAAGATGCTGTAGAGAAGGGCATTGATGATTGGATTTTTCAAGGGGAAGACCAAGGCAGGGTCTAGCCAAAGGGTAAGAATTTTTCTGCAGTCTGTGCTTGCAGATTTTTGCAGTGGAAGACAGGCAGGCTTCATGGTAATGGGTTGTCAGGTAATGTCATGGTAATGCCTGTCCCTCCCTAGCCTTGCCTCCTCTGACAGCACCATGGTGCCGTTCCTTCTGGCTTCTCCACGTGGCTGTGCTGCTGCTGTTCTGCTTTCCAGGCTGGCTGAGGATGGGGGTTTCACATGCACATGGAGTGAGCCCTTGGCGTGCTTGGGGGAAGGGGAATACGGGGACAGGCTGAAGGGGCTGGAGATGTGCGTTTTGAGCATGGATTCAGCAGTGCCCTGCTGCTTTTCAGATGAACATATGAGTGTAATTATCCCACAGCTCATAGAAATGCCAGCAGAAGAGAGCAGCCTTTATGGACAGACTGGCTGTCCCCTCTGAAGGAACACTCTGCACTAAAGGCACAGTTCATTTGTTTCTGTGGAGCCACAACGTTTCACTTGGAGTGCAGCAGGAATGACAGCCCTGGATTTCCCCCAGGGCTCGGTGCTGGGGCTGGTCCTCTTTAACATATTCATCAATGATCTGGATGACGGCATTGAGTGCACCCTCAGTAAGTTTGCAGATGACACCAAGTTAGGTGCGTGTGTCGATCTGCTCGAGGGTAGGAAGGCTCTGCAGGAGGATCTGGATAGGCTGCACCGATGGGCTGAGGTCAACTGTATGAAGTTCAACAAGGCCAAGTGCCGGGTCCTGCACCTGGGACGCAATAACCCCAAGCAGAACTACAGGCTGGGAGAGGAATGGTTGGAGAGCTGCCAGGCAGAGAAGGACCTGGGAGTGATGGTGGACAGTCGGCTGAATATGAGCCAGCAGTGTGCTCAGGTGGCCAAGAAGGCCAACGGCATCCTGGCTTGTATCAGAAACAGTGTGACCAGCAGGGCTAGGGAGGTGATCGTCCCCCTGTACTCGGCTCTGGTGAGGCCGCACCTCGAGTACTGTGTTCAGTTTTGGGCCCCTCGCTACAAGAAGGACATCGAGGTGCTTGAGCGGGTCCAACGAAGGGCGACGAAGCTATTGAGGGGCCTGGAGAGCAAGTCCTATGAGGAGCGGCTGAAGGAGCTGGGCTTGTTCAGCCTAGAGAAGAGGAGGCTCAGGGGTAACCTTATTGCTCTGTATAAGTACATTAAAGGAGGCTGTAGCGAGGTGGGGGTTGGCCTGTTCTCCCATGTGCCTGGTGACAGGACGAGGGGGAATGGGCTAAAGTTACGCCAGGGGAGTTTTAGGTTAGATGTTAGGAAGAATTTCTTTACTGAAAGGGTTGTTAGGCACTGGAACGGGCTGCCCAGGGAGGTGGTGGAGTCACCATCCCTGGAAGTCTTCAAAAGACGTTTAGATGTAGAGTTAGGGATATGGTTTAGTGGGGACTGTTAGTGTTAGGTCAGAGGTTGGACTCGATGATCTTGAGGTCTCTTCCAACCTAGAAATTCTGTGATTCTGTGATTCTGTGATTCTGTGACAGTATACAGAAAAGAAATCCAGAGAGCCCTGCTCTGCAGTTGGGTGAATTTGGAAAGGCAATGTGGATAACCTGATATGAGGAGTGAATTTTATTTGTGATTATCACGTTTCCCTTTCCGTATTATTATAGGTGTGGACTGAATACAACATTGAATGCAGTAGAATATCCTACTCCCAGGGACACCCTCAGGCAGCATGAGTCACAACTCAAGAAAGGGATCTGCAAAATATATGATTAATGCTCCAAAATTGAATTAGTTCTTATCAGATAATTCTGTTGTACTTCCTTACTGCCTTTTTCCTCTGTGGTGAGGACCTCCTGCCTAAAATTAGCAAATGTCCAACAACAGCTCCATCACTGAGTTCCTCCTGCTGGCATTCGCCGACACACGGGAGCTGCAGCTCCTGCACTTTGCGCTCTTCCTGGGCATCTACCTGGCTGCCCTCCTGGGCAACAGCCTCATCCTCACTGCCGTAGCATGCGACCACCGCCTCCACACCCCCATGTACTTCTTCCTCCTCAACCTCGCCCTCCTCGACCTGGGCTGCATCTCCACCACTGTCCCCAAAGCCATGGCCAATTCTCTGTGGGACACCAGGGCCATCTCCTATGCAGGATGTGCTGCACAGGTCTTTCTCATTGTCTTCTTGTTTTCAGCAGAGTATTCCCTTCTCACCATCATGTCCTATGATCGCTACGTTGCCATCTGCAAGCCCCTGCACTACGGGAGCCTCTTGGGCAGCAGCGCTTGTGCCCAGATGGCAGCAGCTGCCTGGGGCAGTGGGGTTCTCTATGCTCTGCTGCATACTGCCAATACATTTTCACTGCCTCTCTGCCAAGGCAATGCTGTGGACCAGTTCTTCTGTGAAATCCCCTCCATCCTCAAGCTCTCCTGCTCAGACTCTTACCTCAGGGAAATTGGGCTTCTCACATTTAGTGTTTTTCTCTTTCTGGGGTGTTTTGTTTTCATTCTTTTCTCCTATGTGCAGATTTTCAGGGCTGTGCTGAGGATACCCTCTGAGCAGGGACAGCACAAAACCTTTTCCACGTGCCTCCCTCACCTGGTCATAGTCTTCCTGTTTCTCAGCACAGGCATGTTTGCCTATCTGAAGCCCCCCTCCATCTCCTTGACATCCCTGAACCTGGTGATGACTGTCCTGTACTCAGTGGTTCCTCCAGCTGTGAACCCCCTCATCTACAGCATGAGGAACCAGGAGCTGAAGAATGCCATTAGGACAGTGATGTCATGGAGGGTTTTCAGGATGTGCTGTGGAAACTGACTGGACCTCTCCACAGCTAGAAACTGCTTATTTTCTTCTTCCTCAGATGAATTAGAGTCTATGTAATGATAGAGCAAGCTGTCTTAACTTCTGGATGGGTTTAATTTCTTTTGTTTTTCATTTCCCCTTTTGATATTGTTTTCCACAAAGAAATGCTGTTCTTCATCCCCTTGTACCAACATATCTTTTGTGACCCTGAGGCTTTGCATAAACAAGGAGCCAGACTCTCTGTGTATTTAAACAAAATAAATGGAGCCACAACTACTTTGTCTGAGACCCACTCTCAATTGATCAGGAAGTAATGGAACCAGAAAACCCTTCCTGGCTGCAGCAGCTCGGGCCTGGCTGCCCTGGCCCTGGCGCAGCAGGAGCTGCCTGAGAAACCCCAGGGATGGCACGGAGGGGCTGCAGGCCTCTGAGGATCAGCTGCTGAAGAGAGCAGGGGACACAGCAGGGGACACTGACCTCTGTATGCTTCTGCCTTGGATGCTCCCCTCTGTGGCACTGAGCCCTCTGTGCCCCCAGGAGTTGCTGTGGCCTTCAGAGGGGCTGTGGCTGTGGTGGCAGTGCCCAGAGCCCTGCAGCAACCTGCTGTGGGCACTGTCTTGGGGTCACCCCAGCCTGGGCTGCTGTGCTGGGCTGGGATGAGGGCAGGGAGGTGGCCAGGGGATAGGGAAGTGGGAGAATTGGGGGGAAGCTGGGAAAGTCTGGAATAGCCGTTTGGCCATTGCTCACATCTCTGCCCACCAAGGGCATATGAGAGGCTGTTGTCCCTCACAGCCCTGCCTGTAATCTCTCCCTTCTCACACTGTGCTCTGTCATATCCAGCATTTTCCAATGCCTAGTCACACAGGCTCCCACCCCATGTCCAGCTGGCATCACTGCAGGGCAGCCCTCCCCAGGGGCCCAGGCATCTGCCTGCAGCTTCCACAGCTGCTGCTCTTGATGGCCTCCTGAGGCCTGCCTGCTCCTGGCCCATCACAGTGTTGTGAGGAGGTGACCTCAGCAGCAGCAGCCCAGCCATGGTGGACAGAGCTGTCCCCTGTCAGAGCTGCCCCCTGTGTCCCATGGGGTTTGTGATGCACTCAATGACATCGCCATGTCTGCCTGCCTGCCACCAGGCAGTCAGGTCACTGCAGTAGGAATGGCATCACAACCCACCTCCCAGCCGTGTCACTGGGACCTTCCTCCACATGTCCCCTCTCCCCAGCTCCCAGCACTGCTGGGTTGGTTTCCTGATAGTTCAGGTGATGTAAAATCCTAGAATCCCAGCCACTCGCCCATCTCTCTCCCAGTTATCTGTGTGTACACATGTAACTCTGTATATAAATTTACCTTTACTTGCACATATAGCTGTAGTTACAGCTGTAGCTATACAAATATATCCACAAAGAACTGGTTGGTGACCTGCTACGGCACTTGGATGTGCACAAATCGATGGGGCCGGATGGGATCCACCCAAGGGTACTGAGAGAACTGGCAGAAGAGCTTGCCAAGCCCCTATCCATCATTTATCAGCAGTCCTGGCTATAGGGGGAGGTCCCAGCTGACTGGCGGCTAACAAATGTGACGCCCATCACATGAGAAGGGCCGGAGGGCTGACCCAGGAAACTACAGGCCTGTCAGTTTGACCTCAGTACCAGAGAAGCTCATGGAGCAGATCCTCTTGAGAGTCATCATGCAGCACTTGCAGGGCAAGCAGGCGATCAGGCCCAGTCAGCATGGGTTTATGGAAGGCAGATCCTGCTTGATGAACCTGATCTCCTTCTATGACAAAGTGACGCACCTGGTGGATGAGGGAAAGGCTGTGGATGTGGTCTACCTTGACTTCAGCAAGGCATTTGACACCGTCTCCCACAGCATTCTCCTCAAGAAACTGGCTGCTCTTGGCTTGGACTGGCGCACACTTCATTGGGTTAGGAACTGGCTGGATAGCCGGGCCCAAAGAGTCATGGTAAATGGAGTCAAGTCCAGTTGGAGGCCAGTCACTAGTGGTGGCCCCCAGGGCTCGGTGCTGGGGCCGGTCCTCTTTAATATGTTCATCGATGATCTGGACGAGGGCATTGAGTGCACCCTCAGTAAGTTTGCAGATGACACCAAGCTATGCGCATTGGAGAGCTGCCAGGCAGAGAAGGACCTGGGAGTGATGGTGGACAGTCGGCTGAATATGAGCCAGCAGTGTGCTCAGGTGGCCAAGAAGGCCAACGGCATCCTGGCTTGTACCAGAAACACTGTGACCAGCAGGGCTAGGGAGGTGATTGTCCCCCTGTACTCGGCTCTGGTGAGGCCACACCTCGAGTACTGTGTTCAGTTTTGGGCCCCTCGCTGCAAGAAGGACATCGAAGTGCTTGAGCTGGTCCAGAGAAGGGCGACGAAGCTGGTGAGGGGCCTGGAGAACAAGTCCTACGAGGAGCGGCTGAAGGAGCTGGGCTTGTTCAGCCTGGAGAAGAGGAGGCTCAGGGGCGACCTTATCGCTCTCTACAGATACCTTAAAGGAGGCTGTAGTGAGGTGGGGGTTGGCCTGTTCTCCCACGTGCCTGGTGACAGGACGAGGGGGAATGGGCTAAAGTTGCGCCAGGGGAGTTTTAGGTTAGATGTTAGGAAGAACTACTTTAGCGAAAGGGTTGTTAGACACTGGAACAGGCTGCCCAGGGAGGTGGTAAAGTCACCATCCCTGGAAGTCTTTAAAAGACATTTAGATGTTGAACTTAGTGATATGGTTTAGTGGAGGACTTGTTAGTGTTAGGTCAGAGGTTGGACACGATGATCTTGAGGTGTCTTCCAACCTAGAAATTCTGTGATTCTGTGATTCTGTGATATTTCACTATACAGACAGAAAGATGTGAATATTCCCATCAAGAAAGGCAGATAATACAAATATGTATATATATATATATGTATGTATGTATGTATGTATGTATATATATTTTCCCCTGTATTTGCATTGCCAGAATTTCTCCTATGCACTGCACTTCATCTCCTCAGTATTTGAGGTATTTCCACCTGGCCTTACGAAACAGACCATGCTGGAAATCCCCTTTCCAGCAGAGTGTGTGCACGTGCATTTTCCGCTCTTCTGCAGAGTTGCCCTCCACTTGCTCTTGCTCTTTGGTCATTCAGATACTTCTCATATACACAGTTGCTTCTAGGGAGTTTGGGGAGGTTGAGCTTGCCTGTATTTCAGTAGTCCCTTTCATCATCCCTGTAGCCAATTCTATATTTCTCTTCTACCATTTCTTATATCTGTGTCAAAAATTTATTGTACAGTCATCCCTTGTGGATGGTGCACCTCATTGAAGGCAAGTTAGAGTTGACTCACAGTTGTGGACTGTGGTTTTTGTTTGGTTGCTCCTTTTATTTTTGTTGGTGTTTGTTTATTTTTAATATACATTTTTTGTAAATATTAAAAGAAAAAGACACCCACACACATAAATAACAACAAAAAACTATGTGCAGCCAGATGTCTGAGGAAGAGAGGTGGGAGTTGGTGCAAAAATCATAGAATCATAGTATATCCCAAGCTGGGCAGGACTCATAAGGATCACAGAATCACAGAATCACAGAATTTCTAGGTTGGAAGAGACCTCAAGATCATCGAGTCCAACCTCTAACCTAACACTAACAGTCCCCACTAAACCATATCCCTAAGCTCTACATCTAAACGTCTTTTATAGACTTCCAGGGATGGTGACTCCACCACTTCCCCTCCACTACTCAAGGTGAGGCCCCAGCCGTGCAAGGTAGAGTGGGACAATCATCTCCCTCAACTGACTAGCAATGCCATGCTTGATGCACCCCAGGATATGGTTGGCCCTCCTGGCTGCCAGGGCACACTTCTGGCTCATATTCAGCTTGCTATCAACCAAAACCCCCAGATCCCTCTCTGCAGTGCTGCTTTCCAGTGTCTCGTCACCCAAGGAACAGAGTTCCCCTGAAGGAGAGCAGTACAAGGGGAAGGGTTTCTGGCACACTCCTGAGAGGCCTGTGGGAGCTGCAGGCCACACCAGTCTCTGAGACTAGACAACTTTCCACCAAGATCCAGATCCCAAAGATGCACCAGCTCCCAGGGAAACATGGCCCTGATTTGTCCCCCATCATGAGGACACATTGAGCCATGCCCAGACAAGCCCTAGGGCTCAGGACAGCCCTAGCATGACGACCCAGGAGTCCTGACTGCCGCATTGTTCCCTAAGCCCAGCGGGACTCTCAGGCTGGGCTCCCACAGCAGCCACCAGCCCTGACCAGCCTGCCCCACAGCCCAGGACTTGCACCTTTGGACAGCTGACAGCCCCTTTGTCACCCCTTGAGAAGCAGCTCCCAACATCCTTACCTTTCGAGGAGAGCTGCAGGAGCCCTGAGAACACGGCAGTAAGGGTGGAAGTAATGGTCACTCTCCAGGAACCCTTCATGCTGCTGGCCCTCAGCTCAGGACAAGGGATGCCCGCCCTGGCTCCTCAACCACAACTCCTCTGTAAGGTGCCCCTGCTCCTCTGCCCATCAGCAAGGGTTGGGCAGTGAGGGTTTTGTGACATCAGGGCTCCATGCACAACAGAAAATTGTCATTTTATTGGTGTAAGCCTGAAGATTGCCTACGCATTTTTTAAGAATTTCAAAAATTTCACTTCAATTAGCTGAAATGATCGAACACTTCTAATACAATATTTGACGTGCCCCATGAAATCAAAATGATCATATGATGATTATTACAGCATGAGAAAAAATACTGATCTTCCTCTGTAGTCGCATTGCCAGAACTCTGTCTCTTGAGCACCGCATTTCATCTTCCCCATCAGAGAATCATAGAATCGTAAGTCAACATTGGAAAATGCCTCCAAGATCAGCTGGTCTAACTGATGCCCTACTGCCAATGTCACCCACTAAACCGTGTTCCTAAGCACCATGTCCAGCTTTTCCTTAAACAGCCCCAGGGACAGTGACTCCACCACTTCCCTGGGCAACCCATCCCAATGCCTGACTACTCTTTCTGAGAAGAAATGTCTCCTAATTTCTAATCTAATCCCCAGCCCCAGTGAAATGTAAGGCCCTTCCCTCTAGTCCTATCACTAGTTTCCTGTAAGAAGAGGCCAACACTCAGCTCCCCATCACTTCCTTTCAGTTAGCTGTAGAGAGCAACAAGGTCTCTTCTGAGCCTCCTCTTCACCAGACTAAACAACCTAAGTTCCCTCAGCTGCTCCTCATAGCACTTGCTTTCCAGGCCCTTCACCAGGTTTGTAGCCTTTCTCTGGACACGCTCCAGCACCTGGATGTCCTTCTGGAAGTGAGGGGCCCAAAACTAAACAGAGTACATGAGGTACGGCCTCACCAGAGCAGAGTACAGGGGGATGATCACCTCCCTGGTCCTGCTGGTTACACTACTGATACAAGCCAGGATGCTGTTGGCCTTCTTGTCCACCTTGGCACTTTGTTGCCTCATGTTCAGGCAAGCTTTGACCACACCCCCAGATCCTTTTCCTCTGCACAGCTTTTGAGCCACTCTGCCCCAAGCCTGTAGCCTTGCATTGGAGTTATTGTGAGCAAAGGGCAGGACCTGGCACTTAGCCATGGTGAACCTCATCCCACTGGCTTCTGCCCATTGATCCAACCTGTCCAGGTCCCTCTACTGGGCCTTCCTACCCTCTGGCAGTTTGACACTTCCCCCCAACTTGGTGTCACCTGCAAACTTACTGAGGGTGCACTCAATTCCCACATCCAAATCATCCATAAAGATATTAAAGAAGATGGGCTCCAACACCAACCCTTGGGGAACACCACTGGTGACTGCTCGTCAGCTGGATTTCACTTCATTCACCACTACTCTCTGGGCCTGGCCATCCAGCCAGCTTTTAACCCAGCATAGAATGTACCTGTCCAAGCCATGGGCTGCCAGCTTCTCCAGGAGAATACTGTGGGAGACTGTGTCAAAGGCCTTGCTGAAGGCTAGGTAGACTACATCAACAGGCTTTCCCTCATCCCCCAGGCAGGTCACTGGTCATAGAAGGAGATGATGCTGGTCAGGCAGGACTCTGATTAAAGAGACCATATCAGAAGTCACCTTTCCAGCAGACTATCTGGACATGTGCAGTTTCTGTTGTTCTGCAGAGTTTTCTTCCACTTGCTCTTTGGTCATTCAGATCCTTCTGATACATCGAGTTGCTTCTTGGGACTTGAGGGGAATTCAACTTGCCCGTCCTTTGGTAGCCTCTCTTGTCATCCATGTACACAACTCTGTAGCTGTATTTCTCAATTACCATTTCCCATCTATTTGAGTCAGATGTTTTTCTGTACACTTATCCCCTGTGCATGGTTCAACTTGGAAATGGCTCATTGCTGTGGACTTTTTTTACTTTTTTTTTTTTTTTTAACGTGTGTTTCTTTGCTGATTTTTTTTTTTTTGTTAAGTATTAATAGCAAAGACACACACATACATAACAAGAAAAAAATGTTTGCATCTGCTTTTCTCAGAGAAGGAGGCAGCAGCTGGTGGAAAGAGACTGTAACATCCACCTGCAGATGTCAGTGGAGAAGTCTGATGTAATTAAAAGTGATGCAAGTCACGCTGGCTGATGTGAGAAGTGGTGGGGATGGAGAGCTGAGCAGCAAGGTTGTCCATACAGTCTAGGACTTCAAGGGACTGCTTTTCCTATCCATCCAGACCTCCTTAGGAGACACTTTGGATCCACGTCAACTACTGAATGCTACTAAGTTAAATGAGCTTACATATGAAAATGTTATTTTGTAAAGTGGTCATTGAAAACTTCCTCTTTAGCAACACTCTTGAAAACTTATTAATTAACTGTAGAAGTCTGGAAGACTGGATGAAAATGGCTGAATTGTAATGAGCCCCATGGTGCATTTGGTGCTGAGCCCATGGACCTCAGGTAGTGAGAAGAGAATGATGTAACTGCAGGAGAAGTCAAAGTCAGAAGGAAACTTTGAAGTGTCTAGGAGTATTAATGGGCCCCAGTGAGGGTCATTACTGACAAAGCCTCCCCATGGACTTGTTAGAGCAGACAATTGGAGGCCATGATTGCAGGTAGGCAAAAGCACTGGGCAGGAGATTCTGATGCTGAGTAAAGGCCTTGGTTTGTTTGGTGAAGCAGAAAGGCCAAGCCCTGTCCCCCAGCCCCTGGGCAGGGAGGTCCTGTCCCTCACCCATGGCTCAGGGCTCTTCCTGGGGCAGTGGGATGTGGGGTGTGTGATGTTGTGTGAAGGACAATGCTATGACACCTGCTGGCCTCCCCACTGGGTTGCAAGGAGGCAACAAGGCCTCAGTGTCATGAGCACAGCATGTGTCCTCGTGAGCCTCAGTAGCAGAGACAACTGCCATAGCCAGGGGGACAAAGACCTTGGTGCTGCTGGGGCCTTCCAGCCTTGCCAGTGCTCTCGGTCTTTTCCACCAAAGGCTGTCCTGCACTGTCCTATCCCTTCCCACTTTTCCCTGCAGGCTGTAGGCACCCACCTTGCTTCTCCACCTTGCTCTCATCCAGATATTTCCTTACTTTCACTGATGTCTCCCCACCCTCCATGGCAGTTGCTTGAAACACACTAGTATGAGCTGACCACAGACTCCTTCTGGGTGATGTCAGGCACCACAGCACTACCCTTTCAGTGACATTTCCTCCTCCAGGAGAACTTTGCAGTACAAATGACAAGTGGGCCAGGTTGTCCAGCAGAATTCCCACCCACAGCCTCATCCATTTGATAAGTCCACATAGCACCAATCAGGCTATGAGGAGTCTCTGGGAGACAAAGACACAGGCCAAGGTGCAGGTAGACAGTGTCCCTTTCGTTCCCCTCCCCTATGGGTTCAGCAATCCTGTTTTTGTCCTTCAAGTGCCTGGAGGTGGCTGTGGAAAAGCTTGCCCCATCACCTTCCCAGGGACTGAGGTGAGGCTCACCAGCCTTAATTCTTCCCACCCTATTTTCTCTTCTTCTGGAAGACAGATTTGAAGTCCTTCTAAGTCTCCAGAAAGTTCTCCGATCCCTCTGGCACATTTGCTGACATAGTCCAGGAAGGCAGGGGAAGGTGATGCAGGAGACAGGCAAGAACACACAAGTCTTTCTCTTGCACACCCAAAGGCAGGGCATTGCAGTGGTTGTGGTGTCCCGCTGGCTCCTGCTTCCTCTCCCAGATGCTGGGAGGCACCCCAGCCCTGCAGTGCATTGCCCTGCTCTGCACTCATCTGAGATACTGTATGGCATGAGGGAGGAATGGACACAGGCTGAAGGCATTTGTGCTCACTCAGGTTTGCCTCAGTACATGAACAAAATGTACACACTGAAGCCTCATCTATACAGGGCACACATACGGACTTCTGACTTAGCCATTCAGTGTCCTTCTGGGGGGGAACAAACCACCTCTCTGAGCTGGGTTCAGAGCCTAAAAAGTCACCCAAGTTGTAACCAGGACAATATCCACCTCTTATTCTCTACCGTATATACAATGACAGGTTCAAGACTTTCCAATAAGTCTTCATTAATCAACACCCTGCAATTAAGACACAGATATCATTCCCTTAGTCTATGGGCCTACTTAATGAAATGTCCATAAAATGTTCAATGATTCCATTTAGTCCATGAATTGGGTTCTATCCGTTGTTGTGACCCCAAAGGACAGGAGAAGACATACGTTACATGGAGTGAGAGGGCACCAATGCCAGCTCAGGTTAGGTCACTGCTGCACTTGCACTGCTCCTTGTGAGGCTCCTCTGCTATTGGTTCGAGTGGTACCTCCTACAGAACATGGCTGTGTGGTGCTTATCTGCCTGCTGGGTTAAACCACATCACAGACCAGGCTGCTGAATCTGACATTGCAATGAGCTCCACCCTTCACCCCTGCCCCAGACTGGGCTCATCCACCAGCCACAGTCCTTTAGAGGTGTACCTGTTCCAACACAGCCTTATTCAGGAGTCTTATTCCCTTCAGAGCTTTACCTACTGTGTCATGGAATTACCAGCGGTCACGGATGCTTGCAGGTATACCTTCTGTGTTGTACACTTATCCATGTGCCACACTCTCTTCAGAGGTGTACCTGCTCTAGTGTGGCCTTTTCCATTGCAGAAGGATGATGAGGAGTTCTGGGCTGCAATGTAGAGATTCAGTGCAGAGATGATTCAGGCGAATATAGGTCTGGGATATATTGGCTGATAGAGGACCAACAGGGTCAGGCTTTGGAAGAAGCCTGATTAGTTGTGGGGAAACCACTGGTATTGGTAAATCCTCAGAAAAACACAGGGATGTATTTCAAGCCACAGCCAGTAAGGATGGAGAGAAGTTAGGACAGCTTTGGCAGTCATCAGGCCAGACTGAACTGAGAATGTGAGTGTATGGTAAAAGTCTGCAGGAATGCAAGCACAGGTAGAGGAAAATGTAGGACAGGCTGTGGAGGGGGATGACAACAGGCCATTTGGGGCTGGAGCCCCCCCAGTGGAATAGATGACCTCAGGGCTACAGCTGCAGCCTCTTCCACTAAGGCCCACCAGAGGACACTGGTCCCTTACAGCCCCAGGGCCTTGTTACCTCCTCAACCCCACAGAGCCTGGCAAGTGTCCTACCAGTGTCCTACCCTCGGAATTGCACACCCCACATCACACTGCCCCTGCCAGAGCCCCAAGCAGCCCAGGACATGCAGGATCCCCCTTCCCAGGGGATGTGCTCAGGCCTTGGCCATCCCCCTTGGTTGAACACATCAAGGGCTTTCAGAGCCACCTCCCTACTTGATTTTCCACCTGTAACCAGTGCCTCTGATTTCCTCCTCCACCATCTCCCAGGGACGGGCACCTTGTCTCCTTGTTGCCCTCGTGGCCTCTTCTGGGATGGCCCTCAGTGAGGCTGGCCAAGACCCTTAGACATTTGCAGGCTTGCTTCTGTCTTTGACTTCTTGAGAGCCTTGCTCAAGCTTTCAGGATCTGCAGTTCAGGAACCTGGCAGCAGAGGGCGAATGTACATGCAAAACTCCCTCACAAGCCAAGGCTCTGGGCATAATTCTTCCAAGTCTTCAATTCTTATGGGGTTCATCAGGGAGATGCCAGGAGTCTCCTTAAAGGGACAGACTTCAAGAATAATACAAACTATAGGAAAGGATTTCTTCTTTCTGCTATTTCTTTAGTTGTCTGCCTACAGTTAAAGTGATATCAACAATCTCCAAGTGGTATTGATCCTGAATGTTTGCTAAGGGATTCTGAGCATGCAGGGAAATCAAGACCTTTTCTGCCAGGCACTCTATGCACAGTCTTCATCCCTACTCCTCAGCCTCACCCTTTCTCTCATCAGCCTCCTGGGACTGACAGCAGCTGTGATAAGCTCTGAAATTTTTCCACTAGCATTTCATCGGAATGTTTTACAGCCCCTTGGCACCAATTTCCATCTGCTTTCCTCAGAGAATAAGCTACATGCAGGCACTAAATGTAACGTCTTAATTGACAGCATTGAAAAATAAAAGACACAGTCCAGTAAAAAATAAAAGACACTCTTCAGCTCTATATTAAGCCCTCTATTCAGCTCTATTGATTTACGGAAGGAAGCCAAGAGACAAAACAAATGAAATGCACTATTTTTCAGAATTTTTAGGCTTGTCTATGAATTCTCACCCAAATTTGCACACATTTTCCCAAACATGTTCCTTGCAAAACATTAAATAGAGCAACTGTGTTCCCAGGACATGCGTGTATTGGCACATTGCACATCTCCACCTCAGATCTAAATGGAGCAGAGAACAATGAAGGTTAGAGGGGCTGGATAGATCCTGCCTTTAGCTCTTTGCTGTCGACCCATGGCCACACCTGCTAGGACTTTCCTTTCGTCCTTCCTCTTTATGAGCTGGCCAAATCTTTATGGGGTGTACAGTTGCATAGCACCATGGCTCTCCATGTGCCAGACTCCAAGCAATACCCAGAAACCCAGAGCACAGCCTTAGAAAGAGGCCCAGAGCAAAACTGAGGAAGGCAAATGTGACTCCTATCTTGCATAAAGGCAAGACAGAGGTCCCAGGGAACTAGAGGCCAGAAAGCCTTTCCTCAGATTGTGGGAAGGTGATGGAGCAGCTAATCCTGGAAAGCATTTCCAAGCACATGGAGGATAACAAAGTGATCAGGAGTGGTCAGCATGGATTCACCAAGGGTTTGTTGAGACTTAACCACTTGATAAACTTCTCCAATGAAAAAACTGCCTTGGTAAATGAGGGGAGAGCAGGGGATGCTTTCTGCCTTGTCTTCAGAAAGGTTTTTCACATGTTTCCCATAAGATCCTGATAGAGAAGCTGATGAAGTCCAGGCAGAATGAGGAGGCAGTGAGGTGGACTGGAAAGTTCCTGCATAGCTGGGCTCATAGTCCTGTGGCATGTAGTCTAGTTGGAAGTCAGTCACAAGGAGGACACTGTAGGGGCAATATTGGGACCTATCCTGTCCATTAAAACCTCAGCCATTCTTTAATTTTGTGATCCTGTGTGGATGATATGGACTGGAATTTTGATAAACATCTGGGTTCAGAGGGTGGTTACCAGATATACACACTCTAGCTGGAGGTCTTTCAGTACTGTGCAAATAGGGAGTCAATACTAGACCAATATTATTTAACAAGTTTATTCATGACTTGTACAATGGGACAAGTTGGCAGATGATATGAATCTGAGGGCAGTGGCTGACACACAAGATGGTTTTGCTGTCATTCTGAGGGACCTCACAGCCAAAACTGGGCAAAGATGAATTGCATGAAATTCAACAAAGTGAAATGCTCCTGCAGGAATAACATTATTCACCAAGACATTGCTTGGGGCCAACCAGCTAGAAATCAGCTTGGGAGAGAAGGACCTGGGTTTTCTGGTGGTCAGTGAGATGGACGGGTGCCAGCCATGTGGAATTACATCAAAGAAGGCCACCAGCACCTTGGGCTTCATTATTACAAACCTTGCCAGTACATTCAGGGAGTTGGTCCTTCCTCTCTACTGACCTCTGCTGAGACCAAACCCAGTGTGCAGTGTCCATTTCTGGGCTTCCCTGTGCATGAAAGACCTGGACGTAGTGCAGTAAGTCCAGTAAATGACACAAAGATCATTGAGGGACTGGAGAGTCTTCAGATGAGCAGAGGCTGAGAGAGCTGGAGTGTTGAGCCTGGAGAAGAGAAGGCAAGGGGGAGATTTTTACTAAAGAAGCACAGAACAGCCGAGGTTGGAAGGGACCACTGAAGATTGTTTAGTCTAATCTCCCTGCCAAGCAGGATCACCTAGAGCACATTGTGCAGGATGACATTCAGGTGGATTCTGAATATCTCCAGCAAAGGAGACTCCACAACCTCTCTGGGCAACCTGTTCCAGTGTTTTGTCACCCTCCCAGTAAAGAAGTGTTCTCTCATATTCAGACAGAACTTCCTGTACTCCAGTTAGTGCCCCACTGCCTGAAGTCCTGTAGCTGGGCACAACTGAAAAAATCTGGTTCCATCCTCTCGACACCCTTCCCTCAGATATTTATACACATTGATGAGGTCTCCCTTCAGTCTTCTCTCTTCCAGGCCAAACAGGCCCAGCTCTCTCAGCCTGTCTTTGTATGACAGGTGCTCCTCATCCTCTTTGTAGACCTCCTCTGGACTACCTCCAGCAGTTCCATGTCCCTCTTGTACTTGGGAGCCCAGAATTGGACACAATACTCCAGGTGTGGCCACATTTGGTGAAGACATGATGGGAGGAATTAAGACAAAGAAGCCTGACTCTTTTCTGAAGTGCCCATTGACAGGATAAGAAGCAATGGGCACCAAAGGAAACATTGGTAAAACCTCCTGGAAACAGGAAAGCTCTTCTGTACTGTGAAGTGGGTTGATGAGTGGCACAGGTTCCTCAGAGAAGCTGTGGAGCCAACATACCTGGAGATATTCAGAACATGTCTGGACATGGACATGGTCCTGGACAACCTGCTCAAGCTGGCCCTGCTTGAGCAATGGGGTTGGCCTAGGCAATCTCCAGAGCTCCCTTCCAACCTCAAACATTCTGTAGTTCTGTGATAGCTGGCAGCATTTCTGAAAACTTTTCTGTGCTACCTCAAACCAGTCTGAGTCCGGGTGCCCATAGAACAGAGCTTGCTTTTAGGATGACTTAACTCACTAGGTAACCCTGATGAACAGAGATTACAAAAGCACGCACTGTCTCAGCCCACAGCAGTGTTCCCAGGTCCTGAGTCCACTGAACAGCTCCTTCTTCCTTGAGGATTATGAGCCGGAAGGAACCTGTGGAGGTCTGTACCTTGGCCTGGCCTCAGCTGGGATAACTTGAGAGTTAGATCACATCGGTCAGTTCTTGGTTCACCTCTCGTGTTCAGATGTGATATTTTTCCTTAACCTCTTTTGAAATTTCTTTTTCTACCTTTCCTCCTCATTGTCTTTTGTCTTTTCTGCCCCTCCTTGTGCCCAGCCTGATCACCGTATGTACTGAGACCAAGGGCAGTCACAGTCTGCTCTTGAAGTGCTGCCTCACCAGGATTCTCTGGGACTGTGCAGGCAGGCTGTGACGGCCTGCTCCAAAAGAAGACACATTGCTTGAGATCAGGGAAGATTGCAGAGAAAAACCCAACACCTAGTGCAGAGGGACAGTGGTAGTAATTGTAGGCTGATATGGGGCCAGGGCCTGAACCAGGGCATGGGCAACAGGGCTGGTCATTTCCCAGTGCAGACAGATCCCAGCAGGAGGAAGGACCCAGACATTTCCAAGACCAGCTCCCTCCTGGGCAGTGCTGAATAGTGGTGCTGCTCTGCAGAGCAAGTGGGCTGTGGTTTATCTCTGGACCAGATGGTGGTACTTCACTAAGGATGACATTGGTCATTGCCAGCTCCCCCTCCCTGTGCCTGCTGGGTTCCACTCTCCCCTCTGGGGCTGCACAGTCCTTGCTTACCTGGAAATAATTCAGTTTAGAATTCAGTTTAAACATACAGATGCATTGATTTATTGTTTTTGTCTTTGGGGACCCCACCTTGTGTGATCTGTCACTTTGTGGGACCTGCTGGGTATGCACATGCTGGGTATGTTATGCAGTAACCATTCACCATCTCCACTGTGTCCTAATTTCGGCTAGGATAGAGTTAATTTTTCTCCTAGTAGCTGGTAAGGTGCTGTGTTTGGGATTTAGGATGAGAACAATGTTGATAACACACTGATGTTTTAACTGTTGCAGGGCACTGCTTACACTAAGCCAAGGACTTTTCAGCTTCTCGCTCTGTCCTGGGAGGGGACAGAACCAGGCTGACCCAAACTGGCCAAAGGGATATTCCATAGCATCTGATGTTATGCTGAGCAATTAATACGGGAGGGGCTGGCCGGGGTGGAGGGACCGGCTGCTCAGGTATAGGCTGGGCATCACTCTGCAGGTGGTGAGCAACTGCATTGTGCATCACTTGTTTTGTAGACATCATTATTAGTAGTACTAGTATCAGTACTATTATTTTTCTTTCTTTTCGATCCTAATAACATGTCTTTTTCTCAACCCACAGGTTTATTTTTTTTCCAATTCTCTCTCCCATCCCAGAGAGGAAGTGGGGAGGGTGAGCGAATGGCTGTGTGGTGCTTAGCTGACAGGCAGGTTAAACCATAACAGTCCTTTGTCACAGTCCACTGTCACTAGACACAACCAGGAGCTATTTGGTCTTGCACCCAAGGAGAAACAGCAAGTATTTAGGCCTATTTCTGGCACCATCTTTGAAGGAAGAGCCCAGCCTTCAGGCAGGACTCTGGGGAGCTTGCATTTTGTTACAGAGATGCTATGGGGCCCATGAGAACCCAATGAGGTTCAACAAGGCCAAGTGCAAGGTGTTGCACTTGGACTTGGGCAATCCCAGGTATTTATATAGACTGGGCAAAGAAGAACTTGAGAACGACTTGGGGATCCTGCTGGATGAGAAGCTGCACATGAGCCAGCAGCATGCGCTTGTTGCCTGGAAGGCCAACTCTGTCCTGGGCTGCATTAAAAAGGAGTGGCCAGGAGGGAGAGGGAGGTGACTGTCCCACTCTACTCTGCTCTTGTGAGACCCCACCTGGAATACTGCGTACAGGCCTGAGGCCCCCAGCACAAGAAGGACGTGGAGCTCTTGGAACGGATCCAGAGGAGGGCACTCAGATGATCAGAGGGCTGGAGCATCTCCCCTATGCAGAAAGGTTGAAGGAAGTGGGCTTGTTTATCTTGGAGAAGAGAAGGCTCAGGGAGACCTCATCGTGGCCTTCCAGTACATGAAAGGAGTGTATAAACAGGAGGGGGAAATGCCTGTCCACATGTGTTGGTAGCAATAGGACAAGAGGTAATAGTTTTAAAGTAAGACAGGGGAGGTTTAGACTAGAAATTAGGAGACCTTTTTTCCCTCAGAGGGTGGTGAGGCACTGGAACATGTTGCCCAGAGAGGTTGTGGATGCCCCATCCCTGGAGGCATTCAAGGCCACCTGGATGTGGCTCTGGGCATCCTGCTCTAGTGGTTGGCAACCGTGCCCAGAGCAGGGGGATTGAAAGTAGATGATCTTTAAGGTCCTTTTCAACACAGGACATTCTATGATTCTATAATGTTTTTCCTGCCAGAGTCACATCCCAAAGAGGCACCAGCTCCCAGGGACACCTGGCCCTGGATTGTCCCCCATAGCAAGGAGGCATGCCTAGAGAAGCCCTAGGGATAAGGGCATCCCTAGCATCAGGACCCAGGAGTCCTGGCTGCCACATTGTCCCCTGAGCTCAGAGGGACACTCAGGCAGGGCTCTCATAGCAGCCACCAGCCTTGTCCAGCCTCCCTCCAAAGCCCAGGACTTGCAGCTTTGGACAGCTGACAGCCCCTGTGACACATCTTGGAAAGGGGCTCCTGACATGCTTACCTTTGGAGGAGAGCTGCAGGAGCACTGGGAACACGGAAGTCAGAACAGAGGTGATGGTCACCCTCCAGCAGCCCTCCATCTCACTTGCTGCTGGCCCTCAGCATCCCTCAGGACAAGGGATGCCCGCCCTGGCTCCTCAACCACAGCTCCTCTGCAAGGTGCCCCTGCTCCTCCGCCCTTCAGCGAGGGTCGCTCAGTGCAAGCTTGCTGCCTGCTGACCCCACTCCTGGCCACAGAAGGACAGCGCTGGGGAGCACCCAAGCAGTGCCCAGCAGGGACCAGGCCTTGCAGGGAAGTGCCGGCACTGCTGCTGCTCCAGTGACGATATCCTGGTGATGCAGTGCACCCCCTGTGACATCAGGACATGTTAGAAGGCCTGTGAGGTCAGCAGCATGGAGATGACACAGCTCAGGAGAGAGATGAGAGATTTTCCTTCTTGTCCTGAGAAACAGTCACTTCCCTTCTGCCTAGTTCTTTTTGGGATCAGGAACAGATCAGGGACATCTCCAAATGGTGGCAAAGGCCATGGAATAAAGGAAGTGGAGCCCTGGAGAAATCACTACTGCCCCCTTTTACCAACATGCTTCTGCTGTTGGGAGCCCTCCCACACTGGTTGGGTTTGAGGCTTGTCCTGGGTCTTGGCTTTTTCAAAAGATGGGAGCAAAGGCACCTGGGATGGAACAGCCCCTTGGTGTGCCTGAACTCTTCACTGCATGTAACTCACTTCTGAAAGAAGGATGTGTTTTACAGAGTGAATTGGAGTACATGCCAGGGCCTCAGCACCATCCCCCAGTCTGCCATGCAGGAGGCAGAGGTGATACATGAGTGAGGGGCAGACGTACCCTCAACATGTCATGATGAGAGAGGAGTAGGGTAGCACTGCAGACAAAAAGGGGAGAATGGTCTAGGATGGATGCCGTGCTCTCCTGTAGGCTGCCACAGCCTCCCCATGGCCCACAGCTTTGGGCCTTCAGAGGAGGTGGAGACCCCAGAAGAGGCTGAGGTGGGGGGGCAGCCTGCCCCTTGCAGCTGGGCTGCCAGATCTGCCTGCAGGAGACCACTTGTGTCTCTGTGTCCACAGTGGAGGAGGAACCCATTCTGATTTAGGATCTAAGGTCTCTCATTTCAGGAGACCTGTGGCACGCTGAAGGCAGGACTACAGCCCCTGACTGTACTGCACACAGATATACGTGGTCCCGTGTCAGCTGGACCATGTCAAGTGGGCTGCAGGGAAACAGAAGTCTGAGCCTGTGCAGCGCTGGATATAGGTCTGTCCATGAAAGCTCATCTCTTTCCATGTGATGAAAAGCAGCTGGACTACATCATGCCTTGTGCAAGAGGAGTGTCAAGACACAGGTTTTCCTGCTTGCAAGTGCAAGATCCTGGTGAACATCACCTATGTTGGCCCATCTGGCAGCTGTGCACAGAAGCTCTCTCCAAGAACCCATAGAAACCATGGGGAATGTTTGAACCCTGCAGTGTCCCTTTCCTGTGGTTGTCAGTGAATAAAGTCCCTCACAGTGACATGGAGTCATTGAACTCAACTTACTCCAATGGCTTCCACAAGACTTTGCCCACTTCTTCATCCTGGCTGCAGACATTTACCTCCTGCCATGTTGTCACCCTGACTGGCTTTTGTCCCTAAACCATAAGGGCTCCCCCAGTTTATTGCCCAGTCCATAGAAGAGATCCATGCATCCAGACAGATTCTTCACGTAGAGCAACCTCTTGTTGATCATCCTCGCTTGTCTCTTCTGAAGAATCTGCACCCATTCAGCACGACCACACTTTCACCCTGACTGTCTCTCCTCTGACCTTCACCCAAAAGGGCTTCCACAGCCTGCTGCCAATTCCGTGGACAGGACAAAGGAAGGTGAATCTTATACAGATTTTATTAACTTTATTTTTATTTTAGGGGAGGTGATTCTGCTGTCAAGAAGTGTGTCTGCCAAGGGGAGGGAGGGAAGCCCAGGGATCCCTTCAGGCTGTTTGCCAGCAGGTTCCCCTGAAGCCCCAGGGCCATGTGCAGGGAGCCTGGTGGGGGGCAGAGCAAGGGAGGCCTTGGGCTGGGCCTCTGCTGCTGAGCTGGGCTGGGCTCTTGGGCCCAAGGGGAGCTCCTGGCAAGCGGGCAGCGCTGCAGAGAGACAGCTCTGCCCAGGAGCAGCTCCTCTGCACAGCGCAGCAGGGCTGGGGGCACTGCCTGCAGAGACACAGTGCTTAAAGGCAGGCAGAAGTGGCAGCATGCCCAGAGCTCCCTGCAGGAGAAGACTTCCCAGCCCTGCACCCGGTAAATCTCTGGCTGGAGGGCAATGCAGCCGCAGTTCGTGGAGGCAGGAGAAGCCGGGGGTGCAGGCAGGGGTGTCCAGGGCTGTGGTGCAGAGCAGGGTCCCTGCTGTGGCCCAGGGGCTGTGTGCCGGGGCAGGGCCTCTGCCGCCTGCCAGGCTCAGCACTCAGCCTGCCCGGGGAGCTGCCCAGGGTGCTGCGGGGAGAAGCTGTGGGTGGAAGAAGCTCCCCCTGGCAGGGCAGGGTCCTGCTGCTGGCAGGAGGCTGCTCCCTTCGGCATGCTGCTTACAGATCCACAGCACACCAAGGAGACTTCCAAGAGGGTGTTACTAAGAATACAGGCAAGGGATCATAGAATATCCTGAGTTGGAAGGGACCCTTAAGGATCATCAAGTCCAACTCTTGACACCGCACAGGTGATGACAGCTTTCAGATGAGGACCCTCTAAAGTCAGTGGTTTTTGTTGATTCCAAAGGCAAAATGAAATGGCTCTGTCAGGTGTTAATACAGCACTAAGATCCTCATGAGGAGAAATCAGTACATCTGCCAGGTACCACATAATGGTCTACTATGCACTGCGCTGCCTAAAGACCACACCAGCATCACCTTTGCTGGACACATCTGGGTTTGTCTGACCTGCTCTTGTGCACCTGCAAGCTGGAAGATGCTTTTGTTCACTGCCTTGCTGCCAAGGGGTGTATGCAGGGCAAAGCTGTGTGAACAGGGGATGGACTGGGGTCTGTGAGTGATGACAAGAAGGAGACGTGGGAAGCAGCTACTGGAAGGGACAGCGGCGGGCAGCAGAGACACTGGCAGAGAAGGTGAGGGATCTTGCGACAGAAATGCTTCGGTGGGTGGGCTGTGGCTGCTCCCTGTCTGTCCCTCCCATGTGGATGCTGTCCTCTGAGCAAGCCCCCTCATTCTCCTCTCCCCCCAGCTTTCTCCATTTGTGTGCACTGCTCCTGTTCTCGTTGTGGCACTTTCTGGCAATAACAGTGCTGATGGGGGATGTTAAGCTCCTGTTCTGGCACTGCCCCTGCCCTGGAAGTGTTTTCCTTGGACACAGGTGCCCAAGTCCCCTTTGAAATTTTCAAGTTCCGTGCAATGCAATCCTTTCAGTTTGGGCAATGAGGTCATTCTCCTGAGCAGATGTCAGCTTGAGGTTATCCCTTGGAAAGCTACAACAGGCCCCAAGAAGGTCACTGCTTCTTTGTGCCCTTTTGCATTTCTCAGAGCTCTTATTTCAGCCACATGAATCAAGAACCCTGTCCTGTCCCTCTCCACCTTCTCCCCATAGCTGGGCAGGGAAAGAGAGGAGTTGTGCATTCACACTCAGCACAGTCCAGGCTCTTTTTCAGAGCAACCTGTGGGGGCAGTCACCCTCCAGCTGAGCATTTTGCCTCCAAGCACTGGCTTGTGTTGACACTGAGAACAACGGAAAAAGATTTTTACCATTTCCCAGAAGCTAAAGGGGAATCTAAATCCTAAAAAGGTACAGAAGAAGACACTTCTGTCGCACCTTGTCTTCTGGAAAGCAGAGTGTGAAGATTTACTTTTATCTAAGGCAGAAAGGGTACTTCCAAGTATTTAAAATTCCATTACCCATACAGTACCTGGATAAAGGGTGTAATAAAGAGAAACTGATGTGAAGACAGAGTCTACCTTATCAAAAGAAAGAGGTATGCAGATGAGTGGGCCAGTTGTGCCTTCATGAGCTTGTTTCTGATTCTGATATCACCTGTGAAGGTGGGTAAAGAAGGATGCGATAAATCTATCTTTCTTACCTTACACAGGCTGATGGCCAATATGCCATCATCTCTCTTGGTGGTAAATAGGGAAAACCCTCACTGGACCAAATGCCACTCATGCAATGCAGGGACCCAACCACTGAAAACATCTCCTTTCACATAGAGGAGACTATCAAAAAGCTCCATGAGTCCAGTGTGAGCAGGAATGTGTCCTCTGAAGTCTGTCTTAAAATCTCCTTGTCTTTTCTTCCTTGGGTAGTCCCGTTTGTCCAGGAGGATCAGATGTCCAACAGAAGCTCTATCAATGAATTCCTCCTCCTTCTGCCATTTGCAGACACGCGGGAGCTGCAGCTGCTGTACTTCGCGCTCTTCCTGGGCATCTACCTGGCTGCCCTCCTGGGCAACGGCCTCGTCCTCACTGCTGTAGCCTGCGACCACCGCCTCCACACCCCCATGTACTTCTTCCTCCTCAACCTCGCCCTAATTGACCTGGGATCCATCTCCACCACTGTCCCCAAAGCCATGGCCAATTCCCTCTGGGACACCAGGACCATTTCCTACTCAGGATGTGCTGCACAGGTCTTTCTGTTTCTCTTCTTGGTATCAGCAGAAATTAATGTCCTTACCATCATGTCGTATGACCGCTATGTTGCCATCTGCAAGCCCCTGCACTACGGGACCCTCCTGGGCAGCAGAGCTTGTGCCCAGATGGCAGCAGCTGCCTGGGGCAGTGGGGTTCTCTATGCTCTGCTGCACACTGCCAATACATTTTCCCTGCCCCTCTGCGGAGGAAATACCCTGGACCAGTTCTTCTGTGAAATCCCAGAGATCCTCAAGCTCTCCTGCTCAAATTCCTACCTCAGGGAAGTTGCACTCCTCATATTGAGTGGTTTTCTGTTTTCGGGGTGTTTTGTATTCATTGTGCTCTCCTATGTGCAGATCCTCAGGGCTGTGCTGAGGATCCCCTCTCAGCTGGGAAGGCACAAAGCCTTTTCCACGTGCCTTCCACACCTCTTTGTGGTCTCCCTTTTCCTTAGCACAGGAACTTTTTCCTCCCTGTCCTCTCCATCCTTGAATGTAGTGGTGGCAGTTCTGTACTCAGTGATGCCTCCAGCAGTGAACCCCCTCATCTACAGCATGAGGAACCAGGAGCTGAAGGATGCTCTGGGGAAAGTGATTTCATGGACATTTTTCAGAAGATAAATTTTTCCTCTCTCTCCACAAATGACTCACAGTCTGTACCATTACAGATCTGTTTGTTTTTAGTTGCTGTTACTGTTTTTTTTTTTTGTTTGTTTGTTTGTTTTTTTGTTTGTTTTAATGCATATAATATGTATGATTTATTAATATACGTGACTAGAGTTTTTTCTGTTGCTTTTGTTGTAAGTGGTTACATGTTCCTTCATAACTGTTTGGTTTCCTTCCACTTCTGCTGAGGCATCAACCTGCTCTCGTTCTCCTGGAGCCCACATAAAGTATGTATCTGGGTGTGAGCTGACTCTCTCATAGTCTCTGTGTGATATCTCTGCATCTGAGGTAAAGGAGGTGTCTGCAGTCTCTGTGGAGGCAATGGGGATGCAGCAGGCACAGGCAAGGGACACTGCGGGGGGATTCAGGTCGTCCTCAGGTGTATCTGAACATACCTAGTGCCTTTGGAAATGCTCCATAATCCTTCCAAGCACCTTGCATATCTAAAGACCCATGGGAAAGGAGTTTTGGCAGCACTCATTCCCATCCATCTGGGTCTTCTTCCCACCCTGACCAGCAAGCCAAGAACAGGGTCAACCAGGAGTATCCAAAAAGATCTGAGGAGGGATTGGGACTGAAGGGGTGATCTGGGCTGGAAAGTGCCTTGGAGAGGCAAGCATGACCCAGGAGCCATATCAGTCTGCTGCTGTTCCTCAGTCCCTGTCCCTAGCAGATGTCCCTGAGACAATCTCCTCACCCTGAGTGCTTGCCAGTACCCCAAACATAACCCTTGGGCAAGGCTGGAGGTTCTGGGGTGAATCTGGAGGGCCATGGTCCAGTTGTGACCATGGGTAAGACAAGCCCTCTTCTGGGTCCTCTACAGGGCTGGAAGCCTCTGTGAGCCCCACGGGAGAAGGGAGCAGGCAGAGGTGGTCCTGGGGCCCTGCCAACCATCCCCATGCCCAAGGGGCTCTCAAGCAGCGTACCTCAAGGCAGAGATCATAGAATCACAGAATCATAGAACAGCTTGGGTTGGAAGAGACCTTAAAGATCATCTAGTTCCAACCCACCTGCCTGTGGTGCTTCCACTCGAGTGGGCAGCTGAGCTCCACCACAGCTGCTCTCTCACTCCCCCTCCTCAAAGAGGAATGGGGAGAAAATACCATGAAAAGGGCTCAAAGGTTGAGATAAGGACAAGGAGATCACGCAGTAATTATTGTAATGGGCAAAACAGACTCAGCATAGGGAGACAGTAAGATTTATTGCTTATTACTAACAAGCTAGTGAAGTGAGATATGAAGGAAAGAAACCAAAAGCACCTTCCCCCCCATCTTCCACCTCCTCCCCCCGAGTGACGCAGGGAAACGGGGGAATGGGGGTTATGGTCAGTCTACAGCACTTCTTCTCTGCCGCTCCTTCTTGGTCACTCTCGTCCCCTGTGTTGTGGGGTCCCACCCACGGGATACAGTCCTTGATGAACTGATCCGGCGTGGGCTTCCCACAGGCAGCAGCTCTTCCAGAGCTGCTCCAGATATGGGTCCGTACCACGGGGTCCATCCCTCAGGAGAAAACTGCTCCAACCTGGCTCCCCCATGGACAGCAGCTCCTGCCAGACCCCCTGCTCCTGCATGGGCTCCTCTCCACGGGCTACAGGTCTGGTCTGGAATCTGCTCCGGCAGGAGTCTTCCACAGGCCGCAGCCTCCATCAGTGCAGGTCCATCTGCTCCACCGTGGTCTCCTTCACGGGCTGCAGCGTGGAACCCTGCTCTACTGTGGTACTCCATGGGCTGCAGGGGAACAGACTGCTTCACCAGGGTGCTCACCACAGACCTCAGGGGATTTCTGCTCTGGTGCCTGGAGCACCTCTCCCCGTCCTTCTGCACTGACCTTGGCCCCGGCAAGGCTGTTCCTCACTCCTCTCTCTCTCCCAGCTGTTGTGTGTGACACAGGTTTTTTTCCTTGTCTTAAATATGCTCTCACAGAGGCACAAAACAACATCACTTATTGGCTCGACTCTGGTCACCAGTGGAGCCCTTACCAAACATGGGGCAGCTTCTAGATCCTTCTCACAAAAAACATTTCCATGGCCCCCTGCTACCAAAACCTTGCCACGTAAACCCACCACACTGCCATGGGTAGGGATGCTGCCAACTAGATCAGGTGGATCTAGTAGATCACCACCCTCTAAGTGAAACATTACATCCTAAGCTCTAATCTAAATCTCCCCTCTTCTTCTTTAAAAACAATCCCCCTTGTCCTGCCATTATCCTTTGCTTATGCTTGGTCAGACATGATTTGCTCTGCTTCCTGTAGCATGAAAAAAGGAGAAACTGCCCAAGAAAATTACCACCAGGCCCAGCCCCTCATGGCAGCTGTTCCCAGCACCAGCCTTCCACCATGGTTTGGGGATGGCTGATCACTGAAAGGTGAGCACCTCCATCCTCCTGCTGGGCTCAGAGCCTGTACTGGGGGAACGGCCAGCCCAGCCTGGTCCCTCTCTGGGCCCAGATCCCAGCAGGCCCCAAGACAGGGCTGTCTGTGAACTCCTGTGAGGGACATGCTGGGGCTGGGGCAGGGCTGGATGGAGGGGGGACGCTGCTAAAGCAGAAGGGCAGTGGGGGCCGGAGCAGTGAGGGCTGGCAGGGGGCTGTGCTGGGGGAACATTTCCTTACCCCTGCATGCATGCTGCCTGATGCGGTGATTGCAGAGAGGTCCCAGAGAGCCACAGGAACGGCAGTGGGGTTTGGTTGTCCTGCAGAGGGGAATGCACATAAAGCAATAATAGCACAGGAAGCTTCCACTGTGCCAGGACCCCCAAATTACTCCCAAACTCAATGCCCAGTTTTGGTGTGTTAACCATGGCTGTCTCCCAGGTGCCCACCATGCTGCTCTCTCAACACCCCTCCTCAGCAGGATACAGGGAGAAAATACAGAAAAAAGAAACAACTCATGGGCTGAGGTAAGGACCAAGAAATGGCTCACAACTACTGTCGCAGACAGGACAGACTTGGGGAAGATTAACATCATTTATTGACAGCCCATAGCAGTGCAGAGCAGTGACAACTAAAAGACAACTAGAAGCAACTTTACCACCACCCCACTTCTTCTACCTCCTCCCACCAAGAGGTGCAGAGTGATAAGGAATGGGGGCATCAGTCCATGATGCTTTGTCTCTGCTGCTCCTTCCATGTTTCTCTCTTCCCCTTCTCCCACTTTCAAGTGCAGGGTTACTCTCCCCCCCTTCAAGTGTGGGGTCACTTCCATGGGATGCCATCCTTCCCAAACTGATCCTACATGACCTCCCCACAGACAGCAGCTCTTCAAGAAGTTCTTCAGCATGTATCTGTAGCAAGTTGTGGAAAGTCCTTCAGGATCAGACTGCTGCAGAGTGGGCTTCTCTCCATGGGCTGCAGCTCCCACACAAATCTTGCTCCTGTGGTTGCTCCTCTCCAGTGGCTGCACATCCACCTTCTCCACCGTGGTGCCCCTCCACAGGCTTCAGCATGGAGATCTGCTGTGCCGTGGTGCCCATGGGCTGCAGAGGGACAGCTTGCTCCAGCATGGGCCTCTCAGCAGGCTGTGGGGAACTTCTACTCTGGCACCTGGAACTTCTTCACTGACTGTAGTGTCTGCAGGGCTGCTTCTCTCACATTTTTTCACTCCTCTGCCAGCTGCAGATGCACAAACATTTTTTATACTTTCTAAAAAATGCTATCGAATATGCACAACTAGTGTCCCTCATTGGCTCAGCTTTGACCAGCAGCCATCAGGTCCCTTTTCGAGATGGAGGAACTGGCTCTGATCTGAACTAGGACAGAGAGCTGGGGCTATTTAGCCTGTAGAAGAGAAGGCTCCAGGTAGACCTTATCATGGCATTTCAGTACTTAAAGGGGTCTTACAAAAAAGATGGAGAAGGACTCTTTACTCGGGCAGATAATGATAGGACAAGATGGAATGGTCTTAAACTAAAAGAGGATAAATTTAGACTAGACATTAGAAAGAAATTCTTCACTCAGAGGGTAGTGAGGCACTGCAACAGGTTGCCAAGAGAAGATGTGAATTCCCCATCCCTGGAGGTGTTCAAGGCCAGGTTGGATGGGGCCTTGGCCAACCTGATCCAGTGGGTTGCATCCCTGCCTATGGTAGGGTATTTGGAGTTAAATGATCTTTAAGGTCCCTTCCAACCCAAGCCATTCTATGATGCTATGATATGATTCCATGATGATCTTAGAGCCCAGAGATTAACTCTGGTTTGTAACTGGTTACAAATCAAACAGATGTAGTTGGAAGTCACAAAAACATAAGTCCTAGAAACATTAGTAAAAGTTCTAAAAAAGGAGCTAAAGGAAACCAGAACAGCAGCTCAGTTTCTAGCAGAGTAATAAAAAGTCACTAACACAACTCTAATCTCAAGGAGCCACTGCAGTCTGGGAACTCAAGACTACAGCTTGGACAAGTCCATAGGTTCTGCGAGGGAGGCCGGGATTCCTGTAGGCTGGCACCATGCATCCTTGCACACTTGCCCATGGATCCTTGAAGATGACCCACACTTGAAATGACCATTGGGACCCTGAGAAACTCATGTGGGGTCATTGTGAAAAATTCAGGCTGGAAGACTCCAGAGAGGGTGACTTTGAGTGGCTGTGGCAGAGCCCAGCAGTCTGGGAATATGTCCCCTTCCGTCTAGGGAAATTAAAAAGGATTAATATGAACAGACCCATCAGGTCAGTCAGCATAGTAAGGGGAAGTAATAGTTATTGTGCTGTAGGTGCAGCAGGCAATAGGCATTGGTTTGGGCCTCAGAAGACTCAAGCAGATGAAATCTGGTTCATCCATGATCTAAGACAAACACCGTGAGCAGAGCGAAGGACACGGAGCAGTGCCCTACCATGAAGGAGGATGCAAAGTGAAGCTGTAAGAGGTTTCTGTTGTGCCATGATTATTGCAGGTTCAGCTGAAGGGCACAGCAGCTCCTTGGGATACAAAGGGCTCAGCCCCAGAGATGGGACAGCCATGGCACCAGCAAATAGAGGTCAGTGTCCCCTGCTGTGTCCCCAGCTCTCCTCTGCAGCACATCCTCAGAGGGCTGCAGCCCCTCCATGCCATCCCTGGGGGTCCTCAGGCAGCTCCTGACAAACCCAGGGCCAGGGCAGCCTGCCCAGACCTGCTGCAGCCAGACAAGTGTGACAAGTGTTCCCATTACTTCCTGATCTGCTGAGAGTGGAGTCCAGACAAAGAAGTTATTGTAGCTTGATTTCTATTTTTTAAATACAGAGAGGCTGGCTCCTCGTTTATGCAGAGCCTCCGTGTCACACAAGAAATGTTGCTACTTGAGCACAAGGGGATGAAGAACAGTATTTCTCTGTGGAAAACATCACAAGGAAAACAAAACAAAACAAACAAACAAACAAAAAACAGCAATATTACTGTAGAAGTAAATCAAGCCTTGCCCTGTCATGAGAAAAACAACACTTTACTTGCACAAGAAACGAAGGAGTCTATAGCTGCTGAAAGATCCCATCAATTTCCTCAGAACATCCTGAAAAATATCCATGACATCACTTTTCTAATAGAATTCTTGAGCTCCTGATTCCTCATGCTGTAGATGAAAGGGTTCAATACTTGAGGCAGCACCGAGTAGAGAACTGCCACTGACAGATTCAGGGATGGTGAGGAGATTGAGGGGGGCTTCAGGTAGGCAAATATGCCAGTACTGAGAAACAAGCAGACCACAGCCAGGTGAGGGACGCATGTGGAAAAGGCTTTGTGCCGTCCCTGCACAGAGGGGATCCTCAGCACAGACCTGAAAATCTGCACATAGGAGAGCACAATGAACACAAAACACCCCAAAAACACAAAAACACTAAATGTGAGAAGCCCAGTTTCGCTGTGGTATAAGGACGAACAGGAGAGCTTGAGGATCTGGGGGATTTCACAAAAGAATTGCTCCACAGCATTGCCTCTGCAGAAAGACAGTGAAAATGTACTGGCTGTATGCAGCAGAGCATAGAGAACCCCACTGCCCCAGGCAGCTGCTGCCATCTGGGCACAAGCTCTCCTGCCCAGGAGGGTCCCATAGTGCAGGGGCTTGCAGATGGCAACGTAGCGGTCATACGACATGATGGTGAGAATAGAAAACTCTGCTAAAAAGAAAAAGAAAAAGAAAAAGACCTGTGCAGCACATCCTGCATAGCAAATAGCCCTGGTGTCCCACAGAGAATTGGCCATGGCTTTGGGGACAGTGATAGAGATGCAGCCCAGGTCGAGGAGGGCAAGGTTGAAGAGGAAGAAGTACATGGGGGTGTGGAGGTGGTGGTCACAGGCTACGGTGGTGAGGATGAGGCCGTTGCCCAGGAGGGCAGCCAGGTAGATGCCCAGGAAGAGCACAAAATGCAGGAGCTTCAGCTCCCGCGTATCTGCAAATGGCAGGAGGAGGAACTCGGTGATGGAGCTGCTGTTGGTCATCTGATCCTCCTGGACAAATGGGACTACCTAAGGAAGAAAAGACAGTGATAATTAGGAGAGACAACTCTGAAACAAAATAAAACAAATCAAAAGAAAAAAAAAATATCTTCCCATCCAAACTCCCCTACAGTGACTTTCCCCTTTCTGAGACTTTTGTGCTGCTCCCTTGTTTGAGGTCTGGTTGGTTCTAGAGGAATGTGCCCCTGGGAGCAGCGGTCTCTGCTGTGGGTGCTGGAGGATTCAGACCTGTCCTACAGCTCTACATGAAAAGAAACCAGGAGTGATCTCTGATTAAATCTACCTCTGATATATTGGACTTCACAGCATTACCACTGTCAACACTCTTTACTGATGAACAGTACTTGTGATTTACTTTGTTCTGGTTGTTTCTCCCTCAGAAGCATTTTTAGAGGGTAGAAAACACTGGCATTTGTAAAGGTGTACCAGGTGAGCTCTTGACAAGCAAAGTGACTGTCCTTAGTGCAGTGAGGATAGCCAGTCTGCCATCTACCCTGGTCTCAGACAGACTCTTCTAGGGCTCAGTCGAGTTGCCCACATTGAGCTGCTCAATGATTGTGAAATTGGAACAAAATTCCCTGGAAGGAGATGCAGCTCTCTCCCTGCCTCATTGCCCAGAGCCCCACAGGTTAGAAGGGGAACTCTGGGCACCTTCCTCCTACAGACACATCTGCGTGGTGGGACCCAAAGGGTCAGTTCTTGAGCTGCAACTGAAAGCCCCATCTCCTCATCTGCAGGGAGCCATAAAGCAAGAACAGCAGCTGCAGGTCTAAGAAGAGAGAGGAATAGCACAGGGCTTCTGCCAGGGAAGGCAAGGTGAGGGACCAACAGGAACTCAGAAGGGCCTGATGTGAGTGAGGTCCTGGTACTGAGGTTATGAGTCACGTCCTGAATCCTGTGAGCTAGAGGGCAGACAGAGAGGTGCCAGACTACTCCGTTAGCACTGTCCTACAATTCCCTGCCCATTGCTCTGCTGCCTGCCTCTGTCCCTGCCTGCAGCTGGGTCTCTGTCCCCACGCCTCCTGCCTGCAGCTCACAGCCCCCATCCCACCCGCTGGGTGCTCAGCTCTGCCCTGCAGACACCTCCTGGCAGCAGGGCTCTGCCCAGGGGCAGCTCGCTGGGGGCACGTCCTAGAGCCCAGGGCACACAGACCCTGCTGACACTGTGCAAGGGGTGGTGGAGATTTCTGGATAGGGATTTACTGGGGGTCCTTGTAACCTCCTTAGGATGCCTTAGGACTGTCAGGCTTTTCTAGAAAATAACATCAAATATTTCTGTTTCCACTGAGCCTAAAACAGAAACTGAAAGGAGAGGCTAAGGAAATATGAGAGTGAAATTCTCTTGGTATTCTGTGGAGCTGTGAGCAGGCTGCGGAAGGGAGCAGCCTCCTGCCAGCAGCAGGACCCTGCCCTGCCGGGGGGGCTCCTTCCACCCGCAGCTTCTCCCCACAGCGCCCTGGGCAGCTCCCCGGGCAGGCTGAGTGCTGAGCCTGGCAGGCGGCAGAGGCCCTGCCCCGGCACACAGCCCCTGGGCCACAGCAGGGACCCTGCTCTGCACCACAGCCCTGGACACCCCTGCCTGCACCCCCGGCTTCACAGCCCGCAGATGGCCTGCAAAAAGGGAGCTCTTGGGACTTGGACA
Source organism: Anas platyrhynchos (assembly GCF_047663525.1). Classification (NCBI taxonomy): domain Eukaryota; kingdom Metazoa; phylum Chordata; class Aves; order Anseriformes; family Anatidae; genus Anas; species Anas platyrhynchos. The sequence continues at coordinate 4,556,586 of NC_092616.1, read as the reverse complement.
TTGACCCTGCAGGGAACCCCTCCTCTGCTGAATGTGCTTCTCCACACTAAAGGAAAAACAAGTGTATCCGGCGTGATCTGTGGGAAGTTCTGGCTATTGGAAAACCCTCCACGATACTCCTGTGAATTGCACTGCAGAAAGAGACTTACCGTGTTATGTGCTAGGAAGATCTCTCCTCCTTTGAGCTCTCAGCATACACATATTCCACTCAGCCCATAATTTCTTTCTCCTTTCTCTCCTCTCCCACTGCCACCTGCAATCAGAGCCCCCAGCCCTGCTGCGCTGTGCAGAGGAGCTGCTCCTGGGCAGAGCTGTCTCTGTGCAGCGCTGCCCGCTTGCCAGGAGCTCCCCTTGGGCCCAGGAGCCTGGCCCAGCTCAGCAGCAGAGGCCCAGCCCAAGGCCTCCCTTGCTCTGCCCCCCACCGGGCTCCCTGCACATGGCCCTGGGGCTGCAGGGGAACCTGCTAGCAAACAGCCTGAAGGGATCTCTGGGGTTCCTTCCCTCACTTGGCACACACAATTCTTGGCAGCAGAATCACCTCTCCTAAAATAAAAATAAAGTTAATAAAATCTGTATAAGATTCACCTTCCTTTGTCCTGTCCATGGAACTGGCAGTACACTGGGGGAGCCCTTGTGAGGTCAGAGGAGAGCCAGTCAGGGTGACAGCGTGATCATGTTGAATGGGTGCAGATTCTTCAGAAAAGACAATTGGGCATGATCAACGAGAGGTTGCTCCACGTGAAGAATCTGTCTTGGATGCATGTATCTCTTCTATGTATTGGGCAGCAGACTGGGGGAGCCCTTATGGTTTAGGGACAAAAGCCAGTCAGGGTGACAGCATGGCAGGAGGTAAATGTCTGCAGCCAGGCTGACGAAGTGGGCAAAGTCTTGGGGAAGCCATTGGAGTAAGTTGAGTTCAATGACTCTATGTCACTGTGGGGGACTTTATTCACTCTGACAACCACAGGAAAGGGACACTGTTGGGTTCAAACATTCCCCGTGGTTTCTGTGGGTTCTTGGAGAAAGCTTCTGTGCACAGGTGTCAGATGGGCCAACCTAGGTGATGTTCACCAGGATCTGACACTTGCAAACAGGAAAACCTGTGTCTTGACACTCCTCTTGCACAAGGCATGTTGTAGTCCAGTTTTCAGCACATGGAAAGAGATGAGCTGCACAGGCTCAGCCTTATGTTTCCCTGCAGCCCACTTGACATGGTCCAGCTGACACGGAACCAGTATATCTGTGTACAGTAGGGTCAGGGGCTGCAGTCCTGCCTTCAGCATGCCACAGGTCTCCTGAAATGAGAGAGTTTAGATCCTAAATCAGGATGGGTTCCTCCTCCACTGTGGACACAGAGACACAAGTGGTCTTCTGCAGGCAGATCTGGCAGCCCAGCTGCAAGGGGCAGGCTGCCCCCCCACCTCAGCCCCTTCTGTGGTCTCCACCTCCTCTGAAGGTCCAAAGCCGTGGGCCATGGGGAGGCTGTGGCAGCCTACAGGGGAGCATGGCATCCATCCTAGACCATTCTCCCCACTCCCCTTTTTGTCTGCAGTAGTGCCCTACTCCTCTCTCTCATCATGACATTTTGAGGGTACTTCTGCCCTTCCCTCGTGTACCACCTCTGCCTCCTGCATGGCAGACTGGGGGATGGTGCTGAGGCCCTGGCATGTACTCCAATTCACTCTGTAAAACACATCCTTCTTTCAGAAGTGAGTTACATGCAGTGAAGAGTTCAGGCACACCAAGGGGCTGTTCCATCCCAGGTGCCTTTGCTCCCATCTTTTGAAAAATCCAGGCCCCAGGACAAGCCTCAAACCCAACCAGTGTGGGAGGGCTCCCAACAGCAGAAGCATGTTGGTAAAAGGGGGCAGTAGTGGTATCTCCAGGGCTCCACTGCCTTTATTCCATGGCCTTTGCCACCATTTGGAGATGTCCCTGATCTGTTCCTGATCCCGAAAAGAACTGGGCAGAAGGGAAGTGCATCTCTTATCTCTCTCCTGAGCTGTGCCATCTCCATGCTGCTGACCTCACAGGCCTTCAAATGTCACAGGCTGATGTCACAGAGGGGGCACTGCATCACCAGGATATCGTCACTGGAGCAGCGGCAGTGCCGGCACTTCCCTGCAAGGCCTGGTCCCTGCTGGGCACTGCTTGGGTGCTCCCCAGCGCTGTCCTTGTGTGGCCAGGAGTGGGGTCAGCAGGCAGCAAGCTTGCACTGGGCGACCCTCGCTGACAGGCGGAGGAGCAGGGGCACCTTGCAGAGGAGCTGTGGTTGAGGAGCCAGGGCGGGCATCCCTTGTCCTGAGCTGAGGGCCAGCAGCAAGCGAGATGGAGGGCTGCTGGAGGGCGACCATCGCCTCTGGCCTGACTTCCCTGTTCCCAGTGTTCCTGCAGCTGTCCTCCAAAGGTGAGGGTGTCAGGAGCCCCTTTCCAAGATTTGTCACAGGGGCTGTCAGCTGTCCAAAGCTGCAAGTCCTGGGCTTTGGAGGGAGGCTGGATGAGGCTGTTGGCTGCTGTTTTGAGACTCCTGCCTGAGTGTCCCTCTGAGCTCAGGGGACAATGTGGCAGCCAGGACTCCTGGGTCCAGATGGTAGGGATGCCTTTATCCCTAGGACTTCTCTAGGCATGCCTCCGTGCTATTGGGGGCAATCCAGGGCCAGGTGCACCTGGGCGGTGCTGCCTCTTTGGGATGTGACTCTGGGAGGAAAAACATTATAGAATCATGGAATGTCCTGTGTTGAAAAGGACCTGAAAAATAATCTACTTTCAATCCCCCTGCTCTGGGCAGGGTTGCCAAGCACTAGAGTAGGCTGCCCAGAGCCACATCCAGGTGGCCTTGAATGCCTCCAGGGATGGGGCATCCACAACCTCTCTGGGCAACATGTTCCAGTGCCTCACCACCCTCTGAGTGCAAAAAGCTCTCCTAATTTCTAGTCTAAACCTCCCTTGTCTTACTTTAAAACCATTCCCCCTTGTCCTATCACTACCGACACATATGAACAGGCATTTCCCCCTCCTGTTTATACACTCCCTTCAAGTACTGGAATGCTACTATGATGTCTTAGTGGAGCCTTCTCTTCTCCAAGCTAAACAAGCCTAGTTCCTTCAACCTTTCTGCATAGAGGAGATGCTTTAGCCCTCTGATCATCTGAGTGGCCCTCCTCTGGATCCGTTCCAAGAGCTCCACATCCTTCTTGTGCTGGGGGCCTCAGGCCTGTACGCAGTATTCCAGGTGGGGTCTCACAAGAACAGAGCAGAGGGCGACAATCACCTCCCTCTCCCTCCTGGCCACTCCTTTTTAATGCAGCCCAGGATACAGTTGGCCTGCCAGGTTGAAAGTGCACACTGCTGGCTCATGTGCAGCTTCTTGTCCAGCAGGGCCCTCGAGTTCTTCTCCACAGGGCTGCTCTCAAGTTCTTCTTTGCCCAGTCTATATAAAGACCTGGGATTGCCCAAGTCCAAGTGCAACACCTTGCACTTGGCCTTGTTGAGCCTCATTAGGTTCTCATGGGCCCAGTACTCCAGCCTGTCCAGGTCCCTCTGGATGGCATCCCTTCCCTCTATTGTATCGACTGCACCACTCAGCTTGGTGTCATCTCCAAACTTGTGCTCGATTCCATCATCAATGTCATTGATAAAGATGTTGAAGAGTACCCGTCCAAAGACCGACCCCTGAGGTACACCACTTGTGACTGGCCTCCACCCAGACATAGAACCATTGACCACAACCCTTTGGCTGCGACCAGCCAACCAATTCTTGTTTCAACTAACAGTTCATCCTTCAAATCTATACCTCTCCAATATAGAGAGGCGAATGTGGTGAGGGACCATATCAAAGGCTTTGCTCAAGTCCAGGTAGATGATATTCGTAGCCCTTCCTTTCTCCACTGATTTCATCACTCCATCATAGAAGGCCACCAGATTGGTTAGGCAAGATCTGCCTTTGGTGAAGCCATACTGGCTGTCTCGAATCACCTCTTTATCTCATGCATGCTTTCAGATGTGTTCCAGGAGGGACTGTTCCATGATCATCTCAGGCACAGAGGTGAGGATCACCAGCCTGTAGTTCCCCAGCTCTTCCTTTCTCCCTTTCTTAAAACTGGGTAATGTTTCCCTTTATCCAGTGACTGGGGGCTTCACCCAGCAGCCATGATTTTTCAAATATGATGGAGAGCGGCTCAGCAACCACATCAGACATCTCTCTCAGCACCCTGGGATGTATGCCCTCTGGCCCCATGGACTTGTACACATCCAGTTTCATTAGGCAGTCCCAGACTTGTTCCACTGTCACAGTGGGACAGAATCCACTCCTCTCACCCTCTCCTCGAGGTTCAGGGTCCTGACAGACACAGGAAACTTGACCACGAGTGAAGACTGAGGCAAAGCACTTATTGAGTACCTCAGCTTTTTCCATGTCTGAGGAAGCCAGTTCTCCCATCTTGTTTATCAGAGGGGGAACACTCTCCTTGGGCTGTCTCCTGCCTATGTATCCATAGAACCCCTTCTTGTTATTCTTCATGTCCCTTGCCAAGTTCTGTTCCGTCTCTGCCTTGGCTTTCCTGATCCCATCTCTACACATCTAGATGACACCCCTGTATTCCTCCCAGGCTATACAACCCTGCTTCTGCTTCTGTACATTTTCCTATTTTTCCCTCAGTTTAAGCAGCAGGTCCTCGCTCAGCCATGCTGGTCACCCAGCTCCTCTGCTCGAAGTGTACTTCACTCTGCTCACAGTGTTTGTCTTAGCTCAGCTGGATTACATCTGCTGGGTCTTCTGAGGCCCAATCCAAGGCCTATTGCCTGCTGTACCTACGGCACAATAACTATTACTTTCCCTTACTGTGCAGATTGACCTGATGATTCTGGTCATACTAATCCTTTTTAATTCCCCTAGGTAGAAGGGGACATATTCCCAGACTGGGGCAAGCTGCTGAGCTCTGCAACAGCCACTCAAAGTCACCTGCTCTTGAGTCTTTCCACCTGAGTTTATCACACGTGACCCAACACGAATATCTTCATGGCAATTTCAAGTGTAGTGAACTCCAGCAATCCACTGGCAAGTCTTCCAGAATGCATGGTGCCAGCCCACAGGAATCCCTTGCAGAACCTATGGTCTTGTCCAGGCCACAGTCTCGAGTTTCCAGACTGCAGTGGCTGCCTTCCAATGATTGTGACTTTTGTTAGACTCATAAAAGCATAGAATCATAGAGACATGTAGATTGGAAAACATCGCAAATCATCAAGTCCGTTAACCTAACACTGCCACATCTACCACTAAACCATGTCCCTAGGCACCACATCTACATGTCTTGGGAATACCTCCAGGGATGACCACTCCACCACATCCCTGTGCAGCCTGTTCCAATGCATCACAAGCCTTTCAGGGAAGACATTTTCCCCAATATCCAACCTAAACCTCCCCTGGTGCAACTTGAGGCCATTTCCTCTTGTACTTTTGCTGGCCCCTGTTCTGAGCCATGGGGGACTCCACTTGTGACCTGCTGCCAATTGGAAGTCTGGGAAACAGTCAGAGCCTTTACTAAACCTTAGGAGGACAACATCCACAGCCTTTCCCTCATCCGCTAAGTACATCATCTTTTCATAGAAGAACAGGTTCATCAAGCAGGACCTGCCTTTCATAAATCCAGGCTGACTGATCACCTGGTTATCCTGTATGTGCTGCATGATGGCAGTCAGGATAATCTGCATCATGTCCTTCCCCGGCACCAAAGTCAGACTGACAGGCCTGTAGTTCCCTGGGTCCTCCTTCTGGCCTTTCCTGTAGATGGGCATCACATTTGCTAGGGGAGAGTTGACTGGGACCTCCCCTGGCAGCCAGAACTGCTGATAAATGTTGGAAAGTTACTTGTAAGTACTTCTGCCGTCTCTTTCATTACCCTTGGGTGGATCCCATCTGGCCCCATTGTGTATGTGTAAGTGGAGTAGCAAGTCGTTAAACATCTCCTCTTGGATTAGGAGGGCTTCATTCTGCTCCTCACCCCTGTCTACTAGCTCCGGGGGCTGGACAGCCAGAGAACAACTGGACTTCCTACTAAAGAAGACAAAGGCGGCATTAAGCACCTCTGCCTTTTCCTCATCTCTTCTCAACTGTGTTTCCCCCCACATATTATTAAGGATGGAGATTCTCCTTAGTCCTCCTTTTGTTGCTAAGTCATTTAGAAAATCATTTTTCATTCTCCTTTATGGCCAGACTGAGTTCCAGTTGGGCTTTGGCCCATTGAATTTTCTCCCTGCACAACCTCACAACATCTTTGTAGTTAATCCTCCTGAGTGTCCTGCTCCTCCTTCCAAAGGTTATAAACTCTCTTTTTCTTACTGATATTCAGCCAAAGCTCTCTGTTCAGCCAGGACGATCTCCTCTGCTGGCTCATCTTTCAGCACATGGGGATGACCTTTTCCTGTGCCTTTAGGATTTCGTTCTTGAAGTGTGTCCAGCCTTCCTGGACTCCTTTGCCCTTCTGGACTGCCTCCCGAGGGACTCTGCCAAACAGTCTCCTTAACAAGCCAAATTCAACCCTCCAGAAATACAGGGAGGCAATACTGCTAACCCTGTTCCTTACCTCTCCAAGAATCAAAAACTCTGTTAATTTGTGATTGCTATGACCAAGAGTTGTCTTCCAACCTCCACATCCCTCCCAAGTCCTTCTCTGTTCACAAGCAAAAAGTTCTAGCAGGGCACCTTCCCTGGTTGCCTCACTGACAAGCTGCGTCAGGAAGTTATTTCCACCCACTCCAGAGACCTCCTAGACGGTTTCCTCTCTGCTGTATTGTCTTTCCAGAAGACATCCGGGAAGCTGAAGTCCCCCACCAGACTGTATTTTCAGTAACCCAGTCAGTGTCAGCCAGTGTGTGAGTGGCTCTAGGACAAGGATGCACTCCAGATATTCCAGGCTTTCATTCAATAACCTGCCACGCTCTAGGACAGAAGTCACTGAGCACAAGCTAAAATATCAAAGCTCTTTTGTGTTTGTATAGAGCATTCCCATACTCCAAAGTCACCTCTAGAAGAGTCCAAAGCACTCCAGGCACTCACGATTGACATAAGCTATAGTAGAATTATTGCAGCCTGTTGCAAGGAGTCCTGGAAGTGCTTTTCCCTGATGACCAGCTCTGGTGAAGGCCTTGGGTTGGTTGGCTTGGAATGAATGCCAGTGAATATTGGAAAGCAAGAGAACCAAGTCTTTGCACAGGTTTGGGCCCCAAGGCTGCATGCCACTCACAGAGGTTGCCCAGGTGACATGTGGCAGCAATAGCTTCTGCTGAGAGGCAAAACCCATCTCTCAACGGAAGAGACAGGGAAGAAAGCCTTCATCCCATGGCTGATCTCACAGTAATACGCAGGCACAAAGCTGCCAGGCTGTCACCATGACTATGGCAGTGTGCCACTCTGTCAAGCAACAAGCAGCATTTCAGGAGAATTCAGCCCTATTACTTATTCTCCAACTAAATGGCCACTTTTCTGACCCTGTCAGGATTCTCATGCATTTGACATCACAAAGAAAAGATGATGTCTCCTTCCTAGCGAGGAATAACCCCAAGCACTAGTACAGGCTGAGTAGAGGGGGAGGATCACCTCCCTTGGCCTCCTGGCAACACTCTTCCGAATGCACCCAAGGATCCCGTTGGCCTTCTTGGCCACAAGGGCACACTGCTGACTTGTGCGCAGCCTGATGTCCCCCAGGAATCCCAGGCCCTTCTCTGCAAAACTGCTCTCCAGCAGGTCATTCCCAGCCTGTATTTGTGCTGGGGGTTTTCCTCCCTAGTAAGGAGACAGGACTCTGCACTTGCCCTTATTGAACTTCATGGGGTTTCTCTCAACCTATCTCTCCAGCCTGTCAGGGTCCCTCTGAATGGCAGCACAGCCCTCTGGGGTATCAGCCTCTCTTCCCAGCTTTGTGTCATCAGCAAAGCTGCTGAAGGTACACTCTGTTACATCATCCACTTCACTGATAAATAAGTTGAACAACAGAGAGGAACTTTGGCACGTCCCTTAGCCCTGCACCCAGGTAGGGCAATTCCTGCTGCAGAAATCAGTCAGCACAGTGTTTAGAGAGGGCCAGTCAGTGTTTGCTTTGTCTGCTTCCAAGTGTGTTCCCCAGGAGAGACCCTGCTGCCTTCCAGTAGCCGTGAGCCCTGGAGCACCAGGGCCATGTGCAGGGAGCCTGGTGGGAGGCAGAGCAAGGGAGGCCTTGGGCTGGGCCTCTGCTGCTGAGCTGGGCCGGGCTCCTGGGCCCAAGGGGAGCTCCTGGCAAGTGGGCAGCACTGCAGAGAGACAGCTCTGCCCAGGAGCAGCTCCTGTGCACAGCGCAGCAGGGCTGGGGGCACTGCCTGCAGAGACACAGTGCTTAAAGGCAGGCAGAAGTGGCAGCATGCCCAGAGCTCCCTGCGGGAGAAGACTTCCCAGCCCTGCACCCGGTAAGTCTCTGGCTGGAGGGCAATGCAGCCGCAGTTCGTGGAGGCAGGAGAAGCCGGGGGTGCAGGCAGGGGTGTCCAGGGCTGTGGTGCAGAGAAGGGTCCCTGCTGTGGCCCAGGGGCTGTGTGGCGGGGCAGGGCCTCTGCCGCCTGCCAGGCTCAGCACTCAGCCTGCCCGGGGAGCTGCCCAGGGCGCTGCGGGGAGAAGCTGCGGGTGGAAGGAGCCCCCCCGGCAGGGCAGGGTCCTGCTGCTGGTGGGAGGCTGCTGCCTGGGGCAGCTTGCTCACAGCTCCATTGTACATCAAGGGCATTTCCCAAACAATTTTTCTAAGCAAGCAAGGTCAAAATAGGGATTTTCTGCCCTCTTTTCAGTTACCTAATCTACTGGAAGGGATGGGAAGCAGGAAGAAATCGAAGAGGAGCTGTAAATATGAGCGCATTGCTGAGACTCCTGAACTGGAACTTTGATGATTGGTATGTTTGTGAGCTGCCCCAAATGTACCTCCAGTCTCTCCTCTTCATATTGAAAGAAACAGCATCAACTTTGCTGACCCCATCTGGGCTTTCTGACAGGTCCTTTTCCACCTGCAAAGATGCACAAGCAGCTAATCAGTCTCTTGCATATTGGTAAGTTTCTGAAGGGCAAAGATTACTGTGCACAAATTTGGATGAGGCTGTGAGCAGAAACAGGAATAAGACAGGGAATCAGCTCCCAGAAAGAAAACCTTTAGGTATCAGGGATATGATCAGGGAATGAGGGGACGGTTAATAAGAAGTCTTGAGAATTCATCAGAATACTCCATATTTTTTTTCCACTCAGTGCAGACCCCTTCCTCTGAGCATGCCCCCTTGCCTCCTCTGCCACCCAGAAAAGCCTCTGCCCTCACAGCCATGAGTCCCAGACATGGAGCATGTCTTCTGCAGCCAGAGCTCCAGCAGAGCAGAGGTGCATTTCTCCAGCCACTTGCCCATTTCCACCTGTGCTGCAACTGCAGAGGGGGTCAGCTGCCTGGGGGTTGTGGGCAATGCAATCTGTGAGGCTGGGGAGAGAGTTGACTTTCCCTTCATGAAAGACCATCACCAGGTCATTTGGATATCTCCTTGGGTGTCCTTTCAATCTGTGAGCTGTCCTGCAGGCTGCAAATCTTTTCCATAGCATCTCTGTGTTATGTGAAACCCGGGGAAGAAGCAGAGAGATGCTACAGGCAACTGTTGGGTTGGTGAAATGAATGATTGGTGTCCTTGACTAGAGGTGTGGTGCTGGTGGTTCAGGTACCTTGAGAAAGGCTGGGCATTGACAGATTGGCCGTGGATTCATCTGGTCTCAGCATCATTTGGCTTCTTTTCAGGGTAACATAAATGTGATTGCCCTCCATCTACAAAAGCTCAGGCAGCTGGGGACAAGTCCAGCCAGCTCCCTTGCTCTGCTCTGAGCCACAGGGAATCCCTTTGCCTCTCAGGTCTCACAGCCATTCACTGTGAGTGCAGCAGAAATGCTCAGGATTTCTGACTTCAGAGAACACTGTTTGGGCATGAAGAGTGGGAAGAGAATGTGTATTAAAAATTGTCCCTAAAACTCCTTTCTGCCAACTACATTATGTAGCACTGGAATGCAGATGTTAACATGCTGACATGAAGATGATCAGCATACCTCTCCTTCGAAGAACGGCTGAGAGAGCTGGGGCTGAGCAGGGTGACCTTGCTGCAGCTTTTCCGTACTTAAAGGGGTCTTATAAAAAAGATGGAGATCTACTTTTTGATCAATCAGATAATGACAGGTTCAGGGGAATGGCTTTAAACTAAAAGAGGGGAGATTTATATTAGAGATTCGGAGGAAATTTTTCACTCAGAGGGAGGCAAGGTACTGAAACATATTGCCCAGATAGGCTGTGAATGTCCTGTTCCTAGAGGTGTTCAGGACCAGGCTGGATGAGGTCCTGGGCATCGTGATCTAGTGGGTAGCATCCCTGCCCACGGCAAGGTGTCTGGAACTAGATTATCTGTAAGGTCTCTTCCAACCCGAGCCGTTCTGTGATTCTATTCCTTTTTGTGTAAGAAGCGATTTCATATGACAAAATCTGACAGTAAAATCTTGCCCTCCTGCCATGTTCCTTTGTACTCCCTGCACTGGTCAGGACTGATTCCCTTGTGAGACCAGAACCAGAGCCCCCTGTTCCTCACTAGAGACTGAACCTTAAAAAGGAAGCTCATGTCATGGAGCTAAACCAAAGATTCCAGCAGAGCAGCAAAAAGCATTTGAGTATGGCAGGGGAGGTCTAAAAGGAATGGCATAGGCTTCACTCAGAGAAACCTGTCCTAACATGTCGTTGTCTTTTACTACCTGTACAGATCTCCATACCCAACAGGCAGCACATGTCCAACAGCAGCTCCATCACCGAGTTCCTCCTCCTGCCATTTGCAGACACACGAGAGCTGCAGCTCCTGCACTTCGCGCTCTTCCTGGGCATCTACCTGGCTGCCCTCCTGGGCAACGGCCTCGTCCTTACAGCCATAGCCTGTGACCACCGCCTCCACACCCCCATGTACTTCTTTCTCCTCAACCTTGCCCTTCTCGACCTGGGCTGCATCTCCACCACTGTCCCCAAAGCCATGGCCAATTCCCTCTGGGACACCAGGGCCATTTCCTATGCAGGATGCGTTGCACAGGAATTTCTGTTTGTCTTTTTGATGTCATCGGACTGTTCCCTTCTTACCATCATGGCCTATGACCGCTACGTTGCCATCTGCAAGCCCCTGCACTACGGGACCCTCCTGGACAGGAGAGCTTGTGCCCAGATGGCAGCAGCTGCCTGGGGCAGTGGCTTTCTCAATGCTGTACTGTACACTGCCAATACATTTTCCCTGCCCCTCTGCGGAGAAAATGCTGTGGACCAGTTCTTCTGTGAAATCCCCCAGATCCTCAAGCTCTCCTGCTCACATTCCTACCATAGGGATCTTGGACTTCTCACATTTAGTAGTTTTCTGTTCTTGGGTTGTTTTGTTTTCATTGTTCTCTCCTATGTTCAGATCTTCAGGACTGTGCAGAAGATGCCCTCTGAGCAGGGACGGCACAAAGCCTTTTCCACATGTGTCCCTCATTTGGTCGTGGTCTCTTTGTTAATCACCACTGGTGTGTTTGCCTACCTGAAGCCCCCTTCTATCTTTTCTCCAGCCCTGGATCTGGTTGTGGCAGTTCTTTACTCTGTGGTTCCCCCAGCACTGAACCCCCTCATCTACAGCCTGAGGATGCAAGCACTAAAGGATGCTATTGTGAAAGTGCTTTTATGGACATTTTTCAGGAATCATAAATGTCCCATATCTCTCCACAGGTGACCCTCTGTATCCATTCAAACCTTGTGTTGCCTTCTTTTCCATTATTATATTTTGTCTTGTTTTCATATTTCATTATTTTTAACTGTTGGTGCTTCTGCTTTTCAGCCCCCCTCCCCCCCCCCCCCCCCCCAAATCCTTTCACTCCTACCACTGATATCGAGGAATGAACATGCATTGTGTCAGATGAAGCCCGTCCAAGCCTGTTTAAAAGTGTGTATCAATGTGGACTTTCTTGTAGCAAAGTAATAGCTGTATATGAATTAAATGGGACTTTTTCACTTCTTGATGGCTGAGCTTTCTGTTTAAAGCTCAGTATTGGTGGCATCAACCAAAGGGAAAGTACAAAATCCCAGGTGGGAGCTGGTCTTGGAGATGTCTGGCTCCTTCCTCCTGTTGGGATCTGTGGCTGTGTGTGGGGCAGTGGTGCTGGGCCAGCCCAGAGTCAGGCCTCTGGACAGGAGCCACAGCACTGCAGCAAGTTCCCACAAGGCCACCACCCCAAAACTACTGCCAGGCCCCAGCCAGGCCGGCCTCTCCCCTCAGTCACAGCAATGATCCCAGGGACCAAGAGACACCTGGGGCAGAATGTGAGGGTGGGCAGCACCAGCCCCAGTGCTCCTGGCAGCCCCTCTGGAGCCAGAGCAGCTCCCACAGGTCAGGACCAGACCCAGTGCCGCCCACAGGGCTGGGGGACTCTGGCGGCTGCAGGCACTGGCAGCACCTGCTAGGAGACCCCAAAGCCAGGGCTCAGCATCAGTGCCTGGAACTGCAGCTCACACTGCCTCCTGTCCTGTGTCCCGACCTCTCTCAGGAGCACTGCTGGGTGCATTATTCCCTTCCTGGGTGTGGAAAGGAGCTTCTGGAGCACTTCTCTGCTCAGCACTGGAAATTTTAAATTTCAAATGAGGTTAAGAAAAAAAAATCACCTCTGAACATGAGAGCTGAACTAAGCACAGTTCAATGTGATCTAACCATCAAGTTACTCCATCTGAGGGCAGGCCAAGACCTCAAAAGGTTCCTTCCAACTCATAATCCTCAAGGAAGAAGGTGCTGCACAGTGGACCCAGTGGCTGGGGACACTGCTGTGGGTTGAGACATTGCCTGCTTTTGTAACCTCTGCTCATCAGGGTTACCTAGTGAGTGAAGTCATCCTAAAAGCAAGCTCTGTTCCATGGACATGAGGACTCTGATTTAAGGTACCACAGAAAAGTTCTCAGAAATACTGCCAGGTATCACATAACTACAGAACGTTTGAGGTTGGAAGGGAGCTCTGGAGGTTTCCTAGGCCAACCCCAAGCAGGATAGCCTGAGCAGGTTGTCCAACTCCATGTCCAAATGGGTTCTGACTGCCCCCAGAGATGAAGCTTCCACAGCTTCTCTGAGCAACCCGTGCCACTCATCAACCAAAGTCACAGTAAAGAAGTGCTTTCCTGTGTTCAGATGGTATTACCAATGTTTCATTTGGTGCCCACTGTCTCACTGGGTGCCAGAGAAAAGACTTGGGCTGCCTTGTCTTTATCTAATATGGATAAGACCCCTCTCACGGATCTCATGGGCTTGCCATTCCAGAAGGCAAGGTTGGAAAGAGTGCAGCAAAGAGGGCAGTGAGCAGTGCCTCAGCTCTCCCTATGGCCTTTGCCATCAGGGCCCTCCCTTCATTTAGCAGTGGGTCTGCCTTTTCTCTAGCCTTGCTTTCACTCCTGATGTACTGATTCACTTCCTGTAGAAGTCTTTCTTGTTGTTCTTCATGTCCCTTGCCAGATTCAACTCCAGGAGGCCTTTGGCTGGCCTAAGAATAACACTGCTCATATATTTAACATTGATGACCTAGAGAAACCCGTTACATGGCTTGTTCCCTGCTGTGCTGGTATTCTAGCAGAAATCTGGTTGTTTCAACTTCCCCTGTGAGGAATGGCACCTGCAAACATTTTCCAGTTTTCCGAGGAAGGCCATAGCTGCTGCTTCTTCCTTACAGGAGGTCTCCAGGTGACAGCAACTACAAGGTCACCCATGTTGGTGTGCCTGCTCATTCAAAGCCATGAACTCGCATCAACAACACCAGGGCAGAGCTCCTTGCATTGCTGCTGCTCTCCTATAGAAATGTCTGCTCCCCCTCCGTGCCTTACAAGCCTGTCCACTCCTGGCTGCACTCCTGTTGTGGGCTGTCACACCATCTCTGCTATCCAAAATGAGACCTCTGTAACCACACACAGAACTCTGGTTACTCCTTCTCTTCTACACACTGTACACATCAGTGCCCTGGCACTTCAGGGAGATGCCCAGCAGTTTTGATTTGCCAGAAAGGATATCACAGAATCACAAAATTACAAAATGGTTGAGGTCTGGAAGGATGCAATATTGACTCCACATTGCTCTGCTCGTGACTGACCTCCACCTAGACTGTGTGCCCCAGGGCTGTGAGCCCAGCTGTCCAGGCACTTTTCAGTTCACCTCACTGCCTCCTCATTCTACTCAGACGTCATCAGCTTCTCTATCAGGATCTTATGAGAGACATCTCAAGAGCCTTTCTGAAGACAAGGCAGACAATATCCCCTTTTCTCCCCTCACTTACCAAGGCAGTTTTTTCATTGGAGAAGGCTATCAAGTTGGTAAGTCATAAGAAACCCTTGGTGAATCCATGTTGACCACTCCTGATCACTTTATTGTCCTCCATGTGCTTGGAAATGTTTTCCAGGATTAGCTGCTCCATCACCTTCCCAGGAACTGAGGAGGGGCTGTCTGGCCTCTAGTTTCCGATGTCCTCCTTCTTGCCTTCCTTGAAGACAGGGGTCATATTTGCCTTCCTCGGCTCTGCTCTGGGCTTAAAAAAGAGGTTCAGGGGAGACCTTATCATACTTTACAATCACTGTAAATGGGGCTATAGTGAAGTTGGGGTTGGTCTGTTTTCCCAAGCATCAAGTGATAAGACAAAAGTGATAAGACTTAAGTTCTGCCAGAGGAGGTTTAGATTGGATATTAGGAACAATTTCTTCTCTGAAAGAGTTGTGAAGTATTGGAACAGGCTGCCAAGGGAAGTAGTTGAGTCATCATCCTTGGAGGTCTTTAAAAAACATGAAGATGTAGGGCTTCATGACATGTTTTAAGGGTGGACTGGGCAGTGCTAGGTTAAAGGTAGGACTGGATAAACTTAAAACCTAAATGATTCTATGATTCACTGATAAGTCTGTGCTCTGGCCTTTTGGGTATTGGTTGGAGTCTGCCACTTGTGCCATAAAGATTTGGCTGGCTCATAAACAGGAAGGATGTGTGAGGGAAGTCCTAGCACAGGACTGGCCATTGCTTGACAGCAAAGAGATAAAAGCAGGATGTATCCAACTTCTCTAACCTTGCTCTCTGCTCTGCTTAGACCTGAGATGTAAAGGTGAAATGTGCCAATATGTGCATGTCCTGGGAACATAATCTCCCTTCCAAGTGTTGGGAAGAAATATATTTTTGGAAATAGTTGCTTTTTTTTTTTTTTTTTTTCTTTACATAAATGGGTATGTCATCATCTTGCTGGTCCATGTACAAGACCTATTTAAAAAAATAAACAAATAACGGTGAGAACTTGTGGACAAGCATAAACAAAAATCTGAAACTGAAGTCTTCTTACAAATTTATTACATTAAATTAAGGAATTTTCCACATACATTCAATTTGGCCTACAATGTCCTTCAGGACTTGATTCAGTTGCCCACAGAGATGTTGCTGCTGCCTCAAGGATGTCGTGGAACAGCTGAAGCACCCATTTGGGACTATGATATATGACACAGGACATTCTGTCTTTAAAAAAACAGGTTCAAAGTCCCTTAGAAGACATTCAGAATTAATATCAGTTTGAGGTTGCTGGTATCATTTTATCTGTAGGTAGACAACTAAAAAAAAAAACCACACAGCAGAAAGAAGAGATTCTTAGATTATTTCCTAGAAGGGTTGTTAATTATTATTATTATTATTATTATTATTATTATTATTATTATTATTATTATTATTATTATTATTATTATTAAAGTCAGTCCCTTTAAGGAGATTCCTGGCATCTCCCTAATGAACCCCATAGGAATTGAGGACTTCGGGAGAATTATGCCCAAAGCCTTGGCTTGTGAGGGAGTTTTGCATGTTGATTCGCCCTCTGCTGCCAAGTTCCTGAACTGCAGATCCTGAAGCAAGTCTCTGAAGAAGTGAAGGACAGAAGCAAGCCCCCAAATGTTTGAGGGTGTTGGCCAACCCCGATGATGGCCATCCCAGAAGAGACCACGAGGGAAATAACCAGACAAGGTGCCTGTCCATGGGAGATGGTGGAGGAGGAAACCAGAAGCACTGGTTACAGGTGGAAAATCAAATGGAGAAGTTACTCTGAAAGCCCTTGATGTGTTTCACCAAGGGGGATGGCCAAGGCCTGAGCACATCCCCTGGGAAGGGGGATCCTGCATGTCCTGGGCTGCTCGGGGCTCTGGCAGGGGCAGTGTGATGTGGGGTGTGCAATTCCGAGTGTAGGACACTGGTAGGACACTTGCCAGGCTCTGTGGGGTTGAGGAGGTAACAAGGCCCTGGGGCTGTAAGGGACCAGTGTCTGCTGGTAAGCCTCAGTGGAAGAGGCTGCAGCTGTAGCCCTAAGGACATCAGTTCCACTGGGGGCCCCAGCCCCACAATGGCCCTCTGCCATCCCCCTCCACAGCCTGTCCCAAATTTTCCTCTACCTGTGCTTGCATCCCTGCATCCTATTACCACACATTCACTTTCCCAGCTCACTCTGACCCCATGATTGCCAAAGCTGTCCTAATTTCTCTCCATCCTTTCTGGCTTTATCTTGAAATAGAACCCTTTATTTTTCTGAGGATTTACCAATACCTGTGGTTTCCTCACAACACATCAGGCTTCTTCCAATGCCTGATCCTAATGGTCCTCTATCAGCCAATACATGTATGTCCCAGACCCACATTTGCTTGAATTGGTTTTGTATTGAATCTCTACATTGCAAGCCAGAACTCCACATCATGCTTCTGGAATGGAGAAGGCCACACTAGATCAGGTACGCCTGGGAAGTGAATTTGGCCCATGGATAAGTGCACACCTCAGAAGGCACACCTGCAAGCATCCATGGGCGCTGGCAATTACATGGCACAGTAGGTAAAGCTCTGAAGGGAATAAGACTCATGAATAAGGCTGTGTTGGAACAGGTACACCTCTAAAGGACTGTGGCCGGTGGATGAGCCCAGGCTGGAGCAGGGGTGAGGGGAGGAGCTCATTGCAATGTCAGATTCTGCGGCCTGGTCTGTGCTGTGGTTTAACCCAGCAGGCAGATAAGCACCACACAGCCATGTTCTGTAGGAGGTACCACTCGAACCAATAGCAGAGGAGCCTCACAAGGAGCAGTGCAAGTGCAGCAGTGACCTAACCTGAGCTGGCATTGGTGCCCTCTCACTCCATGTAACGTATGTCTTCTCCTGTCCTTTGGGGTCACAACAACGGATAGAACCCAATTCATGGACTAAATGGAATCATTGAACATTTTATGGACATTTCATTAAGTAGGCCCATAGACTAAGGGAATGATATCTGTGTCTTAATTGCAGGGTGTTGATTAATGAAGACTTATTGGAAAGTCTTGAACCTGTCATTGTATATACGGTAGAGAATAAGAGGTGGATATTGTCCTGGTTACAACTTGGGTGACTTTTTAGGCTCTGAACCCAGCTCAGAGAGGTGGTTTGTTCCCCCCCAGGAGGACACTGAATGGCTAAGTCAGAAGTCCGTATGTGTGCCCTGTATAGATGAGGCTTCAGTGTGTACATTTTGTTCATGTACTGAGGCAAACCTGAGTGAGCACAAATGCCTTCAGCCTGTGTCCATTCCTCATGCCATACAGTATCTCAGATGAGTGCAGAGCAGGGCAATGCACTGCAGGGCTGGGGTGCCTCCCAGCATCTGGGAGAGGCAGCAGGAGCCAGCGAGACACCAAAACCATTGCAAAACCATTGCCTTTGGGTGTGCAAGAGAAAGACTTGTGTGTTCTGGCCTGTCTCCTGCATCACCTTCCCCTGCCTTCCTGGACTATGTCAGCAAATGTGCCAGAGGGATCGGAGAACTTTCTGGAGACTTAGAAGGACTTCAAATCTGTCTTCCAGAAGAAGAGAAAATAGGGTGGGAAGAATTAAGGCTGGTGAGCCTCACCTCAGTCCCTGGGAAGGTGATGGGGCAAGCTTTTCCACAGCCACCTCCAGGCACTTGAAGGACAAAAACAGGATTGCTGAACCCATAGGGGAGGGGAACGAAAGGGACACTGTCTACCTGCACCTTGGCCTGTGTCTTTGTCTCCCAGAGACTCCTCATAGCCTGATTGGTGCTATGTGGACTTATCAAATGGATGAGGCTGTGGGTGGGAATTCTGCTGGACAATCTGGCCCACTTGTCATTCGTACTGCAAAGTTCTCCTGGAGGAGGAAATGTCACTGAAAGGGTAGTGCTGTGGTGCCTGACATCACCCAGAAGGAGTCTGTGGTCAGCTCATACTAGTGTGTTTCAAGCAACTGCCATGGAGGGTGGGGAAACATCAGTGAAAGTAAGGAAAAATCTGAATGAGAGCAAGGTGGAAAAGCAAGGTGGGTGCCTACAGCCTGCAGGGAAAAGTGGGAAGGGATAGGACAGTGCAGGACAGCCTTTGGTGGAGAAGACCGAGAGCACTGGCAAGGCAGGAAGGCCCCAGTAGCACCAAGGTTTTTGTCCCCCTGGCTATGGCAGTTGTCTCTGCTACTGAGGCTGACGAGGACAAATGCTGTGCTCATGACACTGAGGCCTTGTTGCCTCCTTGCAACCCAGTGGGGAGGCCAGCAGGTGTCATAGCATTGTCCTTCTCACAACATTACACACCCCACATCCCACTGCCCCAGGAAGAGCCCTGAGCCATGGGTGAGGAACAGGACCTCCCTGCCCAGGGGCTGGGGGCCAGGGCTTGGCCTTTCTGCTTCACCAAACAAACCAAGGCCTTTACTCAGCATCAGAATCTCCTGCCCAGTGCCTTTGCCTACCTGCAATCATGGCCTCCAATTGTGTGCTCTAACAAGTCCATGGGGAGGCTTTGTCAGTAATGACCCTCACTGGGCTCATTAATACTCCTAGACACTTCAAAGTTTCCTTCTGACTTTAACTTCTCCTGCAGTTACATCATTCTCTTCTCACTACCTGAGGTTCATGGACTCAGCACCAAATGCACCATGGGGCTAATTACAATTCAGCCATTTTCATTCAGTCTTTCACACTTGTACAGTTAATTAATGAGTTTTCAAGAGTGTTGTTAAAGAGGAAGTTTTCAATGACCACTTTACAAAACAACATTTTCATATGTAAGCTTATTTAACTTAGTAGTATTCACCAGTTGACATTGATCCAAAGTGTCTCCTAAGGAGGTCTGTATGGGTGGAAAAGCAGTCCCTTGAAGTCCTAGACTGTATGGACAACCTTGCTGCTCAGCTCTCCATCCCCACCACTTCTCACATCAGCCAGCGTGACTTGCATCACTTTTAATTACATCAGACTTCTCCACTGACATCTGCAGGTGGATGTTAGAGCCCCTTTCCACCAGCTGCTGCCTCCTTCTCTGAGAAAAGTAGATGCAAACAGTTTTTTCTTGTTATGTATGTGTGTGTCTTTGCTATTAATACTTAACAAAAAAATACAGCAAAGAAACACATGTTAAAAAAAAAAAAATGTAAAAGAAGTCCACAGCAATGAGCCATTTCCAAGTTGAACCATGCACAGGGGATAAGCGTACAGAAAAACATCTGACCCAAATAGATGGGAAATGGTAAATGAGAAATACAGCTACAGAGTTGTCTACATGGATGATGAGAGAGGCTACCAAAGGACAGGCAAGTTGAATTCCCCTCAAGTCCCAAAAAGCAACTCGATTTATCAGAAGGATCTGAATGACCAAAGAGCAAGTGGAAGAAAACTCTGCAGAACAACAGAAACTGCACATGTCCAGATAGTCTGCTGGAAAGGTGACTTCTGATATGGTCTCTTTAATCAGACCAGCTGGAAATACCTGAAAGTCCTGCCAGACCAGCGTCATCTCCTTCTATGACCAGTGACCTGCCTGGGGGATGAGGGAAAGCCCACTGATGTAGTCTGCCTAGCTTCAGCAAGGCCTTTGACACAGTCTCCCACAGTATTCTCCTGGAGAAGCTGTCCATTGCTTGGACAGGCACACTCTATGCTGGGTTAAAAGCTGGCTGGACAGCCAGGCCCAAAGAGTAGTGGTGAATGAAGTGAAATCCAGCTGATGAGCAGTCACCAGTGGTGTTCCCCAAGGGTTGGTGTTGGGACCCATCTTCTTTAATATATTTATGGATGATTTGGATATGGGAATTGAGTGCACCCTCAGTAAGTTTGCAGGTGACACCAAGTTGGGGGGAAGTGTCAAACTGCCAGAGGGTAGGAAGGCCCAGTAGAGGGACCTGGACAGGTTGGTTCAATGGGCAGAGGCCAGTGGGATGAGGTTCACCATGGCTAAGTGCTAGGTCCTGCCCTTTGTTCACAATAACCCCAATGCAAGGCTACAGGCTTGGGGCAGAGCGGCTCAAAAGCTGTGCAGAGGAAAGGGATCTGGGGGTGTGGTCAAAGCTTGCCTGAACATGAGGCAACAACGTGCCAAGGTGGACAAGAAGGCCAACAGCATCCTGGCTTGTATCAGTAGTGTAACCAGCAGGACCAGGGAGGTGATCATCCCCCTGTACTCTGCTCTGGTGAGGCCGTACCTCATGTACTGTGTTCAGTTTTGGGCCCCTCACTTCCAGAAGGACATCCAGGTGTTGGAGCGTTTCCAGAGAAGGGCTACAAACCTGGTGAAGGGCCTGGAAAGCAAGTGCTATGAGGAGCCGCTGAGGGAACTGGGGTTGTTTAGTCTGGTGAAGAGGAGGCTCAGGGGAGACCTTGTTGCTCTCTACAGCTACCTGAAAGGAAGTGGTGGGGAGCTGAGGGTCAGCCTCTTCTCACAGGAAACTAGTGATAGAACTAGAGGGAATGGCCTCAAATTGCAGTGGGGCTGGGGATTAGATTAGAAATTAGGAGATATTTCTTCTCAGAAAGAGTAGTCAGGCATTGGGACGGGTTGCCCAGGGAAGTGGTGGAGTCACTGTCCCTGGAGGTGTTTAAGGAAAAGCTGGACATGGTGCTTAGGAACACGGTTTAGTGGGTGACATTGGCAGTAGGGCAACAGTTGGACCAGCTGATCTTGGAGGCATTTTCCAACCTTGACTTATGATTCTATGATTCTCTGATGGGGAAGATGAAAGGCGGTGCTCAAGAGACAGTAGACAGTAGACAGTAGACAGTCGCAATGCGACTACAGGGGAAGATCAGTATTTTTTCTCATGCTGTAATAATCATCATATGATCATTTTGATTTCATGGGGCACCTCAAATATTGTATTAGAAGTGTTCAATCATTTCAGCTAATTGAAGTGAAATTTTTGAAATTTTTGAAAAAAATGTAGGCAATCTTCAGGCTTACACCAATAAAATGACAATTTTCTGTTGTGCATGGAGCCCTGATGTCACAAAACCCTCCCTGCCCAACCCTTGCTGATGGGCAGAGGAGCAGGGGCACCTTGCAGAGGAGTTGTGGTTGAGGAGCCAGGGCGGGCATCCCTTGTTCTGAGCTGAGGGCCAGCAGCATGAAGGGTTCCTGGAGAGTGACCATTACTTCCAACCTTACTGCCATGTTCTCAGGGCTCCTGCAGCTCTCCTCGAAAGGTAAGGATGTTGGGAGCTGCTTCTCAATGGGTGACAAAGGGGCTGTCAGCTGTCCAAAGGTGCAAGTCCTGCACTGTGGGGGAGGCTGGACAGGGCTGGTGGCTGCTGTGGGAGCCCAGCCTGAGAGTCCCGCTGGACTTAGGGAACAATGTGGCAGTCAGGACTCCTGGGTCGTCATGCTAGGGCTGCCCTGAGCCCTAGGGCTCATCTGGGCATGGTTCAATGTGTCCTCATGATGGGGGACAAATCAGGGCCAGGTTTCCCTGGGAGCTGGTGCCTCTTTGGGATCTGGATCTTGGTGGAAAGTTGTCTAGTGTCCCAGAGACTGCTGTGGCCTGCAGCTCCCACAGGCCTCTCAGGAGTGTGCCAGAAACCCTTCCCCTTGTACTGCTCTCCTTCAGGGGAACTCTGTTCCTTGGGTGATGAGACACTGGAAAGCAGCCCTGCAGAGAGGGATCTGGGGTTTTTTGTTGATAGCAAGCTGAATATGAGCCAGCAGTGTGCCCTGGCAGCCAGGAAGGCCAAACACATCCTGGGGTGCATCAAGCACGGCATTGCTAGTCAGTCAAGGGAGGTGATTGTCCTGCTCACTGGTGCAGCCTTACCTCGATTACTGTGTGCAGTTCTGGGCACCACAGTACAAGAAGGATGTGAAACTACTGGAGAGTGTCCAGAGAAGGACTACAAAGATGGTGAAGGGCCGAGAGGGGATGATGTATGAGGAGCAGCTGAGGTCACTTGGCCTGTTCAGCCTGAAAAGAGGAGGCTGAGGGGAGACCTCGTCATGGTCTACAGCTCCCTCACGAGGGGGAGTGGAGGGGCAGGCACCCATCTATTCTCTTTAGTGACCAATGATATGACCCGTGGGAATGGTGTCCAGCTGCGACAGGTGAGGTTCAGGCTGGATATCAGGAAGAGGTTCTTCACCGAGAGGGTGGTTGCACACTGGGTATATGAGAAGTATCTGAATAACCAAAGAGCAAGAGCAAGTGGAGGGGAACTCTGCAGAACAATGGAGAAAGCACATGTCCACACACTCTGTTGGAAAGGTGACTTCCAGCATGGTCTGTTTTGTAAGACCAGGTGGAAATGCCTTAAAGACTGAAGAGATGAAGTGCAGTGCGTAGGAGAAATTCTGGCAATGCAAGTACAGGGGATGATCAGTATTTGTCTCCTGCTGTAATAGGCATCTTGAAATATGATAATTTTGATGTCACAGAACACCTCCCACATTATATTAGAATTGTTCATTCATTTCAGCTGACTGTAATGTACTGATTGAGGTGAAATGCCTTAAATGCCTTAAACACATGTAGGTAATATTAAGGCCTACAGCATTAAAATGACAATTTTCTGTCCTGCATGGAGCCCAGTTGCCCTTAAACTGTCCCTCCTTGGACTATTCATGCCACCCCTCACTCCTGGCACAGGGCAGATCTGTGATGTGTCAACCTCTCCTGAATGGTAAAGTAGAAAAAAACAGAGTTAAAAATGTTCCCTGAAATGCTCGATCTTTGAATGGGTAACTTAGTGCCAATCATATCGGTATTATCTGCCTTTCTTGGTGGGAATATTCACATCTTTCTGTCTGTATAGCGAAATATATTTGTATAGCTACAGCTGTAACTACAGCTGTGTGTGCAAGTAAAGGTAACTACAGCTGTGTGTGCAAGTAAAGGTAAATGTATATACAGAGTTACACATGTACACAAAGATAACTGGGAGAGAGACAGGCAAGTGGTTGGGATTTGAGGATTTTACATCACCTGAACTACCAGGAAACAAACCCAGCAGTGCTGGGAGCTGGGAAGAGGGGAGAGGTGGAGGAATATGGTTTAGTGGGGACTGTTAGTGTTAGGTCAGAGGTTGGACTCGATGATCTTGAGGTCTCTTCCAACCTAGAAATTCTGTGATTCTGTGTGAAGGTCCCAGTGGCACAACTGGGACGTGTATTGTGATACCATTCCTACTGCAGTGACCTGACTGCTGGGTGGCAGGCAGGCAGACTCGGCGATGTCATCGAGTGCATAACAAATCCCACGGGACACAGGGTGCAGCTCTGACAGGGGACAGCTCTGTCGAGCCACCATGGCTGGGCTGCTGCTGAGGACACCTCCTCACAGCACTGTGATGGGCCAGGAGCAGGCAGGGACCCAACATAGACATGGGATGGGAGCCTGTGGGACAAGGCACAAGAAAGTGCTGGATGTGACAGAGCACAGTGTGAGAAAGGAGCAGACTACAGGCAAAGCTATGAGGGACAGCAGCATCTCACAAGCCCTTGGTGGGCAGAGATTTGAGCAATGGGCAAACGGCACAGAGAGATGGAGGGGAGCAATGGGGACCAGAGGTCTAGTCCTTGCAGGTCTCCAGATACCCTGTACCTGATCGCATCTCTCTGTCCTGCCTTCTTCCAGTTGCAGTTGGTCTGGGTGTGCTCAGCCATACCCGCCTGCGTGTGCACATCCATGTGTGTTTACAAGATTGTGTCTTTGTGAACACATGGCCTGATATCCTTGTAGACACCAACTCTAGGTGAGCTTTGCCTTTCCTAAAAGCATATGTCCACCACAAAGGTAAGATAAGTAAGTTTCTTTTTTGGAGCCTGTCCTTGCTGTCACCCCCTGGCAGATCTTTCATGGCCCCTCTCAGTGCCCTATCCCTGCAGCGGCCCAGCCCCACTGCCCCAGACATGGTCCCACAGCCATGCTCTCAAGATAACACCATGTCCTCCCCCCGCATGGACGCACATCCCAGCTCAATACAGATGTTTCTCTCTGCTGGGCAGCTTCCAGCCTGGCCCAGCTGGCCCCCAGCTCTCCCACCTCCCTACTCTCTGCCCACCTCCCCAGCTGGGCTGACACCACTGTAGTGCGCACTGCAGGCTGCTGCAGGGCTCTGGGCACTGCCACCACAGCCCCAGTTTCCATTCACTCCTGATCTGCTGAGAATGGGTCTCAGACCAAGATTTGTTTGGTTTAAATACACAGTTTCATAGTTTAGAAACCATGCATCACACAGACGGGAATAATTACATACAAGGGAATGGAGAAGGGCATTTCTGTGTAGACAATATTATCACAAAGCCAGAAAGGAAAATCAAACAAATGAACAAGCAAACTCCATATGGAAAGTTCCTGGGGAGGAATAACCCCAAGTAGCAGAACAGGCTGGGGGGGTGAGCTGCTGGAGAGCAGCTCTGCAGAGAGGCACCTGAGAGTCCTGGGGGACGGCAGGCTGAGCACGAGTCAGCAGTGTGCCCTTGTGGCCAAGAAGGCCAACAGGATCCTGGGGTGCATTCGGAAGAGTGTTGCCAGCAGACCTAGGGAGGTGATCCTCCCCCTCTACTCAGTCGCGGTGAGGCCACACCTGCAGTCCTGTGTCCAGGTCTGGGCTCCCCAGGACAAGAGGGACATGGAACTACTGGAGAGAGTCCAGAGGAGGGCTACTAAGCTGATTAGAGGACTGGAGCATTAGATTAATGGGCCTGTTTAGGAGAGGAGAAGACTGAGGGGAGACCTCATCCATGTGTATAAATATTTGAGCGGAGGGCGTCAGGAGGATGGGACCAAACTCTTCTCAGTTGTACCCAGTGACAGGACAAGAGGCAACAGGCACAAACTGAAGCACAGGAGGTTCCAACTGTATATGAGGGAGCACTTCTTTACTGTGAGAGTGACAGTTTCACAGAGAGGTGGTGGAGTCTTCCTCTTTGGAGATATTCAAAACTCACCTGGATGCCATCCTGTGCAATGCGTTCTCGGTGATCCTGCTTGGCAGGCGGGTTGGACTAGATGATCTTCAGAGGTCCCTTCTAACCTTGGCCATTCCAAGATTCTGTGAAACCTAAAGAAAACAGGGAGACAGGTAGCCTTGAGATATCAGAAGCAAAGGAGATAAGGGATGGAAGATAAAAAACAAAAAGGAGAAAAACAACTGCAGGAAGATTCCAGACTAACCTTTTGCTCATTAAGGGTCATTAACATATTAAAAATCACACCAATCAAAATGGTAATGTATGCTAATGTGGAATATGGTGTTTTCCCCACCTGCCTCTCAATACCCCTCCTCCTCCTGCCCCTGGTCCTCTGTAATGCACAGACTCAGTAGAGGTAAGTTAGGAAAAGCTGTAACAGCCAATTAAAAGTAGCCAGAGAGAGAGTTTCATAAGTTTGCTGTGTATAAAAAATGGTGATTCAAGCTAGATGTATGCTTGTTTTAAAAAAGTTCACCAAGAAACATGATTCTGCAGCGTTCTATAATTACTTATTGAATTAAAAGACCTTTGTGTGCATTCTGACTCTATGTAGATCTCCACACCACAGCCTGTGGAGGAGCCCCCAGTGGAGCAGGTGGCTGTGGCCTGGAGGAGGCTGCAGCCCGTGGAGAGCCCCTATAGGAGCAGGGGATGGTCCACACTGGGGGAGTGGAAGACACCATGGGGCTTTACTGTGGAAGGCAGCAGCAGTACAGGGATAGCAGAGAAATGTCAAAAGTCCCCCTTCTATGTTTCTGGGAGCAGCTCACTCTCACTCCCTCCCATGGCTGTGCTGCCTGCAGCTGTCCCTGCCTGCAGATGGGTCTCTGTCCCCACACCTCCTGCCTGCAGCTCACAGCCCCCATCACACCCACTGGGTGCTCAGCTCTGCCCTGCAGACACCTCCTGGCAGCAGGTCACTGCCCAGGGGCAGCTTGCTGGGGGCACAACCTAGAGCCCAGGTCACACAGACCCTGCTGACACTGCATGTGAGGTG
Source organism: Anas platyrhynchos (assembly GCF_047663525.1). NCBI lineage: Eukaryota > Metazoa > Chordata > Aves > Anseriformes > Anatidae > Anas > Anas platyrhynchos. Next base: position 4,530,313 of record NC_092616.1, on the reverse strand, counting down.
GTGGAGCTTTCTATGGGTTCAGGGACAGGAAAGGTCCCGACTTGCTGGGGTTCCTTATAATCCTCCTTATGAAGGCTTCGGACTCTCAGACTTTTCTTGGAAATAGCATCTAATTCTCTTCCCACTGACCAAAAAAAAAAAAAAAAAAAAAAAAAGATAAAATAGAAAAAAGAAAGGAAACTCAGGACTGCTGATCCTGAATTACTTAACAGCTGTCTTAACTCTCCTCTTCAAAACTCCCTTTGGAAATATCCTTGGTGTGCTGTGGATCTGTGAGCAGGCTGCCCCAGGCAGCAGCCTCCCGCCAGCAGCAGGACCCTGCCCTGCCGGGGGGGCTCCTTCCATCCGCAGCAGCTTCTCCCCGCAGCGCCCTGGGCAGCTCCCCGGGCAGGCTGAGTGCTGAGCCTGGCAGGCGGCAGAGGCCCTGCCCCGCCACACAGCCCCTGGGCCACAGCAGGGACCCTGCTCTGCACCACAGCCCTGGACACCCCTGCCTGCACCCCCGGCTTCTCCTGCCTCCACGAACTGCGGCTGCATTGCCCTCCAGCCAGATACTTACTGGGTGCAGGGCTGGGAAGTCTTCTCCCCCAGTGAGCTCTGGGCATGCTGCCACTTCTGCCTGCCTTTAAGCACTGTGTCTCTGCAGGCAGTGCCCCCAGCCCTGCTGCGCTGTGCAGAGGAGCTGCTCCTGGGCAGAGCTGTCTCTCTGCAGTGCTGCCCGCTTGCCACGAGCTCCCCTTGGGCCCAGGAGCCCGGCCCAGCTCAGCAGCAGAGGCCCAGCCCAAGGCCTCCCTTGCTCTGCCCCCCACCAGGCTCCCTGCACATGGCCCTGGGGCTGCAGGGGAACCTGCTGGCAAACAGCCTGAAGGGATCCCTGGGCTTCCCTCCCTCACCTGGCACACACACTTCTTGACATTAGGCTCATTTCTCTTAGCAAAAAAATAATTATCTGTAGCAGTCTTCTCTTCTCATGCCAGTTGATGGTGGGACACCCACACATGGTCATAGACCTCCTTTAACCCCCTGCTTAAGGAAGGGATTCAGCACAGCCAGTTAACCCAACATCTCATTCTGGGTTTTTGTCCTGGGGCTGGAATGGGACTCAGATCCCTCCCATGCCTGCCACAAACCCACAGGACCAGGGATTCCTCTGCACTCACTTTGATGTGCACCATGTGGGCAGCTGCAGGTGAGCTCCTTGTCTCAGCTCCAGGATCATTAATGGAGATGGAGGAAATCAGGGGGCTGCAAACACCTGGTGACATGTCAGGGGGCAGAGGAACGTGAGGCATCTGCAAGCTCTCATGGAGGTACCCTGAGGGACAGGGCAGCACCTGGGGGCATCCCATTGGAGGCTGGTGAGGAATGCCTTTGGCCAGCTGAAATGACAGCAAATGCACCCATTTAGGACAACTAAACCTGTCCCTCCTCAGTAGGCTCAGGGCAGCCTGTAGAGGCATCCACCTGACCCAATGGAGAACTGTGCCACAGGGAGAGCTGAGTCTCTCTCTCCCTCTTCTCCATCCGGTTTTCCCTCCATCTCCAGGGACTGTAACGGCACTTGTCTCATGGACATCCCTACATTGCCTAATGAAATTCGGGGCAGCTGCTCCATTTAAAGGCAATTCCAGGCCTGCAGTGCTACCTGAGATGCCAACGCTGCCCAGCACCACTGGAGCATGCAGCTGACATGGGACCCACAGGACAGCTCTGGCCATTCACAGCTGGTATTTAACAAGCACCCCTGAGGGCATCTCTGGTAGACCTGGTGCTTATGAGCAAGTGGTCACTTCCCATGGCTACAGTGAGCCACATGTCTGTACCACCTCTATGTGTTAGAGGCAGGTAGTGCATGGATATGAGGCATATCACACTGGGGTTTCCAATTGTGTCCTTTGGTTTGCAAACACTGCTGCTGCGTCTTACCCCCATCCCTTACTTAGTCAAGACACAGCCCAGTGATTTTTTTCTGTGTCCCTTGATCACAGGATGCCCAGAGCCAAGGACATTTTCAGCAGCCCCTTCTCCTGCCTGGAGATTGGCCCCAGCTTCACCACTGGCCCTCAGGGCTGCCCCAACACCACAAAGGCCCTCTGCCTGGAGGAAGGCCCGGGAATGTGCTGCAATTCCCTCCATATAACGCATCCTACTTCTCCAGGTGAGTGACATGCGGTGCAGAGGAGTTCAGGCACACTGAGGGGCTGCTGCATCCCAGGTGTCTTCGCTCCCATCGTTTGAAAAAAGCCCAGCCCCAGGACAAGCCTCAAACCCCACCTTCCTGGAAGGGCTTCCAAGTGCAGAGGCGTGTTGGGGCAGGAACACAGCAGGGACTTCTCCAGCGCTCCACTTCCTTTATTCTGTGGCCTTTGTTGGATGGGTCAGGAACCGCTAGGAATGAACTGGGCAGAAGGGAGGTGACTGTTCCTCATGACAAGAAGGGAAATCTCTCGTCTCTATCCCAATCTGTGCTGTCTCCATGCTACTGACCTCACAGGCCTTCAAATGTCACGTGCTGATGTCACAGGGGGTGCGCTGCATCACCAGGATATCGTCACTGGAGCAGCGGCAGTGCCGGCACTTCCCTGCAAGGCCTGGTCCCTGCTGGCCACTGCTTGGGTGCTCCCCAACACTGTCCTTCTGTGGCCAGGAGTGGGGTCAGCAGGCAGCAAGGCGACCACTGGGCGACCCTCGCTGATGGGCGGAGGAGCAGGGGCACCTTGCAGAGGAGCTGTGGTTGAGGAGCCAGGGCAGGCATCCCTTGTCCTGAGCTGAGGGCCAGCAGCAAGCGAGATGGAGGGCTGCTGGAGGGTGACCATCGCCTCTGACATGACTTCCTTGTTCCCAGTGCTCCTGCAGCTCTCCTCCAAAGGTAAGCGACTCAGGAGCCTTTTTCCAAGATGTGTGACGAGGGCTGTCAGCTGTCCAAAGCTTTGCAAGGGGCTGGAAATGGCTGGTGGCTGCTGCAAGAGCCTTGCCTGAGTGTCCCTCTGGGCTCAGGGGAATATGCGGTAGCCAGGATTCCTGGGTCCTGATGTTAGGGGTGCCCTAAGCCCCAGGGCTCCTCTGGGCATGGCTCAGCCTCCTTGTGATGGGGACAGTCCAGGGCCAGGTTTCTCTGGGAGCTGGTGCCTCTTCGGGATCTGGCTCTGGGAGGAAGGACGTCTGCTGTCCCAGAGACTGGTGTGTCCTGCAGCTCCACAGGCCTCTCAGGAATGTGCCACAAATGCCTGTGTTGCAAATCAAGCCTTCCCCTTGTACTGATCTCCTTCAGGGGAACCAGCCCCTCCTGTGCACCAGGCTGGCAGAGCGTGTTCTGGGTGCTGAGATGCCATCCCTGGATGGACACAGCCCTGGTGCTGGACCCTTCCAATCTCCCTACTGTGGTGGTTTTACACAGGTACACAGGTGAACTCCATGGCCACTGCTCCTTTACTTCCCCACCTACAAGGAAAAGGGGGGAAAATTATGATGAAAGTAGCTCAAGGCTTGAGGTAGAACAGGAGGTCACCCACCAAATATCCTCATGGGTACCAATTATCATCACAGGCAAGACAGACTTAGCATAGGCAGATTAATATAGCGTATTGACTATCAGTGGCGGACTACAACCTTGAGAAAATACAAGCAAATAAAAAACACCATTCCCCCCATCCAGCCTCCTGTAACTCCTTCTCCTGGGTGGAACAGGAGAATTGGGAATTGCAGTTAGTCCCTGACATTGTTTCCACTGCTCCTTGATGGTCAATCTCTGCCCTCTCTGAGTCCCTCCTGTGGGATGCCCTCCTTCACAAATGCATCCTGCGTGGGGCCATAAACAGTTCAGATAATGACAGATACGACTGGATCATGTTAAAATAAAGTTGTTAGAAGCAATATATCAGTTTCATAGTTGCTGACCACAATGTTCATTTTTTGTTGGTGTAGTAGTTGTGTTTGGTCACAGAACTGTGTTGGGTAGCACATTACATATTGTGTGTGTTCCCTGTTGTGCTGTTTATCCTTTGTGGGGGCTCATTTATGGTTATTAGTTTATGGCCTAACACTGCCTTATGTTGTGATAAAATTACTGGTCATGAGACAAATCTGGTAGTTGTACTCAGCATTGCTGTCACCTCCATGCTCGAGGAACGTTCTCTCAGAAACTATTTATAATTAACAGTCTTTACTTTTCACCTCGGGGAGCCAATCTATGGAAATGATGGGGGGGGGGGGGAAGGGGGGGACACTTCTTCTCCCCACAGCTAGTTATATTAGCTCTTCAAAACTTTGAATCCATGGGATGTTCAAATCACGCTGTACATATTGTTATGTGTCCTGAACGTGTTTCAGGTTTTGTTTAAGGTTAGAGTAAACTATTTCAGAATGCCACACAATGATCTGCCCTGAGGCAGGATAATTATGAGGGGCAGGGTGTGTGGGAGGATATGGGTAGGCACCTAGAACTGTGGGCACCTCCAATGTTTTCTAACTTCACCCCTGAAGAAGTGCAGAATCCTAAAAAAAATAAATAAAAAAAAATATAAAAAGAGCTAAAGTGCTTGAATAGGGAGTGTCATCACCCTGGCAATTCCAAAGTGACAGAGATCACTGCAATGTGCTGGGGCTTGGCCTATGCTTACTGAGTTGCAATCTACACAACTCCAATCCCTGTGACTGGGCCAGGGAACCAACCTGTGTCATACATCAGTCATACATATACATGAGAAGAAACAGGAGAGACAAAATCAGCTTGTTTAGCTAGGAAAGAAGCTCCTACTCATACAGGGAAGGAGGAATAGGAAGATGAGGCAGGCTACTCTCAAGTAGAGCCATCACAGGAAAAAGTAGATGAAAACAAAGATAACATAAAAGGAGCAGTAAGCTCCTGATCACTATTTCTTGGGGAGCCGTGGGATGTGTGATTAGATTTCAGCCATCATCTAGGCCAGCACATTGTCACCTGGCTGCTCCGATACTGGGATAACAGGGCTGGTCGCCTGGAATTAGAGGGCAGGAAAGCCAAGCAGCTTGGATCCCTCCCCAGGGAAGGGGGCATTGACAAAGCAATTGCAAAGGGGGCACAAATCCTCCCTCTCTTGAGGTAACTCCTGTCAGGTGTAAAGGAAAGGTATCCCTTCAAGGAAGATGTTGTATGTCACCCAGGCAAATGGACAACTAGGGAGAGAGGCAGCCCATATCTGATGGAATTGGCCATGCTGGAGGTGATTTATGGTGATTTATGCACATTCAACAGTTTTCTACCTTGCCCGGTGCCTCACAGGATCCTTCAGTTGTGGGGTTGCTGAGGGTTGACGTGCCAGTAGCTACCCAAAAGATGCACCAGTGGCAATATGGTACCACCCAAGATTCCCTGATTCCCATATATATGCTGATTCATCAACTGGAGAGCCAAGGACTGATCAGCAAAATTTGTTCACCTTTAATAATCCCATAGGGTCAGTGCAAACATGTCATGGAGATCTGAGACTAACGGTGGAGTACTGTGTCTAGAATGAAGTCACACCAAATTCAACAGATCCTCTATAGTCTTCTCTCCTTATAGTCTTAGCTCTAAGAGCATTTAAATGATCTCTTACAGCACCTGAATGCTGCTGTCTGATCCCTTCCTGGGATCATAAGGAGCCAGTACCTTCAGGCCAGAACACTCTCCCTGTACCCTTGGATGCAGGCCCTTAGGTCCCATGGACTGTTAAGGGTGTAGTTTGCAAAGTAACCATGGATTTTATCCCCACCCACCACCTGTTGTACCCCTGCAAAGTCCTGCCTCAAAGTACAAAGGGCAGGGAGACCTGGCTGGTGAGAGCTGAGGCCCTGTGGAGATGACCGAGACACAACAGCCATTACAGCCAAGGGTCATGTAGAAAAGAAAGGAAAAAAGAGAACATTTAAAAGAGAACAGAATAGGTTTAGCTCTCCCTGTGACACGTGACTCCTTTTGCTCTGCTGACAGCCTCTGCAGGCTGCCCTGAACATAAGGAGTAGGGACAGGTTCAGTTGTCCTACATATTGGCATCTGCTGCCTTTAGTTACCCAAAGGAATGCCTCCACCTGACTCACAGAGAATCAAGCACAAATGTCAGCAGGTATTTCCATCTGAACAGCTCCTGCCTGTCCTCCATCTCCACTAAGGAGCTATTGTAGCTTAGTAATTCACATTAAGGTGCCTATGTTGGGGACACCTGAACTGGGGGTAAGAGGAATCCCAGCTCCTATGGGTCTGTGCCAGACAAGGGAGGGAGCTGAGACGCCTTCCAACCCCAAGAATTACAGCCATCATGATAAACCTCAACTGACTCTGCTGAATTATTTCCTCAAGTGCGGATGAAGGTCAGACCCTGACCATGACTCGATGTCCAAACTGACACTGGGACAAGATGTGATTGTTACACTTAATTGGTTTTCTGTTAGGAAAAATGAGCCTGGTGTGAAGAAGTGTGTGTGCCCAGGAGGGAGCCCCAGGGATTCCTTCAGGCTGTTTCCCTGGAAGGTTTCCCTGCAGCCCCAGAGCCATGTGCAGGGAGCCTGGTGGGGAGCAGAGCAAGGGAGGCCTTGGGCTGGGCCTCTGCTGCTGAGCTGGGCCCAAGGGGAGCTCGTGGCAAGCGGGCAGCGCTGCAGAGAGACAGCTCTGCCCAGGAGCAGCTCCTGTGCACAGCGCAGCAGGGCTGGGGGCACTGCCTGCAGCTGGCACTGTGAGGACAGAGAAGGGAGAGTTGTTAAAGACTGCATGGATTGTTAGAAAGCTGAGAGTACACTGGAAAAGCAATGCTTGCAACCCTTAACACGGTAAGTCTGAGTGCATTGCAATGCACTGGAGTATCCTGGATGTGCCCTAGACCGGGATTATTCCAGAGCAGATGAGGCTGTAGACAGAGAGTGTTTATTTCTTCGAGAGAAGACATGCTCCAGCACAGGGGTTCCCTGCCATAGGGTCATTGTCCAGGCCCCGACGGCTCCCTTCTCGTGGGCCAGCTGCAAGCTGTGAAGCCGGGGGTGCAGGTAGGGGTGTCCAGGGCTGTGGTGCAGAGCAGGGTCCCTGCTGTGGCCCAGGGGCTGTGTGGCGGGGCAGGGCCTCTGCCGCCTGCCAGGCTCAGCACTCAGCCTGCCCGGGGAGCTGCCCAGGGCGCTGCGGGGAGAAGCTGCGGGTGGAAGGAGCCCTTCCAGTAGGGCAGGGTCCTGCTTCTGGTGGGAGGCTGCTACCTGGGGCAGCCTGCTCACAAAAACACAGCACAACCAGGGTGTATCCAAGGGGGCTTTGCAACAGCCGGGATAAGGTAGAGGATTTAAGCTTCAGTCACAGCTTTTGTGAGCCTCCTGAACTTTCAATCTTCTCTACTTGCCTCAGATGTAATAGAAATATATGCTGTTAGTTCCAAGAAGTGCCTGAGACTCCATGATGGCTGAGAGGTTACAAGGATCTTTTCTTTCCCCTCAGCCCCTAGAAAGCTCCACCACCTCACATGCAGTGTCAGCAGGGTCTGTGTGCCCTGGGCTCTAGGACGTGTCCCCAGCGAGCTGCCCCTGGGCAGAGCCCTGCTGCCAGGAGGTGTCTGCAGGGCAGAGCTGAGCACCCAGCGGGTGGGATGGGGGCTGTGAGCTGCAGGCAGGAGGCGTGGGGACAGAGACCCAGCTGCAGGCAGGGACAGCTGCAGGCAGCACAGCCATGGGCAGGGAATGGTAGGACAGTGTTAGCAGAGTACTCTGCTACCTGTCTGTCTGTCCCCTAGCTCACAGGATTGAGGACGTGACTCATAACTTCAGCAGCAGAACCTCCAGCAGAGCAGAGTCTCCTGAGTTCTTGTCAGTCCCTCCCTGGCCTTGCCTCCCCTGGCAGAAGCCTTGTGCTGTTTCTCTCTGCTCCTACACCTAGTGTCGTTTTATGGCTCCCTGCAGATCTGGCATTCAGCTGCAGCTCAAGCTCTGACCCTCTTGGTCCCACCACGCAGATCTGCCCTTAGAGGAGAAGTGCCCAAACCCCCTTCTAAACTCTGGGGCTTGGGGCAATGCAGTCTGGAGGGAAGGAAAAAGCTGAATCATTTTCCCAGACATTCTGGAGGCCACAATCATTGAGCAGCTCAATGTGGGTAACTCGACTGAGCCCTAGAGGAATCTGGCTGAGACCAGGGTAGATGGACAGACTGGTTATCCTCACTGCACTTCACAAAATCCTCATAGAACATTCACAAAATCTCACCTGGAATGTAGGAAAAATGCCAGGGTTTTCTACCCTCAAAAAACTCAGAAGAGTGTCACAGATGCAGTTGAAACAAATTAAAACATAAATGCTGTTTGGCAGTCAAGAGTGTTGAGAATGGTAATGCTGGGAATTCTACATACATCAGAGGTAGATTTAATTAGAGGTCACTCCTGATTTCTTTATGTTTAGACTTGTAAGCAGGCGTGACTCCTCCACAGTCCACAGCAGTGTCCCCTGCTCCCAGTGACACCTTCCTCCAGCAACATCCAAAGCTCAAGCAACAGAGCAGCAGGAAAGTCTCAGAAATGGTAAAGTCACTGTGTGGGTTTTTCAGTGAGAAGTGGAGTAGGTTTTTCTCAGAGATGTCTCTCTTAATTATCGTGGTCTTTTCTTCCTTGGGTAGTCCCCGTTGTCCAGGAGGATCAGATGTCCAACAGCAGCTTCATCACTGAGTTCCTCCTCCTGCCATTTGCAGACACACGGGAGCTGCAGCTCCTGCACTTCGCACTCTTCCTGGGCATCTACCTGGCTGCCCTCCTGGGCAACGGCCTCATCCTCACCGCTGTAGCCTGTGACCACCGCCTCCACACCCCCATGTACTTCTTCCTCCTCAACCTCGCCCTCCTCGACATGGGCTGCATCTCTACCACTGTCCCCAAAGCCATGGCCAATTCTCTTCATGATACCAGGACCATTTCCTATGCAGGATGTGCTGCACAGGTCTTTCTTTTTCCTTTTCTCATGTCGGCAGATTTGTTTCTTCTCACTGTCATGGCCTATGACCGCTACGTTGCCATCTGCAAGCCTCTGCACTATGGGACCCTCCTGGGCAGCAGAGCTTGTGCCCAGATGGCAGCAGCTGCCTGGGGCAGTGGATTTCTCTATGCTCTACTGCACGCTACCAATACATTTTCCCTGCCCCTCTGCCAAGGCAATGCTGTGGACCAGTTCTTCTGTGAAATCACACAGATCCTAAAAATCTCCTGCTCAGACTCCTACCTCAGGGAAGTTGGACTTCTCGCATTCAGTGGCATTCTGGTTTTGGGGTGTTTTGTACTCATTGTGCTGTCCTATGTGCAGATCTTCAGGGCTGTGCTGAGGATCCCCTCTGAGCAGGGACGCCACAAAGCCTTTTCCACGTGCCTCCCTCACCTGGTTGTGGTCTCCCTGCTAGTTAGCACTGGTGTATCTGCCTACCTGAAGCCTCCCACTATCTCCTCTTCATCCCTGGACATGATAATGGCTGTTCTATATGCAGTGATGCCCCCAGCAGTGAACCCCCTCATCTACAGCATGAGAAACCAGGAGCTCAAGAATGCCATTAGGAAAGTGATGTCATGGATGTTTATCAGGATTTGCTCAGGAAATTAATTGGACCCTTCAGCAGCTATAGACTGCTTCTTTTGCTTCTTCTACACATGAATTGTGGTTTATGCCATGACAGGCTAAGCCTGGTTTTACTTCTAGAAAACTTTTTTTTTTTTTTTCCATTTTCCCCTTGTGATACTGTTTTCCACAAAGAAATGCCATTCTTCATCCCCTTGCACTTAAATACCAACATATCTTGTGTGACCCTGAGGCTCTGCATAAACAAGGAGCCAGCCTCTCTGTGTATTTAAACAAAATAAATGAACCTACAGCAAATTCTTTTTCTGGATCCCACTCTCAGCAGAGCAGAGACATAACGGGACCAGCGAACCCCTTTCTGGCTGCAGCAGCTTGGGGCAGGCTGCCCTGGCCCACGGGCTGCAGGAGCTGCCTGCAGACCCACAGGGATGGCATGGAGGGGCTGCAGACCTCTGAGGATCTGCTGCAGAGAAGAGCAGGGGACACCACAGCAGGGTACGCTGATCTCTATATGCTTTTGCCATGGATATTTCCATCTGTGGGGCTGAGCCCTCTATGCCCCAGGAGATGCTGTTGCCTTCAGAGGGGCCGGGACTGTGGTGGCAGTGCCCAGAGCCCTGCAGAAGCCTGCAGTGGGCACTGCCCTGGAGCCACTGCCACTGGGCTGGGCAGAGGGCAGGGAGGCCTGTGTCAACGCAATGGCCAGCCCTGCCAGTCTCTGTCTTGGCCCAGAGCCCTGCAGGCCTGGGGCAGGGCTGTCTACAGAGCCCTCATGGGACGTGGCTAGGTCAGGGCAGGGGCCATGGGATGGAGAAGGCTGCAAAGGAAGGAGGGCCATGGTGGAAAGGGACCCTGATGGTTCCATTGGGATTGTAATGAGGGGAGATTGACCAAGCCCTGACTGTGCACTGCCATGTGCAGTGCCTTGGCAGCACAGCTGTGGGACCATGTGTGGGGCAGTGGGGCTGGGACGACGCAGGGACAGGGCACTGAGAGGAGCCATGAAGGATCTGCCAGGGGGTGACAGCAAGGACAGGCTCCAAAAACAGAAATTTATGGTGGAGATGGAGGTATGGTTTTAGCAAGAGCAGAGCTCACCTGGAAGTGGTGTTATCGAGAAAAGTCAAGAGCAAAGAGAAGCTCTTGGAGCTAAGGCTCAGATTTCTCACCCAGCTCACCCAGGGCTCGTCCTGAGCAAGGCAGCCACAAACCCTGCCTGCCCTCCTGCCTGCCTCGTGCTGTCAGGTGGCTGTAGCAGAGGGGACCCCCAGCCAGCCCCTCGATGGGGCTCTGCCAGCCCCTCGCCCTCCCCTCTGCAGTGACGTCATTGCTGCCCAGGGGGCTCTCTGATGCGCGGGATGATGTCACAGTGCCTGCCGGCCAGCCCTTCTGAGGGCCAATCAAGCTGCTGCAGTGGCCATGTTCAGGTTACTTGGCAGCGGGTGGAAATGACTGGCAGGGGGTTCCTCTGCTCTCAGTAGCATCTGGCTTCTTTCCGTGTAACATGAATGTGATCGCCCTCAGTGTCCAAAAGCTGCAAGTGCCAGGCAGCTGGGGACAAACACAGCCAGCTCCCCTCACCCTGCACAATGAAATGCTTTGCCTCCCAGGTCTCACGGCAAGTCACTATGAGTGCAGCAGAAATGCTCAGGATTTCTGACTGCAGAGAAGACTTTTTAGGCATGATGAGGAGGAGGAGGGTATGTAGAAAAAAAAATCCTAAAAGTCCTTTTTGCCACCCATATTCTTTTGCATTGGAACTGAAAATACTGAAAAAGCAGTATATATATAATATATCTGACAATAAAATCCAGCCCCCCCGGTACATTCCCATGTACCCACAGCTTCCTTGGGAAATGCTTCCTTGACAGCCCATTGGCAAATGCTCCTGTTCCTCATGGAATATTGAACTTCATGAAATAAAGCTCAAATCATGGAGGTGAATGAATGTTTCCTTCATAGGAAGAAAATACTAGGAAGTATGGCAGAGGGAGAGTCTGAGTAATGGTATAGGTTTCACTCAGAGAAGCATGTCTTACGTCGTCACTGTATTTTCCTTCCTGAACAGGTCCCCATACCAAGGAGGACCAAATGTCCAACAGCAGCTCCATCACCGAGTTCCTCCTCCTGCCATTTGCAGACACACAGGAGTTGCAGCTTCTGCACTTCGCGCTCTTCCTGGGCATCTACCTGGCTGCCCTCCTGGGCAATGGCCTCATCCTCACCGCCATAGCCTGTGACCACCACCTCCACACCCCCATGTACTTCTTCCTCCTCAACCTCTCCGTGATTGACCTGGGCTCCATTTCTACCACTGTCCCCAAAGCCATGGCCAATTCCCTCTGGGACACCAGGGCCATTTCCTACTCAGGATGTGCTGCACAGGTCTTTCTGTTTCTTTTCTTGATATCAGCAGAGCATTCTCTTCTCACTGTTATGTCCTATGACCGCTACATTTCCATCTGCAAGCCCCTGCACTACATGAGCCTCCTGGGCAGCAGAGCTCAAGGATGTCATTTGGAAAGTGTTTTCATGAATGTTTTTTAGTATTCATGAAGTTCTTGTCTCTCTTCCCAAATGACTCCCAATATATCCTGTTCCATGTTTGTGTGGTATTGCTTCCTTAATAATAATTGTGTATTTGATATTATTTATTGTTTTATTCTTTATTTTAGTATTTATTCTTTTGCTGTTCCTAGAAAAATACGTGGTTTCCTCCAGCTGATACTGAGGAATGACTTTGCATTGTCTCACCTGAAGCCTGTATCAAAGTCTATCTTAAAGCCTTTCTCTGACTGGACTCTCTTAGGACAGCTGTGTAATAAAATGGGATGTCCTCAGTATATTGCCTGAAGGCTGGGCTCTTCCTCCAACGATTGTGCCAGCAATAGGCCTAAATACTTGCTGTTTCACCCTGGGTACAAGACCATCATGTGCAGTGACAGCGGAGATGGTTGTAATAAATGGCTCAGTCTTCAAAATAGGACTATAATCAAAGTTTACAATTTATTAAAGGAATAGAGGAAAGCAAACAGCGCTGGGTGCGCCGGGAGTCTCTGCTCCACCAAGATGCACACCAGTTACATCAAGCAGCTGATTTTTATGCTCCTAGGCTGATACATATTCAATACTACTTTTAAAAAAACAGGGTTATTATAATTAGTTTCCAGAATCCAAACAATTCTACTGGAGTACTAAATCCAGGTATCTGTGTGAATAAAGTGAGTTCTAATCTGAGGTATTTAGAAGTAAACAAGGACTATGCAGCCTCAGAGGAGAAAGTGGGAACCCAGCAGGTACAGGGAAGGAGGACTGGCAGTAACTCATGTCATTGTTAGTGAAGTACCAACTGGCCACACCTAGAGACACTGAATCATAGAATCATAGAATCACAGAATCACAGAATCACAGAATGGCCTGGGTTGAAAAGGACCTTAAAGATCATCTAGTTTCAACCCCCCTGCTCTGAGCAGGGTTGCCAAGCACTAGAGCAGGCTGCCCAGAGCCACATCCAGCAAGGCCTTGAATGCCTCCAGGGATGGGGCATCCACAACCTCTCTGGGCAACCTGTTCCAGTGCCCCACCACCCTCTGAGTGTAAAACTTTCTCCTAATTTCCAACCTAAATCTCCCATTTTACTCTAAAACCATTCCCCCTTGTCCTATCACTACCAACACCTGTAAACAGGCATTCCCCTCCTGTTTATACGCTCCCTTCAAGTACAGGAAGGCTGCAATGAGGACTCTGTGGAGCCTTGTCTTCTCCAGGCTAAACGAGCCCAGTTCCCTCAACCTTTCTGCATAGGAGAGGTGCACCATCATCCCTTCAGTCTCCTGCCACATCCACGGGTCTTGGGGAAGGGGATTAACAGCAGGGACCCCCTGCTGGCAGGGTCAGCTTCCCATCCGGACCAGCACAGCCATGCACAGTCACCCCATGGGCACCGCAGCAGAGCAGCACTGCCAGCTCTGGGCCTGCAGGGAGCACAGGGAGGGCCATTCACCACTGCCCAGGTGGGAGCTGGTCCTGGAAATGTGCCTGGCTCCTTCTTCCTGCTGGGATCTGTGCCTGCACTGGGGAATGACCAGCCCTGTCACCCATGCCCAGACCCCAGCAGACCCTAAAGTGGGGCTGTCCATGAGCCCCTGTGTGAGACGTGGCTGGGGCTGGTCAGGGGCCTGGCACTGGGGGAAAGCAGCCAGATCAGGCGGGCTGTGAGGGGGACAAGGCACCAAGCTCTGGTGTGGGGACCATGCCGGGGGACATTTCCCAGCCCTGATGCCCTCTGCCCCAAGCAGTACCTACACAGAGGGGCCGTGGGACTGTGTGTGGGGCAGTGGTGCTGGGCCAGCCCAGAGTCAGGCCTCTGGACAGGAGCCACAGCACTGCAGCAAGCTCTCACATGGCCACCACCCCAAAACTACTGCCAGGCCCCAGCCAGGCCGGCCTCTTCCCCTCAGTCACAGTTTTGGCTGCAGGGACCAAGAGACACCTGGAGCAGGATGTGAGGGTGGGCAGCACCAGCCCCAGCGTTCCTGGCAGCCCCTCTGCAGCCAGAGCAGCTCCCAAAGGTCAGGACAGGACCCAGTGCCGCCCACAGGGCTGGGGGACTCTGGTGGCTGCAGGCACTGGCAGCACCTGCAGGGAGACCCCAAAGCCAGGGTTGAGCGTCAGTGCTTGGCACCACAGCTCACAGTGGCTCACAGTGGCTCACAGTGGTCCCAATTCTGGGCTCTCCAGTAGAAGATGGACATGGGACTGCTGGAGCTAGTCCAGAGGAGGTCTACAAAGAGGATGAGGAGCACCTGTCATACGAGGACAGGCCGACAGTGCTGGGCCTGTTTGGCCTGGAAAAGAGAAGACTGAGGGGAGACCTCATCAATGTGTATAAATATCTGAGGGAAGGGTGTTGAGAGGATGGAACCAGATGTTTTCAGTTGTGCCCAGCTACAGGACTTCAGGCAACGCAGCACTAACTGAAACACAGGAAGATCTGTCTGAATATGAGACAACACTTCTTTACTGAGAGGGTGACAAAACACTGGAACAGGTTGTCCAGAGAAGATGTGGAGTCTCCTTTGCTGGAGATATTCAGAATCTACCTGAATGTCATCCTGCACAATGTGCTCTAGGTGATCCTGCTTGGCAGGGAGATTAGACTAAACAATCTTCAGAGGTCCCTTCCAACCTTGGCTGTTCTGTGATTCTTTGATAAAAACCTCCCCCTTGCCTTCTCTTCTCCAGGCTCAACACTCCAGCTCTCTCAGCCTCATCTGAAGACTCTCCAGTCTCTTAATGATCTTTGTGTCATTTACTGGACTTACTGCACTACATCCAGGTCTTTCATGCACAGGCAAGCCCAGAAGTGGACACTGCACACTGGGTTTGGTCTCAGCAGAGGTCAGTAGAGAGGAAGGACCAACTCCCTGAATGTACTGGCAAGGTTTGTAATAATGAAGCCCAAGGTGCTGGTGGCCTTCTTTGATGTAATTCCACATGGCTGGCACCCGTCCATCTCATTGACCACCAGAAAACCCAGGTCCTTCTCTACCAAGCTGATTTCTAGCTGGTTGGCCCCAAGCAATGTCTTTGTGCATAATGTTATTCCTGCAGAAGCATTTCACTTTGTTGAATTTCATGCCCAGTTTTGGCTGCAAGGTCCCTCAGAATGACAGCAAAACCATCTTGTGTGTTGGCCACTGCTCTCAGATTCATATCATCTGCCAACTTGCCCCATTGTACAAGTCATTAATAAACTTGTTAAATAATATT